>NW_026570246.1:0-1324273 GCF_019649055.1 Paramacrobiotus metropolitanus
TTAATCTACCTAAAACTTTAAATTCTTTTGTGAGAGTTATTTATTACACCAAATAAAATCCACGTGAACTTGTTAAAATATACCAGCTAGGGTTGTTACCTTATTGAAAAATTAACAAATTACAACATTTAATGAGACAGCAAACTTATTGTTAGGTAAATTCCCTATTGTACTTTATAGAGAACTAAGAGAAGCATTATGAAACTGTTATGAATACTTTCCACCAAAGAACATATTAGAAATTAAGGTTTGCTGCGCGAAGAAAGACGATACAAAAAACGAGCACAAAGCTGTGCTAATCAGAGGCGGACTATCCGTTCCGGCTCGTTTTAAGCTGATAAAAAATCTCCATAATTGGATCACTACTCGAGTAGCCCACCAGATCGAAGCCCCTTGCCGACTGTTACAAGAGTGACGGAAATGAACACCTATTGAAATGCAAGCGCCATGATTAACAAAATCAACAATGAATCCCCAATGACGTTCTTTCTCTTCCGGAGCCGACCAAAAAATTCTCTGTTTCACAATCAACTGGCCCAAATTAATTCACACATATCTCAGCGCGCTTTCTATGTGTACTCGCGAGGAATTAAGCGGTTCGGCTTTGTTTTCTAAAGTACGATATATCGGTATAACAAAAAGTAGTAAAAACACATTTCGCAAATATAATTTTCGAACCAAATAAAGAATGAAATGATCTATGAAGTCCCGTACTCTTGTTTTTCAAAACTTTAAGCGCGTTATGATAACGCATCGTCCGGTGGTGCAACTGGTGTTAATGAACTGCACTGAACGTAAGTAATCGCATAATTATTTAACAATAAGTGATACTGAAGTACACAATTTTACTATCCGCCATAATACAGCAAGTAAAAAATTCTGATGCAGTAAATGAAGAGCCGTATCACTATATTTCTATTTCTATAGGGTTCATTTTGCCATATGTTTACAAAAACAACAAGATCAGCTGCACGCCAGCACAGCAGCGACAAGTGGTGGAAAGAACTGTTTTCCGCTACAGTGTAAGTGATATTGCCGTGGGCCGTTTGACTGCAAACCTCTTCTACATATTTCATCCATTACTTACCGAATAGGCATCCTTAATGTTTATTGACTGTTTGGTTTCCGCGACCGATCCAACAATTCCTTTGCCGAAGGGCACAATCACTTCCGTCTCCTTGGACTTGATGATTTCGGCGGCCGTCGATTCGGCGGTGACATCTAATTAGCCCATACAGAGAGAGACTTGTACACTTCTTTTACAATGTCTTAATACGATTTTTCCACCCAACGATTAAGTAAGCTGTGCGACAGATAATAAATTTACACCGCACTTACAGCAGGGTATTCATCAATCTCTTACCGAACAGTTTGCTGACAAGTAATTTCAAGCCGCCTTCCTTGCGGGTGAGGAATAAACTGCCCCGGTCCGCGCCCACCAGGGTCACCACATTTGTCATGACTTTAAAACATAACACTTCCATGTCCAGCTCGTTAGCTGCAACCAGGCAGAAAATGCGTCAGCATGAGGATTATATTACATAATAAATAGTTTCGTTTATTTGTCTTATAACGCTAGATGGCCATGTCGTAGGGAACGTGGTGAGAGGGATGAAAACTGTCACGAATTTGGTAATTCGTACGCGTAAGATAAAACTTTAGAGAGCAACTCGATCGTTTTATACGTTTTGCATCTGCAAATATACGGTCATACTTCATGTTTTCATTTACTGTTAAAAACGAAATGAAAATCCGTTGCATCATAATTTTTTATTGTACTGTGCAATACCAAATATTACAAAAATGCGATAATGATATTTTAGTAAAGTCAAAATTCTGTTTTATATTGGCGAATGTCAACACTTACTTTCCAAAGAAAGCAGAACCGCTTTTTTTCAAATAAAATATGATGTTTCAATAAGAAAAACAAGTTCACTGCACTGTTAACAATTCGAGTTTCATTTTCACGAAGTTTGTGCACGAGTGTTCCCACTTTTCATGACGTTTTTATAACACATCATCGGGACAAAAAAATGGATCTGGACTCTTTTCACAACAGAGCGTCGACACGGTATATGATCAGCCTAGCGGCAAATGCCTCAATGGAATCAATCATGTGGATTGAACTTTGCTACTCCCATGTATCACCAAGCCGTAACAACAGCCAGCACACATAGCTCCAGTAAGACGAGATCATGATCGTCAAGTATCCCAACACTACTCAGTGCGAGAACATCAAAAGTGCTTCTAAGAAACCCCAGACGTTTTCGCCTTGCCTTGCTCAATATCTTTCTTGGATAAATCGAAAAACTAGCCGTCTGGTCGAACACTGATTTTCTTTTTATGCCGTGAACAAGCTATATGTTAACTTGAGAAAGACATACAACACCCTGACAGCACATCTCCACTAAAAACCGGAAGTAGCCAAATGCCGGTACATCGCCATTCTAATCTTGGATACAAAACAGCCACTTACTCCACACTGAAAAAAGAAAAAATTATCTTGTGTACATACTCGTACTTATATACCATTACAGAACACAAGATCGTAAATTCCCGACAAAAATATTTCTAAGGTCACCACAGTAGGACTATTTCTTATATTATATTATTTTTCATAGCAATAACATTTTATTTCTCAGTCGTGAAAAAATAAAATTTTCAATAAAACAGCGTTCCTGAGTGGCTTATGTGAAACGTTCGTGCGTCACGCGCATACATTTTACAACGAGTGTTTGCTGGTTTGGGAACAGAGATAAATTTTGCAGTTGTGTCCCAAACGACAGTCGCAGGCATGATACAGCATTCCCACCCGTTACGACTGCAATCCCCTAAATCCAGGCTGGTTAAGCCCTATAAGTCGCTCCGCGTGTGCCTGGACTGTCTCGCTGGATTGTAGCGTAATCACTTTAATGCACCGTTAACACTTTTAGTCCTTAATGGTCGACTGCAACACAACGTGACATTGAACTTCCGCTAGTACATGCACCAAAGTAAAATCGCTACAAATAATGCATGGTGCATGTTGCTTATCAATGCACCACATGAATGAATTATAAGATTTGTCTTCGAAAAAAACTTTTATGTACTGCGTGAAATCTTGGAACGCAGCTTGCGCAGTTGTGCTAATTCTCGTCTCTTGCTTTACATTATCGCTCTATGACAAAATTATCATTTTATCATTTAGTCTACATCCGCAATTAGGGTATTCAATAAAATTTATCGAATGCAGATTGTCTGAGTTTAAGACAATCTAAAAAGGATAGAAAAGTTATCGATGTATAAAACGGAAGGAAACTAGCTCTACTAGAAGCTTCAAACTGCAGACCGACTTTATCTTGCGGTCACTATAAAGACATCTAGATCTATTCTGTTTGGGATCTCATTGGCTTATACCAACTAACAGCCGGAATTGCTGCAAGGTATAGCACATAATTACAATAATCGGGAAATCGGTAGCTGTTACTTCCGTTAGCCTGTACATGCCTGCACGATGTCTTTTCATCTTTGCTACCAGATCCTACTACGTCTACCGTATGATTTTGCATATGTGCTGTAAATAATTTCGCTGCTGCACAGATGTGAAATATTACCTTCATAAAATAGGTCAGCGTCTACGGTAATATTTAAGCCGGTATTTGTTAGGAAAGTACGTAACTGCAGAAATCTTACAAGCAACGAACAGGAGGGCAGTTAAAACTGGATCAGCGCTAGCTTACTATCCTGTATTTTATGTGTGTAGCCGTACTAATACAATAATTGTTATAAAATGATTGTTATAGAAGTTTACTTTAAAGTCCTGTTCCAAATAGGTTATCGAAGTTCAGCAATTACGTAAATTAAGAAACTAATTGTGAGTGTTTTCTGTTAGTTAGGATTATGAACAATATGCATCCATGCAGCAAAAACTGCACATGAGGTTGCAGAATTAAACTAATTACCCGCAAAACAGAAATTTCTTGTGATTGCTGCTGACAACATGAAGCAACGTTGTTGCTAATTTTAAGCACGTCAGAGACAATAATTTCACGTAATGCAGTAATCGCATAATATGCTTCGTAGTTCGTACGCATATCAATAATATCACATGATTAGAAAAACATAACAGCCAAAACACAAACAACCAATACAACCATCTTCAAGAAAACCTGTCCTCTTCGTTTTGTCACTATGTCAAGGTTGCTAACTGTCAAATTTACGGTCGGAAAACAGCTGGCCAAAAATTTCCCGGCAGCATAATACAAACTATCTGAATTCTTTGGCCAAAAAATTACCTCTCTATAAGACAGCGTACTAAAATTCAATTGCAATTCTGTAAATGTCATAAGCAGCATCGCATGCAAAGGAAAATGACAATTGTCTACGAAAAGCATGTCGTCAGAGCAGGTGATAAAAATTTCTCAATCCGATAAATGCTGATGATGGGCCATCATTTTTCACATTAGCACAACTCACGCAATGTATCAAAAGCCGAAATTGTTTTGCGCACTGAAAGGCCGGTTCCATTTACCTATCTGCATTATTGAACACTGACAGAAATATATTTTTGTTATTAAAACTGGGGAAATAATCTTCGTAATCCTTAACAATGCGGGCTCGCATGTTTATCAGGTTTAGCCAATTTTACGGTGTGCATTTTTGATTGATATCCACGGCAGTGTTTGCACACTCTCGCGGCTGGGAGACGCTAAGAATTATCCGCCGCATATGAAGATGACTGTTTACTAACATACGCTTGCGTGCTATATTTGGTATCGGATTATAAAAGATCTCCAGGCGAATGACACATTAAAGGCATAATAAAGTGATATGGCACTTGATCACAACTCGATTCTTAAACACGAGACACGACGCAACCGAGACACACACATCTTCCGCCCACAAGTCGATCGTGGGAAATTCACTGTATACTGTCTCACATTACACGCCTGACGCTACAGCGATCGCATCGAGCCATGCGCTATTAACCTCTTGCAAAAAGTTTGCACCGAAAACTTTTCCGCTGTAAGCAAAACGTCATTTGCAGGATGGCCAGTCAACAAAATGGCCAATATTTTCCCCATCACTTAACCGTAGGGAAAAAAGCAGCCTGCACTTACCGACATCACGGATAAGCTCCATGAACAGCTCATTCTCGTCCAGCGCGGCCACTTCGGCCAGATACTGCTGGTGTTCCTTCAGTTTGGCATCCAGGTTGCGGTTGGTGTTGGTCTTATTGGACCAGGTAGAAGCCAAGGTGGGATCGTAATTAATCAGATTATTCTTCTTCCTGACAATCTCCTGCGCTACACTGCGTATATTCTCCAGTGCATCCTCCCCGTCGTCATCCGCAATTTCCCCATCTTCATCATCATCCACGGCAGTTGCTTCGTCAGCGGCTGTTGCTGGTGCGACTGTACTACCACTATTACTACTGCCTGTCAACTGCTGTACACTGGATGATGATGCTGACGACTGAGCCTGAGCGCCGGCGGAGCTCTCGTTACCCGTCAACGTGCCATTTACGAGACCGCTGGCGTTGCTGGGTAAACTTGTGCCTGATTGGCGTCGCTGCTTGTTGCCTTTACTGCCAGTCGTTGATTTCCCGCTACGAAAGATCCGCAGTAGTTTGGCGGCGGAATTGGGATGCTCAATCAGAAACTCTTTAATCAGTGCTTCCGATACTTCGGGATGGGTCTTGAGAAAATGCCGTACCAGCTGATTCTGGTCGACGGCAGGTGAGAAACGACTGGACATGGTCGTTGTAGCGGACAAACTGCCGAGCAGTCGCTCACGCTCGTCGGCGTGTGGCGATGAAGAGATAAATGTATCGGCTAAACCGGTTTCCGTCAGCTGCTGTAGACTGTTAGCGGCACTGTTGACTGGATAGGCCGATGAAGAAACTTGCTGCTGGTGCTGCAGTAAATCACGATGAATCGTACCAATGTACACCAGAACACACGAATTGGGCTTCTCGCGTTGATTAGTGCGCGAGGATTGTGCGGCGGCGGCTGGCACGCTGGAATGGCGCGATACGGGAAGATTAAACTTTACACTTGCCGTCCCGCCGCTCTTAGGATATTGGGACATAATGTTTTTCTAGTGTTTGTAGTGTTTGCTCGGAGCGGGCTTAGCATGGGATAGTGGGCAATAGAGAATTCCATACAAAACGCATGGAAATACAATGGTGGGGGATAACAAATGGTACGGTACAGCTTCGTCGTTCGTCACTGTCGGCACACACACACACACGTAGACCGGTCGCGGCGCCGCGTTCTCTTTGTAATGCCAACCATCTGCGCTCACATACAGCAGTTTATAACGGATTAGTAGCGATTTTATTGAACGCCATATAGCCGCATAATACCACACACCCAATATCCCCCTAACACATACACACAACACGCGGGCGATCAGGCGGTGTATAGACTGTGTGTGTGTATTAAGCAGGCAGCTGTGCACCCAATTCGGGCCGCGACGTCGATTCCGGTTGCCAGCGCCAATCCAAGTAGCCTCGTCAATCCAACTTTCTGGTATTGATCTTTTTCTCCCCTGGTTTGTACTTTGGAGGCTTAGTTGGAAATTAGCTAACTCAAACCATCCATTTCTTCGACCAAAAGCAGGCATAGATCTATGGAATTCGAATGGCCGGGAGTTTTGTTGATGTTTGCTGTTTGATTCAGAAAGTTTGATCAAAGATCAATGATTACAAGACAATGAATTTGGATAGTTTGGTTTAAAACCATTGATTTTCAAATCAGTGATTTTCAGTCAATGATTATGAATCAATGATTTTCGGACACCATGATTTGAAATCAGTGATTTTTAGTGATTATGAATCAATAATTTTCGGACACCATGATTTGAAATCAGTGATTTTCAGATCAGTGATTTTCAGCCAATGATTACGAATCTATGATCTTCGAAAACCATGAATTTGAAATCAGTGATTTTCAGATCAGTGACTGTAAATGACTGACTTAAATGGCTTGATTTTGGGTTAGTGAATACATTTCACAGGCGATTGAATTAAAATCAATGGTTCATTAAAGACTGATTTGCAATCATTGATTGCCCTGCACTGACCTGCCATCAGTGATTTTCAATACGCAACCGTCGCCGCGTGCACTGGATGCCGCTATTCGGACTTGGAAAACACGAAAATGTTTGGTATCCAGTGCACCGTAGACTCTGCGGCACAAGAAAACCGTCTTAAAACGGCTGCGCACTCCTGTTCACTACCACCCAACCAATCCGAATTGCGCACAGCTACTCAATACTGAGTCCAGATAACTAATTGCTAGTGCAGCTTTAATTCTAGCATAATAATGATG
The DNA here is from genome assembly GCF_019649055.1 of Paramacrobiotus metropolitanus. Lineage (NCBI taxonomy): Eukaryota > Metazoa > Tardigrada > Eutardigrada > Parachela > Macrobiotidae > Paramacrobiotus > Paramacrobiotus metropolitanus. The sequence continues at coordinate 7,314 of NW_026570246.1, forward strand.
TATTACTTGTGACATTCAACTAAAATAATATCGAAATAATACATTTTCTTCTGGATAAGAACTTGACATTTCATTAGCAAAGATGAAATAACAACCACCATTGCTTTTACATCTTCCATTAACTGGCAAACTGAAAATCGACGAGAAGCAATATGTATATCAATTGAACATCTTAACTTAGAAAGCTTATTAATCCTTTTGTAGTAATGTACATAAAAATGATAACAATGCGTGCACATAGATTTTTACTTACTTTTCGAAAACAAAAAAACTCCGTTCAGTATATATGGATAAATTTTGTAATGCTCTGCAAGAAAATTTGACAACATTCTAAACAAATACGAAAGCAACACATGTATCTGAATCATAGAAAGCAAACATTTTACAACAGGTCGTACATTGAGATGTACTGCTGGCTGTACGATAAATAATGCTAATGGTATTGCTAAATTGAACTTGGTGCTCTACAGGTTAGACTGCAGGGCATGCACTAGGTTGCACTCCGGGCTGTGCTGCAGGTTGTACTACAGGAACATTAGGCAAACAAGCGAGGCAAACCAGCACGCCGGGGTCGGCCGCACTATAGCCATATGGCACAAGATATCAGCTAAGCATCTTGAATATTTTTCTTAATTGTATTTTATCACATCAGAAAAACAAATATAGCGTAATAGCACACAGAATTTAGGATAATAAAAAAATTTAGGCAGCCCATCGCAATGATTGTTGATTTGTTTAACGTAATGCATCTGAATTCTTAAATACTTTTCTGAGCGCAATATAAGTCACCCTATTAACACTTTTTTGCAAAAAAACTAAAGACAAAAGTGTTTTTTTCTGAAAGCTGCAGATTGTCCGCGTCTCTGGTTTTATGAATTTGTTAATTCGGCTCGATGCAGTGCTAAAATTCATTAATAATTGTGTCTTCATGTATCAAATATATATCCATGCTTCCAGTTTACCGGTTTCAATTTTACGCCTCAAATTATTTCTAATGTGATTAAGTATAATTACAAAAAATATTCAATATGCTTAACTAATATCTTCTGCATTTTAACTATACTCCGGCGTGTACAGAACTTGTTTGCCTAATGTACCGCCTGTAGTACAGCTCGTAGTATAGCCCGTAGTATGACCTTGTGTAAGGCCTGTAGTTCAACCTGTGCTGCACTAACAAGCAAAATATTTCCATTGAGTTATTCTCACACATACCAGACGCCTATCGCTTTATAGAAAAAAATTTTTTGTAGTGGGTTGGTTTCTATTTTTATCGTTTAAAAAACATGTAAATTAAGTATGGCATTTCGTCCCAGACGTGTCGTCTGTGCACTTCAAAGATGCCGCCCATCACGCATCGGAGATACCGATCTTCTGCAGCGCTGATTGCGGGCATGCTGCATCGCGTGGTTATTAGCTTGGCTGATCATATCCGGATTTAGCTGAAGCTGGCACAAAGTACGCTGTAGATTCTGAGCACTAAACACTTGAACGCGGTGTAATTTTTGTTTGTGTTCTAAAAATTCCAAATCTAATTTCGACGATTTTGAACCTTAAATGCACATGAAAATATCAACAATCTATTTTGTGAACTCTTTGTAAACTCAAAACTAAAGCAAATAAAAGACTCTTTATTGCCAACGCAGATGTCGTACAGGCGGGCCAGCGCTCAGTTTTCACCGAATTTCAGTATTTCGGATGCGTAATGGGTGGCGTCTTTGAAGTGCGCACAGACGCGTCATTGGACGATTTGCAATACTAACTTCACATTTTTTTAAACGATAAGAATAAAGACCACCCCGCTATAAAAAAACACTGCTTGACAAAGCTAATTTTTCTCCATAAAACGATATGCGTCTGGCATGTGTGCGAATAACTCAATGGAACTATTTAGCTCGTAAGTTTAGTTAGTGGGAAAGCCTGCAGTACAGCTTAATGTTCAGCTATCACTGGTCAGTCTTACTTAATGTACATCCTGGAGTACCCGTTAATGTCCTGCCTGGAGTAAAGCTTTATGTTTTTCGTGACCGGATCACTGAACACTTATATTATCTCGCTTGCATAGAATGCCATCCTTTTCTTCTTTTACAGTATAACAGAATTTATGGTGATATACAGAACTTCGTTTTAACTTGTTTTTCGCATTTTTCATCAAATAATTAAAAATGTGAAGCACTGCAACATATCATTATTTGTGTGTATCACTCTGAATGATTTCTAAACCTTTTACTGGAGTAAATTTATTGGAATCGGTAGATAGGAATCGGAACTTGTAAAGCGTGAAAACTTTTCCAAGTCTGAATATGGTTTCCATTGCACGCGGCGACGGTTACGTATTGAAAATCACTGATGGCAAGCTAATGAATGGCAATCAATGATTGCAGGTCTGTCTTTAATGAATCATTGATTTAATACAATCACCAGTGAATCACCAGTTAATTGTATTCAGTGATCCAAAATCAAAATATTTAAGTCAGTCATTTTCAATCACCGATCTGAAAATCACTGATTTCAAATCATGGTGTTCGAAAATCATTGATTCTTAATCATTGACTGAAAATCACTGATCTGAAAATCACTGATTTAAAATCATGGTGTTCGAAAATCATTGATTCATAATCATTGACTGAAAATCACTGATCTGAAAATCAATGGTTTTAAATCAAACCATCCAAATTCATTGTCTTGTAATCATTGATCTTTGATCAAACTTTCTAAATCAAACAGCAAACATCAACAAAACTCCCGGCCATTCGGAACGCATAGATCCCCGCAACTACAACAAAAATGGATTGCCGAAGCGGTTAACGCGAGCGCTCTGGCATATATACGAGAATCAAGTGGCAACCGTATATCGGCTTTTTGCGATCGGTGATGATGCAGGAGCGTTGCATAAATTAATAAGTGGATCTCGTGTACAATGCCATATAACCACCACTGGCCAAATGGCCGCGACAGCAGCTCTTCTCGCAATCTAATGAGGATGGCACTTTATTGACTATTCCGTTTTATCATTAATCGAATTCCCGACTTCCATTACCGTCGAATTACGCACCAATCCTCCCGTCCATCCGTTTTTATCGCTAACGGTCCATACGGCTAAAACGCTGTGGCTGCAAAGTGCAAAATAAAGTTGATCGTTTTTCGTGGATAGCGATGGACATATTGCTGCTGATGTGCCAATACTGCATTGCATACAGGCGGTATATATACGTAATACGGTCTGAATTTTATCGTATCAATGCGCTATTGTGCCGGTAATAATTTTCAGGAAAAATGTAATAAATCGGCTTTGCAATTGTGCGGTACATTTCGCAGACACTGCTGTGTGGTGTGTTATGTGTGTGTACAATATTATACGCTTTGCAGAACTGGATACTTCCCGGCTCCGGGAATGCAGGGGAAGGATGCATTCACTGGGGAAAGAAAGACATTACAAACAAATTTCTAATGTGTAAAAATACATTTGCAATCGATATCGTCGCTGGATGCATACTGCCGCAAGCGGAAATCAACGCTTCCGGGGTGGAATGAAAACCATCCTCATTTAATGCAGACGTGAACAACCAAAAATCACACCAAGTCCTGTTAAATTGTAATCGCGCACTGCTTGATACCACCAACTGCAAACCCTGCAATCGTCAATGTCGTCATATATACTCGTATTAGCATAATTATCTAATTCTGCAAACCGAACCTTTGTGGTACGAATTACGGTAATAACACTGCTATACACTACAGTAATTTACGAAAGTTAGTACGGAATTAAGCGAAAAACAGGCGTTGATAAACGCCGGCAATATGTGGATCATGTCGTTCAAGCGCGCGGGCACTGTTGCCGGTGCGGCAGCGAAATATTACGCACTGCACACAAAGCATTTTACCAATAGCCCGCGCATTTTCTTCCCGGCTTTTCCCCGTATCACGAATCTGATTCAGGATTAAACTTCAATAGCGCGGTAACGCTAACTATGTATGAGCAACCTTACATGTTTGATGTCTGCAGCTCAAAAGCACACCAAAATACAACTGATCCCATGCAGGATATAGGATCTCACAGCACAATTGCAAATTAAAAAGGCAAAACATTTCATTGCATTTCGCAGTGCTCATGTGTGTACCATAGAATGTGAAATACATAATTCTTTCAAACTTGCGTAGAGAATTAAATATCAAGATTCAAGACTGTCACTGATCCTGCATGTAGCCGATCTAATTAACGAAGCACTTTGCAAAACGCATCGCAAGAAACTCATACCGTTAGTTACAATTGTGTTGTACAATACATCGTAACACTGTTTAATAATCTTCGGTATACCTATATGTAGTATTTGTACTTTGTACGTGAAAACATGAGGCAAACATTGCTTAAAATATCGGGTGCCAAATAAAAGTGTGTAAATAAATCGTACTCTGTATATTGGTAAATAGTCAAAGGCACATATAGTATGCACGATTGCACGTATCAGTATAAATTTATCTGTCCAATGTCCACTATAATTCTGATCTCCAACGTGAAACTCGCTGGCGACCGAATGCCATAAGCAAGAAAATACTTGTACGAATACTACTGGTAAAACATTTTGACTGAATTTCTAAACTGCTTTCGACACGAATTCTAAATTAACGAAGGAAGTAACTGAATTGCATAACTGAATTGCAAGTGACTTGGCACTGTGCGCCTGCGTGCTATGATGCTCTCGTATTCCATGTTATCGTATTCCATGACCTTTCTCTTAATACTGTTTGCGCACCGGTTGTATTTTGTATTATAGCAAATAACAAATACAGTTTACTACGCAGCCAGGAAAGTGCTTAGCGCAATCTAAGAGTAAGTATTTATTGTACTGTATAACTGCAAAGAGAAGTTAATTAAATGGTAGTCAATAGTCATAAAATACCTCGTCAGTGTCCCAAATCGAAATATCTGCAGGGAATGAATTTCCAGCGGGTAACAAAATCCAAAAAGCGCAATATCCAAATATCCTCACACAACAACAGTAATCCCACTCATAAAGGAACAGTATCCCATTTTGGTGAGTCGATCTCTGTCACTCACAGGGATAACAGAAAACCTTACACGTCGGTAATCGCCGATCGGCTTGGAGTGCAAAAACTAAATTGGAAATCATCTGACAAAGCGTTTGCGCTAATTTGTACGGCACACTGCTGTCGGGAAAACAGGGTCTGGTGACGTTATGGTGCTTTCTCTTCGCGACGGTTAGAAACGATCGCTTATCGCTCTCTTGATGGTTGAAATTATTTCCCACTTAATGGGCAATATGTTGCTATTACATCGCTGCGAACTCATCCGATCGTCCCGGCCATTGTCGTATCCATAAGTGCTCCATCGTCGAAAATTCTCTGTTCCAGTCACGGATACTCAAACACTCCACGCCGGAAATAGATTAAGTTGCGATTAAACAGTTCAACGCCACCTGATATGCATATGCATACAAAAAAGTGCGAAAATCATGAATCTCGAGGGATTTTGTAATCGCTAGATGAAAACTAAATTTAGTACCCCACTCGCAGGAAACGTCAGTATTTTATTCTCCAAACAATAAACAACAAGGTCCAACGACAATTTCTCGAGAACAGTATGTGAGATGCACATAATGCTTTTTACATATGAATATCAATCAATGAATAAAATTTCGGACCAAGACTTCGGACCTGCTAGGCCGGTTATAGTAAAGGCTATACAGACAGCGGAATAAAGGAACAATAAGAGAAAACGTACTTTGGCAACGGTAAGGAGATCTAATACTCAATCGTCATCCTTCTTTGCGTCCACGATACCGCCAACATCAATGGCAAATTTCGCTTCGGCTTCCGGTAAACACGGGGAATCATATACCTTGCAGATGCGATTTTCTCCTTTCCCTTTCTTCATCATTAGCCGTGTGGTGGAGGCATGAGCAATGATGTTTCCGCCGATGGGCTTCTTAGTTTCTCCACCACAAGCCATGGCGTCCACTTGAGCAACCACCTAGAGTAAGAAAATACGGCTACAGCGCGACTGGCATCGGAAACGGCATAAAGGCTTTTGCGCAACTAACACCTTCCCAAATTAACAGTACTAAATAATGTGAATAAAGGTTACGCAGGCGCAAAATCAATATCAATTCACCATAACATAACTGACTGTGAGATCGTTTCAACGAGACTTGTAGCAATAAACGACCAACCAGTAACAGAGAATCCGTAAAGTCAAGACTGTCAGTTATCTATGTATATTTAACTTTTGATCTATCTGCACTTTATCTGTACTTTATCTATCCTGAGAAAAGCAGATTTAAAAAAAACAACTACTTCCATCTACACAATCATCGCAGTACGTCATCATTAATCATGAAATGGGTATAATCCACGTTCAAAAACATCTACAACAATTTCACAAACCTGATTCGTAATAACCACAGCAACTCCAAACTCATCGGCCAGTCGCATTAAGAAGCGCAGAAATTTAGCCAGGTGCATTTGGCGAGCTGCCAGTTCTCCGCGGCCCGAATAGTCCGTCCGGTACAGTGCAGTAGCGGAGTCTACCACCAGGAGGGCGAAACGGGATTCGGCCAGCATGGCGGCAGCCATCTGGAGAAGTGTCAACTGGTGGTCGGTGTTGTAAGCTCTGGCGTACGCGACGTTCTCCAATGCGTCAGTAGAATTCATTCCATAACGTTCCGCAATGGCGATCAAACGCTCAGGTCTAAAACAATCAGCCTCTAAGTAATAAAATAAACTAATTTTGCCAGGGTACCTAATACACATTAACATTACGATAAAAAACAAAAAGACTTTCGAAAATCGGACAGTGCAAAAAGATAAAGTGATGAATAAACGCAGCTTACCGAAAAGTCCCTTCCGTATCGATGTACAGACACTTTCCTTCACCACCCTGCAAAATTGTTAAAAATTACAAGATCCGCTTTTCGGACAATAAATCACAAAGAATCGAAATTAGCCGTACACCCATATCCACGGGTAACTGGCACGTGATGGCCAAAGTGTGGCACAGCTGCGTCTTCCCTGTCCGAAATTCCCCAAACATCTCGGTAATGGATCCGGTTTCCACGCCACCATTTAGCAGTTTATCCAACTCCACCGAGCCCGTTTTGATCTGGATGATCTCCTGGCGTTTGGCGTGCATTTCCGTGGCCGTCATGAAACCCATCGGCACCATCTGGACGGCTTCATCGTGTAACTTTCCAGCTTTGGATTCTCCAATGCCTGCAATCCCGTACAAAAAATCAAATTAACATTATGTTTAAAAATAATTTATTAGTTTTAATATGTAGATCTTTCATAGTAAACACATTATTTCAGGGTATCACAAACCCCAACTGCGTGCGTCCCTGTTTCACCGAACTTTTACGGTAGATGTATTGTATACAGTACTGGCAAGTTGCAGTGTCAGTAACGTGTTTGAACGTGAATTTGGCTCGTAGCTGTCTTAGCATTGGGAGACAGCAGGATCAGCACGAGTACAGCTGCGTTAATGAATTTCAATTTAAAAACATCCTATTAAGTGATAATGACTTAACTCATAATTTTTTATATATCAAAATCAAAGAAACCAGGAGTTTGGGAAGATTACTAAACTCATCAACAAGTCACGAGACGACCGTTCCATAACCAACCACGTACCTTTGACAGTCAGTAGATGTTTTAGAGGAGCAAAGGCAACAGATTCAACAGTGCTGAAACCAGCAGCTACTAAAGCTCTGATATCCTTTTCTCCCAGATTTACGCGAGATTTCAGCACAGAAATATGTTGCGAAGTTCCATCTCCGGATTCTTCTTCCTGTTGTTGTGGCTGCTGTTCAACGATTTCCAGGCTCGCGTCTGCATCTTGGGCTTTCTGCTTATTCTTTTGTCGAGACATCTTCGCTAACGTTAACACAAACCACAAATACCGAGCACAAATACAAATCACAAAAACAAAGAAAAAATGGTAGAAACTCTATCCTAATGCGTAAAAGATCCAGTAAGAATACGGGAATATCTCGGAAATAAAAAGTTTAAGTAGCTTTGAACAGTGCAAACCGCGAAGTCTGTTCAAAAGCAGAATCAACGTCCTCGGTGGTGACTCACAACAACAACCAGCGCGTAAGTATCAGAAAGTGGTATAGCTGCCGCTTCCAGGAGGTCACGCTAACGACACATGGCTGCTGATTAGAGCCGGCTGCCGGAAATGGGAGATCTGATGCTTCCTGATTCCGGGATAACCGTGTCAGCTTGAAATTTTCTGGAGTATGTAATAATAATAATTTATTAATCTCAAAACAGTTTGTATAACAGATAGGTATGTTTTTCGGCAGAAGGTCTGTTGTAAATCTTCTACGGTTATACTCTTTAGTCTGTACTACGGAAAATACAGAGTATGCTGTGCAGAATATTACAATACACACAACACGCGGGCGATCAGGCGGTGTATACTGTATAGACTGTGTTTTGATTTTATGGTTTTTACGTATCTATCCTTTTCACTGCAGCATAGAAGTATTATGATATTTTGTGATTGGTTTTGCAGTGGCGTAAATTAAACCGGATGAAACGTGAATTTGCAGTTGGAATTTAGAAGATAAATAAACCGATAAACCTATCCTTTCTGAGTGATTTCCCGGAATTTGAGTTCACCGATACCCGTGCTAATTTGAGTACGGCTACGGCATTACACTATTACAGAAACACTTTCCCCTCTGCCGTCTTGATTTGGGTAATCACACCTTGTGGCCTGCAAATGCAGAACCGCTGTCCGGAAAGGATATTAGGGAGTGACCACTTGCCACTCTTGGCCCTTTCTTCCCCTCGCTCACAGCACCAGTAACATATCTGTCGAGCGATAGAAAGCGGCTTCGTACTGGCCACACCGTTCTCGCAACACGGTGCGGTCAGGCAGCTGCACTATGAGAGGAAGGCAGGGCCGAAATAGTTGATTTACAAGGTGCATACGGCATGGCGCGTAGTCGCGTACCGTTCTCTGTATGCAGGCAGCACAGCAGTTGTACTTTGGAATGTCAAGAGCACAAGACGCGATATTATGGCAAAGTTAACTTGATGTTGCATTAAATATGCCAAATAACGCCATCATGCCTGGTTTAACTCACGTCTGAACAATTTAAAACCAACATTTCACCCAGTGTGCGGCTATATTGATCGTGAGAAGCAGCCCAGCGCGGAGGCTGGAAACATGATTATGGACTCCTCGACTCCATTAAGCAATGGATTCTTATCGGATCATGATGCGGCAGCAACAGCCGATATGATGGCGTCCACGTCCAGCGCGCCAACTGGCCACAGCTGGTCCACTGTCAATGGATCCGCGTCGTCCTTTCAGCATGTTGATCTGCTGGCCGTGCTGGATGTGCTAGTGCGAAATGGGACGCTGAGCTCGTCCGAGCAACAGGTTGTGTTACAGGAGATGACGGAAGAGAAACGGTGGCAAGCGATTTTACAGATGGTGTATGCGAAAGGATTCACGGCCATGGAGAGCTTTTTCAGGTTGACCGCCATGCAGCAGCCCATAAATAGCCAAACAGGAAGTGGCATGCGAGCTAATTTTGGATTCCTGCCTAATAGCGGTTTGAACATGATGGGTGGAGGTAAGCGGACATCGGTCAATGTATAGCAAACTGCATTTTCCATTACCATTCACGCTTTTGATTTGGTTTTATTAATTGTGGGCGACGGACCGCGGTTTAAAATTGTAAGCCTTAAATGTTTTCTCTGCCGCAGACATTCAAAAAGTAAAATGGTTTTTAATTCGTATGCAGTGGAAGTTAAATTTAGATTGGGCTAATAACAATTTAGATTGGGCCAATAACATGCTTAAAAAATCGAAGTTAGATCGTTCTTGTGAATGCTACGTAATTTATTTACAGTGAAGTAATATTCTTACACAGGTGTTTCTGCTCCAATTTACATTTTTATATGCGGTGTTTGCCAGACAAATATACTCGGTTTTTCTACCTGTCTAAGCAAGTTTTCGAGGGGTCTACCGTTTTTATGTCTAGACTTGAATATGCGATTATTATTATTATAAAAACGTTGCTCTAGAAAAAGTTGAGGTTGGGTATAAATCTGACCAAATTCAAACAGTCAGCCGATCTGCGTTTAACCATATTTTACTTGTCGATCTCGTGTTTGATTTACGCTTGGCCAATTGAATGTGACCGAAGCGCTTTGTCGACTTGACATAATTTGGAGGAAGTAATGCTTATCTGATGTAGGAGAGATTGTAGCCTTCATATTTATATTTTCCCTTCGGTCTTATCAAGCACTCTTTATGGTGAATTCGAGCGTTTTTCTTTCTTCGCGGTTTTACTTTCGTCACCCTGCACGTTTCGTGTCAGGTCTGGCGTGACATGTCCACCGAATATAAAAAATATGAACTGATTACAACATGCCTGAATGTTCAGGGTTGGAGATACTCCACAATTTGTATGTTCAAAAGGCAGCGAAACTGTAGAGCAGACTTTTAGTAGCATATTTATTAAGTTTTTGAAAATAAATTTAATTTAAAGCTTGCAATTTAGTTCAGCAAATTTTGCTGTTAATACAACCTCTTTGTGGTAAATTCACAAAAGTGAATGCATTGGTATTTCTTGCGGTTAGTCACATGCGAATCGGTATTTATTAGTTTTTTTTAGGTACGGTTTTTTTGTATGTATGTGTCAGCCGGAAAGTGTTTTGTCTAAATGACTAAATCGTAAATTCGTAAAGCGAATTTTGCCTTTCTGATTTTATGGAGAAACGCCATAAGTGTGTGTTAAGTGTAAGGATTTGGATTTTGCTGTTTTTTGAACTTTTGTAACGCTCTCTCGCAGCAGTAAGGCTATTTTTGTTATTGTACATGTACAGGTACTTGTACTAGAGTATTAACGTGCACTGTTAATTGTAACTTGTAAGGCATGAACTTTATACCATCATGCATGTTATAAATCGGTCATAAATTTGATGTTTGTAATTTCCACACGAATTTCCATATTTTAGCGCCCGATAACGTGTAAACATCGCGTTCGACTGCGCTTTGCTAAGACAAATCTCCTGCAGTACTTGTCCTATCATACTTTCAGTTTCTGTTTTCCAGATTCTATACCGTTTCCGGCATAATTTATAACTACAACGTCATAAAAATTCAATATCACGTTTCGATTTGTTTTATGGTCGCGTTGGCGTGTGAGAAATCGCAGCAGCGCGAAAACACTTTCCAGTTGATTATTGGTTAGGTATCCTCAAAATCCAGTTTTTTGGATGTTACTTGCTTGTGAACCAAACAGAACAATGCCAGCTGTTAGAGTGTTAACCAGCCATCTGCCAACTGACGTGTAATTATAATTAATATTTTTCCTTGTCTATACTTTTTCACCGAACGACAAGCGGCAAACGTTACCTTTAGGCATGATTTATCTTCTTTGACTGCAGATGATCGCTTAATGGAAAATGGCTGTGTGCAACCATCAGCAGCCTTCGCTTTACACATAACTGCCATGTGAGATTAGTTTTTTTGAATGCGCTATTAGTTTTTCACTTAGCATTTTGGCTGGGAGGTTTATACCGCTATAAGTTACTTTTTGATAATGGATTGTGTAAAAGAGATGTGTGAAAAGGCGGAAAGCAACGGCATGGATACATATAATAAACACTTATTACTTTTTTAATGCCGTGACGAATAGCGTTTTGTTTGGAGATGCCACTTAAATGGTTAATGAGCCGCTTGTAAATTCTGTTATAACTTGTAACTGAAAAAAGCTAGAAATAAACAAACGGCGTAATTAATTGAGTCACTTATCAGAGCCGCTTTGACGGGACCCCGCTTACTCATGAATAATAATGAACAAAATTTTAACCATTATGTATTAAGTAATCGAAGTGGACAGATCTGTTAGTACGTATGGCTTCAGCCATGCAGGCAAATAACGAAATATATGCTGTAACTTGTCCACAGACGGCTTACAAATTTTGAGATTCTCGTTTTTTGTCGTTAACGCTCGTTTCTACTCGTTCCAGAGGTTATTTATGGAGGTTGGGAAGTAATCATTCATTCGTCGACATTTTCTTAAAACACATATTTTATCTAATTCGCTTGAAGCGAGATCACTAATTACGCCTATCTTTGATTTATCTTTATACGCGGCAGGCAATTTAGTGTCGCATGTCCCGCTGTGTTCGGCTATGCTTTCCCGCTGTTTCATGACCGAAGTTTGAGGATTTTGTAAAAGATCAGCCTTCATCGAGATTTTTGTTAGTACACCTTTTAGGCAAAGCATCAAATCACAATCTGCGCGAGAAAAGTTAAAGTAGCATCCATTTATCAGTGTACTTGGTTGTTGTTGCATGTTGACGGACATGGAATATTACATGAGGTCGAGTTGAACAAATGGCTGCTAAGTGCCGCTACGAACACGACGCTTGAGAAACGAATCTTGTTATGGCTGGGATCAAATGCATTGACCGCTAAAAAAGTAGTTGATCTGAAACGGTTTTTGTATCGATATTTGTTCGTGGCTGGGCAAAAATGTGTATATTTGTGTAAAAGGAATAAGGCAGTTCGATTATCTCCACCGTCGAATGAATATCAATCCGCTCGATATACCGCTTAAAGCTGTTTGCACGAGCTAAAAATTGTCAACGATAATGTTTGTAACGGGAGCAGATTATCCTCCAAATTCATTTTGATTATGAAGCTTAACCTCAAGAAGATTACGCTGTCGTAACCGAAAAAATTGAAAACGATTGTCAGAACATTGGAAGGTTGTAATAAAAGCTTCATGACCACAAAGTACGAAACCGCGTTAAAAGTGTATACCGGTATATGAAAGTAGCCCAACCGCAATACACAGTGGTAAAAGCAGTGCAACAAATCAGATACGAAAATTTCAAAGTAGACAGGGTTAGTTTACTAGTCAGGTATACTTCTATGCATTAAAAAAGGGAATTACTTTATTTGTTGGGGTTGATTATTTTCTCCAAAAATATATTTAAATCTGATATTTCGATGTTTTCGTACTATTTACTGCCAACCAAAAAGCTTACGGTTAGCTGCACTTATATACAGGACTGTGCTGTCTTTTAATAGTTGAAATAGTTACAACATTGTCAGGGCTTCAGGTTAATGTTTTTCGGAATACACGAGCGCTAATTGGTGTGGCGTATTATTATTACTGTAATAGCATCGTAAATTTGGACTTTATCAGGTATTAATGGTCTGCAAACTTTAGAATCCAGATTGGCATCCATTGAGCCAGTAAAACTGGAAATATCCATTTAGAATTGTTAATGCGTGCTCGGATTGTCTGTCCCATATTGAAGGCTCAGTGCAGACATCCTCGTAAAATGAAATCCGAGTGCGCTTTTGGCAAAGCGAAATTTTCGAGATCTTAATTGTGATCGGAATTTCCATTTCCATTCTGGAATTATGGGTGGTCAAAGGCGCCGAGCTGGAAGTGAAGCCTAACCGGTTTTTACTGAATTCTTGAACTTCCTACGAATAGTGGATTTGTATATTCGTCTCGATGTTGGATCGCTATATTGTTTTGTTTACGTCTTTTTACCGGTGTTTTCGAAAGAAAAATTTTGGCTTAATTTGTGCATACATTTACTAGATAGCCTGCCGAATCTTGTATGATTCTGTAAGCTGTTTTCGTTTTTATAAAATTGCGGCAGCAAATTTATTCTTGAAATTATGACTGTGTCTTTCTCACTCAAGATGTTACGTACGATAGATCAAACTGACATGCGACTTCGAAATCACAAATGAATATTTTTTGCAATGACAACAGCATTGATGCACAGTTTGTTACTAAACTGTGCCGCAATATTTTATTCGATCCACCGACGAAAAGCTGTCAAGTTATTGATTGCGGCGTTTGTTTGCAAACGTTTGAACGACTTAATTTAATGACGCTCAATACGGCAGCATCTTTTGTTATTGTACGCTAAAATGCTCTGATCATATATGCCGGATCATGTACGACTGATATTTTTCGTGTCAAGTTCTACACTACATGCGCGAACATTTACAGTCACATCGTTGGCGACTTTTGCACTCGTTTGTTTGCCACTGCTGTCATGATGCTGCTTGCAAAAGCCCCAAATTAAATGTTTTGAGGTGTGACAGCAGAAGCTAATTTTGAGAAATTTTTTCCGCGTGTGTGACAATAATGCGCAAAACAGAACTTGTAATTTATACCCAATTTGTTTTGTGAACACGCATATTTTTGACCGCCGACGTCGGGCCGTTTTTTTTTCGATAGCACCATTGTTCTGGGCATTATTTAATATTTTTTTTGAAAGATTTAGAGCTTTTAGATCTGTTTCCTATGTAGCATCACACGGTGTGAAATTGACTGATTGTCACAATTTTTCGATCTATTTGTTTGCAACAATCTGATCGGCGATGAAGATAATGCATTTTAATCTGTCGAAAACCGCAACCCCATCCGCCCCGTTCACTACAAGCTGATTAAATTTTGCCCTAATTAAACAGCTGCTTGTGTGATTAATGTAGTGACCGGAAGCGGCGTGGCTAATCAGCGGGATCAGCCGTCGTCCTCCTCCTCCACCATCGACACGCTGACCCACAGCTCAACCGGATCGGACCACAGTCCAGTGCAGTCCACAGCGCAGCACCATCGCAGCTCATCCTCATCAGGATTTCATGAGCACACTGTGCCCGCGGCGGAGCCGGGACTGCAGGAGGAAATCAGTAAGGCCATGGAGGAGCGATACGGTACCAACAACATGCTATTACGTCCCCATGACACAGTGGATACCATGGTTGGACCCAAAACAACCTTACCGACCATTCCGGAATCCCTGACGGCTGTGGATGTCAATGGATACGCGCTCAAGTCACCCAAGACATCCAACCGGTAAGGCCGTCGATTTAACGGTGGATAGGGTGTAGGATTTCACTCCGTGGTGTCTGGTTCGACATGGACCGTGCGAGTTTATGTTTGACGTGGTTGGCGCTCGGTGAGAAAGGGGCTCTCCACTTTGGTAAATTGCTCGCGCACTAATTGTCAGGTTAGACGAGCTGGGGTATTGGGTAATGTTTAGGTTTGTGCGTTTCAAGTGGCAGGCCTTTCCTTTTGTCTACCTTGATTTATGCGGAGTTTTTGTTAGACTGACCCCAGATAATCTATGCGGTTCTCACCGGTTTTCACCGCAGATTCGCATACCGTCTATCTCTCATCGTAAACAGCGAAGGTTAGTGTACGTCTAATGTTTATGTAAATTCTGTCGTCGTGCATGATACGAAAAATAAACAGATTATAGTATCAGTTATTTGGTCAGCTTAGAACGAAGAATTTTTAGGTACAGTAACAGTGGTGGACCGGTGGTCCTGATACCGTAGCTGAATTTTCTTTTGTAATTTTGGTTTCTGAAATAACCGAGACTGCATTCCTGTTATTAGCTGTACTTGTAAATGAGCTGTAGCCATCTATAAATGTTATGCATGCATTGTGTAAATTTTCATTTAGAACAGTGTTGCTGTTAGTCGAACCGGTACGTTGCGCAGATACTTGATGAATCTTTGAAGGTTACAGTTCACCTGCTGGTAAGTTTAACCTATTGTACGAAATGTTTCATTCTTAAATCTTCTGTGATTCATGTGATGAGTCTTAGCTATGATTATTTTTCAGCGTTACGCATAGCGCATAGTAATTTAACTTTTTGCCGAACTTTTTCAGTTTTCATCATGGATAAGTTCAGTCTGGTACAGTACTAGCATTAAGATTTCCTTCTTAAAGCAAACTTTTATCTCTCCATCATGGGTGAGCAGTGAATTTAATGCGCGGCGTACGCGGTATATGCCCGTGAAGTCTGTTCGTGACTTTGTGGAACAAAATTTGGATGATGCTGGTAATTTTGCTATCGAAATGCTGTTTTCGTGAATGTGCGACCGTGGACTTGCTGTTAGTTTGCAAGTCTGCACACGTGCAAGTTAAGAATATAATGGCAAAATGTCATATGTTAATACAGCGTTTTTGAAAGTCTTGTTCCATGCTGGCTTGCTGTTTTTGATATTTTACTTCAGAGCATAAGTTCGTAGAAAACGCATGATATTTTCTGGAGCATTCGAATATTTTGATTAGAGCTTGATATTCATGTGCTCGTTTAACGTAGAGAAGCTGGTCCTCCGGTAAAAAAGAACTTCTCGTAAACCGTAGCACAGATATTAAATCTGCAGTTAATATTGGTGGGAAGTTAAACCAGTAACACAAAACCTCTATATTTACTTGCTGCGTTTGCACATGTGTACGCTGCTATACGTGTGTTCGGAGCACTTCTCGATGTATTGTGCCGGAGTCGAAGAACTTCTTTTGTTTTTTGGTTTATTAACTCATATAAGGCTGCAGATTTGGCGCCCAACTAGCTGGTGTTAGGTGAGAAAATTTCTAGGCTATTTATGGTGAGTGATTGCTCACTATAAAAGCACGCATTAAATAAATAAAAGCACGTATATCGCACATAAAACACAACTATAATAGCAGCGCAGCATTCATCGTATTTATTTAATCTCGCCTTAGCGTCTATTAATCTAAGCCACGATTCCGTTTAATGCCAAAAAACGATCCAATGATCGGCTCAGGTAGTCTTCAACTCCGGTGTAAAGTTATCACTAATACGACGATAATCGGGGGCAACTGCGTAATATTTAGCGTATTAACGATTTACTGCACATTGATTGTGCCAAAACACATCTTCCCGTTCAATATTTAATTTGGCCAGCGTAATCCGCTGCTAATTGTGTTGGTATTGCTGCTGATAAATTGTGTTGTAGTAATCTGGACCACGCATCATCATCGCTGGCCGGAAACAGTATGGTCGCTCAGCTGCTGGCACTGTCCACGTCCAAATCGTCAAATTACGTTAACGCCGGTCCATCCATGGATTCGGCTGGCCAGGACACTATCGATTCAGTGGGAATGATGCCGGGCGGCACAGGGGCATCCACGGGACTGGTAAGTGAAGTTGAGCGTGAAAAATGCGGCAGATATAGAGCCACTTGGTGTTGCCTAGTGCGGCGGCATCGATTAGCTACTCGTAATCCACTAAGCAGGCACTTCCTGCAGTATTTCCTTACTTGTTCACTTGTTTGTCCTGCTGAACAATTTATTAGTGCATTTGGAATGTACGGTTTGTCAAATGGAGGGGCGCTTTTTATTCATGAGGTTGGCTAGACAAGGGTGACCCTTTCGCAGCTCTGGGTCATCCTCTTTAATGTCTGATAGTGCTGCGGTAGAGCTGCGTACGAAACATTGTGAAGTATTTTCATTAATGGAAAGATTTTCAGATTTATACGAATTTTTTCAAGACGTACTTTGGCTGAATATCACTACCATGTACGTAGATACCACATGTTATTCGATATTGCTGCTTTGTTATGGTGTACGTTCTCGTCTGCTCGTATTTGTGTAAATAATTTGTTTCGCAGATATTTTCTTGAATTTGTAATCAGAACTTTTGAAAACATTTAAGTGGAACCTCTGCAAATATACTTCGATATAGCCTTTCTTATTAGTGCCAGCCCATTCGCGGATTTACTTTGCACATCTTCGATGCGGGGAAATTGGCGATAAATTAGAGTTATCAATGCCTGATTGAACGGCATTATTGCCTTCTTTTTTGCACTTATCTAATTTACTCCAGCCTGGTTTGTCTTATTCTCAGTCGCGCACTTGAAGTTTTAACTCAATATGCGAATGAATTCTTAAGTGAATGTCATTTCTCGATGAAAATCAATATGTAATCTCCCACAGAATAAGTTGTTCTCAATGATTAGTGCCCGCGAGATAGACCAGTCTGAGCGGGGATGAGCAAATTTATTTTTTTCCTCCAATAATCTAATTTGCATTGTTGCTTATTGTCCAGCCGCGCATTTAGAATCGTCGTTAAATGCCGTTAAAGTCGCGTTCTCCGTTTATTGATTTCACTCTCCGTCCTGCTTAATTGGTTATCCACTCTAGAAAAAACACAATCACCATGTTTGACTGTGTGTATTTTTCAAGTGATATCTAGTCACTTGAGTCGACTGCTTGTGACGGAAGCGCCAGGACTGATGCATTCGACAATTGAGTGGCCGATTGTCGGATGGTTGTCGTATGGGGTTGTGGAGATGGGATCTTATTTGTACAGTCCTATGGGATTGCAGGGAGGGTCTTTGTTCTTGTTACTTGGGCCAGTGTTGGCGCTTTCTGTTGCCGCTCCGCTACATACATCTTCCGTTTCCTTATCTCTGACGGCTGGGATGTGACGTCCAATCTGGCTGGCTGTTGGCTGGATATTGCCGGCTGACTGGTTTGTTCACTAGCCGGAAGAACGGGAACCGGGATAAAGGCCGGCAGCGCATACACTGGCTTACTGCTCGTTTGATCGTTGGATTTGACCCGTTATGTTATGAAGGAAGGAAAAACGCCTGCAGACCATTACAACATCTTATGGAGGCCGATATAAACAAGCCGAACAATTTGCCGGTTTAGCGAACCCAGTCGAATCAAAGCGCAGCTGGTGTGAATGCAATTTTAATAACTTCGACAAAAACTCAGGAATAGACACCACACATCAGAATTGTGTAATAAAAACAGTTCAAGTATTAACATGGCTAATCTAATTTGAACCATTTCCTTTGCGGAAAGATGTGAAAGCGCTTTCAGGCAAATTATGGTGGCAGATGACCAGTCGGCATTAGCATGCAACATGTCATATTCATCGAGCCAATTAGTACATCATCCAGGATAACTTCCTAATGCACTATCGACAAAGGAGTATCCGAGCTGCACTTGGAGCAACTGTGGATGAACCAGTGAGGAAACCGATTGCAATCGGTTTTCATCGGTTCCGGCCTAACTTGTAGGCTGGACGGAAGTGAATCCTGCACAGTGCGTTTGTACAGCCAGTACAAGCCATTGCTGGCGGGCATAGAGCAGGCTAACCCATCACTCTTCCCGTTTACGTGCGAGCGTTTTGTCGGCTGCTAAGTCAATGTACTTATAAGAAGCATTCCAGTAAGCTATACCCGATCGTGTTAATTTCACGTCTCATCCCACCTTTTCGATTCATTGTCTTCGCGCTTGCTGGTGGTCTGTCAAATCGTTTTTCACTGAACGATTACCTTACCAAGGACTATCCACCGCCCAGCATGGGCTTTATTCGGACTGTCTTCTGGATTTGAATCGCACTGGTCATTGCGCAATCATGGCCAGTCCGCAAGCTCATCAGGGAACAGTAAACGCGCTGCCGGGTTATTCCGTGCCTGTTCGGAGGTCTTGTAAACTCGGGCCATATCCCTTTTTACGACACTGAGGCGCTCCACTTGTCCAGTCCATGAACCTTTCGTAAGAGTCAATCCCAAAGTTTTTTGTTGTGAAGTTGTATTAACATTCCTCGAGTGATCTGGTATGATGCGGAGCAGTAAATTCGTGCTTTTGTACAAGAGATGTATATGTAAATTTTCTGTTTTTAGTCACTTTAAACGTCTTATGGAAGTTTTTTGCTTATGTTTCGACATATCCAAGAGAATGCCTGGAAAGTGCTTCGTTAATGGCATAAATTGCGTTTCACACTTGTGTTTTTTTAATGCTGTTTGCCGCATGCTGACTAGAAGAATGTTTACATTCTTTGCTGCTCGCGTTTTTTTTGTAAATGGCATTATCGTGTGGTTTTCTCAAATTTGGGTAATTTCGGTTGCGATATGTGTGCATGAGCAGCATCGACTGAAAATGAGGCTGATGAATATTCGCGTCAGCTGTGAATCGCCTACTGCTAAGAATTCTCTTGATTACGATACGATGGGAATGGGCTTTACTCATTTAGGTTAATGCTAGCGGCGTTCCATGGCGATCAGCTGTGGATTATTTGACATCCATTCGGACTTCCATTTATCGGTTTTGACCATTTGTGTTGATGTTTTATCACAAATCTTAAAGGATTTCTAAATCGTTTGGAAATTTATGAGACGTTTGTCGGTTGAGTTTAGTATTCAGCTTGCTTACCCACTATGGAGCAAGCACGATCCGTGCCGCAGTTATGTGCTGTACTTATCTGTATGTATCGGTATACCAGTTTTTTTTACTTGTAGCAGAACAAAGTGTAAATTATTAAACAAAACAAATTCACTCAACTTATGAAAACATAATGTTTAAAAAGACTGTAATTTTGTGCACTGTTCATCAACGCTTTAACAAGTTGTTGCTACAGTATATTCTGTATGTGCAGCTCGGTTTGTAAAAATCTGTAAACCTAATTTTTCAAGCTATGACGTAATGAGTAATAACGAGTATTTCTGTAAAAGTGTACTCATTTATTTGGTTGTTTTCACGGTTTACATTTGGATATCGAAATACCCGGCACTTTTTTAACAACACAGTTTTCTTTTATTCGAAGATCAATGCATTGATGTTTGATGGTTCCGTCGGTATCATTATTGCATGATAAAAGTGAAATATGATTTTTTACACTCCAGCGCTTGTTCGAAAGAAGATGCTGGCATACTAGTCCATCGGCGATTCAAAAAGTTATCTCTGGGCGAAAATCGAATTAGGTCACACAAAGTGGCAGTGATTTGAAAAGGGCGTAGTTGGCCGGTTTTGCGCTATGATTCCCGCGTTTGGATTTTATATTCATTTTACTGGGCCGACGCGTACGCAGCATATCCGCCGTGCAGCACAGTCTTCCCTTCCGGCGATGCCGGGCTGTGATTTGCTGCAATTGTTTTTTCTCCTAACAAATAATTTCCTTCTTAACTATTAATTTGCTATTGTCATGCATGGAGGTGTTGTCAGATTGTGTTGTGATCGGTGCATCATTTGTCACGATCGCCGTGTGTCACTTACTGTTTATTGTTTATGTTCCGAAGCTTTTTCAGGTCGTTAAGGGTTTAATTGCCGTACACGGCGGAGGCCAGTATCGACGCCCACTGAGCATTGATTTTTGGAAGATTCTGCACAGACTTGCGTGGTGTTTGTTTTTTACGAGGCCAGTCGTAAACATTGCGCGATTTAAGTGTGGGTAACGATTTATTGATTTATGTTTATAATTGTGTGTACTTTATAATCGCCTACTTGTTACCTTCGTGCTGTATAATCGTACTGTTGGTATAATAATGCACCGCACTATGATCGATGGTTAACATAAACCATAATGGTTATCCCACTTATACATAATACGTCCTTTATGTAAACATTTCGCACTGGAAACGGCTCGGAATTATTTCGAAACTTCTTAAAACTGGTCGATTAGAACGTTCACCTATGCATCGCACCCTTGCTGCTTTAGTGAAAAATTCAGTCAGGAGAATTGTTTTATTGGTACAAACTTGGGAATTGCTAACCAAAGGGAGCAGATCGCAACATTTATTTCTAAGAAACTGAAATAACTTCCTGGGAAATAAAATATTCTTTATAGAAGTTGCTACAAATTTGGTAATTTAATTATTATTTGATGCTTTCCAGTGTGTAATATCTAGAGACAGTGTGTTATACATTGAAGCTCTTTATTATTTCGTGGAAGTTTCTTTACTCTTTGAGCAGCAAATAGGTAGTAGCATTATAGCATACGTATTTACATTCTGAAGCAGTTATTGGGCACAAGCTGCATGTAACTGGTAGGCACTGGGCAGTATTAATTTCGGAAAGTTCATCTCTAGAGATTAAATTAAAAGTGAACGAATTCCGTTGCGCGGACGAAACTGCAGGAAATTTGAAAATTTAATAGCTGATGTGATTGCAATATCGTTTTGATTTACGACAGTAATTCGGAACTGACCACAACCTTTTGCAGTAGTGGACAAAGAGCGCGCACGCTTTTTTCATGATACAGTGCAACCCCATGAACTTCCGTGTGTGTGCACGGAATTACGGGGGCGCTGGTCACGATCAGGAGGCGTGTACAACTGTACATGCAGTTTTGCAGGGCTATGGAAAAATGATCGGTCTTCTCTCAACAGAAATGTTCTAGTTGAATAAACAATTTAAGCAGTGATATTGTGGTCTTTAAAACAGATGTGAACCTCTCGTTAGTGAGCCGTGAACAGAGTTGCGCGTCGACGCTGAGCGGACATAACGCGCTAAACGCCGCATCGGATGCGAGATGCAGTATATTAGTGGACATTGTTCTTTGTTGGATTAGGATAGCATAATGACAATGACATCATGCATTTAATGAGTGGAGAGAGCTGTGCTTGAGATTGACAGTTGTAGAGTAGAAAAGTAAATGAGAAAGAGTTATATTTAAGAACTCCAAACAGACAGAGAAGCCTATGTCATCGTCGACACGCCCATTGTGTTCACTGTGCGGTCCGCGTCGCCACGGATATTGTTGTCCGTTGGGTAAATTTAGTTTTGCTTATGCCGGCGACGGATGGTGGTTTGCTTTTTAATACGTTATCAGTCCCCTTACCTGGGCTTTTATCGAAGTCTGACTCATTTTTGCTGCATGCTTAAGCATGCTGGAAATTTCATCTAACATTTGCGCCGGATGTTGTTGTGGAATTACTTTCTAATTGCGGAATATTGGTATTTTTTCTGATCAGAATGCGAGTCAAGAAAAATGTAAGTTTGGCCTGCATTTTGTAGGTTTTTTTTTTAGGTAATTTCCCGTTTTTACGCAGCTTTAGCATTTACAGACACTTACTTAAATCAACTAACAGCCAGAGTAAAATTAATTTGATATGTATTTAAAATTGCTGTATATACTCGAGAAACAATATATTTGCGCATTATCTTTAATGAAAATGAGGGAAAATGAGGAAGAATGCTTGTGCTTGTCGGTTTTGCATTAAATTATTGGCTGAAAAACTGGTTGCATCAGAAAGATGTAGTTGATTAGAACTGCTGTGGATGTACCGGATTTTAGCGTTAGGTTAATTACTGCTTAACTTTTAAAAGTGTGAAATTGCTAGGTAGTTGTTGCTTGATTTTGGTAGTTCCTTCTGTTTTTTGCATTTCTGTGCTTGTATTTTAGCGTGTGGTTTTAAGTACATGCTTGCAACATTCATTTGCAATTTTATTGCCAGATTTTTCATTGCCTTTTTGCATGCTTTCTGGGAAACAGCAAATTCAGCATGTACTCTATTTACAATTATAATCCACTACACAAAAACGTTTATAGCTTCCAGTTGACATTGATGAAGTGCTTGTCTGTTATGTTAAATTATTGCAAATGATTTCAAGAACCTGTTGAAACCAATACGAGTATTATGAAATACCGGTAATGGACACCTTTTCGTTTCCAGATCTTCCGTATTAATGTGTTGCGAATATTATTATCGGTGGATAGCCCGGCAACCTACGTTGCTAATTGCTTAGATTAGCAATTAATGTTTTCGATGTTTCGGAAAAAATTGTGGCAGACATCCATTACAGATTTTTCACAAAAGACCCATTTCATGACCGTTCGTGTTTACAGAACGAAGAGAATGACCAGTGGGAGCTAACGGAGATCACCCTGTCCAAGGTGAGTCATCCAGGATCTTTGTAATAGATTTGCTTTGGCTATTGTGCTGATAAGAATAGTGATAATGATGACAGTTGAATGGGCTATCGTTGTTGCGCCATCTATAAGTAGACACTTGGTGTAATGCTTTTCTCATTGCAGCTGCCACCCTATGGATTTGGGATAGCGGTCAGCGGTGGTCGGGATAACCCGCATTTTGCCAATGGTGACCCGTCCATCGCCGTCTCCGATGTATTGAAGGCTGGGCCGGCGGAAGGCAGACTATTGTAAGCGGAAGACATGATTTTGGTGATTGCGATATATGCTTTTTACTGATAAATTTTTCTTTTTCAGTATTAATGATCGCATTATCCGTGTTAACGGCATCAGTCTGGAGAATGTGGATTATTCTTATGCTGTTAACATCCTGAAGGTAAAGATATTTACAGGCAGACAGGCTAAACAGATATTCCCAAGAATGTTATGAATTATTTTTGTTTGAATTTGTTAATAATTGATACAGTTCGACAACTAAGAGAAACCTTTGGTGATTTAAACCAGATGTATGCAATATGCAGTAGAATGTATGCAATATGCGCCGATGGTTTGTTTGAAAGTGATTGACTTATTTATTTGCAACTGTATTTTGTTTTCTCGTTAATCCGTTTATGTAATGTTTGGGTTGACGAAATGATTTGATACGATTTCATGCAAGTACAATAATGCGCATGACATGAATTTGAATTTATATTGGCAGCATTATGTTGGTTTTACTAACTGGCAGGAGCGGCCATTTGTGTGAGCTCGGTGTTTTAATTAGCAACATACCTGCGCAGTTGGCGTTACATAAAACGTATTTTTTGATAGGACTCTCCTCCGACCGTTTGCCTCTTGATCAAACGCCGTGTGGCCCTTCCCACACCCACAACTCCTTCGCGCTACGCACCCACTTCCTACGCGGTCACTCTCAACAAACCGCAGTCGAGCAGCAAGAAGAAAGACGACTACAATGGCCTCGTCCTGGGCTGCATCCTCTACGTTAAGGACATCACCAACCGGTCGTTGGCCGATGCTCACGGTATCCAGATCGGCGATACGGTGCTGCGGATCGGCACAACACCTGTTGATCATCTGACGTTCCATGAAGTGAAGAAAGTGCTGGAGAAACGCCAGAAGGACCGTTTGACCATGGTGTTTCAGCGACCACGGGGCACGCGCTCGGTACTGGGGCATAATGCTCTGATGGCCTCGTCGTCCAGCAATCCCAATACGCCGCCGATTAGCCAGCACCGTCGGCAGAGCAGTCAGAATGTTTATACGGAATTACCCACCAAAACCGATAATCATGTCAGGCAGAAGTCCGTCGATTCGATGGATGGCAAGCTGGTTAATGCGGTTAATAGGTGAGAAAAAAAGCTGGTGGGGACTGGTCAAGTGGGATTATGACACTTGCTGATCAAGTGGACAACAACAACAGCTTAAGCATAATTTCGCCGTAATGTCTGAGGAAGTCATGTGAAAATTTCGGTAGCACTGATTTTAAAGTAACTTTAATAAGCATTCGATTTGTTAACTAGAGTGGTGTTCGTACAATAGTTTAATGATTACTTTCAGAACTTTTATTCATGATTTTTAATTCGGTAAAATAAACTTATAAGTTTTAAACCCTAATAGTTTCATAGTTGGTTTTCATAGTTTCTTTAGTCTTATTTAAAGACCTGCATGCGCGTTTTAAAAGCAGTATCCATAAGTATGCATTATTTGCGGCCAGAAATTTGATGAAATCTTGGCTTTTATAGAAAATCAAATCTTGGTTTTGTAGTGGTATTGTGGCTGTTGTGTATTACACGTACCTATACGGTTAAAAGATATTCAACCACTTGTCAAATTGCCCTTACCGGCATAGTTTATGTTTATGGCCATGTCAGTATCGACCGTTAACCGCGCTTTTGTAGAAGCCACTTGATTCTCTATGTGTAATTGTTTCCGACAGTGAAATGTCATGTTTTCATCGCCTAATTATTTGATTTGCTGCATGGACTCAAGTGTATTTAGTAATTAATTACGGGCTTAATACACAGTGCGACCACAGCGTACCGTTCTTCGACCAAGTTACTCCATCTTATTCACAATAATTGGGTTTTGATAAATGTCGCTTCTGTTGATATTCAGCAGTAGAATGAGGATATCGAATCTCATTACACTGATTATCGGTTTTTGATGAGTCTTGTTGATTGTGAGCTCGATCATACGCCTTACTCTTATGAGAAATAATCCATTTCTGGTCCGTTTGTCGCACATTTTTTTTCAAAACAATGGCGTAGACAATATAGATACAAATTGTCGAAGTTTCAAATTTGACAGCTGTTATTAAATTTGTTATTACTGATATAATTTCGGAACAATAGAAGTGAAAATATGTGAAACATGTCAAAAATTAATCCTAGATATCTGGCTTTCATTTCCAAAAATGGTTATTTTGCATCCATGTAGCTGTCTGAATATTTTGACACATTTTGTACTTTTTGCAGAGGCGAACGTTCTCACCATGCTGTTCGTTCAGCGTCAATGAATTTGAACCTAAATAAGACGGAAATTTCATCTCCGCTGGCCGTGCAGCGAGTAGCCATTCCCGTATTGCCACCGAAAGCGCTTCCGGATGGACCAACCTCGTCCGGAAACCGCTCAGAAGGCAGCGGTTTTCCAATTACGTCGCCTTATACGCATACACAATTTTCCAACAAACGTGAGTGTTCGCCTAGTATGGTTGACCGACCATCATATACCACGCGTAAATATACGACTGAAAATTTAAGCAAAATAATGTGATAACCCAGCCTCGACCTAATGGTAAATCCTCGAAATTTGCCAGTGAAATGGGCTTCGTTGTATTGATAGAATGTTTTACATTTTCAGCGACTACGGAAAGCCCACACGATGCTATTTCGCTGTCGTCTGACTGGCGCTTTCCTGATCCGCGATTTGTCTCCTTCCGGAAGGACAGCAGCGTTGGAGTGGGGCTTCGCTTAACGGGTGGGAACGATGCAGGCATCTTTGTGGCGGCTTCTTCACCAGGCAGCCCGGCAGCCATGGCAGGCCTGATTCCCGGCGATAAAATTCTTAAGGTACCAAAGATGGCGTTAGTCTCTTCATAATTGTAAGGTACATTGTATTTATAGAGTAAAAGATTACAGCGCGGCACTGCGTTAACACAGCGTGACGTATGCTGCAGATTGCATATATATATATATATATATATTATTATTTATTATGAGAGGAATGTGCAAATGGTAACAAATTCGAAAATAATACGTTTAAATGATTATGTTATTCTTATATTTCTGAAATATATAAAAAATGCTTACGACTGCATAACTTTACAATAAAATGTGTCAACATTATAAGCCGATTAGGAAATGTAGTGGTGTCATGTTATGTTCCGGTCGGTTAGCGGCGTTTAATTTTTGCGGTCATTAGACGATAGACGCCGGTTGCAGGTGAACGATAAGGACATGAAAGGTGTGACGCGTGAAGAAGCGGTGCTGTTCCTGCTGCACTTGAGTGAGCAAATTGAAATGGTTGTGCAACATCGGAAACAGGAGTTTGATTACATAATCGCCAATCAAATAGGCGATTCGTTCTATATCAGGTACGAGTAGCCACTGCGACGCGCGCTAATCGGTGCGCTTTGCCGTTTGCCGCAAATGTCCAT
The DNA here is from genome assembly GCF_019649055.1 of Paramacrobiotus metropolitanus. Lineage (NCBI taxonomy): Eukaryota > Metazoa > Tardigrada > Eutardigrada > Parachela > Macrobiotidae > Paramacrobiotus > Paramacrobiotus metropolitanus. Next base: position 34,465 of record NW_026570246.1, read on the forward strand.
CAAAGCGTAGAGGACAGCAGCGACGGCTGTTTGTTTGTTGTGTTCGCGGTCGAGCTTGTTATCCCCTGGTGCTTAGCATATTTTATTGATTGGGGCTGTTGTCTTTGTTTAGAACTCATTTTATATATGATCCGGATAATAAGAATGATCTGTCTTTTCAACCGGGAGATGTCTTTCGTGTTTTGGACACCCTGCACACCGGCAGTGTCGGCACGTGGTTTGTGGCCAAATTGTCGGCCAACAAAGTGGAATCGGTGAAAGGCAGCGTGCCAAATGCTGTGCGGGCTGAGGAGCTGTCCAAAATTGTGCGAAGTAAGCCAGATTTTCGATTGTTGATTGGCAAATAGATTATGTGAATTGCAAATTGTTTTGTTCTATCGCATTAGCATATTATTAGAATTAGCAATCCGTGATCTCTTGTATTCCCCCGGGCTAAAGTTTGAATTTGTGATTAAAGTTTCCGTTTATGTATTAGCAGCTGACGCAGTTGCAGTGTCTTTCTGTGAATATCTTTTATTTACTGTAATTCCGTCTTATAAATTATGTTGTTTTCAGATGAATTTTTCTCTCGCTTTTTTACTTTGTTATAATTACACTAAAATAAAAAGTTTAGATAACTGAACATAACGGGCTAAAATTATTTTCAGATGGACCAAAATCATCAAAACCCTACACAAATACATTGGCTGACCGTATCCGTCGGCGGAGTCGACGAGCGAAATCACTGACTAAAGACCAGTGGGAAGAAGTAGCTTTTGCCGGTGTCGAGACGAAATTCCCCGCGTATGAACGTATCGTGTTGAAGATGCCGCACTTCCAGCGACCAGTGGTCTTTTACGGCCCGCTAGCCGATATTGCTCGAGAAAAATTAGTCCAAGAATTTCCAGAACGTTATGCTGCTCCTCGTACGTCCTGCTTCTTATTTCTCTGTATACTGTTAAAGTAAAGTGTGAAATTTCTCATGATTTTAGAACTCGATGCAGGCAACGGTGAAGATAAACCCGGCATTATCCGGCTGAGTGTCATTCGGCAAACCATGTCACTGGTATTACAACCTTATCTAAAATAGTGGCATTGCCAGTTTTCGAATTTACGTAATTTTGAAATGTTTTATGTGCTGTTTGCGTATATATACAGTCTTTGCGGCATTTTGCTTGAATTTCAGAACAAGCACTGCGTTGTCGATTTGACCTGCCAGGCTGTCGATCGATTGAACTTTGCTCAAATGTATCCCATTGTGATATTTATGAAGGCCGACAGTAAGGACGTGGTTAAAGAAATTCGCTCATCGGTTGATCTCAAGCGAAAAAGCACAAAAAAGCTCATTATCGAAGCTCAGAAGCTGGAGAAACAAGCCGCATTCCTTTTACTGGTAGGAATGTATTCCATTAAATCACTTAAAGTATTATTAAAATTATTAAGCATAGAATTGTATCACCATTACTCACCGCAAGACTTTCCAATAAGTAGCATCTGAATGTCTTCTTTTATTATTAGGTGTTGTTCCTATCAAAAACAAGAACAGTTGGTTCCGCAGTGTGTGCGAGATGATCGAGCAGCAACAGCAGACACCAATCTGGATGACAGAAAAGCCGGTAATTTGAATTTTGATTGTGTTTCTCTTATCATGATTCTAGTGTCATTCATTGTGTTGCACGCGGTTTACGCTACTTGCCGGCTAATACGTTAGGCGTACTGTGAGAGTGTGCTGAAGTGTCATGTAATTCGTTTTCTAACGCAGCCGGAGAACGCCCTGGCAGACGACTTCCTTTTCCCTATGGCTTCCTCATCACTGTACAGCTGCGCATCGTCTGGACCGGAAAGTGACGCGGAGACACTGTACGATGCGGCGCCGCCGCCTCCACCGCGGAGGATATCCCGCGATGACGGGATGACAGGCTCGACGCTGACGCATGGTCGCTCGTCGGGATTAGCGTCCAGTCGGTCCGTTCATGCTGGGGTTAACGGATTCAGTGAACCTTTGTACAAGGGCGCTCCCGTCAATGACTCCAAGGAAAACCGTCCAATGCTTCCCAGTTATCAGATGTCTCCGCGAATTGTAAGCCCTGTCGACGTAAACGTATTTAATAATATCACACACTCTGTGGAATTCATGCACTTCGTTAACTAAAGACTGAAAAATTCTACGAGCACATGCCTTAGTTTTGTTTCTGTTTACTGTTCCAAACATGAAACTTATTTTTTTCGTGGAAACGAAGTTTTTCGCTGTATAAGGGTCTGTTCCGAATTTTGTTACCGTATGTATGCACTATGCAGTAGTTTTGTTTTTTATTGTAGGATACTAATGATCCTAATAGCAGTGTCAATATCTTCGCAACGCTCCGCATTCCGAAACCACCGATGGCACCAGGATCCAATTTCTCACGTCGACCACGACCACCTCCCATTACCATGCCGCCACAAATCGGCGACAGTTTCGATCGGAAACCAATTTCCAGTATTAGCTTGGCCGATCTTTCAAATGGCACCAGTACAACCAGTAAGTGGCCAGTCCGGCTTTCCAAAATTGTAGATAAGTTCAGATTTCACTAATTCCGTATCTTTTATTTTAGCAGCCGTTTGTTTTCTAAGTTTTGCTGTTGTATTGGGTCTAAAATCGGTGACTTCTTACAGATGGCACACCGTCCACTTCCGGCACATACGAAGATCCGAAACACTACGATCCGTATCGTATTTGTCGACCGACAACGCGCGGGCACTCCTTCACTTCTACCACATTAGACCGGCATTCACGTGCTGTTCATAATCAGGCTTCCTTTACTACGCCCGACCCACGGATATCTCCCAGTGCTGCCTCCACCAGCCCGAGTAAGAACAGCAGTGCCACGCAGTCTTCCGCCACCAGCAATAACGGCTATATCAACGCCTCGGACATTTACGTCCGGCATCCGTCCATTAAAGAGGAGCAGGCGCCGCCATTGCCTCCTAAACCTAAGTATCTGACGAACGGTCGGCTGAAGATGGCACAGAATGGACACGCCGAGAATATGTACGCAGAAACTGGATTCGGTCATGGCAGCAATGCGGCCAATGGAACATACGGAAAATTGCCGGCACGACCTGTTGCACAACGTGAGTGAAGCAAAATTAAAGAGTAGTAAAAAGCGATGATTAAATACTGAGCGTCAAAATAATTATAAAATAAAATCAATAATAATAGTGATGAAATAATGTATAATGGAACTTTACACGCAGGTTGCACTGCACGGCCAATATATGTGGATCAAACGGACACGTTGACGCATCAGAAAACCAACGGCCACCGTCAGCATGATCTCATGAATTTCCCCTTTGTGGACGATGAACGCGGAATGTCCCCCAGTCAGATGAACTTTCCTCCGCCACCCGATGATTTCCTCAGCTCACCCAAGAAACTGCATGCTCCGGATGTGATTGATGAAGTTCGCGGTTTCTTTGACCACAACGGTGAGCGGAAGCGTGTTTGGATAACGTACCAGTATGTTATATTGTATGAATTTTAATGTGCATTTCAGGAGGTATGTTGGTATCGGAAGAGACTGGCGTCAGTCTAATCATCCCACCGGGAGCACTGGCTCATGGTGTCCGACAGGAAATCTATTTCAAAGTTTGCCGGGAAGAAAATGTGATATCAACACTGAACAAGGAAAAGGGTAGGTGACCCTTGGCATCTGGTGTTGGTGGATCTTGGTTTACAGCTGTACTAATGCTGCTTACTTTAGGCGAACGACTCCTTTCTCCGTGTGTTCTGTGTGGACCAAAAGGGATATCCTTTTTGAAGCCGCTGGAACTGAAACTGCCACATTCCGGCAATAACAGTCCCGTCAGTGGGCACTACGGCGTAAAAAGTCCATCCGCTCGATCGAACGGTAGTTGTGCTTGTAATTATTTGATAGCTCTGATATTAGCAGTGCTATAGTAATCGTAATCTGATAGCTAGAGAAGGCGATATCGAAGTAAAACTGACTAGTTCTGTATGGAGCATAACTGCGAACCTATTGTTAATATTATCTATGTTACCGGATACCAGTTTCAAACAATTAATTATGTAATTTTGACAAATTCTGTTTCACAGTTTCTGACTCTTTATTAGGCATTCTAATGGATCGCAGTCAAAATCTGCAGACGAAGCCGAACAGTCCTAAGTTCGCCGGTGCACAGGGAAGTGTGTCGGTGTATGTGGATCGGTTCTGATTGTGAACAGCCACCGGCGTCCATTCCGTTGCTTGTTTCCGCATAGCATAGCTTTAGATGTATACATGGTTGGGTTTTTGTTTGCCTTTGCATGGGTAGGTCCTTGTCTTTTCTGGTTGTTGAGAGCCTTAAAAAGGTTGCGAACCGGATTGGTTTGTTAAGCATTGTGCAAAGCGCAGCTAACACATAAGCTTGTTATTTCCTTCTGAAAACCTTTGTTAGAAAACGTTATTGCTCGTTGTACGAGTATAATTGAGCCGAAGCGAAGCGTACACTATAAAAGTCAGTTGCATACCCAAACAGACTTTTGGATGGTCTTCAGTTATTTCTTGGTACTAGGAACGTTTGGTCGGTTAAATTCACGTTAACAGGAGTAGCAAATACAAGCAAATAAACTTAAAACAGTACCGTTGTATGAACATGCTCCTGGTGCACCATCGCACTCGTAATTTTTCCGACACGACACCTTCTGGTCACTTCGTTGTAAGGTATTTCTATTGAAGAGGAAGGTTCATGGAAAATCAGGTTCGTTTCTGGATTTCTCGATACTGTTTCTTGTATCGAGCTCTGTCATTTCTCCAGTAAGTGGGACATATTGCTCTTGTCAGATCCTAGAGTGAATTTTTAAGGCGTACTGAAATTCTCATACAGCCGAAGCATGATACGTGGAATTATAAGGTAAAACCGTAAAATACTCTGTACAAGAAAACGTAAAGAAAATATAAAATACTAGTAGTTTCTCATGGCCCTCGTTCTCTGTCTGGGATGGTTCGTGTGGTTTATAGTGTCATCACTGTGATATGTGGGCTGTCAGTAAGCAGCACAGTTTAGAAGACTTGCTCACTCACTTATCCATTTCTTTTCGCAGACTTCGTGTTACAAAAGTCGTGCCAGCTCTCGGTGGTGCTGAGAGTGTTCGCGGAACTAAAACAGAAGCTAGCTCCCTGTGGAACTTCTTCGCAGGGATAAGCGCATGATATTTAAGCCAACCGGCTTCTGTAAGCCACCGTTTCGACGGAAGGAAAATGAAGATATCTGGTGGCGTTTGATAAGAATTAACATAAAGGTTTCTGTTAGTGCCTAACAAACTCTTGCTTTGTCCTCGAGTTAGCGATAGCGATTGTAACGGAGTTGAGTCAAACAGTCCAAGCATAGCTATTCTAAACAGGTTCAGCCTGTTCAGGTGCTTCTAAATGTTATTTAGGGCTTGTGTGTTGACCTGTTTTATTTCAGGCGGATATTTCTCCTGGAAAAGCTGATTTACGATTAATCACGTGAGTGCGATGTAGAATCCATATTTTTTGAAAGCGAGCAGGTCACTTTGTCTTCACTCAAATCTTCTTTCTCTTCCTTGTACCTGTACGTATCGGTGTACCTATGATTTTAGTGGCTCGTTTTAAATTTAAATTTTTAAATGCACGTAATAATTATATTACGTTGCCAATATATCTGTACATGCAGTCATTCGTAATCTCTTGTTTCGCATTAGCTCTGGGATGGCATTGTTATGGTTTGTGACTGACTACTGTTGTTTAGAATTCCACAAGGACATGATATTACTATATAAAATTCGTTACAGAAAAAAGTGAGGAATACAATGGAAACAGCCACGTAAGCTTTCATATTCCCATACAAACAGATGCTACAGTTGTACAAGCGAATTGCAAAATAGGTACTACCAAGATGTTGGTTTTATTTCCTTAAATTTGCGATTGTGCTTGTAGTGTACAAAACGATTAGAATCCACAACAAATTATACAAGGAATAACAGTCTCGTACAAAATGTACCAGGACAGATATTGCACGTTTTCGGAAGACTTGTGAAGACTGTGAACAAAGTAACAACGTGAGTATAAATTGTTGAAATTCTGGTGTGGTCACAAATTAATAATTTTAGAGTTCCACTGTGGCGGTGATTTTTTTTCAAACATAGCCAAAACATCGCTGAAACTTCTCATTTGCATTTCTTTTCAAACATCTCGAGTACTCACCCGGCCGGCTTCCTGGATCGAGCAGTACCAGCGCAGATGACCTCAAAGTATTTACCAACAGTGGTGATGGTGCATGACCTTTCTACCATTGTTGTTTAAATTTTCATGAGACTGCGCTGGCGGTAGTAGGAAAAACGAACTAAAAAACATTGCGATTTGCAAAGAATTATTCTCTTGAGTTCCGACTATAAATAGCTCGTAGCGTCGTAGGGAAAGCGTACGGGTTCCGGATCGCAACCGTCCTCTCCAAGTGCAAGTAACTCAGTAAGGCGTAGTCGTGTCTCATGTAGAGTGCCGAGGCGCATGGACTAAAGGCCTTCCGTTTTCTGACCGTTTTCTGAGATGGAGAAAAAGTTTCGCGAGGAGACGGTGTTGACAAGCTTCCGAGGTCGCAGAGGTCCGACGACACTGTCACTTCGACTGCCCGTCCCGTCGTGGTGATCGAAACGTGTATTGCCCTTTTGAAAGGATCGAATGGCCAGCAGAAAATCGCTTTATCCTGTTATCTGGGCACTTTATATTCGTCGTATATTTGCTTTCGTGTACTTGCAAATACATTTCTTACTGTCACGTAATGAAATGATAAAAAAACTACAACACCGCACCTTACAGATTTATTACAGATTCAGACTTAAGACAATCTTAGTTTTTATCGGTGCAACCGTACAGCATAAGAAAGCGCCTCTGATAAAAAAGAGCCACATTTCCTGCAGCTTGTCACCTTGTGCGCACAGATGGTTCTGGTGTGGAGACTGAATTTTAATTCGTTTTCATTGTACTCTGATTTAAGTTGTAAACTGGTAAGTTGTATCTTTCTGTTTTCGACTACATATTTTCTCGACCGCTCAGAGATGTTTTGATTTTTCCTTTTAGCGAAATATAGACTTGCAAAAACATACTTACTGTTTTGAAAGCAGATCTGTACAGTTCCGTGGCTGACACTTAATTTTCGCCCAATTTTTCTCTGATTTGGGCTTTCCCACTGACTTCCCCAGGGACCCCAACCAACGCATTGTTATAGTTCCTAGAGGACTCCTTGGGAGATCTAGACTCCCAAAACGAAAACATGATGCGTGGAATTCGAAGGTGAAATAATCTGATGACTTGGAAAGATACAGCGGTCAAGGCGGGTAGATAAGTACATAGTGGCTGAACGAAAACAAAGTTACGGTTGTTTACAGTACCATAAACTATAAAGCAAGCGTCACCGATTTTCTGTTTTGCCTCTGATGAATTCAATTGATTAGTCGGGGAGCGCTCTGGTTTCCACTATGCATCTACCCGCCTTATAGATAATCCAGACTCCAGAGAGATGGTGGTTTGCGAAAGCTTTGCAGAATAGTTCGGAACAGCTTATTTTGACTGGTATGATTTCAGCTTCAGCAAATGTCATGTTGTGAAAGCAGCGGCAGCTTTCTGCACTGCTGTGGATGTGCGCGGAACTGAAAAAACGGCTTTGGAGTGTTTGGGTAACGATCGACGGTTGATATTCACGCCAACGAGCTCCTCGCGTCCACCATTTCAGCGGAAAGAAGATGAAGCTATCTGGCGACGTCAAGTAAGGGTTTCAACTAGACCGTTTAAAATGGGTACTGAGTCATATGAGTGCAATGCTCGGTACTCACGAAGGGAAGTGTTGTCCTCCAGTTAGCATCAGTATATTGATTGTGAGTTTATTCCACATCGTTGCAAGAGTTTTATTAGGATGTTATATATATTTCCCTGTGAATACCAGTGAATGATCTATCCGGTCGAAAGTTCTCATACTAGTTTGAGCTTTAATTTTTAGGCGGATGTTTCTCTGGGAAAAACTGATCTGATTACGTGAGTATGGTCAGGCTTCCATGCCTTTTGACCGTTTTGGGGTTTTTTATTTTGTCTAATGCCCACTTGCAGTTAAGTGTCAGTACATACGTGAAAATATTAGGTTTATTATTTGAACAGTATGTAAATGTGGTACTCTACTATTACAAAATACAGCGAGCGGAGCGAAATGCTTGTTACCGGCTTTCTAAATTGAGTGCTTTAATGTGACGGACATTCGTCTTACGAAATCGTGTAAGGTTAATTTCGATGTTGTGATCACCCAGTCTGATTCACATCCGCTCAGTACAAAGAATATCGGCGACAGCAGGTTTAATTTATTACAAACTACCAGTATAATAGTAGTGGCTACATAGCACAAATTTCCGTTGAATGTCTAATGTTCGTGTCACTTTTTTAAGGTATCTGAAAAAAGCCCCATGGAGTGGAATTGTCACCCCGGACATTCGGGAATCGATCGATTGTCACATGGGAGGAACGTGGATCGCTGCTAACTACCTGGTTGGATGGAGCGGAATTTTGCGCCATTTGCTTCCACAGTTCTGTGGCTACACTTTGCAATGGGAAATCCTGAAACGTCAAGGGATGGGGTTATTTTTCGACCACTTGACCGTTTCGAAAAAGGACCGCATTGGGAAGCAGCGGGTTGTGTTGGTTCTCGTCGCTCATGCACTGATCGAAGATTATGGTGAGGAAGATTTCAAAACCTACACCGATTTCAAAATGTCCTTCATGCGTGGTGCGATTGGTGAGCGCGTTGAACTCTTGGCGGCAGCGGGACGAACGGGTCATCGCGTGCACTGGATCGGTGCGTTTGGATGGCAGTTTGTTGTTGGAGTGAAAAATGAAACTGGTGATGTTATGCAGACGACTAAGAATTGGTATGACGTTTTTCAGGCGTCGTCTAAAGGTGTTCTCCTGAAACTTGTCAAAAGTATTGACGAACTGATCTTGTGAACAGACGATCGTAAACTTTTCTTACTGTTTTTCGTACTACTTAGTTCGCACCAGTGTTGCTGTTACTTTTATAAATCTGTAACGTATATTCCAGTACATAACAATGTAAAAAGCGATTAAAGCCTATTTACTGAATCCATTAAGAGCAAATAATACTGCTGCAAATATGGGTTTAGCCTTGCTCCTTTTCTTGAACTGCTCTTGTGGTTAAAAATGCCGTGACTTTCTGTTGTTGTGTTTGATCGCTTGGGATGAACCAGTGTCATCCCATTCGGAGCCACGATACGAACTGGTAAAGACGCTGTTGTTGGACGGAGGTGTCGCGGTTTCCACCACCCGTTTGGAGTACTCATTTAGAATGTCCTCGGAATCGTCCGCTTCCGGTGGTACATGCGGCAGTTTCGGTCGCCCGGAGGGAGTTTTCGGGATGGCCAACAGCTGCGCAACGATGGGCGGAACATTTGGAATATCGGGATTTAAGCTTTGGTCATTTCCCTCTTCCGCTTCGCGAGTGGCAATCACGGCGTTCAGCTTATTTGCTGACTCTTCCGGAACGAAACGAAGAGGTCGATTGCTTAAGCAAATATTCGCTGTGTATTTTTCTACCGTATATATGCAGTATATGTATCTTACTGCAGGATACCAGCGATCCTAATAGCAATGTCAATAGACTCAATACCTTTGCAAAGCTTCGCATTCCGAAACCGCTGCTGGCACCGGGATCCTGTTTCTCACGTCGCGACGACCACCATGTGCAGTGTGCACGCACATATTACCGTGCTGGTGGCACGAGTACAACCAGTAAGCGGCCAATTTAATTACTGTATTGACTCGTCATTCCGATCAAATCTAGGTTTCGAGAGATGAAGAATTTTTAATTTGAAAGCCGTAAATTTATAAGTTGTTATACTGGATCTAAAATTAGTGAGCTACTGCAGTCTGCAGATGACACACCGTCCACTTCCGGCACTTATCAGGATCCAAAACATGGTGATCTATACATACCGTACTTGTCGGCCGACAACGCGCGGTCACTCCTTCACATCCAAGACATAAGACCGGCTTTCCCGCGTGCTGTTCATTACCAGGCTTCCTTTGCTGCGCCCAAACCAGTGATATCTCACAGTGGCTGTCTCCACCAGTCCGAGTAAGAATAGCAGTGCCACAGTCTTCCGTCACCTGTACCAACGGCTACCTCAACGAGTCGGACATCTACGTCCGGTATCCGTCCGTTAAAGGAGCAGGCGTCGCCATCGTCTCCTAAGCCCAAATATCTGACGAACGGTCGGCTGAAGATGGCGCAGAATGGACACGCCGAGAGCTTTAAAGGGAAACGGGATTCGGTCATGGCAGCAATGCGGCCAGTGGCGCGACCTGTTGCGCAACGTGCGCAAAAATGTTTTAGAGAGTAGCAAGAGCTTGCAATAAAGTTAACAGTGAACGAAGTGTAATGGTTCAGTTTTTACATAGGATGCATAGCGTACCCGATTTATGTAGATCGAACGGACACCCTGACGCATCCCAAAACCGACGGCCACCGTCAGCATGATCTCATGAATTTCCCCTTTGTGGACGATGAACGCGGAATATCCTCCAGTCAGATGAACTTCCCACCGCCACCTGATGATTTCCTCAGCTCACCCAAGAAACTGCATGCTCCGGATGTGATGGATGAAGTTCGCGTGTTCTTTGACCACAACGGTATCTCGGGAAATTGACTTCGATAGAATACCGGTGATTTGTATTGTATTGTATTGTATGTATTTAATGTGTATTTCTGGAGGTATGCTGGTGTCGGAAGAGACTGGTGTCAGTCTCATTATCCCACCTGGAGCACTGACTCATGGTGTCCGACAGAAAATCTATTCACAAGTATGCCGGGAAGAAAAAGTGATATCAACACTGAGTCACTGACTTAATGAAAAGGGTGGGTGAAATGGCATCTGTTGCTGGTCTACAGCCCAGATAGTCTTGCTTACTTTAGGTGAATGACTCTTTTCTCCATATATTCTGTATAGCTGACCGAAAGGTATATCCTCATGAAGCCGCAAGAATTGAAGCTGCCGCATTCCGGCAGTAATAGTCCCGTCAGTGGGCATTACGGCGTAAAAAGTCTGTTCGCTCGATTAAACGGTAATTTACAAAATTGTGCTTGTAGTTCTTTGATAGGTTCGATGGTACCAGTTTATTACTGTAATTCGTTAATTAGAATAACCAGTTATATTAAAGGATCGTCAAATGCAAGCTGATGAAAAAATGTTGTATGAATATGCCAGGCTGCGCCGTCCACACGCTCGTGATTTTTTCCGGCTCGGCAACGTCCGGTCATTTCTCTTGAAAACCTCAAAATATATAAGATCTACAATTTTATTAATAAAGCTAAAAATGAACATAGCAGAGACATCAAAACAAAAATTACTTGGGACAAACACTACAAATTTTCGGAAGGCTCTTAAATCTGAACAAGTACTGCACTATGCAATTTGTTATTATCAAGGATTAAGGAACAAGAACTATAATATACAGTAACTACAAATAAGATGAGATATCGAGATCGGAAAAACCAGAACTTGATCCAAAAACGGTAAACGCCATTAGATTCAGCATGTTCAGAAATCGTGTCAAGTGCGTTTTATTTCTTAAAAGAATTACAGTATTTAAACCCGTCTCACCGATGCCGGTTCCGGCAAAACTGGCTTCGGTAAAGCTTTCAAGGTGACCTTTGAGAATAATAGCAGCGCAAGTTGCTCAGAACATTTATTAAAGGTGACTGCTATGCGCCCCGAGCAACCGGGGGCATAGAATTTGGCTATGCGCCCCGATGTCCGGGCGCACAGAATCTGGCTTTGCGCCCCGAATTTCCAGGCGCAGAAATTTCGGCGATTTGTGTTTTTTCGAAAGTTTTTTATATTTTATTTGGCTCCTTTTATTTATTTAACCAATCATCTGTCCTGTTGTATTGTCGAACACGCTAGGTTGCTTGAGGAGGTAAGATACCAAAATGCGCCCCCATACCCAAACTTTAGGTACAGTAATATGCGCTTTCCGTAAAAAATCTGAAGAAGCAATAGGAAAGTTGCCAACTTTATCGTGTCTGACCTGAAGTAGCAGTTCAGTTCCAACCTTTACATCCGTAAAGGTTGTAACGCGCATGAAAGCAGGACAGCTTACATATGCCTCAACCTGGAACTTTATTAGCGTTGGCACAGACTACGGCAGCAACAGCGACGAAGCGTAGTGATTAAGCTTTATCGGTTCTTGAGAATTGGGTGAAGACACTAGCACCGAAACACGGGTCACCGGCGCAACCGTCACCGTCGTCCTTGCTAAAATACCCCCCCCCTCCTTGTGTCCTCGCAAAAGAAAGTAGGCAGGAGGGAAGAGCGACTTGATACATGTAACTCAACTCTACTTCGACACAATAGTAACTAAAATGTACTAAACACAGTTGTGCATGCGCTATGCGCCATCGTCAGTCGGAGTTGCATTACTTGTCCGGTATCGGGATGTACATCCCAACGACACACCCTAATGCCTTCTCTCGGCTGGACACTGGTCAACCAAGTCGTCTAGCCTTGCAACTTCCTCCACTGGGTTAACCCGAATTAGCTTTGCTTATTCTATTTTGCTACAGTTTTCTGCATGGAGTGAACTTCCGTGCCGCTCTAGATGACCTATAACAACTGTTTCTGACAGAACTTGATAAACCAGCGTTATTAGCTTGCTGTAAAGTTGAAAATCAGGATCTCTCAGACTGCGTCCGTGATGTTCTGAACAACCTTTCCAATAAACCAGGCGATAAAAAGGGGATAAACGAAACAAAAATTTAGCTATTAGGGGCAGCTCTCAAATTCTTCAATTCTGTCTTAGCTTCTGCTCCCCTGCAACCTTAAGGATAAATCGAGTAAAACAAATTAAGTAAAAACATTTAACTGCCGGAAAAACATGAAAATTTTTGATATTTCTGCGCCCGGATGTTCGGGGCGCAAAGCCAAATTCTGTGCGCCCGAACACTCAGGGCGCACAGCTAAATTCTGTGCGCCCGGTTTGTCGGGGCGCTCAGCCATTTCGTTTATTCAAATATTAAGTATGTACTATAATAAATTTGTAATTATTTTATTTGCACGCATGCTGAATTTTAGTAGCCAGATTGCTGTAAATCAAATTACAATGTTCAAAACGTATAAAAAGAAACGTCTGATTTCCGACCATGTTTGAATTAGCCCACGTTTCGAAGGGAACACAATCCAGTGAACAAAATTGCTAGGCGAGTGAGTGACCGAGCTGCCACCACTGTCCAGAAACGAAATCGTTAGGTGACCAAGCTAGACTCCCTGCCTGAGAAGTTTTACAACAACTGCTAACTGCTAAGGCAGTTAGTGAATTTATTAACCAATAGAGAGAATTATTTGTTTATAGCGGCCGTGGATCACAAGAAACGCGGAGGCGAAGCCGCAAGTGTTTCTTGAAGCTATAATATACGAGTACAGTACATATAACGAACAAATATTTGACAGTCAAGAGCTTGAGAGTTAAAAATTGCAGAAGTTGATGCAGGAAACGGCTAAATTCGATTGGGCATAAATTCCATTGGGTGTGAATAACAGTCATAGACTCATAGTATCAGTGAAGGCGCGCTTTAATACAGAGTATGGTATAACTATTACCAAGTACTTACTATAGTGTGAGGAGGACTGGTAACCTACCGTTTGACGTCATCACTCTCGCATACACGGGAGGGCGGCTGCCATGGTGACAGATGCGCGTTTTTTACGGTTTTGTCAGTTTTCTCAGCATATTTCTTTTCTCTTCCAATTTCTAGCCCCTCATCTTGGGGTTTCTAAATTCAATAGGATCTGTTAAAATATCAGAAAGCTTTAGAGGAGAAAGGAACTGAGAATATCTTTAAAAAGGGACAATAAAATCTGTGGGCCTATGGTAAGCAATAGCACACCAGTGCATTCTGTATGCGACAGTGATGACGTAGTCGACCGTTGCAGAGTCGCTTCCCAGTCCTCTACCTATAGTAAGTTCTTGCTATTACAAAAGACTCCCAGTAATAATACTATTAATTTTAATACTATTCTCCAGACTAATAGTGAGTCGTACGAACAGCCCAAGTTGAAAACGTTTCCTTTTTTCTATCGGAAATTGGGTGGTTATTTGTTTCGTTTTCAAACTTCGCGGTTTCATCCTAAAAATAATACACTATTCAATGCAATACAATACAATACCAAACAATGCAATACACAGTACAATATAATACTTTTCATTGTCTGGCGTAGGTGTTAAGGTCGGTATGGCCAAAACTGTACCGAGACTACCGACGCAAACGGTATCTATCACACCATCATTCTACCACTGTGTGATCGGCTGGTACTCCGTCCAGCCGGAACCGACCGTAGGCTGATACTTCCGCTGCGGACGCTGACTAATGTTCTGGAAATCCAGTCTTTGGGTTCGCGATTTCCGTCAAGAACCTTTATTTTGCTGCTCGCTACAAGTATTCATTTCGGGGATGCGAAAGTTTGTTTTGTTTAAATCGTTTTTTCATTTGTGACAATAATTTAAAGCACTAATAAGAACAATACGATCAGTACCAAAACATGTTTAAGAATGTCCTAAGGTACGATACCTGTTGCGTCGCTCCGGCGGTTCAGTTAATAATGTGTACACCCGCACTTCATGAACGATTTTGAGGAATTGTTTCTCTGCTTACTTGAAGTACTCAATGATGATTCTAACGATGATTCATAGGACATCGTCTGTGCGGGCAGCTGTCAGTGCCCGCACCAGGCATCTGCGGGAAGCCCGTCGCTTGCAATCCCACAACTGTCTGACAGGTAGCAAGAACGACGGGCGAGCCAGGTTCGTGTCGATTATTTTGTGCTGTGACATGCGAATTATGGGGGTAGCGTAGATAATTATTGCTTGACCGCATTTTCCTGTTTTTCTTCTATTTTGTGTTCAGGATCACATCCGCCGATTTGGACATTCTTTGCGGACCATTAAGCATGGTGGGTGGCCGATCGACTGCGCTATGTGCGAACGAGGTCAGAAATGTATTCTGCATGTTTTCCGCTCGTTTTTGGTTTCGGGGTATTTTTGTTTCTTTATCCGGCTCTCTTCCGAAAACAATTTGGTGTTACATAAGTTAATCCTGATAAAAAATTTCGATCCGCAGTTAAAGAGTAGAGCAATTACTCACCTTTATTGTGAAACTGCATCGAACAAATCTTGAGAGTGCCTGTAATCACCTGTACGTCCTGGCCATTAATTACTGGAGTAGGGTAGCAGACGCTCTTTGTAGTTGTGATTGAATTGGTTGGTAGACACGGGCTGTTTAACGCACCGACTGACCTGCTGTTTGTAGCTGGACCTGTTAATACTGTTTTTTTTACAGTTTTGGTTAGTATTAACGTTGTGTCATGCTTTTGTTTAGCCCTTGGAGGTTCGAAAAGAGACCAGCAAGGCCAGAAGCATTGACGTATAATAGTAATCGTAGTATTATTAGATGGCTTAGAAATAACAAAGCTTCGTTTTCTAATAATGCAATCGTGGATGCAGGTGTACGCCCTCGCCGGATGTTTTAACTGTGATTACACTCCCTCCTGCCGATATGAACAAAGCCTTAACAGGTATGAAACGGGAATATGGATAAGATTTATCAAGGGTTGTTAAATGATACTGCTTTTCTAGAGCCATTAATGCCGATGCACGCAACCTGCTGGTCTACATCGACGTCGATGGGAGTCTGCACAACTGCCCCGTGAACGGTCAGGCTGAGATGGTCAGTGTTCTAGGTGCCATGTTTTGGGTGCCATGTGTGCTAGTTGTAAGTGGGAAGTATTGGAACTTTAACCTAATATATTAAATTGTGGTATTCTAAAATTGTTCCCTCTAACCATACATTTATTTCTGATTAGCCCTTGCAGATTTGCGAAGCGGAAGGCAAGAAGGCCACCGAGGCTGACCGCACCGTTTTCCGTATGGCCAGCACCAATTACACGCCCGGACCGAATGTCGAGCGGCTGGCAGATGCTCTGAAAACTGGACGGTGAGCCATGTGTTTTTGCTGATATTGTGCTTTTGATCTTTTTTGGATTGTTTTCGTGATCTTGCGTTATCCTTTTCTGATCTCATAGGTTTAGGTTTTATTGTTTAACATCTGCATGTAATGAAACTCTTTTTATAATTAAAATATTATAGCTGCATGGACGGGTAACACGGGCCCGTTGGTTGCGTACTCAGGTGACCTTTTCGGGGCCGCACGGGTGCTGGTTGCGTGCATAGGAAGTCGTCAAACATTTACGATTAGATATTTTTTCTATCTATAATTTCGTACTCGTAGCCTGGTAGCCTTTTTCGTACTCACATCGTTTTTCACTTTTTTTGCGATTAGTTTTGTAAGCCGTTCATGAGACATTTTTTTGTGGTATGCCTAATCCCGGAAAGGAGTCCAAGTATATGGCCTTGAATGCGACCTTCCGATAACCTTTGCATCCTTTCCGGTTCTAGTCAAGCCCGCAACAAATGCAGCGGCCTTTGGGATAGCGTAGTGCATCCGTATTTAACGCTTCTCTGTTTTTAGCAGCGTTCCATGACCAGTATCCTTCTCTTTTGTCACTCGTAAACTTTCATTCGATAACACATCAGCGGCTCCGTTTCCGTCGTAATACTCCAAAACTGGGTTTCAAAAACATTTTTTCAAATTTTAAGCGGTTTTAAAGAAAGAAGTAATCCGGACACGCAACAGAAACATCTTTCCGAACTCTGTTCACGAAGCCAGCGTTCGTAGTTTCCTGCCCACGCAGCATTGACCTTGTATTATACCTTATATGGTATACTGGGTACAAAATTCAAATACAAGGAATTCTTATATCATTCTCGAAACAGTAGATTTATACTGAGCACCAAGACCGAGTTCACTGCCGACGGGCGCAACCTAAGCCAGTATGGCGCCTTCATCGTGGTCTGCAAGAAAGGTACCGGGGATCAGCCTGCCTTGCCGCGATTCGAGCCCGTCAACGCGGTCATCAGGAATATCACCGAGGTTTGTCGCTTTTGTTAAAAAATGTAATAAAAAATTGCTACTCTACTAGTGTACTAGTGTGCTTCTTGCCCCGATTAATCCATCATAATGTGCATTTTTAAATTGTGGATCCCCGTTATCTGATCTGATTAGAATGTTGCCTTCTGTGTATTATTTTGTAAAATAAAAGATTCTGCTCAGCTGGTGTTTACGATGGGAGTGGATGTGACACCGCACACTACCGGATGTTTTTATTTAAGTACTGGTACTGACAGAAGGTTTTGTTAATTTCCGCATTTTTATGTATCAGTAATTCATAGTGCCGTAGTATGATGTTAGAACCAAGTGATTGGGATAT
Source organism: Paramacrobiotus metropolitanus (assembly GCF_019649055.1). Lineage (NCBI taxonomy): Eukaryota > Metazoa > Tardigrada > Eutardigrada > Parachela > Macrobiotidae > Paramacrobiotus > Paramacrobiotus metropolitanus. The sequence goes on from NW_026570246.1 coordinate 51,821, forward strand.
TTTATTATAAAAATATTTTCCACACAGTGTATGAAATGCTTGTGTGCATAGAAGTATTCTAAATCAATTAGGTATCTGTGAATCTTTAGGTGGACTCTGCAGCTGTCAAATGCTCAGCAGTGATTCGCCTTCCGGAAGGAAACGATTTGGGTGGGAAGCGTCTGGTGAGGACGACTAGTTATATTAAACCCGAATCGCTAAGTCTGCGCCAAAAGTACGTATTAAACTGTTGATTTTACGTTTTTTCGTTTTCTAGTAGTTATATTTCGTATGTCTTTGGTGTGTTGCTTTTGATTTTCTTGCTGGTTACAATTTCGGCGTTTGGATTGATTTATTTGTCTTCGAATCGGGTTCTTTTGGGTCTGGAATATGTGCGCGTTTATTAAATCACATGTAAAAATTACAAGTAATTATTAAACTAAAAGTAATACATGTAAAAATGTAGGATCAGTGATGCTGATATATCTTATGTTTTTAATAAATGGCACAAGAAAACCAGGGCTTGTTTTTCTAACAGGTATATGATCCGACCGGACCTCTTAACCGTGATTACGATGACGCTCGCCGATGTGAGGAAGCGGCTTTCGAAGTCGTTGACCGGTACCACACTTCGATAAAAATATTGAAAAAACATCGATAAGTACTTTTAACACATGACAGGGGTTATAAATTTATATATGTTAAATTTTGTGGCAGGGCCATTGCTCCTGGTGAATGCAATGCGTTCGTCTATATCGAGGACGACGAGAACCTGGACAGTTGTCCCGTGTACGGTCAGGCTGTGTTGGTCACCCTTCTGGGTGTTGCGCGAGCCCTCGGCGTTGTAAGTAATAAGTAACTAAAGGCTACAGTTTGAGTATTTCATTATCGGGGTACGTTTTTGTATTTTATAATTGCCCTTACAAGCGGTACTGTATAATCATTTTTAACCCGATGAATCGTTTTCAGATAATTAAAAAAATTCCTGATCAATGTAGGAAATGTTATGAGTGTTTTTTCAGTTATCTGTGAATTATCAGGTGGACTCTGCTGCTCACGAATGCCCGGTAGTGACTCCGGACGGAAATAACTTGGGTGTGAAGCGTCTGGTGAGTGGTCGACTATGCTACGCTTAGGAATTAAATCGCTAATTTTGCAGCAGTAGTAGGGATTAAGCTAAGGATTTTACGTTTTTTGCCAGCAGCTTTATTTTACTTGGGTTTGCTGGATTTGAAGGATACATTTGTAGCTTATTTGGAATACTTAGATATACGCAACTTCATTTGAACGATGCAGGATCATTGCTGCTGATATGCTTAATAGTTTCATTAAATTCATTAAGAATAAATAAGCATCCTTAAAAAAACGATGTAATCGTTGACGCAGGTGTACGCTCCGACCGGACCTATTAGCCGTGATTACGACGACGCCCGCCCCTATGAAGCTGCTTTTGAAGGCGTTAAGCGGTACAGCATCGTTGATTTTAACACCTGACACGGGTTGCATGATACAATTTTTTACAGAGCCATTGCTGCTGGTGCACGCAACCCTTTCGTGTACATCGACGTCGACGAGAAGCTGAACAGCTGCCCCGTGTACGGTCAGGCGGAGCTGGTCAGTGTTCTGGGTGCTATGCGAGCCCTCTACGTTGTAAGTGAAAGTTACTGAAGCGTATTTTTGGGACGTTTTCCTATCGGGTCCCGATAATGTGTTGTTCCATTTCAGCCCTTGGAAATCTGCGAAACGGAAGGCAAGAAGGCCACCAAGGCCGACCGCATCGCCTTCCATATGGGCAATACCAACCGCATGGCTGGACCGAACGTCGAGAAGCTGGCCCATGCTCTGGAAGCTGGGCGGTGAGCTCACTTGATTTTTTTTGTTTTTCGCGTTCAGTCATTTTTAGAGTATTTCCGTGGTTTTGTTTTAATCGTTCTGATCTGTGTTTATTATTTTTTCGTTCGTTTACAGCATCGTCACCCGTGACATCGGTGGCTCCGATCCCGAGCGCATGGCCTCTCCTTGCGTTGCGGAATACGTTAAAGAGACCTTCTCCGGGGTCAAAGAGATCAAGATCGAGTACATCACCGATCAGAAGAAGCTGGAGGAGTTCCCGTTGTTAGGCGCCGTTAATCACGCTGCTTCCGGTAAGTGCCGACAGTGTGCAGAAGGTTTCCGTCACGACAATGTACACCTGCTTTTCAGTGATTGACCGATATCACATCAAAGTCATGATCCTGGCATATGTCGGTGAAGGCGAAATTACCGAGAACGTTTTCTTAGTCGGAAAGGTTAGTATTCTTAGTCGGAAAGGTTGGTACGTATCTAACTTTTAGTTTTGCGAGCCTAATTTTGTTACCGTCTTGATCAGTGTGGGGTTTCCAGCCTGCAGTGATTGCTGTTGAATCTATAATTTTCCTGGCGGTTAATCCTGTCGTTCGTAATCGCTTTTTATTTTGTTTTTTTTTGCAGGGTATTGCTTATGACAGTGGTGGAGCCGATATGAAAGCGGACGGTGTCATGGCTAGAATGCACCAGGACAAATGCGAAGTGGCGGCTGCATCTGGCTTTTTCAAGGTGCGTATTAATTTTCATGTGCGCGTTCCATGTTGCATCGAATTTATTTTGCCTTTAGTTCGGTTTTTGTACGGTATTCTTTCCAGAATCTCTCCATCCTTAGACCGATCGAGGAGTATGTCGACGAAGGCGAAATTACCGAAAATGTTTTCTTAGTCGGAAAAGTTAGTCATATGCTGTAATATAGAGTAGCGTATTAACTTCTACTTTACGATGCTAATTTTATTACTGTACTAAAATATTGATAAATAATATGTTTTTCTCTTACAATTATTTCTACGATTAGTTTGCCCGTTTGTCATTCCTTTTTGTTTTGTTTTTGGCAGAACACTGATGGAGTGGATGTAAAACCGGGCAGTGTCGCGGCTAGAATCCACCGTGACAAATGTGGAGCGGCTACCGTAACCGCCTTTTTTAAGGTTCGATTCTGTACTTTCACACTTTTTTAACCAGATCAGTTTCCAGACTTTTCTATATTTTAAAGATTTAACACTCGTTGCATTTTCGCCAAATTACAGTGGTTGTTATTGTATACAAAATGCAATCGTTTGCACCGTGACTTGGAACTTGAGAGCACTCCACTCTGTTGAGTCTGTTGACAGTACTGACTGTAGCGTAGTAATATAAGTACTGTCGGTGGATAATATATTTTTATAGTCTAATTTAATAGTCTCCATGTGTGATCTCCCAGCACTTGCTGCGTTTGGCCAATCCCCACATCTCCTCACCATGCATTCGTGTAATGAGATGTTTCCATTCCGCCGGCGCCAGCCTTAATGCTGCGAAAAAACAGACAGTATTGCAAAAGTTGCTAGCTTCTCTTCAGAATGCGCACTTAAAAACAGCAAGTGCGCAAGTAAAAAGACCAGGTGAGCGCATGATAACTTTTTCACTTCTTGAATAAATTTGCACTAACTTGTCACAATGTTGTACAAACTGGTACGTTGTTTTCTGCGCTGTCGAATGTTGTGCCCGTTTTCATCATATCAGAGTTTCCTAATAATATTGGACAAACCAGATAAAAGGCATATAAACCAACCCACCCGGTGTACAGATGATGTGCATTTGTCTGTTCCGGGCCTAGATACTAATAATATTTTGAACTGCACCTAGAACAGATTCTACAGCTTCCGCATTTTCTTGCTATAAAGGTGTTTTTAATTTTCAGGTCTTGTGGACGCTGCGGAAGAAGTTTTAGAGAAGTTCCTTAAGTTTTCGGATTCCGGTTTCTCCAGATATGTCCAATTTGAATATCGTGCTGCGCTCAACGCGGGATTTAAATACGAATCGTATATGCACGGCCCAGTGCATAACCTTCTGGCGGAAGTGTTTCCATTGAAGGAGCTATATCACATTGAACCCCAGAGGAGACACTATTACGATGAAACCTTGTTTGTTATACCCGACTATATGATGGCGTTCAAATCATGTAAATATTCTGTCTACGGCCCAGTATGGAACAACGAATACGTCCTAATAGTGGAGTTAAAACTTAGCGTTGGCAATGTGGTTGACCAGCTGACGGCTTACGCTTTGTCCGTGTTCGAGTCCGACCGGAGTCGACATGAAGAGCTGTACATTATCCACATGCTGCCGGACAAATGGATGTATTATCATGCTCTGAAAGATCCCGTATCGCCGCTTCCAGTACTTCGGGCATGCTCTCCTTGGATTTTTGACCCGTTAAGCAAAGAGTCTTTTGACACTTTAACTGAACTTAAGGCAAAGATTGAGGCACTTCGTCCCTCAATGCATGCCACTATTCGCAAACACCTAAATTGATATTCTCACCGTATAGCTTTGTACTGGCAGTGCTGAGAATCGGCTCCGTCTGAATAGACTAGTTCAGACACTTTTGACCATTGATTAAATTGTGTGGATCACTGGGCTGTTTAATTCCAGAGATAAGGTACAACCATGCAGCATCTGTTATTTTGCACCGCCGAGAAAACTGCAATTTTAGTTTTAAGTAACGAAAAATTCAGCTTACTGTGGAGTTATTACTGTTCGCAGTTATTTTACAAGTTATGTACGATATTTGGAATGCCGAAAATATTCGGGCAGGCTGGAGAAGGGTTAAAGGGTATAAGTTATGACCCCACAAACGTTGTGGACAAACGTTCAAGATCAGCCGTCACAAAAAGGAGAGCCCCTTGCAGTTAATGATTAAAATCAATTTTTTTTCCATAAAATAATTCCTTTCGGCTCAACGCATATGTACACTGCAGAGAAGATTCCTTGAGAAAAATGCCCGCGTTCCTTTCGATTATGAGCATCCGGAAAATAGTATCTCTCGTGCGAATCCGAAAACCACTCATCGTCGCGAAATAATCAGTTTACTGATGGGCAGTGGGGTCACTAGTCAGGTCTCGCCCTGATCATTCAGTGCTTTAGCGTGTATTGCCGTGTGACTCTTCCGCTTTCGGATATCAAAAAATTCCTAAAAGATGAAAGGTTTTCCCAAATGACAGCCGGCAGTGGAGTCAAAAATCACGATTACGATTTTGAGCCTGATCCAGATGACGGCAGTCAACCATGGCGAGAAAGCGGAAACTGACACGGCCACTGTCCCCGATCAAAACAGGCCACCGCCATTTGGATTGAAAAAAGAGAGCTGCGGGCTTTGTACCAAGACGTCGCAAGCAAAGAACTGAGGTGTGATCCCATTCACCCACCAGAAGAACGCCTGCCGAGTTACATACAAAAATCTTAGGTATTAGTTGTAAGCTTCTAAGTAGCTACGGTGTACGTAAAAGCCCATAACTATTCAGTTTATGGTAAAAATCTTTTCCTTATGGTTAGGGGTATCGCTGCTACTCGGGCTGATTATCTGAAAATGCGAAATCCAAAGTCTTCTCGAAAAACGAAAGGTCGCTTCGGTAGCCAGGCCAGTTTGCCGTCCATGTTCTTTGATCTTTCGCTCCCAGCTGATGTCTGATCTGGATGATGTACAGTCTCGTGTCGTGTCAGTCGTGATATTCACATTTTGAGCGAATCACTTTGTTATTACTGCTTAGAAGTTAGTACTTGACCAATGTGTACGAAGTAGCAACCCTCTTCTTATATTCACACAACGCGGTTCTCTAGGGGCTGTATTGTATGTATTTTCATACTGCAAAAGTATTGTATTTTCACTGCAAAAGTGCGACAAGTATTGTATTTTCACTGTATACAATACAGTGAAGACCCTTGAGTAGGGCAGTGATTCACATTATTGAAAGCTTAATTAGTTTTTAAGCATTAGTTGTATTATCTGGCAACAACTTTTTAGTGTTTTGAAATTGCGTGTACGGTACTTGTATTTCTGCTCAGGCGGCATCAGTCACATCTGCATCGACTGTAACCTCGCAAGATGTATGCACTTGGAGACCTACCGAACGAGTGTTAATGCTGTCTTGTAAACCGGATATCAACATTATCTGTCAACCGGAAAAGGATCCAGTGGTTTTTCAGCAGCTTTATCCACTGGAAATCATCCCCCTTACGAACTACAGTTGCCGATTTATACTAGAAAAAACGAGGTTTGACATAATACTGTAATATGTATATTGCGTGATGTACTATTTTTAACATCAGCTTTAAAAAAATTTTTCTATGTATTTTTAGTAGTGTTTAGTATAGTTTACTCGTAGTTATTTAGTATGCCTTGTATTTTCCAATCGTTAGCAGCCAGTTAGAACAGCACGATGTCATGCGTAAAATAGTATTCTGTTGGCAGTGTTTGACTTGTGTGATACCTTTCAGATACGTACTGACAATGAGATTTTTGTGTAACCGAAGGGTTACCGTCATTTGTGGCTCTACTGGAACGGGTAAAGCTATTCATGTACCGCTCTTGGTTCTGGACGATCGAATGTGCCGCCACAGATAAACCGTGCAACATCATTGTAACTCAACCTCGAACAATTGCTCCTACCAGTATTGCCAAAACTGGAAGAGTGTGACAGTTGTTTCTGAATATATTTCCGGTTTAGGTTGGCTTGGATAGACAGACCACATAGTCCACAAGGATGACTTACTGCACTATCGGGGTTTTCCTAGAGAAAATCATACCCATGATGAATTTGAATATATACACGCATATACACGCAGGTGCGGTTGTTTGGGTTTTTATAAGGATAAACACATCGATTTTAAATTACGGTGTACCCTATGCCGCTGTGTGTTCTATCTAGTTTACTTAATATATCTTATCTAATGCATCTCTAAATTTATTTGGTTGTTTATTGCGTTGTGGGTCGTATTTTCTGTAATGCTCGCTCTGTGTTTGTGGGTGCATTTGTTATAGTACCAGCACCCCATAAATTTTAAAATTTTGAGCCAACCCTGATTTAGGTTCATGAGCGGCATCAGTACACCGATTTGGCTCTGATGCTAGTGCGACAGATGGTGCGCAAAAATTCTTTAAATCAGGTAAGGTTATTTCGGACTGCAGGTGCAATGCCGTCTCGTCAGGAAATATCTATAATTTTCATCATTATCGTTTAGGCCATTTTCATGTCCGCTACATTATCCGCTACATTAGAAGTTCAAAAAATGAGCAAATACTTCAAGGAAAAAACCACATCAAGCCCTGAACGCGAAATAGAAGAAGTTGGAAATGCTAACTCACAAACAGCATTCGCGATCAAGGAGTTGTACTTGGAGGAATTCGCCGCAGATTACGACACATCGGTACAGTTTTGCTACTAATACTGTTTTGTTATAAATTTTGCATCGGTGTTGCTGGCTAGTCGACGTCCATGCATCCAGTGAAATGCAATATGACACGAAGTTGTAAAGTGCGACAAGTTTTTGCTGATTTTTGTGTGATGATCAGAGCGGGATAATTAACATGTACAATACTGTGTAAACAATTTGTGGCATTTTTTGCCTGCATCGTCAGGGGCTGCATCAGTTTACCTTTGGGCTTTGAATTATGTTGAACTTGTATGCCGTAACTTGCCGTTATGTAAAGGGTTTTGAACTAAATCATCCTCGATTGTCTTCGAAGTTGCTGGAGCCATCCATAATCGACAATTTAATTCCACTTCCTGGTTCAAATGCAGTTGAATTTGTCAAATCTGTTCTCATGTTTCTTCCTGGTACTGTACTGGTGTACAGTGTACAGTGTACACCCTTGAATTCGTGTGCCGAAAATTTTGAACATAACAAAGTTTGTTCGAACTGGCAGGTCTGGAACACATCCTATAAATGGAGGCTTTGCTCAAAAGAACAAAGGGTACATCATCTTTGTACTTCCTTTCGTGTAGTATTTTACTGTTCAGGCCGGGCTTGCGAGACTCATAATCCCGGTTATGTACAGAAGTCAATCGTTGGAAGTATGGTTCTTCATTCATTACTGAAAAAACCACATTCAAATGAAACATCTGTCCAGTTGGCGTGGGAAGGGATCGTGTTATTATTCGTATAGAAGTAACAGAAGTTATAAAACACACTCATGGCATTACCGCCTGCCGTGAGTGTGCTATACGGTATATGGTAACTAAATTTCCGCTGTTTTATTTACGGTCGGTACTGATGGTGAGCGGTAATTTACCACGCATGGCATTAATTTTGACTTAAACGTTGATACAATAAACAAGTTTAACTACCCTCGCCCGTCCTAATGTACAATTTTTTACCAATATTATTTAACAGTAATCGAACTACAGACCTGCTACGCCAAGTTCGGGAACTCTTTCCCAAAATTACCACAGATCACTCGTTAAGAACTTCAAGGCTAATCAATTTTGATGCTCTTTTGGTAGGTGTCTTGCATCTTTTCCGCTTAATTTATCCTCGCTTTATGCGTTTTCGAATTGTAGTAAACTTAAAACTAAAACGGATATGCTTGACAATGTTGACCCACGTACAATGATAGCCTCCCTTGTATTCAAATTTGCTTAAAAATTCCATGACGTTCTTATCCATACACTCCAAGTTGGTTGTGTCTGCCATTCAATGTTTTACGAAATATGTCAAGTATCGTGCAGTTCCAACTAACTTACGTGACCTTCGCAATGTAACTGTTGGCATGGTCAAAGTTGGGGATGATCCCATTTACATGCTTGGTGTAGAACCGCGTGATGTTGTCGTCGACACGTTTTATTTTATTTTATTTGCATTTTATTTGCAATGCACTGGGCGTATAATCGTATATTTAGATTTTACGTTAGATGCTTGATTCGCACAATAAGCCACAGATATTCCGTTTTATTCGAAATCGCTTCAGTATATGGGTCCGCCATCGTGTCTCTGCACGTTAATCGGTCCGGTCTAGAAAGTTCGCGAAGTTCTTTAAGTACGTAACTTTGCCGATTCTTGCAGTATTGTGTTCTAAATTTAAGTATTAAGTATTCAAGTATTTTTTTAATTTTTAATTTATTTTGTATTTTGTTTGGTAATCTTGCTGTACGTGTATTGTCGACAATGTCGAGTACGTGCACAATTACTGTACTCTTTATGCAATTGTAGTGGCAGTACTAGCCCGCTGCCTTGAGGAGGTTGACTTCGTTAAGGCAGCGGGTAGTTGACGATCGTATAAACTGGGCATCTCTCTACCACCGAAATCAGTTAACTTGAGATTTAAGCCATTTAAGGTTTTTAACTTTCCAAAAACGTTCGAGACTGGGTTCTTCATCGACCCACAAACGCAGCTATATATTTCATTCCATAGAAGGCCTATCTATAGTTTCCATAAAACGGAAGCATGATACGCGGAATTCTGAGGTAAAACATTGTAACAACTTGGGAATCTAACTTATGACTGTCGTTGAAGCAGAGAGATAAAGTACTTGTGTCGCTTCGAAAACTTCGGTGCAAGCTGCAAGCAGCAAATTATAACTCGACGTTCTCCAAGTGATTCTTATCTTCAGCACGTCTGGAATTATAAAAGCAGCAGCTTTTCGCACTCCTGTAAATGTGCGCGGAATTGGAACAGTGGCTGTACAGACTGTGCTGGATTTTTTTGGCAAGGATCAGCGCTTGATTTTCACGCCATCGAGCTCTTCGCGTCCGCCATTTGAACGGAAAGAAGATGAAACTGTCTGGCGACATCAAGTATGACAAGAAACAAATTTGAATATTTCCAGTGGGCACTCAGGAGTTATTATTTGATAAGTTAACATTTTACCTAACAGGTATAGGCCGCAGTGGCCGCGCATCATCTTAGAATCTTTTACTATCTGTGTGGTAAACCGTAAAGAGTGCTCCGTAGAGCGTTCTGTTACCAGTTCGCTCTTTCTATAATATTAGCATCTGTAGACATCGTGACAAATTGGAACGCAGTATTTCTAAGTTTGTTATTTTAACTTGTAGGCGGATGTTTCACTGGGAAAAACTGATTTAACGACGTGAGTACTGTACTTACTGCATGGTTTTGGTTCGATGCTTTGGGATTTTTGGTGCTTGTTCGCTTGCCCGATCTAACTTATAAAAATAATAAAAATCATCAGTAGAATTGAAAATACTATTATGACCAGCGGAGCGTAATGCGGTGTATTATCCCGGCTTTCTGTACTTTGAGTTTACCATCGTGTAAGGGTAATTTCGTCGCTTTTGTTATTATATAATTGTGTGATCTCACCCAATGTAACATGCGCGCAGTCACGCAGTATAAAGAATATCGGCGGCAATGCCGCGGCATCAAGTTTAAGTATTTACATAATTTACGTTTGAATCACTTTCAAGGCATCTGACGAAAGCCCCATGGAGTGAAATCGTCACGCCGGACATTCAGGAATCCATTCAGTGTCACATTGAAGGAACGTGGATCGCTGCTAACTACCTGGTTGGATGGAGCGGAATTTTGCGCCATTTGCTTCCACAGTCCTGTGGCTACACTTTGCAGTGGGAAAGCCTCAAACGTCAAGGGATGGGGTTATTTTTCGACCACTTGACCGTTTCGAAAAAGGACCGCAGCGGAAAGCAGCGGGTTGTGCTGGTTCTCGCAGCTCATGCACCCATCAAAGATTATGGTGATGATGATCTGAAAACCCACGCCGATAGGAAGATGACCTTCATGCGCAGCACGGTGGGCGCACGAATTGATCTCTTGGCTGCAGCGGGAAGAACGGGCCATCGAGTGCACTGGATCGGTGCGTTCGGATGTCAGTTTGTTGTTGGAGTGAAAAATGAATCTGGTGATATTATGCAGACGACTAAGAACTGGCACGATGTTTTTCAGGCGTCGTCTAAAGGTGTTCTCCTGAAACTTGTCAAAAGTATTGACGAATTGATCTTGTAAATAGTCGTAAGCTTTTCTCACTGTTTTTCATACTCTTATTTGCTGTTTCCGGCCAGTGCTGCTGTTGCTTTAGTAAATGTGCAATGTACATTCCAATGCATAACGTTATAAAAAACGATTAAAACACCACGATCAAACCACAGCGACTTATTTACTGAATGCATTAAGCACGTACAAAAAATACTGCTGCAGATATTGCAAGTTTTCGGAAGACCTGTAAAACCATAAAACAATTACTGAAGTTTATCGAGCCAACGAATTAAGACCTTCAGAATTCCACTGTAGCGGTGATTCGTCCTTCAAGCAGCGGCAACGTATCGTTGTCATTCTTTACTTCATTCCATACGGTTCCAGTACCCGGCACGGCTTCCCGGAAATAATACCTACATACATAACCGCTGAGTGTCGGTATCAATCATAACGATTTTACAACTCGTACTGTAATGGTACTATATAGATTTTTACATACTTTAAAGCACACTGCACAGTATTAGCATTTCTTCTATAATTTCCGTTTAAGTATTAATCATTCTGTTAACAGGTTAACCTGCAGTCAGTGTTCAAGCTTCAGACTTACCTAGTCGCCGGTCCAATATTCATATTCGCGGGCAATACATTTTTGAAATTCTTTAAACAGTTCCGTCCTGTCATTTTAGTCATAAAAAAGTCCCCGGTCTGGCCCGTTCTCCACACCACCGTGAAGCCTTCTTCTTCTTTAACACTGCTCTTCAAACCGTTGCCAGACCGACCCGTTCCCGTATTCCGAGATCGCTGATGGCGCGACATCATGCCCGGTGACGCCGCTCCTTGGTTCTGATTATGCTTCAACTGCAGCTGATGCCCTTCGTTATCTTTCCGCGGCGGGATAGTTGGTCCACGCGACGACAACTTCGGGGGTTGAGCGCCCCGTCCCTCTCCGGATGACGGTATCAAGAGGAACGGATGCGGTGGCTGAATGGGCGCCAGTGTGGAACCCTCTCCCAATCCCGAATCCGTGCTGATGTCCCGCAAATTCATATGGGTAAACTGCCGGTTAACCTCGCGCGGATTGACCGTCATCGCCGGTTTAAAGTCGAACTGCGCCGGCACAGCAGGACGCCGATGCTCTTTGACGACAGGCTTGGGCGGCAGGACCTGTGTCGGACGGCCGAACTGTCCCGGTGGATCCCAGGATGTACCGTGCCGGCGACCCCCCTCACTGGTCGCACAAACGGTCGACGCTTTGGAATACGCTGATGCCGGTTCGCGCAAACGTGGATACGGGCTGGTACAGACGCTGTTGTTGGACGGAGGTGTCGCGGTTTCCCCCACCCGCTTGGAGTGCTCATTTAGAATGTCCTCGGAATCGTCTGCTTCCGGGGGGACATGCGGCAGTTTCGGTCGACCGGAGGGAGTTTTTGGGATGGCCAAAAGCTGCGCAACGATGGGCGGAACAGTTGGTGGATCGGGTTTTACGCTTTGGTTATTTCGCTCTGCTGCTTCGCGGTTGGCGATCACGGCGTTTAGCTTACTTGCTAACTCTTCCGGAACGAAACGAAAAGGTCCGTTCTTACGCGGATCTCGGCTTTTCGGATCCAGTGTACCCATTGCGCGCTGTAATTAATACGAATTTCATTCAGAGGAGTTGGTGCATAATGTTATACGAATATTAGAATCTAAATTCGCAAAAGCATCTCGAAAACTGCGGTGAAGGTATCATCAGAAATGACTGATTAAGAGAACCAATCCTTTTAAATCCAGCTAAAACCTATTGAGCCAAGTATATTTAAAGAACAATGTAATAAAGAAACTCTGTGCATAATACCATAATATTATGTAGTAACGGGCAACCGCTTTGAAATGCACCGCCACCATCGTTCCTCACAATCAATCTAGAATACACACCTGATGTTCGGTAAACGGCAGCGGAATACTGTCCGTGTGAGCACTGGAATTTAGCTTCGCCATGTGTTTGGCTGCCTCAAAATCCAGCGCATCTCGGCGCGAGTTGCTAGTTTGTTGAGCGAGGCCGGAGCTGCGGGCAGCGGAAACGGCGCTCCTTCGCGTCAGACTGACTTGACTCAAACTGTCCAATTCGCTTTCCTGTGCTGACGGCATACAGAACTGGGCATACTTAACATAAGCTTGTCCAGGTTCTCCACCTCCCCTACAAAATATTTTTGCATTTCAGGAAATAGTATAACGAAGAATAACGAAGAACAGCATTTAGTAGTATTTCAGGAAAAAGTATAACGATTTCAGGAAATAGTTAGCACATCAGGGCTCGCTAAACGCATTAATCTGGCCTGCATCCCAAATTCAAATATTAAACAATCACATAATAAGTCAACAATAAATTTATATACGGCATGTCCGAAAATTAGGCAAGCGGACAGATTTGTACAAACTGTACAGCATTACCACATTATGCAGCATTGCAAAAAATTATTGCATTACCACATTTTATCCGTCGCCGTCTGATTAGGGGCACTCCGCATTCCGATACTGTTTTGCAGAGCCTCTCGCGTCAGTCCTGTGGAATGGGGAAGCGGCTTACTCAAGACGGATGTCCGTGGCGGTATCGCCGGAGCACCACCTGCGAGACGATCTTTTTCCGGGAAATTCTGCCGAGTTTGGCTAAATGTGTGCCCAGCAGGTCTGTTTGGCCATTCTGGCGGCATAATCAGCGGCGGAGGTGGGGTGGGCGGTGGACGTGAAGGAAAAGGGCGAGTTTCCGTTTGCGGGGTCAAGTCCAAGCCAGAATCCAAAGGCTGCTGGTAGGGATATATTCGGGACACCATTTGCGAAGCATCCATGGAGAACATATTGGGTTCAGGAGATGGAGGTGAACTCGAAGTCTGGCTGGCACCGTCCAAGCCATAGCGCTCTTCCTGCAATTCAAAAGCAAAATAACTACTACCCTACTGTAGTATTACTTCGGCATATGGCGAATACACATAAAATAATTCAGCTGCATAAAATAAACAACATAAAAAAACTAGTCCACCTGTTTATGTTCCATATAAGTAAGTACAAGACGATAATCCGCTGGTAAAATTAAGAAAAGCAGAAAGAAGGCAATCAAAATTCTAAAGTATGACAGACAAATAGTGGAAAATTAAGACAAATACTGATCATGATGGCAGAAAGCGCGAGCAGCCAAAAGAATAACAACAGAAAATAATACGAATATCTAAATCTCTGTTAAATACATAACCATGAAATGATGAAAATCACTAAAAAAATAACTTTCGCTAACCTGTTCGTTGATATACTGGCTATATTTCTGCGACTGCATAAAATTCGGATACAGCTGTTCCTCCAGCACTTTCCACGCTTCGTCTTGTGCCGTCTCAAAGAGGCTCATTTTTTCGGCAAAGCGCAAATCCCCACTGCTGCGGAACACCTGGTCGAAGCGGTTGCGAGTTTCAGGCAACAACCACAATCCACCGTCGGCCTGGATGAATTTGACATACATGGAATTGACCAGGCGCACGTGGTTCTGCTGTGACTGTTTCTTCAGCCCATCACAGGCCAAATATAGATACAGCACATTATCGGCGCCTTCTTTCTGCAAATAATCAAAGAAGACATCCATCCCTGTCGGATCGTCCATGAGATTCTGCAGCTTCTGCGACCATTTGCGCCACGGTGGCGTGCTACCGTTCTCCAGCCACGAATCATCCCCGTAATCCGTCCCACTGTATGAGCACTCGGAGCCCGTGATGGAGCCCTGATGGGAGCCAGCGGGGGAGCGCGGTGGCTCGGTGGTCAGGGAAGAATCTCTATGTGGTGAATGCGAGGCAAATGCTTCGCCACCATCGTCATCGTAATACTGCTCCGAAAAATCATGATTGTGCCGTTCTCCCATCATTTTAGTACAGTACACTGTACAACTAACAATAACGCAGCGATTCAAGGCACCATTCAGAAAGGATCAGCAAAGCCACACGATGCAGTAGATTAACGGCAAAACATAATACAGATAATTTGCTGCAAAACCAGGCAAATAAAACTATTGTAAAACTTATAAAAATGAAATCGTCTTCGATCGGGGCTCAAAATATTGCAGACGATGGATGCGCAAATGCGTAAGTGGCACTGTGACAGGTATGCTGCGATGCCAACAGGTAGTGGCAGATAGATCCGCTGAATTACAAACGCAGAAATCTGTAAACCACAAAATTATCCTCGGGTTAACTTAAACAAAAAAACTGATTAAAAATATAAAATAGTAAAAATAACTTATTGATTAAATAAGAAAAAAACTTATGTAAAAGAGATGTTGAGCAAACAAAGATCCCGCACAAAAAGTCGATCGCTAAAGAAAGCTGTGAAAGAGGTTCAGCTGGTGGTTCGCACTTCACAGCTAGAGCGACAGACAGGCAGACAACAGTAGTAAGCAACGGACATCGGTATCCAGTCGCTGGAAGGATTCGCTACTGAATCTTTAAACTGCAAAAAATGCCAGGTACTCCTTGCTTGGAATAAAACGTAAAACACAGCGAAAAGTATTGGAACATCGCTGTTATTTTTTCATAAGCCGAACGTTACGGTCTGATTATAAAATTTTAGAAACAGTAAGTACTAATAAATTTTTTCGCTGTTTATTGCAGCTGCATAGCAGTGTGCAATGTGCATACTACTGACATGCGGAAGTGAACGTACGAGTACATACACCTCGTAAATGAGCATGCAGATTTCCAGTGGCAATATCCGTACAAGATTAGGCACCATGCAAGATCGCCTTCACGTGTGCCATTTTAAAGCCTGTTATTTTAAAGAAAAGCGTTCTTCATTTTATTTTTGTAACTCTGTTTACCTCTCAAAACAAAAGTTAACCTCTTATGCTCTGGTACCTTCAGTGATTTTATTTTTTTTTGAAATGCTCTCGCTGTGTAGCCACTCTAGTGTACCAATGATGCCTTCGTTCAGCAAACGCATTCTCAATTGTGAATTGTTATCTGTGCGGTTCTCCCGCCAGGACTAAATCGTTTATACCTGTCATGTTAATTTTCCTGCTGATCTTCTCCACCATGCACGATGGCTGATGGCGAGAACAGCAGTTCCTCCGCGTCGGAAGAGTATTGCGGAGCTGACGGTGATCACGGGAGTTTTGCTACTCCCTCCCCCAGTAAACGGCCTCCGTCCAGTGTTCCCCACTCCAATCGCAGCTCTGCGTCACCTGCCCGTCGTCCTTGGGAGGTGCAGCAGCAGCGCGAGGAGGCTCTCGTGGATGATGTGCATCGGCGGATGGACGGGAAGCCGTCCGTGCGTCGTGGCAGTAAGGGCATAACCAAAGACACCTATGCGAAGAGCACCAAACAGTGCGTGCGCAATATCCGCAAGCAAAGTCGCCTGGGTATGCTCAGCGGCACAAACTCCAAGATGACGTCGCCCGAGCATGACGGCCCGGAGAATCCCTTCCAGTTTCCGCACAGTGTCTCCAGTATGGCCGTGGGGACGCCGGGCAGTGCCGCGAAACCCGTGACGACGCATCTGTCGCATCGGAATAAGCGCACTAAAAAACGCAACAAGGATCGCTCCTACGATCGCGATTTGAAGTTATTGGGTGCTGGTGAGTTTTATTTGTACTATTCAGTGTTTTATTTCGCTGATAAGACTGCTATATAATTTTCTCACATAAAGATTTGCACGGTATGGGAACGAGTGTGATTGCATCATCTTTCAGTCTGCGAAACTACATATGTTTTCGTAACTTTAAACTGGCAGATTCACTTGATTAGACTTAAAGTGATAGCAGGCACTGTATTCTTCGCAGCAGCTGGAATTGTTGTTGTTGTTTTTCAAATGGCTTGTGACCATGATCACGTTTTTCAGAATCTTCCAGATTGCCTTTCGATTTTATGAAAATTTTCTTGTTTCTAATTATGCTTGTTATTCTCGCGTTTCTGACGTTTCATAATACCTGTTTCCATGAAAAACGAGGTCGCAGTACATAGTATAATCAGTTTTTGAATGGGTGTAAGCGTAATTATCAGTGTGTGCTGCCGGAAACGCTCACTTGATAGACAGCTATTATCGTTCTGTGTACCGTGCATGATGTGTCTCGTGCTGTTACGGCAGTAAACTTTCCCGGAAAGGGAGGAAATTGCATTTAAATTTAGTTTGAAATTGCGCGTAAATTCAGTTTGACTTTTACGGACGTGTTGCTTTTCACCTCGCGATTTAACCAGCGTAACGTGAGTATGAGGATCGTTGAACCAAACAAGGGAGCGTATTCTGCCTTTTCGGTTTGTCAGCGTGGGTGCGTAGGACCGGATGATGTTATCATGTTATCGCGTTTCATTCTTAACGGTCTCCATCGCGTGTTGTGCCGCGTGTTAGGCTAATTTTATCTGTTGATGGGTTGTTTTTGGGATGGTATACAATCCTTTGGAGTAAGCGTAATGACAAACGCAATGATTAAGAGTAATGCTCCAGGCGGGTTTTTTATTACCCCTTTTATGACCTAAATCACTGCTGAGTGTGTGGGTGTTATCGTTGTAATCAGGAGACATAAAGCATTCATAACGTAATAGCGGTATCGCTTTGCAGATTACGATCACGGCGGCCGCGTGACGCTCAGCCAGTCTAATGGCCCGCTGCTGGAAGTGGAAACCAGCAGTCAGTTTATGAGTTTGGCGTCGCGCCGTGTGGATAAGGAGAAAGAAAACAACGAAAAAGAGGAGCGCAGCGTGGGATTCCGGCGTCACAGTCTGTCGCGGTCAGCGTCCAGGTGGCCCAATTGTCCGCGTGAGCGCATTAGGTTTTATGAACATTTCGCCGTACTGATCGAGCTGGGCTCGAAAGCTAAACGGAAACGGGAGGAGCAGCTGCGGAAAGGCGCCACCCCGCAGGCGCCGGAGGCCTTCCGCAATGAACTGAAAGATGTACTGTGGTTGGAGCTGCAGGCCTGGATGCACAACCTGGATCTGCATCACCAGGATACCCGGCTAATGCAGGAGCGCGAAAAGATTGACGGGATACTGCGCGGTATCCAGGTCTTTCGTATCGATGATCCCGATCTGGCGTCGCCGTGTTTCATCGGTGGACATGATTTGGATACCAAGTACATTTGGAAGCTGCATATGGCTTTCAAGCAGGTGCACACCGTCCACAAGCAGCTGGAGGATGTGGAGCATCTGTATCCCTGCACCAAAAATATCGGGCTTTCGCATCCTGTCTACGAAAATCGCCAGTTTCAGGATAAAGTGCGAGCGCTGAATATGTGGTCCAATTTCTACATGCAGCTCAGCTATCGGCTGCAATCGGTTGCCGGCATCGTTTGTGGACGGAAGAACAATGATGCGTTTCCGAAACTGTTCACAAGCACCGGAGATTGCATTCCTGAAGTGGAAGAGTGCAGTGGGTAAGTAAATGGATTAATCGATTTTATCTGTGAAATGAACAAGCCGAGGTAAACATTTTTACAGTAAACATGCGTGATACTGAACCTAATTTTTCTGAAACGGTTTTCTTTGAACCTTGTGATAATTCTGGTATGCCGCGGATATGAGGCGATAATCAAACGATTTTAATTCTGACCAAAGTGCGAAGTGCGATTAAAGTCACTTTCGTAAGTAAAGTCCAAACCTCATCAATTTTTTTTATTGCAGTATTGGTTTCGATTGTATACGAAAAGCACTGAAGTGCACACATACGCGTGTGTTTATTCCGAAGCAAAATACACTTTTTGGAAAATTTGCACTTTTTTAGGGATGTCCTTGATGGACTGGGACCATTTGGAGATGGAGAAGGGAGTCGATCGGGGCTGTCGTCGCGGTGCAGCAGCTATTACGATATGCGGGATTTGGACCAGGACGATGTGGAGGCCAATGCCAAGTCGATGAAGATCGCTCTGCGTGCATTCCTGGAAAAAGGAATGCGGAAAAGAGGTCTGGAGAAGACCATCAGTCAGATAAAAAATCTGATATTTCCGACGCTGCGGCATATACTGAAGAACTTAGAACAGCCTGTAACCAGCGCAGTGACATTTCAGCGTCAGTCATCTGCTCCAGAAGGACGTAAGTGTGTATAACATAATGAATAGTTGAATATTTGATAAATTTGGGTATTGCTGACTTGGGTACAAATATGGTAATTTACTGTCTTGGGTAATATGTGACAGTTGTTGATAATACTCGTAATAATTTGGAATCGAATCTCCGTAAACGGTAATATTGATCGGTTATGATCCGTTTGTGCGTAATGGCATTTTCCGGTTGTGGATGATCCAAGTGTAAATATTTACGGAATAATATCGATTTCGTGATTTGGCTATTTTTATATGACTATTACACAGTTTTTGTGAGAAACATGAACATATTTCTCACAAAGATTCATGTTTCGATGAATGGCGAATTTTGCGTACAAATTTCTGATGGTCGTCTGTGAATTGTACTTAGCAAGTCAGAGCGAAAATCCTAGTACATGGACATTTTCCTTGCACTAATGGCCATTGTTCAAAACTAATTGTGATCGTAAGCTGATGTACTTGGAGGCATATAAGTAGAAATGCGTTTATTTAGTTGGATCACGGTACCCGATCAGTATTTGTCTGTAGAAATATGTACAGTAATCCTTCGTGTAGTTGAATAGACACTTAACATAATTTGGTTCTGGTTGGTCTAGGTACTGAAATTGACGTGGTCAAACTCTGGTGCGATTTGCACAAAGAGTCCAATCTCCCTTGCCTGGATCGTGTATTCATCCATCTGCTCCGATTACCGATACGCACACTGCGAGAAGGTATTGCGCTGCGCCTTGAACAGCGCCCGGAAGGCGATCCCGATGTGGCCAGTTTGAATCAGCTTATTCACGAGTGCAAAGACACCCTGATCCTGGCCATTTCCATCCGGAAAGACTACATTGAGCTGGGCAGCACCATCCGCCACCACGAAGTCCTGCACGATGATATCCGTCAGTTGGATGAACTGATGAAGAAACTCCTCGAGCTGTACTTGGAATATTTACAGCAGTGGATCCTAACCCTGCAGAAGGAGATCCGTGCCAGCCGTTTGCAGAAGACCGTGTTGGAGGATGAGTGGCAGAATATGACGCAGCTGTGCGGTGGGATTGACGATGCCGAACTGGAGCTTCCACAAAAGTTCTGTGCCATCGTGCAGGGCTTGTTGAGCGGGATTGGGACGCTGCTGGATTCCGGGTTGGATGATTTTATCTCGTCGTTGTATCAGGCTGAAGAGGGACTGGGTTTATCGCCGACCAAAGATATGTTCCGACAGTTCTTCCGTGATTGCAAGATTGTGTTTATTGAAGCGAAAGAACGGTGTTTCAAATTGTTGGAGTTTACGAAGCTGTTGCACAAAGACTTGGAGATTGCGGCCATCTACGAGATGATGGTCAGTATGCCCACATTCCTGTCGATGCTGGTGGAGACCAATCATTACTATGTGGATTTGGCGGCAGCGGACACTGACCAGAATGGGCTGAAATATCGATTTTTCGTGTCGCAGAATATCGGTAATAACGGCATGCAGGTGGCACGCCTGCTGAATGCGACGCTAGGTGGACGGGAGACAGAAAACGATATGGAAGGATACCTGTTGATTGTACCGGCAACGAACGACAAGTGGACTGGAAGGGTGGTGAAGAGCAATATTGGCGCGCTGACAGCGATACGGCACAGTCATATTGATTTTGATGCCGGCAATGTCATGTTAGTGGCGTTGAAAAACGGAGTGCTTGCACTGCAGTCGAAGCAGTTTGAGAAGCGCTTACCGAAGGATTATGTGAAGCCGTCCATTCCGCAGACAACCTGCCATCAGATTATTTCTCAAGCATTGGAAGATATTAAAGGTATTTTTAAATAAAGTTTGAATTTCGCAAAATGTACTAGCCATGTATATTATGAATTATCTCGTTTCTTGTGGTTTAGGAGGAATCGCTTGAACTGGGCAAAAAGATTTGCTCTGTTATATTGAGATTCCAGGAGGAAATTAGGATGAACCAGTTTCCGGAAATTACCGAACAGGATCGATCCTTCTTCACGAAATCTTTCCGCGATTTATTGCACATGAGCTATAATTTCTCCATGGAATATCATCGGGAGCTGGCTCGGTTGAATTTCAGTGATGAAGAAGCCTTAGCTACGCAACTGTTTGATTTAGCGCGGCAGTGGATGGATTTTGTGGTGGACAAATGCGAACGAGGTCATGGCACGCGGCCGCGCTGGAGCACGCCGGGTCTGGATTACCTGAGTAAGATGGAAACATGTGAACTTTGTTTATATTTTCGCAGTTCATGTTTTACGAGTATATCTATATGAATCATCAATTTAGTTACAGTATTAACTTTTTATCAAAAATTTGGTCTTTCTTCTGCATTCGCGTATGGCACAGCTACGCGTTAAACGGGTTTTTCTATTATTTTCGTATTTCGTATCACCACTACATGAATCCATGGTGCATTGTAATAGTTATGTAGTTTTTGGTATACAGTGTATATCTTTGGTGTGGTGTTTTTAGATATCTTAGTATTTTTCGCTGAGCGCTCTAATAACCGAACAGTGTTTTTGTATTTTGCAGCGGTAGCTGTCCGTCCAAACTACACCAAATACATGACCGAGGAGTTATTCCAGAGTTTTAAAACGCAGATCGACACCTGTGTGACTCACGTGATCGGCGATCCTCCCCAACCCGGTCAGAACAAGACACCGGTAGAGAGTCCCACCACCTTTTACCTCAGTCCACCACAGAGCAGTATTGCGTTGGCTCCGCACCGTTCTTCTCTGTCCTTGTCCGAGGGCTCGTCGGTCGTTCTCGGCAGCTACATCTCGCGGCTGTCGTCGAAGAGCGACACGGCGTATGAATCGTCCGAGGAAGATGATTCGGAGATGCATGAACTGCATCACCGCGTCGAAGATGCCGTTGACAAATTGGACAAGAAGAGGAACGATTACCTGATGAAGCACAAGTTGGTGGGCATGGTTGTCCCCACGGAAAGTACGTATTATACTTTTAATAGTTCTTGTAAGCTGATGTAGCAAGCTGCGGAAATATTGCGAAATGATCGTGGTAAATATGCATGAAAACAGAATTTCAGACTGATATTACAGACAAAATTTTGTCTTCGGTTATCGTTCGAAATTTGATGGTGTGAAGTGAAATGCATATGTAGTACTACGTTTCTAGCACAGCATTACCTGTAGCAGTTACTGATAATGGTTATTGTGCTTTTTTATTCCTCACAAACAGCAGTGGTGCACTGCCTTTGTAAATGCCTATTTGCTAGTCGTTACAGTATAATTTTACAAAACATTTTGCGCCGGGTCGTTAGTATGAATGAATGTATCGTTAGTTCATTAAAATAGCCATAATTATGACCTTTGTACTTTTGATTTCCAAAAAACTGCTGGTATAGACGTATAGTTGTCATGGTATGAAAAGTTTTGTACGTACGTACAGCATACCTACTGAGTAATCGATATAAATTTTCTTAATTTGCAGTACCAGTGTAGAGTTTACCGCACCAAAAATAGGTCGCACGTGATGCATTAGAAATGCAGCAGTTTATTCCCTATTAAATCGCATTCGTCTTGCCAGTTCGAATTTCGTGGCGTTGAGGAACTCTTGGGCTTTGACAAAATTCGTTTGCAAGATACTCTCAGACGCAATCATTCGGTTTGCGTCTGAGAGTACTGAAATTTTCAGATAAATTGTTCGATTAGTGTAGAGAAAAATTTTACTTTCAGTTCTTTCAGCGAGGTTGTTCATTGTAGGCACTAAAAACATTAATCATTTGAAATCTCGAAAAGTGGATTTCCGCTGGCGATTGTGCAACAAACTTGGATCTGGCCGACATGCAGATGTCTACAAAGTGATGAATCTCGACACGGGAGGACTGCTGGCGGTGAAGAAATTCTCCGTCAACCAGAGCAACAAGTCCTCATGGATCAACAAGCTGGCCACGGAGATTGAGTGGCTAGCTGGCCTGAAGCATCCCAATGTTGTGCAGTATTTTGGAGTAGAAATCCATCGCGAGGAGCTTCTTCTCTTCATGGAATATTGCGATGGTATGGGACGCAGTTTGGCGTTCGATTTTCATTTCGGGTTAAAAAACGTTTGTTCGATCTCAAAATTTAACTTTCTATGAGGGTTTTCTTCACACTATCAAAATTTCATTCGCATCCGTTTTGTTTCAGTTTCTTCCATAGACTTTCGACTGGCTGATATTATGTATTTTAAGACAAATCTGATGAAGTTTTCGTTGTGTGCGCTGTCTGTAAAGATATTCTTTATTCGTACTTCGTGTTTAGATATCTCTTCCAGTTCGTAAGTGCTTGCCCTCATTTTCTTTTGATGTAAATTTATTGTTGTAGGGGGAACCTTGAGCGATGTTGCACGGCAGGGCCTGGACATTATCATGGTGCGCGTGTACGCCAAGCAGCTGCTGATGGGCATTCACTACCTCCACGACAACGCCATTTGTCACTTGGACATCAAGGGACAGAACGTCTTCCTGACCTCCGAGGGCTGCGTGAAGTTGGGCGACTTCAGTGAGATGGTTAAGCTGGAATCTGGAGATACACGATCGCGCGATGTCCAGAACAACACCGGCACACCGCGTTTCATGTCGCCCGAGATGATCCGCGGGGACGACAGCAACGGGATTGGACGCGCTACGGATATTTGGTCTTACGGGTGTGTGGTGGTGGAGATGATCACTGGGAAGACGCCCAAGTTCGACAAGATTGCTGATGATAATGAGTAAGTATTTCAGTGGGGGTAGAATTATTTAGATCGTGTGCCGAATTGGTATTCATCAGCCACTGCAATACAATATTCGTAGATTAGTGGCTCTTACATAATTACGGTGCGCTTCAGTGTGTACATTTAGCCATCATGATAACTGTTTGGGCGTTTGGCATTTTTTAAAGTTTATTTTATAAATTATTACAAATAAATTCATGTGTGTTATTACTTTTTACAGGTATGCGATTATGTTTCACGTTGGGGCGGGAGGCCGTCCCAAGATTCCAGACACGTTGAGTCCGGATGGTAAGGATTTCCTGGACCATTGCTTCGAAAAGAACCCCGATGATCGCTGGCGCGCTGATCGTCTGCTGAAGCATCCCTTTGTAACGATTGATATTGGAGGGGATTTGTGAAAATCGTGATATATCGGTTTTTTGTTGATACTGGAATGCTGAATTTGTTGGAAGATCTCTGCGATTGATCGAAATGAACGAATTATGAAATTGCCTGACAGAAAATTTTGTTGGATACTAATTTATTGTTTTCGGATGTGATGCTGAGAGAATTGATTTGCGGCTATGCTTTCCTTGCTTGTTGGCGAAAGTATTGGCCGTGTTGTGGTTTTATCTATTTTTTATCCAGTGTAAGATGTTTTCTCTGTATTATGTCATAGTTTTTCGCTGCTATGTTTTTGTCCCGGTGGCGGCTTATCGGCTTCTTTGTAGGCCTGTTTTCTGCATTTTATCCGTACTGGTTCTGCCACATGATGTCTTTTCATTATTGCTTTTTTTGAGTTCCATGCAGAAAATTTATCATGTTCTCAAAATAGTTGTATCGACGAAATGATGTTAGAATTTACGAAAGCGAAAAAAAATAATAAAAAAATCAGCTGGAAACATTCTTTCCGTTTTAGCATTTGTAAGCACACGATTTTAACTGCATAAACAACTGTAAGTACAGTTGTTTACGTGCGTACGGTACGTGTACAGAATCTACAAAATACAGATACGACTATGCGCAATTGGTCAATGGCGTGAACTAATTACCGGTGCGTTGCGTAATACTGCGTTCAGTTCAAAACAGCACCAAAATTACTTATTCGAAAAAATCACAGAGCTACAGACTCTGTTCTTCGTACGCAGTAGAATTTTCTGTCCAACGTTCGGAACCGGTTTCAACCATTGCGATGCAGTTACTACGCTCTACCGCTGCCACTAGTCTCGCAAAGAACATGTGAACAAAATTTGAAGTGTTACGCCATAGAATGACCTAGTATTTCCATTTATTGATCCTCCACATATTGTAGTTCTAGAGTAGGATCTCTTGGCTTTTATTTCAGTGGTTCATTCATATCATCAGTTTCTGTTAACTTGGAAATACTAATATTTTCGATTTCGCAGGTACAATGGCTCGAAGTATCACGCCCTTCTTTTACTATCGAAAACATTAACTGTGAAGATTAGTTTTTGGATGTTTCCTCGATCTTCCGCGTGTGTATTTTGTCTTTTAAGGAAAGGCTCTTTGTTTAATTCATCTGTTCATGTGAAAATCTCGGAGATGCTGAACTACACATAATGCCATACGTGACCACATCGGAAGAATTGTTGCGGAATTCGAAGCATTCGGTCGGAAGCCATGCAGATAATCTGTTCACTCTGTATACTTGCGTTATCATTTCAGTCTCTGGTTGCTGACGCCATAGCAGCCAACTCGTCGGATTTATCCGCTGCATATGTTCTGCAGGCTTCCTTCAATACTCGCGGGATAAGGGGCACTCGTGACCTTTACGGAGACGACGAATGTTGCACCGAGCGACGCTACTGAATCACGATCGGGATCCGCGACGACGATTTCCGTAGAGTACTTTTTGGAAAATCCGCAATGGGCTGCCACATCCTCACGGCCTTCCTCCAAAGATGAACTGTTTATTACCATCCGGGAGTTTCCGGTTATCTTCGGGATGACAGGCGATCAGTGCTCCGACGAGGCGCTGGGCAAACAGTAAGCAACAGGTGGCGCAAGCACGCCGATAACACAAAAAGTGGATAAAACCCACTCAGTATTATAAAGGCGCTAGAAAAACTGTAAGCAAGAGAAACCTAGAGGCAAGAAATAAAAGCAAGCATATTTATTCGTTTTTGTCTCAAGCTTTATTTTTATCGCAGTTTACACTGAATAAAGTTGATTGAATATGATGATAAGGCGCCATCGCACTACAATTTCACCACTTCAATCAGAGCACCAAACTTCAATGAAAGGATTAATAATTTACTTACCGTGAGAGAGCCACTAAAATACCAGTACTTTGCAAAGTATATATTTATAAAAGTATTTATACAACAACACTTAGTAATCTGTACTTCTAGAGGTGTATATAAAGCAGGCTTGCATAAATCCTTCTATTTTCAGATTGCACAGTCGGACCTTCCAGATCGGGCCGCTCCGTCTGAACTCTACACTCTCCGGCCGCCTCCCCGCGGTGGACGTCCCTCTCCACTCCCACCAAAGCATCCTCGGCCGCTCCATCCTCGTCATCAGCACCAAAGGTAAACGCGCCTGCGCCACCATCACCACCACACAGCCTTTCACCAGTCGACTGGCTATCGCCCGCATCCGGGGCTCCATTGCCGGCGATGTGTACTTCCGGCAGTACGCGGCGGCCACCATCCATACCACCATCTTCGTTGACCTTTACAAACTCATCCCGGATGGGATGGCCAAGAATGTCACCTATAAGTGGCTGCTGATGACCACGGGACCGTTGGATCGCAGCCGCCCCGAGGATGAAGTTTCCTGTCGCAATATGCGCGTGCTGTATGACCCGGATTTCCGGGATGAGGCCGGTTGTAGCCGGGACGCGCCGCAGTCTTGTAAAATTGGGAATTACGAGCAGAAGTTTGGCGGATTGTTGATCGGGTGGGTGGGTGCACCGCAGAAGGCCTTTTACACGGACACGCAATTCTCCCCGTCCGGGACGACGGCCGGCAGACGGATTTATGTGGCGGTATTCTCTCCGTTGAATCCGCTGGTTAGTGTGGCGTGTGGGGAAATTCGGATGCTGCCGCCCAAGGTAGCCGAGGCATCCTTCAGTCAGGATGGTGTTAAAGGTCAGTACAACTCTAGCCAGTTACCATTTTTTCATACTCAAAACGTGCTAACACTTCTACCGGTATCGATATACTAATTTCGCAGGGTTACTTTTAAGATGCAATACTTTGTTTTCAAACAATTTCGATAGAGGTACGTATATATCACTCGTGCAGCTCATCTTATCAGTCTTAACTATTATCATTACGTGTTGACGAAACGTTTTAAACAGATTTTTTTTTATTTTATAATGACAGTTTCAAGAAAAGTAGTTTCTGTTACAGAATTTAACATTTTTCCGTTCTTATCTTTAGACTAGAATTGCCGTGCTTAATACAACGTATTAAACAGCCAGTTATTAAACAGAAAATAATACTGGAAACCATATTATCGTATTTTAAGTGTTCCGTGGAGTTACACATTAGACACATGACATCCAGTATATGCCGAAATACCATTATTAATACTGCAGAACTGCAGTGTATTTGGAACTACGTAAGCAAAAGTTAACGTTTTTTTCCAACGGTCCGATTGTATGGAGTATAGTCAGTATACACTCCCTGCAGTTCGTGATTTCGCACGTAAGACTAAAATATGCTTATATTTTTATTTTGTACATTACCGATTCGTCCGCATGATTGTGCATGAACACGATGAACCGACTGCCTTTGTGCAACTCTACAGGTTTGCTGAAATTTGTGCAAGTGTCCCCGCTGGATCCAACGGAAGTGTATATAAATTTAACCGGCTTGGCTTCCCGCGCCAACTCCTACCAGCTCCACCAATTTCCCCGCCGGCAGCGCATCAAGCGCAACGAAGATCTCTGTGTTGCAGCTCACATTGGCAATCTCTACGACCCCTTTAGAGCTGCATACAATCTCGGTTTGACCGTCAACGTCAGTACCGTGGACCAGTGGCCAGTGGGTGACCTAAGCGGACGGCACGGCAATCTCAGCGGTGTTGACAGTTATGATGCGGCATACGTTGACGAGAATTTACCATTGTTTGGATCACTGAGTATCATTGGCAGGACATTGGTCATTTACAATAACAGCGTTAACGGATCCAGATGGATGTGCAGCAGTGTGTGGTCGCGAGGGGAAACTGTAACAGCGAGAGTACGCTTCTTTTATACTGTCGGTAAGGGAGAATAACTTAAACACCACCGTTTGCCGTTATAACAGAAACGGGTGATTATCAGCTAACAATAACAACTCAGATACATGTACATATATCAACTCTGTATTACAGTATTGTGCGATTAAATGTTTGTTGAAACTTGATCGCCCAGATATTATAAAGTGTAGTTTGTAGTATTGTTAATTTTGCATTCATAAATTGATGTCAAAAAGCGAAAATGTTTGTCTATACTTTTATTCACAATAATTCAGTATTGTTCGTACTACGACTTCGCTCGTAGATTGGTCAAACCTACTATACGGGACAGTACTTTGATCGCCCACGTATTATGATTTTTCAATATCAATGAGGTTTTAAAAAGTTCGTTTCTATCCCTTTCACGTATTCAACTTTTTTTCTCTTTGCCAAGACACAGTATACGCTATGATAGTCACCGTTCTAGTTACCATTACTTGTATAACCAGTAATAACCAGCATGATCACCAATCGAACAAACTTCATACTCAGTTCATAGAAACCTCGGCATATCGCTTATTTCTACCTTACGTCGGACTTTCGGTTTATTCATTATCACTTGAAATGCAATTATAAAAATTAAAAGTGTAAGTGCAACACACGATATCGGATAACAGAACATGTAACACGCCGCATGAGGGGCTGGTGATCAATGTACTGACTCGTACAGTAGGTTTGACCAATCTGCGAGCGAAGTCGTAGTATATACTGTACAATTGTTAGTGTATACAATATTGTTAGTCTGTATGTTTTGTGTAACTTGTATTATATTTATATGTACATATTTATAAATGCGTACATATTTCAGAAATGACGAGTTCTTCTGTCTTTGCGTTCAGGTTTTATATGAATGTCGAGTTTTGTTCGGCTTCGGTTTTAGGTGGGGAAATATTTTTGCGTCAGGCTGCGGACGATTGGAGAAGTGAGACTACCATATTCGGCAACCTGTTTTACACAAACGGTGTACCGCCGAACTTCACCAGCAACCATCCGTGGCGTGTCCATTCCGGCATTGTAGAGCGGGATGCGTTTTCCTTTGATGACCGGTGCATTAACGCGCTGGATGTGTACAATCCTTTGGATATGGATATACGAAAAAACTACGCAACGGAGTGCCTTCCATCCCGGCCACTGCGCTGCCGCTTGGGTGACCTTTCTTTAAAACTGCAAAATCTGGTGGTGGCCCTAAAGGGTTCCATTGGAAACGGGCGCTTTCTGTTTACGGATTCCTTCTTGCCGCTCACCGGGCCCATGAGTGTTGTGGGCCGGTCAATTGTAATTTACACTAAAGAACAGGGAACTGATCGGCTAGCCTGTGGCAACATCCAGAAGGTACACCAAAAATGTAAACTAAGTGTCGGATCCGTAGTATTGTACATGTAGAAGAAAAGTTACAAAATGCTGTTGTAGGGGAAATTGGTTTAATCTTTTAACATATATTTTGATTTGCACTGTTGAAACGGTTTGTCATGAGAAAAATTCGATCTGATGATTGCAGGTTTATCCAGTGAAAGCGACGGCAAAGACCTGGGTAGGTAAAACCAACATCAAAGGTTACATCACCGCATCACAGCCTACTAGCTTCCAAGACACGGAAGTGATTATTAGACTGCAAGAGCTAGACCGCGCCGCGACATCCCTGACGGTTCATGTGGGTCCGGTGGAGAACGACTTGGTTATTCCCTGCACTGAAGAATCCCTTGGAAGTACGAAAACTTTATACGATTATACTGTATACACAGGATATACGAATATCCTGTGTAGTGCATTTAGTACAGGGTCACTCTTGACCTTTGACACCGCAGACAATATTGCAATAATTATAAGATACAGTTGTGCCGTGGCATTACGCGCATGTTCGAAACTTTTATATCTCTAATTTTAGCAATGTACGAGTGCAGCATCCATGTGTTCACAATCTGGAAAAAATTTTTCGTATTTTATTTTAAAGTTGTAACACTAACTAAACTAATATTTTCAGAGGACTATAATCCTTTGAATACGTCAAACGCACCGTCGCAGAACACATCATTGTCGGCTGAAGTGTCAACAGACGATTTATATGCCGTTGGTGACCTTAGGTAATACATATACAAAAGAAAAACGCAGTGTGCGGACTTTGTACACTTTTACAATTTCGTTGTCTCCTGTTGTATACAGCGGTAAATACGGATCTCTGTCTGGATTAAGCTCTTATGACCGGCAAGCTTTCGATGAGAATCTTCCGTTGGCCGGTCTGAACAGTGTTGTGGGCCGCTCTGTGGGAGTAAGACAGAGCCTGGAGAGCCGCAGTTTAGCCTGTGCGGATATCGTCCACGATATTGACGAGCAGGATATCAAAATCAAAATCGTACACGCTATTGCCGAATTTCCTGGACCTTTCTTGTGGGGCTACATGCGTATGGTAGGAAAATCAGAAAGATTAAATTTTCTATGTGGAAATACGCAGCAGGCGTTGACTTTGCACATTGTTGTTCGCATATTTAATTTTCGACTTTTACATTTATTAAAGAAGTCTTGTTTTAAATGAACCTTTCCGCCATAAATAAGCGACAAAAAAACTTGTCTCACGGTTTCTGCAGGCCATTTCGATTAATAAACTTAAGTGAAAATTAACGTGGATTTTTGTACAGTTCCAGGTAGTATACGCCGACGGAAGTACATCACCGTTGACCATTCAGTCCCGTCTGGCGCATATGGTCAATAACACCATCGACTACCTGAGACCAACTTCCGAGTACCGATGGTCAGTGTGCCAGTTGCCGGTTGCTACGGATGCCGCAATTATTTACGAAGATTTCCGCTGCATCACCGCGGGCTTGGTATGCGTGTAGACTTGCTTCACC
This sequence comes from Paramacrobiotus metropolitanus, assembly GCF_019649055.1. Taxonomy (NCBI): domain Eukaryota; kingdom Metazoa; phylum Tardigrada; class Eutardigrada; order Parachela; family Macrobiotidae; genus Paramacrobiotus; species Paramacrobiotus metropolitanus. The sequence goes on from NW_026570246.1 coordinate 82,384, forward strand.
CAATTTTCTGCGGGCTCAATACATAAATTACTCACTGTACTGTATTTTTAATGCATGCATACGTAATGTGTCTGCCTGTTTAGTACATACAAATATATAGATATTTCGTATTTTAATATCAGATAAAATCCTAAAGTAAAAGAATAGGCGCGAGTGCCCTTTGTTATTTTCTGTAACTTTCTTACTAAATAATTATTCTGATAACTAAAACTGTGTACATATATTGAATTTATAAATTTCTTCGTGTTTTTGTAGACCGATAATTACTTTAACACCTTTGTGGAAGGGCAAGAGTACCGTGATGAGTGTTGGGCCGGTAATCCAACACGGTGCTCATATGGGGACGTGACGCGCCGTTTAGGAAAAGTTCGCATTTCTTTCGACGAACGCCAAGTCTTCACCGACGATATCTTGCAACTGCAAGGAAACATTTCCCTTATCGGACGGTCAATTGTGGTTTTCGATACAAGAGAAGGCGATCAAAGGGAAATTCGGTTGGCGTGTGCAAATATTCTGGAGGAAGAACACGCACAAGTGACAATTAATCTGCAGCATGCCGGCATTTTTGACATGTAAGTAACTTCGGAGCAAAATACTAAAAAACGTAACTAAATGAGTCATATTTATAAATCGCGAACAATTACGCTTAATCATACATAACAATTACAATTTAGCAGTTAAGCCATCTATAAGTTAAATCTGTACTGCGTTTATTGTAACGTGTAACGTTGTAACGTGACCTTTGCATTATAGCGTGGGATTTGAAGAGCACGTGGTGCGAGTGTCCAATCTGTCCCAATGGAACGTGCAGATTGATTTCGGCAATGTCAAACGCATGTACCAGGACTCTTGCGTGGTGGTGGACGTCCATTTCAGGGCACCCAAAGCCCTTAGCGTCATGCGGGCATTTACCAATCTGATCGATCTGGACCAGTTCTCGTTTCTCGGATATCAAAACTGTGATAAGAAGAAGTACCGCAAATTATTAGCCATGCTGACGGGAGCAGTGACCGTCTCTTCTTCCGATCGGGAAGCGGAAGACGATCACGATGGAGCTGTACGACTGTTAAGCGGCGGCGGCATATATCACGTTGCTTTGTTAATTCTCGCATTTTTTGCATCAAAATTTTTGATGATATGATTTCTATTAAGATTTCATGTTTACCAATTGCGGCAGAAATTGTTCCTGGCGCAAAAACCTTTACCTGAAAAAATTGTGATATAAACCGATATAAAACTGTTTGGTGTGTTCACCTTTTGGTTAATTTTACTAACCGTTTTTTTTCTCGCAGCAGGAGTATGTACACCACAAAACACTGTTTCTAAGTACGTTCATGGTAACCGTACACCTGACCGGTGTCCGATCGATTTTCTATTTGCGCAATCGAGCAAAACTGAACGGGCGAACGGAGGTCAGCAATCACTGTACCGCTCGTTACCGGCTAAGCAACAAAATTCACCGGAAGTTCGTAAAATTATTGCACTATATCGTTGCGGCCACTTAGATCCGCATCCATTAAGAACCCAATACGCGTACAGTATTAACCTTTTTCTTTAACAAGAAATTTTGTGAAGATACGTTGTAGGTGATACTGAACGTTTGTTTTTATTTACAATCTAATTTACAAGGAAAATACCTATATATCTTCATTATTGGTTGTTATCGATTTACCATTAGTTTGATCATAACAACAATGCAACAACAGTCTTACAGCGTGGTATGGTGTGTTATCATGTGCCTTGTGGAAAATTCTTTCTGTGCACTGGTAAGCCAAACATGTGGTTATGTCTTATAATAAACTGCTGTCTTGCCGACCGGCGACGTATCTGTATCACAGACATGCATAACAGGCTGAAGGTTCACCTCCCCAGTTTGCTGTAAAAAAGCCTGAGTTCTCCGTCTGCGCACCGGATTTTTCTGGACGCGTAGGAGCGACGGATGCCGATGGAGATAAAATTTTCTACAGTCTCGTTAGCAGCTCACCGTCAGCGCTCGACTACGTCGTAGATGCCGGCACTGGCACTATAAAATCCTTCCGGTAATGCCCTAATTTATTAATATGAACCGGTAATTTTTTCATTAACAACAGGTTTCTTGCTACTTCGAAGTAAAAATAGTAGTTTCAGATTGTTATCCACTTTTAATTTCGTAGTCCGTTCAATGCCAACGAAAAATCCGTTTTCTCTGTGCAAGCTACCGACGCAACCGGACTTTCTTCGATTATAACGGTCACAGTTATCTATCAAGAATGCGGGTAAGCCGTAAGCTGTAACCACTTCCATAAAAAAATTAATCATGATTTCCGGTTACATGAACATGGTTACTTGAATTCTGTTAGGTACCGCCGTACCGGTACACACCGTTAAAACAAAGTAGTCAACTGAATTTCTGTTGTTGGCTAATTACTCCGCTGCCATGCAATGTTTATCTTTGCGGATGCGTGTATAGAGTATAACTTGTAATTTATGCTTGCAATTGGGCGCAAAAGTAAAATTATACAATTGTACCCGAATTCTAACATAATTAACAACAAACTGCAAACATGTACATTTTCATTAAAACGTTGTACGCTAATAAACTATCCAAGCCACATTATACTATTTATCCTACGTATAGTAGTACTGTCACACTGTATTTATTTTTATGCTTTCTGCGTTTTGTAGGAGCCGTTTAGTTGAACCTGACCAACCGTCCTCCGCCGGAAGCGCCCGCTTTTTGGAGCCGTTCGCACCTCGCAATGCATCTATTGGAGGGATTGTTAACATTTCTAGGATAATTGAACGTGAACCATAGAAATGTATTACGAAATTTTTACAAAAGTTTTCTTATTTAACTTTGTACGTTGTAATTATTGCGTAATGACACTGCGTATGTAGCACCGTATTTAATTTTCCCGGGCCTTGCGCATCAGTTTTATATTAATAACTGACGAATGTATTTAAATTTTGGATTATTTGAAACGACAAAAATTGTTTGAGTGCCTAACTGCCTATCAGTAATTTATATGAGCACCTTTTTATCCGCATAGGACCTGCAATTTGAACACATAACAGAAAAACCACACAAAATACAGTATGCCAGTTTACGAAATTGCATTATGTGTTAACCCAACATGAACAAACATTTGTAATAACTTTTTTTGCAATTGTTATTTTCTCCCGATGGTGCACCTCGCACGGAAGCCGCATGACCCATGCACAATAAGGCATACATAATTATGGAGACATTCAACTTCAAGAAGAATCTGAATGCAGGCAATAGAAGTTTTATCATTATTTTCAAATATTTACAAATTAAAAATTTTCTGCGACAACCTTTGTCGCAGCTTGTTGTTTGACTAGACTATGCAGAAGTTATGGCAATAGCGCTCTTCATTTTGATTTCCTTAGATTATTATTGATTACCGTATTGTTAGCAAGATTCGTAAAAACAAAACACAAGCCTGAAGCATCCACGTATTTTGGCAAATTATATGGTGCGGTCATCGAGCAGCAAGCCGGCAGCATACGTCACGCATCAAGTACAATACGTCCATCAGATGATTCACTACCGGTCAGTTTAAATATACTATACAGGTCGACTGACGTGAGTCACGACGTGAGAGCCTATGGGTGTTCCTTTACTACAGCCGACAGCGTGAAAATCGTGCCTTCGCAAATCGCAAAATCAGAGCAGTGTTCAGTCTGTGACTTTGCAAACTTTTAAACAGCCATTTTCCTCGTTGCACTTTGTGACTTTTCTCGATAAAGCATCCCTTCAATGATTCGAAAATTTGCTTTCCTTTTATTGTTCAGGAAAGGATAATAATTTCTTCGGTGCATCGGTTTGCAGGTGGTTTTGGGATTCCCCAATTCCGTATTGGCTTGACTTGCAGAAAACGGTAAGAGTGCGTCTGCGACCTGTGAGTGTGAAAGCTATCTGCTTTAGTAGGTTTTCGTGCAGTTGTCCGGTTTCCGGGTTCTGAAATTTGATGGTTTTGCATGGAATTTAGGAAAACATCCTGATGTATTTATGAGTGCATAGCTGATCTTGTAAATAATTTAGAAGAACTGTGACTACAACATTTGCTTGGGTTTTCGAGCGCAGCATCTGGAAATTCTGGTTCGATAACAGTAAATAACAGGGAATTTGTGAGTTGCTTCGGTGTATTTATCTCCTGAAGAAGTTTCAACTTTAAAGTGATTCGTGATCGTTGAGTTTTTGTGGTTTCTTAAGATTTAGTGTGTAATTTGGTTACGTACATAATCGTGTGCCAGGATTGTAGATGTTGCTTGAAAAGTGCTAACGTTGTCGTTTACGCGTTGGCAAGCCACTACAGCACGTCTTTTGTGATTACGTAAACCGCGTAAACCAATGCTCGCTAGTTATAACTGATTACATATTGCGCTTTGGGTATTCGACTCTAGTTTATGAGTTGGTCAGTTACATCAGTCCGTGCGACAAAAAGTAAATTCTGTCTCGGTTGAGGCACGTTTTCGTTCAAAAATTAAACGAAAGAGAACTGTAGAGTGTGAAATGCTGGCAGAATGAGATGGAGGCTTTTTGAGTAGAGCATGCCGTTTCCGGTTTTCAGCGATTTTTTGGGGGTTCGTTACAGGGAAGACTGAATTTGAGCTATAAATAATAAGATATGATTTACCCGTTATTGAACCACATTTCCGCTTGTTTCCCTGTCGGGTAAACTTTATGCAGAATCACCGTCAAAGTGAGTGGTGCGGGACCGGACCTGTACTGACCATGAGTAGCGGTTCAATACGGTTCGAAAAATGTGCAACCTCATTACGTACTCTTGAGGCAGGAGGGAAATCCGAATTTTTGTACACCCTGTGAAGTTGTAACTTTTTCTAAATGCAAAATTGTGAGAAAGATGTATAATGTATTTATCAAACTGATAGGTTTACGGCAAACATTACTAATTTTTGTTTCTGTAATAAATTCCAGTTGGTAGTCGTACAGGTTTTAATTTCCTTTTCCGTGGAAATTGTCGCTGATCGGTTAATTACTTAATTCGAAGTGTCTTCTTTACCGTGTATTACAAGTTTGTCGGAAAAAAAATTTAAAATACTTCTATAGTTCTATAGAATTACGGTCAATTTCTGAACGATATTAAATCTGTTATTATGCAGGTTATTCTCGGAATGCGGTTACTGACTTGATCACGGAATATTCTAAAGTTAAATTATGGTTTCTGTCACCAATTAAGTCTATCGTTGTTTTAGTCTGCTTGCAGTTAAGTAATGCAGCTGTTCTTTAAATTTTTTTTCGAGCCGGTATCGAAGTTTCTTCACAAGGTAAATACGTGGAAGAAACTTTTTGGCAAGATGTGGGATGTGAAAACGGTTGAACTTGGTAATCAGGTTGGCCTAAATGAAAAGTTGGCTGAAAAGTAAACGACCAAGTTTAAATACATTTGCACATGTGACAAGTACGCCGAAGAGTGTAGCGAGTTGCGTGATCAGATGTAAAACTGGTCCATTTCGAGACGCTTCCTCTGATGAGGACTGAAACGGAAGTCATACGCACTGTAACGCACTGCGTCAGCAGTGGCACTGCAGAACGTGCCTGTATTTGTGGTGATACGCCGTACGACTGAACATTTAATTGGAAAACTGGGGCTCATCTGTCGCGGTATGGCCATCACACAGCGGCTGCGTGGTCCACGTTTGACTTGCTACTTTGTCTTGTGATCCATCTGGGTTGGTTCTGTAAAAGGCCCAGCGTAATAACAGTGCTGTGTTATCGCGACTGTTCTGCGCGCAGATCATGTTTGCGTATTTGTTCGATAGAGACACGGCGGACGAACGAAAGCGCTAATCGTTTATAGACATCGTGGCGTGTACGGTTTACATACACTTTTCATGGCATGTGTGCAGCATTCTAATCTAGTTTCGAATTTTTATTCGAGCCCGAGTGCTTAACAGGCTTGCTTTGATTTTCGTACTACCCGGGTAGCGAGGGAACTATTAATCGGATTCTTGGAGTGTTTTCAGTGCGACGTATGGAATAGAATTGTGATTTGTGTGTGAGTCGGGAAATTTCGGCATGAGTGTGCGATAGTTAATCCAGTTCGATATTTATTTTTAACTGCCCTTGAAAGAAGGAAGTTTTGATTGGGGTGAGTAGCGATCTGAAAGCTTTGTGATTCATAGCGATGGTCTACGAATCGGGTTTTAAGTGCATAGTCTGATAATCTGCTACTCCATTTTTTTGCCGAGATAATAGTAGTGCTACGCGAAATATGATTATTGTTGATAACTTGATATAATCCGCAGGTTAGTTTTAAGTCATCAATTATCAGGCATATGAAATTTTCCTTTGTTAAAACAATCAGAAAATCCGTTTCAAACGTATTCGATAGATCGTGGTTTTCTGTGCAAATTTTGAAAGTAATGGATTATTGGAATTCAGCGGAGTGATAAATACATATGGCTAGACTAGTGGCTGTTATATGCAAGGTTCATTGATCTGGGAATTTGATGATTTTTCCTCCCAGTGTGTAAAAGTGATACTGGGCGCTTGCGCTCACTACTTTCCCCTGCTGACGGCTTGCTCATGCTGGGTGCGATTGATTGCTTCGGAGTCCGATGGTACCCGTTTTCACGTTTATCGACCTTTAATACCCAATTGTCAGTGCTGCGGACCTGTTTTGTGTGCTGCTGGCGTATGGTGGCTATTTCTCGACGACCAGCCTATCCGTTTGTCATAATGGCAGGGGCGGTGCACTTGGAATTTTTAATCAATTACCTTAATGGGATTTAAAATTGCTGATAATCTTGTTGTGTTTCTGTATTTATCAGCCTGTTTGCCGAGTTTTTTAGCCTTTTTGCACAGTTTTCCAAAAGATTTTAAAGTGGCGGATAGTGAGGTAGTTCAGAATTTGCAAATGTCGCTGATAGAGAATTCTCGATATCTGTTGGGTTGTATAATTATCGATTTCCTTCAGCTCCCAATTTTGAATGTTGAGTTAGATATAGTGCGTCACTGCGTACAGTAGGTGTTCAAATTTTACAAAACGGACAATAAGTTCTGGAACCACGGGGAATAATGTATTGACTATTTACATCAGTGGTAATTTAGTTTGATTAATAATTTTCTTAATGCTTGCCAAAAGAAAGATCGCGATTCATGATACGAGTGTAGAAGACAACTTGATTCAACCGAGTCATGATCATATGATGACGCCAGCGGACGGCATCGTCTGATGGTGGCGCGTACGAGTACACTTTGTGTGTCAGCTTTCTTTTGAAACGCTTACTTCCTTTAAAAGTGCTCGATGTACGCTGATAGTGTCGGTGCCAAGCCAGCTGCTGCTGTACAGGAAAGGCGTGTGTTTTGTGCGTTTCACGATCACCGTGTTGTGTCTTGTGCGGCTGAAAACCGGTTCGCTTTTCGCCAGTGGAGCAGTTCAGTTTACAGCCCAGTAGTGTTGTGTATGGCATGTGTGTGTTGAGCCGAAAATGGAAAACATCTGACAATAGTAGTAGAATAGTTGAGAGCAGGTTTCGTATTGCTGCTGCGTGATTTTTTGTCAAGTTAAGATTATGTTCAGGCCCTTTGGAAACGATTAAAGAAAGGGACTGGTGTTTTTGCTGACGTGCGTCTTTTTTCGTGGTAGTTATTGGAAGATTACTCTGGTAATTGCTGCGAAGTTTACACGAGAAGGAGGCGTTCCATCGTTAAACTGTTTTTGTGTTTTGCAGATTATTTGGCTGATTTCTGCAAAACTACTGACAGGGACGTGATTCCTGGAAGGTTTTTTCTTTCATCGTACTTCGATTTGTGGTCAATTGGGTGTTAGTCTCGTCAGTGTGTGTGGAGGACTCGGCGCCGTCGACGTCAGACTCTGGTCTACCCTCTCTTTCTCTCTGTCTGCGTCTTTCTCCCCCTTGCCCTCAGCGGATCGATCCGATCTATAGAATGGAACAGCAGACCAATTCGAACACCAATCAGCCTACCTTGTGTCGTTCGGGATGCGGTTTCTATGGCAGTTCCTCCATGGACGGCATGTGCTCCAAATGCTACAAGGATGCCCTGAACCGCAAGATGCAGCCGCCACCCAGCAGCAGCTCCCCGGCGGTGAACATCAGCAGTCCCTCCCCGGCCTCCATGGCCTCATCCGGGACCGCGTCCACCAACAGTTCGTTCCTTGATCTCTCCACATCGCCCATTGGTATCGCGGGGGGCGGTGGTGTGGCCAGCCCCTTCTCATCCAGTGTGCCAACCCATCTCACTGCTCATTTGGTAAGGTGCTGTCTCTATGCTATGTTGTGCGGCGCTAGTGTTTACATGCGAGAAGAATAACGGAAATAGATTTGATTTGGTAATGGGCATCGTGTGTGGGAATGCGTGCGGCCTGGTGAAGGGCGCCGTGACTATTTTCATCAGCGAGTGAAGTTGCGTAATTGGGGGTGTTTTAATTTGAGCTGACAGGTTTACTGCGCGATGACGTTGCTCAGGGTCAGAAGTGAAAAGTAGTTCGTTCTGGGAGTGGTTTTTTCTCCTTTTCAGCAGCCAAATAGGTACTTAACTGTTTCCTAACATTGTTTCCCCTTTCTTGCGCTTCAGCCGTAATTGTGGTAATTGCGGTAATATGGGTACAAAGGTGTTTTTTCCAGTGAGCAGTTTGGTCAACAGGAAAAATTGCTGTTTAATGACATCTGATTTGATATGTTTTTGTTGATGTTTGAACGGAACTTGTTAATAAGAGATAATGCTGGCGGAATATGGGTGCAGTGTGCTCACTAATCACCCACACTGGATCGATGCGCTTTGCTTTGGCCCACACACGATTAGTCGTATGACTAAATATGTATCCGGAAGGTGAATGTAATGCAGGCAGAATGTGAATTGGTCTCTTACTCTGGCCGATGTATGCATGGCCGTGGCGCTTCTAAGGGAAGGTCGGCTAGTTTGTGTAAACACCGCTGTGAACCTGTGAAACATATGATCGGAAAGCTGGCGCGCCGTCAACACGTCACTAGCCGAAAAAAATCACGTTCTAATACTTGGGTTCGGAGTATATATATATTTTTGATAAGGTTGCTGACGTGGGTTGCTTCTTCCTTGACTTGATCTTGATTAATTTATACATAACGGTGATGCCGTAAGTAACTGTTGTTTGGTGTGTTGCAGCCTCATCCTTCCAGTAGCATTAATCTACCACATATTGCCACTGCATCCGGATCAGGCGCTTCCCTATCGTCTGATTATGCCCTTTCAAATTCCCCCTCCTCCACCAGCCTTCCGGGCAGTTTCACGGACCCCACCTCGCCCATGAGCGAAGCGGCCAAGAAGAAGAACCGTTGTGCCGAATGTAATAAGAAGGTCGGATTGACAGGTACGTTGTGTTGATCGTGTTTGGAGTTTGCGTTGTATCACGGGAACATCAAAACATCCCTGGCAGGGGGGTTCCAGCCCGCCTTTGATCGTGCTGGAATTTGCGTTGTTTCTTGGAACATCAATGATGAAGTTACGAAGTAAATTACTTACCATTTAAATTGATTTTGCGAAATTTTCTTTTTGGTACTTACTGGAATGAATATTTTCTGTTAGACATTTACGGGTTTTCCACTGGTTTTCGACGTATATTTAATGAGCATTTGATGGACAATCGATTTTTGATTACGCCGATAGTGATAGTTCCCCCCATAGTAGCAATCGTGTACACTTGTGTTAATCGGATTGTGTTAATCGGATATTACGTAAGGACGCCGTTTAGAGCAGTTATATTGGTGTGGTTATGTAAGGCTTTCTTACGCGTGGTAATGTGAAACATTTTTAAGCAGTTGTGAAATACACCGCATGTAATGGTGTATTTCTCCAAGCACCTGCATCACTTGCCATAATCGTTGTCGGTGACGATTATATAGCTGTGGCTTGCAGAATAACAGCCGTTTTTGGCTGATTGTGCGTAAGCAGTTAAATGTTTTGGGAAATCGATAGCCGTCGATGACGAGCACGCGAACCACGTAAAGTGAAATTTTATCCAACTCTGGTATTAAAAATTTTGTTCCTTTTAAAAATACATTTAGTACGCGAGTGTGCGGGAATCATCTTTGATAGTACTTATTGATTTACAAATTGGTTTTGTAAGTCGATTTAAACGTAGCTCAGAAATACACCTAATCCGGAGAAATGTACGTAATCATTTAATCCGGTAATCCATAATGGAGAAATGCGTCTTTATTCCAGGTTTCGAATGCCGCTGCGGTGGGACCTTCTGCCCCGTGCACCGCTACTCCGACATGCACAAATGCAGCTTTGATTACAAGCAGATGGGTGCGGATGAGATCAGAAAGAATAATCCGGCGGTCCGTGGGGAGAAAGTGCAGAAATTATAAAAGAAGCGCAAAAACGAGAGAAAGGGAGATTATTTTGATTATATCGCGGGCGCGCACGCGGGTGTTGCTTGGCCGACAGTGTTTTTTTCATTTTTAACGATTTAGTTGTTCTGCGCTGTGGAAACCTTCACTTCGGAATAACGGACAGCCATATTAGTTGGTGGGGACAGACAACCGTGGGGAAGAAACGGGGTTGGAACCAGGCGCGCGGACACACCCAGCCTGAACGGGAAACTTGCGTTTGCTTTGATATGTTGTGCATAGTTGGAGCTCTTTTCGGGGGGATATTCTTTGTGTCTCCATTTTGGCGTAACGGTGTGACTGTTTCGGGACGGACAGATATTGGCGGATGTTTGGCTACGCCGTTATTTCTGTTTCTGTCCGATTCTGTCGTGGCTTGTCTGCGGGTGGAAGTTCGAGGGTTTTCATATCTCTGTGTTTTCATTGTAAATTGACCTTTATCTTTCGATGATGAAATGTAGTCGGTTGGAATGATTCGTGTTACCTGCTTTTGGTTCTTCTTCCTTTTCCCATGTGTTTGTCCGCGTCTGTTGTCGGCGGAGCGGATGCTGGCTTATCATTTTGACCTGCGTTGGAATTAAAATTTGTTTTGTTCTACGCTTTCATTCATCAGTTTCATTACAAAGCTCTGTGTTACAAAAAACAATTGCTGCATAAATAGGAAAAACATTAGACAATATTCACTCCAGTAAAAACTTGATTATTATTTCAACTCTTGTGATACTTCAACGCTTGGAGAAAGGGCATATATTTTCAGAAAATCAATTACTATTTGTGAGCACTACGACGCGGTTGACATTCTGGATCCGTAGAATTTCTTGTTACAGTTTACAGGTTTCCCGGCATTTATGATTTTAATACAACTGCGTATGTGATGCGCAATAGCTTGCAATTTAAAACGCACAATCAAAGTTAACATAGCAGAAGCAAATCTTCAGAATAGCAGTTCAATAAAGTGCACACTGCATACGAAACAAAGTCTGAAATCTTAAATTTAAAGGCCACACCAAACGGTATCATTTTTCATCGTGTTGCTGGAGAAATTCAGTTTATACTCTGTAGTCTGTAGGTTTAGACATAGTCGAAATGCAGTCCTTGCAATTCCTTGCTAGCAAGACTGTTAGCAATCCATTCGTCAACAATCTCGTTTTGTGCCACGGTAAAATGGTTTTTCCAGGAGCCGATTTTTCCTAAACAGATGATAGTAGTTATATATGCCATCTACTAGGGTAGGGTAGGCATCTACAGAAATATCCGGCTGCTTGCCGATGCGTAGTATCGAGAATTTTGATGGCACAGTAAGTATAAAAATGAAATTTTAATATATTAATAAAGCTGCATATTGTACAGATAGTGAGTACTTATTTGAGCCGCCCACGCGGTAGCTACACAAGTACATATCAGCGCTCGTTCAGGCAAGAGGAACCGTTTGAGCCTAGCGCCGATACATTACAATTTTCTTAATTCGAACTGATAGCATTAGTAATGTAGTTTAATACCGCAAGGTAATTTTTTAGAAGAAATATTTATCAAGTCTTCTCATTTTCGAGGCCGATCAGAACTCTCGCCACAAAACAGTTTTGCTTTAGAATTCTTAGTTTGCAGGCAACATATATACAGACTCTGTCCATATATTTGACTGTACCTGATCGGAAAAACGGAGCAATGTTGAAATCGATAATGCCATTTTTGTGAGTCTGCGAATAGTTGACGCAGTCGTTATTCTTCATTTCGTCAAAAGTGGTATAGTGAACAATGTGTTCGGCTTGCTCCTTCGTTAGTGACCGTCCCAAGAATTCGCCCACTTGTTGCACTTCCTTAACCGGATCCTATGTAAAGAAAAATAGCATAGTATTACAGTTATCGTAACAAAACCTACTATGACATAAAACTATGTTTTGTACTAATTTAATTTTAAATCGTTGTGAGCAGTAATAATTGCCGCCGGTTGATATTTGCCGAAATGGCATTCCTTGCATAACCGGCACCTTGTGGAGTTTTTCGTAGGTCGTGAAATGGACGTTATCGTGGTTGCGCAGTGTCCAGTAGCTGGCCACATTGCCAAAGTACGGACAGTAGACGACTTCGTCCCTTAAAAACAATCGCACAAAATCCTCGAAGTCTCCACGGTAATCCAGAACGCGATGAGATTTCATAAAGTAATACATGGACACGATGGTATCTTTCGGGTTCCGTGCTACGTAAATTATCTAGAAAGAAAATAATTAATTGATTATTTGCGTAGTCTCATTAAGGCAACCTTCGTTGTCATTTATAACCGCCGCAGTCATATTTTCAAAATTTCAGCAAAACAAATTCAACACGCGTTTAGTGCTGGAAAGATTTGTTTAGCCATATATTTTGTCAAAATTAACGTTTCGAACCTAGTAGAAATTCAAATTCTTTGTTTAAGGTACTTTGTATAATTGACTTGTGATTGTTTATAATTAATTTGTTACATTATAATAACATTACATTACTTTCGGTTGATTACTGTACTTATTTTGCCGAAATTAAAGTAATCGAAGTTGTGAACCAAGTTTAGGAGTTCCACATTTCTTTAGCATCCGAGTGTTAAGGTTAATCAAGCGCATGTGACCCGAGGGTATACTTTTTCGCTAGCAGATTCTTACACGACTTTTGGCTTGGTGTGCCGAATCAGGTAGTGCCTGCCATGCCAGATGCGTTTTCAGCGTGCGAGGTCGCGGCATGCTCAGCGCACAATCTAGATGCCGGCCATTCTGCACCTTCTTCCCGCTTTCCAGGTACGGCCACTTCTCCTCCAGCAGGCCGTTATGCAGGCAGCTGGGATCGCCTTTATTCAGAATTAAGGTCACGATGGCTTGCATCCAGGTGGTGCCTGTTAAATTGACCAGTTACACATACATATGTATTAACGAAATGAAACTCATATGCGTAATAGAATCTACATAGATGCCGAACTAACTGAAGCTAACGCAGTTGCAGTCAAGCATAGTTATTAAGGACTTATAAATATTTATGCACCGTTAATGTATGAATTGTTATACAGCTTGTGGATAATAGCGAAAGGCCGCATTTTTTCCGCACGAGTTAAATTTGTGATTTAACAAATGTCTTCCTTACCGGATTTGGGAAACGTAGCCACTATGATGTCGTCGGGAAAGGCTTCGAATTTCTCCAGATCAGGCATAAGGTCATAGTTACGCTGGATGAGTTGAACTCCCCGGTACAATTTCATTGGACTGTTGAAACCAGTACACCCAGTATACGGCTATGTCTTATGACTATCAGATTAATTCTACAATATTTGGCTACAATTTCGCTACATAGGTCACTGAGAAACATGAGCATAAAAAGCTGGCTTAATTGGTGATAGTGTATTGATAATTCGCATTTATGGTGGTTAGTGGTTAAGTAATTCAACTTCGTTTTTTATACATACTGACCTGGCGAAAGGTCCTTCTCGTTTGCGGGCAACGGCTGCCGGACTGCCGCCGTTCTCCCGTTTACCATTCTCCTCCATGGGAAGATTTGCAACAACTTGAGCCATATCCAATCTCGGTGGTTATGTCGCTACCGAAGAGCCTGCTTTCTTCACTCTACAACCAGCTAACTGCAACCGAATGCTTCTGTTCGGCGTCTCGTCTTGATAAATCTAGATTATTGTAAAACTAGCGCATTTCAGCATAAAATGCCTGGAAGCCATACCGGTAAAGGTAGCAGACTTGGCCTGCGTTTCCGATGACTGGTGCTTCCTCCGGCATTTTGTCACCGTCGTCAAAAATTATTCACTACGTACTCACGTAGTCATTCTACTGCAAAAATAATACACAGTATGATGTGAAATAGTTATTTTAAACAGAAAAAGAAAAATATCTTTTCAGGTTCCACAGAATTATGTAGATTTTTTTTAAGAATACAAAATTGCGCAGCAAAAATAAGTACTGCTTATCAAAATAAGGATATTAAGCTACTAGTAGAAACTGTGGGTGGTCATTCCATAAAGCTTATACGATGGTGATCAAGCAATTATTATTTTTACATTATTTCATTAATTCTCAATCAAACAAGTCTTGTATTACTTATTGTCACTAGTATCAGATTTTTATACATACTTGATATAAACAGTGTTGTTAAAAATGTGTACAGTAGCTTATCGTCCAGCTATGTTCAGTTTGCGACATTTGTAGAGCGCACTCAACATCCCGGATGCTGATGACTTCGGAAGCGGTTTCGTTACTGCAGCACCGAATGCGAAACATAAATGAGGTAGACGAAGTCTAATAAAGGTCATACTAAAACTGGTCATTCATCACGTTAAGACTGGCCTTAATAAACATTGTAAATTTTGAGTAAACAAAGCATTGCTGATAACGAAGGGATGCAGCCGTTGGTGTTTATAAACAAAGAATTAGCGAAATTACTGCTTTTCGCTTATTTACACAGGTGTGAGCGTTAGTGTGCAGTGTGCACAAATATCAAATCGAAGTCCTGGTTTCGTTGATTTGCAGCGATGTGTCAGTAGTTAATAATTAACAACGTCCAAGTATTGCACTTATTTATTGCTTTATAGTTCCAGCATACCCGTTTTGCACAGTTCATTCCATGTTTTCTGATAGCGATTACAGACATGAGTTAATAATTAATTCAGCAGTTCTGCAAAAAAGTCAACCAATTAAACTTTCTACCAGCAACTCATATAGAGTATTTGTTTGCATTATATTGTTTGCATTGCTATTTTAATTATGGCATATAAAATTTAATAGACAGCAGCAGCACAATTTAATAGATGCAGCACAAGAAATTACTTATGTATCTGTACAGCGTTGTCTTGCTGCATGCGAAGTACTATAAAAAGCCGCTACAATACGGTGTATTAACAGTGCGCAGTCGCGGTCACTTTGATTTATCAAACGACTTATGGCTTTTGAGTTGGCATTGTCCATCTAAAAAAGCAGAATTCGTTAACAACTTTAATGCATATTTTTCCATGTTTTCCATGATCTTCTTCTGGTCTTACAATTAAAAATAAAAATTTGCCGGCCTACAATATAATTGTACTCCCGGTGATGCTTTTTATTAATTCAGAATTTGGCTCATCTGTTTCTACACACCGATTAACGCTTATATACGCTTATCGTTAATTAGACAAGAAAAATTGATCCAATGTGTGTCGCCTTGGCCGTAAACAAAAAATTTCACATACGTTTCTTTTGTTATGAAGAATTAATTATATATAAGGTGGGATGTTTCGGTTTTATATTTGTAGTATTCTGTTCTGCCGGCACCACACGCCAGTTGGACACCACGTATATTTTTTTGGTATTAAAAAGTGTAGTTCAGTTTCTGAGAAAAATTCCTGCCGATACGGCATAGTTGGCATAATGCTGTTTGCTTTATCTTACGCAAGTTATCCGGAAAAAAGGTGTTTGTGAAATTTGCTTTCGGACACATGCACCATCCAGATACAGATTGTCCATACACTTGACAGTAAAACCTTTGGTTCAAAACACAACTACTGTTGCCGGTATACAGCTACCTCGGAAGGATATAAAATTATAGGAAAAGAAGCGCTGTACATTGCAGTAAGTACTTCACTGCTCAGAAGCAGCGAGTAGGAAAAGGATGAAAACGATGTTAGAACAGCAATTTACCAGCCAGCTTCAGTGATTCTTGATATGATATTCATGTGTTACAGATAATTTACATATAACTTCATCTTTCAGTTATGTATTCGGTATCTCAAAAGCTACCTAGGCACATCAGTTTACTGCACTCGTCGCAAATTACGACTTTAAGTCACAACTGTAGCATTCGGTAAGGTCCCTCCTAATTGCTGCGTCGGCAGAAACAGCGATGCAGACTGCAGTACCGAATGGATTAAGTCTCCAAGACGCTTCCGGTTTCTGAGATGCAAGTAATCCCAGAAAACCCGAGAAGCTAAGCAGCTAAAACTCCCCACAGCGTAAGAGATTTTTCCATAAGAGAACAGTTCATTTTACTGTAAATCTGCTGGTAACTAACGAATACAAGTCATTTAGCAATTCACACTATTTACAATGTAAATAAAACTGATATTAATTCGAATTAAGCTGGAAGACATCTCTGTATTACAATGACTTTTCGTGAGTCTTGTATCATTTTCGTGCGATCTCCAGATGAAACGAATTCGGCAACACTGCTGTATCTGTAAGTAGATCTTTATGCACTTCCAGTTTCAGATGATGATTGTAATTTATAATGTGCGTCCTGCTCATAGTATAATGTGCAATTCAACGATTAATAAAATTAATTGTAAATATTATTATGACTCCTTCTTTGCATCGCATATCAACACGGGCTTTGTAGCATTATAGCAATACCGCCAATTTGCTATACATGGTACGATTCAATAAAGTTTGGCTTTTTGGTTTTGTGATCGTGCGCTTTACCTACCTAAATGCAAACCTATCCCTATAAGCTGTGCCTGCAAATACTCGTATAATACCAGTTTTGAATTCCGCCTGTGAATTATTAAGTACAAGATCTATACTACGCGCGGCGCCCCATAGTTTTGAGATCTCTATAACCATAAAACTTCTGGAAAAACGGACAACGCCATTAGATCCGGGATAGTTCAGAAGTGGCCGGCAAGTGCTTTTTTATGAAAATATCGAGCCGGCATCAAGCCGGCATCAAGACCAGATTGATCCAACCCATCTTAAAGGTCACCTTGAAACTTAGAAATATTTGCCTAGATACAATACAAAATACCAATTGACATAATTATCACACTAATTAAACCGAAAAATAAATAAATTATTGTACTTATTCAAACACTCGCGTTATTCAAACATTGCTGCCGGAGTTGCCGAGCTCGAAACACCTTTAAAATTAACCGATATAAAATGTAAAAATATCAAATATAAAATCAATACGAAAAATCACTGGACGAGTGAGTGACCGAAACACTATCACCGACCACTGAGCGGAATTTCTAGGTGAGTGAGTCATCGAGCGGGCTTTGCTCTTGCTCACCTAACGGGCTCTGTGCACTGGACAGTAGTTGTAGCAGGGTCACATCCTCACCTAGCGATTTTTCTCTCCTTACCTAGCGATATTTCTTACTGGACAGGTTGAGCTCGGTTAGTCACTCACCTAGTGATTGAGTGCGTCAAAAAATCGCTAGGTGAGTATACGTGACCGAGCTACCACCACTGTCCAGTGCCCAGAACCCGTTAGGTGAAAGAGTACCGAGATACCACTACTGTCCAGTGCACGAACTCCGTTAAGTGATCTAGTGACCGAGCTACCACTACTGTCCAGTGCATAGATCCCGTTAGGTAGATGGGTGACCGAGCTACCAATACTGTCCAGTGCATAGGTCCCGTTAGGTAGATGGGTGACCAAGCTACCAATACTGTCCAGTGCACAGAGCCCGTTAGGTGAACGCATGACCGAGCTACCACTACTGTCCAGTGCACGAACTCCGTTAAAGTGATCTAGTGACCGAGGTACCACTACTGTCCTTTGCATAGATCCCGTTAGGTAGGTGGGTGACCGAGCTACCAAAGCTATCCAGTGCACAGAGCCCGTTAGGTGAACGTATGACCAAACTGCAATATTACTGAGCAAAATAGAGCAGGGCCTGCTAAGTTCTTAATGGGTGACCTATCTAGCACCACTGTCCAGTCTTATAGCGTCCTTTTAGTTTGTAATGTGATACTCTCGTGGGTGATTAGATTCGGATGGTTTTTCACTAAAAAAATTTAACAAAAAATGATCTGTAAAGTCAAAATAATTGCGTTCGACTGCACGAAACCAAAACATCCATTTTTTATAAAATTTTTTGTTATCGGGCTCTTCGGATTTATCCGTTCTAAGTTAACAATCCGTAAACCGGCCAAGGAGTTTAGAACCCAAGAAACGCGGAGGCGAAGCCGAGGCTGTTTCTTGTATGTATATAATATACACTGCAGCTTTATACAAGCAATATACGGAAGCTCTCGTGCATGACCTTTGGTTACAAACTGTAAGGCCTATTGCTTTTACAAATCGTTTCTGTAAAACCGAGCTTTTAAAACTCTGCATGCGAAGCGTACATACGTATTGTACATTTATATTTATATGTCAGTAATAGTTGTTTATTTTTAAGCTGAAACAAGTTGTCATGTAATTGCGTTTTAGGCTAGCAAATAATTAGAGATTTTACCGCCGGAATTCGAAGGTATAGGACTACAGTTTTTTCAAGAGAAGATTTTTGTGCATCTCAACATGTTTTACAAAAACAAATATGGTGTGCGCGATTCTTTATTACAACGTTACGTTAGAAGCATAAACGCATTAGGGTTCAATTTAAATAGCAAGTAAACAAGGAACTCATTGCCAACCTAAAGTGTGTCAAAAGCTTTGATGCTACACTTGCAATCGATTAAACTGATAAAGTGGGATATTTGTTACTGCTGTGCATACGAAAAACAACTTAACAGCAGCGTGTTAGGCTACGAAAGAGCCATTTGTCAAGGAAATTAAAGCTTTCCGCGCGCTGAAAAACCAGCTATAATTTAGCATCCGGGATGGATATCCGCAACTTCCGCAGTTAAAACCACTTTAAGATGTCCAGCCGGGAAATGTTACGAGATGTCGATTCCACCGGATTGCATTTGCGATGAACCTTGCGCAAACTAGCATATATAGTTAGAGGAACTGTGAGCAGTGCTGTAATTACATGTGCACGATCGTTTACTATTTCTAATGTAATAATTACTGACTCTGTATCCATAAGTTTACGTACCCGAGTAAAACAGATTGTAAGAAAAATCGTTAGTTTAACGTGTAACTACCGCTAGGTGAACGAAATGTGTCAGCCGTTTAATAACGTTTAGCTGTTTGCAAGTTGTTTTACTTGGGGTACCGCTTTATGTTTGTGTTGGTCTGTAAAGGTGCTAACTTATTAAATTTTGTAGCAGATCATCAGTTTAATTTTACTGCAATATCCTCTAGGATGGCGGCACTGGCTTACGCCCAGTTCCATTCAATACTAGTATTAAATTTCTAACGTACTAAGATTCAATCAAAAACTCTTAGTGGTGTAACACTGGTGTTACGTCGCTTTGATTGTCGTATGTAAAGTAAATGCAGAATACAGTCTTTTACTGATCCTTACTATCATCACGCCTGCGTTTGAAACTTAAAAAAATTATGTAATGTGAAGTTGGAAGAACGGGTTTGGATAAATGTCGTTACACTACAGTAAATCGCTCATTCTTAATGAGGATTAATTTTATATCTGTCGTCTGTCGATGATAATCACAAGATCATGATATTATTATAAAGCGACGCATAATTTCCCAGTACCAGCAAGATTACACGTACACGAACATTCAGAACAACTATGCATTATTACTCGTACCTTTTGATAACGGATTTTAATGAATAAAATGTTAAAAAAATTTAATTCTAAGAACTTGTCAATGTTAGGTTTAACAAAATGAAAACTGCACCTAGCGTTTTGTTTTTCCTGCCGAATCATTCGGTGCTAACTGTTTCAATAATATTTAACGAACGTTCAACGCGCACAGAAAAATGTCATACGACATGATGATCCGGCATCGCGCCGGATTCCTTAGCTGATAATTTCCGGTCCTATTACACAACCGCCAGCGCTACCGTTGTGGCATTACAGGTCTCTTGTGCCGGCCAACAACGTGCAACGTTAACGGGATAATGTACATCCACATTTTGCGGCACAATACGCTGACGTCCTGCATTATCGTATTACCAATAACGACGTTTCCGCCAGATAAATCGATAAGCTCCATATATGGATCATATCGCTGTCGCTGTCTGTTACGAATGTGTACGCAAGTATATATATAAGCAAAGCTCCACTGCTGTGATTCCGCCGAAAATGATGTGTGTTTGGGATATTTGCCAGCCGTTCCTGTTTCCCTTTGCGACGACCGGGTTGGCATATCAAAAAACCGTTCGCGCACTGTCCCAAGTGGTCAATTATGTATGACCATAGCGGAAACGGATATTAAGCGTCTTTTATCTATAGGCATTCTCAGGCTGGTACGAATTTTATATATCTATATACATGTATATATATGTCCATACAGTACAGATGCTTGATTAATTGTCAGCAGCTACTGTTTATCACGTTTCCGGCGCAGTCGTGACGGTACCGGTGTACATAAGTTTGACTGTAAATTATGTATCATGGACGGCATGCGGGGATTTGCATTACCTGTTTGATCGACATTTGCGAGCATACTTCTCCTGTGAATGGTACTTGGTATTCCATCATCGACAAATGCCATGACCATATGGGATCAATGGGCAACACAATTTTCTTTTCGCCTGGTTTCTTTTGTTCACTGCTTTGTGCATTGACAAGCCTGGTACAAGTGTTTTAAATTTGCCATGTAACCTGTCATTCGTCGTTGAATGTGCCATGCAAGGATAATATTACGCTCGTACTATGGAATCATAGCTTGGAACTTGGACCACCGATTCTGGAATCCAGAGCGAGGAGAAAATATAAGAGTTTATTGTGCGCAACCTATTTTTATATACTTAAATTCATTTTTTTATATGAAGTTATGCTTGGATATGCTTTTATCCAGATTATGCAAGAAATATTAAAGGATTCGTGCGCTTTTTACGTGATTTCGTCATAATTATTAAAATGCAGATGAACGTGGACGGAAGAAGTGCGCAATCGGCAATGTGATCTGGGTGATAATTCAAATTTCAGCATTAGTTTTGCAAATTCGCAATATTTTGTTGATTGGTGATTTTTTATATTCGGGTATTGCATGGTGATTGAAGTTACTTTTTGTGTTAACTACGTACAACTTGCAATGCAAGAGATGTTGCCACAAGTGTACACAAGTTTAGCTGTTTGGATATTCTTTTTTGGAGTGTTGCTGTTTTTCGTGTTGGTCAAAAAAGGAATAATAAAACCACGATGGCAAAACATTCAGATGATCAAATATTTGCACCAATAGCTGCACCTAAGGCTTATCAATACCGTATCTGTATCCAAAAATTTTCTTGATTATTGTTTTCTTGAATTTTTTTAGCTAGGTGCTGCATTATATTTGCATTGCAACAATTTGTGCGCAGTGACAATGATTGGTTTAACCCGTGAATATTTATACAATATTTGTGCAACAACAACTTTCTATTGAAGTAGGAGCATTTTCTTTATAACGCAATTCTTTTCCTAAATGGTATAACTGTAAAGCATGAATTCCACCAGTTAATTTGTGATGAGCTGTGAACAAATATTTAAGGCCAAGTAATACAGACTGTAATTACGAGATTTCCAGCAAAAATTGTGAGCCAGTTCAGAATCGGTGTAATTAAAAATTATGCTACAAAATAAGCTTTGTTTTTACGACAATAACCTCCAAAACGTTCAATTTACAGAAAACTTCCTAAATTTCCGGAAGCGCCTTAGTGGTAATATTAGGAATACGTCTCCTGCTATTAAGCGCCGCTGTTTGCGGTAAATCTGCATTTCCTTTGACTCACCATTAATTTAGTGTTCGTAAGCGGCGTTAACAGGTTGGTTTGCTGTCGTGTTTTACAAAATACTGAAAGAAATAATGGCAGCTTAAAAGAGTTACCCGCAGGCAAAGAGTCTATAAATACCGTCATACGACACGGGCGCAAATTATCTCGACTGAATTACACTAATTACGGCTGACATTTTCTAATTGAAATGTCAGAATGAATATCCATCCAGCGGGTCATATTTTCTGTCTCTCGTTCGGCATATTCAAGAAAAACCATTGTATTTGTACAGAGGTTACGTGCTAAAACCCTAATGTGGTACCCGTGGTTAAGGCCAAAACTGATGGAAAATACTTAAGTAGTATTAATGTATCCATTCGGAATTACATCCGGTACGAAAATAAGTCACGGCAATCATATTTTGGCATTACACAGCCAGGTACATCAGCAAAACAATGATGTTTTTACAAAAGTACACATCAACAGTTAAACTTTCGATATTTATTCGTTTATACGTAAACAGAAAATACGAGAAACAAGGCACTACGGATTGTATTCTAGTCTGTAGTTCCACAAAAATTGTTAAACTTTAACATAAAAGTATGCACTTACTTTACTACACATTTTTTAAAAAGATTTTGTTAATTTACTTCATTGATTCATTTACCAGCAGACTGCAATATTGGCATATTTTCTGAATATCAGATACCATATGTATAATACAGCTGCATTGTTCCACGAGCAAGTGAACAACAATATGGAAGATCGGCAACAAAAAGGGGCTAAACACCGGATTTGTAAATACAGCAGGTTCAACAATTTAAGAGGCACTGATAGGGCATAATACATACACTTGTGTGCATTCAGGTAGAAATAAATATTTTCCATTTCTCTATATGCAGACTTGATGGCCGCAAAAGCCGGCTTGCCGGCCGAAAAATATGTACCTATCATATCATAAATCGATCAATAGGGCAAGGAATAGCGCTTGAAAGAAAGCCGTCTCCTGGGACTGAGCTCGAATGCTTCGCCGTTGAAGGAAAGATCCACATCTTTGTCATCTCCCAATTGGTTCATAGGTTCGTTAATTGGATTTCCTTCTTCCATCGTGCGCGCCTGCATGTCCTCGTGGTCCAGGAGTTTACCTCCGCTTAACAGCAGCGCCACACCCCCGATCGGAGCGAAAAATATTATAGCCAACACGGCGCAGTTCAGTGTCTGCAACAGAGGTCAACAATGTTCAAGAATGCACTTCAGTATTATTAAACACTTTACACAGCAGGTAAAACTTATCATTAAATAACCTATCTGTACTGGCAATACTAAATAGTACAGATCTTTGTGGAGTGATATTTTGATGTACATACAAGTTGGGGTAACCACCAGCTAGCTATAGGCCGGTGTTATGTACCAGAAAATGTTAGATTTTAAAGCCTGAAACATATATTATCCGCCCTAGAGTAGATTATGTACTCGTTTTATTTACGTTACACAATTTCTATAATATGCAAAACAAACAGTGAAATTAGTTATTTAGACACAGCATGTTAAGAAACATTGCTGGTAAAATTGTCAGTACAGATAGTGCCAGTACCAACCTTCCCCAATACAACCTAATATTTTTTAAAGATTTTATTACCTATCATCTTTATTTCACTTACATCTCGGCCCAAATCTATAAACTCTTTGCCCATGTGGTTTTTCGTGGCGATATCCAGCGCGGTAGACCCAATGGCGGCCTGAATTGTGGCTTTAGGGAGGAAACTTAGACAGAGGAATAATGTTTCTTTCCAGGAGAAACCAAAAAAGCCCACAGCTAACCACGTTGCCAGCAGTTGCACGGCATGTGCGGCAAACAACAGACCAATCATTAATCCTATAATTAGCAGTTTCAATCAAAATGTACTTAAACGCTTTGTATAACTGCTTACAAGTACCCTACTTCAGCTATTATAAGCTGTGAGATGTTTATAGTCACGCCGACTCATGCGAAATCTTGACCATGAGCACAGCCATTGTTGTCGTTCGTGACCTTAAGCAATCTGCACATTAATTAACCGTTTTTTACGTTTCTAATTTTAATTAATCGATTGTATATGGAAACAATACAGGTCTCTGTACCCTCGAATTTAGCCGATTATGTAGCACCCACGAGGAAATCGGAAACGAAATGAAGAAATCAAATCGTTTAAACTGGAACAACTGCAATCGTAAACCGTGGCTATCATGTGTTCGATTGACGCAAACGAGACACTGGGATATCCGGGACGGCGAAGTGATTGACAGCCAAAAAACGTGCTCTGTATGTTCACCTTTCCTTTTTCCAGGCTTGACAATAACAAATACGCGGGACAAATGGTTTGCACTCTTCCTTTATGCTCAACACAGACCACGTTACCTAAAGTTTTTTTTGTCATGCGCCATGGAGCCGGAGGGATATGCACAGTCGTTTTTTAGACACTTTTTAAATTAAAAACTGAATGCCTAGCTGGAAAAAAGCGAGAGAAGTTTCTTTTTATCAGAACCTGATTAAACGGCGAATGTGTTGCCACTACTGGTAATACTTTCCATTGTTTGTATGTCGAACAATGCACCCACGGCAGAAAACGAGACGAAAAGACACGTCTTAATTGCCCTTTCGGCTTCCGTGACCTTTGCAGAAAAAATCCACCTACATGTATTTCCACCTTATTTTGCCTTAAAGAACTCTTCAAAGCAGTGCCGTTACGTGTGACCTTTAAAACAGACTTGAAAGATGGACCACGTACGCATCTAACAACTTACCAACTCTTTCCGGTATGAGTGTGGCAAAGTCTACTGAAGCTCCGATAAGACCAAAGAGAAGCGGTTGGAAGATATACCAGGCATACTTCAGCGCCACGGAGATGGCCGTGACACTGTTACCCCATCCGCGCTTCCGCCATCCGTATGCTGCCGTCAGGGGAATTGTCAAGGCGCCCAGCGCTCCAGCTCCCGAAATATTGGCGACTTTGGAGGCAAAAATGCAGAACACTCCGCCACAGCATAGTAAAATAAACCGGAATATTGTAGCCGAGTCCTAAAATTAACGTAAAATCAAATTACTTTGGCTAGTACAGATAGGTGTGGTTTTTCAGTAAAGCGTGAAAGACAGCAAAAAATAAAACCATTATAATAAGTTTTACATCGTCTCCACTCGGGAAGTACCACAGGCAAACGCCGGCAAACAACCCAAATCCGATTCCCACAACAATGGACAGCGGAGCGGCAATGATATTAAAGGTCAAGCTCCCTACAAGAAACAGCCAGTGTATTCGAATTAGTATATCACAACATGTTTTCGTAATTTCAGTATCGTATTTCTAACGGCGGTTTGCAGTTGTGTTAAGATTGACAAGCAATTAACAAAATTATTACGCAAATTGACAACACCATAGCCATCGATCATAGATAGGCACGGTTGGTTAAGAACGCCGCTGCACACAATAGCAAAATGCGAAAGCGGCACAAAATCCGCTTAACTGGTTAGGTAGATGGATTTGATTATAATAGAACACTATGCAGAAAAGTAACCAATTCGACCACCGAAATCTCGACAAAAACCTTTTTACACCTATTCCACGTAGAAAGAAGAAAATTGGACATTTGCCACTAAGCAGCTTTTTATACACGGTGTTCTTCCCTCTTTTGTTAAAGTAGGAAAAATGCACGCCGACTTTTCCGTGTAACGTCAGCGTATTTGATGAAGAAACGGCATTGAACGGCATTGCAGTAAAAGGTGATCATTGGATTAACTCAGCAGCCTGCGGATAAACAGCGAGTTTTTTCTCAGTGTTATTGCTACAGGACAAAAAGGATAGATGCGCTTCACTAAGCTCTTTTTGTCAGTTTGTCCACTGGTGCATTTTATTAGGCATTTTCTTAACCACAAGCGATAATGGTCTGTCAAACTTATTGGCACACTGTTTGAATCCCCGTGTTAATTTGTGCAATACCGATATTGTATGTATTAATGTACGGTATGATGCACTTTTATTTATTACCGCCATTTAATTCTCGCTAACTGTCTGTAACAACAGCCTGTAATTATTTCATCTGAGGAATTAATTGCGATCTAAGTGCTCTGAACCAAGAAAAGGCAGTCAAGACCCGTACTATTAACTACATAATTATACTATCATATTGTACGATAAAACCTAACCCAATCTTAAACTACCGTATATACTACAAAGCGTTGCAGAATGCCTTTCAGGATAACTTGCGTTTTCGTGAGAGAGGTTTAGGATAATTTTCCTTATATGATTGTCCAACCGATATACGTTTGCGTATTTTCACCATGGCCATTCATCGATTTGGAAATCATTTCAGAAATGTGTGCCAGGCGGCACAATATATAAAACTGATATACGGTAATGCACTCGAGCTTACGGTTAGGAACCTACAGCATTCATTCACTAATTTTGTTAAAAGTGGCAACAACCAACAATTTTGACAGTTCATTGTTTACCTAGCCATATTTAGTTGCGACTACTGATTGTGAACTGACAGGAACTGACGGAACTGTGAAATTAGAACAAAATCGACACCATGAATGACCTCAGATTCAGTTTAACGCCTGCAGGAGTACGGGCAAGAAGAATTTTAGTTTTTCTTGTCTGCATATTTGTAGTTTGAAGCAGCACAACTTGCCCCAAATTTCGATTCTGTAGCTCAAACTTGGAATAAAATGATGTACAACACTTAGTTTTAAAAAAAATTACGAAAAAAATAATCCAATTTTTTCGGAACGGTATGCGGCATGCTGTCACCATTAAAAAAGAAGCGCGAGACGAGAAAAAGTTTTATACTTACCATGCATGGTTAGCATCAAAACGTTTACGGTACATTTTACTGTGCATAAGCGCTACGTAAACTGATCAAGCCAGCTAAGTCCCAGGTATTCAGTTAGAGTATCATCATAATTATTTATGCTAGATGTCGGCACACTAAAAACAGACCAATCATGTACAGTACATGTTGTAAAAATCAGGCAGCAGAATTTCCAAACGGTATTATGGTTAAAAAGATACGAAATGTAAGTATTCTTGTCAAACCGAGCAAAACTTCGAAAATTAATTCTGCCGATTCTGTACAGGCTGCCATTTGTTTACTAGTATTAATACGAAGGACATTCGCTGCTCTACAAATGTATTAAGTCAAGCGTACGGAAACAAAGTACACTGATTAAAAAAATATTGTGATAATATTCTGTGTAGCTGTAGAATTATTTTAAAGGTTTACCGGAAGAGAGAGCAATCCCCAAGCAAATGCTGTTGCCACAAATGGCGATCACATCACAGATGGTGGCCGCGGCAATAATCAACGACGGCAGTCCCTTTACTGTGCCAATCCTCTGTTCTTGGAAGTACAACATAATAGGAACGATGACCGCGGGCGAAACGGCACTGATGAGAAACCTGTAAAGCACAAAAATCACACACAGGTATGGATCACATGACCTTCGGATTGTTAGCATGGTGGTACTTCCGGCTGTCATCGGGTTCTCTCATTCATAAGCATACACAAGTGGTCAGCCGAGACACTCACCCGAGGGCACCGCTCATCAGCCAGGGGAAGTCGATCATGTAGTGAGCGACGATTAAGATGAAGATGGTGATGCTGACGGTTGGCACGGAGCACAAACTGACCACCACCCAGAAGCGCTGTTTTATGGCATTAATATCCAGTCCCAAACCGGCTCGCGTTAATATGACGGAGAGTGCAATGTTTCTGTATAGAAGCATAAAAAACGCATTACTGGTTTTTTATGGTTTGTTTACGCATTAATACAGGAAGTTTTAATCGGCGCTCTACTCGCTCCGGAAAGGTGCATGATTAATTTGTGTTGAATTACTTTCGACAGTTTTATAGTGCTGATGGAAGATTTAGTTGTCCATATAATGATTGGGTAAATTTATTACTTAATGTGTTTTCTTATAAGAAGCTTTATTTGAGCCTATATCGGAAATGTTAAGATAAGTACAGTATTCACTTAAAAAGGTACGAGTACTTAAGAAGCTCGCAAATACATCAAAATCATTTTAATTACTTGTATAAGATGAAATGTTTCGAGGGAAATATGTACAACGTACAGCAGCCGAATGCAGATGTTTAAGGCATTTACAGTAGCTCAGCTTTAAGCAAACAATAACTTTAATTGACCTGTAATCGCTTATTCAGCGTAAACCGAAACCTACAATTAAAATCCCGTTACAAAAGCCTAACACTATGATTGATAACAACGATTCTTTCGATCGTTTTAAGACTGTCAAAAGCGGCAGAACACTCTGTCATGCAAAATTTTCAAAGCAATAATTATCTTGTTAAGCACATGATTAACGACAAATGTGTCTGCGATATAATATCCAGTAAACTTATGGCATTTTGCTTTGATTGTCCTAAAAACTGTAAGATTATCTGAAAAAATGTCCTAATTAATATCAATCAGCAGCAGTTCCATAAGAATTGATAATTACATATCGGATACTAAAACGCGCACTTCTGAGTCCTAACAACTTATTAACACAAATTAACGACAAACGACACAAAACCAAGTCTTGTCTAATTACATAAATCATCTAATCATCTACTTTCATAAATGTCGAGTGTATATAGGTACGTAAGCATTGTGTATACTTCAAGTAGTGTATGTATAGTGCATACACTGCATCGTGTAAGTACGCATAAGGCTGGCCCTAATAAACGATACTTCAATCGTACTATTGATTAATAACATAAAATAACTATTGAGTGTCGCTCCCCTCACAAGAAACCGATTGTGGGAAATAGTTAAAGTATTACGGAAATATCCGATCAAAAGGATTATCCGATTAAACTTAGAAACTGTAACAGTAACGTTAAAATTAACAGAAAACACAACGACAAATCACAAATATCTACATGCAATTCTATAAGTGCATATTTATATAACTACATAATAATTATGTGTACTTTCATACTTCCGGATCCTTACGTAGTGCAACTTATTGGATACTAGTCCGATTTTTACCGTAGCGAGCTGCTCCATGTTCCATCGATATATTTTGCATAATTAATCGGTATCACATTGCGCAGTATACAGCCGATAATCAACATCCCCAGGAGCGGGGCCAGCCGGGCCTGCTCCACCAGGAAGCCGGCCAGCAGAGCGAAAACCACCATAATGTACAGTCCGAACATATTCCCATACGGCAACATATCGTTTTTAGCACCGACCACATGGCCGCCCACACCATCAGCGCAATGAGGACAACGGTCACGGTACGGCCGACCACTCCGGACGGCGGCAGGAGGAGGTTCCAGTACAGATGCGAGTACCATTTTGCACCGGCCAGCGGGGCTTTGTCGGGCGATTTCATTATGGGCGCAAAGGCGCTGCGCAGGGCGTCCTTGACGCGCCGCTTAAACCTGTAAGCCCATTTGTTATTTTGCTGGTATATAGGGTCATCGATGAGACCGTGCAGACTGGAGGCCACCGTCTGCGACGGGGTCATCTGCTCGGGAATGGGCGGAAGTGGTTTATTCATGACCATACTATAATTAATTAAAATAAAAAAACAAATTTTAATGTAGTTAACGATTACGCCAGATTATACGACTGACTGCCTAATGTGGGAGAAGAAGGACAATCTATGAATGAAGGTGTCAGCGGTGTTGAGTGGCGACAAAAGATGTATGGTGATAAATGTTGCGACTTGCATGTTATATGCAATTTGTGTTGTGGACAAAAAAATGTTATTCGCTCCGCTGGATAAAAGGCGTAAACTGGTATTGGTCGCGGTGATTGTGTGCACGTGCATGTGATACATATAAGCGCTTAAGGTAGCGCGTATGATTTCTGACAAAAAACGAGTATATGAGACGGTCGAGTTTTCCGGGGATTTATTTTGTCTGCGCGACAATGTCTTATCATAACCAACAACCACAATTGATCGAGCTTACGTAGTACTACCTATTGTTATGGAGTATCCGATGTTTTTAGACATCTTATGAACGAGAAATGCCACAGAACTGCAGCGCTGGCATTGTGCATTTTAATCTGCACTGTATGAGTGCTTATTAAATTTATGTGTGCAATATACGAGTATTGCAGCACAAAAAAATTTCCGAAAGTTGTATATATCGGTGAAGTTAGTATATAAAACGTGCCAAGTAGCTATGTTTATGCGCATGATATACGCACAAAACCGTATAAAAATTTTATGTCGTTCGCGGATATAGCAAATTTGTTGAAATCGCATTTTGGAAATTTACATATTAATTGTGTATATTATACTGTCTCTCACGTACTCGTCTACTCTGTAGTCAGGTACGGAGAGCCAGATTAATTATTAAAGTGCTCCCTATAAGGCAAAATGCTAAACTTGACCGAATGGTACAAGAGGCAATTCCACAGAGAGTACAACACTACATTACTAACCAGGAAAGCTGTTTCTTTGCTGAAAATTGTTAAATTCATTGTTTTCCATGCAGTTTACTCCGAATATGCCCTTTTATCGCTATGCGGCCTATGCATATAAGAAACAATGCGTACCATAAATGCTAACTTTGGATGGATCTACTACTGGTATAACATTTCTGTAATTAAGATTATCGAAAAGCTGTGCATGGCCGATTTAAATGGAGCACAGCTATTTGTGCATAAATACTCTTGTGATGGCATTAGAGGAAAACAGATTGTTATCTGTAGTGCCAGAGTTTCTACGTTTTTGTGAGCAAAACCTGAAAACGTAAAATCATTTTCCAGTAAATGAATTTGTAATTGCGCAATTAGATAGAAACTGATCATTAGCAAATGAAATTTGCTAAACTGCATCGTAAGAATACCAAAAGCAGTTTTAGCAGGGTCAGATTAATTAAATAACATACTGAGTCCACATTAATCTATCTAATATTGAGGCGCAACGGCTCGTGTTTGGTTTCTGAAAAGGTCAAGATTGAAAAACCAGAACAACCGGGATATCAGTCACTGCATTTCGTGACCGCCCGGTTAAGCACAAAACCCCATATTATTGCAAGGTATCTGCACATGATGCACAATTTCAGGCCGAACAAAAGCATTTATATGTATGTGATCACAACTATTAACAAAAGATGTGTTGCAGCATTCATCGGCCACTGCACGCACGCAGGGAATACGATTAGCGCGTTGATATGACGTTTGTTACAAAAATATTTTCAAATGAGTTGCAAATAGAAGATGATCGGTTATTAAGGCATAGAAAAAGCTATCTCCATACGAAGTAATTCTTTTAACGTTCCATTAGGAAACTTTTTATGTGGAAAATTGGAAATCAAGAGCACATATGCAAGTGATGCAACAGAATGAAACGAATGAATGATTTGTAGATGCGTTAATTAAGCAGCGTTAATATAGCGCATATTTCACCTTCCGTTGAATACTTAAAACTCATACAGTAACCATGTGCGATTACTGTAGATTGTGACAGGGGCGATGACTAACGGTATATCTCAATAAAAATTACTTTGTTTCAATCAATTAGATATCGTATACACAGAACCTGTACAAGCTGCAAAGCTGATATGCCGCACTAATAAAATTTTACGTTAGTAGTTCTCATTATTGACTAATTTTCCAGCACTGAAGTTGTGCTTTACAACCGCACGTTGCATGCAAGATTTGTTTACCAATTGTCGAGAAAATGTAAATTCTATAAGCATACCCTCTTGACGCCGCCGTTGTTGCAAGCACTTCGTATGGCACCCGATCATCAACAACCTGCTCCATCTTCGTTCGTTCCACCAGGTGCTCTTTTTCAGCAATCGCAAGATCAGGATGATCAATATCGTTAGCCTTCAGCACAGGCTGTTTAGCAAGAATATTCTGGGCAACAAGTTCATTATTATATGAACTCATTTTGCTTGTCAATCCGTCTTCGGTACTCGAAATTATGATGATTAAGTTGTTTAATTAACCAAGAGCACAGTGCATATATTTATGAGTACACATTAGCAAAAACGGTAGACACCATACATAATTCACTTCAAAGAAAAGTAATGGCATCAATGAAAAATTTACCTACAATAAAACTGTATCGACTTCGCCGACAAAATCCTTATATAGTTAAACTGTCTCGGAAAGTAATAAATAATTACGAAATGGTCATAAAAATTTCTTAGATGAGAATGTGGTTTTTCGCCGGCCTTTCGATATTGTGGTGCACTTATTTTTCCATAAAAACTGATTTATGATCCTGTTGCGCTTCTGTCTTATAAGTGAAAGTCAACCTGCCGGTTTTCTGTTGATCATGTTGTACTGCTTATGCCAGCTTGGGCCATCTTCATTGTACAGATCTGTAAGCAAACGGTTTTTC
This sequence comes from Paramacrobiotus metropolitanus, assembly GCF_019649055.1. Classification (NCBI taxonomy): domain Eukaryota; kingdom Metazoa; phylum Tardigrada; class Eutardigrada; order Parachela; family Macrobiotidae; genus Paramacrobiotus; species Paramacrobiotus metropolitanus. The sequence continues at coordinate 114,582 of NW_026570246.1, forward strand.
TTCGATCGACAGACATGATTTATTTATAAATTATGTTCCAGAGGTAATTAATTTTAGTGCTTGCAGTACTCCGTCCGGTACTATACATTACTGATTCAATTTGCCAACGCCAGTTTTAACAAATATATTAAGTCTCGAAGCGCCCTGGTATGCTACGGCGCACTATTTGACAAACTGATCAGAGATAACCGTAAAAAATGGGTTCCAAAACTTTTACGAATAGTGAAATAACGAGCTCAGGGGCTTAAAGCTAAAGGGCGTAAAGCATTGAATCTAATAAGACTGCTGAAATGTTGCAAGAACATAATATTAAAGGTCAGGATCGAGTTTTACTTTTTTCCCGATACCATTTATTTCATTGTGAGATACGGTTTATGCTGATGGAATAACTGTGAGCCTTTAAATACCAATTTGTGAAAATAGTGTATGTTCGTTGCTCCTTGTGATTTATATGTACAGTACAGGTCTAGGTGTGCAGAATGCTGAGAAAACCATGATGCTCCGGCAATTAAACTGTTATACGCACGTTGAAAATAACTGGTAGGAATAACCTTTATTACTGCACTAATTAGAAGAAACCGGAATGTTAATTTCTTGCTGTACTTTGTTAGTTTTGTATTTGCAGTTTATTTTGCATTTTGCAGTCATAGCATGTTTGTGGCAGATCAGCTGTTTTTATTACAGATACGTACGTATAGTCTATGCGGCGAAAAAAGTAACAACACCGGGATGTCGTTTCCTAAACGAAACGGCCACCGATTGCTTATAAAGGCAACGAACTGATTCACTCAGGCTAAAAAACGTGTCTATCTAGGATTCGTTTCATGGAACGAATCCTAGACACGTTTTTTAGCCTGAGTCGCATTACGATTGCGATTCTGCACCACCCTTCCCTAACCACTGCAAACGAATTTATTTGCTGTTACTGTCATAAGTGATAAACAAACAGATGTTGCGATACAGTTAATACTCTGTAATAGGAGTACAATACTATCATGAGATTCAATAGCGTGATAACAATATCCTTGATCTAATTACGGTCAAACGAAACAACATTCTCGACGGTCCCCATTACTGAAGCAGCATTACCGTTGAATTGCTAAAGAGATGTTCTGTTTCAAAAACTCCAGACTACGAATCTCGCCGGTTTCAGCAAAATCTCTTCCCAATCTCGTTAACAAATCCTTTGGCAGATGTACCAAAACTGCCGAATGTTTCAAAACCAACAGCCCAAATTCGTATCGCCCCGAAAGAAGCTGTACTTTCTTGCTTTCTCGGCTTCGGCATGGTCTGCGCTCCGTATCACACTGGTCTGGTCCAAATACGAACGAGCGACAGTGTCAACACAGGTAACATCCACTTGCCAAACCTGATCCCCTTGTCCATGGGAAAGTGGTGATGCCATCGGGACGTGTTTCGTTCTCATGGTGCATGCCTCTAGGTTCAGTCCTTGCGGGTATGCCTGCTGCTCCAAGAGCCCGTCGCAAGATGTCGTCGTCGCAGTCGTGTCTAGGGCGTCTTCCAGCTGAGAATTTGCAGCTCAAGCCATGGTGACCGTCTGCAGCAACGTCACTTCCACATTTGCACTGGTGATCTGGATGAAGCGGTGCGCCAAGTCGAATTGCGACGGCAATCCGAAAGCCTCATCATCCAAAAAGGTTTCCGATTGGGGACGATGGAAGTGCGTGTGTCCAGGCGCCTGACTCCGGAGTTGAAACGGCTAACAGCCGAGCTTTGCTAGCGAGATCTAAAGCCTCGTGTAACATGGTTGTCTGCACCGCTAAACAGTACGGAGTATCCCATGCGCGTTGTAGGTGTCGGCTTTCGGATGAAGGAGGTGAAGCATCGTCGGACAGGTACTCAAAGAACCCCACGTGATCCGTCACGGCAACTCTACGAATGCAGCGTGGTCGGCAAACCAGGCCTTGGGTAGCGTGAATCGAGGCCAAATAGGCCGTAAAGATAATTCTTCTACCCGTCGGATCCCGAGCCCACCACAGCAGCGCACTGGTAAGGAAGCTTGACATACCTAGGTGCATCCATGCGTACGTTGCAGATTGATTGCAACGACTGCCTCAAGACGTCGTCAAATTCGCATTCTCTCGTGCTGAAGGTTGGGCGTAACGTAAAGGTGAATGACCTTTGGCGCTGAGACTGCAATTCAGTAGGAAGTACGCTTGGTGTTTGGGTAAGAGATTGAGACGATTGTAATTAGGCGCATAACTTCTGTTTTTTCTGTACAGCATGGCTGACGATACCGTTTTCGTCAGTGGAGCACCCAGGCAAAGGTTTTCTGGGGCAGCGACTGAAACAGTTGGAAAACGGTCCAGGAAAGTTTTCACAGCTGCTTCCCGTTCAACGCAGGACCCTCCACAGACAAAATCTCACACTTGGACATGTTGACGCTCAGTCCAGATGCATGTGCTGTATGTCGATGACAGTCTGAAGTCCGTGACAAATCTCGATAGACCCTCCATGTACCGTCATCGAGAAACCACGCATTGAAGGTTGCCTTGAGCTTGGATGTAAATAGAAGAATGCCCAGAGAAAATAAAAGCGGACCTAGTGGATCGCCTTGGTGGATGCCGCTCTGCGATGACTTATCATGAGTACTATACAGAAAATTTTTTGTGACCTCTAGCAAGTGTGTTCTACGGAATCATATACATAATTATGTTGTCATACGCCCGTCGCCCGTTACGCCTTTCACAACTCGCTGCCTTTGATGTTAAGTAAAAACAATTTTAAGTAAGTATTTTATTTAAAAGTTTAAGTTCATTCGGGATTGCTTATAGGTGCGGATATCAAATTTTAGTGTTTTCTTCCAATTCTACGCGTACGTAGGCTCTGCTTGTCAGATTAAGCCAAGCACCCAGAGTGGCGGCTGCAATACCCGCATTTCTGCAACATTTGGAACGTCAGCATGTTTTTGACTCGATATGCAGCTCCGCGGTTTGTCCATCGATCTATGTACAGTACTTGCAGAAAATTCAAAATTTTAATGGCAACCATGAGATAGGATTATCAAATCTAAACGATAAAATCTATTTTCAACCTCTCTTCTTCAGTTTTTTCGTGTTTCCTTATTTGATATCTCCTTTCATTTTTTCTTGTTGTTCCCGTTTTCTCCACATCTTCGTATGGTGGTCTGGAAGACACTGCGCGGCAAGGCCTGGAGTGAATTCGAGCGATCGATTTTGTTGGCTTCTGCTGTTTTGCACGGTTAAGGTCCACAGCGTACTCTGTAGTCAGTGTTGTGATAAGAATTTCAAGTGCGATAATATATTTGGATATTGGACATTTATCATATTAAGCGACACCGTTGATAAGCAGCCTATGCACAGTCCTAGTGCACCGAGGCGAAATGATGCAACGTTTATACTGACAACCTACTGAATAATCTGTGAAATACTCCCGTTCGAGCTTTGCGCAAGCCATCGAGTGAGGTGCGTTCCATAAACACCAGGTCTTTGCGTGTGTGTTTGCATGTAGGGTAGCTAATTTTTCTTAAGGTTCCTGTCAGGAAAATGCTGCGTTTGTTGTTCCACGGGGCCTCGGCCGCAGTATTCTGCGGCACACTGTGGTATGACATACACTACATCGATCTCGGCGCCGGAACGGGATGGGACGTGTAAGTTAGTGCGTTCGAATTGTGCAATATCACATGCAGCAGATATCAGCGACATCATTCTTGCAGCTACGGAGGAAAGTTAAGATTCCTGACATTCATTAATCTGGTAAGTAATCATAAATTCCAAAAACTATCGTGAAATTTCTAGTATGCAATTCGCGGTTTTTTACAGTATGAATAATTTGTATGCAATTTTACTTGAATTGTTTTTTATCGAAATTATTTTACAGTTTTATTTTTTTTGCAGTGCGTGCATGCATTGTTTTACGTGGTTTGCACGCTGTACGATGTGGCGCGCCTGGCTCGATTTTCTCCGAAACAGCTGATATCGGTGCGCTCGCTGAAGGACCATTTGTTTACGGTTTTGGTGTTCCCGGTCGGAGCGGTAGGTAAATTTCCCCATTTACCTGCCTGTTGGATTACATCGTGTGTTGATTTGCAGTTTGTTGTTCTGATGTTCTGGGGTATTTACGCCGTCGACCGCGAACTCGTACGTCCATGGAAAATTAATATTTTGCTCATGCATAATTATTCGCTGATTTTGCACTGCTTGCAGATCTTCCCGCAATTTTTAGATCAACTGTTTCCTGCATGGGCAAACCATGTTATGGTAAGTGTTTAATGTTTCTCAGTGCCAAATTCTGCAAATTACTATTTACATTCACCGTAATCCTGTAATGGTGCTTTTTCTTGTAGCACACAGTAATTTTGCCGGTTAATTTGTTGGAGATGGCGTTAGATTATCACACGCATCCCGTTCCGCGATGGTCTGGGCTCAAGCATCTTGTTGGATTCTCCTTGGCCTATCAGGCCTGGTAAGGAGGCGGTGCATTTTTGTATACTGTTAAGTTTTTGTTGGTTTATGGTTGTTATTTATTGTTTAGTTCAGTTTATTTGTGATGATTTTGATTTGTTTTCTTTCGCTAGCTAAGTATTATCGATCGCGTGCAGAGTAGAACCAATTTATAGAGTCGACAAATCATGCGTATTTGATTTTGGTTTTCTTGAATTTATTGCAGCCAGTTAAATGTGCATAATTTATACATAGAAGTAGTAATAACAGTAGATGAATACGTAAGTAACTTGCATTTTTTTTACAGGACGCTTTGGGTGTACTTTAAAACGTCCAGTTGGATTTATCCCATTTTCAACGCACTGAACGGCTGGCAGAAAGTTGCTTTTTTGCAAGGCGCTACTTTAATGATTATTCTTTTGTACTTCGTCGGAGAATTTCTGCAACAAAAAGTATTCAAAGGTAAAGCGTAAGCGTTGTTCAACCCAAAATAACAAGTGAATCACTTGAAATTCCTCATTTTATAGCCAAGAAAGCGGTTATGGGCGACATTCGGCCTCCATCCCCAAAAAAGTCTACTAGTCCTGTAAATAATTCAGCCAAGAAACCTGTGGCGAAAGATACGGTAAAGAAGGCAGCGTCGAACGATGGAGCGAAGAAATCTCCTTCCAAAAACTCGGTGAAGAAAACAGCGTGATCCTGGGTGTTGTTGAAGTGATTTTTCCGGTTCGAATTTTTTCGTTTAGAGGTGCCGCACAAACTGTGGCTGCTGTGGTTATAAAAGTTTATGGGTGTTCCCCCCATCTGGTCAAATTTTGTTGTTAGTTAAATTATTATTTTCTTGGGAATAGCAGTCAAACGATATTGGGTCAGATTGTTGTTTTGCGATTTTTCCCGTCTCCCTTAAATTCTGTTTGTTGTTTTTTTCGTTTTTGCGGATGTAACCTTTGTAAAAGTCGAAGCTTTTGTTCAAATTACAGAAAGTAAATGCCATTTTCAAGCATTACAATAATCTTATAACTCGTACGGTATTCGTAGAATTTTTGATGAACTTAAGGTTAGCTTTGCAGCTTGTGATTTATTTTGGTCAGTTGAACCACACAAATACTACTTTAAGCGCAATAGTTTAATTTCTGGAACAGCTGAAATCGAATCTTTTTCCCCAGCCCTCCTTAATGATAATGAGGATCAATTGAAGATTTGCAGGGCTCAGTAGAAGATAATGAGGGCATGAATGATTGTGCTAGTGTAGAAAAGAATAAATTTAATTCGATGAAGCGAGAGCAGGCAATAAATACTAAATACCATCGTTAACTGTTCTTGGATGAAGAGTTAAGGAATCAACATTCGCAAATTAACCAGACAACAGAGACAATAAAGACGTCATTCAAGTAAGTAAGATAAGTACTAGTACATACATATTTTTAGTAGATGTCCGATTCGTTTAGTCTGCCACCGCTGTCGCCGGTTTAAAGAAATCCAGGACGTTAAGCAATTCACCAGGAAAGGTCCAGGATCACCACTCAGAGCAGCTGATTACGTTTTCCTTGCAGGCTCACAGACAGCGGTCGAGTTTTACCAGTTGTTGTTGGTAGTGTTGTCCAGGTCTGTCCCGATTTTGTAATACTGTACTCGTGGAATATTTTGTGGCAATTGTAAATGAAACTAGTAATTCCTAAGAGTTATCCGAATGGTCGAATGCAATATCAATTTTTCTGATGTTTCCGTCGAACATACTGTAGATCAAAATAGCAGTTAATTCGATAACTGAAAGCGCTGAGGTTCAAGTTGGCCAAGTGCCATATGCCGGGACAGGCGGCGGTTGCTGTGTGGGAATTTCCAGCCATCCACACAACGCATACAGGGAACAAATTAAATGCTGGCGAGATTATTTACAGTTTACATGCACCGGCGATAATAAGTACCAAGCGGGAATAGGAGCCCTGGAATTTTCTATAAAAAATGACGACTGCATCTGGAACGTAAAATTTCAATTATAGAGACTGGTAAACTGCATCATTAGAAGTGAAACATAAAACTGCTTATCAATAATTTCCGGATTTCTTAAGACGCAGGCATTTCATGAGTCACATCACACATGCCGTGCCGCTCTGTGCGTCGTAGTTTGAGAACCCAACACTCTATCTCGACTCTCTGTACATTCCGTTGTGAAGTTGCGAATGAAACGCGTACTACGAGTACGTACGCTCTGCGTCTCTCTGATCTGTCTGAACTTGGTTCAAGACTTGTACACGTACACACGTCTACAACTTTTCAGCAGTCTGGTTTGCGGATGTTTAAACGATAGCCCGCCGTCGTAAATAGCAACATATCGCCAATTTTAGGAGTTCTTTTTCGTTCTTACATTTGGTATGGTTTTTGAGTTTAATCAACGAAATACTTATAGTTCTGTGAATCCTGTGTTAAAACACTTACCTTCATCTGATTTCTTGGCATTTCCCCCTGTTGGATTGGACAGGGTGTTTGAAAACCACGAAAGGGAGTTAGCGCAGCCTTGCCTGCATCCTCTTGGCACAATTAACAGCCGACTGCAGTTAACGGATCTTCTTGTTATTCTCTGCGTTATTTGTTCCTATTGGATCAGTATCGTGTGGATTAAATCAGGAATACATCCCGTCCTGGACAAAATGGTGACCGATTCCAAGGTTCATTGTCATTAATAAACCTAACCTTGTTGTTGTGATGTTCTGCATGCTTGCCCCGTGTTGATACCGAAACGTTCACGATTGCATCATGCGTTTTTATTGCCCATTGCAGAGTCAGAACATCCTGGGCTCGCTAAGGCTGTCGGATAGCCAATTACGGGAATGTATGCGGCTGTTATTAGTGGAGATGAAGAAAGGGCCTGGGGAAGGATACCAATCCGGCGGCCACCATCAAAATGCTGCCCACCTACGTCCGAGCGGTGCCCAAAGGGACCGAACAGGGCAAATTTCTGGCATTGGATCTGGGCGGGACGAACTTCCGTGTACTACTCATTGATCTACACGGCAAGCACGTCAAGATGAGCAGCAAAATCTTCAATGTCCCCCAGGAAGTGATGACGGGGACTGGAGAAGGAGTAAGTGGGAAATCAGGACCGATTACGCGGTCTGATAGCCTTATCTGGCGATGGCGTAACGGTGCGCATGGCCTTAACCAACTGTACTGGAGGTGTGTCAGGTTCTTACATTATAGCGAAACAGGGATGTGCTGCGTTACTGTTAGCGTTTCGGAGATGAAAATAATGTCATTATGTTCCTCACACGGAAGTTGCATTTGTTAAGCACGTATCACTAGTGCACTTGTTAATATTTTTTTGCGGAAGCGATTGCTGTTGACACTGTAGTGTTGAGACAGTTGAGCTACTTAAGCTTTAACCTGCAGCTTCGACCCTCGAATGCCTTTCTAAAATTTTTAATTTAAAATTGGCACGCAATTTTCTTATGATTAACAATCGGTAGTTGTTGCTTTAGGGCTGCCATCAACAATACGTTCGAAGAAAGTTATACAGTGAAAGAATAATCATAATAAGAATTAATAAACTTCATTAGGGTAAGTTGATTGCATGCTGGCGCATTTGGCAATTGAGGCACCTTCATAGCTCCCAATAATTTGCGTTTTTGTGTTATTCGGTTTTTAATTGTTTGCTCTGGAAACATGATATTCTTGGGGTTTTTCTTGCCAGATGATTGGGTAGTGGGTACCAGTTAACCAAGCACTGGTATGTCAAGTTGTCAACTGAACAGGATTATCAACAGTTGCTAGAGCCATTTGCTTACCATCAAAGTTTTTTTGAATTACAGATTTTTGCCATATTAGCTTGCTTGATGAATGCGATTATGCGAGTACAGAATATTTACATAAAGTTTTGCAAAATTTTGCTGTTATCATTACAGATTTTTCGGCTGCAAAATTTATCGTGGTACAGCTCCTAAAAAATCATAATTGCAAGCAGAATTGCATTTTGTAATGTGGTTCTAACCAGTTATTCGAAATAAATTGAGCATGCCATTGAATAAACCGTTTCTTCTCTCAGTTTGTAAGCGTGACTCATCATGCGAAAAGGTTTAGCCAAGAAATATTGATTTCTTGCCTGCAGCATGTCTGTTCACAGCCCTTTTGCGAATAGTTTTTGGTGCAGATTGTCTTTAACCGGATAATTAATTCCTGTACTGGTAGTAATTTGTGTTGTATCATTGAACCTTATTTATTAGCTAATGTCTGGATTTTGCAGCTCTTCGACCATATTGCGGAGTGTATGCACCGCTTTATGACCGCCGAGGGAATCGTCGATCAAGTACTCCCCCTGGGCTTTACCTTCTCCTTTCCCTGCCGACAACTGGGACTGGCCTCGGCCATTCTGCTCAAGTGGACGAAGGGCTTCAAGGCCTCTGGTGTGGAGGGCCAGGATGTGGCCCAACTGTTACGCGATGCGGTGAAACGGCACGGTGTAAGCTGATGAACGACGCACTTTGACCCGGCGATGCGGGTATTATCGGGCATGGACATTGGACTGTATTTTCTGGCTGCTGGTTGCAGGGTTTCAGTGTGGATATTGTGGCGGTTGTGAATGACACTACCGGAACCCTCATGTCCTGTGCACACTCCACTCCTTCGTGTTATATGGGCCTGATTATCGGTAAGAAAGTCCGGGTAATGGGTTTTTTGTAGATTTCGGGGTTGTGATTATGGCGAAATCACACGACACATAAACAAATGCCGTAGCTTCTATAACATTTTACGATCATAGTTTATAGCTGCTGGTCAAACGATTGAACGATTTGGAGGTTCAAGTGAAAGTCGGATTTTCGGTTTTTCCCAAATGCTTTGATTGTACCGGAATGTTTCCGGAAAGCCAAGAGAAATGCTATGGGCTATTATTTCGATACATTGCATGAGAGGGACAGAAACAGCTGTTTACATTTCGCAAAATGTTGTTAATTGACCGGAAAAGTACGCTAATTGCACTTAATGAATGGCGTTATCGGTTTTCCAACGAAATTCTGCATTGTTGAGCAATAGTTATCGCGATTCTCGTGGTGGTCATGAGTGGGGTAGTGAAGTTGCAGCGATAGGGGTTTTGCTTTACCGCGAGATGTGTACTCGTATGGATGACAGCAGCAAAGTTAAATGGTTCGCGTATAAATATGTGCATGGTCATGAACTTACGAGGGAATTCTCGTGACATGGCATGACGTAGTTTTTAACGGAGCGGTAAATATGGCAGAATGGTCCGCTTTTAATTTATGAATGTCTGATTAAGGAGAGAAGTGCCTCGCGATCGGTTAGCTGGTTGGCGAATATGTACCGGTTTGCTTGCATATATCAGCAGAATAATGCGTGTTGCATAGAGCAGATTTAATATACTCTTACGTTTTAACTGAAATTTTGCTGTTATAATCGTCGTTGCTGTCGCAGATTTCACAGAAATATTTATTTTTGGAGTCAGATTTATTTTATCTTGCAGTACTGTGGATTTCCGTGTAATTGATAGTGTTATTTCAGCGTAATTAAAAGTGCTGTTGGGAAGTCTATTAATTCTCGTCAGAAGTGAGAAATGTGACAAACTCCAGGGTGTTTCATTTGTTACACGAGATCAGTGAATGTTGCAGTTTCTGGTTAAACTGAATTTGATTAAATTTTGTGGCTTTGGTTAGGCATTAATGAAACCCTGCGGCAGGTTTGACGTTTAAGCATGTTGTTATCACATTATTATTTCATGGGAAAACCTCACATTTATTTCGAAGATGCTCTGCTTTTTATGTTGTGTCGCCAGTAAACGAAATTTACACGAATATTAGTTATGTACAGGTGGAAATGACGTAGGATATGGTAGTAGTATCTTGACGTTCGTCTTTTGTTTCTGAGTAAAAAGGCCAGGGGCACTCTAATAATTCTGCTTATACTTTTTTAAAGTTTGTTTCTAATGTCCAGGTTTATAAAGTACCGAGAATCTTCTTGTGCTTATGTCGTCAGAAAGATGAAAATTGAATTAAGTTTTTGGAACTTGTCTCTCAGTTATCACGCGGGCGCTAATCCGATGTAAAAACTGACATATGATGGTTAAGTTGTTCTGATAATCTTCGAAATGACGTTGTGGACTTTTATGTCACAGTTAGGGATATTTTTAACATTGAAGCGTGTTTTTCTCGCTGTGCGCAGGGGGATGATTCTAGTGACGAAACTATACACTCCTCCTTTTCTCACGCTTGACTAATGCCTGGTGGCGGAAGGATTTAATCCTTAATAAAAATACATACGTGTTCCGCGTATACGCCACATCAGCTGATTTGCAGTATTTTTTAGTTTGTCGAGCAAATACATTTCTGTTTGTCTTTCGTGCATGGAACTTGACATGGTCGTCCCCAACCTGGTTGCTTACGTGAACGCTAGTAAACGGATTGGATGTATTTATCGCTAATTCCGTGACCGAAATTTTTATCAGCAGACAGGGCTGTTTGTTGTTGTATGAAAAGAAAAAAGTATGACAAACGTTTGTTGCCGACAAGGCGGCATTTACTAATCGTGCGTGTGCCTTCCAGTAATAATTCTCGATAGCGTAAACTTGTTGACTGAATAAAGACTTTGAAAGCTTCGTAAAATGCCCTTCCGTTGCGTTTTTTATGCCGGCAGAGAACTATAATGGTGTGGACATTACTTAATGATTTGAAGGGTTTAGAAGAACCAGTAATTTTTATAGAATACAATCATCGATAACAAAACCAAAATATATGAAAGTATATGAATAAGTTCGGCTAGATGCTGGCAACACGTGCTTATCTGAATCAATCGTATGCGATATTCCGCCTTGCTGTGCAATTACGATGGCGAAGATTGATGGCACAGTGTGGAACTGCGATCAAGTTGGCGCATAGTTGTCTTCTTTAATGGCTGCATTAATTAATTTGATTTTGAATATCACTGGCATGTTTCACTGTTTACATGTCGCAGTGTTTTCATCTTCCATCTGTTTTAAACAAAATAAACAGTGCAAAATATTATTAATTAACAGTGCCACCCTGATCATTTTCACACCTTGGTGGTACAAATTGTTGAATGATTGTGCAGAAATGCAGTCAGTGCTATTACATTAATAGGAAGACTGTGAGAATTTGTACATGCTGACTTGCACGTATTAGTATAGCTGGCTGATAAAGAAACAATAATTCGGCGGTATTTTATCGGTAATCGTTAGGCTTAATTTGGTAGATAAGCTTATCGTATAAGAAATACCTCACTGATTGCTAACTGTTTGTGTATTCAATTACAGGCACCGGGTGCAATGCCTGCTACATGGAGCGAATAGAGAATGTGGAGCTGTGGGATGGTGACAATGATGAACCACGGGAAGTGATTATCAACATGGAATGGGGCGCTTTTGGCGACAACGGTGTACTGGAATTTATCCGCACAGAGTTTGATCGGACCCTCGACGAACAGTCCATCAATCCGGGCAATCAGCTGTAAGTACCTTGGAGCACGTGGATGTCGGTGTGAAGACGTTAATCAAACGCTTTATGGGCGATTTTATCGGTCGCACCGTGTGGCAATGAATAATAAAGACGGAAAATTTTTCAGATATGAGAAAATGATGTCTGGCATGTATCTCGGCGAACTGGTACGCCTGGTGCTAGTCAAATTGTGTGAGAACGGTGCACTGTTTGGAGGGAAACTACCGAACATTCTCAAGAAGAAGGATGCCTTCTATACGAAATATGTATCCGAAATAGAAGGGTAAGAATATCGATTCACTGGTTATTACCGCATGAATGCTAGTTTACTTGCTTTTTGTCTTATGCAGTCTGATTTGTACTTCAGAACAATGGTTTTCGATAAGTAGTTCGTTTTTGGATATTATGCGCACATCAGTTTTTGCAAAGTTCTGTTTCGGTAATGTCATTGATTTCCGGCCAACCATGCGTATTGTTATGTGTGATATAGGCTGTAGCGAAATAATGGTAGTGCAGATATTGTGGATTTTCTATACAGCTTTTATTGATTGTTTTTCAGGGAGCGAGAGGAGCACTATACGAAATGCATGAAGATCGTCAGGGATGAACTGGGTATTCCTAATGCTTCGCAGGAAGATCTCAACCTGATCCGAGATGCCTGTGCTGCAGTATCGTCACGAGCCGCTTATTTGGCTGGAATAGGTATATTTATAACGACATGCGTGATGCCAGCTTATTTAATAATATTGAGTATTATATTTCGAGACGCCATACTTTTGTTAATTTTGAAACTGAAACAGCAAAATCGATATACGTATTTGATGGCACGGAGGTTTATACGCAGTCTTTTCGAGTCTGCACTGTACGAGTACAGATTTTCTTGAATTTTATCGTGATTTCGTAGGTGTTTCTTCTGTTAACACGGATGTCGCAAGTTTTCGCGTTAATAGTTGAATATTTGATTTTTTGTCATAGGTTGTGCAACTGTGATAAACCACATGCAACGCGACAAATGCACAGTAGGAGTGGATGGTTCAGTATACAAGTATCATCCGAAATTCCATAATTTAATGGTGGAGTGCATGAAGCAGTATGTGGATAAGCGGATAGAGGTAAGAAAAAAACATTCTCCCATGCTGTTTACGAATAATTTAAGCTTTGCGTCTGTGCTTGTGTTGTGTGAACTAACCAGCCATTGTTCTGGGCGAACCTTTTTAGGCTAAGCTTGCACGACCCATCAGAAAATTCGGCCCGGATGAATTGTACAATGTAAATTGCTTTGCATTTAGCATTTTGCTCTCTGTACCAAGTAACGTGTGGTTTTACAAAAGCTTAAACTTAGGCTGCTTAGCTAACAGCTGGAGCTGCTTGTTTGTTTTGCTTTTCACAGAAACGTTTTACGTTGACAATTTGCTAATGGAAAAGTTTTAGTATTTAAAATATAAAAAAAACATATTTTACAGCATACATTGCGTTTGTTTTACATCTACGATATTGTACCATGAAAGTTTGATTTCGACGTTAAAGTTTGCTTACCGCGGGTGTTTTTGCTTTTCTCTATCTAGTTCAATCTTATGCTTTCGGAAGACGGCAGTGGAAAAGGTGCGGCATTAGTGGCGGCCGTCGCATCGCATCTGGCATCCTGATTTCGGCCGGATTGGTGGCATTAAACATTGTTAATTTTAATTTAATAATATATTCCCGTGTGTTGCAACTGGATGATTGATGGATGGATGGGCTTTGTATCGGAGACGAAGTTGTGTATATTTTTCTTCTACATTAATCCTGGTTCATCGCGGCTGGGAAATGCCGTGGCGCCTTCATACACAGAGCAGAAGCACTATTATAGCGGTTTTTGTTTGTTCTTCACCGTGAATCTCGCCGATTAACCCAAGGTCATCCTGGAATCCTGGCGATTTTTGCCTGCACACCACTTCTGAATATTTTCACGTCGAAAGCGAGAAGAATGGAGAGTTTGCTCAAAGAGCCCCTTGATTGTCCCCTTTGGCACAGTTGGATAATTTAATATTGAAGTGTTCAGCTTTGTACATGCATGGGTTGTATTGATTGTGCAAAAATTTTTGTCTGATTTTGGTTCTGCATTGCATGGAGTTTAGTTTGGTAAAACGTTAACTATTGTTTTTTTACTGCGAGGCAATGCATTACTACTCGTTTCCGCTTTGCTTTCTGGTGTAAAATGCTCTTTTCCGCGAAATGAAGTGTAATTTACGAATCAAGAACCACACGCTTCGGGTTTTGTTAGTGTATGGTACAGGCTACAAAAACAGATGTCTTTGAAAGTGCTGCTAGTTATAGTCAGAAACTGTTTCACAAATTAGAATTATTCAGCGAGGGGACTGGCTGATTGCTACAGTTTTCAGTAAATTACTTAGTAATTTCTACTATGGTAACCGGCGTACTACTGGATCATGGGTGCAATCCACTGAATCCAGCAAACGAAGCGCAGTACACGCACGCAGCACAAATAGCATTATAGCACCCATTTTTTAGTACTTCGTTCTTGAAGTTGCAGTTATTGAAAAATGCTCGATTGTAATGCGATCATTTATTTATAAACCCAAAAAAAACATGCATGCCTGAACAGTTAAATACCTATCCTAACTCAAAAAACAATAAAAAAAAACAGAAAACGTGCATATCAAGGGAACTGGAAAACCGAATCACACTGAAATAACGAAGTAAAAGTCACTAAAAAAATCATTGGAAGCATTTTTGGGAAACAGGCTTCAGCATCCTGCTGACGGTTCGTGTATAACTTAGAACAGATGGGGCAGGATGTGGCGCATAGCCAAGGCCAACAACGGTGTGCCGGTGGGGACACCCGGGAAGGGGCCGCTGGATCCGGCAATGTCGATGTGCGTGTAGGGAATGGGCGCCTGGGAGTCGATGCCGTGCTTGTCCAACCCAGCTGCCAGGATCATGAATGCCGCCGGCGACTGGTGACCGCGAGGAGTGCGCGACGACGGCAGGTTGTTGCACTGCAGAACGTCTTCGTACTCCGATTTGCCCTTGTGGAATTCGTAGTCCTCACGACGGATGCTGGACAGTTCCACAGGCTCAGCAATACGGCCACCCAGGTCAAAGAGGGTGCGTGAAGCGCCGGCTAGGCGAGCTGGTCCGTTGTCCAAAACAGCCTGCAAAATATCAGGCTTCAAACATCTCTAACGTCTTAAACACGATAAAATACCACTACTGTAGTCTTATTATTTTCAATCAAAATTTCCTTAAGAAATCGTGTATGAAAAAGATTTCGCGAGACTTAATCACACAGAACATCAGAAAAACATTTAACATCAAGATCATTTATACATAGTAAGGAAAGCGTTCAGTGACGCTAAAGTTTACCCTGAAATTTTCAGGTAAATAATACTGCGGAGTATTTCTAATTCACGTTGGTGCAATTTTGTTACAGATTTAATTGTGTTGCATTTAATGTTCAAGTGAAAGTTTTACAAGAGAGAAAAAGAGAGAGCTCATCTCATCGCTCATCGCTGCCGAAGTTTAATACACTTCACACTTGTACTTACAGAGTACTGCGGTCCCATAGCCAACACGGCATGTCCGGTCAATGTGGCAATGGTGTAAATCTGAGAGTTCTTGTGGATGTTCTCCTTGATGATGCGTTCCTTCATGTAGCACAGCAGATCAGCCATCACCATGCGACCTTCGGCGTCGGTGTTGCCGACACGGACACGTACACCGGCACGGGACGTGATAATTTCATCAGCCACATAGCAGTCTATAAATTAATACGCGACCCGTCATGATAACAGCCCAGGTAATCAAAGAACACGGTGGTCTATCTATCGCCATGATTAGGCAATCAACAAAAGCATCCGGGCACTCGAGCGCCTTATCATTCAAAGACCAAAAATAAATGCTACGTGGATCGCCGGCCGGAATGTTCTCCTCTTTCACTAGTCGTATGATCGAATAGCACTTACTTTCACCGATGCTGTTGCGCACCATCGACATACTTCCGACAACGCGGATTCCTTTCGGTTTAAGGATCGACAGGGTCTATGGAAAATACACAAAACTGAACAAAAAGCGAAAAGGAATTCGATGCAACATTACGCACCTTGAAAAAAGCCAGCTACGGCAGCCGCTCCACATTTGTCACGGTGCATTCCAGCCATGACACCGCCCGCTTTCACATCAGCTCCACCAGTGTCATAAGTAATACCCTGCAAAATACAAAACAAAAAATAATTCACCAGCGACGGATTGACTAACAGAAAATTATCAACTCAATAGCAAATAATTATAAGCACAAGGCCCCACATTTAACAAGATTGCAGTAACAAAATTACGCTAGCAAAATCAGAAGTTAAAACACTACAGTACTGCCATATTAATACATGACTTACCTTTCCGACCAAGAAAACGTTTTCGGTAATTTCGCCTTCGCCGACATACTCCAGGATCATGACATTGGCGTGATGTCGGTCAATCACTGAAAAGCAGCAGGTGTACATTGTCGTGATCAAACCATCCTGCACACTGTCGACACTCACCGGAAGCAGCGCGATTAACAGCGCCCAACAACGGGAACTCTTTGTCCAGCTTCTTCTGATCGGTGATGTATTCGATCTTGATCTCCTTGACCCCGGAGAAGGTCTCTTTGACGTACTCCGCCACACGGGGAGAGGCCATGCGCTCGGGATCGGAGCCACCGATATCACGGGTGACGATGCTGTAAGCGTACGCAAAATTCATAAACAGATATCAGAACGATTATAACAAAATCACGGAAAACACTCAAAAAAATGACTGAACGCGAAAAATATAAAAAACCACGTGAGCTCACCGTCCAGCTTCCAGAGCATGGGCCAGCTTCTCGACGTTCGGTCCGGCCATGCGGTTGGTATTGCCCATATGGAAGGCGATGCGGTCGGCCTTGGTGGCCTTCTTGCCTTCCGTTTCGCGGATTTCCAAGGGCTGAAATGGAAAAACACATGACTCGGATCCGATAGCAAAAAGTCCTAAAATTAGGCTTCAATAACTTTCAACTTACAACGTAGAGGGCTCGCATGGCACCCAGAACACTGACCAACTCAGCCTGACCGTAAACGGGGCAGCTGTTCAGCTTCTCGTCGACGTCGATGTACACGAACGGATTGCGTGCACCAGCAGCAATGGCTCTGCATAAAAAGTTTATCATGCAACCCATGTCAGATAATAAAAGAAACGGTGCTTAAGTTCAGTACCGCTTAACGCCTTCAAAGGCAGCTTCTTCATATCGGCGGGCGTCGTCGTAATCACGGTTAAGAGGTCCGGTCGGGGCGTACACCTGTGATTGATTATTAAAATAGGAAGTTATTCGGTTTAAGCCTTTTTATTCCTAGAAATTTATAAAACTTTAAAAATCACGTCAAAAATTCTGCATCATTCATGATGCTGTAATATTAATTAAAAACTTATATAACATATTCCACATATGCCATACACCATACAATCATGTGCCCCGCTAGAATACTTACATATAACCGTTACCAGCTAGCATACGCTAGAATACATATAAGTACATAACCAGCCAACTAAAGCCAAACCGTAAGATAACATCATAACACTAACAATAAAGTACCATAGGAAAAAATGTAAAATTAAAAAAATGTAAAAAAGGCAAATCTCCAGCGTAACCGCTACTAATGCTGCAGAATCAGCGATTTTAGTCCCTTAGCACAGCACTATCGACCACTCACCAGACGCTTCACACCCAAGTCATTTCCGTCCGGAAGGCGAATCACCACCGGGCATTTGTCAGCAGCAGAGTCCACCTGAAGATTCACAGATATAAACTGAATAAATACACATACATAAACATTTCCTGCATTGCTTGGGGAAATTTTTTATTTATCCGAATAAGAGTCATCTGGTTTCAAAAGCATACTACAGTAAAATGCACGAATCAAAAAAAAACTACATCACTACTAGTACTCAGCGCAAAAATAATCAGGTTGTTTAATGTGCACATCCACCCCCGTCGCAAAGCTGCAGTTCAGCGAACCTTCTGCACAAGAATATGCAAAAGCCAACACTCTTATCAAACCAGATAACGGGGTTCCGCGATTTACAGCTGGCATGAATATTAATATTATTATGCATGGTACCAGAGCAAAGTAACTACTAATATTACTGGCTCAAATTTCTCGGAAAACACTAAAACAGGGAAATACGGAATCTCAAAACAAGTAACAAGTGACAAACCTCGGTGATATTCCGGATGGCCGTGTTGACGGACTGGAATCGCGGCAGCGCGCGCTGATCCCCGACACCTTTCTCGCCGACCACGATGAGGGCGTCATACTCGCTCAGATTGCGCCCGTCGGCAATGAACTCGGTCTTGGTGCTCAGGAAGGATCTGACGAAAAATGCATCGAGTTAATCACAGTGCACATTTACTGCAGCAGCCATCGCATTGGACGTTTACCCTGGTTCCAGGCGAAGACTGGCCATGGTGCAGGTAGCCAAACTGCTGAAATGGGTTGAAAAGGGAGTTAAACGAACTCGCAAGCAGGATTTTGCCAATGCGAGCATGTACAGAGATCACTAGCGGATTTTATACCCAACTAGTGCAATTTTACACGTCAGCGACTTTCCAAGATTAGCCACGGTATGTTGTGATAAGCAGATTTGAGAAATTTTGGGAATTTGAACAACAACATTACAGAAGCAGATGAACGGCACTGTAATTTTCGCCCGTGTGGGGTTACCATTGAGACGGCTGGTTGCGATTGGCGAAATGCGATACACTATTATGAGAAAACAACTCGACAAGCCGAATGAAGCAATTTCGCAATTTTTGGAGGGAAATTTTATTTTCTACGGAGCATTCAAGTTATTCAACATCTCTGATAAGTCATAATTCGTTAAATTTAATTACTTATTTTGAAACAAACCTCTTGTGTAACAGAATACAAGTGCCCAACTACAGCTAAACCAGGGAACGGTGAATATTTCATCGATGACGTAAAAACGAAAACTTGGACTGACATCCGATGGTTTGTAATTACATTTACATTTATGTGACACTCGATCGGTATTGATTGCATTAATTACAACTCAATGGTTTGTGCCATGCAGTGCGTTTTATATCCAGAGTAAAGACCGAAAATGGCTCGTTGTTCGACGTAAAGAACAGGATAATCTATATTTATAACACATGATTTACAGGTACACAAAGTATGAAACATGACCTTTCAACAGTATAAAGTAATTGCTAAACTGTAACGCAAAAGCCTGTAATTCTGAATACGTATTTCTCTTTTAGTAGTAAAGCACAGGAAAAAGCAGTCGCGGAACAATAAAGCATGACAATTTCTGAAAATTTGATAGAAATTACGTACATGTGGTCGCATTGTGATTTACATTATAACAGACGTACCTGTAATTACTGTAGAATATACCTGCACCATCTGCGCTAAAAGCTGCAACTGTACTCGTACATGTGAAAGATAGTTAAATACCTTTGCCAATACGATGCAGCTTACCTTAATAAACAAGATCCAAAAAACAAAATCATTTTATTTAATTAACGCTTAATATGAGATATGGTAAGAATCTTCATCATTCTGTCTACAGACACCGTGCTTATTTTGAATCTCCAATCTACAGTCACCAAAAGCGAGCTAAGAACTCTGCAGCTTACACAAAATAAATTTAATAAACCTGGGCTGGATCTAGCATGAGCGCTTAAAACAAAAGTTGCATTAACGTGTACGTGTTCCTACTGGCACACTGCTAACAGTGTTATAGTTTCCTTCAGTCAATTGTTAATTGATCTTACGTCCATCGCAGCTCCACATGATCTTAACATTATGTTGTCTCCACTAGAAGCCTTCGCATATAAAGCCGTTAGAACTATACTAAGAAAATAAATACCGGAAAAATAAATATATGCATGAGCGTAATAATTCGCGACTAAAAATATCCGTAACTGCGCGGTTAAGAGGCGAATATCGCGTGTCATTAAGTATTTCTGATCGCCGCGAAACTGCTTCGTCCGCCGTTTTTGGCGCTATAAATAAGCACATAAATTTAATACACGTAATGCTACCCTTCACTTGGTTCTGTGTAGCTTGATTATTATTATTATTGCGCTTTTCTGGGAAATTTGAGGTTATAGTGGAAGACTGAATTACTATATATATGTGCTGGCTTTAAATCAATTATTCTTTTGGAAAATAAAATAGTTAGAATCATGAAATTCAACCAATTCAAGATAAAGACAATTACGCGTCATTTTAATTATACTTTATATTGCTGTATGCACCGGCGCTTTCTAATATTAGTTTGCGTGCGGCGCAATACCGTGTGCTCCTGCAGTGTTTCTCACAGTTGACTGCGGCCAGATAAACGGTATGGTCAATGTGCGCGCTATGTTAACCAATCTCGCAACCGGAAATCCATAACGGATTCTGCGATGTAATGCCGCGTGAATTTACAATCCGGCAAAAACGAACACACCACCACCTCCACTCTGCAGCACTCGGACAGCACTGCCAAGTTAAGAAATCTGATCAAACAATATTAATACATTAAACATTCTCCACTACACCACCGGGTGCTAGCCGGTATCGGTCCAGCCGAACTGGCGCTGACACTTCTCAAAGAGATTTAATTAAATGTGTACATAAGAGCCAGCTGGTGGGATGCGGCTTTTGTTGGCACACCTGGGTCCGACAATGCCGAAAATTCATTATCGATTAATCCCCGCCAAAATATCGCCGGGTGAGGTAGACCCGAGGATCGGCCCACTCAAAAAGCGGTTGGCCCGCTAAAATAAGTGAGTGAGGACTTAATCAATTACTGCACAGAATTACACTGGCCGGGAAGACAAAATCAATATGTATGCCCAACCAATAAAATGCATTTTGATTTATGCTGCATCGGAAGGCAACCGGCAAAAAATTGCACATGCTCCGGAAAAACGCACAAAACCTTTTTGGTGCATTTTGTACATAAAGGTAATAATAAAATATATCCATCTGTCAGGGAAAAAAATGCGAAAGTGGTGCTTATTCAGTCTATCGATATAAACGATTATTGTCACGTACACTTTCCTTGGCATATGTGCATTGTGCATTATGGTTATAGAGAAAATTCCGAGGCCATTCTGGCAGCAGTCTATTTACATTTGGGATCGAACCTGGAGAGAATTGTATAGCGCTTGTGTATATATATACCGGCATTGGGAGTTATTCAATCGATATCTAACGGCTAATCTCCAATCCCTTAGTTGAGATAACAGTGAAACAAATAGCTGTAGGAACGCCGACCGGAAGTTGGCCTTCATCAAGCTGCAGTACACAGCAACGTCAACTAATCGCACCCAGCCATCACTGGCAATTTCTCTCCTTTTTACACAGAATACCCGTCAAACGCCATTTGCACAGGGAGCATTTATCCATGCTCGAATAGTTGCTAATTTGGCCAAATCTAAAAAATGCTCTTTACGCGTATTTATTATATGCCAACGACTGCACATTGAACAGGGAAATGAAGCGCGCATAAAGAATCCGGGCGCCTGCCCGATCGGCGGACAAATCTAGATCAAGTCAAAATAAATAGGCCACTTTATTTGATTGTCCAATGTCGGGTTTAGACGATGTGTGGGAAGGCGAGTAGTGAATCAATCAGTCCCTCTGGAAAGGGGGGAATCGTTATCCCAAGTTTGATGGAAAATTAAGGACGACGCCGATTGACTGTGGGTTGTATCTGTAGTGAAGTCTTATACTCTCAAGTATGTAATTATATGGGAAACACGGTAATCCAGACAGCAATCTTCCTTAAAAATCCAAAAAACCCACTCAATTAATCCCGACATTTAATTGCATGTTGTTACCACAATTCCTTTACAAATAGAGGCATTACCGACAATCGATCGTTTCTGGAATGCAGACCAAAATAAAAGTGTCATATCCGATTAACTAACATGAACCAGCCGACATAAATTATGCGATAATTCAAATGTAATAGAAAAGGTCAAGTCATTATTTTTTGAACAGTCATGCGTTTCTATTTGCTTTAAAGTGAAATACGAAAACAAACACTTCAGCATTATCAAGTAAATTAATCGCGTAAAGACTTCTACTTTAGAGCATTTTGTACAATCAGATCACAAAATATAGATTTACCTTCAGCGTGTAAAATCTGCAAAAACACACACAACGTCAGAATTTTAAAACCATCCCATCACTGCATCTGCGAGTGAAACCAGGTCTCTTCCGTATTATGCAGCCAGTTGAAGATCATGAGATTCCGGGCGTATTTCGATAAGGCTTTACCCTGCTCCCGTTCAATATCACGATCGGTCAGCGTTTTCATGGTATCCTGCTCGGGGAACACATTGACATTGCGCTTTTCAGGCTTGGGCGACGGACTTCCGCCGGTACTGCTTTTTCCATCGCCGCCACCATCCACGGCATCATGCGAACCGGCAACAGCTGCTGCCGTGGTGGATTTCTTACTGCGACGCCGGCGTATCAGTTCATTAAAGGAGAAATTGAAAAACTTCCGTTTAATGCGATGCCGCAGTTTCGCATTGCGGCCTACCGGTATGGCACTGGGCAGTGCGCTGGCCGGATTGGCTGCCGCAAAGTCATCGGGCAGCGATACGTTGTCGCCATTGGTCGCACTGATGCGGATGGACACCGCCTCATTGCGATCACGGTAATTAATGGGCTCGCCTTTATCGTCAAAAAACATACTAATCTCATCATCGAAATCCGAATTAACCGACAGTGATGGATCGGAGATGGCCGCCGGGCATTGATCGCCCACCGCCGCGGGATCCTGTTCCGCATGATTACTGTTGGAGCGCAGATCCGTGAAGCTGAAGCAGCGCGTCATCTGGTTATGCGGTTTGACCGTGGCATTCTGGCCGGGTGTGAAGAAGGCATCGGGCTGATGGGGCAGACTGGGCACATCGATGGACACATTGAGGGACAGCTGGTCGAAGCCCGAGTTGAGGGTCTCGCGGGATTTGGAGAGGAATTGCATGGCGCGTTTACGCCGCGTCCCCCCGTCCTGATACTGACTGGACATGGACATGACGGAGAAATCACTGGCGATGCTCTCGCGGCTGGGCGAGCGCAGACCCCGCATTCCCGGGGCCTGCAGATAGTGCATGGGCATCAGGGTTGGTCCGTAGCGGGACGTGGTGGTGGACGTCGTGGTGTTGAGTTTCTTGGGCGCTTCCATCCTGGCGCAGCTGACAGATCACCGGGGCATACACTGGCCGAGAAGTTGACAAATTGGTGATGGCGATAAAAGGGTAAAGAGTGTATTTAGCGCGTACATTGACACATTGCGGCGTCGATATGACGGTGCATGTGTGGACTGTGCATGAGAAGTTGTGCAAGATGTCACGAAAGCAATGCTCTGATGGTAAAGAAAACTTGTTGCGATAGCCGTCAAAAGAAATGAGGGGTTTTTGTTTAACTGGTTTCTACTTGGCCGCGTGGAGTAGTCGATCGCTGCACACTATGTGCGTGTTGGTGTGTCTCTCTCTTTCGCTCTTTTCTCGCGCGCGCAGCTCACTTATCCATGCCACTATGCCAAATGTGATGTACAATTCCCGGCGTTATTCACTGGCAGAAATGGGATCAAAGCTGTACGATTACTATCGAACTGCACCGGCAACAGGGAACAAGGGGCGAAGGATACGGCTGCGGCAAATACAATGCGTCATCCCGCTAATCCAATGGGTTCGGCTTGTAAGGAAACCTTCGAAATGCCGGCTACACGTATTGCACATCAGTATACTGGGTGTAGCAACACAGTCCTATGAGTACGAGAATACACAAATAAGTAAAAGAACTTTGCCTACACCAGTTGCAATAATATGATTGTCAATTTGTCAGGAATAATCGTGCAGTCGCGAGCAAAGTTTCGATTCTTCTGGAGCGTAGAAAAAATGTATAAGAGTATGTATACGGTACAAATTTTATGCAAAGTAATTTGAAGTGCAACTATATAGGAACCGACAACATCCTAGGGGAACTTTGTTTCTGAATTTCAATAGAAATAACTGGGCCGATAATTTTGAAAATCTGAAACGCGGAAAACTTGCAAACAAGGCTTATAATAAGAATTATAGCCGCATATCAAATTATTAGATTATTATTATTAATGTCGTTCATTAAGTATTCCAAACGCTGTTAAAAACGCTTACACGATGATCTGCAAACGTGACGCTTAATTTGCATTGCTGCTACAGAGTTGATACAGCTCGATACTGGTAATTTAACTACTGTATTGCTACTAAAAACTATAGTGTAGTCGGTTAAGATTTACCACAATTACTAATTCCACGAAACAAATCTTAGCAAAATATTTATGTAAAAAATAACATATTATTTAACTGCTGCAGCGTGTACCACGGTCATTTGCGGTTTCGGCCCAGATGCAATACTGGAGCAGGATTCCTTCGTAACCTGCAGCAGAAGTATTGGTAGGCAATGGTACCCAAAAGCGCATATGTACGCCGGATGCTGACACTTGGGATGCCGGTCGCGGTGTACGCTGTCAGCTGAAGCATTCCGCAAATACCCTCGAGTTGTCCTGACTTTGATCAAACATATAGCTGGTTATACGTATATCCGTGGATGCACAGAAATCTGCCAGTTGTGAAGAATGCTATACTGCCTTGACAGTGTTTTCGCAACTGCGGTCGATGCTGAGTATGAATACATTACACAATCCCATGCCGTCCCGGCCCCTGTGGACGCTGCTGCTACTGGGCCAGATCTTATCCCGACGGCCAGCATAGTGGATAAGCATATAATCCCATTCCTACTTTAACCGCATACAACTTTTAACTTACCCCTGCAAGCGGGGTTCCGGTTGTGTAAACACTGTAGTCGCGCTGCAACTGTGGAGTTACAGCATATACAGAGTACTATGAGCGTTGTAGAGGAACAAGTTTATATACCCAACAATATATTCCACATCGCATGTATACTGCAAAGCAAATATTCCACATCTGGCTATCAGTTTCTCAAGACTTAGTAATATTTCAGTGATTTTATAAATATTAATAGGCCGCCATACATTTTCTCAGCTTCGTGTCTAGAAGGTCACAGAATAACTGATCCAATACTGCAAGCAAAATAGAGATTTGAGCATCTGTAAATGTGGATATTATAATAATTATTTCGTCGACCAACTGGCAATTGGATCTGCATACTAGTTCAGAAGTTGGAGTTTCAAATGTAAGCCTGCTAAACTCACCATAATTACAAGTACCCTTTATCACATAATTTTCAGCGAGATAGGTAATACAGCATTAAAGGATACAAAAAGAAAATTAAAACGTAAAACACATCAAAACACCAAAACTATTCTGTATATCTTCAGTTCACAAACAATTATGCACTATGTAGCCTATGCTTCTCGAATTTCGGAACCAACGTTATTGATATCGTTAGGTCAACGTAGGCACTGGTCGCATTCCTGTATCTGTCAAATCCACGGAATCCATTTCTTCCGGAATGCGCCATCAGTCGATCACTCACACTTGATTGGTGCTAGTTTCTTTATATTTTTAACCTCTATACTGTAAAGCTGATACTGTATTCTGACTTTTTAAATTATAACCTACTCTACTGTATTCCTGACTACTCTCTAAAGTCTCTAATGCAGCTAACAGAAATACAAGTAGGCCAAGGTCATCTCGTTTTACGTACCTTACGTTAAATTTTTCAACACGCAGCTTTTGCGCCGCGAGTTAAATAGTCTTTTATAATTAACATCTATTGGTTATCTAGTATATAAGTACACTTAAAATTAAGTGTAAACAGAATATGACCCGTTCACAACCACCAAAAATATTATGTAACTTGATTTGTTGATCTGGGTATATATACAAAGTACTTATGGACCTGAAAAAGCTCTATAAATGCAACCCTGCATGCGGTCGTAACAAATTTTCAGTGAGTTTTCAAGCGATGTCATATTAGTATTTGTTATAGTTTTAATCTTTGTTATAGTTTTAATCTGGCAACGTTTAAGTTGCTTGCAACTGGCCGACATAATCTGCAGAGTTTTGAAACAAAAGAAAGGTCCATGAGATTTACGAAAATTGCTAAATTTTGATGGACAGAATACAAGTTTACAGGCTACACCTGTAACTGCACTGATTAAAACCGAAAAAATGTTGTTCGAGGAGAAAATACCACTGTGAATAAATTCGTTTAGTCGTTGAGAATTTTTATTTCATTCATACCTGGAATAGAGACCGCCCGTTGTTGTTCTCACTGATTGCAAAGAAAATCACAACGCTGGTTCGAATGAAAAACCCTAAATACAAAATACATTGCTGTATTTGCCGTGATTCAAAGAAATATGGACGGGGGGTAATGCTACTTCCGGCAAATCAAGTTGTACTGACTTTTCACAATGACCGTGTTAAGAACACTCTTTAGGAATTAACAATCCGAAAGCAGGAATTCCCAGACTTTTATTATACTAGTACCGCGAGTATTTACATGTTAAAAGTAAAAAGTCAAGTAAGCCTGGATAACTTAATTATTCAGTATTTTAACAAACAACGCTCGTGCAATTTTTTGAAAACACCAGAATGTTTTTATGTGAGTTTATGTTATACAATATGTCAATTTGTAAATTTTCAGAAATAAATCTAATGGAATTACAATAAAGAAATTGAATATCTATAGTATGTATACCGTTTTGCCCAGCTTACAAATCAATCGATTTTAATGGCATGACCTTTTCTGTTTTTGGCATAATCATCGCTGTGCTGCTACTCGGATTACTGTGGTACTTTTTTGGTAACCATACAATACCGCGGGCTGAATATGACAGTTGTTTGCCAGAATGTAACCCTTTACCGGAAGAACGATCTGTGACAATTGTAAATGAAGAACAGGAATCTTCTTGCACGCCGTGTAGTGGATCGGTTAGCATAAGAACCGATTGTTCGGCATCGTCTGTTTCTTCGGATCCAACAAGCTCCATACGGGCACGCCTAGGACAACAAAGCCTGAGAAAAGGTAACCAGCTAAAAATTAAGCGTTAACAACACCTAGGCCTACAGTTTTACTCGGAATCTACGTCACTATGCTCATATTTAGTGTTATACGCTGCACCGTCTGTGCACGCAATAATTTTACTGTAATCATGTGATAATACAAATATAATACAGATATTTATAATACTTTCTCGATCAGAGGAACGTGTTTGGGGATTACGGAAGAAGCACCATCAAGTCCACGAATGGGCATTATGTAAACTTCTTCAGGGTTCATCGGAGTGCTTTACCGAATCCGAGTCATTTTTGGTGCATTTCTTTTCTGATGGTGGCTGGTAAGAAATATGAAGATACAGCGATACATAAGATTCACCTTCAACAGCACTACCTGCTCAAAATAGACTAATCATAGTGGATGATGAACAGTACCCGATCGCGAAGTAGCCAACTCTTCTAGGAGTACTGCTTAGGAGTTAGGAGTTTGCATTTTCAAAATGTGATTGTCATAGATTTATCATTGATGTCCTATTTCCTACTCGTAGGACAGCCTTACTTTGTGTGTACAAGCATTTTTCACTTTATTATAACAACAACTGGTTGCAACTGAAGAGTTTTTGCTGCAGTTATACGTACAGCGATAATTCATATTTTTTGTAGCGAAGCATGGTTACCCAAGGAGTGCATTCTGCCGAATACGGAGAAGAACCGTTCTGATATCATTAAATTTAATTACGACCTTAAACGGAATAAACAGTAAGCGATGTAAGAAATTATTTAGTTTAGCTTAATTACTACTGAAGTAGATGCATACACAAATTGTACAAATGCTTCAGTAAAACTGAAAGATTTGGGGTATTGGTCAGACAATAAATCATACAAAAATAATGGACCGAAGACAGGTTTTATGGCAGTGCACCATGGCATAATATAATATTAGTTATCTTATGCCATGACACCACTACAACAAATTTTTAAAACGCAGCAAAGGCCAAAAAGGTCACTAGAGTATAAACAGAAAACCCTCTTCGCATTAAAGCGCTTTCCATATCACACATCCTTCAGTTTGAGTAAATCCACGTCCCTTAATTTTTTCCGATGCGGTGACCAGTCACCTCAATCCGCTCGAGCTCCACCTGTACATGTCTTATTTCGACGCTACATATGGTGAACGCAGAGCTTGTGGCACTTGTGCCTCGCATTATATACATAGCTTCCTTTACGCCAAGATTGCGAAAAGAAACCTCAGAGACCAAAAACACCGTTAAACTGTCACATCCTTAAGAATCAAAAAATTGCTTCGTCAAAGTTATTTATGTGTTTTACCAGGTCCAGTTTGCGTAAAAATTCCTCCTTAAACCCAGCTCCAGATGGGAAATGCCAGAGAAGGAAGGATGACGTGGCGAAACAACCGGCTGCAGATCACGGTAAACATTGAGGTCAAGTGCACGTACAACTTGAACAACTAGTCATAGGCGCTTAAGAGTTAAGACACTGCACGTACCTATGTAACAGCCATGCTAACCAACAGGTACTGTACATATTCCGGCTTCTAAAAAGTACATTGTACCTCGTATTTCTGAAAATCTGTATTTTACGTTAAAATTCTAAATCGAAAGACTAATTTTAAATCGACAGTAGTGTGCGCGAGTATAGTACGAGTACCGAGTACAGTGGAAGTATTGTACGGCAACTCTTTCGTATCATTCCGTAGATCAGTCAGCGGAACAGACAACGTCAACAGATCAAAAAGGAAGTTGCATTTTCAACGATGGTTTGGTGACGGAGCTTGGTGTCACCAGCAACACTCATCCCGCTTCTACCCACGATGCTTAATCTTACTTAAACATGTAATTTTTGTGTGCTTTAAGGTTCTAATATGTTTTAATGGAAACGCGGAAGAAGCTAAACGCTGCACATTAATTAAATGATAGCGCCTTAATAAAGTCGAAACGTTGGGCTAGCGAATACTTGACGACAATTAATGAACATTTAATCAATTAACTGACAAAGCGTTTACAATATAATTGTTAGTTTAACCGTAAATCAGTAGTTCCAATTTAAGACTGATGTCGCCCTTAGACTGGCAGACATTCAAAATATACTCGCTGAAGCATGTTATGCACAAATACTTTGCATGCCATTACCGCACTGCTATGCAGCGTTTTGTGCTCGCTGCCGTCAAGCCCAGAGTAAAGTAAAGTCGTGCAACAATGAAATGACCTTTAAAAACCTGCCCCATCCACTACGACATAAGCTCGGCGGCCCGTGCGATTTGCCGAATGTTTGTTTCACTACGACGCTAAAGAATCCCAACCGGCACAAAAATCCATCTCGGATAAAACCGGTAAACTTGCAAGTATTCCCACAATGAGCAAAATGATACTTGTGCTACGATGCTGCGAATGAACAGCAGTGTCGTTGTGCGCTTCCGAGGTTCCATGTCCGGTGTAGACGATGTCCACAGCACTCGCATAAAGACAACGTCGAAACATCTTTTGTCGGCTCACAAGCTAAACTGCAGGCACAGTTGTCTCTCGCAAAATCTCTTTGTTTTTACAGTTCGAACATGGTAATAATCTAATAATCCTGTACCGAAGGAGTTTTTTTTCACACGCATGACTGTAGAGAACTGATGACAGTTGATTTTGCACAATAGTTTAACTTAGTGGCCGTGAGAATGTGCCAACTTGTTTTGGGGATAACATTATTCCTGTTTGCCGGCAATTACATTATTCCTGGTCGGAGCTTACTTTTGCAACCTAACGGCCGATTACAGTACATGGACTCGCATCAATCCAAAACATCGTCGATCTCGAACTTTTTACCTCTTTCTTCGCTGCCTCGTCCAGCGGATAAGCGCTTATCATACGCCTTTGATCGTATTCGTAAGTTGTAAATTCACGAATTGCCACTTGGGACAGTCCACTGTATAACGCGTGTACTGTACATCACAGTACAATTTTTGGGATTAATTGTAACATACTGTACTCATATCATAAGTAAAAGTCTTAGAGTATGTGGACCCCATAATTAAAGAATAAACAACATACTGCATTAAAGTTAGATCAAATTATTTTTGACATTTACCGTAGCTGACAAAGAACTATAATTTAGAGGCAGGCTGGTATAACATTGATCCCAATGTCCTTTCGCCGCGTCTAGTCAATATGGAAACGGCTGACGAGTGCGTCCAGAACGAAGACTGTCTGGGTGGCCAGTGCGTGCAGGATAGCAATAAAGGTCACCGGGTGTGTGCCTGCTTAAGGGATTCCTTCCGGTACAGCATTGCCAACGGACTGGATGTCTGCCTGAAATGCCGTAATCTCTCAAATTCCTGGTAATTAAGAATTTGTACAAATTATAAGTATTAACAAACCAGATTTTGGTGATCGAAGTGTGTAGCATAATAATTAACTGTTTCTTTACCTAGTTCGTTTGACGACGAATGTCAGTGCTGGGATAAGCATGCCGAATGCAAAATTATTGGCAATCAGTCAAAAGGTCACTGCCGGTGTCGATCTGCCTATGTACCGGTGCTAAATCAGACCACAAATGATGTGACTTGCGTAAGACGAGGTAAATATCACTTTTGCCAAAATATTTTTATTCAGCGAAAACAACAAGCGTTGTATGTGATGGATGATCTTAACACATATGCGTGTACAGGCGGTATCAACAGCATTTGCGAATCTGACGACGAATGTCAACATATCAGCTTTCTGGATGCCGCGGGTAATCCCTTACCGCCGTTTTTCGTCCCCACCGTCCGTGTTCTTCACCGTCCAACCACCTCGACAACCACCACAACTACCACGACCACAACCACGCCGCCGATCCGGGTGGTGCCCGACAGTTACGCCGCTGTCTGCGTGCCGGTTATCGACGTGGCCGAAGCTCCGGGTCAGGATCGCGAAGAGTTGGGACAGCCCATCCTCATCGCTCCGGACGAGCACGTTAACCCGGCGAAACCCACGGGGTCACCCGCCACCACGCCTAAACCCCATGGTCAGCGGATTCTACCTGACCCAGAAGTGGCCAGTGTCAACGATTCCTCCAGCACATGGGACGGCGACTTCATGATGTCGGAGGGAGCGGATAGCGGCGCCAAGACGGTCACGCCCAGTATTATTCTACGTACCCGGTTGCTGTATAAGCGACAGGTGCAAGCAGCAGTAGCAAATCCTGGGGAGGTGCAGCGTAGCCAGGTTGTGCAGAATAATCCCGACCCTATGGAAAAGACGTGTCAGTGTCCGGATGGGTTCCAAATGGTGCCTGGCAATGAGTACATGTGCCAGGATATCGATGAGTGCAGTGACCTTTTCCCGGATTCCGGTTTGGACCCATGTAATCCGCTGCGTGTAGCGCATTCGGCCAGTGTCTGTGTTAATACGCCCGGCAGTTATCGCTGCGAGTGTAACGCCACGTTTGCCATTTCCAATGGAATGCCGCCTTCTGGCATCTGTAAGGCAACCATTAAAATCACACATTTCTTGAATCATTTTAGAGTCATTCTTAAATCATTTTTCTGCCCTTGATTTCTTACAACATCACCGGTATAATTTTAGGTTGCGAAGACGGATACATTCCTTGCTTGGATGCCACAAAATGTGTGCCTTTAGAAAAGTACGCCGACTCCTACAATGTTTATGTGATATACATTTTTTATAGTATCTTGACCTCAAAATCATCTGCTCATTTTATACAGCTTATGCGACGGTGTTCCCAACTGTGCAACCGACTGCAGCGATGAACTTTACCCTTTTTGCAATTTTAATACGCGACGACCTTTTCCCGACCTAACCCGTTACCCGCAGTAAGTTCAGTGTTTTATTCTTATAACGAAATTTTCCTACACGCGGCTTTAGCTAGAGGCAGCTAAAAATGGATACCAATATTTGCCAATAATTCCCAGTAATCTTATGTTACTTAGCGGTCAGTAGTTAAACTTGCGTGCGTAGGTGTCATGAACCTGATCTGGAAATCCCTCAACGTTTCGAGCCGGAAGCTGCTCCCATTCCCGTACCGGTGCCCGGACGCGGCACAGTTCTAACCGATTCCCGACAAGAAGACAATATCCCACTATCAGCAACGAAAACCGAACAGACCCATCACTTCAGCCTCCCCGGCACCGATATCATCGACATCCAAACCCAAGACAGTACCGCAGATCCGCAGTTAGAAGGCCCCGGTGTCTTCGCCGAAGGCTCCATGTTGGATTCCGTTTTCCAGGCCGAAGCGAAGGAAAACGTCACCACCTTACCTTCCACAGCGCGACCGGTTCCTTCCACTCCGATCTCTAAGGTTAAGGTCACTTCACCTAAGCCCGATGACATCAGCGAAAATGACGTGCACACATTGCCTCCAACATCCCTTAATGTCAGTAAGACCAGTACAACAGCCACACCCATCAGTGCAACGAAGATACCAGGTAACGGAAATGGTCGCGTAACAATGGCTTCCAGCGTGCCACCGACACGAGCCACCACACCGCCACGCAGTACCCGCACCACAACTGTGCCCACTATTTTTACGACAGTCGGCGTTACGACCAACACCGTCCCCTCAAAAGCGCAGACGGCCAACGATACCGCGGACGGACAGCCCACAAAGGTCACTCCCTGCGACCGGAACACGACGGCCACCATGCAGGCCACCATCACGCCGACCACCACGAAGAAGCCCACTCCGCCGGCAGTGATTGTCTCCGCCGATTCGCCCACCGTGGCAGTAAAGCCGGCACTGATCAGCCCCAGTCAGGGTCACATTAAGCCGCATTCCGCGGCGCACCCACCGCGTCGTATCCAGGGCAATCTGCAGGCAGCACTGGCCAGTGCGCTCAGCTCCAAGGCAATCGGCATTAATCCAGTGGGTGCAGCGCCGTCCAAATCCAACCGGCCGTCGCCTATGGTAGCGCTGGCTAATTCACTGGGGGATATTGATCAGATTGAGCCCTCTTTTGCAGTTGTACCGGTCATCCAGGAATCCATCGGAAGTGCTACGCTTACTCCGTCGGAGCGTGATCAGTTGAAACCGTTGAAGCCGCGCGATGAGGAGCAGTCACCGGATCGCCCACCTAACCCACTGCCGACTCTGCCGGCCAACATCACCGCAGCGCTCTTTCTCGGCTATACACTCATTTAAAGCGGAGGATTCTTCGCCCACGCGGTTAACCTGTTTAATTTTGTAAATTTACATCTGTACATTGTTAGTGTTCGTAAGCTTTTGACAGCTCAGGCTCTTTAGCTGCAAGCATGCGTACATTTTCAGAAAATTATAGAACATATTAAAAACTAATACTATCATAATCAGATTCAGGAACACTGGTGTGATTGCAGTGACTGCATTGTATCTCGTATCTATATTCTATATATACGTAGACCGTATAATCTATATCCGGCGTCTGGAGATTAAGTATGTATTATGCAATGATCCAAATCAGCTGCATCATGGGTAATTATTTATAATTTAATTACGGGCGGCCACATGAGATAACCTTTAAAATTCCTGAAAAGAAAGAAGGTTGTAAAGCAGTACAACGCTATCCAATAGGATCTATAATTATATTTCGATTATGGTACACCAACACCACGGGTCTCATCTCCGCCGCCGGTTAAATAATTCAGAAACTGCAATATTAATGAGTCAGAATTTACGAGCACCGCGTTAAGAACACGTAGAAGTTTTTTTTGTTATCCGAGAGTGCAGAATCGAATAATCCAGATTGTGAGTACGATCGCGAGTACTCGTAATCCAGCATACAAAAGCTTTGCGCTGATAGGAAATTATATTTTCGATGTTTGTTTTTGCTTAGATTTTAAGCTCTGGTACTGTACGCGCAAATACTGTATGAATGATTTTAAGGTTTAGGCAGACTTGCTATCTCCGAGCAACTGATTGTGAGTACGATCGCGAGTACTCATAATCCAGCATTCATACATACATTGCGCATACGCTGTTAAAAAATTTAATAATAAAATTAATTTTAATACAGTTGTAGGGAGGTAAGTAATATAATTAAGTACTTAATACTTATTGTATTAAGTAGTTGAAAAATAAAAAAAAACAAGCACACTTAACAACGTACGTTATCTATTAGTGTTGTAACTGTTTGTTTATTACTTAACTAGGTATTAGATATCTATACGGTATTTGACCTATAAAAGTTAATATTAAAATTTAGTAATATCTATACGCGTATAGAATTGTGTGTATTTACGAAATTATACTGCGTACGGACCGAACCGTTTAAATAGGTGTACCGTGTATTCTGAATTTTTTTGACGTGTAAGAAACGTTAAAATGTTTCATACCAGTTTCATAAGTAAGTAGTAGTACTTTCTTAAAAAATGATTGAAAATACTACTCTAATCTAAAACAAATGCAACTAAAATGGCTATAAAAATAATAATATTATTTTTATGGAACTAATTATTAGCTGCTTGTTAACGTTTATTGTGTACTTACAATTTTCATATTATATTGTGTATATTTTATTGTGTACAGTTTCATATTAGGAAATTTTATAACATAGAAAGAGAAATTAACAAGCATCTAAATTGTAAACAATAAACAACCGCGGGATGACTCTTTCTGCTACATATGAGCGGACATAAAAAAATGCGGTGAAACGAAACTTTTGAATGGTTCCATTTTTGGTTTCCGCCTAGTCAGAGCGTGTACATCTTGGCTCTGCCAGGCTGATATCATAGCGCGACACCGTAGTTTCGCGGCTTTCGCCGTACTCCGTAGACAACCTAGACAACGCATCCAAGAATCATACGCGCCACTTACAATTCATTCTCCATGACCCAGACAGTCCAAAAGTAACGTAACGCTCAAAAATTGCCTTTAACACCTTCATACTTGCCGACAATCGCACGCATCCTGTTCCATTAGCTTTTACAATACTGTAAAAGAACAGGAAAATTCTCAAAGAAAATCAGTTTATAAATGTGTACCCCTGCATACAGGCAGTGCAGCGATTTATGGGCGGCATGGGCGGGCTCTAGCCTCTCGCACAGCTCGTTAACACCAACAGTACAACCGCGCTAACGCCTTGCCGCCGTACTGACATTGGATCCGCCTCCCTCCATTGGTGCGCTACGTTCAGACACGAAACGAGAGTTGGCCCCGTTTTCCGCAGCACGACTGCAGTTTCAAGTCGCGACTTGCCATCTGATCTCGTTTTCCTTTCAGTGTGAACTGCATGGCGCAATATTTGCGTATTGAGCATTAAAAAAATTGACGCAGTCACGCAAGTGTTTTTTATGATTACGGTTTCTATCGTTAACCTTCAGATCCAGTGATACCCGTATTGTTCGCAGTCTCTTCTCTGCAGTGATAATTTTTCTGTATGAATGGCCTAATCGCAGACACTGTGGACGGTTGAGCCGATGAACGGTCCCTGTTTCGCGTCAGGTTTTGTGCTACTCTTTATCGGGAGTTTATCTGAAGGATTAACGCCTCCAAACAGCAGCCACTCCATCAGTTCCGTATGAAGGATTGGCCAGATAAGGCTGATAAACCCTGTTTGGGTCGCGAATTCCGCGGAGTGTCTGATTTCTGGTCGAGATTGGCTTGTTAACTGCCACGAGGAGGATGTCGCGAAGGGTGAGCGCTCGCTTAAGTCTTTGAACTGCTCGACATTCGTTACTTCCCAGAGAAAAATTAAAAACCTAAAAATACAAGGAAAAGTATAAAAGTGAATTAATCTATCGCTAGTACGAATTTATCAATTTGCACCAAATTATTTCGAAAATTACCGAGTTTTGCTTGTGGAATATTCACAAATGCGTCTTTGAAACTGCGACGACACTAACTTTCCAGCAGAAAAAACCTTCGTAACAAGAGTAATTGGATCGGTACCAAGTTCGCTTTGAAGAACTCAGTGGAATTATCTAATGTTAACTTTTATTGAGCAATCGCTCGTGACTTGTAGCAAGCCATTGCGAAACCCATAAATTAGCGTATGCGACCAGTCCGTTCGTCGTGTCCAAAGTCCAGAGTGCATAGGAATTTTCGATTTTATGAATGACTTATGTTAGTCACTTGATGCATTTTTTGGACAAATGTTTACCTGGTTTACTGACATGTCATTCGATATAATTTTGATAAGTTTTCTGTTGTTATCGCATTTTTATCGTTATATAAATCGAATAGATTATTCAAAAATCAGCCTAGTGAAATCGGAAAAATCAATTATTCATATCAAAGTTGTGTGGGTGCGGATGCAACGTTTTGAATTTTTTAACCTGGACTTTAGGGTATGAACAAAATTTTTATCACATATTCGGTAAAATAACCGTTGATTGGCCTTTTGTTGCAATGACTTTTGACTTTTTGTCAACGCTCTATGAGAGTGCCAATATCCAGGTGATTTGACTGATCGGAATGCAGCAGCAGGAATTAAGAATGAATAAATTCCGATAAAATTAATCGGCACGCTTGAGCATTTCGGCACATTGGGTCAACTGTCAACGGCGATCGTTAGCATACTAATGCGCCCTTATCAACTGTTTAGTCATTGCGTAAACGATAAGATAGTAAATTGAGCGTTAGATCGCATTTGCACTACGCATAATTGTGAACGATATTTATTGTGTATTTTCTTAATTATCAGTCATAATTTGCGCCAGGAATTACGCACTTCAGTAAATTGAACACATTCTTTTAGTAGATTGTTAAGTATATAGCCGTTGGTGGGCACGTTTCGTGTGTATTGAGAGTAGAAAAAATCTTTCCCAGAAGTTAGCGCACTGTTTGTTGATTGATGGATGTTATTCGGCAGGTAGTCCATTATGTTGATCGCCGACAATAGCACAGTGGATTTGCCTTTGACGTGAGAAACACTGTCTGAAGAGAGCGCGGCCTGCCTGAGTGCCATGAATGGTAGTTGGTCGGACAAGGAGATTGAGGCACGAGACACCGCAGGAGACGATCTGGATAGTGTACTGCTGGACAACCCCCCAACCATCCCATCCCCCATGCGTCTGAACGCCGAGCACGGCTGTCTGGTGGGACAGTGTGACAACTGTCACTATCAACCTGATTTGGATGATGTTCTACCTGATTGCTCATGTTTACACTGCGCCGACGGTAGTGTACACGGTAAACAATCGACATGTTCGCTCTTCCATACTCGGACACCGCCGCCGTCACTAACGCTGGTCAATGGCGATGAGCCGCGCGGTGAGGACGATGCGACGGGTCTGGATAAGACCCGCGAACAGGACACCGCGTCACCCTTAAGTAATCTACAGTCGATCCGCACCGGAAATGAAGACGACATTAACCGTCTGGTGGAGAATCTACAGTCGCAGACGCGTAACGCACAGGATTATGTTGAGGAGGAGCAGAGTGAGCAGGAGAGTGATGAGAAGGTGATTGATTCCTCGCCGACGGGACGCTTCGTTAAACTGAACGTGGAGATTGGACGGGGATCCTTTAAGACGGTGTATAAGGGCCGTGACCGTGAGACGGGAGCTACGGGTGAGACATTTTTGTCCGCGAAAGAGAATTATTGGCATCTATTGTCCGGGGTTTGTTTTTTCTCTTGCAGTGGCGTGGTGCGAGCTGACGGTGAGTTGTGATAATGAGCCTGTGAATATGTGTGTTGTGTGCGGGAACTGGTGCGCTCACTGACACTGCGGCGGGCGCGAAACGGCTGAGACAGCATTAAGCATTTAAACATATTGCGTTGCCATATGAAATTATGACGTAAAGGGCAGGCGTATACGCAGCGGTAGGGTGAGCGGAGTCGTATGACGAAGCAGCGGTGTTTTTAAGAGGCGGTGTGACACTCTGTTTTCTGTACACTGCGGAAGAATTTAACCGGTTCAAGGGGGAGCTACACTGCTGCGAACCCAGTGGTCTAATTCCACGCCATATGTCCATTTCGATTCAGGTCAAACTTGACATATTTTGTATCCTTTTGCCGACTGCTGTTGGCTGCAGGCGATCAATACGTTTTGCATATTTTTCCAGTGTATTTAAATGCAGTTGTGTTGATACGCGTGTAATATAAGCTGACATCAGGGCTTTCTCAGAATTTAGGACACTTTTTACATGTAAACACATTGAAATCTGCGCTAATCGAATAATTTTTAGCGTTTCTTTTGTACTTTTCAAATCAGCCAGAATAATTAAATTTTTGAGATGTCGTGTATACGACTAAATGGATTGAAATAAGGGAGAAACGATAAACACGATGAAATCGTTGAAATTGAGATTTAAGCATTTTGGTGCTGTGTTTCTTATTTAAAGTAAATATTTTACCGGTGCGCTGAATACGGCGAAGGATCACAGATACAGGAAAGACCGAGGAGCAACGTGACCGTGATTGATATTTTGTTTTGCTGCCAGAACCAAATTAAATCTACCGGAGAATAAAAACACCTTGGTAGCAGATTTTTGTTTATTTTCAAAGAGCACATGCGGATTTACCTTGACTGCTTAAAAGGCACGAGATATGCAACCTTGACGGATGCCTCGTCACACACTGCATCCCGGTGCCAAAACGCTTTCTACCTGCGCGTAAGCGGCCACGGGCACTGGTATTAAGCGTTTTTGTTCGGTTATTTGTTTATGACTGCATTACTTAAGTTTTCAAGGAATCTTGATCACAAGTTTCCCAATGGACAGTATTTTAGAGCGCAGTGTTTACAATTATACGGCGATTATTGCTTACTTACATTTGGGTTACCGTAGGATTAC
Organism: Paramacrobiotus metropolitanus; assembly: GCF_019649055.1. Taxonomy (NCBI): domain Eukaryota; kingdom Metazoa; phylum Tardigrada; class Eutardigrada; order Parachela; family Macrobiotidae; genus Paramacrobiotus; species Paramacrobiotus metropolitanus. The sequence goes on from NW_026570246.1 coordinate 153,188, forward strand.
TTGCCTGAGTTAAAATAACAATTTACGTTTGGCAATCTTGTTTGAAATATTTTATAGTAAAATTCTAGCTGTGTCGCAGGAAATTTTTTAGGTGACTCTCAAAAAGGCGAACATTTGTAGGTAGCTCGCGAGGCGTTTTGAAGTGAATAATACCAGAATTAGTGATAATTGTTAATGAACATATCGTTATCAGTTAGAGTAGGAGGACGAGCCACGTAGTCGTGCCGTACTATTGTCCACGGCGCCAGACATGTTTATCGTAATTTTCGCTGTTAGAAGCGATAGTTATCCTCCATTAAATGCATATTCTTGGTATGCGCGCCATAGATTCACATTGTGAATGGCATTAGGTGGGAGCTTTATTGCGTGGATTTGTAATGCGCAGTTTGCGCACTATCTTATCGTGGCCATCGGATTAGGCGTGCGGGGTTTCGGCATCCGGTGATCACTGGCAGATAGCCCCGCTTTAATAACAACAACTTATGATCTCGAATTAGACGCCTGGGCTGATTTTGATAGGAGTGTTTGCTTTGTGGAATTAAATTTAATAGTACCAGTGTATTTTATTTTATTTGTTAAATTATGCAGCCAGACCACATGGTTGACTCCTTAAAAATGCAACGATAAATTCAGAAGAAATTAAAGACGGATAAATGTATTTTAGTGCGAGACAGCATCTGTAATGAGAAATTTGATCGGCACTGCAATCGTATCAACCCATGGGGAATTTTTTAATTATGTGCCAGTCTGCATAGTTCAATGCGATCGATTTTCTATATACACAAATACAATCATGTGATCCAGGTCAGCATTATAAGAGCTGCAATAATATTAAGGCGGTTTATTGAGTATCGAAGTTTTTGTTCCATTTTCGGCATGGACAAACAATTTATGCTGTAAACTGTTTATGTACCTTACGGCGCATTGTAGTGCAGTGAAATTCGCTTAGCCATGCTCTTGTGACACAATCAATGACGAATTTGAATAATTTATGCGAGTGCCTTGTTGTCAGTTGCTGAACCGGAAATTGTGTCTTCGTAAAAGAGATGACGAGAGTGGTAAAAAAAATATAATAATTTGTTGTTGTTCAACAGAGTAAGAACTTTCTCAAACCGGAAAGACAGCGGTTTAAAGAGGAGGCCGACTTGCTGAAAGGTCTGCAGCATCCCAACATTGTGCGCTTCTTCGACTACTGGGAGGCGCAGAATCCGGCCAAGAGCAATCTGAAGTACTTTGTCCTGGTGACGGAACTCTTGGCATCCGGGACGCTGCGCACGTACCTCAAACGCTTCTCCAAGATCAACATCAAGATCCTCAAGAGCTGGTGTCGACAGATACTGCGCGGCCTGAACTATCTGCACTCACGGGATCCGCCGGTCATCCATCGGGATCTGAAATGTGATAATATCTTCGTCCTGGGCACCACAGGCTCGGTGAAGATTGGAGATCTGGGCCTGGCCACGCTGAAAACCAAAGAAGGCGCCAAAAGTGTTATTGGTAAGGGTATGGTGTTAAGACATTTGGTACAGTTTAGCGCTAGCGTTCCGCGTATAGTGTGTGCGCACGGGTGGTGGAGTTTTGCCTGTTTGTTCCTCCTCGGACATGCGTAAATGAAAATGGGGTTTTGCTGATTTTCTCGAGGAAATCTTTAGCACAATCAGTTGCAAATAACGGGAATTATCTCGGTGTGCCCATATAATTAGGACAGGGAATAAATTCTTGTGCTTAATTAAAATTTTGCTATTTCACAGAATAATACATTTTTCGATTTAAGATAACGGGGGCGGAATCAGAGGATCTGCTTTAATGTTTTGGTGCATTGGATTAGATCTGTTGAATTGCCTTTGCGGTGGTAATGACAGCGGATGTAATTTGACTGGAGTTTGTTTATTTAAGTGGAACGCGCGCGTGCAGACAGTGCTTGATAAGTCGAACACGGACAACGAATATGTCTGCTACCGAGTACCGAATACCTTGTAGGGCAGTTACGCTTACGCTTCTGACTCAAGGCAAATAATTACTCTGACCAGCAGAAAAAAAATGTGACTTTCGATTAATGGCACACGTTAACGGTGTATACACACATATACACGTTGGCGAAACGATTGAGACTGGTGACTTCGGAGAATCAATAAAAGGGCATAAAAATCATAAAAATATTTGGTTCCGGTTAACTAATTAAAAAAACTGCTTAGGCTATCAGACTGAGAATTTTGTAGTTATTTTGGGGTACTAATTGGCGATGCAAAGTGTTTGTTTTTGAAGCGGAACTAATCCACATTCCCGCATTGCCAGGAGATGTAGTCTGTGCACGTGATTTCTGTTTGACGTTATTGTGTATTTTGTCATGATTATACACAGGCACGCCGGAATTCATGGCACCGGAGATGTACGAAGAGCAGTATGATGAGGCGATCGATGTGTATGCTTTTGGAATGTGTATGCTGGAAATGGCTACTTCGGAATATCCATACAATGAGTGTCTGAACGCCGGCCAAATTTATCGACGAGTTACGGCGGTAAGTAAAGTTAGGATGTTATTTCGATTAATGTCAAACTGTAAAAGAGACAGAGCCCGGGAAGAGAGATGTATCATCTAACCGTATTAAATGTCTCTCGACTTGTCTACATCATCAAAATCTGCCTTTCTCTCTCCCGCACACATACAGGGCGTCCGACCGGCAGCCTTCGAGAAGATTGAGGAGCCGGAAATAAAAGAGATCATCGATCGCTGTATCCGCTTCCAGAAGGATGAACGCTATTCCGTCAAGGATCTGCTGGCGTTGGAGTTTTTTCTGGAGGACAACCAGGTGCGGGTGGAGTTTGTCAAGAAGGAAACGGACATCCATTCCACCGACCCGAAGGTGTTGCTGCGCGTCCGGGTGCCGGAAGCCCGCGCGGTGAAATTGAAGTACCGGGAAAATGAAGCCATTCAGTTTGAGTTTGACACGGTGGAGGAGAGCGCCGAGTCGGTGGCCCAGGAGATGGTCAAATCGGGCTATCTCATGGAAGAGGATCAGCGCGCCGTGGCGAAACAGATTCGTGATCGGGTCAGTGAGATTATCAAGGAGCGGGAGCTGTTGAAAACGAAGAAGAAGCCCGATGCGGCACCGCCGCCACCGGTTGCTGCGACGGCCACACCGGCCCCGTCACAGCCGGCTTCGGCGCCGGCAACCGATATCTCCAACAAGGAAATCCCCCGAAAGCCGCCGGTGACGGAGAAACCGGAGCCGGCGACGGAGCCATCGTCGTTGAAAAGTACCGATTCATCCAAAATAACGAAAGACATCTTGAAAGAGCTGGACGAGAAGTTAACCAACATTACCATGCCCACGAAGAAGCCAAAGGGTCTGGATATTCCCGAGACGCCGACGTACAGCGCCTCCTCTACACCCAACCATATCACCACGCCGCCGCACGCCATCCAGCTGCCCAATCAACCGGAGACGTCCAACGGAACCGGGGTGATTGATCGGTTAACGCTGAAATTGGCGGAGTTGTCGGGATCCGGTGAGGAGCACGTTGTGAAGCAAGTGGCATCGACGCCGCTCATGTCGCCCCATGAGGTGAAAGTCATGTCGCCGTTGAGTGAATCCACGGCCAATGGATCCGCTCCGGCGACCATTGTCCCGACGCCCGTTGTCCCCGTGCTGCAACCGGTTATGTATTCGGCGCCGGCGACGGTTACATCGCCGATCGATGTGGCCAATGTCGATGTTATTGACGGAGTAACGGAATCCAGTTCATCGGCAACACTGGGTAAGGGTTTTGTTGTTTGAGTGATAGGGTGAAATGTGATTTGGACAGCGTTTTTTTAATGGTAGAAAAAGCTGCCAGCGACAACGAAGCTCCGTCTTCTAAGGATGTTGGACCGGACGGCATCCCCGAGGCGGAGAAGCCGCCGTCGCAGATTACTGCAGGTATGTAACCACTTACGCCTAGACTAGTGAAATATGCCATATTTGCTAAAGGGGTTAGTGTTTCCGGTAATTTCATCATAAAAAGGTTGATTGTTGAAAACTAGCTTGATTTATTGGTAATTACAAAGGCGCAATGAATTCCAAACGTGAATTCACACCTGACAACACCCGTATCCTAAGAACGTGTACTTTTTAGAGGGTGACGCAGATGTTGCGAAATGTAAGGAAGTCTCGGAATCGTTTTTAAAAATTCGAAGTTTAAAATATTGGCTAACATGTGTTTGAAGTTACTTAAGGATTTTACCTGAAAAAGAATTTTTGCCATACAAAAATCTGAAATTTCAATAGGCATGTTGGACAGTTCGCCGTTGTGATGTTTGCTTATGGTAACTGACGTTGTGGTAATTGTAGAGCTGCCCGCTTCGATTCCCACAACATCTTCGGCGTCATCCCTTCCCGCGGTGGCTCAGTCATATGCCGCATCGGTTAGCAGTACGCGCAAAGGTCGTTTCGGCGTGACAACCATCAAGGACGCCGTGACAACGTCCGTGATGCAGAAAGCCCACTCAGTGGTGTCGGATGATAATCGGAGTTATGTGACGGACATCAGTAATTCATCCGGCATTACCATGTCCTCCAATTCCTCCCAGGGCTCGGCCAATGGGGAACTGGCGCATATGAATGTCGAACGGCAGTCACTGGAGAATTTAAACAGCATCTTCGCCATTGAGCGCCTGTTTCGTGATCATCCACACAATCATAAGACACCCGTTCTGCGCGCAATGTCCGTCGATGATGATGATCCTGTGGCCACGGAGAACTGGAATGATGAACTTAATATCATTTTAAAACGGTAGGTGATTCACATTGGTTTTAATGTGCATTTTTTGGAAAATAATTTAAAGTAATAAACGTTATAATTAACTTTAGCATTTAGTTTGGTTTGCTTAAATTACCAGGATTGTGATTCATTTAATTTTTGTATAGTTTATTCTTTATTTTTTAACGTGTTTTTTTTTGTTGTTTACTAACGCTTTCTAAACATAGCTTCCAGAAACTGCGAAATGTAGTGTTTGGTAATACAATCGTCGAAGGTTGAGGAAATAACTGAAAAGGCGAAAAAATCTTGCGTTATTGCGTCGGTTTGGAGCATGTAAGAGATACGACATTCTGTTGTCAACAGTTTGTAATTATTTCCGTCAGTAATTGGTGGGGGCATTTTTAGTCGATCGCGTGCCACATCCGAGTCATGTTGGCAGGATGAAGAATCGTTCATAATTACATTCGAGTAGATATCAGTTTTTATGACAGAGCACAGCTGTTGATGACGCTTACAAGCTACAAATGAAGGTTTTGTAATCAGTTTTCGTGCGTTGGCAGCGACTGACGTGTTGGTTTATTTTTATGCAAATTATTCTTAATGTCCGTTGATAAATCCGCCTGTTAGCCATTACTGTGATGTGTATGTGAAATGCTGGAGCATCATCCCGAATCAGTGGAGCTTAAAAGGCATCTTGGTCAGAGATATTTGGATGATCATCCATTTGCAAACTTTTCCCTTGAGTGAACGATGAACAAGCACTTCGGAAAAGTAACACTATAAATCTTTGAGCTGATTTTCTCCCGATTCTCCTACATAACCATCTGTGCATACGTTTGTACAGTTCATACATACATAAATTTTTAGGTATGGCGCTTTCGTGGTTCGACCGAATCGTAAAAGCTTAAAAATTACGTGAAATTAAATGTATGTATCCAGTTAGAAAATAATTTAAAGTAAAACTGAGGCGTGATATGTGATTACCAGGAAAATAGTGACACTAAGTACACTCGCACTTATTCAGAAATGTTATAGTGATGATGTTTTCTTATAGGCATGCCAAAGAGCGCGAGGCTTTGTCAGTGCGTCAGCAAGAAGAACTGCGAAATTTCTTCACGATGACGGGTTTCCGGCATCCCATACCGAATCACTTCCGCAACGACTCACGCCGGTCCTCCTTGGTGGATTCCGTCGACACAAACTCTGGGCCGCTGGAGAATGGCCATCACGAGGACTATGAGGAGGAAGCTCAGCGCTCCCTGAGCGCATCCCTGCGCAACTCCAATTTCCGCAGTCCGCGCAATAAACCCGGTCGCCGCAAGGTGTATCGCCGACGGGCGGCTACCAGCAACCCCACCCAGTCGCCCAGCAGGCGGAAATCGCCCAAGATCAGCCCCGATAAAGATCAGGTTATAATATAGTTGCCGGGCTGATTTATTTCGGCATGGAGGTTGTCTTTTTGATTTTTGTGCTTTCAGAGAGAGCGGGAGAGATGGTCGGGTCGGTGTCTCCCGTCTCTCTTTCTTTCTCAATTTTTCTCTTTTTTGCGCTCAGCCCTGCTGTTTCTCTTTGGCTTGGCTCGTTTGTTAGGCGCAAAGCAGAGGAAAAGGCAAACCATTGTCTGTGAAGAGTGTTTCAGATGCGATAGAATTTTTTCGGAGATTTGGGTGTCCTTTTTTTAATAATTTATGCCCTCGTGATGTGTGCTGGCATAACTTATTTTTCGACCAAATACGGCTTTAACGGAATCGGATGGGAGAATGTCTTTTTCATTAATTTATTTTCTTCTTTTGTTTTACAATCTGGAGATTTTTTCTCTCTCTGCTAGGTAGAGAAGAGTGCGTGTGCGTGTGTGGCTTTTTATTGTATTTGATTGACGGGCCTTTTTTTCTTTGATGATCTTGCGAAGATACTTCTGCAATTTTTTGCTGTATTTTACCAATTTTGGCCATTGTAATAAAGTTTGTTGTACAGGATTGAAGAAACATTGGCGGCATGTCCCATGTGTTGTGAGTCAACTTGTGACCTAATAATACTTTCTTGCAACACGAAAACATTTTTGCACATATATTCATGTCATTCAAAGAAACGGCAACGGTTAGACAAATGAACAAAATTTAAAAGTTAAATTAGATTCCTGAAACATGTTGAAAAAGGTCCTGTAATGTCAGCGTTTGCATTTATAAAACGTGAAATTATGAACTGATCATATTGCGATACAATACTTGTAGGACTAAAAAATTTTTGCCCTTAAGTAACTGCACCGTTTGCACAATTTTAATAAGAATCGTCTAGCTTTAAGGAATCCAACTATAGAAATTCAATAGCCAATGTTCTACGATAAGTCCCATGGTAAGGTTGGATTAAGAACTTGATTCGAAGTCTACAACAGATGAAGAACAGATGTTTGTACAGTCCACAACAGATGTTTGTTGGTTCAAATGATTTTTTTACCATTTCTAAGATATACATCTTCGAAATTATGATAAAACACAACCATGACCAACACCATAACAAAAATAAAGTAACATACAAACATCAACCACCCCGGTTTGCAGCATCAACCACGCTAAAATTAAGCACACTTGATTAAATCAAAAAAATAACCTAAACCTCCAAACGGCAAACAGTCGTATGATCCCCTTACAAAAACAGCAGCAAACCGAACGAATATTCTCAAACATCATCTCTCACAAACCAATCAACTGACAATCATGCGCACTAACAGAGACAAAAACAAAACAATTCAAAATAATAATTTTTTCATCTACAAACAGCAGCCGGATCAATATAATATAATTTGTGTGTACAGGGAGAGAAACAGGCATTCCTCTCAGTTCCACTCATCAGCCGGGATGGGGATGGAGGGCCCGGCCATCACTACGGCCGGATCGTGTGCCAGCGGATGGTGATCAGCCAGGCCGCTGCCGCTGACCACGGCGTCTTTGGGTTGATTGAGACTGGGCAGGATCTGCCGGCAGATGGGACAGTTGGGCTTATTCTTGATTAGCCATTTATCGATGCAGTGCTTGTGGAAGCGATGAGTTTTATTGCAAGAAAGCACCCTGTAAAAAAACCATTATAGAACACAAAATACGAAAATACAGCAAGAATGCCAAAAACATACAACAACGACAACAACAAATACTGCTTATATCATTTCCTAATCACCGCTAGTTTTCCAAAAACACTTTTCAGTCTATTAAGTTTTTGACTCTTAAAATATTTAAACATGAGAAACCCGATAGAAAACATAATTTTGAACTATTACTAACTTTACGTATATAAGCTGCGAAAACTCTTTTCCTGCTCTTTTTGCACTTGTTACTTTTAATAGCTAATCACAATCCTATTTTACAGTCACCGTAATGTAAAGGACACTGACTACGTTTTCATAAAAAGCAGTGATAGTGAAACTGATAGTGAAATTCTAGCCAAATCTACGTGCCAAACGATAAATAAAAATAAAAAATAAAAAAAAGTTCACAATCCTTGTAGAAAGTGCTCAGCAAGCAAGCAAAGGTTTCTCGTACCGAACTTCCTGTTTCAGTTCAAACTCTTCAAAACAGATAATGCACTCCTCATTATATGGGAACTGATTATCAAATTCGAAAGACTGTGTATCCATGGCAATCGCCGCAATCACATCTTCTTCCAAGATCTACAAACACAGCGATAAAAACGTTAGACGTCTTAAGCTTCCAAGTTTTATGCCGCTGGTGTACTACATTTCTTTCGTTATCTTCGTCTTGTCGTCTACGAAATGGACGTCGCTGTTGCATAACGCAGCCAAGCGTGCCAATTCGCTACGACAGTCAAAGAGCAACATCTAATCACTACACGTAAATAAACCTTTTAAAGCGCTTATAACGCATACATTCGGTAAATGCGACAAGCTATCTGGGTTCAGAAAACAGACAGATAGATCTGTTACGTCAATATACCAGTTTTGGTTCGCCGTCGGTGTGCATGAAAATCGCCCCCGCATCCATGAACTGTAGGAGACTGGCCGCGATCCGGCCGTAGGGCGGCGGGCCGGCATGGGACTGATTCTGTGGAATGTAGATCAGTCGGCGACGCTGCTCGGCGTTGCTCATCTGCTGTCCGCGCAAGATCTCCTGTGGACTGCGGCCGTGATACTGCTCACCACTCGCTAAAACACCAAATAGCATAAATTATAAAAACTATTTTCCATTAAACGTTAATTTTTTAAATACTGCACACCAGAACATAAACGAAGAGTATTTAAAAATGCACGCTGCATTCATTAAAACCAGGAAAATACTCAATATTAACTGTGATGACATTAATGTCCGCATCGGGTACTAATCGATTAAGCCAATGAACCATTCATTGCAAAACGAAGTCTCGGATATGGTTTAACGGATATGGTTTAACAAGGTTTAACAACGGAGATTAGCATCGCATGAACTAACCGGTAACATGCTCCTGACGCTGACGCAAAGCCGCCGAGCGTTCCTCCATCGAGAGGGCGGCACGGTGTTGCCGCACAGCATGTGCTGCCATCAAAGCTGCTTGAGATCGCTCCACATCACGATTGGAACTGCTGCTGGCTTCGTTATCGGTAATCCATTCCACCGTGGAACGCGGTGGTGCTTCACCGCGCGCTGGGCCCGCCAATGGTCGCGCGTACGGACAGGTACCGGCGCGCACATGGCGACGCTGGGAGACTGACTCAAAAGCCGCGGTGCGACCCGCTGCAACAAACCCAACTCAAAGATACATCTTCCAAAAGGCAAAAATTTAGAACAACATACGGAAACTACATAAACTAACTCGTACCGGATGATGTTTCTGTTTGATTATCATTGGTTTCACCGGTAGCGTAAGGGGGATTCCATGCCTGAGACGTCTGACGCGTGTCCACCGGGCGAAAGACTGGCTGGTAGAATCCGGAGTAAGAAGGCACCGCGGAGGTCTGTGAGGATGAGCCAGTGGCCACGGTGACCGGAGCACGGTTTTCTATTTTCAAAAAAATGCTCAATATCCTCATAGTTCCTGATGTTCCGAATGAAGATTATTACCAGTACGATGAATGGCATAAAAAGGAATGGATCGACCAAGAGCATCTGAAAAACAAGGAAATGACTGGTTTATTCTTTCCCTCAAACCAGAAAGAAACCCTTTGCAAAACCCGGTTACGGCTTCCTAATTTTTTCGACTCTGATTCACTACAGCCAAGACTATCCTTTTTAATACTGGTCAAGTGAATCACAGGACGCAAACCCAACGCGCAGCACACACATTGTGTGAACGCGAAAATCCGACCAATAATTATCTATAGTTTCAATCAGGTTGATACACCAGCCGCTTATCAACAGTCGTGACACATTTTTCAATAAAATTCGGAAATTTCTCGTCTCGGTCCAACCATTAAAATTACGTGTGCTACAATACACGACCAACGAGTACTTGCACGAGCGATTGTGACCGTGCAACTTTTGCAGCATCTAATTCTTGTGATAAATTCACACAAGCGTACAGTACTTTCCCTAAAATGGCTACCTACAATAGAAGTCGTAATAACCTAAACATAAAATAACTATGGAATCTCTGGTAAAATTTCAAGACCACGCGATATTTTCTGCTTTTCCATTTGTTAAACCGAACCAGTAAGTAATCAAATTACTTTCGGAAAAAAAACGTTTCTCCCACAATGGTAAACTCCAAAATGCGCAAAACAATTCAATTGGTTGTACAATATCTAGTAAGTATACCTTTCCCAATTTCCACCGTATTTACAAATACTCTTCACAACAATTCACAACTTTCACAGCGAAAACTGCGAAATACTGGGCGCAGCATAATAGCACCGATTTATTATGGCGTTTAAGGTTGTACTTTAGCACGTCATTATAAAAAACAACATCAGTTACGACAAAATGTATCGCTTACCGTGGTAAATGACCTGTGAGCGATGTTCGCGATATCCATGCGAATGCGACCCAGATCCCGAAACGGAAGACGATCCCGTGCTCCCACCAGCGGCCTCCGATCCCCGACCATTCCCCGCTCTGGCCAATCCCGATGTATTGTGGCCAGGCGCCATATCACGCGGACTAGATGAGGTTTGTCCGCCTGCTGCCAACATCTGTACACGCGGCGCTCGCTGCATACTGCGGAGATATTCCTGCACGGCGAGACGATGAGATCGATGACTGCTGGCCTCCAGTTCGTGGATGCGGCTGTGGAAATAGGGATGTACACTCGGCTGGTGCTGATGCTGCACAGGAGACGGATGAATGTCGCGTGCAGGTTCCCCGGAGACGTCGACGGCTGTGATAAATAACACAATAACCGCTTAGGCTTAACTCCAGCTGAGCAGACTGAAGACAACGGCATTTCGCAATACAGCAGAGGCATGCACGGCGCACATACACGCTGGAACGACGTGACTAATCATCATTAGTGAATCATTTAATGAATTTCACATTTTCCAGCCTAAAAGGCAGCGAGTGCCCAGTGTAGCGCGCCAGGGGAAGGGTAAAGATGGGCACACCCGCTTCGCAGAGAACAAGATTTACCATTGCGTCACCATTAAGGAAAAAAACCTTATTATCACCTCAAATACAAGAAAGTCGGATCATAACTGCTCCCTCTCTATTCAACCCACGAGATGAATTCTTCTAATTTTCCAAGCACCTTTCCGGTAAATGAACGAGTAGCAAAATGATTGCCAGAAAATTAAACTGCATTGCACGTGCTGCGCTACAGGGAACAGCGAAAACGGTTTGACAGAAACCAGAATAAAATTTTGCAGACGGAATTTTCGCAAAACCCTAATCTGATCCTAATACTGGACTTTGAAACCAACTGTTTTACTACTACGCTGTCTACGTTCATTCACCGTTGTTTCAGCTTTCTCACTAAAAAATCCGGTATTACAGCACACGACGCACCAAAGCAAAAAAAATAACAAAATAATGAACTCACGCTGCATTAAAAATAACACATTACAGCTTTCCAGAAATTAACAGATTACAGATCTATTGTTCAAGCCAAAGGGTGACAGGATCAACAAAAAACAAAGAAAAACTCATTACAGCAGTTAAATCTCAAAGGATCCCATCAGGGAGTGAGTCATCTCAACGAAGCTTTCTCCTTGTTACGAGCAATTCTGATTCAGTAAAAACCATACTGGCATACAATTCCACAAAATTCGCGAAAAATCAGTTATTACACTACCAAGGCTTATGCGGTTATAAGTTGTCTGGCGTGCAGCTAAAGTACGAGCTTTTTCACAGGTAATAAATAAGCTGCGTGAGTGCGATGCAAAATTTTACCTGATGAAACAGACGGCGACATCTGTATAACACTGGCGCGCTGGCGGCTCGTGGGTCCAGTGAAGGGATTGACATTGGGCGGTCCCACCGCCATCTCGCCGGGGATCATCACGGGGGAACCGGGTGGCGAGCGGGCGTCCATGGGGCGTCCGGTGGTCGACGGCACCACGTACTGCAGCAGTGACTGCAACTGCAGACGCTGCTCACGCCGTGCTCCGTCCGTGGACGACGGCGCACGCAGTACAGGCATTACCCGTGGCATGTTGACAGGTTGTGACGGGGCAGTCGGCGTGATGACGACAGACGCGCTCGTGCTTGCTTGATTCATTCCGGCCGTTCTGATAGCACCGGCACTGCTACTGGCACCGGTGTATCCACCCGTGTTTGCGGCTAAAAAGGAAGGACGTGAAAATCCGAAACGTTAAACACCGATTCACACTGCAATGCGAAATACTTTGAGCTCTGCTGACGCACTGGGACATTCAGGTACATCATCATAATCATAGAATGCGCGGAAATCATGGTGGTGCATACGCAGATAATTCAAGCATGCAGTGAAGGTACCTATTTTGTTTAACATAGAAAATTGCATACCTATGTGCAAAGACCGTGCGTACCGAAACTAAAGTACGATTATCATATCAATAACCTTGCATCAGAATCTAAAATATTAATCATCCATCAAAACGAGCAAACCAGAACGTGGAAGCTGGATGATTCACATTAGCATCGGATATTATCCGTATGATGGTACAACTTCAGATAAGTACTCATAAATTTTTCTACGAGCACAATATATGTAAGATGTATTGTAAAATGTAAGCCATTTAAATCTGAATTTGTTGTCTGGGAGAAAAAATTTCATTTTCCACTGCTCCAGGGAAATATTATGCGCAAAGATGATTTTTAGACGCGGAGAAAGAACAAGAAAATCCTTAAAAACAATTTTGTATTTCCTAAAATCGTAGCCAGTTAAAATAATTTGGTACTCAAAAGTTTGGCCAAAAGTTTTGACCGACAACAATTCAGATGTTTTGGCCCAAAACATCTGAACTGTTGCCGGTTTCATCATCGATCACAATTCAAACACTATAAACTTACTGTACTTTACCGATAGCTAGCAGGCGATAGTTATCGAGCAATCCACAAAAATCAAGATTTTCACTCACTAATTCTTATCGCACAATCAACATTCGACGAACTCACGTTTACACCAGCATCGAAACATGTACTTCTACACAATGTTCAGTGGTCACGTAACTAACAAAAGTAAAATTACAAAATCTTAACCTAATAATTTTAAATTATGAAATAATGTAAGACCGAGAGCGCCTTGCAAATTATTTCAGGTTAGAACCGTACTCGTACTTGTACTGCGACAAATTAAATAGTGCGACAATGGGCATCTCTCCGTACGCCTGCGATAGTCTGTGCGGATGCCGTACAGGATAATTACTACTTCCCACGACTTTCATCGCAATAAAACTACACAAACATGAAAAGGTAACTTACGGGATGTATTTCGCAATATGGCGTGAGCAACAGCATCTGGAGGTAGACTATATGCAGGATCGGAAAGCCCAAAAGCAGAAGAACTGGAGAAACCGAAAGGAAAGACAAAATCACTGGTAAGAGGCTGCTGCGACGAGGCAATGCGCTCCATCACGGCAGCGGAGACATTGCGATCCATCTGCGCATACGGCCACGAGACAGGCAACGGCGGATGCAGCGTCTCCGTGGACATCAACAGGGATTCGGGAAGAACCGGAGATGTGGTCGGCGATGGGAGAACATCGAACAGGGGATGGAACAGGCCAGCGGAGGAGGGGAGCGAGGGCGCACCACCACCACCATCGTCGCTGCCTGGCAGAACGGCAGACTGATCCATCGTCTGCGTGGATCAGGGAGCTCTCACGCTGTTCGCTGGTAGATCGATGTTACTCAGACAGGGGATGATAATGTAGTAAAAATTTAAAAAAAAACAAAACGGCGAGCCCAAAGGTGAAAAGGTCTTGGGAAGAATCACAGGCTGGCTGAGCTAGTAATTTTCGTTCCTATGCTGGAATGCATTTTGACTTGTAAGCGCTGTGACTCCTGTGAGCAGCTGCTGTCAGCGTTCAAGAAATCAAAACAGCCTCGACTGCAGTGGAATGCACACTGGCATTAAAGTCGGTTGTAGCAGAGGGGTATGTGTGAAATTGAAGTAACGGCATGTATAGCTTCTGCACTAAGATTGCAGTACGTGATCACGAGTGTACCAAAAATGTTGTAACGCATCCTGCGCTACGAGTAGTGAGCACTTTACTACATATACGAGTGGGAGGGAACTGGAGTGTGGAAGGATGAAACCGATGAATCCGTCGCGCTAGTTGCCAATGTTCCCAGTTATTAGCGCCGTTGTCCAGACTCCGGTTTCCAGAAATTACGTAGGTACTTTCCTAAAGTTATGGCTAATTATTCGTGATGTTATGGCTGTTACTCATATTTATATTTAATTCAACAGGAAGTCCGCAACGACATCCATAAGTTGTATCTACAGATATAACAGGTCATTACAGAGTGGCCCGTGTCCGTAATTTCTATGCTCTGTCGTTCTAGCATTTTGTTTATTTTTAAACAGGAAATATCAAAGAAATTGTAAAATGTTTTGATTTCGATCGGCATACCCCATACCAGAAAGCAATCTAACTGTAAGCAGCAATTAGTACTAATTACCGGTAATACGAGTACTGCATCTTACTGATTACTGCACAATTGTACCAGTTATAACACATATTACTGTAAGTTTATATTTTATTTTTGCAAAGCTAACAATAAGCATTCCCATCAGTCCAGCTTCTGCTTTGTAAATAATCTGAAACACAAGCCCGCAAGAGATAGAGAGAAAAATGGTTTTCCATACAACAAAACAAATAACAGCGCACACAACGCAGAAACGGTACATACTTCAAAAACAGGAAATCCCATGATAACATTAACAGGTATGTTCGGCATGCATGTACGGCAACATTGAAGAACCAACCATAACTCATAGACACCGACACAAAGTCTGAATATAAATACGTAACGGCAACAGCAGCAATAATTACTAGCAATATTTCAATAACGTGCAGCACGATATCCTGTAGTGCTGTTGTTGGATGTACTTCCGTAGCGGTCATAGAACTGGTTGCTGGCCTGGCCACCATTTGTCACACCCACGCCCTGGTACGAGGGATAGACATGGCTCGTTGCCGCCACGGCCGGAATGCTGGAAGAGGACCATGTGCTACTGCCGACCGGCACTGTACTGGAAAACGACTGGTTCCAGTGGCCGTCTCCTATAAGGAAGTCAAGCCAATTAGTGCACAATCTATAAACTGATCATTAGCATCTTTCGTATTTAAAATGTTGTCTTTCTATGTTTTAGAGAACAACCACCCGATTAACAAAGGCAAGCGCGGCCAGACTGCTTGATAGTTAACAATTTAGAAATTTGTAAAAGTTAAAGATAACATTAACCAGTTATGGATACATTTTAGTGCAAGCGATAAGTAATCATACAAAATGCAGCATTATAAACAATTTTAGTACCATTCAATTTAACTCATAAGCAGTTACGAAGCATTTAATAACACAACAATACATAATGAAGCACACCATAGCGCAATGAGTCCCAAAGCGCTATTATACAACGATTAATTAACGAGTCGATCGTTTTACTTTGAAATGCTTTAACTTACTGTTAGTTTGTCAGCTAACAATAAGTATTACTGTTACTAATTACCTCTGCCATCTTGCTGGCGCCGTCCGAAATCCACAGCAGGTCGCGTAGCTAAGATTACAAATTTCGTTCACATACGCACGGAATACACAACGCACCAATCGTTATCACGAAGCTATTACCGGTGGAGCGGAATTCGTTGGTAAAGCTGCGATCCGTCTCACGGCCCCGACTGCGATCGACATCCGGAGAGCGGCGAGCATGTTCAAACGTCCTACTCCCCACCGTGGTACTGCTTGGATAATTACTGAACTCATTATCGCGTCCAGTTTTGCGTGCTGGCGAAGCGTTGCGTCGATGCGGTGAGCCCGCGCGCACATTTTCCCTACACGCAAGCATCCATTCAAATACAGCCCCTCACAAAACTGCGGAATCGTTAGTCGTACCTGCGCTGTGGGCTTCGACGATCGAATCCCGAGCGAGTGTCCGTGCGAGTCACAGCCGAACGCTTGACGTTACTACTGCAAAAAACATCATTGAAAAAAGGATTTTGGTTTTAATATTCCAGATTTATGAAATTTACCGATCGTCACGATAACTTGGTGAAGCCGAACGTCGCTTTTTAACCTCCCTCACATCGCGACTATCCCGTACAGGCCGCTTCTCGCTGACCTTTCGCAAACGTTCTCGTTCGCGTTCACGCTCTCTTTCCCGTTCCCGCTCACGTTCGCGTTCCTTTTCAAGGCTAAAATAATGCAGGCCGGGTAAATTTAATTATGATCCAATACCGTCATCAGCGATCCAACAAATCCTTTATACCGTTGGCGCCGTTCCTCTTCTTCTCGACGCTTTCGCTCTCGAAACAACATCTCCTGTTCCCGATGTTTCTGTCGTTCCAGCATCAACCGCTCCGCTTCCAGTCTTTCGCGCTCCAACCTGTAAAAATGACCGTAGTTACACCCGTAAACGGCAACATCGGAAACGCAAGGTTATACTTCAATCGTTCTCGTTCCTTCTCCAATCGCAATGCTTCCACCTCCGCCTTTTTTCTCATGAGGTCCTCTTCCCGACGCATACGATCTTGCTGGGTCCGTTTCCATTCCATGATGCGACGACGCTCTTCGAAGTCACGGCGTTGACGCTCTCGCTCTTGCTCAGACTAAGAATACAAAATTGCATTACTGTACTAAAGAGGACAAAAATACGTCGGGACACAATTATTAAAGAAATGCCAAAGCAACCTAACGAATATGCAGACATTTTACCAGACGGGGGCGATTATCTGGCGATGGGGCCTTGATAGGCCGACGCGAGCCGTCGGCATTGGTTGACGAATCTTTCCTATTAGGCGAACGGCCTGGACCACGTATTGGACTGCGGGTTCGGCTAGATACTGTTTTGCTGGTTTTACTATCCGATTTCTCCGAGCCTTTACCCGCGCCGGATCGGCTTTGTTTGCCATCAGTTCCTTAAAACCAAACTCCATCAGAAAATCAAACTTATTACGCAAAATGATAAACTAATGAAATCTAGTATACAAAATCTCAAACTGACAAAACACTTACTTGTAGTACGGACGACACGCTTAGCGTCACCTGACTTTGCGTCCTTTCTGGCGTCGCCCCCTTTCACTGCTTCCGGCTTGGTGGGACTGACAGGCATTTTGCGCTTTGGAGCCTAGCAACGATAACATTCTCCGACACTACTTTATGGACAAAATACTTAATATATTAGCCGTACGAGAGCAACGGTCACGATGTTGCCGTCCACTTCCGCACTGTTGAATTTCTCCACACAGGCGTTGCATTCATCAACAGAGCGGAAACGCACCAGTGCGTATCGTTCATCCTTCTTTCGAAGATATATCGTGCAACTCAAAACCTAGAAATTAATGGCAAGAAAATATAAAATTAGTTTTCATGCACTGCGTACGTATTACCGTATTAAACTGGCCAGTAGACACTAGACACTTATTATTAATTACTCGTACATTGTACAACCTGGGCAAAACAGCATTTTACCGCGAAACCGCCCTCGAACAGCGATATGGAACTTTTTATTACGTTCTAATAATTTCAAAGCCATGTGACATGTAACAAATCACATAAGTATCTTACAATATTATAGAGCTTTTTTAAACACAATTTTATTCGCCAAAGTACAAGTACTGTATGAGTAACGCTGTGATAAATAATTTACTTACCGGTGCAACTTCTGCTAATTTTTCCTTCAGCATATTAGCTGTTGTTTTGTCCGACAAGTTTCGAATGCTTATGAAATATCCATCAACTTCACCTCCTGCAAGGTGATTCAAATCACATTCCACGCTTAAAGCACTCATTACAAGTTTACAACCGACAAGAAACTTACCAGATTTTTCAGCTGTGCCAGCGGCAGCCGCCTGCTCTCCATTCCTGTAAGCACATTGATACCGGGTTTAAACTAACCTGATCGCCCAACCACACAAAAATTACTGTACTCGCAGAAACTGGAAAAAGGGTTACAAGGATTAGTAATTACAGATAACAACTACACAAGCGCATAAAAAGGAAACACGTCCATTCGGTATCCAGCTGCGGCCTTCTGACATCGTTTTTCTGCATGTACGTGAGTGTAACACAGCATCAAGAAGCACTTGCCACTGGGAGTCAGTTTTGTTTTGTTTTCCATTGACAAACCTTTCGGCTTTGACGTCTGTTGTCTTGTCCTCGGGCTTGGCAGGCTTGTGCTTGTCTGGGCTATCCTGCTCATCCGCTGCGCTTTTAACCTTATCTTCATCACTTTTAGATTCGCGCTGTCTTTTCTTGTCGCTAACTAACAATAAGCTGTCTCCCGTGGCTTCAGTGCGCTTCGAACGGCTCGTAACTTCAGCTTTGGCATCCTTCTTCTCGGACTGACTGGCTGTCCTGGATGAAGAAGAGGACGACAATCTGCCTTTATCTTTATCACTGTTCTTCGCTTTATCGGAATTTTCCGTGGACGTCTTCGATTGTGTCTTGATCGAACTAGCCGCTGGTTTTTTGTCAGTGGATTTTGTGGTAGCTTTGGACGGTCCCTTTTCCGAAGGCTTTTTAGGCGACGCAGAACGTGGTTCCGGACGAGTGAATTCTGTGCAGAATAGTAGAATGGATTACGGCATAATGTAATGCCCAGTCTCTTAGATGCTAGAAATAAATTTCAAAATTTTTGTTTATCCAGATATGCATATTCAGAAATTAACCATCGGCCTGTCACTCGAGCAGTATAATGGATGGCTCCACTAATTCCATTGGTATGGATAACTCCACTAATTCCATCGTAGATCCAATGTGTACCGGAATCCCTTAATTCCCCGCGTTTACAACACAGAAACCAAAAAAGTGCAAGAAGAACAAAAGATTCTAACTAGATTATAAGAACGTCTAAAAAGAGAATCAAATTAAAATCAAAGCTGTGCTGAAAGGCTGCGACTGTGAGCAAGAAGAGCGTTCCGTAAACACATGGGAAGAATCCGGAGAGATTGTTCTGGAAGTCGGTATCAACGGGACTGTTCCATAAGGCTGTCAAGGAACGAATTCATGGAACTCCGGACGATTAACGATTATTATCCACTTGCCATATCTTCCTCAAGCGTAAGGGAAACCACAGTACCCTTTCTACGACATGAGTTCCACATTCCACTTCGTTTTTCATATTAACCGAAAACTGGACACAACAACTTACGTATCGACTGCTGCAGTGAGGCTATCCGGAAACCACAACAGATTTTCCAGGGAAATGTCACTCACTGGACGGTGCCCATACTCTCACAACAACATTAAGGCTCGCAAACCTAAAGGTTAACCGCTAACGATGCAGGAACGCAATAGCCGAATAGGACAATCCGTCAAGCTAATGATTCTTAACCGATAGCCTCCTTGACACGCCACTACGCTTATCGTTAATCCAGTTGTGAAGGCTTGCAGGTTTGCAATGTTTTTTCCAGTGTTTACTGCATTATTCGCTACTCATCGGACCATCCCTCAGTCTTGCGTGATGTGAATGAACGAAACGAACTAACAACGCTAATCGACCTGGCCCCTGTATTTCGGTTCACCTTCTCTAGCTGACGTCGTCAAATGCATTTACACATAATGCGAATATGCATGCATTCCCGTTCAAGCTTTCAATTTTCCACACTCACCTGTATCACCGCGACTGGCTTCGCCTTCCATTTCACCGACGTCATCAAAACCCTGCTCAGCCATTATCTCCAGATAGGGTTCATTATCGGTCTCGCGCACTCCAGCAGCGGCATTGGTTTTATCCAGCATATCATTCTTGGTGGAACCCTATGCGGCATCAATAATCACTTACATCAGCGAAATGAAATTATGGGAAATTTTCTTCTGATAATTCCAAGAGAGAGAGAGAAAAGAAACCGCCGCTGTTTCACATCGGTCAATATTGGTTGAGCCAAAAATTCAGCGCGGTAACTACTTGAGATAAACCGCAAAAGTGTAGCACTTGAAGGAGTATTTTTGATACTTTTACGAGCAGAGTACGGTCAATGAATTTACGGTGAATATCGCCCAATCAAAACCAGCACTGCATGGCAGGTGGTTCGAAAGAGTACAAACGCTAATCAATGTTCAGTTAAGTATTTAATAATATATTGCTGTCCTGCATTTAGCAATAAAAATTAATAACAATTAGGCACAAACCAATCAAAAGAAACTCACAGCAGTCAACGACACTGACTCCTATCAACAGCAAGTAATTTTAGAATCTGATGGAAATTGTAAAATGTTTAGACTATCTCTGCTTGTCATAGAGATTTTGTATTAACATCAGCATAAACAGGATCTCATGTTTTCCATACGCCCCAATACATATTTTCAACATTTTGGAGCAAATAACAGCGCTTCTTACAGCCAGGACTAACGCATCACATGTAACTGGAGCAATCGCCATATTATAAACATTCAAATTCTCGAGAGGATCAACCGTGGCAGAAGTTTCATTCACGAATCACGACTAAACATAACACACCCGACTTGTACGTTGTATTTACGAGTATGTACTGTTGTAACCCAACTCAAACAGCTCCAAGTTTCTAACATCCTTTTGACAAGCTTAAGTGCTGAAAAACCTTACATCTTAAACAGCTGTACACCTGTAGACACGTTGGCGGAGATACGATCAAAAGGCCCGCAACTAAAAATAACTGAATCGCATAAAATAAAATTTAAGCAGAGCCTTGCCGAATTTAACAGCCAAATAGATATCAGCCGTATCGTCCCCAACTCAAATCGTATGCTTCTAAACCAATTACAGCAGGTTTAAATGACTTCTTAATTAAAGTATTCGATTAGTATTACTTAGAGAAAAAAACAGTGATGCACCTAGATAACCATTTTTGCCAGCGAACATTTCTAACGAATCCAAAAGAACTGTGAGTACTTCGGCACTACTGCATTAATTTTACGATGACAAAAAGCTAGATATCACAAACTACGTAACAGTTCTGCAAAGGTTACTGTTCCGCTTATCATAATTATCATAATCTCACGAACCTTTGAAAAAGCTACGAATGGTGCATAACATGTAATTTTTGTTACCGACCAATCAATGCTCAAGGCGATCCGCCATATTTAGGATCAATACTTATGCCCTTAGAAAATCATGTTCATACTTCAAAACAGTATGTCTGCACCCTGATTTGTGTACCTCAAAGTTCGTCGCTTCCATAAGATTCTAGCTGATGTCAACTGAATTATGGATACTTAACGTTACAATCCAAAATGATTCAAATCGCTCTCAATAAGCGACGGAGAACTAAAAACCACTCCAAAAGCCATGAAAAATGGATCAATTTGAAAGTCTGATTCAACCGATAATTTCAAGAATTCGAAGGAGTCCTCAATCTACATCATTTCTTGTAGCAGCTAGCTAAGACACCCCACCAATTAGAAATATGTAACTACGAAATTTCAATACAACCCACGGACCCTCAACATAGGGACACCAGGCTTACCTCGTTAACGTTCTCCACATCCTCCTGATCGTTGATTTCCAGGGGTGATTCGTCGCCCCCTTCTATGTCACTGATGGCATCCGTGTTGTTCTCGAAATCATTCTGCCCCTGCAGCACGGGTTCCGCATTGTCCCGTTCGCCTTCCATCCCGGGTCCCTCGCCTCCCTCGTCGTGCTGATCAATCTGGTCAAAAGATATCTGGCTGGCGTCCTCTCCTTCCATCGCATCAGCCGTATCTACCGCCACATCCTCCCCTTCAAAACTGTCCTCGGTTCCGGGATCGGCCATTGTTGACAAACCAACAAGATGCCGGAGTATTGCACTTCTTGACAAATAAATCGAAATAAGACAAGACTGACAACGGAGAACTCAACTCTTTCTGGTGCTCTACTTCGCGATTAATTCACCCGTGCGCAACCAGACCAAGCTAACGTACTAATATTAAAACTGCTTCCACTAATTAAATTCGGGATTCCACCTATGAAAGTACAAGTATCAAAGTACTAACCATAAGGTAATTAATTTTCTTAATCTTAGCCATTCTTAGGTACTTGCAGTTCTTAGGCCTCGTCCCGAATTCAAAGCGAATCTCGTTATGGTACGGTTGCTCAACCACACGAGGTGGCTGTTTGCAGTGGCCACGCCTACAGATACGGTACGCGAAGCCACCTCGCGAGGTGGAGTTGCTGTATCGCAACGAGATTCGCTTTGAATTCGGGACAAGGCCTTAGGTACTTAGGTTTTTCTTAAGATAATTTTCTTACTTGTTAGTAGTTGCAGAGTTGGCTGACGCCAAAAAACGCGTCACGTACAGAACCCTCTTTCCTATCGGATCTAACAGTAAGTACTAGTACTACTGTATTAATTACAGTGTAATAACAGTCCGCCTGGTATGCGGTAGAGGGGCGGTGCCGGTGCAAACACGCCCATTGGCTATGTGAGAGGCCAAAGCACAGAGAATTAAGCATAGCGCTAACAGGGCAAAACTACAGATGCGCAGTGTAACACAATCTATAATTACCGAATTTCATGGTGCAAAGCGCTGGCGGCAATAAGTCACTGCAGTAACAGATTTCCACGTGACAGCTAACATTTCCTTGTAGAGCACATTTTTCTGTACATTTTGGTTATGGTCTTGGTTTAGTTAACAGATCATTACCTGCATGAGCAGTATTTAAAGTCGCTGTTTCGAACATGTGCTTAGCGACAGAAACAGCCACTTCCGCAAACTCGTAGGTTTTCGCGAACTGCCGTCCGTACGCGGCTGCCCTGTCGCATAACGTCAGATCGCATGTCGCATAACGGAATTTGGAAGATCAGCTAACTTCTGCGACGAAGTTTCACGAGCAGGTGTTCCAGAATTTGTGTAAATCGTGTTTTGCAATTTGCCTGATTTCTGCCAAACTACTGGCAGTGACGTGATTCCTGGAAGGTTTTTTCTTTCATCGTCTCTTCGATTGTGGTCAATTGGGTGTTAGTCCCGTCAGTGTGTGTGGAGGACTCGGCGCCGTCGACGTCAGACTCTGGTCTACCCTCTCTTTCTCTCTGTCTGCGTCTTTCTCCCCCTTGCCCTCAGCGGATCGATCCGATCTATAGAATGGAACAGCAGACCAATTCCAACACCAATCAGCCTACCTTGTGTCGTGCGGGATGCGGTTTCTGTGGCAGTTCCTCCTTGGACGGCATGTGCGCCAAATGCAACGAGAACACACGTAACGGCAACATGCAGCCGTCGCCCAGCAGCAGCTCCCTGGTGGTGGATATCAGCAGTTCCTCCCCGGTCTCCATGGCCTCATCAGGGACAACGTCCACGAACGGCTCGCTCCTTGATCTCTCCACATCGCCCATTGGTATCGCGGGGGGCGGTGGTGTGGCCAGCCCGTTCTCATCCAGTGTGTCAACCCATCTCACTGCTCATTTGGTAAGGTGTTGTCTCTATGCTGTCTTTTGCGGCTCTAGTGTTTACAGTGGAGAATAATAACGGTAGATTTGATTTGGTAATGGGATCGTGGGTGGGAATGCGTGCTTCCTTTTGAAGGGCGCTGTGACGATTTTCATAAGCGAGCGAAACTGTGTAATTGGGGTGTAGTAATTAATGTAACTATTGTTTGGTGTATACCGTGTATTGTTGCAGCCTCATCCTTCCAGTAGTAGTAATCCACCCCATGTTCCCACTGCGTCCGGATCAGCCGCTTCCCTTTCGTCTGATGGTAGTCTTCAAACTTCGATCTCGTCCGGCACGCTTCCAGGTTGCTCCACGCATTCACCGTCAACCGTGAGGGAATCCGACAAAGAAAACCGTTGTGCCCAATGTAATAAGAATGTTGAATTAGCAGGTACGTCACTGATGCAGTTCGGGATAGCGGTGAACGTTTTCGGCAATAGCTGTGTACTGTTCAACTAACCATAAGGCTTGCAGAATAACAGCCGTTTTTAATAACAAGAGTATTTGTTTCAGGTTATAAATGCTTATGTGACACCCTGTACTGTTTTCTGCATTTGCGCTCGGATCTGCATAACTGCCGCTTCAAATACAACCCGACGGGTGCGGATGAGATCAGAAAGAATAATCCAGCGGTTCGTAAGAAACGGGAAACCAACGCTATTATCGTATGTCGTGTTGCTGAATGGTTTTACGATTTTAGGATTTGTTGAGGATGAGCTTGAACCGACGCGATTTGATGATGTATATTTATCTGGACGATTTTCCGGAGATTGTTTCGAATTGTTTTGTAAAAACTGATGTCCAGAAGTACGAGGAGGAAGGAAGTCAGCCCATTTACCAGGTAAAATGGTGTCAAGAAGTAACTTTGAATTTTAAAAAAATTTACTTGCAACATTTTACATTAAGTGAGGCGGTTCGCATACTTCTTGTTTTTGAATCTTTAGGTTTCTCAGATTCAAGCTGTGGATCGATGTGACGCTCCGTACTTTGTGTCGGACATTCTGGCCGTTGGGAGAATGCCTAAAACGCTCCCGACAAAGTGGATTTTCACAGTGAGGTAATAGCGGGGCCGTTGCTAAAAAAGCTTTAACGAATGTCTACTCACAATCCTATCGATCTGCTGAATTTATGTCAGAAACAGTAATGCACGAGTGCGGTGGCTTGAATATCGATTAACTGTGATTCTTCAGCACAAAGAGTTAGTGAATGACGCGGACAACGTTTTCTGGTTTTCAGATCTGCCGATGGAATGAGACGTGCTTGCTTAACCGAAATCTCCAAAAATCGCCCGACATTAATCGAAGTGGACGATTTTTTAGAGAACGTTTGCGGAAGAAATTTCGCCGTACCGCAGAACGTGGTGGACGCAGTTCTCGGTCGCCTGGGAACTTATTACTGTCAAATCCATTTGTCGGAAGAAGCCTTCGGCTTGGGCAAGCAGATGTTAGCCAATAGAAAAAAATGTCATATTGATGCTCCTCAGTTGACTGTAAGTAAGTTGAAGGAAGCACTGCCCGGACTAAAAAAAGCGGCAGTTCAACGGCGAAACTTTCGGGAAGCGGCTGTTATCCAAGAAGGAATAGATGATCTGAACTGTTACGTTCCGCAGAATGATCCGTATGATTTGAGCCAATTCGAGGAAGAGTTTGTTCAGGTATATCAAAAAATTATGGGTAATATGTAACGTAATAGGTCGGACCAGCTACTGGTTGCCGGAAAAAAATATTGATTATTCAAATCATAATTTCATTTTTTCAAATCAGGGTATATCAAGTGAACAGTCAACAGTAATTGACCGATCCAGGAAGAGGCCGTTCGATGACGAAGTGGATGATGCGGGTGGTTTGCAAGATCATCGGCCAAATTGATGGATTTACACTTAAAAGTAAGGCGGGTTTCTGTTTAATACAGCAATACGGTCCTGTACATCAATACAATGTAAGGTGATAACTTATCAATATTGCAAAAAAGTTGCGAATTTTGTGAGTTATAACTGATTGTGACTTTTTAAACAAATTAGAAGCTTCATACATTCACGGTAGGTCAACAACACTTTATAACCTGAACTTACTAATGTGTGTACTATAAAGTCGTTGCTTTCGGTTCTCCTGGTTATGTAATATCGCTTTTGTAAATCATTGCGCTATGGTATGCACCATTGTTCGTTATCATAATAGTATCAGTTGCTTCCCAGTGAAGCCTTTTATCGTAAGCATTGCTTGACAAATTCTTAACGGTTCAACATGGCTAAATTTAATTATATCTGTATCTAATTTTAAGTACTTTAGTCATGGCTGTTTATTGTGAATCTGCTTCACTTCGTTTCAGGAGACGGAGACCAGTCGTTTTCCAGTACAATGCCAACTGACAATAGCATGTTCCTCTTCCAGCATTCCAAATGGTGTCCAAGCCAGCAACCAGTTCTATGACCGCTACGGAAGTACATCCAACAACAGCTCTACAGGATATGGTGCTGCACGTTATTGAAATATTGCTACGGTAGTAATTATTGCTACTGTTGCCATTACGTATTTATATTCAGACTTTGTGTCGATGTCTATGAGTTATGGTTGAGTCTTCAACCTTGCCGTACGTGCATGCCGAACATACCTGTTGATGTTATTATGGGATTTCCTGTTTTTGATGTATGTGCCGTTTCTGCGTTGTGTGCGCTGTTATTTGTTTGTTGTATGGAAAACCATTTTTCTCCATCTCTCTCAAGCTTGTATTTCGGATTATTTATAAAGCAAGATGTGGACTGATCAGGATACTTATTGTTAGCTTTCAAAAATAGAAATATAATTTTATCGTCCAATTAAACGCCCTTGGCTTTTACTGTTTGATAGAGTACTTACAACTCACAGGAAGATGAACTGGACTGCATAAACCTTACCCCGTCATAAAATTTAATTTAATCGTTGCTATGTCGCATATCCTTACAAGTTAGCAGAAACAAAACCACCAGCAACCCCAAAAAGGACCAACGTGGCAGAAAGTAGAAATGTCAGTCGAGTTAACACTTAACATCATGTGGATGAACGTCGTCCTTTGCTGTCCGGCGTTCCAGAGAATCCTGCAGAGTAATACGCTGGATGGATTTCTGGCGTGCACCACCGGCTTTGCTTCTTTTATCCAGCGACTCCTCCATTCGCACCATCACCAACTCCAATACATCCACGCATGCGGTATCACTCTGCCCAGTAGAGGCACTGGTTTCAAAGCACGGCATGCTGTAATGGTACGAACTGTTAGGAAGTCATAATAAATTTCTACATACAGTAATTTTGAAGTTCTGGTTTTGTTGATAACCAAATAAATGTCAGTCTTATTCATCCTCTGAAGTCTCCCATGTACCAAATAGGGTACCTAAGATTTTCGGTGACAAAACGTTAACGTTGTTACATCAAAAACATATGCTGAGTTTCCCGTAGAACTTTATAAGAGTATTTCGTTGATCTTTAACTTTCTAATACAGCATAAGCGAAACCGGTAATTAACAAATGCATACAGCAAGTGCTGTGCTGAAAAATCGCACATCAGTATGCAAAAAAATTTAAGTGAAAAGGTGCAGCAAAGGGCACATTTGTTGGAAGAAAATTAACAAATTTTCCAGTCGGTATCCATGCGTCTCATAATTGCCAGTTTTCTCATGCAAAATCCATTCCTAGCAGATCATTATCGCGTACTGGAAGTAATGACAAGGGCCGCTTTATCTATACAACGTTCGGAACGCATCGAGTGTAATAAGTAGCTCGCGATTGTTTTAACAAGAGGCTGCGCCGGACCGGATGATTGACCGGCGCACTCGCTGTCTCCCTCTTCACAGCACCGCGCTCTTTCCCTAATTATTAATCAGGCTTACCCGTGCTGCTTGGCAAACTCCCCTGCACGCGCTTCACTCACTTTCCGACGGGAGTCCAGATCGGCCTGGTTGCCGCATAACACAATATCCGGTGTTTCAGTGGCCGCATGGGTGCGCAGCTGTTCCAGCCAGCTGCGAACGTGTAAGAAGGAATCCTCGCTGGTCACATCGAACATCAAAAGGAAGCCCATTGCATCACGAAAAAACGCCGTGGTCAGGCTACGGAATCTATCAAATGTGTCAAATGAAAAAATTAAAAAAGAAATAAGCGCATAATCCTTAGAAGCTTATTAAAGATTCTAATAATTCAAAAATAGATACAGAAGATGGCATGCAACGGAAGAAAATCTAAGAGGCATCCTGCGCACTTCCTAATCCGCTATAGTACTATTAAATCGTATATGCCGAACAGGGTATGACGCAAATGCCAAACTGATTTGACACATATTGCAAATTAATTCAGGGATTTGATCAACCGTGGAACGCCGCTGCGTTACCAACTTCCGGTTGACGATGCAGTGCACAGAAAAAATCAAAAATTAATTCACAAAAGCAAATGGATATTTCCAGAAATCTACAGTAAAAGGGACAAAACTTCGCAGGTGTTGTTTCGAAGGCTTTGATTACATTAAAAAATCGACTTTCACATTCAAATTTAAACTCAGTCAAAATAACACCCAGGAAACTTTTCTAAAGCTTCGACGACATAATTGGTTAAAGTCAGTTTGTCCGTCGTTATTAGGTTCAGACTGATAAAAATTAATTGCAACACACTTTTCGAAAAGAAAAACATAATTACGTACTTCCTTCAAATTAAATTTCTCTATGAAACTGACATCATCAAATCTGATGTAAAATCGTGGTTAATACGGAAAAAGCTCTGCAGTTATTGGATTGTGACTGCCACTACTGATGCTTCGCACTCGTTTTGATTATCCCATCAAATACGGAAGACCAGTAGTAAATTTATCGATCAACCACAATATTTCAGTTGAAAAGACATTGTTTAGATCTAGCGTCACAGCCATCTTCATTCACACATTTAAACACCCGATCAATATGCTACAAGCCACGTTAAAATGTTTACATAACAATTGTACGCCGTCTACAGCTTTCCTTACACAGGAAAGGTTACACGCTATGATATCCAAATGTTTGCTTTTTTCCAGTGCTGAAGAATTACAAAGAAACACAGCTACAAAAATGGGGAAGCGTAGAGTATACAAACATTTTGTAGTTAATTAAACTTACCCCACAAGAAAAAAATTTGTGTTACAGCGCTTGTTCTGTACAGTGTACAGCTTACAGAAAAATGAGAAAATCGATGATGTGGTGGAATTAATTAGTTGCAAAACGCAAAAATCCATATTATAAATTATCGTGCAGTTTCTACAGCATTAGCAAGGAAAAGAACAAGTACTTGTACCAGTTGCAAGTTTACGTAAAAAAAGTGTGCATAAACAAAAACATTCATACAATAGTAAGTACAACAGCAAGTACATACTTTCGCAAATTTTGTATCCGTATGGTATAAATATATCGATAATTATATTTTATCTAATGTAAGGCATGCGTACGAATCAACGACAAGATTCTATTACTAGCAAATAAAGCATAAATTAAGTAAAGAGCGAAAAGCGGATTAACAATAAAAAAAACATGGCCTTACGAGTAAGTCACCAGTTTAACAATGCGGTGATCTGCACCGGGACTTCTACAGTAATACGAGCACAAGGTAATTAGTTTTTTCAACACATTCTTTACCTCTCTTGTCCGGCAGTATCCCACAGCTGCAGATGAACCCGATGTGGCCGGCTGGAATTATCAGGTGAGCGGTAAATCTATGGGGAAGAAAAAGTGCATTGATACGGGAGATTGCACTCGACACACGATTACACATCCCATCCATCACCCGCGACAATGGGCCTCTTAAAGGTTTAATCCTTCTCTCAAAACGCCTTCACGCGGAACCGCCGTGGCGTATATTTATTAAGGCTGTTATATGTCTGGCGGTCAGCACTTAATGGATTACACAAAAATCGAAAACGGGATTTCTAATGTGCACCCGCTATACAGGCAGATTCACCCGTATACACAGTAGAATACAACACCAACAGGGATGCAGATCATGCAGCCAGCTGCTGGATGAATGACTTACAACACGCTTCTCCCGGAAATCGATGCCAACTGTTGATACGAAGCGCGACTGAAAGACGCCGTCCGTGTACTGGCATAAGAAGCTGGTCTTGCCCACACCACTATCACCCAGCGCCAGCAGTTTCACCAGATAATCGTAGTCCGAAGTCATGGCGGCGGGATCAGATGGGTATTTGGAATTGTTGTTATCACCAGTGGTGCCCGGATGATCAGCCGCAGCAGCACTGACGCTTGACACGACAGCGACTGGTTCAACACCCATTTTTCTGCTGTTGTCCAATATCCGCTGCTGCTGTGCATACAGGCCTATAATGCTCACCGGTGCGATGACGTAACACCCGGCTATACAGACAGGCTTGGTTGCGTACTTATTTACACGCGCCGCAGTGTACGGGCTGGCTTTAATGAATCCCCCACTTAAACTTCGATCGGTTTATGGGCACAGCGACAGGTTAAAATAAAAGAGCGCGTTAACTGGCCGGGAAAACGGGGAGGGGAGTACGGGATTTAGGCGGGAGTTGATAGTCAGCAGGACAGCGACTTTGAGGTGGAACTGCTGTGCAGTGTGTGGCAGCGTTCATCAAGGAGATCAGAGACGATCTTCATCAAACCAGGAGGGATCCAGCCGCTGCAACGACAACCGGATGCCACGGCAATGACGAGATTAAATGAGTGATTAAAATCAACAAGCCCAACTCCGGAAATTCCTGCACAAAGTAATTGTATGATACAGTAATTGCTGTCCATTGCCTGCAACTGCATACCGCATTGTACTGGGCAAAGTAGACGTGTTTACCAAAAAACTTGTTTCAATCTCAGAAAAACCATTATTAGATAAATTCGCTTGGTTGTCCAATAAGCGTAAATCCGTTTTTCTTCGAAAGGGAAAGTCAGTTTTTCTGCCGTTGTGATTTTTATATAGGTACCTCAACCGACCAGTTACGAAAGTAACGAAACATACCATCTAAAACTATTTTATCGGAATACGCCCGCACGCAGAACCGCCAAGATCAATTATTCACGACTGCTACACATATGATGGTCAACCTCGTTCAACTACAATATTTACAAATACTACCCTAGTACCTCTCACTCGCTGCTGGATCTGGCGTACGTTACGCCAGTACTAATTCGCTGGGCACGGGCTGCGTTGCCCGAACCAACCAACCCTTATATCCTTTCCTTGAGCTGCGAATGTGGCCCTGTAATATGTAATATTCAATCGTAATAATAAAAAGCACGCACCGATCTCACTTTCAATTTTACTGTCACATATCGCTTCAATTACCGTACAGTCCGAAATTGTGAAGTTAAGAATACTGTAACTTCACAATTCACATCGCACCGAAAGAAGTACGGCACAAACCTTAAAGCGGGCAACAGAATATCAACAATATCCGCAGCTTCGTCGCTGACAGTCGTCAGACGGCGAATCCGACTGTGCCCTCGATCACCAACTTCGTTTTCGAAAAGATCAAACCAAACGCCGAGATTGGGAAGTCGCAAACACTCCAGGAAAACATTAGAGAATGGCACGTTAGGGATCGGAGTGCCTACAGTAGATACAATTTTGCTACAGCTAAAAGGACGCATTCAAAGATACATCGACGTCCGACGATTCTGCAGACAGTTCAATTTGCAGAACCGTCGAAAAACTGGCCAGGGAGTTACCTGCAGGTAAACTCTCTGGTCTCTGGTCAGTCTTCGAATTTACATTATTGATTTTTAATAGTTAGTAAGCGTACTCTTAACTCTAGTTTACAAGCAGTCCAAGACGCGTTTTGCGAAATATTTGATACGATAATCTTGAGTCAACTTGTAAGTAATAACCATAAACTGATATGTTGAACACAGCAATACATAATAAGCTGAAGCCAGACGGCAAATGCAATTCAGGGACGACCTAGAGGATTTAAAAGACCTACCACAATACATTATTAATCATTCCATCAGCCTTACCTGGACCAAAAATAAAAATCAGTCCTTGAGACATTTAAGAAATTTCATAATTCTAGCGATCAAATCGAAATTGCCTTAGAAAAAGCTGACAATTTTTTGCAAAGCGAATCTCTTTCCGAGTGCAGCGCCCAGCGGGTAGTAGTGCACAATTAACCATCAGTCACTACCGGCTATTAAATTGGCGAATAAGGCTGATTAACATCTGGATCCTATAACTATTTTTACTCCACTGTACTGTACCTGTACGTTGTACTCGTACAATACAAAAAGCCAAGCATACGAGCAAGAAACGTCTTGTTGTATTACTTTTTTTTGTCCTTTGGCTTGTGGTGCGAAAGCACTGTTGCTTTTGCTTATGGAGAACGGGAAGTTATTTGTAAATTGTACAAGCTGCCGAGTTCCAATGTTCTTGTTTAAACAAGAACGTTTTCAGTTTTCTAAATCTAAGCGCTGAGACAAATATTTGTCTCAGCGCTTAGATTTACAAAACTGAAAACGTACAGGAAGGCAATTATTATAAATTCGTTTTAACGATATATATATATATATATATATATATATATATATATATATATATATATATATATATATATATATATATATATAATATATATATATATATATATATATATATATATATATATATATTATATTTGCAGTTCCGGACGCGTTTAGCGGTAAAATATTTGGTTTATCTCTTACAGCTATTCAGGCAGCTTTGCTCAAATTATTCCGCCAAAAAGTCAAATAAGGTTTACGAAATGGTTGTGATTGCGCGCGATTCAGCACAATCGGATCGCATAGCAGTCACCTCTGTGTATTATACACGAGTATAATAATTATTAGGACAAGTAGGTGCGCCAAACGATGTTGTACAAATTGCAGCTTTGTGGCACGTCCACTTTTTTTCATATAGATATTTTTGACTGTATGACAAAAGGACTGCACCTACAGAAAGTAAAGGAAATAGCACAGTATTTATCATGTCCAATCGCTTTGGCGTTTAATTTCCTGTACGTGCGCCATACTGGTTCCCTGTAAATGTAAATTCTTTGCAAAAGTTATTTATCATGACGTTTCCGGACTCGAGAATGTCACAGCAGCAAAATTATCCGACAGGTTAGAAAATTCATGATCCGAGAAAGAGACATTGCGAGACGTAGCCGAGCCAACCGGATTATCGGGTATGGGTCCTAATTCAAAGACATGCAGTTTTCTCGGGATGGGAATCGGTCCGCGTGCGCTGGGCGGTTGCAGTTCGTTAGCGTCATGTTCGGTCTCAATCGGGGCGATTTTCGGTGTACTGAAAAATCTTCGCTTCAGATTCGTCAAGCTGCTGCTTTTCGTCACACTGGTCAGCGGTGTTGCCGCGCGCTCCTTGTAGAAAGTTTTATCCGGAGTGGTCAGCTTAGATATCGGCGCCGGACTCCCGACTGACCGCAGCGTGTGCACCGAGTGTGACATGTTAGACGGCGTACGGTGGTGTTTCTTGCGCCGCTGCAGACGACTCTGGCTGCTGTACGTCCCCGTTGCCTCGTCGTTATCGGAGGAGTCGCTGGGGACGTTGACCGCGCTGCGCCGGCGTCGAATGCTCTGCTTCTGAGCCAGACTCTCTGTTGACCTTTTTTGAGCCGGTTCGGATTTGATGCTAGTGATTGATGCAGTGACCGGCACATCTTGCACCGGTTCAGGGGTGCGTGCGCGTTGGCTGTTCCCTTTGTCGGCTGCTGGGACAGTCATGGGAAGTTCCACATCATCCCCACCCGAATCGTCATCGGATTTGTGGTTGCGGAAAACGGTGAGTTCCATGGCTGACTGCGACAGTCGCCGGCGGATCACAGAGGTCGGTTTTAACACACTCAGCGCTACACGGACCATTTCGGGAGTTGGAGGCCGAGTTGGAATAATCTGGAATATTTGATGTACAGAGTTATAAGAAGTGAAAGGTCATCGTCAGTCTCTTATTTCTGTACTCGTACCTAATATTATTACCAGTATGTAAATCATAAAAGTGAAAGCATCCGCTACTCGTATACGTATAAAAGTACTCGTATACGAGTGCAAATAGTGATTATGCAAACGTCTTTGCGTCGGTATCTTAATGAAATTTTGCAGTTTTGTTGTACTATGATAATTTGTTTTAGTGAACACTGTACGATATACGGTATTCCGTAAGTAGTCGTTTTGCGGTACTATAACGCTTTCAGAATGCACACAAATTCACAACTGGCAATATGGTATTCGTCAAGTTCCCTAATAGCACATATATAAATAGCTATTACGTTTAATAGTCGGCTACAGTAGTTTTCCGTTGGCTGCACACAGATGCAGACTTTAACACTATGAAAAGGGGAAGACTAGTCTTCGCATAGGAATAGTGTTAACGGCTTGTTTTGGGTTTGTCTATGGAGATTCGTAACCAAAATGTTACACGCCTTTGATTCGCCCATTTTAGGGGAGTGGTTTAGTATTTTCCGGAGGGCAAAACCCTGCAGAGTGCAGTGAGTTATGCATACATAAAGATACTGTATACGTTATAATACAAAGACTGTAAGTATATACGGCTTGCTTTTGAACGGTTAATACCTTATAAGAGGATAGTTTAGCATTGCAGGCAGTGTAACTGTGCAACCATCCACAGTTGTTGGTTTATTTTACTTAAGTAAGCCGCTGACCGCTGGTTGTGTTCCAGACTATATCAACTTGAACGCTAGCTTTGAGCGCTATCGACTCATTCAATTTTGCTGAATCTCCCAAGCATGGACTTTGTAAGGATATTAGCAATTACATTAAACGCAAAAGCTTTATATACATGCACAAAGATACAGGATCAGAAATTAATCAAATTTTCTAGAAAAGGCCTTTTAATTTAAAACCTGTCAAGGCAAAATTCTAATCACCGGTTCCCGAGCACCAGAGAAACTTCAGGCGCCGGCTATGGAGTAAAATGTACAAATGTTGCATTCTTATCACTTACTCAAAGTGAACTTATAATGTTTCATAAGCGTTTTCCGCATGTATTGATATTTCTTGACAGCGACAAAAGCTGTCACAAAAAACAGCTTGTTCTCCTAAATTTTTGAAGTTGGTTTGATTTAGCAATAACTGATCGAGACGCAAGAGTTGGAGTTATCTTGCAAGTCCGAAGAAAACAACCAGCCGTCAAAAACTGCATTAAACCGTCGCTTGTTTGCTTCTTTGCGGTTGCATCAGTTACAGTGCGGCTGTTAACGGGTTTTTTTTCAAAATATCAAATTTTTCAATTTGGTTCACTCCACGCACACTTAAGAGGCTAATTTTAGGGAGGAAATGGGTTCTCGAATGAGCACATTCTCATTCCAGCAGCACGCTGTTGGAATGAAAATCTATCAAAAATTCGTAACTTTGTTATTTCCGTGCTAAATTTTTTTGTATGCGCTTAAAAAATTAAAACAATGCATGCTATTAGGCAGAATAACTGATTTTCTGGTTTTGTTTCAAGGTTTGGCACTGAGAGCATACGTGTTTAGCATAGCCGCCTATTTAAAATCTCGAATGAGTCTACCATAGACGGGTATGTTAACATCAAAGGCTCATAGTGAATAACCCGAAAATAAAAACGAAAGATCAGTTGTTTTGCCTAAGGGTATGCGTTATTTTGTATTTTTTAAGTTTATACAAAAGAATTTAACACGAAAATTAACAAAGTTACGAATTTTTGAAGATTTTGATTCCAGCAGCGTGCTGCATGGGCCACCGCACGCGTACTTAAGCTAAGTTGCTGCTAGACAGCTGCCTTAACTTCGCCAGCAGTATGGCAAACAAAATCGGCAATAAGTTCAAGAAAAAATAATGGACGGCTCTGTAAATAATATGCTCTCGTCGTACATTGTATAGTATTTAACCATCCTCCAAACTAGTTGCAATCAGGTGCGTGCCGCAATTTAGTTAAAGACTCCCGTACACCGTTCAGGAACAAGCCGTATGCAGACTATAGAAAGTCTCATGTATTCCCGATATATACCACAGCCGACGGAACTATTTCCGCGAGGAAATGCCACGAAGTGTTTTATGATAAAGCTAGTGAAAAGTAAAACTCTGCTAGTTGCTATCGCTAGTTACTGCTGGTTGTTTCCATATGTGCCTGAATGCCGGATATTTATGTAAGTACGTATGCCCAAGATGCGGTTTATGGTACAATTTTAGAAATTTAATTTTACCTCAACCGGCGGCGGGGTGGGCGGCTTCTCCGGTGGCGGCTTTCCTTTGTTCATCAGTTCCTGTGCTTTCAACTTCAACGCATCCAGCGTCTCAGGATAATCTTTCATTACATCATTCAAATCCGCTTTACTTAGCACATACAAATTAGAAAATCCTTTGGAGCGGACATCGGCCGTCCGACGATTCCCACCGGCCAGCGCCAGCAGACTAATCTCTCCAAAGACACTACCCGGCGTCAAGGTCACCGCCACTCTCCCATCGGGCAGCACCACTTCCAGAATGCCCGAACGAATAATGTACATCTCCTTGCCAATCTCCCCACGCTTACAAATATAGTCATTGGGCAAGTAAACGCTGGGCTTCAGACGCAGCAGCAGTTCTTCCAGTACTTTCTTATCAACATCCTTAAACAGCTGTACTTTATGGATGGTGCTAAAGTGTACTTCCATAGCAAGATCCGTACGCAGTTTCACCGGTAACCCCTCCAATAATCTCCCTTCATCGATCGTTTTCTGTTGTTCCCAGTTATACAACAGCCATGTGCGTACGCGCTCCTGCAGCTCTTTGGGGATTTTCAACGTGTGCATATGTTCAACTATGGCATCCATGACCTCGTAGAATTCATCTTCCTGCCGCGTCATCGCCTTCAATACATCGCGAATCTGACCGACTAGCGTGGCAAAGACAAAGACACCGAGAAACCACAGAATCGTACTGTAGATCATCTCGGAAATGTAGGCGGGGAAATTTAGATTGCCAATAATCGTCACCATTGAAACGGAAAAAAAGAAGCAAAAAATATAGGCATTGTACTTGCCGGGGAAATTGCATTTATCCGGAATGCTATCAGCAGTGGCATTCTGGCATCTTGGCCTTTCGTTGTTGTATACAAACGAATCATCTTCGGAGAAGTTTTTCCAATAAGAGAAATAGAAGAAGATGCAGGCATTGGCATGGATTAAATACATCATATACGCTACCGAGCGCAAAACGCGAAAATAATATGGATTGGTAAATAGCAGATCAATGCGATCCAGTAGTTCCCAATAACTGTGGATTTTTATTAAACGCAGCAGCCGGAATAACGGGTTCACCGTACCGTTCACTTGATTGAGTTCCGGGACGAGATAGAACAAATCCAACGGAATCAAGCAGCAAATGTCCAGAATAAAATCGTCGCTGACGACGTACACCCGCATTATTTCCTTTTTGTCTGTCACTTCGATGCCGTTAACGTAAGCGCGTATGGACGGCTTCCAAATGATCAAATCCAGCAAGTACACCAAATCACAGAAATAGTCAATTATTAGCCAGTACATTAAATTGTCTGGATCCTGGACATAAAATGCCGCACGCAGAGGAATAACAATGGCATTGTAGACGAAGCACATACTGACCAGGCTCAGCCATGCCAGATATATCCGGGAATGCGGGTCGAACGATGGCGGCCGCGGAATTTTGTAATACCATTCTGGCACCTGTGTGCAGCAAAATCCGTACTTTTGATTAACTTGTTCGAAAGATATTGCCCACAAAATTAAAGTTTTCTTGCTATGCAGCATACGTAATATTAAGTACTAGTAATTAATCCGGTTTCACGTACTTTGCTATAAAAAAGTATGACCTGTGCATATAATAATAATAATAATATGATTATTATTTATATGTAAGCATGGATGTACATACAAAATGAAACTGCACTATGTACTTTACAATCACAGCTACTGATCGTACGAGTAATCGTACTTTAACAGCCGGTAATTTCCACAGCTTGATAATAACCGGTGGTGGCGGTTCCGGTTCGGCTCGTTTCGGTGGCGGTGGCGGCGGTGGAGCCTTTTTCTTCTCAGCTTCCTTGGGCTCAGCCGGTTTGAGGACGGATTCATCCGCTTTGGGCGGTGGCGGTGCTTCCGGTTTCAGCAAATCAGCGGTCGGAGCTTGCATAACCGCCTGCTTGGCCTGTAAGGAACGGGCCCGGAATGCAGCGGCTAAGTTCTTCAGCCGTTCCTGCAGCACTTGCCCATGCTCGCTTTGCAGACTGCAAAATAATTATGAGCGTAGGTATTATGTAAGTACTTTATAGAGGATCGAGAGACACAAGTTCTTATGAGTCGGTGAAACAGTTGTAGCAAACTGTAAATGTGTAAACGTACGTTGATGTGTACTTTATTAATGTGTACACGTAGGGGAAATGGATTTGCAGTTAACAAGAAATAAGAGTTTTATGTAGCAGGAAAAATGGCAAATTATTCTTCCAGCATTTCAGGAACTCCAAAGGTTCTCTCGGGAGAGCTCTGCATTTAAAGTTCTAATTTGATGGTGTATAGAAAGCATTTTCCTTTTTTTCTTGAGCAGATTCGATTAGCATTTTAGAGACCATTTGTTTGACTTATACATTAAAAAAATTACAAAGTGAAAATTCCTCCTGGCGTAATCATAAATATTTCAACATGATGCAATCGCGATAGACTTCCTCAAAGTAAACATTCCTGTGTCAGATACGATTTATACAAGGTCACATCAGGGGTATCATGTACTAAACGTGCGCTCAACTTACTAGACGGTGCTGGTGTTGAGGTTGGCCTCGTTCTCCTGGGCCGTGAGGAAATCGGAGACGCGCGCCGTCTCCGGTGACCTGGCCAGCGCCTCGTCCACCAGCTGCTCGTGGACGGATAGGAT
Organism: Paramacrobiotus metropolitanus; assembly: GCF_019649055.1. NCBI lineage: Eukaryota > Metazoa > Tardigrada > Eutardigrada > Parachela > Macrobiotidae > Paramacrobiotus > Paramacrobiotus metropolitanus. Next base: position 191,732 of record NW_026570246.1, read on the forward strand.
TTCCAGTTCCTCATCATTCTGCGGTCCAGTGGGCATGACGTGAACGTGCTGATGGAATTGCGGCTGGGAATTGGTGCTGGCCACACTGCCGCCGTTAGGGGAGATCTCACTATCCGAGTCACCTTTCCCTGAATCGGAGATCAACACAGGCGCGGGTGCAGGTGAAGGGAATGCGGGTTTATGGCCTGACATGCCCGCGATGCGACACGATTAACCATGCATCAGCACGTACCGTGAATATACTCGCCAGTGTCATACAGACATATCGGATTACAATACTTAGGGGCCGCGCTGCTGTTTTTGACTCGGGATGATTGTTTCCGGGTAAAGTCGGTTTAGCGCGAGTGCTGCTGGAAGGGATATGTGTCGATCATACAGTTTACCTCGCAATGGGGTCTGTAATCTACAGTTGTGAGCTGGCGTGGAGGAAATACAATTTAGCGATGGGTGCTACCTGTGCAGGATCTTTGAAGATCGATGAATTGGTAGCTTAACCGGCAGCACGTCCCTAATCTGATACAATCAATATGGGGATGTGTGCATTAGAAACACCACGGCTGGGCTGCCGGTGGATTAATTATGAACACACGGCATCAACAATGCGGAATCAATCGATATTATTGGTGCCGTAGGTGAGCGAAGCATCTTTTTTTACCGGGCACCAGCGTCAGCTTGTGGGTACGGGCGAAATCACCGGAAGTATCAAATGCCGGTGACGATCCAAGCAAGCTTTCTTGCAATTGTAATTATATCGGCATTGCTTTTTTTCAGATTTTTTAATAAATTCTGCATACGTTTGAGCGTTGTAAAATTATCTAAATTATGAAGTGCGGCATATTGTATTTGCAGCTGCGGAAATATTGACCGTGATTTATTTGCATAGAAGACGGAAGCACTTCAAACCATGCATACGTACCATTCGTACTGCCATATTGCTTACAAAACATACAAATTACGAATAAAATCTTTAAACAGTAAAGATATGTACAAAAATATTTCTTAAAGTGTTTGTACACAAGCAGAAAGTATTCTTTATAAATTTTCCGACACACTGGAATGCACCGGTTCGGTGGAGGACATGGGCGACTGATAGGTGCCGGGGCTGCTGGAGGTGGCGGTGTCGGGTGAGTCCCGATCGGAGCGCAGAGATCTACCAGCAGAGATCACATTGTTAGTAAGCAGGGATGATGGTGCATTAAGGGGAGAAATTTTCGGGGTGTTGAACAACCTTCGCTTAATGTTAACCATCTGACTGGCTGCGCTCTCGCCCTCCTGACTGCCACCTCCGTCGTTCTCACCGGACACCACCGGCAGCAGACTCCCGCCCAGCGTCCTCAACGGAATATTATTCGATCTGTTGGACGATGTGTAACTGCTGGACCGCGATTCCAGGATCTCGTGGATGTGCCCGACGTAGTGACCTTTCTTCCGTATACGCGGTCCGCGCGGCGTCTCTTCCAGTTCAGATGACGAGTCATCCGGTGGAAATGCTTGATTTCGCCTGCGTCTACCGGATTTTCTGGTGACAGTGTTCAGGGTGTCCGTGCGAGGTGGAACCGCCGGAAATACAACGGGTTTTCTATCGGGTGCAATGTCGCCGTTGGGTATTTGCAGTTTCGTGTCCGTGTGATTACTTGTGTTGTCGGGAATCTGATCAGGCACAGCGGCAGTGTTGACAGTCGCGTCAAATGATCTGGGTGAGTGCAGGTCGTCATCCGGGAGTGCTTTCATTTCGGATGCGGAGCTGGAAACGATTTTCAGCCGTACTGCCGATCCTGGATTCATTACTTTCGTGGCGACGTGCACCATTTCCGGTGTGGGCACTCGGTTGGGTACAATCTGCAAAAAATTAAATAACCTTTGACGCATACGTATGACGTATACGTACTTGAATACATCACAGGTACAGCATTACCGTTATTCAACTCATTGTCAGTAAGCATAATGCCGGTAACTTGAATTTATGTTAAGACATTTAAAACAGCAGTCAAACCAAGGGATACAAATGTCCTCAAAATTATTTCTGTTACTTGCGCAATGAACAAGTTTCTGCAACGTTAGCGCTACTTTTAACCCGAAAAAATTTTTAAACAAAGAGCCATGTTCACATATCTAAATTTTAGCACAAATTAGTAATTTTGGTGCTAACCTGTACTGCTTCCGGATGCGGCAGCTTTTCCGGCGGCGGTTTGCCCTTATTCAGTAGCTCCTGCGCTTTGGCTCTAAGCGCATCCAGCGTCTCCGGATAATCCTTCATCACATCGTTCAAATCCGATTTGCTCAGTACATACAAATTGGAGAACCCTTTCGAGCGTACATCCGCCGTACGCCGATTGCCGCCGGCCAGCGACAGCAGGCTGACCTCTCCAAAAACACTGCCGGGTGTTAAGGTCACCGCCACCCGCCCATCCGGGCAGCACCACCTCCAACACCCCCGATTTGACAATGTACATCTCCTTCCCGATTTCCCCGCGCCGGCAAATAAAATCATTCGGCAGGAAGACGTTGGGTTTGAGCCGCAACAGCAATTCCTCCAACACCGTCTTATCCACATCTTTGAACAACTGTACTTTGCTGATGACATGGAAATGCACTTCCATAGCCAAATCCGAACGAATTCGTACCGGTAAACCTTCCAAGAATTTTCCCTCATCGATCGTCCGTTGCTGCTCCCAATTGTATAACAGCCACGTTCGTACCCGCTCCTGTAATTCTTTAGGAATTTTCAGCGTGTGCATATGCTCCACAATGGCGTCCATTAACTCGTAGAATTCGTCTTCTTGATGCGTCATCGCTTTGAACACATCGCGCACTTGTCCGACCAGCGTGGCGAAGACGAACACACCGACAAACCACAAGATGAAACTGTAGATCATAGCCGGCAAGGTGTGGGGAAAACTCAGGTTGCCGATAATGGTCACCATCGATACAGAGAAAAAGAAACAGAATACGTAATCCGTATAATCGCCGGGTAAATTGCATTTCAGTTTGTCGCTTTCTTCCACCGGATTGTGGAAGGTCTTACTGAGATTCTGACAATCCGGATGCCGGTTATTGTACACAAACTCGTCTTCAGAAGTGAATCCGTATAGGTACGAATAATAGTAATAAATGCATGCGTTAACGTGGATCAAGTACATGGAATAAGCAAGAAAGCGCGCCATGCGAAAATAATACGGATTGGATACGAGTTGGTCAAGCCGGTCTAATAATTCCCAGTATGAGAAGATTTTTAAAATACGCAGCATTCGAAATAAAGGATTAATTCCCACCTGGGGCACCAGGTAGATAAAGTCTAGCGGGAGAATACTTAACACGTCAAACACGAAGGATTGTGTACGGACATATTTACGAACGATTTCTTTCGTCTGGGTTATTTCGATGCCGTTGACGAACACGCGTATACACGGCTTCCATATGATAAGGTCGGTTATGTTAATTAAATCGCCAATGTAATCCGCCAGTAACCAGATGAACCATAACCGTTCGGATGGCTCGAAAAATGCCGCACGGTACGGAATAAACACCGCATTGTAAATGAAAAAGACGCTCACCACAGTTAACCAGCCGAGATACTTCGTAGCGTGTGGGTCGAAAGATTCCGGACGGGGAAGGTTAAAATACCAATCTGGTACCTGTATGGAGTTTTTTACATTGGTTTATCCGTATTCATAAAATTGGGTATTTGACTTAATGTAGGTCATTCAACGTCACTAAGCCGGTTATCAAAAAGCAGTTTGGTACTTGTGTGACCTTTGCAAGTTTTAGCTGCAGTGAACTGTGAATGGACAAACGTTATCTTTTTTTGTGTATTGACAACTAATTTTTTATATTTGCTCGTAGTAAAAGTTCCCAATACAACAACATAAAATGTAAGCTTACGCGTATAGCCAAGCGACCGATTCTTATCCGAACAGCCTGTCGAGAATGCGATCTTTTTCGGGGTGTGCTAACTGTATCCGGCGACGTCACGGCATCGAGATGGACCTGACCTGAACCTTCCAGTATGTTTTCGATTTCGTACTGTACAACAAGGGGGTTAGCGGCCGGATCCGGGAGGGGTTGTACTTCGTGCGGTTCCGGTGTGGGCGGTCGCAAATCCAAATCCAAAACGCTCTGGTCCGACCGCGCTCGGAAGGCGCGTACTAATTCCAGCAGACGGCGGCGAATTCTGTCACCCCTCATGGTTCTGAAACTATGCTGGGCATATTGTACAATACAGAATGAACGAACACAACAAGTATTAAATCCGGATCGGGACATTTTTAAATTATATCTTCAGGTAATTCTTTAAGCATTGCTTACCTTAAAATAATATATAATCTGAAAATGTCCCGATCCGCATTTAGTACGATAATTTGCATAAATGCACGAACGCATAATTTTTCTGCACAAATGTATTTGGCGTTTGTACTATAATCTGCCATTCGAGATCCCCAAAAGCAACTTAATTTAATTATTTAATTATTCTTCTTAATATATGCATATGTGTCATATGTCACAGGCTTATACAGTTTAGCTATAAATGGGTGACAGATGTATCCATAAACTGCAATATAAGAGTAAAGAAGCAGATGGTTTATGAATTATGCATATTGTAGGCTTGAATTTATAATAAAAAAACTCGCATAACACGAGTACTTGGATTCTATGCATCCACTGTATTCCCGGAACTTACTAGGCAGTCAGTGGATCCAGTGGTTCCTTTCGCTTAACAACCGGGATGACTGGAACTGCTGCAGCTGCGGACTGCGATGACCTTTCCAGTGCCTCATCCACTAAGCGCTCATGTGCTGCGAGTGCAGTCCCACTGGTCTGCTCCTGTTTATCGATATCGCTGGCCTCTGATGGTCTTCTCTCGTTCGAATCAGCCGCAGCCTTGATTTCTTCATTATAAATGTTGTCTAAAGAAGTAATACTAGGGCGGGGATTCTGATCCATGGTACTCAAAAATTTACCACGCTATACAGTACTCTGGAAACGGATGAACTATCCAGTAGTATTGACTGCAAGGCACTACTAATATAAGGATTTCGCGTTTTGCAACAATTTGTGTTAGTCTACGCAGGTTTATATAGGAGAAGATTGTTGGTGTCAAGTTATCAACCTGCATCACTTTGTGTATTCTATTCAGGTGGGTACGGCAAAGTTTTGAAGGATGGATCCTATGTCAACAAAATTTGATAACCAAATGGCAACACTGTCAAGGCTTGCTTATAAGCTGCAGATAATATTCCACTCCATTAATCGATCCAGAAAACCTAAACATTCCATATCGTTCGTCCCGTCCATCATCCATACTGCTCTGAACGCACTTGCATATATTATATATTGATAAGTGAATACAAAAGAATTCTGCATTTATTGGTTTATGTTCTTTTCTAATGTAGTCTACTAAACAAATTTTTTATTCGTCAGTGACCACTGATTTCTTATATTTTTTAGGGTGTCTGGCATTACATTGGTAAGACATTATACAGCTAAATTATATGGCAGTTTATAGCGGATTTGACGAAGGTCATCACTTAAAGTGATTATTGTTAGTGACTTATCAGAGTATTAGAATTTGAGGAAATTAAATTTGAGGTATAGCAGATTATTTACTCCCACTAAACCAGGCAACAAACAATTTGAAAATACTCTGTAGGAGCAAAAACATACGCGATTTATCACATCTTAATATGCCATGAACTGCATGACGAAGGCGTTTGTTGGTTTATACAAATAATTAATAAATAACAAATGTATCGCAATCACTTGTTTTATGATAAGCTAGGCTTCTTAATATCGTATGGCATGATACAGATGACAATAGAGTAGACAGCAAAAGTATAAAAGAGAAACATTGTGCAATAACTGTAGAGCCTTATCAGCCGCCTGTGCATTGTCAAATAATGTACCATAAGAATGTAAGATAAATTTGTATGATACCATTATAATTTTTGCTGTTGTGTGCGAAGAAGGAAATTAAAACATAATTACTGCGTACACTAATATTGTGCAACTATGCAAGTAACTAGGATTGTCGTCCAGTCTGACTATTTAAAATTTGACCCATTTCTGACTGTTCCCTTAGCTAGAAAGATACCTACAGATATATGAGTACAATTCAAAATGAAATGCATTTCTTATTGGCTATTCCTGATGCTGTGTACAGTTGTAATCTCGGACTATGTGGCAGCGGAAACCACTCGTAAGATTCTACCAGTACACCGTTTTTAGGGAATAGGGAAGATCTTCCTCGGAAAGCGCAGTTTGCAGTACTGCTAGCACATTACACTGTCAGCTGAACTATCTGCAGTGTACAATACATGTGTTGTACTGGAATCAGGCTTGCTTTAACGTTTCCTCGATATGTGCAATTAATACCTAATATGGCTACAAAGTACAGAGTATCGTAATATGCTAAACGTTTTTCCAGATGGATGCAAATCTCCGGCGATCATCAACGCTAGTTCGGGAAGCATTGAGTCTCCTTATTACGATTTCTACCCAAATCAGACGTACCCTTTCAACCTGCGATGCAGGTGGATCATACAAGGAACATCTGGCCAGGTTGGCTACTGTGCTTTATAATTTGCCCTTACATGACACTGCGTGATAAGAGCGTAGCTTCTGCTCAAAACAAAGGGGAAATATAGATATAACAAAATGTGGCTGTTGTGTATAATATTACTGTAGCATTCGTTAGTTTGGCGTGTACCATTAAAGTATACAAAGTATATGTTGCGCGCGTCGTCCTGTTATTGTAAACTAATTTATTTTTTCCGGGTAAGCACCTGTGTTTTATAATGATAACTGATAATTCATGCAGATATTAATACGGAAAATTAGGCATAACGGGCCTATTTGGAAGACGCATGGCCAGTAATAACCATCATCGAGAACTCTAGAATTCAAATCTAACCCGTCAAAAAGACCTTTAGCTTTCCGTCCAGCTACTGTGGTTATACCGATCCAGCCCTTTTCCATTTACAGAATATTAAACTGACCTTTGGCAGTGGATTTAGCGTTGGGACAAACCCCACCCTGACCGGACGATGCGGTACGGACTTCGTCAGGGCACTTTCACCTGATCTTCAGACCATATGCAATCGAAATCCCCTGCAGGTGCCTCTTTATGGTCAGTCAAATACGTAGTATACTTATAATAAGACGTACAATACTTGGCTAACAACCATAGCGAAATAACAAGATAGCTACCCGCGTCGTAATTCGAACGTTGATGTCGACGTTTCTAACTTCCCAGCAATCATATAAGTTGTCTTCATGCCAAAATTAATGTTTTAGTAAACGCAGCTAATATAAAGCTACGTCAGCAAATAACTTGAAAGTTGTGCGCTACACAGGAGACCTTTGTGGAAGCGAGCCCCCTTCGCACTTGGTGATCGGAAACGATACGGTTGTGATCGAATTCTGTGAGCTCTCATGCCCACGACGTTCTTTGTTCTTTTGCGGCGCGATGCGCGAAGCTTTTTATACGTAATAAAATTCGGTGTGTTGTTTCTAGGTACATTTGGACTTAACAATTTTCCATCAGGGTAGGTTGTGGTAATGGACATCTCCATGGCCATCGACTGCGTGTCACACGAAGATGAATTTTCTTTATGGACATCGATCGTGCTGAGCCATAGAAAACTCACCGCAAAATACTGACACTAAAACTAAAATTTGTTTACAGAAAAAAAGGCTTCCATTTGCACTTTAACAGCACAACGGAGGATGCAACAGTCAGTATCCAACATCCCGCACCACCCACCACGCCGGCTCCGTCTGAGTGTGAAGACCTGACATTCGAGCTGAGCGACTATAATTCCACTGGTCTTTACATTGAATCACCGCGTTTTCCCAACACCTACCCGGAGAACACGAACTGTGTATGGAAGGTTAATCTGGATGCGAATGAGCCAAGAAACGTACTGGTAAGATCTTTTGTATTATTAGAAACAGCGTACAATATAAAATAGGCAGTAGATAAACTGAAAAGTCTTTATACTGAAAATTTGCAATACGAGTACGTACTGTAAATAGAACTATAGAAGTGGCTGCGGCCAATAAAGCAGTTTAAGCAATACAGCACGAAGTGAAAATTATTGCAGACGTTTATCGGAACACAGTAAAATACCAAACGGTGCTGCGAACCTTTCCCATATATCTTCGTATAATCTTTCTACGACTTGACTTTTCTCTAACAAGTGAGTTTTATATTAGGTGAATGCCGAGTTTTTTGAGCTGGACAAAAACGATGAGCTGACAATAAACCAGCAGAATTCCATCGACTTTACTTGTATGTAAAGTGGCAAATATGTATGGTGGCGCATGCACATAAGTCTTAAGTTGTATCTAATCCTAGTTTTGACCTTCAAATTTCTTGGAAAGAATGGCCCACAGGGAATTCGTCTGACCGGAAACTTCTTGGTAAACTGTGGAAATTTCTTCTTTACGAAATTTAGACGCTAATAACAAAATCAGAAAACTGAATTAACTTACAAATATTGAATAATAAAAATAGCCAGCTAATGCTTACGTCAACTGCAACAGTATTGCCTGTTTATAAGCCATTTTTGAGATTGTTCTGATCCATTGACCAATTAATTAAAATTTAGTTTGTTACGTTTGATACCGATGGAGTGGCGGGAAGCGGAAAAGGATTCCGTATTCATTTAAAATGTAAGGGCCCGTAATAAATTAACAACGTAATTGTTGACATTTGTTGTTAGCGCTTGCTACTGTACTTAGACCATCGCAGGCATAGTGATTTTCATTTGTGAAATTTTGCAGTTTCTGATTGCTCTTCTGACACGGGAATATGTGTCAATAATCCCCGTGGAGACGTTTGCTTTACTGAAGACATGATGTGTGACGGTAAAAGGCAGCGTATACAATTATTTTATAATTATTGTTATTTGCTTCGTAAGACTTATGACTGTGGCGTTTTGTACCCACAACTTGAATCGAACGTAGAAAGTAACTAAGCCATCTATCACAAAAAAGGTGTTAAGATACACTAAATTGAATACCGGGATAATACCGATAACAGAATTTCGAAAAGAAAGCTCTGGGTACTTAATAAACAAAACTAGGTAATATTGTACACTTCAAGGAAAACGAGACTGTCAAAATGGAGAGGACGAAAACTGTCCAACCGGATGTGGTTCGCCAGCATTTCCACCCCTTCTTAGCACAAAGCAGCAGCGAATTGTTGGAGGAATAGAGGTACATCGAGTAACTTTTTAATTTTTTCGTGATTTTATTTCGTCAAGGTCAGTCCGTAATATAGTAGAAATATTAAGTTAAAATCGTAATCTACTGCCCTCCTGATTTTTAACAATAACTGGTTGGCGACAGGCACGCCCACACAGTTGGCCATGGCATGTCGCTTTCCGCGCGTTTGACGGTGCCCTCGCGTGTTCTGGAACCATTGTATGCTAATCAGGCCCCATAATGTCTTGCAGTTCTCTGTGACGGGTTTTAAAATTAATAGATTGACCACTCTTGGATTTTGACTTCCAAGGACTGCTGTCAAACGTTGTCCTTGTAAGTTCGATCAAGGTGAAAACAACATTATTTATTTTGAATTCCTTATTGGTTTTATTTCAAGGAATTTACTTTTGCTTTTTGTATCATTGTCTATTTTATGTTACGCTTATACCGATATAAACACTATACCCTTTACAGTGCAAATGAGGCGTCTTTTATGGGAAATGGAGCAGTTATTCATGTGGGGAACATGACCTTTTTAATACGAGAGAGCCCAATGTTGCAATTTACTATATTGACCAACTGATTGAATATCCGAATGTTGGAGGAGCTGCATTCTTTGATGAAAGTGACTTTTGTCTTGTAAAAACAAAATCGGTATGTATGAGTACTTAACTATCTGTACTTGGTAAATGTAAAGCTATCATTAAATATTTCTTAAATTTGTACATGTTCTGCGTTCACAGTGCCCACGTAGCATGTGTGCCATGAATATATGCCATGAAAAATCGTATCGTGTATGAAGTCGCAGCTCTGCTTTGAATATTACGGCGTAAATACACTGATTGTTGCAGAAAATATTTTTCAATGATCACGTGATGCCGGTTTGTCTTCCATCCGTAATTGGCCATCCAGCGGGCACGGTCTGCTATGCAACGGGATGGGGAGCGGCAGAAAAAAACGAAGCATCACTAAGCCAGGGCGCTTATACGGACCGTTTGCGCCAAGTTGACTTGACCATTCTCAGCGATAAAGTATGCAGTCAGCAGTTTAATACTTCCGGTATTACTCCAGGAGTACTATCGCATCCAGCTGCGGTGTGTGTGGAGAGCAATTCTGCCAAATCGACGTAAGTTACATTCTGTACAGGCTAATTCTAGTAATATGTCAACTGCAATATCAAACTTTTCTATTCCACTTCGGCCAGATGCTACGGCGATACGGGCGGACCACTGGTATGTCGCAGCAGTACCAATCTGCAGAGATGGGAGCTTGTTGGAGTCGTTAATCGCTGGATGTAAGAAACAGGCTTTTGGGTAGACGATCTGTACATGATTTTGTTTGCAATCTTTTGTGTCTTTGCAGGGGATGTGTAGTCGAAACCAGCGGAATGCCCAGCTACTTTTCAAAAGTATCATATGAATATGTTTTGGACTGGATAACGTCCACTGTATTTCCCTTTGGCAAATAAAATCGTTAAGGGTCGTGTGTTTATTACTTCTAGTGCTAGATTATCTACTGTAGCTATGTAATATTCGATGTAATTTCGCTATTATCTGTAAAAGTGTAACAATTACAGATAGCTCATTAAAAGTCAAGTTTGCGATCAGACGTTAGTCACGTGACTAACGCAAGTAACATTGCATGTGTTGTTTTTTTGGCTCGTACCAATTAAACATAAGAAAAGCAAAAAACCCACATAAGAATTAATAAAAAATTCACTTTCATTAAGCCTGTACGCAATAATTTTAAACAGAAAGGTGCCCAGACGCAGTATTATGACAGCATCAGATTATTCGATACAGGTAATACCAAGTATAGTCATAATCATAGGCTTTTTTATTTGCAACGTGATAGTAGCCGTGTAATTCATCCCATCAATAACCGAAAGATTGAGAGAGTTTTAAGATACAAAGGAAGATACATTTTAAGATACATTTTAAGATACATCTTGTAGTTAGCTGTACAGGCAGTAATCGACTGCACGCCGCGAATGCATTTGTAGCAAAAGATGACAGAATAAGCATCTGTTAAGGTCGATCGTTGATATTCTTAATAGTTAACCCAGACGTCCCAAACTCATCCGACGATTGCTCCAGATCCGGCGGCTCCAAATCCAGGTTCCCATAATTTTCTTCACTAGAGGAGTGAACACTAGGCGGTCGGGAGCCGACACTCTCATTGGACGGCACCGACGGCAGCCGGAAAATCTGGTTGTTCCGGCTGATTTTCACTGCCGGTTTGGCCGGTGACACCAGTTCATGCTGCTCAAAGGATTGCTCGTCGTGCGACACCTCCACCGGGGCAATCTTCGCCGGTCGCTGGAACAACCGGCGCAGCGGAGCCGCAAGAAAATTCGGGAGAAACGACAGCGTACTCCGCATGTCGGAGGAATCATCACTGTCCACTTGTGCTAGCGGCGCCGGTGATTTATCCCGCAACGACTGCCGACTGCGCAGCGGACTGCGGGCTTTCCGCCGGCGGGGGGCGGCGGCCGCCGTGCTCGGCCCGTCTTCCGTGTCCGAGGAGAGTTTGCGCTGCAGGACTTCCTGTTCCCGGCGCCGTCGCAGTAATTCCGTGGAGGTGGGACGGCGCGGGTGGAGTTCTGGGTCATCGGCGGGAACGTCCGGTACGGGATGAGGCGTCGGTAGGCGTTCCATGTTCTCATCGTTGGTGGATTCTGGCAGGCAAAGCTCTTCTTCTGAAGGGTTAATGTCCGCCTCCTTTGGCGCCGGTATGGAGGCGAAGGAGGGCGCACGCACGCTGGTTTTGGATAGGCGTTTCTTTAAGCTGGATTTCGGGTCGAGGACGTGGATAACGGTGCGGACAAATTCCGGGGTCGGAGACCGGGTTTTGATGACCTGCACAACAAATCGGCATTTAAACATTCTCATTATCAATAACTTATTCATATACAGTAACGTCAGTAAGTTTTTAAAAGTCACACATGCAGTAAAATTAGGCAGTGTCCATGGGCAAATTCAGCCAAGAGGAAAACGGAACCGCTGCCTGTATATAGATAGATATACATTCTACACATCCGCACTTGTTGGAAGAAACAACAGAATTATTACGTATCAGTCGCGCTTAGCTATTTCTTCCATGAAAGATAAGGGAACTGTTACGAGAATTCCAAAGCAATTTTATCCTCTAACGACGATACTATAGTCTACACGGGCTTTCCAAGAATGTTTTACATGGCCACAAAATCCGAAAAGTCGAAAAGCTGCTCAAGCGAGATACTACCACTCACAAGTATCATCACGTGAATGTTAATCGACACCGGCTTTCGACTTACTTCAACAGGTGGTGGGAGCTTTCTTTCGTCTGTCGGACTAATTCGTTGGTACAACCGCTGAGCCTTCTTTTTCAGCGCTTCCTTCGTTTCGGGATAATCACGTAGAACTTCATTAAGATCAGCTTTCCGCAGTACATACAGATTTGAAAATCCCCTGGACCTGAAGACGACAAATCAAATTATAAAAGTTCTGGATCTACGCATAGTAAGTATATTCAACCATGATTCGAGGAATGAATGCGTCGGAACTGGTAAGCAGCTCGAAGCTACAGTTAAACTAAAGTAACTGCGTCGTTAAATTTGCATGCTTGCCCAAAGACGTGTTAACAACAACACATAATAAACGTGCAGATACGATAACTTTTATGTCTCTGATGGTGCCAAAAATTGTCGCGGCATGGAAGTCAGCCGCTGTTTAATGACAACGTTAACGTTGCATTATTATCAGATGGATTGCACAACTGCTGCCCAGTACGTATTACGTACATATAATATTTTATATGTGTAACATTATACGTTATTTATGTGCATCCAGTCTTTACCAAATGTTTTAATGCCGTACAATACATTGTTAGTAATTCAGTACAGCTATTGCATACATTTTATCTTATTAGGTTTCTTCGTCTTACTCGTATTTTGGGCAGTAGCCACTTGAAAATGTGCTGTACTCACCAGTCAGCTTTAATACAAGTCAAGAACGATATCAATTCAACAGAATGTGCAAAACAAAAATTAATATCCATCGGGCAATGCTATGTTCTCAGTATATCTGTATTTTGAACTGACATTGTGGTTCGGCGTTTTAATTTTGGTACAAGTAAGTATGACTTGTATGCAAGTTGGTTTGCGCTGAAATTTAATTGCTTGAAACCTACCTAACATCCGCTGTTCGGCGATTCCCTCCAGCCAACGACAGCAGACTGATTTCCCCAAAGACACTGCCCTCACTGAGCGTGGCCACCACCTTATTCTCCGCCGCAATGACATCCAGCACCCCGCTGCGGACAATATACATCTCCTTGCCGACCTCCCCTTCTTGCAGATGAAATCATTCGGCAGGAACACCACCGGCTTCAGCTTCAGCACCAGATCCCGTATCATACTCTGATCAATCCCCTGGAACAACTGCACCTTACTCAGCGTATTATAATGCACACACAGCACCAGATCCGTCTTGAGCTTCTTGGGCAGGCCGTCCAGGAGGGAATTCTCATCCAGGGTCTTGTGCTGTTCCCAGTTGTAGGAGAACCATTCCCGCACACTGACCTGCAGTTCCTTAGGTAGGCGGAGATTCTGAAGATAGCGGATGGCCGTGTCAACCGTCTTCTGGTAGTGGTCTTCCTGATAGGTCATCTGCGTGAAGATGTCACGGATCTGACCAATGAGCAGGGCGAAGACGAACACGCCCACCAGCCAGGAAAAGATCATGTAGGCATTCTCGACGATGTTCTCCGGTTCCGGGGCGTTGCCCACGGCGGTAGCGACGATAAAGGAGCGCCAGAAACAGTGCAGATAGGCGGGACGCGTTTTATTATCGTACACCCAGTGGTTGGTTCCAAATCCTGCAGAAAGTAGAATTTAATTTACTGCAGTTGTACATAACTACATAGAATAATTTCTCAACGCTCACTGGCTCAAACTCATACTTATCAATGCAGTAACGCAAGTCGTAAGATGGGTAATCACTCTAAATAATTCTTACTAGTCACAAAAAAAAATTTCAGCACTTTAAATAAATAAAGTGACCATGTTCTCCGTTTATGTTTTCCGCACTTCCGCCATTACTTTCCGCACTAGCACAGCTTCGAAAATTCGGCCAAAAGATGAAAGCCAGGATAAATTTGTGGCACAAGTAATCAGAAAAAGTACTGTATCGCCACACCCGATTGATTGATGGCGAGACTCGAATGACAAAATTACCATATAAAATTGCATAATTTACCTTCGGTCTTGGAGATGTAATAAAACAAGCATCCATTAGCATGGATCATCCACATCATATACGCCAGCGAATTCAACACCCGCAGCAGATGCGGCGACCGGGCTACCTGATCAATCCTTGACTGATATTCCCAGTATGATGGCAATTTGAGCACTTTGGGCAGTCGCAGCAGTGGATTGACGCCGACAATCCGGACCAGATACAAAATGTCAAAGGGTACCGATGCCAAAATGTCAAGCTTGAACCGCCAGGAGCGCACGTAGCGTTTAATAATTTCCCGCCGATTTTCTATCCATACACCGTTCGACACGAATCTGACGGATGTTTTGAAGAAAATAATATCGATTAGGTAGAGAATATCGCAGCAATAATCCGCTAAGAACCACCAGTGCTGATTATGCTCGTTCTGCAAATGATCGAAGGCGGCACGCATTGGAATTGCGTAGGCATTGTACATGAAGGCTAGACTGACGGTAAACAGCCAGGATATATACAGTCGGGATTGCGGTTCAAATGTGCCCGGAAACCGCATCTTGGAATGACGTGAGGAAGCCTAAAATTCACAAATTAAAAATACCTTTTATATTTATCAACCAGTCATAGCATTTTAGATATGCTCATTGCTTTTGTTTTAAAAAATAACGTGGAAATCTAATAAATAGTGTAAAAATAAGAATAGTGTAAAAATTTGTTTCCTGCTAACACTGCGTAAAAAATTCTAAAATTACACTGTACATGTCTAATTTTCGGCTTGTTAAATTAGCCGAATACTTGTGTATCTAAATTAACGAGTAAATAAAACGTTGTGCCATTCGTACATTGGTCGATATGGACATCATTCGGCGCAGACTGCCGCGTCGGTCATTGCGCGCATCGATACCGGTAGGCGACGGACTGGGCGGACGCACTGGCATTTGGTTTAACGGAATGGTCAGCCTTTCCGCCGGTGGTTCGTCCTCCTCGGAAAATGTGGGGGATGGTGGTTGCACTACAACTTGCTCTTTGACCTTCCTGGCGCGCTCATGGAATGCTGAGACTAGTTTATGCAGCTGCTCCTGAATCTGCGCTCCACGCTCCATGCTCGATCGTCTAACACAATTTTTCTATAATAATTCTGATGTGCATCGTCAGTGTAAGCTGACTAATCCTTGCTTCTCATCTTCACCAAGTTAACAAAAAAACACTGGTACCAAGTTAAAAGTTACTAAAAAAAGGAGCATTCAAATGCAGTATGCCTCTTTACCTTACAGTCGATATTGTCCTAAAATATGTTTTTGTTACTTATTGTTAGATTTGCAGTTTATACTGTAGATATGTTTCGATAATGTCAGATTACGACCTACTCAATGTGGTACAGGTAGGTTTCGTAATATCTATATATGTACTGTACTTATCGTTAATAATTATTACAATATAGATATGTACGTAGTCCTATTAAGTAAGTACAGGTTGCGTTTTCTCAGTTGCCATAAAACAGTTTTAATGTTGTTTACATTTAACTTACGCGCTGCTGGCCTCACTGTACGCCGCTAATGTCGATGTGGAGTACCGCCGTAGGGGGTCGTAAGCGCTATCCTGAGATACATTTAATGTGCTGTTTTCCGGCAATCTCGATAAATGACGTAAATGTGGCGGAACGTAAGAAGAACGTGCGGTGTCCGAAATTCCACGTGGAGTATCGTCGATAAACTTCATACCTTTCCGTAAACTATCTGTCAAAAGAAACGATAACCTAAGCTCCTTTGTCTATAAAAATTGTTTACAATTTTAATTAATTCGGAGAAACTGTTGAGAAATTTCCGCAGTTTGACAAAACACCCATTCACAAATTATTTGGAAAAAATAAATATTGGTACGCACCGTACCCATTCCGTCAAAATTTTGTTAAGTTTTTTGTACTTATATTTTAGATACATATAACGTCACAGTTTCAATTGTTAGTGGGCTGGTACCTCGTTTGGACAGAACTCCTTGACTGAGGGAGTCAATATTGGTAAGGTGGTTGGCTGTGATGGGGACTTTGTTGAGCAAGTGTGTGTCGGGGGTGATTTCCGCGTCGGAGATGGCAGAGTGCCGCGACATGGTGCTGCCGGATCCGTTGGGATCCATGCCCATGGCGTGGATGTCGTACACATTGACATTTACCCGCAAGGCATGCGGCAGATTTCTGCGCGCTCGCAGACCACTGGAGGTGGTCGGCTGATCGCTGGCGTCCGACGTATCCGAGGACACATGGATGGAAGGGGCCACATGGTAGCTTCTGCGCGGCTGCGGAGTCGCGTCAGCTTGATCCATCCTGAATTTGTATACAACGCTCGCAGTAAGTTCACTGGTCACAGAGCGACATACCTCCGCAAGGTGACCTTTCCCCGGAAAGTGTTTTCTCCAAAAACGATTTAAGGATTTATTAAATTAAAGGAAAACATTTTGATTTCGTAAGTCCTTTTCGGATAAATGGTGTTGCATGCAACTCGTCGAGCGAGCAGCAGTCGTGATATTGTGGCTGTGCAGTTTATCCGTTATTGATTCACTCCTGGAGAAGTCATACGCCTACACAACGGCTGCACTGCACGCCAGATTTCTTGCGCCAGCACAATCAATAAAACATTCACAATCAGCCTGCCAGTTGCGATTTGTGCCCGTGTTGTCTGGTAATTCGTTTGTGTTGTGGCAGGCTAGGAAGGCACGGCGCACACCTCGATGTGTCGCAGAAAATGCCTAAAAGTATTACACTGTATGAAGCGCTTTTACAAGTATGTAAACAATCGGTCGGGTCGGTATTTCTTGGTTTGTGTCACTGCACTGCGGGATACATGCGGAAGCCGGCCGTGTGTTGCATCAAAATAAAAAGGTGGAATACTCGTATTCTCACCATTAACCGTTTATTGTATTTTAATACATTAATGCAACCGGCAGTAGAATAAGTTTTACAAGAAACAGCCTCGGCTTCGCCTCCGCGTTTCTTGTGGTCCATGGGCATTTTATTTGAATTTGAATGAATATTTATTAGATTAACATCAGTCTATTCGTCGAAACATGATCGGTACATGCAATAGGGCAAACACGAATTTTCTATGCAAATCAGTTCATGATTTTCTCAACCTTGAAAGCATTCCCTTTCGCTGTACATACATACAGATAATTTTACGATATCCTCTACCCGAAAAGAAAGCCGAAATATCAGTCTATAAGGTGTGAAATTCGAAACAGTGATAGTGCACTGGATCACTAGTTCGGCAACTCATCACTTCACTGGTTCTTTTCACTGGAAGTTGGTGTGTGCCCAGTGGTGTATGTCCGGTCAGTAGTGGTGGCTCGATTACTTGCTTAGCTAACCGGTTCCGTTCGCCGGACAGTAGTGGTAGCTCGGTCACTCATGTACACTGTACAATAATGACAGCCCGGTCACCCGCTGACCTAACGGGCTCCGTGCACCGGACAGTAGTGGTAACTCGGTCACTCGTTCCCTAACGGGCTTAGTGGAAAATACTTTCATTTTTTAATATTATAATAATTTAGTTACTTTTGGTGAAGGTAGTCAAAACTCTTCCGCTGTGGCGCTCGAAGCGGGAGAGGTTTTAAAAAGAAATGAATACTATCTGGCCGGGTTTTCGACTACGGGCTTTCAGAATATAATATAGGGGGAAAAATGTGTCTAGCCGAACCAATCCCTTGTACTTCTGATGTAAGCCAGCTGGTGGTTTACGTTGTGGCTTGACAGTGTTTTATGTAAAGCGCTGCTATTAAGATTGCAGGTACTGATAACAGGTAAGCTGCACTCGTACAACTGCAGGTAAACAGGCTAAAACTGTATTATAGCCCGGACCTGCCTGGTGCAGCTAATTCCACATGTACCGTCAATGCCGCACAGTCTTAATAGCAGCGCTTTACATAAAACGCTGTGCAGCCACAACGTAAACCACCAGCTGGCTTACATCAGAAGTACAAGGGATTGGTTCGGCTAGACACATTTTTCCCCCTATATTGGTTTTGGTCAGTCTTTTCTGGTTTGCCGGCTCTGGTGTATCCCATTCGTGGCAATATAGATCTGAATCTTGATATAAGGATCTGTGGCTACTCCTAACGTACACTTACGAATTTAGATCGTCTTAGGAACATGGATCCCGAAATATTGGTGAAAAGGTTTTTGAAAAACAGCTCTGAGAACACAGTAGTCATGAAAGTTATTAGTAACTCCGTGTACCTTCCGGTCAAAGTTGGCACACTACCAGCGCAAGTACAATGCTTCTGCAAATCACAAATCGTAATTTTTTTAATATAGGAAGAATAAAGGATCACTCGATCGCTTGGATTTGGTAGAACTGACCAGCATTCACCCACAATATTACGTAGATTATTATTAATTTTACGATTAGAAAACTGTAATAATCAATTAAAACAACTATGCATACAACATTGTACAGTAATTTCTTAACACAGCTGGGCAAGTACTTAGCTAACAGAAGCCAGGTTTGTGCATCCGGCCATCCGCACCCGGTTAGCGGTTACAGAGACGTTGGTGCCTGACTGCCAGCTGATTTTGCGAAATATTTCATTTTTATCTTGAGTAGCTTGTAGCCAGCTTGCATTTGTGCTTTTGAAATTCTGAAAACCTGAAATGACAAAATCTTCTCGGTTGTTACTTGTGTAAATCAAGGGTTGCAACCATAATTCTTGAATTTTCGAAATCAGACATGCTCGCATTCCTTTCACAAAAGGTACGTTAATCGTTCGTGGGCGCGCGCACACGCGTTGCGCATGCTGAAACTGCTTTGCGTACAGGTAAATTCTACGGACACCCATCAGTACACGGCCGTATCATGGAACAAGGACACCGATATGTTCATTGCTGGCCGCTCGGACGGGATGGTCATCATGCGTCAGCTGGACGCAAAAACAAGTATACCGAACAACCGCAACAAATGCTTGTAACGGTTTATTCAGAGACCGGTGTTCTGCCGTTTTGACAGGAGCTGCGAAAGCCGCTGCCAAGGGCGCTAACGGCGACGCTGGAAAGGCCGGAGAGCAGAATCTGTTCAATCACCAAGGTTGCGATTAGTACTAATTATAGTAAATTTTATGTTTTTTCGCTGCTACACGTATGTATAAATTTTTATAGCGCCTATCCGGAGTATTGCCTGGAACCCTCGGCACAACATCGTCGCGACGGGGTAATTTGTGATTATGCTTTACCTTGGGCAGGTAGCTAATCGATAAACGGCTTTTGGATGTGCTACGTTAATGTAATGTGCACTGTGCTCATACGGCCACGAGCATAGTAATTTTTCTTGGCTAGCACAGACTACCGGAGCACAACAACAACACTGCACCCGCAAAAGTGTTAGTGCGCTGTGGTGGTTCTTGATCGTCACGGCATTTGTTCACAACAATACAACGTGTACAGTCAACGTCGGCGTTAATATGGTTGTTGCAAATTTGCAGTGACAGTGAGGGAATCACGACAGTATGGAAGCTGGATCCCAAAACAGGTTGGCTGCTTATTTATCGTTTGATTGTTTCGAACAGTTGTAAAGGTCACTTCGAATGGGCTGTTTGCGTTCTGGAGAAGACTGAAACTGTTTTTATTTCTTTGCTGAGATTGAAAAAAGATGTTTTGCGTGAATACTTTATTGATTCGATTTCCAGGTTTATGGTCGAATTACATGGCAACAAGAGCGGTGCAGAGAGCCGTGCTGGCGATGCAGTGGACTAAGGAAGGTGATCGCATTTGCATCGTATACGAAACCGGTAAGCTGTTGCCTTTTTTGGCAAATTTCACTTATTGTCTTTGAAATATGCACTTCTCCACATTGAGCGCTGCTGGTGTATCGTTCCCGTTCAACAAATACGGTCATATGGCCAGTGAGAGGTTGCGGATTTTTTTAGCTATCAAAAATTATATTACTTCCGTGAAAAATAATAAAAGCGTATAACACTGGAAAAAAGCGAAATAAGAATAAACATACACCTTTGGAAACTAAAAAAAAATACACTACTTAATGCATAATAATAAAGCGGCGCTCTTTTGTTACAATTAAAGGTACGGTGATGGTTGGCAAAATCGATGGAGTCAAGTTGTGGTCAGTCGAGCAGAAGCTAGCCAGAGTACCAGCTGTAAGCTTTTGCATTTTGTATTACCAACCGAAACTTTCATAAGATCTTGTTTTTCTTATAGTGGTCTACAGACGGAGAAATTGTTCTTGTTGGGACTTCATTGGGACAGATATTCATCTACGATAAAGCAGCGAACAATATCGTAATACGCTGTACGTTGTCTTAAAAATTGTTTGAAAGTCCATGTCAATGATGCATTAGGGACTGGTCACTTTAACATCCAAGCCCGAGGAAAAGCCAAGTGAACAGCCCCTTGTCGACATCAAATGGTACTACCCCAATGATGGGATCACCACGTATCATCCCGTGTTGGCTATTGCATTTGAAGACGGAAAATTGTACTTGCTACAAGGCGAAGAAGATCATCGTACGCCAGACTATCAAAATTTCTGCATATTACGCATCCGTATATTTTCGTTAATGTTTGACGAAATGGTATACCCTGACCATTTTCATAAAATACAGTCTGACATATTTACATACCTGACAACCTGAGAATTCGTACCTGACAATCTTCATAAGATTGTTTTTATTTTCCGTTACAAATTAGGCTCGTACCTGGGCGTTTTCTTTTTAACAGACCCAATCTGGGTGAACGTCCCCATGAACGTTGTATGTGTGGAATGGAGCGCAGATGGGAAGAGTTTGGCCATTGCGGGTCGTACGCGGAAGACAGTGGCCGCGCCGGAAGAAAGTGCCCAACTGATGGTGTACTCGCTATATGGAAAACCGGAATACTCTATGCGTTTTCGCAGTAAAAACCTTTCCAGTATATCGTGGGATTCCAGCGGTCAGCGATTGGCGGTGGTGCTCGATGGAACGCTAAATTTTGTCGTTATAAAGCGCCCGATTAAGGTGCGATTTTCGGAAACCGTATTCACGCTTTTTAAGACATTATCGTTGTTTCAGTTTTGCGTATTTGAAAACACGCTTGTTTACTCCTGCGCGAAGGATGAGGCACAAGATGCACTTCTGGTGATGTATAGTCTGAAAAATGAGAAACGTGTAAGTCACTACATTTCGGGCCTGACGACACTTGGTTTTTCAAAGCTGAATTGTAGGTTACCGTGAAGCACTACACAAACCAAAGAGTGTTATGTCTGTGTGGCGGCAACGACTTTTGTGTTATCGCTACAAGGGTCACGGCGGAAGTCAACCAGCTTCAGGTACGAGCTGCAACGTTTTGTCATTCAAGTCGGTTGAAGCTTCATATTTTATCGAAAGTTTGCTTGAATATTTTTCTCACAATATCATCCTGATTTCCTACAACATTTCTTAAAATTCATTTGAAAGTACAAACAGATCTACGCAGCCGACCAGGGTTTATACGTACATACAGATAGATTAATTTTTCTGGATAATCATTTGCAATTTTTCTCAATTATATTATGTTATTTAATTAGATTTGCCATTTTTGTAGTTTAATTTGTATGTGTTAAATGATTCCGGGGCCACAATCAATATTTCTTTCACGAATATTGAACCAATATTCATCACCGCCAGTGACAGTCAGATTTTCGTCGCCAGCCGGGAAGTCGTCTTTGTATGGAGCTTCCGTTTAAGCGGTATGGAATCCGTGTCGAATAAATGGGACATTAGTGAGAGGTTAGTTGTGCTCCTGATCTATGAATCCTTAGACACAAAAAAGCTTAAATCTGGGAATTTTTTCAGTTCTTTACATAACGTAGAACTTTGTGGAAGCATGTTGTGGTGAAACTGTTAACCGTTTCGCTACGTCTTCCATTATTTAACGCGTCGTTTCCTCGGAAGTGAAGTATTTACATGTAGTAGTATAGTAGACAGTATAGAGTAGTAGTATGGTGAAGTAGAGTAGACATAACATATCATGTCATATAGAGTACAGACTCTTAAATGCTAGAAAATAAGTTGTGAACAGATAAAAACAATTCATTGTCATTTTTGCACCTCAAATTTTTGAAAACGTCATAAGACAAAAAGGACTGGATAGTCCGGTAACAACAAAATGAAAATACATCGAAGAACACAACGAACGAAGCTGATTGCTTGTAGGTATTTTCACGTGGACGACGCTCACGGTTTCATTGATTTGAAACAAAAGCGGCAAAGGTTATACGAGGTAGGAGAGATTGTGGAATGTTGTGGTTCAGTGCGCAGGAACCCAAATGCTTCAGTGACCTATAAGCAGTAACTCATGTGTATAAGCACAGTTCTGATTTTGAGTCTTATGAGCTCTTCAATTTTTCAAGTTTGGCAACTTTAGAATAAGTATATGGTCCAGTAAAAAATTTGTTTTTGTACTGTTTTTCTCATAGGTATCAGTGGATCCAGTTTGCGCAATCACGGCATCCAAAAGTGTTCTTATTGTGGTATGTCTGCTACTGATGCGGTCTTCCTGTACCGCAACGTTTAGTATATTTATGAAATATAGATACTAATGCTTCGTATACAAAAATTGTTAGGCAAGGGAATCCGGCACGTTAGTTCGCTATAGTCTACCACAAATGATCTGGGAACGGGAATACCCTGCCATACTACCGGCAGCGCGGAAACTGGGTCTCAATAAAACTTCGAGGTTTGCTTATACCGTTCTTAATTGCTTAATACAAATCTGTGTCGCTTAATGTTTTGCCTCAAAATCAAACAGCAGTTTTCACTGGTCTTAATATATTGATGTCTACAGAGAAATTGATTAAAATAATGAGCATGTCGAAGTGTGTCAGGAGTTATTAACAAACCTGATCGTCCAGCAAGTGAAATGTGTGTACGCGCTTGTTGTCTTCGTAGTCGTTTGCTTCTGATGAATCACGAAGGCCAATGTGTTATGTATGCTCTGGAGGAAATCTTCTTTTCCAAGGATGCTCAGCCCGTGAAAGACGTGAAAATCAATCTTGAAAAGAGAGATATTTGGGATTTTATGTGGGCGGAAGATGATCCGGAAATGTTTGTGGTTAATCACAAAACGCGATCTCTCGTCTACCGGAATCGTGATGCAGAGGTACAATATGTACTTTTATTCTTGCATAAAAATGGTCTAAGATAATCCTTAGTGAAAGTGTATTTACCTTTATTTACCTTTCCAGTGAAAAATATTTTGGTAGTAAACAAAATGATGGTGGAATACTTAATTAAAATCCAAGTGTTGCATTTCTAAATGCAATTGACACTGGTCTTGATCCTTAGAATAAACCGGCGACAAAATTTGAACATGATTATGTGCATCACAGTGCATGCATGTGTGACCTGTATGTTAAACCGTAAAATACGAGTACTACAGTTATCAGTTATACGAGATTCACACGCTTTTTAATGATTCCTGACATGCGATGTTTAAGTAAAGCACTTTTTTCTTTTATTGTTGCGGATTGCAGCTGTGTAGTTTAATATTATTTAGTTATAAAAGCTTCAGTTATGCTGCAGGAGCCAATTTCCAACGAAGGATATTTATGCAAGTTCAAAGATTTGGAGATCAAAGTGGGATTCCTCGACGACATAATCCGGCAGGCTGTTCCCACGGACCCGCCCGCCAACTGTATCCGCACTCTGCGCACCAAAGCTCTGCGCGAAACCTACCAACTGATGGACTCCGGCTCGCTGACCGAGGCACAACATTTTGTCGAAATGCATTCCCATCCCATCCTGTGGAATCTGCTGGCTAATCGCGCTCTGCAGCGTCTGGATCTGGATGTCGCAGAGCTATGCTATATCCGCGGGGCCCACTACGCGGGGATTCAGTTTGTTGGTAAACTCCGGAAATTGAAAGTGGGTGTGCCGCGGGCGGATAAATTACGTGCATACGTCGGGGTCGGGAGCGATGTTCAAGGGGAATGTTTTTGTTTATTTTTAGTCCGATCATCTGCGCAAGGCGGATGTGGCGGCGTATTTTGGGGACCATTACCGGGCTGAGCAGGAGTACAATGATGCTAACCGGGCCGATCTGGCGGCGGATCTGCGAAGAATTTCCGGTGACTGGTTTCGCTTGAAGGAAATGGCGGTGGATAGTGAGAATGATACGCTCCTCAAGGAGTCCTATATCGGTTTAGGAAATTATTATTATGATCGCCAGGCTTGGTGAGTCCGTTGTACTAGTATTTATAACCAACTCAGATTGCTTTTTGCTGTAAGGAAGGAAATTTATTTCGGGCAGCTCGTTCCCATCAGCTCAGATACATTTTGATGTGATTTACAGTAATCATGTTTACGTAATTATTATCATTGTAACTGTAGGTCTTTTTCGCATGCATTACGCGCCATAAGAAAAGCGCAGGTGGCTGAAGCTATTGTAGATAACTCCTAACATCATGAACTGTATAATATCCAAACCCATTCATATCCACGAATTTTTTGAAAATTTGTAAAGGTCGTAATTTAAGCTACTGCAATCGTAAATGCGCGGCATTGTGCGTATTACTTAGTGCTTGAATTAGGAGCAGCTGACGCAATGACTTTGCCCGTTATGAATCCTTTTTATAATAAACTCTATTTTTATATAACAGGATTCTAGAGCAGTTGGTTCTTTTCCAGGCCTGAAGCCATAAAAAACTACGAAGCAGCCCGCGATTACGCTGCTTTATACAAGTGTTACATGTTGAACGGTGACACTCAGAAACTGGAAGAGCTGGCGGACATCCTCCCCACCGGACATCCGCTCTTAGTACAAATTGGTCGCCTGTTAGGCTCTTACGGTAAAGCAATACCTATATTGTCCATTTAAACGAAAAACGGTTTAATTTAGACAGTATCCAAAGATATTACAGAACGCATGCACGTATAATTCTATTATGTACGCGTAGGTGATTCCGTGGCAGCCGCTCGTATCCTGCGCAAAGCGGAACAAATCGACATGGCCGTAGAAGTGTGTACCAACTGCTACAATTTCCAGACGGCTGCCGAACTAGCACGCACCTACGACCTAGAAAAGTACACACCGGCTACCGTTACAAAACTAATGAACCAAGCCATCCAGGATCAGGTAGCAGGTCAAGGGGATCAGACTTCGCTGTGGAGTGCTGCCAGTCTCTACTATAATTCCAGCCTCTACCTGGAGGCGGCCAAGTGCCTGTACCAGGTAATCGACGTGCTGACCTTTATCCTTTATTTCCTGGAAACTGTACTGCCAAGCGGACAGTTCGGTGGATTTGACAGAATTTATGTCGGATTACAGATTCTGGATCAGGAGATACACAAAAAAGAATCCGATTATCTTAGATTGAAAAAATTAGGCGTACTGGCTGCGATCGCTGTGGAAGAATATCGAAAAAGTAACAACCAGCTTTTAGCGGGCAAGGTAAACCGCGTTCAAACAAACACTTATCTTTAGAAAACGGTAAACTGAAGTCATCAGTTTCGTATATCTTTTATTTATGTTTATACGTTTTATTTTTTCGATTCATAATTCTCCGGGCTGCAACCGGACACTACACTACTGCTTCGAAATTTCATAAAAAGTTTAACCACAATACTAGTGCCATCTTTAGCATTATCATGCGCTTTTTATGTTTTGGATTTTGCCGGTGCTTTATTAACATTATTTTAATTTCCTTTATTTCTTTATCTTTGAATATTTAATTTATTGGACTTTGCTTTGATCATTTAGGTTTATATCTTTACAGGGCGCAAGGAATGAGCTGTTGCAGGAAGAAACAAAAAGCGCCGACTATCCATTTCTGGATAATCCGTGGAGAATTGCGGAAGCCTATAATGTGATGTTAGTGGCGCAGTCTTTTCAAAAGAGGCTGACTATGGGAAAGCCCTGCGAGCCGCCGGAACACTGTGCTCCTATACGGACATAATAGATCCGGTGCACGTGTACTCGATGATTGGTAAACACACGACGTGTGGTGTTTTTGTTTTTTGTCTGCGGATGTGTCGATATTTTGGTCAAATGCAGCGGATTAGCTCGCGGCGTTTACGCTGTTTAAATGTTTTTCCAGCGTTAAGTGCCACAAGTTTGAAGCGGTGGGATGTTGCTAATGAAGCTATTCTGCGGATTGCCAACATGCCGAGCGTTGACGCGAGCATCGTCAAAGAAATGGAGGAATTTGCCGATGATTTATTCGCCAAGTAAGATCCGCGCGCACTTGTTTCACGGCAGTGTAGGCACCATAAATATTTCTGCCTTCCAAATACAAAAATATTTTATATAATAAATATATTAACTATTTTGCATTTTAACAAATAACGATTCGCAATAAAAAAATTTAAACCGCTGAAAAACTGTGCCAACAAATTGCCAAATTATTCTGGTGAAACATAAAACAAAGGCAAGAAATAATCATGCGAGTGATCGAATGATTATTGATGTTGCACTATCAATAATATTATGGAAAAGTTCAATTGGTCAGTGTGGCAAGCAAGCATTAGCCAGACGTCCATTTAGCTGTGATCTAATGCAAATAGCTTGTTATTTTAAACCGAATGCTCCAGTTTACACAAGGCGCACGTGTCTAATTAGTAGCCGTCTGTTGGCAGTGTGTAATTGAGGCCGCGTGTACACTTGTACATGTGTGTGTTGTGTGGGATGCAGGCACAGCCCCAAGGATGTCGACCTGGATGATCCGCTGCCCAGTCCATTGTGCCTGAACTGCGGTGAGCGGCTGCCGGTGTGGGATGTCAAATGCACGGCCTGCCAGACCAAATATCCCATCTGCATGGCCACCGGCAGTCCCATTACCGAAGCGGAAGTGTGGCAGTGCGAAGTCTGCCATCATCATAGTGCCGCATCCGCTGCCCTCAACCGGACTGTCTGTGCGCTGTGTCATACCGCGCGGTAAAGCCAGTTGATTACTGTTACACGATGCATTAATGCGTGTCAGTTTCCCGGTTTGTTTTCAAATCCCTTGTATCGGTTAGAATCGTTGTTGATGGATTTTGTGTTCCTTAGATCTCATATTATCTATTGCGCTGCATGCTTGAATAAAATAGATTCATGAATAACCACACAGAGAAATTATTCTTCGAAAACTGAATGGAAACATGAGACAAATGTACTACCCTAGTACTTGTACAGCTTGTTTAATGCAGCGACCACCTAGATATTGGTAACTAACGAGCCTAATATTAACAATTTCTTCCCTAATTTACAGAAAACTAAGTAAGTCAATAAAATAGGTGGATATTACTTAAAAAAATTTATCAACGGATTAACTTTTAATTTTTTTCGTTAATACCAGCATACGAAATCCATACTTCTGTTAAACAACGATTTGTTTTATAATTTAGAGGTTTGTGAATTCTGAGTGGAAAATAGATGTCAATTGTTACAGCGGTAGCGACTCTTTCTATCCCATTGTAGTACATGAGTTTTTTGCTCGTTTAATAGCGCACCTGAAAGGGCAAAAACGGTGGTTTGCAGTATGGAGTACGCGGAATTTCGAATGATTTATCATATTTTATTTATCGGTAAACAAGAGCTGCAGCTGTGACAATACCCTGTACAAATTTGCAATTACACGCACGATGCCCGCATGCTTTGTAATGCAAATAATCAAGGTTATCATCCGCGGTCAGATTCTCTGAACGGTATTTTGCCGACAATCACCAGGTCTTTAGCGGAATATTTGTTATCGGTAAAATTATTGCTGTGACCGGCGATTAGGAGCAGATGTAACAAAAGCAAACTGAGAATTGCGCATTCTTGTCTCATATGCTGATATGCATAATGCAACATGTACAGTATTTAATGCATATGTACAAGTACGTGGAATGCCGACGCCTACACTACAGTTAATCCAACAGTAGCAGTTCGGCTAAATTGATCGCGGAAGTCACCTTGAGATGACCATTTATCGGTAGGAGCTGTGTTTATTGTATTTCTTGGATGCTGGCGTTGTGTGGCGAGCGAGGCGTTTAATAAGAGATACGCCGAAATGTCTCGCTGTGCTGTTTAATGCACGGTCGGTTTATCTGTTATTATATTGCCAAGTCAAGCAGTCAGGCAATCGGTCAGTTGCTTGGATAAGCCTGAAAATTACCAACAAATTTCGCGTAAACACACCGGAAGAATTTCTATTGAAGCAGCTGTTGATAAATGCCCGCTCAACTGTTTAGCGTTGTTACCGGAAACGCTTTTGTCGCTTGAGCGGTACTTTGCTAGTCTGCACTTGACCGATAAAACTGCACAGCTGGCAAGCCGCATTCTACGCACTGCGATTCACTTTTATTGCTGCATACGGACAAAGAAACAATTTAAGATTTTGATTCACCTCCTTAGTCATACCACAGACATAATAAAATTAATGCAAAAGAAAACAAAGATTTATGTCCAGCTGTTTGTGGGTCTGCATTTTACCGGCACGCGTTGCTATGAATAATTAACGACACTCGTCGTTGTTTGCGATATAAATAAAATACAACGACTTTTAGTCAGTGCTCCGTCCGCCGTTTACCAGCGCCAGTTAGACGTGCATTGTCATGGTTTTTGATTGATAATAAAATCAGCTGTGTACTGAATTAATTTTTAGAAATCAATTACTGCAGCGCAGTGTGTAAACAAGCTATTAGTGTTAAGCAGCAGGCTTCTATTTCCGCAAAATTTTTAAAGACATGCCTTATTATAGGTATTACGCAGTATTACGACTTACGAGCACATTCCATATCACATTATTTGAGCCAACTTATGTGATCGTGCACGCAATATATAGTTCTGACTTAATTCTGTTAATTTAATTTACATCACTAGAAAATTTCAAAATTATCTTAGCTAAAAAAAAATATCTTACTGATACAGTTTTCGAGCGTGTACTGTACTTTAAAAATTTGTGGTTTTTGCAGTTTTGAGTTAGCCTGTTTGGTGTACGAGTGCTGCTGAGGTTGATGTCATGGATTAAGGAAAATTTATGGGTGTTTGTGTTGTGGTTATTCATTACCAGCTGTAACCGGAAACGTTTTCCAAATCTGTCGATTGTTTATAAAAACCTTAATGAAATTTATCTTCACTCTGTCATGTAGACGAAAATACCCACAATACTCAGAATTTAGAAATCTATCGACTTGACCAAGTGTTCCGTCACTAATTGTAAATTCTGCCAAATGAGCATCGTTCGAGTATCATGCATTCCGCCAACCGTAACGCTAACCTTATCCCACTCAAAATACTGGAGTCAATGAAAACAAGAGCAGATCCCTTGTCAGTACATTCAAGTTTAAAAATATAACACACTTTATAATTAGCTAGCCAGTAACCAAAAATATCCACTGAAAATTAATTACAGTCACATGAATCATGCCGAACAAGGTGTTCGGTTACTGTAAATATTTTTTCGAAATCTTATTGACGAAAATAGTTAATGCCGGTTTGTCAGCGGTATTGATAGACGCATCCCATTCACAGCTGTTCTGTCATTTGTAAGTGAAAATAAGCGATGATTAAAACGGTCTCCGTTTTTTGCTTAGTAATAATAAGATTCCAAAATAACTTGTGTCGCGCAGTAACATCCGTTCCTATTTTGGTTGCTCTTTATGACACGCAAACATAATTTCAACAGAATAACAACAGGATCAAATATTAGTATTTGATGATTACATGGGTAGAGTTATTACCGGCGGTACACCTATTCGTGATTATAGGTCAAGTAGCCCAATGTTATATAAGCGGGGCACTTTTGCGTCATTTGGATTACCTGTCTAACATAAAAGTACACTCTGCAGGTACCGGCTCCGTAGCACAAGTGCATGACGCGAATGCTAACCTTTTATTGTTGTTCACATTGAGAAAAATCAATTCAAGACATCCGTAGAAGAGTTTATATACTCAAATAAAATTCTACCTCACAGTATTTGATAGAAAATTTATAAACGAAATTTAAAGATACTTGCAAAATACTTGTAAGACGTAGTATGTGCCAGCTCTAAAAGCCATTCGGTTGTGAGTGCTTGCAAAAAGTTATCGCATTGCATAAAACAAAAAATAAGTGCTACACTTAGCCCTTAGATGAACGATAATTGTTACGCCGTTGTGTGCTGCATTTAAAAGTTAGCAAAAACTGCGCCTCTTTTATTGAGGCTTCAAAATTTCGCATGCAAATGCAATAAGTACTGCCCTGGTAAACCCATTGTGCAGTAGCAGTGCAGCTTTCAAAATCAGTAATTAGTCTTAATTAGGACGTTATACAACAGCGCAGGTTATGCATAAAGGGCATGTTTTTGCGTGCTGCATGTGGATAGGCGTCCAGGCGTATCTTCCTTCATTCATTATTCCGTCCTCCGTCGCAATCGGAACCGGTTTATAGGATTTCCGCCATATAAATGCCACGCACGCATAGAATATATAAAGGTACACTTTTTAGCGCATCGTAAATAAGTAGATAATTAAGTAAAGAAAACGTGCGTTGGCGCGCAGTTAAGAACAACCAAATTTCCTGGCTGTTCATCTGCATTCCTAAACCTGCGTATTTCTTAATTTTGATAGAGCCGCGCCATGTGCGCACTGCGCATCAGAGGATTTTTCCCGGCCAACATACTGCGTATCAGCCACAGCAAGTGTTATTCCCAGTATCATGTCTTCTCTCGTTTTTGCACAAATTTCTCTTGATAAACAACCATTGACCGCTGCCAATACCATGAGTAGTGTGTAATGTGTATCGATTTTTCGCGGTACTAATGTCGCGGCGCGTAGCACATGGTGCGCGTAATTAAATGCGCGTCTTGGGAAAAGTTTATCGCAAACACTCGACACCGTGTTGAATTATAATTAATGAAATAATAATATTTCCTACGCGATGTCAACGGTAACTTGCACAACACCATGTGTGTGTATCCATGTTCGACGAAAAGTTTGACTTTTTGGCAATCAACAATAAACTACCGGCAGTCGTAAGTTAAATTGTACACGCTGATATAATTGCGTTAGGTGCCCATCGACGTGTTTTTGTTTTTATTGAGCCAAATTTTGTCCCATGTGTGCTGTTTGATAGTGTCCTACTTATCACAAATGTCTTTCCAGAAAACTGTGTGTGTTTGCTGACATGCGCTCGCGTACGCAGCGTCGGCATTTTATAACGTGAAATCGCAACTGCTATTAATATCTTTGCAGATGTTTTTAAATATTTATATAGTCAGCACTACTACATACATGTCAAGCGCATGCACGGATAAAACGTATTTCTAAAATTAATATTAAGTAAAATATTTTTCTGTATTACAGCAATAATTTCAGAAATCGTGCTGCTGAAATTGACATAAATACGGATTACTTCAACAATGCACCTATATATAATCTGTTGCTTACATGCATTTCTTACAAAGGGCATTAGTACCATTAAGAAGCACGTACACGTATCTGACGCACATCTCCATTGATTGCCTCATGTTTGTAAAGATTCTTTTAATCGTTTTTCCTATGAAATGCTTCTTTTATGGAGCAGCATTACTTTGAATTGCGATCTTTAAGGTATTCTCATCGAACAGCGATTTACGTCAGTAACAACTTGTAAGTCGTACGTGCGCATTTAAATTGATTGTGAACAAGTGCTTAAGGCTAATCAAGCCTCATTACACAGCTTTTTATGCAGCAGGAATTCTGTGAATACGGAACACCGCCGGTCACGACCAAATATACAACTTTTTATTTTTCATCTTTACAAGGCTTCGTAATACTGTATAAGAGCATATGTTGCGATCAAACGTACAGGAAATTATACAAAAAAGATTAACAGGTTATAAAGAGTCCGGCCGTGATTGGCAGCCGGCCACATCTCTCTCAAAAACCGCAAATCCCAGAAATAAAAAGCCCAAATTGAAAGAATACATACACTGTGCGGGGTTTCTGCATTAGCCCGAAGAGTCTATAAACAAATAGGATAAAGATGCACCACGGACCGTAATAAAGATTAGTAGCCTTCTCCCCCCAAAAACAAAACCACCAAGCCAAGCCCCACAAAATTAGCAACAAAACACCGCGGCGTAAAATTACAAGCCACACATCCTGTACATTTTGCGTTGTTGCATGACCGCTCGCCATTCGCTCATTTCCATAAACTCTCCAATCTTTGTCCCAAAGAATAGAAAAGAAAGCAGCAACAAGCGGGAAAAGTAATAACATTATCAACAAAATTAGGCAAAAAATAGGAAATCTCTGTTCTGTCTCTCCGAAAAACATCATTCTTTCCAACGACTGGCTTCTTTCCTGGTTTCTACGAACTCTCCCCATATGAAATTGAAAGCGCAACTGGTAAACCGTGACGAAATCCCTGTACAACGTCCAATCCAAACACAAACGGCAACAATCCCCAATAAAAACAGCAACCAAAAAGAGAAGCGCAAGGGCAGCAAATCAAAAATTATCCGGGTTAACCACCGTATTCCGTTTTTTCCCCACGGAAACGTTCCGGTCTCCTGATGATCACCAGAATTGCACAGCAGCAGGCAGTAAATAATCCTCTCGTTTACACACACATACATAAAAACTGTACATCCAGTGTACAATCCAAATAAATTTCCCCCTTTTCATTTCATCGTTTCCGGACTCAAACCGTTCACTCGGCGTCCATCGGGCTTCTTGCCGCGCTTAAACAGCCGTCCGCCCGTTGCACTACCGCGGCGGAACGGCGACGAGGACAGCGCCGGGACATTGGCATCCGAGTCGGAATTGGCGCTCAGACGGCGCTTACGACGGGCCAACAATCCCGTCACACCGTTGGAAAACTTGCGAATCAAAATGAACCGTTTGACTTTGGGCACTTTATGGATGCAGCACTCCAGATCCTCCGTGGTCAAATCTTCCGGCACCGGGACCAATGAGCCACGGCGGGTCGTGAGCGGATCCTTGCCCCGCTGCGATATCCAGGGATGGTTCATCGCTTCCGACATGGCCAGGCGTTTGCCTGGATGTTTCTCCAGCAATCTACAAACATAAAAACATCTCCCGTCAGCCGCGGTTTCCGCATTCCTTTGTTGCAAAATGCCAGCTACAGCGCAACACATTTCTCCGCCCTCAGCGAAAATGTTAGCCTTGGCTGACCTTGAACTGCCTATTAATGCACGGGCACTTGAGAGAGCCAAAGCGCTCCAGGGATCGATAATAAAGATTACGTATTGATGGATCCACCGTTCACAACTCGCTGATCTGCTGGCCTCTGCACATATATTGCCTATATTTAGCAAACCGCAGCACTTTCTCTCTTCCTTCGGCCGCGTGATGAATTCCAAACATTCGCTACATTATACGATCCTCTAGTGACTTTTTTCCTGCGCTACCTTGCGTGATGAAATCTAATTAAAGTTATCCCATCTCCCTATTCTCTTCTCTTCCCATCTGCCCATCCAACACGACACCGATCACTCTGCATTCTGTATTTAACCAACGACCATCCTTATCTCGTCTCTTCCAAGCAAACAAAACTTTACAACCTTTTAATCAACGCCGGATAAGCCAGAGCAAGCCATAAACCTTTTACGGGGCCAACTTACCGAGATATGAAATCTTTACAATCCGCTGATAAATCGCAGTCATCCGGGAAGGTCAGCGGATCACTGCGGACCCTCTCGTACAGTCGATAGACGTTCTCATCCTTAAAGGGCACATCGCCAAACAGCATGGCGTAGAGGGAGATGCCCAGGGACCACATATCGATGGCCTGGCCCGAGTAGCCCTTTTTCTCCGGATCTAGGCACTCGGGGGCAGTGAAGGCCGGTGTGCCGTTGGGTGAGGCCACTTGGTCGTCCATGCCGACAAATTCGCCACTTAGACCAAAATCCGCAATCTTCACATGACCGCTCTCATCCTGCAACCATAAAAAAATCATGGTTAACAATCAATACAATGACGCATCGTAAAATACCGCGTATTTCCGCTGAAAAGGGTAAAACGGGAAAAATCAATAGTCTTCAATGACCTCTACGCTAGCCTGGTAAAATTTAGAGTAGTAGTGAAACTCTCTGACTAGTTGGATTGTTGTCGGTGTGCAAAAAATCGATGACAACCAGGGAGGGAATCAATGAAAAGTGCCCGGAATGCCAACTACTCTATCCCTGGCCCCCACACGTACAACACACACGGGAATATGAGAAACTTGGGAGAGTGTGTGAAAAGGAAAACGTCTTCGCCTTGAATAACAGAGCTCATTGGCGTCAAAACAAACATCTGACAAGGACGAAAAGGGGTCAAAACATGCGCTTCAAGGCGCTTGTTTAATCGCGAACAAATT
The DNA here is from genome assembly GCF_019649055.1 of Paramacrobiotus metropolitanus. Classification (NCBI taxonomy): domain Eukaryota; kingdom Metazoa; phylum Tardigrada; class Eutardigrada; order Parachela; family Macrobiotidae; genus Paramacrobiotus; species Paramacrobiotus metropolitanus. Next base: position 226,410 of record NW_026570246.1, read on the forward strand.
ATCGCAGATGTGGCCAAATTTCCTTCTAATGCCACTGCATGGTATCAGCAATTTTGGACAGTTTCTTGCAAACTTCGCATTAATTAACATCCAAATGATTTCCAGGGAATTCTTCTATGTTGGTAGTGACACAGTTATCGATCGATTACCAACCTGTTAATTCTTATCATCAACTTTCTTGGCAAGAATATTTTCACTCTATTTTCCGAAACTTTTACCCTGAAATTTGCACTATCTTACAAAATTTCCCCGTACTCTTATCGATTTTCACAAAAAGAATTCCGAGTAAGGGATAAGTATTTTCATCGTTTCAATTTATTCTGAAAATTTTCACTTACCAAAAGCATATTATCCGGCTTAAGATCGCGATGGATAATTCGATTTAAATGCAGGTATTCCACCCCCGACAGGATGTCACGGAAGTATAGGCGTGCCTGTTTTTCCGACAAGGGCGATGCTGCAACAAAATCGAACACACGCACAATTAATTCCCCATTCTGCCCAATTAGCAGGAACGCAACAGCGAAAGCCTACCTGTCGGCACTTCAAGCACCTTGCCGCCTTCCATCAACTCAAAGACCATGTACAGATTGTCCTCCTCGGGATCATCCAGCACGTCCACCAGTTTGACAATGTTGGGATGGTTCAGTTTTCGTAAGATGGCAATCTCCCGATACGGATCTTGTGAGGGCTTGGGTGAGCTTCTAGACAACAAAAGCAACGCCGTCGGTCAATTTAGGTCAGCTATAGGCGTATAGTACGTGTTATGTTGTCGACTAAAGAGGATGCTTATCAACCGCACCGGCGTTCGACAGGGTCACTCAAAGGTGAGAGACGATCTCAATGCTAATCGGAATTTTAACCGGGACATGCGATTAATACGGACTTCAAGATTATTTGCTTAATGATTTTACTAGGTTTGCTTTTAGAGCGCTCTGCCGTAGCCCGATGGAAATTGTATCCAAACGTTTATTTAACGCTTTATAGAACATATTCAGATCAAAGTGCAAGCACAAATATACATGCTTAACCGCATTCGATCTGACAGCTATTATTTATTGTTACGCTGCTGCGAAAAGAAATCTTTAAATTCAAACTTATCCTGACAATATTTATCAAAACCATAACTCAATTTCTAATCGCGTTGCAGTAATACATTCGTCACAGTAATCTTTCTATCGAAAACATTTGATCACAACAAAATTCCGTCACGAGCCCATCGATATTTTTGCATAAAATTTTCCAATTCACAGCTGTTTCTAAATACGCAATACACGATTTTTATTCAAGCACAACGTTCTTCACAAGCAGCTGATTTCGTTATTCACGCTACATGTACCGCATACACAAAATCACAACCATTTATCCATTAAAATGTCGCGAAAAAAAACCTCACTACTCAAAAGTCATTCAGGCTTTAAACTAGCCAACCCATTACAAAGAAATCTTGTCAAAAAACCATTGTTATTGCGCGCGAATTACCGCACCGCCATAATAAAAAGGTCATACACACATACCTACATATTTACCGGTTTTAACACATCACACATCAGCCGGCAAAAACATTTGCACACACACTGTGACGCAGCCCTGCTACCGGTGCGTGTACGCTGTTTGTTACGGTAGTATGTACTGCAATATTTTTATTTCACATGCAGCTTCCTGACAGAAGAAACAGCGTACCCATACAAAACACATCTAGGGTTTTTCGGAGAAAGTTAGTATAACGATTCGCATAACAACCCTCGAACTAGCTTTATTGACAATTCTGCCATGCCCACCCAAATACTGCATCTCCACACATACAGAATACGCTGAAATGTGCAATTTTTTCGCTAACCCATAGTACACCTATTCACCTACAATCCGGTAAACATATCGATGTGCTTAAAAGTTCTACCAGGAATGATTCGCTCTGTCAGATCGTCAATCGCATAAAGAAACGTTGGGTCACATGAAAGCAACATCATCTGCGGCAGCTACTCAATTAACACCACAGCCCGAATTTTTCAACAACTATTTTTCAAATAAATAACAAAACTACTATAAATAAATGACCAAAAAATATTTGTGGAAAAGCAGTTAATCAAACAAGCAATGCGGATTAATCCACTTGGGCTTAGTCGCGACTAATAATTTCTCTCATGTTTCCCATCTCTTAATTGTTGCTAGTAATTTTTGTTTTCAAATTTGTAGCTGAGATTTCCGCAAGATGCCCGCAACGTTCTTGTTTTCGGCGGAAAGACAAACACCAACCCGTCGCGATGCACAGTCAGATTCGCGCAGTGGCGCAATCTTGATGGCAGTCAATCAGCATACAAAAGCCGGCATGTATTAATTTGAATTGCCTGACTAACCTTAGAGGTGACTTTTTTGTCCTTCACACAATACACCTCGCCGCGGAAACAGGCTGCGCGCGCTGTAAGCAGATTGCGATCTCTTGTGTTCTCTCCTACCCTCAACAATTTATCAGATGCAGTAGCGCATTTAGCGACAAAGCCCACATTTTATCACCATCGCATATGTATTTCGGAGATGACAATCATAAAAATACAGGCTCGTGCCTGGTTGTGCAAAAATTCTGCCCTGTTCGGCTTCCCTAATCGGTCAAATACTTGCACGATGATTCAACACACACTTTTTGTTATTCAAAGGATAAAAACAAAAACAATAAATTCCTGCTCTGTTATTAATACTCATTATCATTTTCATGTACATTTTTTCAATGCAGACAAATTAAAATCCCATAAATCGAATTAAAACTATTGCTATAGTACGTACTTGTAACTATTCTCATGCCAAAAACTTCCGAGCATTTGATACATTATTGACTGATAACATTAATCAATGCAGCACATGACCGGCAGCGACTGTGCAGGTACAATGAAAGAGTGACGACTGTAGTATTCGGAATTGTGCTAATCAAGTTAATTAATCGAAAGCGCGCCAAAAATTCTTATCACCAACAGTCGTACAAACCTTATCATGATGTTTACCAAATTTTCACATTAGTTAACTAGCTCCCTAAGGTAGTTCAATAATCCACTCTCCAAAAATATACTATGTACCTGTCAAATAAGTAACTTTTCCAGCTGCTTGTGTAATAAAAATCCAATGTTTTCCTGCGCCTACGTAGCCTGTATGCGAAAGCCTACTCGTACACGCCCCACGGACGCCAAGCATGTGCTTTTCCTGTTGTATCGCCTACTACATGTGCAAAAATTGGCTACATATTCCAGAAAAACATCTTATGTAACCGCATATAGTGCCGTTAAACTGACTGCACGACGCACGTATCGTCGTACAAGCATATTACGGCCAGTCGGCCATTTTATGCAACAACATATACTACTATAGCAGATATAATAAAAAATCAATAACCGAGTGTGCAATCCCGGTGAAAACAGGCCCATTTCCTATGCCCGATCAACGCACGCTTTTTAGCACAAACCCGTGTGTAGCACTGTTACGACAACACTGGCTGATTTGCCGTCAATGGAGTTTGTCTTCAACCCGGTTGTTGTTCACACTGTTATGCAATTCAAAATTCAGGACTAGGACACACCGTCTGTTGTCCCTGCTGCAGCCAATAAAATTTATAAGTCAAATGGAGTTTGGAGCCAAGCATTTAAAACCAACCCTTCCGCTTTGGACACAGCAAAACGTTATCGTCTCAGCCCAGCACAAAATTAGAAAACTTCATACTGCAAGACTATAGCTGATAAATGCAAACCCAAATAGGTAACATTATAATATTTTATCCCTTCGAAAGAAAATTTAAACCCGACCTAATTTGTAACAAAATCTATCGGACAAATACACGAAATCCTATTCGACTTATTTGTTCCATCCATTTAACTTAAAACGCTACGGTATTCTGTACATTGTCATCCCCTAAAAGTGCAAAACATTTCTATACCTGACCCAGATGAGCAGACTATTTCCAGGCTAACCTTTTCACTTGCGAAACATTGGCTCATCGATCTATTATTGAGTTACTCTAAATAATATACAGGAGCAGCTCTGCGCCAAGCAACTTTATGCCGTGTTCCCAGTTGAAAACAAGGCACGGATCGAATGGTTGCAGGGCTAGGTTGAAGACTCTGTTACGGCTTTTTCATCCCAACCGGAAATTCCTCACTGCTCTGCAGTGTGGCGGCGTAAATGCCAATACCGTAGCCTCCAGCCGCGAGTGTGGCAAGGCTAAATGTGGATTGCGCTGCGCAGTGCCGCTCGCTCTGTGCGATAATAACACAGTTCGCGGAAATGGAAACGAACGCGCTTGCCGCTTAGTATGTAACGTTTTCCATATTTAACAATGGTTTCGGATAAATTATTAAAACACAGCCCCAGATAACCTGCTTCATGATTGGGGCAAATCAGCAAAAAACGTTTCCATTTTTGAAATAGAAAAGCTTCAAAAGCAATAAAACAGGGGGGAAATGTTTATTGCTGCTAAATTATTTTACCATAAAGATTAATCGAAAAGATATCCTGATGCGTTTTATAAGAATTATTATTCACGCGAAGCCTAAGCACAATGTTTCCACCCAAGTTAACAAATATTTTCGTCCTTATAAACGTCCTCCAACCCAAAATTAAGCTAATCTTAGCTGATCAAAATTAGCTGAATTACGGGAATTATCTTCCTCACACCGTATAAGTCCCGACGCTGATTACAGGTTCCTGCTTCATCTCTCCCAGCCCAATACGCCGACTGCGCAGCAACACAAATTATGCACTACACTGCTTCACGTGCTAATATTGTTTATGGTCCCTGATAGTAATATCACCACAATTCTCCGTAATAATAACTACGACAGACACAACCATCTAATCTGCATACAACACGACCCGTCAAATTGAACAAAACACCGCCTTATCAACAGAAAAGTCATAATGGCGTACGCGGTAGTAAATTCATAAATTTCCTTAAAACCAGTGACAACTTACTTGAACAACATGGCCCGTTTCATGAGTTTGGTCTTGGAGAGGATTTTCATGGCATAACGATTGTTATCCTGGCGGTTAATGGCCAGCTTGACAATACTTATTATTGCTTCTTTGAAAATATGCATAACCGGTCATTAGTCTAAAAGTTTGCCTATTGTGTGCAACTGGCAGAAATACTTCGCGTGAAAACAAAACGGCTTAACCGAACTGATGGAGTTCGGTTGCACACCCGATCAACCTGCAAGCCGGTACCGGCACGCGTTTTAGCCATCGTCCACGCGCAACACGCCCAACTCAGCAGGCGAATCAATTTTCCCGTTCTCTCAAGTACTTACCGAGTATAGATCTGGTCAATCTTACGCAGAATTGTTGAGCCTCCGCTTGAATGTAAACGTTTCCAGGAAATACGCAGACGGCGATCAGTCAGCTGTGTGTTGCACAGCCGTCAAGGCCAGTTGGTTTGTATGTGAAATCCGTCCACACAATAGAATAGACAGAGCAAGCGAGGATACTGCTGGTCTTCTCAGAATAGCCACTGGTCACTTTAGGGGAAAATGCGTGCAAGGCAGTTATTAAGAGGGGAGTAAATACGCCGAAGGGCAGATCAAAAGACCGTATCAGTCAGCACAGCTGGCCGTGTCCTTTTGAGAGGAACAAACGATAATTTACGGGAATAAATTACAACAAAACTAGACGCCTTTGTATAAAATAGATTAGAAGGGAATTTAAATCAAGGCTGCATCGGATCAGGTGGAAACAGAAATCTCTTCTTACGAAGCTTGTAAACTTTAGTAAAGCCAAATCGGCGCATTATGATTGGAAGAACTTTAAATAGAACCGCCAGGAATGTAAGAAACTTGGTTCCATCATGCGCAAATCTAGAACCTGTGTAGAGGCAGGTCCAGACGGTTTAGAAATAAATTATAATTCTTTAACGAACTCTGAACGGTACTAAACGCTGTCGAAGGCATATAAAAATGTTTTCACGGTGCGATTTGTCATCAGGAATTCGGCTGATAGGGATGCACAAGAAAATGAATTCGGAATCTGTGAATTACATTCGTACATGTGGCTGTTGTTGTAAGTAGACCAAAATGCCGGCCATGTGCAGTAGAGCTAACCTGGACTCCGGCAGTGTAAGCTTATCAGTGCCTTATCCGGTTCAAGCGGCTGGGTGTAAGTGCTTGTACGCGCTTACTCATTTACGAGAGCTCGTACACTAGCGTGCTCGACATAAGCAGCTGTTTTGCGCTTGCTGCTTGTCGATTGGTTGGCGGTGCGCCAAACTTGACAGCTGAAGCAGAGAAAAATAAATAGCGTACGGAACTTCACAAGCCTGGGTCCGCAGCGTAGATCTGGATGATAAATGTCGCAGGCAAAGTCACCTTGGAACAGATCATATGATGTTTTGCAACCCGCACCAATACCTCTGGATGCAACTCAAGTGGATGTATGGGCCAAATAACCAGTGCATGGAGCATGGTGTTTGGTGCAGTATTTATTAAAGCTTTAAGCACTCATATAACACCAAAACATGAATTTACACATCATTCATAGACCATGTTGCAGTTGTACGCTACACCTTGCTTGTACACTACACCTTCCACAAGTGAAAAGTAAAATTTAATATGTATTGATATTAATTTTATGTGTTACGGGCATTTACACATTTATCGTACCACTGTACGCATTTATCAATCAATTCTTTTCTTTCATAGAAAACTTAATTACAAAAAAATTATCAAATTTTCATTTTAAACTGTAGTAATGCGTTCACTGCATGAGTGTATGTACGTGTTACCCACCAGTTACAGAGTCATCGGCAGACCAAAAAAATATACGTACTTGAAATATATGGATATTTATATATATATATATATATATATATATATATATATATATATATATATATATATATATATATATATATATATATATATATATATATATATATAAAGAAATATTAACTTTTATTGTCAGATTTCTGGTAAAGAGACGATTATCGTAAAAAAAGCTTTATGCCTAACAATGAATTTACCTATGAGCGAACAAATGAATCTATCTTACGGTAAATTACATATAGATATATTAATTTACAATGATTTTAAATGGTTGAGTTTCGTCTTCATCAAAGAACATTGCACTAATAATTATTTAATAGTTTGTTCGGTAAAATTTATCCAGGTATAGTGAAATACGTACTCAGATCTAGACCAAGAGAAACAATATTAATTTTTGTCTATACTTCGAAGTATGGATTAATACTCGTACTGAAGTGCTACAGTAGTATCTATATAATATCAATTATCATTAATATGTAGTACAGTATGCTTATGTATTATGCATGTACCTTGTGAAGCTTTTTGAAAAATCCAACATCCTTCCTAATCGGGTAGATGTCAATTTCTTGGTTTGTGGTAACAATTTGGTAGCTGCAAACGTGTGCTGATCAAATTGTTTAAAATGCCGTCCGACTATAAATTAAGTACAGTACTGCATATAAACCGGGGGTTTATCCCATGCATGCCCGTGAATCCTGACCTTTACTGCGAAAGTTTTTCCCTTCTGCTCGACCTTAACCAAGTTAAATTGTATCGCCCGACTATCGTTTCAATTGCAGATGGTGTTTTCGAAAGGGGTGCATGGCCCGTGCATGTATCCCGTGTACGGTAGAAATACAGAGTACTGTATAGAGATATTTATACCTGGTTTTGTGATCCCCCAGAATCTCAATATTGTAAAAGGATGCATAAAAGTAAACAATGCTTTACCGGGACAATCTGCAACGTTCTAGCATCCAAAATCTTACCTCTGAACTGGAAGGCGACGAAAAACACATCCACAGTAATCATTTAAAAAAATTCTAGCGTACAAAGCTGCACACAGTATTTTAAAAGTAATGGGCGGCAGAAAAAAATATATGACGTGTGCAGTGGTAAAATATATATTGGGATAACTACTGTACAAGTACTCTAGTGACTTGTGACAACCAACTTTCGAACAACAACCAAATCAGATCAGGACCTTTTGACTGTCCAACTTCAGTATGTTGCGTTTTAGATTTCTACGATTTCCAATTTTCTTACCCGCTAATGTACATAATTCTGATATTAATTTTGCGCATGTAGTGGTACGTTGATGTCTTGGCAGAAATATTTACAAAGAACAAAACCGTTTACCAATACTATATATAAAATTTGGCTTTGCTCAATGCACGCCAACGTAAGTTGTAAAGGAACACATTTCTGCGACTGCATTAATTCTGTGTACAGTCTGAGGAATCCACATGGCAGAGATACAACCCGAAAATGTACTCAGCATACAAACAAAAACATGCTAAAATAATAGTAAGTACAACGAAAGCCCAAACCGAATTAAATGCTTTTGACAGCTACTCGTTTTACACAACAAAACGCATGCTTTAATACAGAGTAATCACAGCTTGCCCAAGTGTAAGAAGTCGAAAGATCATTATAATAATTACTGCAATCGCATTTCAAGTCGTGAAATATTATGAATACAGTTCAATTGCAGCCTATAAAATCAACAAAACAGTTAGTTAAACTATCACGATAACACCCAAGAATATATCATAAACGTGAAGTGGTGCCGTAAAACGGAAATCGCAAACGCTTTCGCGCGAAGTGTAACAAGTTACACAGGTAGATGCATCGATGTTCATATCGCTCGTCCGAAGTGATTTAACTATGCACCACTCCGAATTTTGCCGACAAACAAACAAAAGTTGAAAGTTGTTTTCATCCGATATCTCCGGCAGTGACAGCAAAAACTCCTTTGATGTCGAAATGCGGATTGACATGACCCCGGTACATCACTATGGCCACTTCTTCCTGGAATTTCCCATTTGCATCCTTAACAAACTGCTCAATATCGGGATTATCTTTTAGCACTTCGAAGTATATAACGCTAGGGTGGGAAATGCGCAGTAGAAAGCTGTTTATTATTTCCATGGCAATTTCTTTACTGTCCGCGTACAGCGGTCCCAGTCGATAGTGACCACTCTGGTAACCGCGTCGCAGTACTCCCAGTCCTTTGATCACATTTTCACCCGTGTATACTAGCGTCACGCATCCGGGCTGTGTAATCCACGCTTTGAGAAAATCCTTCCGGTCAACGGGAAAATACTTCCGGTAGAAATGTGCCACATCATCCAGCAAAATACCACCGGCATTATATTTGGCAATATTGTCGCTGTTACTAGACCGGTTAGCAGGAATGCTATCAGTCCGTATTTCGCAGAACCCCGCTTTCCCGCACTGCCGAAATCCATCGCGTTCGTAGCGTGCTACCATCCCGGGAGCGGCGTACAGACCAATTGTGCGGAATCCGCAGTGCTTCAAGCCGGCATTCCACAGGTGTGTTCCCATCCCCTTGCCGCGGTATTTTGGATTCGCCCAGAATGCTCCGATGAAACTGTAGTCACTGGTGTAGTTCACTGCGCAGATAACGACGACTATTTCGCCGTCTAGAACGCCCATAAACAGACCGTTAGGATCGATGACGCTGTACAAAGGGAAATCCTGGACGCCCACTGTCCAGTCGGGATCGTCTTCCCGTATCCAGTCCGAAAAGCAGCGGTTCATCTCGGAGTAATCCTGCAAGCTACTCGCACGAACCACGGTAAAGTTTGGTATGTTTGCCATTTAACTTAACGCCACTTAGATCTGTTAAAGAGGAGTGATTGTCGATTCCCGTCGATATATAGTATTTCGCTGACAAAAATTAGTTCAGAGTCTTCAAACGACAGTAAATCATAAGTGGGAATCGGGGATTACGAAGACTTCGGAAACACGTGCAGCAGAATACGATTGTAAAGCTCTAAACGGCTTGTACTTACAGTTAATCCGTGCAACATTTTTGTAAAACTTCAGCGGAATTCACATTGATGAAGTCATACCATAGAAAAGCCAGGCTAAACTCGTATCATCAGCTAAAGGCATGCCAGTACGCGTAAATTGGGTCGTCCTAACAGAATGATATCCGAGTATGAAGTGTAACTGTGTATTTATAAACACCATAAAATCGTCAGAATATGAAGTACATTACTTCTGGCCGGAAATACACTTGCAGTAATGTATGATGGCGCTGTACTTGGTCGATACAAAGTTTATAATTACTTTAATTGTGCTTTTTTACACGGTGTTTTCCGGTGTCCCCTCTCTGTGTAAATCCCAGCTCCACTTTACTTGCCGGAAGCTTAACAATTTACGATCACGGGCCAATAAACGTTGTTTGCCACCGGTATAATAATCAAAAACCCATTGCTGCAGAAACTGTAGGCAAGTAGAACAAAATGAAAATACAAAAGAAAAACGAAAAACAGAAAACGAGGGGACCAAGCAGTTCCCTCCACATAAAGTAGAAATTCCAGGAACAAGTGCCTTGCAGGCATTAACAAGGGAATGTCGGAGCTTTATGATGGGAATTGGAATGACAACCCACTCAACTGCAACTCACCGATATGCACGGATAGCTGCTTGCTATCAAACGCTGATGTCAAGCCAAATTAAAACAGCAAAAAAGTACACTAATTACAAGCAAAACGGGTTGTATTAAAATTTATAAAAACATCATATAAAAGGTAATCACAGCGTTTTACGTGCAGTTAAGAGTACAACTCATATTCAGGACGAGTTCTAGATCAACACCCCCGGGATGCAAATTAAGTGTCTGTAAATTAAGTGTCGATGTAAAACATTAATCTAAAAGCCTTTCAGTTATCCTCCTATGTCTCCACAAGTAACAGCAAATACTCCGTTGACATCGAAATGCGGAATGTTCTGGCCGCGGTACATTACTGTTGCAACCTCCTCGTGAAACCTCCCTTTAGCGTCTTTAACGAACTGCTCCACATCGGGATTATCTTTCAATACTCCGAAGTATATAACAGACGGATGAGAAATGCGCAGTACAAAATCGGCCATGATTTCCACGGCAATGTCCTTACTGCCCGCATACAACGGTCCCAAAAGGTAGCGACCACTCTCACAACCGCGTCTCAAAACACCCAGTCCCTTGATTATATGGTTCTTTACATACAACAGCGTCATGCATCCGGCCTGTGCTATCCAGGCTTTTAGAAAATCCCTGCGGTCAGCGGGAGAATATTTCCGACAGAATTGCGCCACATCTTCGAACGGAATATGACCCGTATTATTGTAGTCGACGATATTCTCGCTGATGCTGCGCCGGTTCGCTAAGATGTTATCAGTTCGAATTTCGCACAATCCCGATTGTCCGCACTGCCGAAATCCATCACGCTCGTAACGGGCCACCATCCCGGGAGCGGCGTACAGACCAATTGTGCGGAAGCCGCAGTGCTTCAGACCGGCATTCCACAGGTGTGTTCCCATTCCTTTGCCGCGGTATTTCGGATTCGCCCAGAATGCTCCGATGAAGCTGTAGTCGCTGTTGTAATTCACTGCGCAGATGATGACAACAATTTCGCCGTTTAGTACGCCCATAAACAGACCGTTGGGATCGATGATGCTGTACAGGGGGAAATCGTGGATGCCCACTGTCCAGTTGTCGGGATCATCTTGTTGCAGCCAGTCCGAGAAATGGCGGTTCATTGCGGAATAATCGCGCTGGCTGCTGGCGCGAACCAACGAAAAGTTTGGTATTTCAGCCATATGTGGTTGGAGCTCTAGCGAGCAGATCGTTCAGTTACTGTATTATAATGAATTCCCTGACTACAATATTTCGCGCACAGTGGGCAGTGATCTGCTTCACATAATTTGGCACTGCGCGAAATCAAGGACGGCCAAAAATTCATAAAAGTCACGGAATAGAAACTATAAGTACAACATGTAAACTTACGAGTAAAATTGCTATGTTCAGCTAACTCACAACGTTTCTACTTTCTAGTAAGTACTGTACTTAAAAGATTGCGATAATCCTTGCACTTGGCACTTGCAGTCTGACGATATCCCAGGGTGTACAAAGCAAGTCTAGCAAACCAGTTTGTTAGCAGAGCGGCTGGTCGACAAACGCAATGGATAGAAGTATGCATGCATGTGGTACCACAATACATCGTAGTAGTACCGTGCCTGATCCTTGGCAATTACATAATCTACATTATCTACGATTCTCGTACTGTCATTCCAATCTTAGTAACTGTATTTAATGACCGCAAATTGAACTGAATTGTTTATGATGGTTAATTGTTAAGTACTTTTTTCAGTTTATATATGCCATTACTGATTACTAGTACGAACACTGGAGCCCACCGGGCAAGTTAAGTAATGATTTATCAGAAGTTACGAGTATTATCCATTGGTAATCTGCGAGCATCACTAAAGGAATAATGTTTAAATTTGAATCTTTAGAAGGTTTCGACTTGCCGACTTCCGCTGGCTTTGATTATGCTCTATACCGTGCTTAAGGGAATATGGATCAGTACTAAAAGTAGTCTGCTATTTATAAATTATAAATTTTCGAATAGCGTAAAGAAGCCGATACTGACAAATCGTGGTAATTTCGTAGATAGAGTTTGTTTGTTTAATCTTTAATCTGCAGCAAGAAAAAGAAAATTATTTTGATTATTTGAAAACAAGCAACTATTTTCCAGAAATAGCGAAGTAATACCTACATCACTGTACAAGTCACAAGCCTTCCTCAACATGGCAGGCAACTTTCCCAAGATTCACACAACGTGTTAATACTATATTCACATGCACTGAGCAATTAACAAGCACGCTTTATGCCGAAGCAGCGGCGTCTCCTCCAGCGGGGGCGGCCGCAGCCGGAGCGGCGTCAGCAGCCGGAGCGGCATCAGCGGCGGCGGGTGCTGCAGCATCAGCGGCTTTTTCGGGAGCCTTCTCTTCGGCCTTGGCCTTGGCCTTGGCGCCCTTCTTCTTTCCTCCGGACGCAGCCTTAGCCGGTGGAGATGAGGCCTGATCGGGGGCTACAGCGCCGAGGCTGTCGGCAATCTTGTAGCTGTCCTCATCATCCAGCAGGCGGACATCGTGACCTTGGTACAATCGGCTGTTGGAGTAGTCATAGAAGCTCTTGGCTTTCGAGCAGTCCACATCGTAGAACCAGTGGCAGACCAGCGTAATTTGGTTGAAGATCTGTACAGCGCGGTATGCATCAGTAATCTATCTAGAAGGTTTATTTATCGATAAAAAAACATTTACGTACGCGTGGTACTTACTGTTAAGTTAGGGCACAGATAAGCAGTCTGGTTTCCATTGATGTCACAGCGTCGGATAACTGAAATCAATAAAATTTTAATACCACCAGAAATTAATATAAATGTTTCGTCGATAATTAGCTAATGGGTGTAGCCGGCGTGTTTAGATGGCGAAATTTATGCGCGTAATTTTAACTGCACGCACCTTGGCATTTGGTGTCAACATCGGCATAAAAGCCAGGCTTAACGGATGCGCAATCAAAATTTCCGGCAGGGATTTCGCTAAGGTTAGGATAGTCCTGGCCAGCTTTGGCGTTGGCTAATAAATTCCGGATGTCTTCGATTCCCAGTCGGGCTTTACCACGTAGCTGATCCAAGGCGCTCCACACTCCAGGACTTTGGGCTTGGCGTTTGACCTTTAAATAGATATTTTGACTGATAAATTAATACTTCGACTTAACTCGGGATTGGTTCAACTGGAAAAATTATGAGTGGATTAAATAAGGAATTAAGGAATGCAAAGAATAAGTAAAATGTAAATCAAATTGGAGTTGTTTCTCCTCACAGTTCAGTCGTAATACTACGTAGCTTACCACACCGGCATAGGATACTCCCAAAAGGGCAGCCAAAAGGATTAAGTACTTCATGTTGTTGATTAGAAGCTTTAATGCTAACAATTATGCAGACAATACTACGTCAAATACCAAACAAGCCGATTATTGCTCGCAGTCGGAAGAGCAGACCACGAATGAAGTGATGATAAGATCCGTAACACAGCCTTTGTAATATATACAAGCATGTTTTGGTAAACACATTCACCGTTTGTTTGTGGCTATTTCTCCGAGGGTCAACGGTTCGAAGAGAGACAATTACGACAATACATCATCATCTCGGCTAAATTTACGAACTGATACATCAATCTGGACTGCCTAACACGTGTAAAGTTTGTTATTTCCACCAACAGCGAGCATTGCTCCAGTTTTAGAATTTTTTGGCATAATGATGCCGACGGTCCTACCTACATAATTGTAAGCGTACTTACTAAATCGACTAACTTTTAATATAGTGTCGACAATGTGTCTTTGTAGAAATTTTGATGTATCATTACAACAATTACACAAAATAAATTAGCACGTAGGTCGTCCAAACAGCTATAATTTGACAAGTGATACTACTGTTTGGATGAGCAGCAGTGAGCATATTCAGTATATTATATTTCATCAGATTTCACAAAATAATTTATCTTCCTCGATTTTAAAATATTTTTCTCGATTCTCGCGCTTTCCGGTTCCAAATCTCTCGATCGCATTTGCTGGGGTTCACCATACGCGCAAAGAAAAAGATGCAACTACAATACCTCTAATGCCAAACTGCCAACCATAGAAGCTTGCAGCAGATTGTGTTTGTCTCACTAACTATCAAAAGGTACACGCCTATAGTAATGTGGGATAAAACTATCCGTATATCTGTGTGGTTACTGGTTAGTAGAAGCATATTTGGTGCTTCTATCTATACACAGAATTACACATACTAAATATGTAACTACGAGTATCCGAGCTAGCTTTGCTGTAAAACTGATAGAACTTTTGCAGTTCTCCAACAAGTACCAACCACCAGAGGAAGTGGTTATTGGGCCAATTAAGCAGCAGATTTAGCGGCGTATGGACGAATCTAACCTATTAGTAGTGTGTGCGATTTTCGTTCATTAAATTATTTCTCTATCGTTTATTGTGTAATTTTATTTGCATGTACAAGTTTACAACTGCCGTCGACAATAACACGAAATCCACACCAGTCCGGCATGCAGCTTGGTTCAAGGTACAAACAACAGTAAATCATTTTATATAATTTGAAACAATATAATTTGATCGCAGAACTTTGTACAAAATCTTTGATCACATATCAAAAAATAAATTTCCAAAAGACACATCGCCTGCAGAATGCATAATTTTCTGCAGCCAACAGCGTTACCACTTAACCGCGGAACCAACCGCAAACAACATTAACGCTATCAAATATTCACCTGCCGGTCATAAAATGACACACACAGCACTGTTGGTACTACGCGGCAGATTCTTCTGTATAGCTCGTTGTATGGCCTGTTCGTTCTTCAACAGACCCACCGCTGCGGTGTAGATCTCTCTGTTGAACTGTCCCGCACAGATATCCAGATCATTTTGAGCACGCACCTGCGGCCGGACCTTGACATCGAAGATGGCATACACCGGCCGATGGTCGGACGTCTTAATACTGGTGGCCGCGCCGTAACAGCGGCAGATGATGGGATTGCCTTTGCCGTTGGAGCGGAAGAGGATGCGGTCGGTGTAGGACGGAATGCGCTGTTTGGAGGAGCGATCATAGTGATCCGAGTTGAGATCAAACTTGTAGGTGGGCAAGAAGCTGATGGGATGCTCGCTGAAGTCGTGGATGGCGCAGCGTGTCTTGTGCGTGTACAGCTGATCCCACATGAGCAGTTTCTGAAAGTGTTCACCGTTCTCGTTGTCAGCGGAGCTGCGCGCCCCGCTGATCGTCGTCTCCACATTCTCGCGGGTCTCATTCAGGCGAAAATTGAAATCCCCAAACCAGAAGACGTAATCCACAGCGTCGAAGCGGTTGCCCAGCCGGTTCTGCTCCAGGCTGCGCGGTAAATTGAGCTCCATGTAGATGCGATTTAATTGGTCAATGCGCACGTCGACTTTCTCCCGCGAATGCCCGGCAGTCAAGTGCGAGGTGAGGAACATAAAGGATGAGCCAAACAGGTACAGCATTACGCCGACAAAGCCTTTGCTGTTCTTTTGATTAATCAGACGCAGATGATGCCGGGATACTAATGGTTTCGTACAGAACCAGATCAGGTCGCGTCGTAAGAAGATGCTAATGTGAATGGTGCCCACCGACTCCGAAGCATACAGCACATGACTTAAGCCGATTGTTTTCTGCAGACCCACCTCCCAGGTGCGGAATTCTGGTATGCCTTCTTGAACACCTACGAGTAAACGATAAACACAATCAGCTGAAACTCCATTTGCACAAACAGAAACATACTTTTTGCAGTCAACAAAGTGTAGTGAATTTTCAGAATCATGCAGTAAACCTTAATTAACCGCTCTACACCATACAGTAAATGTTATTTGTACTCGTATCCATTTCATTTTCCGCTGTGAGGGTCGTACAGAAATATAATATTTAAATTGTTTGTGATATTATGCTGCAGATCGAAGTGGTAATAAACTTAATTTTAATCAACATGACGCAGTGGAAAGTTCACACATTAAAAATTCAGTATTTGTGCAGAATTTACCAATGGCATAAAGGTCACACATTTCGGCAGCCGCGGGTTTTTTCGGGAATAAAAAATCTTTCAAATCTCCAAATGTCTCTTGGCCATTAACATTCCACGTCCCGATAAAAACGCGTAAATGATGATGGGGTAGATGTTTATTGAGCTCCTCCAGACTGAACAAATGATCGACATTCAGCGACTGCTTCACCAACGATTTCCACTCTTGCAGTACTTCCTCCACCAGGGATTTGCGTCGCACCAAACTCTCGATATCCTGCGCCTGGGTGGCATTGGAATTCGTCACACTAATGGCGTCTTCATGGAAGGAATCGGCCGACAGACTGCGACAGTCCGAGGCGGACGACCAAATCTGTGAGCCGTGCGCTGACACCGTCAGCACATTGGCCAGCGGATCGACATACGGCGAGCCGTCCTCACCCATCGGGAATGTCACCTCCACGGCCGCCGGCACCGTGTCCGTGGGCAGCGGCTCAACGAAAACTGTGTTGTCGTGTGCAGCTGCTGGACTGTGTTTGCCGTTGAGCTGCGGCTCTTCCACGACAACATGATCACTGGACGCGGTACTGGACGGTTCATCCTCGGATTTTTCCACGTATTTCCGTATGACACTTTTGCGTTTGGGATAGACTTTTTCGACGGGTGGATCGGCCATGGCATGGTCTGATTAGCACACTAACGCCGATACACGGATGGATAATGGTTGACCTGGGGAAAGGCGATAATGGCACGGGTTTACTATCAACAAACCTGCCGTGAACAAGCAGTTTCAACCTGCAGGATGGTACTCTAAAATGTGATCGATACTGTCAACGGAGCACTGAATAAAAGACGGAGCTGTGTGAGATCCAGGTGGGATCTCCGCTGTGCAGGTAGCAGCGTTATGGTGTATGTATATGGATATCGATCGGAAAAGACATTAATCCTTGTTGTTCGCACCGGTAAGTGGTTTCGTGTGACCTAATCCGCGTTACTTCACCTTCTGCATCACCGGTTTACGGTAGAATCTTTTGAGGGACCCTGATTGTTGGCTGTTTTTATTTGCCTGCGCGGTCGTCTTCGTCTTACAAAAATTTTTCCATGACCGAACGGGTTACATATTTATAACCCAAAACGGAAAAAAACGCATACAATTTTATCTCCGAATACCGTATAATTATGTGTGAAGACGTTCTGTCCCAGCCAGGGTCATATAGATAAAATAACAGTGTAATTACACCAAGGTCAATTTTAAGTATGCCTTGCGCTAGAGAGGTTGGAATTATACGTGGTATACAACTTAAAATTTTATCAAATTAAGTATCTTGTGGTCTATACCTTGCTACAGTATAATGGCATGTTGGCATCATTTATAATCTGTAGTAGTAACTTACAAAATATGCCGTCCATATTATAAGCCATTTTTGTCCAGTGACACGTATCGGCACTCGAGACAGTTAATTTCATGGCGCATATATACTCGGTAGGTAATCTGCAATGTCTGGAGAAACGTACGAGTATCACGCGCTAGGAATGTTTTTCAGTAAAACCATTACGTGCTAAGAAATTTCCGGGCGCATGAAGTGACGTATTCTGTATTGCTGAGAAAAGTTATACTAATAATCGTATTCAGTATATTAAATATGTAACGGAAGTACCTAATTTCGCAATATTACTCTTATAAACAGATAAACTGTGCGGGAACTTTGTTCATGTGTTTTGCACTATACAAATTTGTACTTGGTCAAACATTTTTAATACTGTTTGACCATTGGTTGCCTGTTGCATTTTTACTGAGAATCACCTTAAAAAAGGATTTATTAACAACACTAGCAGAATCATGAACCATAGTTGCATAAAACACAGTTGTAAATTATGGTGGTTCACTGTTACGTTACGATGTGAACGGTAAACCCAAAGATTCACAGAAAATAATACTGGACAAGTTGTCAGAATCAGTGAAAGATCTACGGTATAAGTCACACCACAGAAGACCGAATGAACCACTTTATGCTTTATAACTATAAAATTATAAATAAATTCACCGTAGCTCATTTCTTCGAGGCAGTTTTAAATAATGCTCGGCAGTTGATAGACATGCGATGATCCGGAATGACGATGATGATGAAGCCGAGAACAATGAGGATCGATCCAATTATTTCCAAATGAGAAAATTCCACGTGACGCAGAAAGTAATCAATTCCTACAAAAAAATCCCGACTTAACACAAATTACTTCCTGCAACGCAGTCTAATTTCACCACCTACCCATATTTCCCGGGATCCTTAGTAAGCTTCCAAAAGACATCAACAGCGGCGTGGCAACTATTAATCCATAATTCATCAGCTTGGCCGCGACTACAAAATCCAACGGCATCGATAATTACTGCATGACAAAATGTGCCACACTAGCAAAATTAGTATTTAACATTTTCCCGATATACCGGTAAGCATGTTACATATATATACATTGTAATCACGACAACGCCGGTGATTCCCCTTTGATTATACGAGTAATCAAATTTTTTAATTACGTAACACCCACATAAGGAGCAGATCCCGGAAAGAAGCATCCAATTCCAGGGGATACTTTCCCAGCTCCACACTTCCGCGTACGTCATCTTCATCCACAAGGGAATTGTCCAGAATATGGCCACGGTGAATGACGCCGCTGTCGTCAGGAAGCAACAACATTGTCCAAATGTCAGACGTTTGTAAACGTGTTTGTAGTACATCTAAAAGGCAAACTGCAATTTTAGAATTTCATCGCATACAGGCGTTGATAATATCAATCAGCTCACAATGTTAAAACAGAAAATGGATGTCGCAATCACAGTTAGGCCGATTCCCAAGGAAGAACTGGACTGGAACCCCTTCGAGTACGCGATAACGGCCACCCCGCTTAATGAGATCAGAACAGCGAGAACCTTTAAACAAAAAATTATTATCGTTTAAATAATCATACAGTTTACTGAAATCTAACAATATTAGTGAAGCACACCGGAAATCGCCCGCAACAACAGCGTATAGTGTTCATGATATTAAAGGTCGTAAGTCGCACAAAATACCGGTATAGTTCTATGTATTTAACACGTACGCTGTCAGATTGATTTCCTATGGGTAAAGAAATACAGTAATCGCACCTTGGCAAAGAGAACTTGTTGCCCAAAGAAAACAACAGCGGCGAAATAAACCATAGCCACTGGAAAGAAAATACTAATGTCAAGTCAGCGAAATGATCTTATGAATAAATCAATATGTATACATAGTAGCTTGCGGCATTACCTTGGGTAGTCTGCACACAAGCCACTTCCGATGCCGTCGCGTAGGACAATGCAATAATACATAATGACACCGCCAGGACGATATTCGAGCCGAGAATTCCAATTGTCTTGATAAAGAAAATTGGAAGCGGATCCGGCGATTTGAAAATGGAACATTCTCTACAAATGTCAATCTTATACACCTGACAACCGACACGCAATGCAGTATACCTCTGCTTTAAGGCTTACCAGTTAGCAAATAAATCGATGCCATTAAAATATGATACATGTAGTTTCCATTCAGAAATTTTGCTCACTTGAGGATTTGCCGGATGGTCTTTCGCTTCCGTCGTCCGCAATGCGATTTGATCCATACGATCAAAACATATCCCGGAAGCACAAACAGTCGCATCAGATTGTTGACGTATAAAATAAAAAACGGCGCGTAGAAGTCTTCGCTGAAGACATTTTTTAACAGCTGTTGATCGGCAATGGTGGCCATGCAGTAGAAGATCAATACCACCACGGCGGCAATTAACGATGTGGGATGCTCGGTTGGAAGGGCCGCAGCTTCCGGTTCAGGCTCAGGTATGGCTGGAGAGAGGGAAGGGATCGAGGAGCGACGGAAGTCCACCACTGCAAAACACTCAACGCGTTAAAGTAAACAGTACTGGCAAGGTAGAAAAATTTTTGCCGCAAATTTTTAGCGCTGCGCTACGACAGAGATATAGAGTACGCAAACTGCCCATCTGCCGACATTTTGTACATTTCGACACATACTCATCAAACTAGTTTCGGTATTAATAAACTGAGGGAGCGAGCTTAATAAGTTCGAACCGAGCTTAAGAAATGTTAAGAAAATGTGAAAATTTTGAAAAATCTTGAAGAATTTAATTTAAAAATCTTGAAACTAAATTCTGAAAAATGTTGAAAAATTCCAAAAAATTGCGATCAGCAGTCAGCAGCTATTGGCATAAAATCCAGTGTATCGTTCCGCGAGAACATCGACGCTTATTAACACAGTATCACGCACCATCGGCTGTATGAACTCGCAGGCGATGTCCGCCGCCATGTTCCTCTTCTGCATCGTCATCCGAATGTGTGCTAGAACCGGAATCCGGTAGGGGAATCGGTAGCGCAGTGATGGGATCCATCTCCACGTGGATTTCCGGTTCCTCCAGATGAGCATTTTCGTGTCTGTCCGCAATATGCATCTTCCGCGACCGGAATTTCCCCTTCGCAACTGCGCTGCCCCGAACAGTTGAAACTTTCCACAACGACGCTTATTAAACCAGTACGCATTTGTCGCACAATCTTTCGAGCTGCCGTTTATTCAGAACACCAAGCAATTGAAGGTCAAAAGTCGGGTGCCTCGGTGAAGTGGTTGTCAAAACCGTCTTTTCCGGAGGGGAGCATTTATTGAAACAATGGCTGCTACGGCATTCCAGCTACACAGAAACATTCGAAAGCCTATTTTCGTCGGTGGTGAATTCTTTAGCAACTACCGCAAGACGCTAGCTAGCACATCGCATGCGGCGTGGCTTTGCAAAACTGTGGCGCGAAGTTCTACATCAGCCGGCAGAAGTGTTTGCAAAAAAAACTAGAGTGACATGGTAGCGTCGTAGAGTGACTCATGTTCGATCGGCAGCTTTATACCACAAACGCGTGTTGGGCATTTTCGTCTACCGCCGTCTGCCGAACACCGATTCGTCTACGGGCGTAGTGGTTATTCCAGGTGTGCACATTTCTATATTTTGCGTTTTTGTTTACGCATGTTTACCGGCATTCCGTAAAAAACCAGCTAGTGGTAAGGAGATGCAGACGGGACTTATTAGTAATTCAAGCATAATCAAATACGAAGGTTCGATTAAACAGTGCACAGTGCACTGCACACGAGAGGACATTGAAGCATATGTTACCATCTTGTAAAGTAACCAGAAATCAGTTAACGATTAAAATAGCGTTGTAGTTTGTATTTGATACACGTTATTCACATCATGCTCGAAAAGAGCGTTTTGCTTTCTTCAAGCTCTTTTATAAATGGTCATATCAATCCACGTTTTCACATTCCCGCTTGCAATGGTGAAAATGCGGGATCATAATAATTATTATTGGCTCACATATACTTCTTACCAGTAACGTTATATTCGTTACTAACTCGTACAGATACAGTGCTTTTATACTTACTTCGTAAATTCACCAGGTCCCAACTCCATGCGTATTGTACTCGTACAGTAGTTTAGTTTGTACGAACGGTAATACCAAATTTATTAGCTTTTTTTAGGAAAATGCGTAAACTTTGCAAAAATATTAGTTATTTAGTACGAAAGCCGGTCAAATTTTCAGTGCTAGAAATAAAAGCGCTAATTTTATGGTTTCAGTAAAACATATCTAAAATTATCTAAAATGGGCATATCTAAAATTATATAACTATACTCGTACAGTATCTGTATGGTTCATAATTTAGTTGAACACTGGTCAATCATGAGAAATTTTTCAAATCAGAGGCAGCCAATCCCAAGAAATGCATTCTCATCTCGGATATCATTTGGAATGCCCAGGTTGTGAGTTTCGGTTTACCTTACATACAGAGTACTGCAGTTAACTTTTGTTGTGCTGATGTACAGATACAGTAGATTTGTACAATGCAATATAAATTACTGGGTATTAACAATAAAATAAAATTATGTGGAGAATTGAAAGATATTATACCATATGCATGCAGTGGCTAGTGGCTACTGTATCTTCGAAAAGCAGGACATTTCCCTACATAAGTAATATAGATATCTTTGTGTGAAATGCTTATTTGCTGTAATTCCGTTACCGAATTCTTATCGGTCAAGGTGCGGCTTTAATATTAATTCAAATACATTTCCAAGATTCCACCGTAATGTTTTTCGTAGATTTGCTTAGACTTCAATTTGTGTACACGAGCATCCGTCTGATAATGCTGCAAATGATGATTTACATTGTTTGAACAAGCTACGGTTTACCGATTACAATAATTACTCGGCAAAATGGTTAATATTACCAAATAATGGTCTGTCATATTTCCTGTATCGTCTGCATAAAAGGTTGCAGTTGTATTAAGTTCAGTAGTTCAGTAGTACCCGGGACCCTCCACTTGTCGTATTAGAATTAATTGCGAATACTTGTGTCAAAGCGTTCTAAAAGATTATCCAACTAAATTCATGCTTATAAGTGTCTGCAAACTTTCAACTTAATCCTTAATCTTATTGAATTAAGACCGGCAGCTGGAACATGAAGCGCCTTACGTGTTCGGGCCATATTTTCGGGATTATAACGTATTTTTTAGCTGCATGTTTAATTATTAATTGTGTGGATGCGGAAAGTAAGTACAGCGTGGACCAAAATAAATTATGACGACTAATGATTATGTATGACGGTATTTGAAACAATTCCAATAATTAGCATGCGCATATGCATATTGCACAATATCAAAACTGCTGCTTATTGTTAGGCGCACAGGAATGGACAGAGAAAGCCAAAGAAGAACTGCGCATCGCACTGCAAACTAAACCAATTGAAGTGCGTCCGAAAAACGTGATATTCTTTTTGGGTGATGGAATGGGCATCGCGACGCTGACCGCTGCCCGGATTTACAAAGGTCAACGGGAAGGAAGAACCGGGGAAGAAGGTTTCTTGGCGTTCGAGCGGTTTCCACATGTCGGATTGTCTAAGGTGGCAATTTAATAAGAATATCTATATATCAAAGCAGGCAACACCAGAGAAAAATTAAAAAGGTTTTTCGGTTAGACATATGCAGATAACACGCAGACAACGGATTCGGCTGCTGCGGCGACCGCATTTCTGTGCGGAGTCAAGACCAACCGAGGCGTCCTAGGCGTCAACAGCAATGTGAAACAGGGCAATTTCAGCGCGGTTCCGGAAAATGAAATATCCTCCATTTTCTCCTGGGCGCAAAATGCCGGAAAAGCGACGGGAATCGTAACCACCACATCTGTGACACATGCAAGTACAATCTCTATCAATTTTTTTGCTTGTATAGCACTTTACGTAAATACCATGCAGTGATTTATGGTAATAGCAGACAGGCCGAGCAGCATTTATGAGCGAAAGGCTCAACATCCATTTGTGTTATTATTAAATTATTGTGCCATAAAAATTAATTGCAATTTCAAAATTCAGTTTTAATTTTACTCAGAATCGTTTGTACAACAAACAGGCATCGCCAGCTGCAGCGTACGCCCATTCTGCTTCTCGGAGTTGGGAAAGCGATAAATCCATGCCCCAAGAAGCGAAAGCATTTTCTAAAGACATTGCACGCCAGCTGATAGAAGACACGCCAGGAAAAAATCTGAATGTCAGTATATATACATGGAAGTTCTAATCAGAACATCAAAATTTAATGTCCGCAAACGGGTAATTTAGTTGCGCAGAATCAGTTGTATCTTCTTTATCTGCAAAATCAAAAAAATGTGTAAAATGTTTGGTAGGTAATTATGGGCGGCGGACGATTGAATTTTTTACCAAGCAGTGCGATAGATCTTCCATCAAACCAGTCAGGTAATTTATACCGAGCGCCAGTAGTACCAATAATGTACAAATGTAAAATTGCAAAACCCTAAAACAGAATAATTTTAAGATCTATATATCCATGTTCTGGAAATAAAACTAGTCATGCCAAAATGACCCAGCTATTTAGTTCATTGCGTCAACGTTTGATACGTTTTTGTGTGCAGGAAATCGTGGTGATGATCGTGACCTTTTACAACTATGGCGTCAGATGAAATCCAACACCTCTGAAGGCTCAACGTCGCACATTGTGACGGACAACGCTCAACTTAGCCAACTTAATGCATCGAACACGACAAACGTTTTAGGTATTTACCTTTTAGTTATCATGGAAAAGCCATATTTTAAAATTAAGGTCACCCTCAGCAGTTGCGATAGAAGTTTTGTGCAAAAATGGAATTCCTGTGCAGTGTGCAACTGGGGTCTGTTGGATAAAGTGGCGTAGTTGCAATATCGTTTTTGACACAGTGGAGACTGGACGGTAGAAAATGTACAGGTTTAATTTTTAGGGCTATTCAGCAGGGATCACATGGAATATGAGCTTCTACGTAATCGAAGTGCCGCTACTGCCACAGAGCCACCACTTCGTGTAATGACCAGGAAAGCCTTGGAAATTCTGCAAAAATATCCAAACGGGTTTTTTCTCATGGTGGAAGCCGGCAAAATTGACTCCGGTCACCATTCGGGAATGGCCAAACGCGCACTGCATGATACATTGGAATTTGAAGCGGCAGTGGAAGAAGCTCTGAAAATGGTTTCCACCAATGATACATTGATTTTAGGTATTCACCCGCGTTCCACATTATTTACGGTGATCCATTAAACGGAACACCGAACATATTTCTCCCAGAGATGGTCAGAGCAAGATTGGAATATCAAGAAATACACATCATTTTGTAACCTTTGTTCTTCATTGCAGTGACCGCTGACCATTCTCATACCTTGGGATTGGCTGGTTTTGCGGAACGAGGTATTGTATATAGATTGTGCACCGCTATTATGAATGGCTATATCTGTACGTGAACGTTAATTGTCAAGCCATGTACAAAGGTACTACAGTTTATAAGAACCCACATTAATGTACGTACAGTGAGTCTTTAAAATTGTAGTATTTTGATACTAAGATCATTATATACAGCTTTCTGTGGGTGTTTTCTGTGCAGGCACTTCCATACTGAAATTTGGAGGGGTCGGAGACGATCAAAAGCCGTACCTTACACTGTCGTACGCCAACGGACCCGGTCACGTAAAGGAATGGCCCAGAAGGAATCTGACGGAGGTGGACACCGGTATGAGTTAATTTTTTTCACTGGTGGATCATCTCACGTCCGCTAATTTCGATTACGTCATGGTAGAAGCCGATGATTTTCGGCAAGACGCTCTCGTTCCGCGGAGTTCCGAAACACATGGTGGTGAAGATGTGGCGATTTACGCGACGGGACCGTTTGCGCATTTATTTCACAGTCTGCACGAGCAGAACTACATTGCGGTGGCCTTGGACTATGCTGCTTGCTATCGCAATCAGACTCCGGCGCACTGCATAGATCTTGGCAATGGCTCAATTCAATTTCGACTAAATGCTCTGGTTACCTTGACCTTTGTTTTCTCTTATTTAATGGTACATATTTGAGTAATTTTTATCTGACTTCTATTTTCTTGAGCAACAACCTGAAAAACCCGCTAAAACACTATCAATTTCTCTAAAAACCCTACAATCTCAGCTGAAAGAAAGCGAATACCACAACTTCTGGTTAAAGACAATACAAGGCGACATTCAAACGATACAACATGCTTCGTCCGCAGCGCATTGCACCGAATACTCGGCCTCCTGGTGCAGCAGCAAATCAACGACTGCTCCAGCCAGATACATCCCAGTAACCTGAAAAAAAAACAAGTTAAAAACCTGATGCGGAAAAGTTTTGCGAGAGCTATGCTATAAAGAATGGAAGGGCGAATTAGAAGGCGAATTAGACCATATTTCACCTGTGGAGGCTGTTGGTAAAAGAAATCAATATCATATTCTTTTTTATCGGCAGCCCCGTCACGTTTTCTGTAATCCTTCAGAAACCGTTCAAATGCCGCATGCACAAATTTATCCGTGTCCAAGGGATCAATAAAATACAATTCAGGGTTTCTTTCCAGGATCGTATTAATCACCATGACCAATTCCACGACCAGTTGGCGGTACGCGGGATGTTCTATCCGGTCCAACAAGGCGTCAATCTTCAGAGCAAAATTCAGCTCATACAGAGTCATATCGGTCACCGTTGGAATTTGCGGCATCAGATGATCCGCTACTTTAATGCCCTCGTTACACCGATGGAGAATATTCCAGAAACAATCGTAAAACTTCCTCGGCACACGATTTAAACAGCCATCCAGGTGGCGACGCTGCATGGGCGTCAGTTTGTGGCTCTCCGTATCCGGATCCAAGCCCTGCTTGATCAACGACGGCAGTGTTAGAACTTCCAGCAGCAAATCCTGCACATCAAACGGCGACAAAGTGTAAATGTATTCTTCTTGGAAGTCCGGGTGATCCATTTGCGAATATTTTAAATACAAGGTCAGTGCCTGTACAATCCATCCAATGCGAATCTTCAGCATCCCATCAAAAATACTAGGCATTGTTTCTACTAGCTTTCCGATACTGAGCAATAGTTCTTGTTGCAAAACTGCCGCAGATGGATGATGCTGTTCGCATGTGGAATAGATCAGCTGTTTAATCTGCAGGGGCGTCACCGGTTTATCGATAATGGCTTCTTCGTGCTTGAACATCCCCACGCGCACCTGTTTTCCACGGACGAGAATCGTCGTGATCGATGGTGCCAAACTGGCCACCACTTTCTGCAATAATGCCGAACAATAGCGCACAACATCCCATTTCTTTAGTGTTGCACACTGTCGAATGAGACTCTCCAGGCGCTGCTGCACGGTGACATTGTTAACGGAATCCACCACAAAATTATTTCCCTGCCGGCGGAGGAGAATGGCCAAGAGATAACTCTGACCATGCGACGATTCGCAGCAGTTCAGCGCATCAATGACATCGTGTACGCTGCGGTCCTTATACTCCTCCAGTGTTTTATGGGTAGCGGAGTTGCGCATCGATACAGCACGCGGCACATCCATCAGGCTGCGGAAGACGGGAGACGGATCGACAATTTCTTTGAAGGACTGAAATGATCGCTTCATGGTTGACAAATCCACGACGAAATCTAAATGCTCGATACAGGAAGACGACAGAAAATTCTGCAGGAAGCCCGTGCGGACGCGGATTCCGTTGCAATCACCCAAACGGAAACTGGCCAGGAGTTTCAACATCTCCGCCGACTGCTGACCGCGAACCATTTCCTCGCGCACCAAGCATAGCATTGTCGGACGTCCGTGGACTTTCCATCGGCTGGCAACAAAAGCTAAACCGGTACGAATGTCGTCCATTAGCATCGATTGGTCATACGAGAGGTAGAAGTCCGACATTTCAAAAAATAATGGATAACATATTGCGGTTTCTCCAGCCACACGATAAATCTTCGACTGCAATCACAATCACAATTCAAAATGAATAAACTTTTCACTGCTCGCTTTGAACCACGCAAAACATATGCGTGCATGCGGTTTCCGTGAAGCGGTTAGCAAAATTATAACAAATCGAAAATGGCTGATATAAAACAAAACGTCAAACAAAACTAAACTAAAGACAATGGCGAAAAACTAGACACAATGCCAAAGCAAACAAAAAACATTTTTGTAACCGGCATACTACTGTACCGATATACTGTTGTACAGATACAAGAGAACAAAGCTGAATCTAAATCGATATCTCAGATTTGGCAAAATGAGCCCTTTTAAAATCAACAAGAACTACTCGCAAATACAGTATCACCAATTCACACGCTGGAAGACTAAAACTGTAGTCAAGTACTGTATATCTGTAAGACTGTATTAACTTACGGTGCTCAGTGGTCCAAAAGGGCGTTTAGGTCGTCCGCTCAATCCCAGCTTGTCTTCTTCGCCCAATTTGGAATATACTTCTGTTAGATCTTTGGGCGACCAGATCTGTATGGGCTCGATCTGATGTGGTGTCTGTGTCTGCACTCCGTACGTCGCCAACAACGCCTGCAAG
This sequence comes from Paramacrobiotus metropolitanus, assembly GCF_019649055.1. Taxonomy (NCBI): domain Eukaryota; kingdom Metazoa; phylum Tardigrada; class Eutardigrada; order Parachela; family Macrobiotidae; genus Paramacrobiotus; species Paramacrobiotus metropolitanus. The sequence goes on from NW_026570246.1 coordinate 254,740, forward strand.
CGCACTGATTCCGCAATCAGCACCACCTGCACCGCTAAATCCGTCGGAATGACCGTCGAAAACGAGCTGTATCGGGTCTTCTTCAGTGGACGATGTGCCGCCGGCATATATCGCCGCAGTGGATCCAGTTCATTGGCATCGATAAGCCCTTCCACTAGGAGCTGCGAGATGATGAACAACGCCTGACCCCAGACGAAAATCTCTCCCTCTCCATCGGGATCCTCCGTGCTGGGCAGGCGGTCTTGACTGCCCGGATTGGCGATTTCGGCTTCGATGAATTCCGATGGAACATAATAATACCGCGGCAGCACCACATCCCCATCGAAGCTTTCTTTGAGCAGCGGTTCGAGTAATTTCTGAAAGGTCTCCACTTGTTGCGTATCACCGTGAAATACCTGTCGCAACCACAAACCTATGTCACAATCAAGCAGCTCATAACAATGCAATTCGCGTACCCCGTCAATAATCAGATACACGAAGAACACCGGCCATTCACATTCAATCCCATCAAACTGCTTCACTTCCGCTGGCTCATAGTAACGCCGATTTTTATCCTCCAAAACGGTCCCGAAGCCATCTCGAAGGAAGCGCTTAAACCCATATTTACCTGAACAGAGAAAATAACCTTCCCGTAAGTTATTCAGTTGCCTTCAACGGCGAAAATTTTTATCGCAAAAATTACCCGAGTCAGTTCGGCTGTTAGGCAAATTTTATGTGCTTACCTAATAATTTCCTCTGCATTTTATCCATTGTGGCTTTAAAGACAACTGGCTTATGCACAGCAAAGCAAGGATAGCTCAAAGTTGGGATAAGGGAAGCATCCGTATTCTGGAAAAAAGATAATTCTTAACAACGTGCAATGCAAGTATACACGAAGTTTGCAACTGCAGCGTACTTTTGAACTAGATTCGCGGGGAAGCATCGTTTCCAGAGTTGTGCGGTTCCGATTGTGGGCATCCACATCCGCATAAACAACCGACCAGGAAGCACCATGTTCGCCAAATAAATTAAACCCATTAATACTTTCCAAAGCAACTTTGGCCATCCCAATGGAGCTGCAAACATGAAAAGTCAAGTAACAAGCAGTAACAATTTAAAAATGAATATCGAAAGACCAACAACGGTAAAAGCAGTAACAAGCCGTCAGTTTCACCTAGCATGCAGTTCAGGATTTCCGGTGTTGTACTTGTCGCCGCGCTCCCACATACCAAAATCCTAACGCCAAACAAATTCAGGTTTATTGGGGCAAACAGGAACGGTTCTAGCAGCATACCGGTATTCGGTAAGCACGCTCCAGGTAAAAAACCAAATTCTGCACTAGATGCACTTCTTCCATGGTGAAAATAACTTTCAGTCCAGATTCAATCATTTGCGTCAGATACAGCAGATACAGGGCAACAACATCAATCTGCAGATGTGGATACTGTGAATCGCCAATGGGATCGCCATCCAGGACACGAAAACGACTGTGAAGGGCAAATAACGGTATCTGATCGTTTTTGAATTTCTCCAGGAGGTCGGCCTGGTTCATCCAGCAATACAAGATACCGCGCATACATTTCACCGCTAAAAATAGATTTAGTATCACTTTTAGAGCAAGAAAAGTACAACAATGCGATACAACTGAAACAACATCACGTAACAAAACTGCCGTGTTAGACAATCCAGATGCAACGAAAATATAACGTGTAAAACTGTAAAATTATTAAACAAAGCCAGTCAGAAACCGATACGAGTGCTTCTATTCAAAGAATCCTCCCAAAATAATTCTTTATCAGAGGCTATGACCTTACTTACCGCACTGCCCGAGTTCGTTCGCTCGGCCGTGATCGTCGTCGATTCGTTTGTACGCTCTCGATACTGCCCAAACTGCAGCGTTGGCATAAATCATGTCCCGCACATGCCCATCTTCCGCATCGGCCTTATCCGTAACGTAGAGTCCAAGTGACTCGTGCTGATAATGCAGGATTTGGCGTTTGACTGTAAGAATGCAAGTCTGCTATATTTAACATCTAACGAGCATGCCATGCATATCCCGCATATTAAAAATATCATCGGCTTAATATCACGCAATGTGAAATCAGTGGGACAATACAGTGACTGTAACATAGAAAAAACTCCACAGAACTAATATTCCATGAATTTCCGTCTCCAAAATTTGTATCAGTTATTGCAGCTTAAAGTATGCCTCTGCTTCAGCTGGAATGTATGCAAAAAAATTTATGCAGATGCAGCTTCATGCTGGACTAATGCAGAAGTCATGAGGCATGTACTTCGAGCAGTAATTTAACTTTTAAAGCATTGGTAACTGGTATACCACGACACTGCGTAGTAGTCGCGGATATATTTGATATAAATTTTCTCTCGTTCATAAAAAGATATTGTGAATCTTTCGCTCTTACCCATCAAGTAATAAAATTCCAATCTGGCCAGAGATTTCGTGTAGTCATTCTCCTGCGTCTGGTGTTGTGCAGGTTCGGCGACAACCGTGGCCGACACGTAGGGCGCAGTGGAGCCATGGCGTTTCAAGTCGGGCCGCTGTTGACTGTCCTGCAGTTGCATTTCATGACGCGTCAGTTCATTGGTAAGCATGAATGATCCCGAATAACGCCGATTATTCGAATGAGGCGACTGTGGAAGTGCCAATCTCGAAATAGCCATGACTGCACTACCGACAACAGGCCTGTCACGGCAAAAGCAAAACAAACACGCACTTCACCGCGAAGAAGGCTGAATCGTCTTGTACGCGCGCACCCGTTTACACACACACTGGCTTCACGAACTTGCAGACTCAACAAATAATCCCTTGAGATTCTTCCCATTAACCATGGCCAGCCCAATCAGACGGGGCTCCACGGCGTTGGCAGCGAAGTCGTGCTCGTTCTCGTATTCTTTGGCGCCACCCAGAATGATGTTCTGGTCGTGATCGGTGCACAAGAAGGTGCCCACGATTACACGGTCGTCCAGCAGAATCACTTTGAATTCACGGTTAAACAGATCCGCGATTTGCTGGCGTCCGGGTGTGGAGTATACGGGACCGGAAGATGAAGGAGATGCAAGAGTATTTTCGCTGTCTTGGGAGTATTCTCGCTCTTGAGGTTCCTGAGGCGGAACTCCCGTCTGATCCATCAATTCCCAATTCACATGAAGCAAATGGCTGTATCACAGAATGCTGCACTGTTGATCTGATCGATGCAAAATCAACGATCCTGCACAAAATCAGTTCTTACTTCCCAGTAATTTCCGATCAACGTTGAAGCTAGAACACGATTACAAGAATGTGCAAAATTTATGAAATAACAAAAAGTAGTCAAAAAGTGCAAAATGCCACTGCAGCACTTGTACGACTGTGTCGTTGTGACAAACATCTCGGGTGTTTGTCACAACGACAAACACCCGAGATGCAACTTATCCAGTCGCGACTCTACAGCTACATGCAACTTATCCAGTCGCGACTCTACACTCTCCAGCTCTACTTCCATGACTTCCCACAGGAATTTTATGGATAGTGGAGAATGGAGATACTGGAGAACGGGCAAATATGAATTTTCCGGAAATAAGCTTTTGCCATAAGGAATCGTAATTATCGTACCCCGCCATACCATACCCCGCCGTCTGACTTTGTCATCGATACTTTCGCATTCTCGTACTGTATTTTATGCTGAAACATTTCCAGGGTTCAGCGTAAATTCTTGTTCATGTACAGTCGTCCAGGTATTATCGCAGTCACCAGTGTTTACACAGAAAGAGATTTACAACAGCAGGTGGATGAGATCCACCAATCCAGAGAAACTGCCCTTTTTTTCGTTAACACAGCGGGCACCTTTAAAACAAAGAGTACATCCAAAGTCCAAACTGATCCGATCAACCTCACTCAATAAAAACCATCAGTACCGGGGATTCTGGTGTAAACCGTAAGCATAAGCACAGGGGCGCAAACTGTTCGCGGGCTCAGGCATTGGTAAACTCATGGAAGCATTCCGTTCTTGAACAATGCCGCTTCCAGAAAACACTTCGGAAATTCATGACCACATCTCCGCTGCATTTAAGGGAACGAAATCACGGTACACAAATTTTTCGAACAGCATCCCTTTTCCGCGGCGCTCTCTGTGTCTTCAGGACTGCAAAGAAATGACTATTCAATTTCAGTAAATCTCATAAAGAAAACACGATCATAATATCGCAACGAACATTTGCGCATAAAGCCACAAACCGTGTAAATGCACCGCTGCCGCACCACTCTGCTCCTATTCCACTGGCGTCCACAGAAATCATTTGCCCGAATCTTTTGCACTGATGAAATCATCTCGAGTAGCGGACTCTGATACAAAATTGCGTTATAAAAATTAATCAGAAATGTACTTCCTGTCAACCATACATACGGCATGCCAAAAAGGCACACCACAGAACGCACCGGATGCTCTTGTTGGAAGATTCTGCACATGCATTCTGGTTTCTTCAGCGACATGTATCGACTGTGTTGCTACTGCACTGGGGATGGGCAGATGGTGGATCATCGGTGCTCTAACCCTCTGTGGTCGTGGCGGTGGGAGCCGTGGGGCTGCGGGGTTCCTTTGCACTCTACGTCAAAGAAAGTTATCACGACTAACACTAGACTGTGACAATGTGGCAAGAGCATTAAGTAACTGAAACCCTTGCCGTCACCGTGTGCTCGGTTACATTCCTGAGGGATTAAAATGAAAAAATGTGATTTAACTATGTATATTCGCGTGGAATACAACAGCAAGTCCCGTCATTTGCACTATCAATCAAATTAAATAACCATAGTACTACAACACCAAAATTCCTTTTGATCCGATCTTCAGAACGAACCTCACAACGAAGATCCGCTCTGGCCCAGCGACAGGATACTCTTCTTCCGACACATCATCAAAACATTCATCCGTCCATGCAACAGGCACCTCACGATCACTGCAATAATTACGGACAATTTAAAAAGCAACCTACTGATTCCAACACCGAAGTACTGGTACACAGATTCAAGAAATCATTAGAAATGACGATCACGAAGTACCCCAATGACAGGTATGACATTTTAACGTTATGAATCCTCTGATCTTCGTTATCCATATGTCGCAGCAACGCGAAAATAGCTCACCCCATCACTGATCGTTTCTCGTTTTTTAGTCAGACTATATCACAATGGCAGATTCCCGTGAGAAGGCGAAAGGTTATGCTCTCATGGTTCTGTCTCAGAACTCAAATCCAGCTGGGCAGATAACCAACACAAGTCGTATGCGGAGGTACTTTTACAATGCGACACAAAACCGTGTTTCTTGCAGATTCTATAAAAAATCAAACTGATCCAGTTAAATGATTTTGTGCTCAGTTAATAGTAAGAACAGTGGAACAGCAGAAGCTATGTGCTGTTACTGCGTAGCAGCAAAATTGTAAAACAGTAAAAGTTATAAAAACCCTAGCGGGGCGTCCCCCCGTGGGACTGTTCCGAAGGACGGGTTTTATTACATAATAACTGCAAAAAACTTCTGTTGTGGAGTTGTTTACTGGGAAGATTGCCTGAGTGCAAGCTGGACGGCTATTTTAGCGATATAGTCTGCGGCAAGTGCAACCACCTCGCGTACGCGCATACGTGTATTAGTCTCGACTTTGGGTACCAGTACCTGATTCCGACTGCCACTATCTCCAAAACTTGCAGCATCAGTTTTTCGTTGTCACTTTAACGAACCTTCCCAGTTGATGTTTCAGAATAGAGAATAAAATTTTAGAATTTTTTGATATTTTGAAAGTAGGTTTTTATGGAGAACCAAGAAAGTTAGTTTTGTTTTGGTTTCTCGTAGACTTAGCATAGGTCCGTCCGATGGAGGCGTTGCTTGCACCCTATGCTATGTCTACGAGAAACCAAAACAAGCATAACTTTCTTGGTTCCCTAAAAAACACTTATCAGAGATCAAAAAGCGTCAAATTTTTCTTTCTGTCTTCTGAGATGTTGGTTAGGAAGTTTTATGGAAAGGTAAACGAAAAACTAGTGCTTGAAACTTTGGATCAACTGACGATGACATTCAGTGCGTTCTTTCACTTTTCACATACATGCTCCACCTCTGCCTCTGCATCTCTGCCCATCCTGAGTTACAGCATTTCTGTCTCTCTTGAGTTTACAGTAAATTTCTCTCTATTGTCAGTAAACGTTCTGTCTGTCCTCAGTTACAACCTTACAAGTTACAATATCACACGACATGGATCCATACCTACAGGTATATATATATATATATATATATATATATATATATATATATATATATATAAACCTGTGAACGTATGCAGCGCTACGTCCTTCGGAAAACATACGACATAGGCACGGGCCGCACGGCACAGAGAGTTGAATGACAGGAAAGTGATTTGCTGGTTCAACCTGGTTATGTGAGCTCCGGAGTTGCCGCAACGAAATGGGAAGAATCAAACTCAATTTATTTTATTATTAGTCACTTTGCATCTCCTGACCACGGTCCAAGGGTTGCTGAACTGTTTTTCTTATAATCGTGATATGTGTGCGGTACGTTGCAGAAGCTACTTACTTATATACTAATTTCTGGCCTGCGGAACTGTGAAAGGGCGATGGATTACGCAAACAGGCACTATCTTCCTATAATTATGCCGGTGTTATGCGCAATTAAAAATATTTTTGGTTCCTTTATAAACAAACATCTTTTTAATTTTTGTGTTGTACAGAATGTGCGAACTGATATTCTGCTTGACATCGTGCTGTCACTGCTGCTGCCAATTTAACGTACTTACATGCTTTAGCTTGTTTTGTTTTTTAAAACAGACGAAATTGCAAAGTCTCTTGCATGCTGTATGCTATTGCACAACGACTAAAAGGACTTTGATGTTGTGTAATTATATTGATAAATTTTCAATGTAATTTTGAAAGAAAAAATCGTAACGAAAATCTTTAAGTACAGTAAGTAATCATTTCAAACAATTCATACTGTGTTCATAATTCATATATACTGTGTAGTACAGATACACAGGGTCCGCAATACAATACAAAAAAGCGTTTTCATTAGACCGGAAAGACAACGACTAGAAAATTAGCTTTTAAAGGTCACAAATCCAACACTGATAAAAGGAACCTTGCGGTCGGAAGTTCTAGCATTGACCCTCTGCCAGCAAACCGGCCTGATTAGTATACGCTAGGCGTTTCTCGCGAGCCATTTGGAAAATCGCCTGCTCGGCTTCCTTGCTTTGATTAATCAGCTCCTGCATTTTTGGTTGGCGTTGCTCAGCCGGAAGAACCGACAGACCGGTCATGCCGGCCAGCTGATCCATTATGTAGGTTGATGACACTTGGACGTAGGTTTTGCTTACGGCATGGATGAAATGCGCCGTCATCTGGATGTCTCGCACCAACGGCTGCAACATTTCCAAAAGGAATTCCCGTTCCTCTTCCGTCAGCGGACCTTGCAGTGCACCGTCTTCCACGGTCTGCAGAAAGGGGCTAATGGTCTGGTTGACGGCAAATTCCGTTCGGACGGCCATGGCTTCGAAGAACTGCGTCAGTTTACTCCACTGGGTTTGGATTTGCCCCAATATTACCAGACTTTGACGAATAATCACCAGGATTTCTTCAAACTCGATCCGGTCCAAATTGAGCCTGGCCATTTTAACCATTACCTCCGCTAGAATGTCATGGTTTTTCATGAGGTCCTGGAAGTTCTGATCGGCTCGCTGCTGGTGATACCTCATCCATTGCTGATAAGAGTTTGCCTAACATTAAAATGCAAACTATGATTTTGAATTTTCTGGTAAAAGTTCTTTGTAAACTTGGCAAGAATCGTGAACCGCAAACTCAAAAATTCACTGCCGCGCTGAGCGTGTAATTGTGCGCACCGGAAGTGTCGATTTCCGTTATGCATGACCTTTATCTAGTGGCTCTCATATCTGGTATTCCTGACGTCTGTCTTTGTATTTATATTTTTAACATGTTTTTTTAACAAACACAGATTTACTGGAAAACTTTAGTTAACCGTGCAGTTATCAGCGCCGTTTATTTTGAAAGTTTTGAGATCGCATTATATTGTTTCTAAAGAATTTTAGGGAATAATATTAAACAAGTATAATAATTTTTAAGCTGCCGTGTGGTAAATATTGATAGCGTCGGTTACACCGTAGCTCACAACTACTAAGAACTTATAATTGTACAATTTAATAAGGTCATTCCATGAAAAATAAGTAATAAACAAAATTAGTGTTCAGTTGTAGAACTTACTTGAGCCAGCTCGTCAGCTCCGCTGATTTGTCCTTCTGTGCCTGGTGCCGCGGGTCCAGCGCTGGGATTTTTCGAATTTATCAGCGGTTCGACCGGCAATCTGATCTCATCAATTTCGGTAGCTATGGACGGCTTGGCTGCCTCGAGCTGCTCCCTTTGTACTCCGGACGTGAGGTCAACAAGCCGCTGGATAACATTTTTAACCCGGTTGAACAGGCTGTTGAAAACAGCAAATGCCGGGTCGTCCGCCAAACGCGGCATCAAGTTTCCGATGACGCTGAGCTGGGATGCGAGATCTTTGAAGTTAGTGTCGTTTCCGTTCAGTCCTGCTGATAACTTATTCAGGATCCCGTTCACTAAACCAGCTTGCTGGCCCAGTGTGCTCATTTCTAGAGCCCTTTCCACAGCCGATTTTTGGACAGTCCCAGCCTGTGCGCCACTGGCTGTTGTGCCGGCACTATTTACGCCACCGCGCGGTCTTAACACCGATGTGACATCACCTATCATCGAGGGAACAGCGCTTATGACGCTTGCAATGGCTTTTCCCATGGCTGCTGCTACTTCCATTTTGACCTTTTTCCAGCCGGTGGGAATCGAATCCAGTGCTTGCTTATAACGCTGTTCATACTCCTGAACCTGTGAAAATTCACGTCATAACATAATTTTCGCTAGGTAGATCTGGGTTTCTGATAATGTTTATGTTGGGTTGCAGCGAGCGCTAGTTATCCGGCTGCCGGTTGGTGGAATTTCTCACAAGGTTACTGCTTTAAACAGATTTAAATTGTACAGTGGGCCAAGCAATTAAGTATACCGTATGAATTATGCAGCTTTCTGGCAAGTAAATTTACAGTTGGTTGGGTTTTCCGGGTATATGAGCGACTGTTCCGTCGTCGAATACAGAATCAACATGACGTCAACTATCTCCGCAACAACGATCCGCTGTAACGAATGCTTCGGTTTAATTTTTAGGTTTAACTGGGCGCATGTGCCGTCACATTAACCGACTTAAAAAATCAAGGTAACAACCAGGGACAATTGACGCCGGCACTGAATATTTAAACACTTTCAAAGTTTGCGTAGTAGGTTTTATGAATCAAAGTATTCGTATGTCAACAGATATATTTTACATCCCAGCAGCGCACCTTTTAAAATAAATTTTCATCTTTCGGTTTTATTGTTATCATGAAAGAACACTTTGTGCGCATGCTTGCGCTTGTTGCGATTGTACTGTGTTTTTCGTGGACGCTTACGCCATCAGTTTTAGGTAAGAACAGAATAGTAGTAAGTACGTTAGTAATATTAAATATTGCTATCGTTGCTCGCAAATTATGCACAGTATTGTTGAACGAACCATACGTTTTTTCTCTACGAGTAGAACTTTGTACCGTACACAACAGCCTCTCAAACGCTTATTTTTCTTTAGCGAATGGAAACATCAATAACAGTGTTGACAACTTTTGGACAACATTCGCCCAACCGTACCAAAACGCTGTCAACATTCTAGCATATGAGACACTAAAACCACTAGCGGATGCTCCGATACCCGTGGGATCTGCGGACGCCCACCAGCTGATCCACAACAGCAAAGCAAACTTACAACGCTTTTACAATATTCTGGAGCCAATGCGCGCCGCATCGGAGGAATTACGTCAGCAGCAGGATCAACGTGTTACTAACAAAACCCTCGAGCTGCAATTGCTCGAAAACGATCTGCAGGATACAGAACAGAAAATCAACAATGCTACTACCGATCTCAACGAAAAGAAAAGGCTACTCACCGACGCTCAAACGCAATTAGCCCGAGAGATTTCCAGTCTAGAAGATGCCAATCGTCTGCTGCGATCCCGCGAGGACGCACTACACGACGCCAAAAACTGCATCTGGCGTTCGAAACGGTCATTGCGTGTACGGCGCTTTGGTGGTTTTCTCAAGAAAGTCGCCCACGGTGTTGGGCACGTTGCCAGTCAAGTGGGACATGGGGTGGGCCACGTGGCGCAGCAAGTAGGGCGGGGAACGGAGCATGTGGTGCAACAGACTGGTCACGGACTGAACCATGTGGGCGGTCAGCTGGAAAAGGGTGGTACAAAATTAGTGGGCCACGTCCGAGATCTGGTGAATATCGGATGTCCGTTGTGGGCCGGCGTGAAATCAGCCCGTGCAGCCGTACGCAGCGCAGAGACCAACGTGGCCAATCAGCGGCAACGGGTCACCAACGCGCAGGCCAATGTCAACAGCGTCCAAGCCACAGTCGACCAATTGCAGCAAATCAAGACGCAAAAAGAGCAACAAAAACAAATTCTGAACAATCATATTGCGGACATGCGGGTTACACTGGAGATGCTGAGCAGGATTAGCGTAAAAGTCAAGCAGGTGGTTCTGTATCTGGCCAGTTTATTTGATGTGGGACAGACTTTACAGAGCATCATCAGGAAAATGGTTGACATGGCAGAGTTGTTGGAACCGCTGCAGGAAATCAGCACGTTGGTGGGATCTTTTGGTGGTCAGAACACGACAGCGCTCCTGCAAGCGACGGAGAGCACTCGGCAAAGCATGCTGGTGCTGAAGGACAAGCTGCCGCAGTATCCGCTGCTTGATGTCGCATAATAGCGTTTTCTGTTGTTTTTATTGGTGTTGTTAACTCTGCCGTCTCTGCGTAAACACCACTATCTACGTACAGAGACAGTGGTTCCTCTTCTTAAAGAAGAACTTCGTTATTGCATGCCGTAACAGTGCTTGCACAAAGACTACGTGCTACCGGTAACTCGTAAATCTGCTACTTGTGTTTTATATTAAAACCCTGTTCTTGAACTCTACAAAGGTCACATTTTACAGCTTGCACAACTTGCACATTTTAGTGGCAGATCTACGTACAAAGTCATTGTTCATAAATTTGATGTGATTGTGTGTGTACTATAACCAAAAAGGACTAGATGTGCAGCATATACAGAGCTGCGTATATAGATATGCTACGTAGTACGTACAATGTGATGTCATCTGTATATGCTACCGACATATGCGTATTATTATATGTGTTACGAAATACGAAAATTACAAGGCGGCAAACTAAATTAACTAACCGAATACGGCATTTCCTTTTTCAGTAACAGGCAGGGTTCCTCGCAGTCGCTAGCCACTGTCCTGTTTTTATGTACAATATTTCTATAGTATCTGTACATGACACTTGCATCGAATTCTGACGAACTGGCCAGGGAAAACTAGCTTCGTAGAAACTGTGACTGCTAATTTGTCACAAGTTAACAGGTAAATAATTTGGTGAACCATTATAGGTTGACCAAGATTATATTATTTTGTCAAGGAAACTTAAAAAATTTACGCTGACGTGGCCGGCATAATCTTAAGCTGACAAATGGTGGTACTCGTATAACAGCTTGTACAAATAGTACGAGTATATGATTATATCCATCTCGATTTGCAGGCCGTCATGGGCTTGCAAATCCGGATGCAATCAAACCTCACTCTTGCATTAAATTATTATAGTAATTTTTTATACGCTGCCAATCACATCGAATGAAGTTGACCGAAAAGCATTCTGCTCCATTGCCTGTTTAAAGCGGAAACATGCCGGGCATGCAAGAAATTTACGGAAATTAAACATGTAATTATAGTTTATACTTACTTTGTAGCACATGAAACCATTTTTTATGTCGCATCTTTGAATCGCTTTCGGCGGTACTAGGTAATATTTCATGATTTGGTGCTTTTCACAGACTGCCAATCACAATAGCAATCTGTGATTGCTAAAACGTCAAATATGAAAATTCTGTTTTTGTTAACAACACGATTTCAATCGGTGAAATACCATGCAAAAAAATTTCAGAGTATGTGCAATATTTACCGTGCTTATGTCGGTTTCGCCAGCACAATCGGATTGGGATGCCCCTCAAAATTATCCTTCATGGTTTCTAATTCCGCAGCGCTTAGCGGGATATCCATTGTGTAAGTGCCAAATCACTCCTAGCGCTTTTTTTGTTGCAAATTCAATTTTGTTTGGATCAGTTAATCGAAGACTATGTTATTTTGTGGTGGCAAAAAATTTGTGGCGAATCTTCGCTGCGAGTAGCTATTTTCGTACGTAATGCATAATGTTTTATACAGTCGGCAAATAGCATTACACTGCACACTAGAGCCGCTTTGCTAATTACTTTGTTAGAAATGTGCGATAGAATTACCACAACAGTTACTCGTTAACTCGGGCACTTTTTATTCGTTAACTGTAGATTTGCCACAACAACCAATTTTTGCCGATTACTCCTCCAGCAGTTTAGTGGACACTTGGAATCAGTTTCGTAACGAATTCAGCGATATGGTAAGCCATTAACATAAATATCGTTTCTTACACAAATTTTCCTAATGAGCTGATACAAGCAAACCCTCAATATTGAGAAAGGCAAACGTATTGTAGGTTTGCGTTTTTCAGTATTGTGAGGGTGGCAGGTCTGCCAGGTGAATTGTATTCACTAATTGTAGGTACTTGTAAGTCGTACAGATAGGTATTTGTACTGCAATAATTATATATAGATATTTTTTTATTACTCTACAGAATCGTGTTCTGCATTGCTGTATAAGCACTTGTTTAGGTTGCATACGAAATGTTTTAGGTTCCCTATAATGACCCCGACAGTGATCCCTTCTACGACCATTTCGAAGAATATACAGCCGGCAAACGAACCTTTCCGCCTTCTGCAGCACCTGCAGCAGCTCGTCCAGCTCGCGAATTTGTGGATGCTCGTGGTGATAAGCGAAGAAAACCCGCGGCAGCGAAATCTATCGATCGCACTAAACCGCTCAGTGAAGAGTTGGTGGAAGTATTAATGAAGATCGCCACCGCAAACTCCAACCTTAACAGTTCCTGATCAACAAAGCACCACGCGTGCAGCAGTTCCAAATGATAATAATTCCTGTTTTGGTATTGCGAATTGTTATTTTTGTGTAATGTATTATATCTATATTATTGCATCGCGATTATGAAAATCTGATCTTGATCATGATGGGCTGGTGATACTGGTGTGCTGGATTTACAGTTGTATGGACCTAGGCTCCTAGCTGCCGTTCGCAATCCTTAAAAGCAAAACCGGTTCCAGAAGTATCGTAAATTTGCCAACCGATTAAAATAAGCATACTTATAAACATACTTAGCAAAAGATACGGAATCAAACACATGCGTGGTTCTCCTGGATGGTGCCATGCAACACAAGCAATTTATGTAACTAACAAATGATCTATAGAAAATTATCAAAATAAACACTGCTCCGTAGCAGTATTCGTGATAGCAATGGTTCCGGTACGAGTATATACGAGTAACTAGTCAATTTCACTGCTATACACACGTCATATGGATGGAAGATCAAGCGGAAGATATCGTGGGAACACTGAGAAGTTTTAGCCGTTTAGCCTAACTAGGGCAATGTTTGTGCGCATGCCGGGTCAGATTGTTTTCGGATTATTTCGTAGATTCGACGTTTAAATGGGATGGCTTCCAAATATTAACAGCCTTTTTGACGGGATTCAACCAAAAGTTTTCGCAGTGACCTCTTATCCTACTGAGTTGTCTGAAAATTAACAAACACAAAACAAGCAAAACAAACATCCGTAAACAAAACAGAACATAATAATAATAAGCAAAACATCCGTAGTAATTTGTAAACACATCGTGATAAAATGTGTGCGCAAATCGTCACTCCCGTCGATGAAATTACCAGTGAGGTAATCTATATTAAAATAATTGACTTTAAGAAAGAGTTTTTTGTAGAATTATTAAGCGAATAAAAGTATGTACTTTCTCAGTACTGTAGAGTAGTTACGACTTCCGAGTATTTTATTTTTAGCTGATGACAACGACATCGAGGGATTTTGGTCGAGATTCGCAACGTCATACCAGAACGCAGTCCATATTCTGTCTAACGATGCCCTCAAACCCCTCGCCGACGCCCAGATTCCTAACCAGTCAACGGAAGCACTGCAACTCCTGTCCAAAAGCAAACTCACTTCCAGCGGTTTTATGCAACACTTGAGCCAATGCGTACCGCTTCGGAAGAACTCAAACAGCAACAGGATCAACGGATCATCCGTGAGTCTCTTGAGCTGCAGCAACTGAAGAATGCAATGCAGGAGACCGACCGGCAAATTCCGCTGCCCCTACCGATCTCGACCAACGCATCCGCGCTTTTAAGGGGAAGTGGGCCGGTACATGGTACCGATTTCGTATACATGCGCGAAAACTTACACTTTCGCGCACTCCCAAACACATTTTTGTTTCGGTTTATGACGTTTTGTAGCCAGAAGATTTGTATACACTGGCGTGAAAACCGTTTGTGCGCGCAACATCCGGTTCGGGAGTTATGGCTGTTACAAAATTCCAAAAAGTTTAAATGCGTTCAGGTGTACCAAAAGTCTCATTATGGACCGATCTCTCTCAAATTTTGCACGTAAATGCGCATGTCCATGAAGATCGTTTTTTAAAATTTTAAAATGAATTTTAAAATTTTTGAAATTCATTTTAAAATTTGAAAAACATGCTAGAACAGTGGATCGGTGTAAAAACGTTCTTCGTGGTTATGTGCATTTACGTGCAAATTTTGAGGGAGATCGGTCCATAATGAGACTTTTGGTGCCCCTGAACGCATTTAAACTTTTTGGAATTTTGTAACAGCCATAACTCCCGAACCGGATGTTGCGCGCACAAACGGTTTTCACGCCAGTGTATACAAATCTTCTGGCTACAAAACGTCATAAACCGAAACAAAAATGTGTTTGGGAGTGCACGAAAGTGTAAGTTTTCGTGCATGTATACGAATTCGGTACCAGGTACCGACCCACTTCCCTTAACTGATGCACAGGTCAAGCTCGGTCAAGAGCGCACCAGCCTACACCATGCCCCCGTTAATCTGCAGTCTCAACAGCCGAAGGTCACTGCGCGAACGCCGTTTTCTAGATCCCCTATGGAAAGGCGTAGAGCATCTTGGTAGGGAAATCGGGAGAGGGACAGGAAACGTGGGGCGGGAAATAGAGCGGGGTGCGCAGAACGTCGTTAAGGACACCCTAAAGGTCATTAATGTGCCTTGTCACATTGGCCGATTGGCGGAGCGATAAATAATGTCCGTGAAGCAGTCTGCAACGCCGAGAACAATGTGCGCCAGCAGGAACAACGTGTGGCTGAACGACAGTCAAAGGTCAACACCCAGAATACGGTCAACCAACTGCGGCAGACAAAAGAAGGTTAGCAACAGTGGAAAGGGCGCCTTGTTCGTCAAATCGCAGATATACGGATGAAATTGCGTGCACTGGTGGAGATTGCAAAAGGTCAAGCAGATTGTGTTATATTTGTCCGGTCTGTTCGATGCAGGTGAGACATACGGAATGCCGTAAAAAAGGTGATCGACATTACTGAGTTGCTGGAGCCGCTGCAATATATTGCAGAGAAGACTATGTCGTTTAGCGATCGGGAAACAGCAGCGCTGCAGGCGGACACGAGAAGTTTACATCAAAGTATGGTCACCCTCAGCGCAAAACTACCAGAATATCCTTTACTTGAAAATGAAATTCACAGCAGCTAGTCGCTACTGTGCTGCTCTTATAGCGCTTGCAGGATTCAATGTATGTGTTGCGAAAATTTTTTGTTTTCGTAATTTAATAACCTTGGAGTCAATGAACATTCCATAATTATAGTATAAGCATTTTTACTACGTTTTTGGTATTTTTAAAATGGCATTATCTGCAAAATGTACAACATCTGTTTCTGATTTTCAAACATTTTCGTTGTTCCATATTCGTCATGTTAATCCACCGGTATAATAAACTGACCAATTAGATTTAGTACTCCAAAGATTATTATTATTGCATGCAAGAACAAAGAGAGTTTTGTTAGATAACCGGCGGCACGAAGCATTGCCAAGTATACCAAACACGGGAAAGTATAGTTGTACGCAAATCCCGATATCGCTCCAACAATCCTGAGAATACAAAAAACGTTGACATTTGCACATTAACAATAATGACGTGTACCCGGAGTCCGAAAACGCTGACCTTATTAGTGTTCCAACACGCGGCCAAAACATTGCTAACAGTATGCATATTGTTACAACGACGGCATTCACAGCAATGATCCAGCCATATCTGCAATTTTACAATATTGTTAACAAACTTACCAGAAATAAAACCGTATACACTTACAGTATACACTTCTTATACTGTAAGTTTGCAGAACCAGCATGCAGTATCTTGTATGCACTGCTGTAAATTGTTTGTCGTACCTGTAGTCAATTTTCTTCAGAATTTTGACAAGGAACTGGTTTCGGAACATGTATAACATAAGTGGATAAACCGTGACCATTTGGAACAAAAGGAAAACGCTGGCAACAATCCCAAAAATATCGACTTTTGTGACTAAACGGAGGAAATTCTAAAACAGAATCTTAATTAAAACTGTTATATTCTGTAATATTATAATTGTAGATGATTGTATCTTAACATATAAATATCTATACTTTCCTAACATTAAAGTGGTTACAAACTACGAGTACGAAGTATATCAAAATGGCTGTCATATTCGACCATTTTGTTTCAGATAAGCCCGAAAAATTGTGTTGTATAACTTGCATCGGGGATTTCATCCTTTCGCTCCGGATATGTAATATAGAAAATAATGCCAATGGATAAGTAAGTTAGTGCGACGAGCAGATAGGCCAATCCCAGATCACGCTTTTTATTCTGCGGTTTCTCATGATGTTGTGTAATGGGGAGAATACCGTTATGTATGAAAAATCCCATAGACAGCGATCCAGTAATGGCCGGAAACTTGGTGTTAAACCCTTGGAATACAATAATTACATTGCGCATAGTACAGATATGATATAACTATATAGTCCTTGATTTATCATTTAAAATAAAGCACTTTACATTACCACACGATGCAAAGAATTTTCTAGTCCCATTTCCTAAGAAGTGTAGCATTAAGCACTTTGTTTTTCATGTTTTTAACATAACATTCAGCTAAATTTATCGAAAGGCAACGTAGTAAGGATTGATAACTGCGATATTTGTAAGCTGTCATAATACAGCTGAGCGATGATTTTGTAAAAAATTTTTGCATAAAAATATATCTTTACATGCGACCTCTAAAGAGTCGAGGAAAGAGACAAGATTAACTGACCTCTAATGGAATCATCCACGCCGGAATCCATATTAATTCCCCATATCACAGCTCGGTATATCACATAGGCCAGCAGGACAAATACGGAGCAAACGCCGAGAGCGTTGAATTTGGTGAATACTGTCGGTTCCCGCATGCAGGACAGCGGAAGGAGAATTGCCGCCAAATACACCGGCACAGTGTACTGTGCTGACCAAAAGTCTTTGAAGGACTTCACCGCTGCGCTGACGTTGAGCGCCTCGAAATCAATCGGTGCTTCTAATTTTGACCTCGCATCCGCTTCCGTGGAATTAGTATCCCACGCATAATCTACGTAGCATAATTAAACAGATAAAATGTGAAATGCATAGTACCGCATAACACCTTACGATATATGACATTCCCCACGTTAAACAGGAACCTGGACATAAATATCCAATATGCTATTAACGCTCCCAGGAATGTCAGCAGCGAGATCACTACACCGCATAAGGCCAAACGCCGGCCCAGGTAATACTCTATCGCATCCCCGAAATCAAAGAACGCCGGACGCATGACCTTCTCTGCGTCGTTTGCATCCTTCTGTCTTTCGGCAGACGACAGTACCAGACTGCAGGTATAATAGGAAAGACATCCAAGGAAAATTGTTAGAAATATGCCCAGTATAAAACCGGCCTAAAAACAACAGACAGTTTTGATCGGTTGCTGATGAAAAATAATCACCATAAAAATTGTTACTGTAGCATACTGCAATATTTTATTTACATATACGTGTGCATCTGTGTAACTGCTTTAGATCTGTAGTTGAACATCTTTTAGGCATAGAGCATGCGCGGTTCAAATAATTCACAAAAATATAAGAATACACTGCAGTTACGAACTTGCGCAATGGCCCATGGCATGATTAACAAAGTCGCGCCCATCATTGTATTCCATATTGCAAATCTGCAAGTGCAAAAATGTTTACCAACACTTGTTTAACTTCCAAAAATTTATGACTACTGTAATTAATTTGACAGTTGACATATACTGCGCAACCCACAGAAAACATCCTGCTGGTACAATTTAAGAATTTTAGGTGCAATAAAGTTATAAAAAATATTGAAGAGTAAAATCGTAAGCACAATTTCGCAGTTTTAATATGGTCAACAGTTGTAGCGCTTCAGTGCTGCACGCTCATGACACTTTCATCCTTTGTTTTATCGTTATACTTTTGTTAGGTAATACTGCTCTAAATTTGCTTACACCGGCAGCGGTAAATTACTGTATATTATTGTCAAAGCCGGTACTACAAGATTATTTGCATGACCGCGTGCCGTGGTCATTTTTTGTTGTTAAACTGGCATTTAATTAGACTTATAATTAATAATGCTGACATAGTGACCAAGCTTCCTTGCTTCCGGATAGCCGGTTCCGGGCTGATCGGCTTGCTCAGCTCGATGTGCGCATCAGCGGATTCGAAGAGTTTTGGCACATTTGTTGTTAATTTGGCTGCGAGGGTCTTCCTTATAGCATCTTCCTGGTCCGCTTCTAACTGGGTCTCTGGCTCCGGAGTGTGCAGTGCCGTCGGATCGGCACTCGGGAGATCGGTCGACTCAGTCGATGCGCGTGATACCGAGCGTGAAAGGCTTAGGTGCAACGCTTCAGTGGGCGCTGTAATGGAGCCGCTGATCGTTGGTATCACTTCCGGCGCTGACCGGTCTAAATGGCAAATTCAGTCATTCACACTTTAAATCACAAAGTAGCAAAGGATATTCACTAAATATGTTTAGATGTCAAAAGGCATTTTTGGAGTCCTTTTTTATTCAACTTTATAAATTGCCGCCAGCAAAACAGTTCGTATAGTATGCATCTCGCAAAAAGGAGTTTTTGACCGGAAACACTAGTCCGCTCCTCTAGATCGTAACTGCAAGGCAATAAAGAATCGCTACCGCTTTACTAACGAAATTCTGAATTATAGCCTATGTCTTGATGCATACAATACTACGAACTGCATAAATACTTAATGCTGCATTTTAATTAGCTGAGAAAACGTACGCTGATATTGGTAAATTCATATAGCATATTGCTTTACATTACACAAATAAATTCAGACGTTACAGTAATATTAAATTAAAGTGCACTAAATGCTGGTATTTACATGACCGGAAGTGGTCAGTTGCACGTACCTTCGTGATCTCTTCTGGACATAATTTGTTTACAATTGTAAATTGTGATTACTGAAGACGCAAACACGGATGCTGTAATCCAGGGACAACGATCAAGAGAAAGATACTTGTGCCGGGATCAAGAAGGTAAGTGCAGCATATAAATTATACGTTACAGTGACCAGCAGAACTACTACTTTTCGTGGTTATGTTCTGACATAAGATGCAAGGCCTGTCGGGTTGTTTTATGCAATAATTTCCAGTCAGGGAAGAAAGGCACAGAATAAATATACCTATACAATCTTTACATTAGGAGGCGGTATTGGCAAACCATCCCGGTTTTTTCGCTCTGATCACCGCTTTTTTGGATAAAGCACCACGGCATCAGTACAGTGTTCTGCTGACCCGGATATTACTAACCGTATACACATCAATCCATAGGCGACAAATCATTTCCTATCATTTTGTGCTCATCAACATTACGTTACGTTAAACTGCTAACGTTGATGGCAGAAAAAATGCACAAGGGATTTGTTTTGATAAATGTGCTTGCTGATCAGGCGACGAGAAGTGCAGTCTGATGACCTTCAATCAAAGCATTCTTGATACCTTAAGTGAGGACTTATAATCATGTAACTAACCCTTAAAGTCTTTTATAGGATCTTCTCTAAGATTGCAAATTTGCTGTTTCGTACAGGAAATGACGGCTTTTCTGGCTCTTGATGATGATCCGGTTTCGCAACAGTTGCTGCTGCTACATAACCCACGTGGAGAAAAAAGCGCTCAACTGCAATTAAAGATTTGCCATTGCCGACTCATCGTCCTACCGCGAATACTATGCAGTACATAAGTATAGTTCTGTACGGCTACGTCGAAGCATCGTTTTTAAGTGTGGATTCTACTACATAGTTTAAAAGTATCGTTTACAGACTCCCTGTATACCGTACTTGTATTAGTTGTATATACCTGTACTGTAACTAAAATACTAATTAATTATCAGATCGTTTGCATTACTAATTTACCGGCAAAAGTACGTAGGGGTACTAGGGGATTACCGGTCTCGAACCTCCTGCAGAAACTCTACAAACTCCATCATTCGCTGCCAATCTGTTAGTTAATTCGATAGCTTAGGTTGTGGAGATTTAGATGACCTTATGATTTGAATTTCGATGTAGCTTGTCTCACTTCGTGCCCACTGTGGATCAATTCGAAGCAAACCTAAACAAACACACCAACAATACATCGTAGTTAAATTATTAAAAACAGAAATCAAATAATTATTTTCTGTAGAACAATAATTATCAATAATTAGTAATTATTTTCTGCAACGTGCATTCAAACTGTTCGCGAACTGTTATACATATCGGTAGGAACTAATGAGCTGCACAGAGTTTGCAGCTCATCTTCCTAGCAATTTATGATTGGCTTGTATAGATAATAGAAATATAGCCCAAAACACACTTACGTTTCTTAAAAACCGAAGTCCATTCAACCTTTTACTATTTTTAAAACACGGCAAATCCGCGAAAGCAGCTTTGAAATTTTTGTGCACATACGATATCAACGTCCTCCGTTCAGATTACTACGGCCGTTCATGATCAGAAAAAAGTACTAGGGGATTTGAATTCACATTTACATCGGACTAGCAATTCTGATGGTAAAAAAATCAGAAATCGCAACAGCAAGATTGTACTACGTTTTAGCGGCGATAGATATTTCTGCTTTGTATCTATTATGTACTAGTAATAGCATTAGTTAATACTCTTTCAGATCGTACGTACGCAATTAAAAAGTAGAGTGATTAATATTTTATCATAATAATAGTAAACAACTCCAGTTTATGTGTTTATTAAAGCGTGCTTTAGTCCAGAACATAAAAAGATTGAACTTATAACTTAAAAAAATAAAAAATACGTGAAAGCCTATAACTTCAAAAAGCGATGCTGTTGTAGATACTGTATGCTGTACTCGTATTTAAATGACATGGCTTCGTTACTCGTACAACACTTAAAATTTACGGCACTTAAAATTTAAAATTTAACTAATTTATTATTGCAAAGTTTTTAGTTATTTTCTCTGTGCATTGTTATTTTGTCGGTACACTTATAAATTAGTATCGTAGACTGTAACGGTAAAATTTAATTTTAAACGCGAGCTCGCTTCACTCGCTTGTTTGAATAGGAACAGGCTCCGCTGAGTCAGCTGTGCCGCTTGCTGCGGCTTATAGTGCAGCCCGTTCGTGCGTGCATATGCCGTAAGCGTGCAGCAGTGCCTGCATGGGCAAAGCTGTAATGTTATTGATTGGCCCTATTTAAAGCATATGATCAGTTTCCGTGGGACTTTGGACCTTGAACTTGGGAATATTATTGGCTTTGGCGTGCACTTGCTTGTAATAATCATTTCTTTGAATTATTCCGCCATTTTCGCTGCCAAGTTTTATCGGCTATTGTACTAGATATTCTGAGCCTTAAGCCAGTCATTCCACCTGCCTGCCATCCACGCGCGTACTTCTGCTGTGCGTGGTTTGTGGATCCTACAGTTTCCATCCGATCTAGTTCCACCGTGTTCATCCCGATGCGCACTGCCGAACAGTGTTCAAGATCTTGAGTGCGGCATTTGGTATCACTCGTCGATTCCATCGGCACGACAGGCTGATTCCCGTTTTCACGCGTTTTCGAAGCGTGACTGCAAATCTCAGATATCTTGGAGGTGTTTGATATTTGGATTTGCTGATCGATGCTTGCATCCCTAACGGAAATAATGCCGTCGCCTTATCTGTGGTCGGGCATTCCCGCTGCCATGTATTATGCCTATTATTATAAAACCTACTGTGGTCAGGTGAGTGGATAGTGCAGTTTGTCGGAAGTGGTATTTTTTGCATTTTGATCTCCCTTCCGGTACATTAGTCGAGCCACAGAAGCACGTGTTTGGGATTACGCATTCATTAGGAATATCATGATTTAAACTGGCTAAACTTGTGCGTACTGCGTAGCAATATCATATTTATGCATTATTTTCAGTTTGATAAAAAAACTTCTAACTCAGGAAACTTTTAATCCCGATGCCCGTGCATAATATGAAACTTCAAGAAATACGATACATTATGCCATTTCAGAATTGCCTTCAGGTTTCTGTGAAAAGCTTTCATTAGGACCTAGACGAAGTGTATTTGCATACTGAAATAGGTTGCGATGCATGGAATTATTTGCAAACCTGTGAATCCGAAATTACCCCAGTAATTGCACCATTGCGTTATGAATTTGTGAAATTAAACGTGCATTTAACTTTTAACAAAACTATAAACCTAGACATTGGTGGAGTGATAGCAATAATGATAACGTATAAAAACCGTTGGTGATGATTTAGATTTTGGCAGTTTTTGTGCGTTATAAATGCGTTTAGCGTGAATTGGTAAAATGATCCGAAAGAGTCTCAAGAAATGTGTAGTTGACATTGGTTAATTATATTTATAGTTTTATACGTAAGGTACGACGGTGTTTCGATGCTTTTTTTAAAAATTTATAGGTGTCAGATTTAATCGCACACTTTTATAGGTGCCAGAGATTTACGGGGCCGACGGAGCATTTCTACGGCTGATGAAAGAGAAATGTCCAGCTCTGCACGAAGAATATCGCCCACCGCCTCTCGTGCATGAATCTCGTTTAATGACGATCTTCGCCTCAATTGGACGTCATCGCGGACTGAATTTTCCTTATATGCGGTACGCTGGTCAAATATTTGTTGTGTGTTTGTGTATGGAAACATTTTTCTCTTTTCTGTCTGTAGTGAGCTGTTTATAACATCGGATGGCGGGGAAATTGCGCTGGACTGGTGGGACGCCCGTCTGAAGCCCAAATCCCCATCGGAAGTTCCCGTTGTCTCCTCCACGTCGTTGGTGGATTCCCTGAGCTATTATTTTCGTTTTCCCAGCCTTCAGATTCCGTATTTTGGATCTGCCGCATCCACATCGGCACCTGACACCTCTGGCGACATCAGCGACGCCAGTATCCCCACCGGAAGCACCGAAGCGCGAAAACTTAGTGGTAGGCTTTCAATACAAATGTTTATTTGCCGGCAGGGTTTTAAAATCATAATAGTACATGTAAACACATTTCCGGGGAATGTTTGGATGTTTTGTCGGCCAGACTGACGCTTATATTGATTTGTCACGCTCTGAGCCCTGAATTTACGACCTTGCAGTCGGAGACGCTCCCAGCAGTGTGCCCGAACTGGATGATCTCGTACCAACCCATGTTCATTTACCCAAATCCGTCTCTAACATTACCGCTGATCCAGCGGATGTAGATGTGTCAGTGGCAGTGGAACATCCGGAGAAATTAGTTCCCATTGCGGAGAAAAATGCCGATGGGGCCGATCAGAGCGCGGTGGGCCGCAGTGATGTCTATGTGCCGGAACCGACGGGATTAGTGCTTATTTTGCCCGGTTTAACCGGAAATAGTGGGCAGAATTATGTGCGGGGATTGGTGCAAGTGGTGGAGGAATTGGGATTCACGTAAGTTGATGCCGCATTTTCTTATAATTAGACACATTGCATGATATTTTTATTGAACATCGGAAATGATGGCCATTTATGCTTTTGCTGCTTGAAAATGGCGCTGCAAATTGGCTCAGCTGCAGAGTGTAGGCTGTGTGATCGGGGTTGTTCAGGAAACTAAAATTAATTATTTTGTTACATGTTGGTTTTCTGTGCTTTCTGCCTTTTTTGTGTTTGTTTATTGAGCTGTATTGGTTGTTGATATTTAGTCTGTCATAATTTGCGAACTTTGCGTTTTACAGAGCGATCGTTATGAATTACCGTGGAATGGCAGGCGATTTAAAGGTGAGGAACTGTCCCAGTGCGTGATATTTTGCAACCCACTAATCAAGAGAGTTAAATTCGCAGACTCCGAAGTCTTATTGCGCGGTTGACACCACGGACATTGCAGAAGTGATACAACTTCTGAAGCGTCGTTATCCCACCGTCCCAGTTATGGCTGTCGGCATCTCATTGGGCGGGTATGCCAAGAATTTTCGACGGTTGAATTCCGGTACAAGTTACAGTATTAACTTTAATATGGTTCATGTTCTGTAGGATTTTGCTGTGCCAGTATTTGGCGTATTGCGGAAAGAACAATATTGACAGTCTGTTAGTGGGCGTTATGGCTGTGTCGGTTGGATGGAATATCTTTGAATCCTGTAAAACTTTGGAACAGCCTTTGAACTGGCTGCTGTTTAATCGTATGCTGACACGATCATTATGTGCTGCAGTGCATAGGTACAATATGTTCTGTTTGATTAGCGTATTGTGCTATTTGATTGAAGGATACGACAATTTGAGCAAATTATTAGTAACTTTATCGCTACAACATTACCTTATTTTCCGATCATGTTTGTTTTGTGGATGCTTAGGATATTTGACAATTACTAGCATTGCAAACATTTGATCTATAAGATGCATGCTGGTAACTGAAGTTGATGAATTTTTTTATTTTTCAGGCACAGCAATATGTTAAAGAACAACTATGACCTGGAGGGGCTAAAAAATGTGCGGACTATACGGGAATTTGACAGTCATATAACATCCAAGATGTTCGGCTTTTCGGATGTGGATGAATACTACAAGAATGCCTCATTGTACGACAAGATTCAGTTCATCAAGACGCCTTTACTGGCGCTGAATGCTGCTGATGATGTATTTTCCCCGAATGACGGTATGCGTGAGACTGTAATCATTACCGCTGATTTTGAATAAAACTGTGATGATAAATTGTTTGATGCATGCATAAGAAAAAAGCTAAGCTAAGAAAAAGCAAAAAAGCTAACAGCTTTTTTGGTTGAACAGAGAGGTGAGTTTTGTAACTAGGATGATACACCTCGTTCACGCCAAGTTGGCGGTGTGTCATTTTAATTTTCTGCCGAATCGTGCAGCGCATGTTTTGCCAATGTTTTTAAAGGTTATAGCGTAGTTTTCTTTTGCGCATTTATTGAGCAAAAACGTAATGGATTTTCGGTTGCGGTGCCGCGAGAAGCGCCTTCCGAAGTGAAGGCACCGATGAAACAAGTCATGGCAGTGAAAAAACACAATTTAATTCTGCCAGAAATGCAGGAACGACTTTAGGCGCTTGGAATTGAGGTCAGTTTCAAGAACCCCAAGAGAGAGCTTCAGGAAAAAAAACTAAAAGTCAACTGCTAGACCAAACCTGCAAACCGCCTAGGGGAGCAAAATCGTTTTTTCGCCAAAATAAAGCGCTCGTTGAAAAAAGGGATGGTGTTCACTGAAAAGTGTTCCAACGGAGGGACGCGCGCTTATGCTCAGGATAGTAGTAAAAATTTTAACGCCCAACTCCTTGCGAATCGTATTTTATGTTGCACGTTGAAGGAGGAGTTCCCATGGTTGCATGGTGACCTCGCGGAGAATATCGTCCTACAGTTCGGCCACGCCCACCGTTATACCGGTGCCCTGCCCCAGGAACGGCTTCAAATTAATGGTGCGAAGTGCACCCCGAAGGGCCAATGCATGGCCAAGTCAGCAGATTTAGCGCCCTTGGACTACGGCATAAACGGGAATTTAAAACCAATTTTATGTGGGAGAGACGAAACCGCGATAGCTTAACTGCAGCGCATTTTTGAAGTGGTCTACTCTAGTTTTAAAATTCCTGTAATTCACATATAGCTCAAATCTTAAAAACCTTAATTGCAAATGGTGTTGGATAGATTCAGTAATCACGTTAAAGTTAAACAAAGTTAAATTTGTTGACTAGTGGTTCAGGGTAATTTTGTAAATGGACACCGCCAACTTGGCGTGAACGGGGTGTATATGCATATCTTACCTAGCATTTGTGGTAGGTGTGTAAATACACAAATGCCTGCATTTATCGCCAGTTGGAAAGTTTTAAATCTGCATTCCACAAAACTCTCTCTTTTTTTCTGGTGATATAGTTTTTTAAAAGCCGCTGTTATGGACTACGAAACTCTGCCCACGAACGCAGTGTAAAATTTGTTTACTTAATTTAGAATAATGATTGTACGTTTTGATTTTTGAGCTTATTAGAATTTTTGTGTGTTTGATTTAGCCATTCCTCGTGAAGAGGCGAAGAAAAATCCCAACATGTGCTTGGTGGTGACATCCCACGGTGGACACATTGGATTCCTGGAGCAGAGAAATCCCTTTGGACGTAACTACGTCGAGCGACTGTTTGAGCAGTTTGCCCGCGCCGTCTTTGAGAACCGTGACATACTGCCGGTGCCGGTGCGCATCATCACTCCTCACGAAGAAGTTCCTGTTAACACTGCCGAAATCCCTTTAGTTCCTGACGTCGATACTCAAACGGCGCCATCGCTGGATTGATTACAAAGATCGTTGTGGATCTTGTCTCGCTTCATCTTGTTATATAGTCATTGTTTCTTCGTGATTAGCAAAGCCATACTGTTATGGGTATTCTGATATTGCAAGCCTGGTGATTATTCTTCATGAAAAAACTTATTAAGCTTCATAGCGGCGAACGCTGAACGCGATGGTGTTCTATCGTTGCTGTTAGTGTCGGCTTTATGGCACTGCTTTTCTTTTATATTTTGCAGTATTTCAGTTCTTATTTCATTGTCGATTTTTGGAATACGATTGTATACACTTTTGGATCGCTGCAATTTGAAAGTCGAACAAAACTGAATAACAATAATTCAAATAAAAATAAAAGTCATGGAGTGACAGTATGGAAGTTGCTAAGCATGCATGCTTGCAACAGAAGCTACAGATAGTGTTTATGTACAGATTGTCTGGTCACTGCAGGCTAGAACAGTCAAAGGTAGATCAAAACAACCAAATATATTCCACAATCCACAGTAGTTGTGTTACGTAACACAGGCAAGCTGCGCATAGAAAGCGTAAATAGTCGTAATGTCCGGAGTGGGCTAGAATGGCGCACGGTGACCTTATGCACGTACACTTGCGTAATCAATATTAACATCGTCTGACAAAATGCCAAATTTCTTTTATACACAAACTCATACAAAATGCATGAAATCCTAATATCAGGCGTAGTGGCTAAAGGAGAGGCATCTTTTCGAACAGTCTGAAATTATCTAATAACTTAATTCAAGTTTATCTTGCAGCGGAAGTAATGCACTTTCGCGGTACTTCGTATTCTATAGAAGTAGAGAATGTTCTATTCTGCTTAATTTTGTTGCTTCCCGTCGCAGGTAAAGTACAGTGCAACTGTGCAATCATTATTACACGGAGCTACCAAGCAGCGCTCGCACCTGCCATAACATTGTTACGAGTACAGTAATTTTTCTGCATACATTTACAATTAGCTGACAACATTATAGCAAGCACTGCAAAGCAAGCAAAGTTGAAAATTACTTCTCCGTAAATAGTGAATTTGTAAAACTTAAGCAATAATAATTTTTCTCGTATAGTCTTTCTCTTATGGCTTATAACCTTTTCCTACTATGTACTGTGCAAATATTTCAACTTTGACTAACAAGTTTATGCTAGAGAAGCCATGCATTTTAGGCGCTACACGCCACGCAGTGTTTACTCTGAATTCTGAAACAAAGTATTCTCATAAAACTAGCAACGAAAAAAAATTAGCAACGACACCAAATCGTTAAAAAAATAAAAGCAACGAAAAAAATCGTTTATATATATTTCCAAATATTATAGATATGCATTATTATATGTATTTGCGTGCAAATTTTCCTTCTTACCGTTAGAACAATTTTGTATAAACACTATAGAGTGCATTATCTCTGCGTGTTGTTTTCACAGATTAAACAACTTATTAACATCTGCGCTAATATTTGCGACCTTTGTTAATAGCAGCACTAGTGGACGATGTTACCGACGCAAACGTCGACTTCCGGACGTCGAAGCATTTCCTTCGAATTTATGCAAAGGCGGTACATGTGTTGGCGTATAAAACGTTGAAACCACTGGCCGATGCTCCAGTACCTTCAGAAGGGCGGCAGACTATTCGGTTACTGCCCAACACCAGACGCCATCTCCAATGTTTTTACAATATTCTCAAGCCGCTCCTCACGGCGACCGAAGAATTGCGGCTTCGGCAGGAGGCTACGATTATAAATAAAACTTTACAACTACAATCGTTGGAAGAAGAGTTCGTAGAAATGGAAAACTACATCAGCTATAGTACTAATCGAGTGGATGCAACGCTCGAGAAGGAAGACGCCGGTAGTTACCGTAAACGAAACAAAACCAACGGAATTCGAGAAAATGCGCAGTTTATAGAAAATTTACAAATTCCTATACGTCAAAAGATGCAAGATCTGCGAATCGAAATGGCGGCGCTTAGTGCAAGTAATATACAAGTCAAAGGAATTATCCTGCATTTATCCAGTCTCTTCAGCGTGACAACGACACTGGATAACATTATGCAGAACACGGTCGACATAGCAGAATTGTTAGCACCGTTGCACCAGATTGCCGATCTGGTTGCATCGTTTGCTAGACACCATATCGGGTCACTTCCTGCAGTATACGCACGAAGTATCACAAAGAGCATGAAAGTCCTGGATCACAAACTACCGCATTATCCGCTACTGGATTTGGAATATCGAAGGTTGATTCCGTGCCGCGCGCACAGGCATAGCAAAACACAACGTTCCAAACTGCGAAATACGAGTATACTACCGGCGATCAATGTGAACGTTACTAATTTTACTTCTCGTACTGCACCGGATCAGCAATAAAGTTATGTTATTAATAAATTAATACTTCAGATAGATCAACATAATAATAATTTCATTTCAACATGACTATATTACAGCCTACAGGATAAATAAAACTTCCTTAAGTGAAAATCATCCGTGTTCGGTAATGCTAATTTAACCAGCGTCCCGCGCTTCAAAAAAACTGAAAATGATCCACCGGCTGTATCAGTTGCAGCATGCAAAGTTTTGCCATAAGGTGGGTATTATATCATCTAATTGTAACTATAGTATTCCACCACATTATATTATTATACAAAATTAATCCGATGCTACAATATTCCTGTATAAACTGAACTAGTAGTAGTATGTACGTCCTTAAATTATAAAACTTCGTAGAAAGAATAATAAACACGTTGAAAGCTGAGCAAAACAGCGCGCAGAATGACGATTCTTTTTTGATTCAGACGAAACAATGGACATCTGCAAAACTAGAATTCTGAACAAACCCAAAACATGACACATACACTGCGATGATGAAACACGATAACACGGCGCAACCAAACGGCGACGAACACGGCAAAAACAAAGAGCGAAACAATCCAAAACGTCCAAACTCAAATCAAAGCTTAGGGATAAATTTCTACAATACCCTCAATTTCATCAAAAACGATCACACAAAACACATTAAACATAAAACAGTCGCCTGAATTATCACAAGAGACGAGAAGACATAAAAGATTCCCATTCTAAAGTGAAACGACAACAGCTACCGAAACGAAACAAAGCACTGTTCAAGCAGCCGCTCCACGACGATCAGCTCACATTCTGTTCATTGCGGTTCTCATCCGTGCGGGAGCGTTTCGGGGGCAGGTCATTGGGGGTGGTGGGGTTGATCTCGGGATCGTTAAAACTGTCCGCTTCTTTGCGCTTGCCCGTCGCGGTCCGACTTGACGGCGCCGTCTCCAGTGAATCGTCATCAAACAGCGGTTCATCGCTGCTAAAGGAGAACGGACTATCGCAGCTGTCATCCGAATCCGATGGGCCAA
This sequence comes from Paramacrobiotus metropolitanus, assembly GCF_019649055.1. NCBI lineage: Eukaryota > Metazoa > Tardigrada > Eutardigrada > Parachela > Macrobiotidae > Paramacrobiotus > Paramacrobiotus metropolitanus. The sequence goes on from NW_026570246.1 coordinate 284,998, forward strand.
AGTCCACAAACTCCGCCGAATTATTCAGCTTGCTGACGTCTTTGTTCTGCCGGCGCGACACGCAGTACTCGTCCACCGTCGTGGGAATGGTGACGCCGTCACGGGTGGCCTCCAGCTTGGACGCGTCCACCTGCTCACGGACCATACGCTCGTAGTCCTTGTCGCCCTTTTCCTTGTAGCGTCGGTACATCACCGAGGCGTCCACGTTGGCCGGTGAGCTGGTGTTGGGTTCGTTCAAGAGGGAAATGATGGACATGAGCACCGAGTGCACATTCTGGGTAGGGTTCCATCGTTCGCAGGGCAATTCACCCGAGCGCGGATCGTCCGTGGGTGGGTGGAGAATACTGATGCACACCGTGCCGTTTTCGTACACGTTGGGATGCTGTAAGAAGCAAAAATAGACGATCGTTATTTTTAATCACAGACCGGTCGCATCGTTAACCAGCGGACATACGAGACTTAATCGCGTATAATAATGTTTATGCCGACAATTATTACGCAGGTCTATAAAGATCGATCCTGATCGGGGTCTACTGTAATAGCACGCAAGACTCATTATTTTTGATAATTTGCAATCCGATAGCATCTCGAGACTGAGATTAAATTAATCACCGTTACGCAAAGCAGACGTTTTTTCCAGCAACACAGTTTTGCACTCATGACTAATCAGAAATGAGTAATGAAAACTGATAGCTACCTTGGATGTTTTATTTGTAAGACAAAATAAGGTGGCACTCTTTATCCTATCTTCATCAATTTTTTCATTAGGCGATTTACTGATTTGAGTGTCTAAATTAAGTTAAATTAAGTTAAGTGTCTAAATTAATCTAGTGGTACGAACACAAATTACCAAACCCAATGCGACACGGATAATTTTACTTCCCGGTGAAATTATTTTTTATGCGCGGCCTGAGAATTTGCCGCGGCGGTTTCGTGGTCGGATAGGCATTACACTGACAGCTGAGACTTTCATTCTGGTATAATTTTATTAGGCGCCGATCACAATACCCCAGCAGATGGCGCATGCCAACACAAATCCTCTGCCAAGCTTCACCGATCAGAGTGCTTTTTGGAAGCTGGCATTTCCGGTATTCAGCAGTATTACTAGTGGCGCATACACTCACACGGGCTGCTTAATACAGCTTGTAGCCTCGTACACTGCTGACACAATCAATATGCACCACAGCATGTGCACATTGTATTATTTTTGCACCTTAGTCAAATACTTTCTTTAAATACTAGTTGTATTCAAAAAAGTTTTTCTTATCGTTTCTTTGCCAAAACGCTGACATGGCTGGCAGCGCATTAAAGAAATCGGAGCAGGCGGGCGGATATATAGCCGCAACCAGTATCTTGCATTTTCGCATAGTTATCGAACATACACGGCTATTCCGCGCCTTATCAAGAACACGGTCAATGGACCAGCTCGTTGGCAGTCAGCCAGTCAAACACCATCAACTCGCTTATTGATTTGCTTACACTGACCACATATTACACACTCCATCATCTCCCAAAAAAATAATCCGAGCGAGATAAAATAAAAAACGAAATATATTATCACTTAGTCAGCAGCTGCAAAAGTTCCACCTGAATGTTGACTTTAACTTAATTACAATAATTTCAAATCTGCGGTTAGCAGGACACTTAAATAATTTTCTGCTCACCTATTTCTTTAGTGATTACACCAAAAACATGATAAATGACACATTGTTTCGACGCATTTCGCAGAAAAATGTAGGTCGATGGTAGCATGAAAATGAGTCATTACACAGACACTGACTGGACAAGATTTCAGCGCTCGTCTAACGACTTACCCATAATTTGTTGACAAATTTGACGCTCGGCGGCAGGAATGGATAATCCTGAGGAAATTTCATTACGGCCTTAAAATATCCACCCGCGTACAGCGTTTCAGGAGGTCCAAAAATGGCCACTTCCCATTCGAAGAGGTTATCATCCTACAAAGCAATCACACTGCTGCACCATCCGATCAAAGGACAACGAACAGGCGCAACATACTTTCAACAGTCGTACACGGAACCCTTCCATCGGTTCTTTTTGCAGATTCTGAAATTCATGCATAAGGACGCGCACCGCATGGGCATTACTGGAGATCGGTTTGGCTGATTTGGCCGTGGAGCTGCCCGTTTGCAGGGGATTGGAGCCTGCGGCCATGGCTAGGTAGGAATTCTGCTGGGAGGATTAAAACACAAACAAAGGACAAACGGGAACTGGGCAATATTAAGGCCAATATACGACAGCTGTTTGCGTGGTATGGCAATGGCACGGCCAAGGCAGTGCAGTCGTTACTGTTGTGTGTTGGCTGAGCCGTGCGAGAGAGATGTCGAGCTGATTACGCAAGGGCCTATTTGGACTGGCTGCAATGAGTGCACGGCCACACCCCCGCTGGTTGGAGAGGAAACAGTGCAAATATGTGCGGAATGGCGCACGGTTTAAAGGAGCGCGTGTGGACGCTCTCCTTTGAAAAAGTGGCAAAAAAAGGAGAAAAATATTCACCGCTGTGTGTCCTTTACTGTCACACACGTGAATAAGTAACGTTTCGTAGGCAACATGATGATCACACACACAACAACCTAGTCAAATTGTTAGTAATCGGAATGCGAGTTTCGTCCTCGGGCATGTGCAAGATTATCAATATTACTGCCGCTGTACTGCACTTAAAAAGCGACTCACTCGTCAGAAAACGACTGCTTTCGATGATGATTGTGAATGGTTTTGCCTGCAAATATATCGGCATACAACACACGTCGCCAGCGCGCTGAATGTATATTCTATATGCGTGTCTCGGATCGGATCGGAGCGCGAATGTGTGTGTATATTTTCCTGCAGCAAGGAAACAGATTGATTCAGATGGAACTGATCGGTAGCCGCGGCGTTATCTTCTTTATGCGAATCCACTGGAGATTTCTCGCTAATAATAGTTCCTTGCTGTGCCGAGAGCAAGCGGGCCACGGCTATACATGGTATTAAAGTTTAACGCCAGAGCAAAGGACAATATTCAGAGCAAGTTTAGCGAAAAAATTATCTTGCCCATGCAGACGTTCTGGTTGTTGAAAGCCAAACAAAATGCCTGAACAATTACAGTGCGCGCTGCCAAAATTCGATATGACAATCTGATATGTACGCGAGTATTAATCAGGCCAAAAATTACAAACACATGTTGCGACACATTCGTACTGGCGGTATAATGCATCCAGCAGTACTGCCAGCCCAAAGTACGTAAAACCGCAAAAACTTTTACTATTCCGTGGTCACCGATCCATTTCAGTTTTCGATACTCTACTGATGAGTTTACTTGGTGCATGACCGCTGCGGCCTGGTGACCTTATGTCACGGGTCAGCATCTGCGTCCGAGGCTGCCGGTCAAATTGCAGGCAAACCTGCTTTTAACAGCACAAGTACGAATCAATTCTTAACAACGTATTCAGGTACAAAGCGCGTTGTCTTCAATGCTCACTTATAATAATATCGGTCGCTATTTTACTGTCTTTGTTCAAATACAGCGTATAAAAACAAAGATAAAGCTGCATGATTGCAACTCGCTACAGTTTCTGTCTTGATACCTATAATGTTATACACTGTCATACAGTGGATGTGCAATAACACAATACTAGTCCAATACCTGTGCGGCGCACAGAAACGTTTCAAACACCAACATCTAGGGTATTAATTCGTGATTTCGAATTACGAAGTAAAAATACTTCAAGTATACAAAAATTAACATAGTCTTCAAAATTTTCATTACTACAATTCCTATCAGCAAAAGAAAAGGCACGCAGAGCTAATTGTGAGCAAAATTATCTCGCTATAATCTCGTCTCTTGCTCAGATTCGGTCTTTTATTTATTTAGTTTGGAATTCTTGTGTTTCCGAAAATGCAAAGCTTTCAAGAAAGCAGCGAAGACTGGTACTGGTTCATAGTATCTTCCATAGAAAAACATCTCTCACTGGTCAGTTCGCAGAACGTGAAGTCGCAGCAATAATATTTTAATAGACTCACTGCTGATTTCATCAACCCTAATCGATACAAAAACTGAATTTCGAAAAGAAATAAACCGTGAAAGGTCAAATCAAAATTCGAAATCTCTACTGTAGTACATGTACCCCGAACACATCTACCGTAAATCAACATTAAATATTATGCGCACCAAACAACAAAAACTACAGCTTAACCGAAATTCAACAAAGCAACAACGGAAATTTCCAGCACGCTATCATCGTACCTGATTTTGAGAAGCCACAAGAAATCACGGAATCCTAGCGAAATCACTAGCTTGGGAAAAACTTTGGTGCAGTTCATCAATAAAAACAACTTGTACTGTACAAGCAATATATACAGATCAAAGTGAGCGATGTTACAGGTACTCCGGATGATGTCCGTCAAAAAAATGCACAAACGCCGGCACCACCGTCATACTGGGGGAAATGTCCGTCACCTGAATAGGCAGATAAATCCCCGCATCGGATTGTCCCATCGAAAACTCCGTTTTCACCTGCCGACTGGCATCCTTCTTTGGTCTTCCCGGTGACACTTTGCAACCACGGACGCGCGTTGTACCCGACGGTCTACCCGTGGAGACGCGATAACCGTTATCGCGTGTGGTTCCAACCGGCCGGCCACTGGACACCTTGTAACCGTTCGCCCGAGTGGACCCTTTAGGACGTCCACGAGGTCCCACTAAAATAACAATTTTCATTTGTACATGCACCGCTTAGAGCAAAGCCAGCATTACTACTTCGATTACTGATTAAAATATTGTCATGATAAGATTAGCCATGGTAAATAACTTTCCACAAAAAATTACCACATTCTATTTTGAATTATGAGGAGCTGGGGAAAGGAAAACATAAAAAAGATTCGCATCCGGTACTTCTACTGAACGTGACACGCTTTTTGAGTTAGAGTCTATATTTCAAAATTTCCAAAATCGAACACGAGTGTTAATGGAAATCAGCAATTCAACAGTACCGTACCGTTCTTACTTTCCTTTTTTTGCGAATTCACCCAGCGGATTACGACCAATTCACAAGCGCTTACCTGGTTTCGGAGGCCGTGGAATGTGCTGGCCACTACTAACTCCGAACACATCGGAAGTCACATTAACAGCTGCAGCTGTGTGATTTGCGTCCGATGGACTATCTTTTGCAGATCCTTTTTTGGGCCGTCCACCGCTGACTTTGTATCCAGCTGCCCACGTTGTCCCCTTCGGACGGCCCCTCGGACGTCGGGCTACACAATTCAAAGTTCGGGCACTTACGAATCGTTCAGAGTCAGATCACAAATGCATGCAGATTTCCAGAATTCAGAGTTCTCTATCCTGTTTATTTATTTTAAAACTAGTATTCAGACTTTAAGGCTATCATTAGTGCAATCCGCGGACCGCAACCAGGACATCAAGCGGCGTGGTACGTAATGAATAGCAAAGTGAGAATCGAGCTGATGAGGATTGTGGCTTGGACCAAGCAACATCTTCTCGATGCTCCTTTTGCAAGAGAAATCCGAAACTTGAGTCACTTGACTAATACAAAGAGCACATCAGTGCAAACACTTACTCATAGGGTTTTCTGAGGAAGACATCTGGTTCAGAAAGGTATCCACTTCCAAGGAACTGGAAGAGAAATTGAAAAAATCTGTGGAGGAACAGAAACCAACGGGAAGAACCAGACTGGGGTCCTGCGGAACCAAAGCCACAGTGTCGTCGAATACGGACGACCCTTCTTCCGATCCAGGCAGCGACAGAGCCATGTCTTCAGTACAAATGCAGATGCAAAACGAATAATACGGGCATCAAGCTCAGCAAATATACATCACTATGGGAAGCACAAACGATAATTCGAACTCGAAGTTAAAGACATTCAGAAATATGATCTGGATAATCCTTATCAATAATTTCTACAAAGTAACAAAGGGAATTAACTCACAACACCATCGTAGCGGCGAACGCTACGCGCATACATTATGAATCCATCTGTGATCACTAGATTTTAAAAGCTATAATTAATTGTAACGCTGCAAAATTTTTAACGAACTGGTCACTTGCGAAAGCCAAAATCAAGAAGGTTCAAGCAGCAGATTTAGAGAAGATACAACGTATGTCCAACTGACTTGGTTTCTCGTTATGAAAAGTCTCCAAAACTCTTCAAAAAAATGCGTAAATACAACCGCGCGGAGCCTGCACTTTAGGGGCAGCTCCACCTGCAAATGGCTCAATGCGTACTGGATGCAGGTGGGTACGGTACCGGCTCGTTACGCTCCGGGCTTGACTCGTATAAGTCGTTCCACGCATGCAAAAAGTGAAAAAAGTTCAAAAAACAGTCTACGAGTACGAAGGAAATCACAAAAATTAGGTACAAATGTGCAATAATTGAAATTGTTTCTTCGCTTTCGTTATCGTTCATCGGAGCCTTTACTGTTTTGAAACTTGCAGGTTATGATAATAATTATTGATCAACTTAGCAACGTCATTAGTCTTGCAAACACTTGGAAAATATGTACTGAATACGAATAGACTACTGGACTACCGTAGCAGGATAGAGGAGTTTATGGTTCAGTGTGTGAGAGACGTGTTCTGCATTACGTGGCTATTTACGGATTTTTTACCATCCTGCATGCGCAATGCGGGACGAAGGAAAACCTGTTACTATCGACGAATTGGACATCCCGATATTTTTCGTCAAGCGCTTGGGAGATCGACAGTTTGTGATTGGAGGCGGTGGTGGCAGCTCTAAAACCGGAGTTCCCAATGTTGTTGTAAGTATGCGGCGCTCTTCCGTATTTCGTTTTCACAGGCAGACTTGCGATGCACGAATGACTTTATAATCATAATTTTACAAAATTCTTAAATGGTACATGAGGAACGTATTTTTGCCATCGTTGCAGTATTTATTTTCGTTGACCAATCGCAACGGAAAGACGTTTCTCCGTCAGAGCCAGAAAGTGGACGTGGGCTCCGGGTGCCCGCGCAACATTGCCGTCTACGAAATCACATCCTCCTCGCGTTCGCCGATCGTCCTCGATCCGCGGCCTCGATTGCTGGAAGCTCGGAATAAATCGGATGGAGTGGAGGAGAAAACGCAGCCTGGTGGATCGCAGCTGCGAAGTGGCGCGGTTTTAACGAAAGCGGAACGAGTAGAAAAAGAGATGCGTTTATTACTGGACAATGCCAGGGAATTGATTGCTGTCGGAATGGATAATTTGTGTGGCATTTACCAGGTGCAGAGGAGCTTGTGCAAAGGTATCCAACAGGAAAATGGTACGTTGGGGGTTTGTGACTCTTTAAATGCATTCTGCAGCATGTTGTCCTTTTTCCCTTTCCTTTCGAAATATTTGATTTATTAAAAATTGTTATGTTTGACAGTTTGCTTGCTGTTTTGTACCTATTAATAATTTAAAGGCTAAATACTCTTTAAGCAAATTTTAACTGTAATACTGGTAGCGATGTAGCGCGGCTGTGTTGTTGTTTCGGAATGGTGCGTGGGATGAGCGCGGAATTTATTTACATAGAACGCGTTAGGTAGGAATACGTGCTTGCTTGCATCCAGCTTGGGGATTTTTATCGGGGAATGAATAACCCGAAGAAATTTAATTTAGCATCGGTGTGCTTGTCACAGGTGCCGCCGGCGAGCCGGGTCCAGCGATCGTATCTAAAGACGACCTGTTGACCATTTCGTTCCGTGAGCAATTCGAAACCGTTGCCGGCGTGGACGCGACGCAGCAGTGCTGTGTTTTTCTGCCACCCGATCCCACAAAGCGATCCAACGTCCAGTATGATGATCCTGCTCAGGGATTAAGCCCGGATGCGAATTTGGCTACGGGTGGATCGGATGGGTTTATACGCATTTGGGATGTATGTACAGATGCTGTGTCTCAGAAATAATCAGAGTCTGTAAAGCAGAGTTCTTACGAGTCATCGTTTCTGCAAAACTTCTCATCCAATAAAACATCGCCTATTTTGCAGCGCTACTGTTTGTTCTTCTAGGCAGCTGAATTTGATGAACTTTTCAATATCAAAGCTCATGATGACGAAGTGGTCGATATGGATTTATCTTTTACCGGCGACGAGGTAATTGCTCACTGGGGTAAAAATGTTGTTATTTATTGGCCGACCTGCAGGACAGTATAAGATTTCATGAGAATTTATTGATAAAGCACCCTGAATTACCAACCGTCTCCAAAAGTGATGGTGATACTTCGAAAATTTTTTAAGAAAAATAGGCTCGTTAAGAAGGGCATATGACTTCAGTGTTTCCGTATGTTAAGTTTATTGTTAGGGATATATGAGTACCATTCACAGTCAGCTAGATTTTCTTAGGTGGTGACTTGTGGACGAGATAACAAAGCCCATGTATGGCAACTGAAAACAGGCAAAAGGATTGCTAGTCCTTTGCCTGAATTTCCGGAAGCCAAAGTTGTGGATTATCGGCCTCGACAAGTCAGGTGAGATTCGAGATACGGATACATATCTTTACATGATCTTTCTAATTTTATAATTGTTATTGCAAGTATTCAAAGCCCATTGGTCTTATGGAGTTTAGTTTTTGTCTGATAGCAGAATATTTCCAGATTTCACGCCAAGGACTCCGCTGTGTTGTATGCAATCTGGGTTCCCCTCAAACGACAACGTCCACGGCCACAACCGTCAGTTATCTGCATGTACCGCTTTCGCACGTCCAAATTAGCGTTAGTGGTCAGTACGCCCGTGAAAGGCGACCTGTTGTGCGCGCTGACAGTTAGTCCTTGTGGTTATTACGTGGCGTGCGGGAACTTGGACGGGGATGTGCGGATCTTCCGTTCGGACAATTTATCCTTAATTTACTCTGCTGTACAAGCCCACGGAACCTTTGTTACTGATTTGGAATTTACCGACTGCACATTTGGTGCGAAAATTCTGACGCAAACCAGTAATGCACAGTGCACTGTCTTCAGTGTTTCCGCCGATCGGAAGATTGTCATGCACCAGGCGGATTTTTTAAGTAAGTTGGATTGCAGATCGAGTGGGTTATTTTTTGTCGTTTTCTGTTACAAGATTTTTTGGGGAAGGGTTATGTTGCACAAAAATGTCAAACACTCCAAGAGCTGAACTTTTTCGTTGTTTTATTAACTGCCCGCCCGGTTTTTTTTTGCAGATGCTACGCTGCGGAAATGGAAAAGGTATATGAAAATTATTCCGCTAATTTGGTTAGTGATTGTTCTTTTTACTCAGCTTATGGATTATATCGGCTACTTCGAACTCGAAGCTGCGCAACTTTGATGCATTTTTTAGTTGTTTAAGTTATTTTATCATGCAGTTTTCATAACGTGCTCGTTTTTTCTGATTAGAAGTAATGTTTACTTTCTGATTTGTCGCGCTTTTGCCGTTTAATACTTTTAGATAAGTAAATGTTGCATGAATACATCGAGCTGTGCTACAGTAGATTTTATTGTTTGGGTGTAAAGAGTTATCGGTGGAAAAAGAAAGTGGATTTTATTAAATTTGGCGGGTTTTTGTTTTGCACTGCTCTAGGCAGGGGTGAGGTGTTGATGCCTTAAAATAAGTTATAAGTTTACAGTTAATTTTGCTTTACACTTCTAAAAATACTCAGTTGCTGTTAAATGTGGCATGAGACGATTGTAGTCCTTAATCTTACTTTGCCAGGCTGTGCAATGAAATGGTACTTGTAGTAGATGAAGTTTATCCCGTTTGGAGACAAATTATCATCAAGCAATAAATAGGAAGTTCGTTCATTCAGTCCCTTGAATGGACTGTGTGTATGTACTTAACGGTTCCCTTGAGGCAGTCTTCATGGAGAGGATAAGCCGGTTAAGCGATGGAACCGTCAGCGTATAACTCGTTCCTTTTGTTCAGGGATTTATCTGGCAGCAGATGAGAATAGTCAGTGCAGTGTTTATTAGGGAGTTTATTGATTTCCGGTGGCGGTCGCTGATCGCAAATAATGCAACTTCCATCGCTACCGATGCGTTCTTTATTCTGGGCTAAATTGTTCGAATGGATCGTGGGTACAAAGATGCATAAATTGTCATGAATAAGTACTCGCACAGCTCTTGTCATCGTTACAAATTCATGAGCCTATCGCAAAATTCTTCGAAACATTTAAATTACGGAAAGCGCAAAAATAAATGTTTTGAAAACGCAGTAAGGCAAGCTTGATTTTTCTTTCTTGTTAGTAAAATTATAAAGATTGTGTGTGTTTACGGTTGACCGTCGGCATTCAAGAAATAGCACGCATACTATTCATACGAGAGGATTCGAAAAGCACGGAAACAAACATGGAGAAACGAGATAATTCCGTTTCCGCTGTAACGGGATCGCATGTACCGTAGGTTCACAACTTCACATAGCGTGCTGCTGCCTCGTCTTGAAGCTGCACAATTCAAATTGGATTGTTCCTGCTCGGCACCGCCCATGCACTTGCACTTGATGATATCCCGCACAGATCTTCTCAAACAAATGTTGCCACTTTGCGGCTTTTCGGTAACCGTTTTTTTGCTGCTTGCTGATCCAGTCGCCGCTTAGGCATACACAGGCATTGGGAGAAGATTGCGGCCGGCTGCCGGGAAGGAAGCCTTCAAATCTTCGTTGCCTTGATTTTCATCTATAAGTGCCAGCGGATCCGATGCGATAACGAAGTCCGTGATCTGCCAGATACTTACTACAGGTTAATTTGTACGAGTATTTGAAACTGTTTTCCCTTCGAACAGCAATCATGGCCAGGTACGTAAATAACAATTTGATTTTTTTAAGAATCCAGGCCTACTATACTTGCGGTTAATTACAGTACTTATACTACCCATCTATGTATTGTATCTGTGCAGAGTACTACAATGTAGTACACTGTACAGTGCCTATCCCGGCTATCCGTACAGTTAAATAAGCCGGTGCATGGGCGCAGGATGATGAAGAAAGGATCTACCAAGCAGGAAAGTGAGGAAATGCAGTCAGTGCGAATATTACAACACCCGAAAAACTGATTTTGCACTTTTGAAGAATGAGTACTAGTACTTAATACTGGCCAGGCAATGGCCAAGCGTATCTTTTAATCTCTCTAGATCTGTGCGCTCTGTGGTCTAAATTTATTATGCACCGCACCTACTCGACCGATTACTTATTAGCATATTATTACAGAAACATTTATTTTTTTAATTACTAGCCACATTCGTACTATATTACAGTTTGTGACAGTAGAGAAACTGTTGCGGTTTGTCCGCACTCCGCAGCTTCAGTGTGAGTGAATGACCATGCAGTACATACTACATACCTGTGTTTGACCCCGCCTAAAATCAGGAGATTGTATCAGGTTTTTTTCGCGTACCATTTCGCATTTCATTGCCTTGTACTGTACACAGTGGTTTTGCATTCGCACTAGCAGACAACGGAAAGCAATTACTTTGTGTAGGAATTTCCGGAGTTGGGCTTGTCGATTTTAATCACTCATTTAATCTCGTCATTGCCGTGGCATCCGGTTGTCGTTGTAGCGGCTGGATCCCTCCTGGTTTGATGAAGATAGTCTCGAATCTCCTTGATGAACGCTGCCACACACTAGTGCACAGCAGTTCCACCTCAAACTAGCTGTCCTGCTGACTATCAACTCCCGCCTAAATCCCATACTCCCCTCCCCGTTTTCCCGGCCAGTTAACGCTCTCTTTTATTTTAACCTGTCGCTGTGCCCATAAACCGATCGAAGTTTAAGTGGGGGATTCATTAAAGCCAGCCCGTACACTGCGGCGCGTGTAAATAAGTACGCAACCCATAGCCTGTATAGCCGGGGTGTTACGTCATCGCCACCGGTGAGCATTATAGGCCTGTATGCACAGCAGCAGCGGATATTGGACAACAGCAGAAAAATGGGTGTTGAACCAGTCGCTGTCGTGTCAAGCGTCAGTGCTGCTGCGGCTGATCATCCGGGCACCACTGGTGATAACAACAATTCCAAATACCCATCTGATCCCGCCGCCATGACTTCGGACTACGATTATCTGGTGAAACTGCTGGCGCTGGGTGATAGTGGTGTGGGCAAGACCAGCTTCTTATGCCAGTACACGGACGGCGTCTTTCAGTCGCGCTTCGTATCAACAGTTGGCATCGATTTCCGGGAGAAGCGTGTTGTAAGTCATTCATCCAGCAGCTGGCTGCATGATCTGCATCCCTGTTAGTGTTGGTATTGTATTCTACTGTGGATACGGGTGAATTTGTCTGTATAGCGGGTGCACATTAGAAATCCCGTTTTTGATTGTGTAATCCATTAAGTGCTGACCGCCAGACATATAACAGCCCTAATAAATATACGCCACGGCGGTTCCGCGTGAAGGCATTTTGAGAGAAGGATTTAACATTTAAGAGGCCCATTGTCGCGGCTGATGGATGGGATGTGTAATCGTGTGTCGAGTGCAATCTCCCGTATCAATGCACTCTTACGTAAACTTGCACTTTGTGTGTGTTCTTTTTCTTGCTGATACCGTAGAAACGTGGTTTGTAATAAGGATTTTTAACTTTAGCAAATGGCGAATGCCACTCATTATCGATTTTCCGTGAAGCTATACAAGAACTATAACACAAATTTTTTTCCTTGTCGAGTTGGTTTAATTAACTACAAAATGTTTATATACTGTACGCTTCCCATTTCTGCAGCTGTATTTCTTTGTAATTCATTCTTTAGCATTGGAAAAAAGCAAACATTTGGATATCATAGCGTGTAACCTTTCTGCGTAAGGAAAGCTGTAGACCTCGCACAATTGTTATGTAAACATTTTAACGTGGCTTGTAGCATATTGATCGGGTGTTTAAATGTGTAAATGAAGATGGCTGTGACGCAAGATCTAAACAATGTCTTTTCAGTTGAAATATTATGATTGATCGATAAATTTACTACTGGTCTTCCGTATTTGATGGGATAATCGAAGCGAGTACGATGCATCAATAGTGGCAGTCACAATCCATTAATTGCAGAGCTTTTTCCGTATTCACGATTTTCCATCAGATTTGATGATGTCCGCTTCATAGAGAAACTTTAATTTGAAGGAAGTCGATTGTGTTGTTTTCTTTTCCAAAATTTTGAAATACAGTACATTTCATCAGTCTCAACTTAATAAAGACGGACAAGCTAACTTTAATCAATTATGTACTCGAAGCTTCAAAGATTTTTCCTGGCCGTTATTTTGACCGATTTTAAACTGAATGTGGAAATCGATTTTTTAAAATGTAATTTAAACATCGAAAGTTTGCAACGCATCATTCTTTTGTTTCTTAAGGTACTCCCATAGATTTCTGGAATAATCCATGCGCGTTTGTCAATTAATTTTTGATATTCTGTGCACTGCATCGTCAACCGGAAGTTGGTAACGCAGCGGCGTTCCGCGGTTGATCAAATCCCTGAATTAATTTGCAATATGTGTCAAATCAGTTTGGCATTTGCGTCACACCCTGTTCGGCACATACGATATAATAGTACTCTAGCGGATTAGGAAGTGCGTAGGATGTCTCTTAAGCAGATTTTCTTCCTTTACATGCCATCTTCTGAATCTATTTTTGAATTATGGGAATCTTTAAGCTTTTAGGGATTATGCGCTTATTTCTTTTTAATTTTTTTCATTTGCAAATTTGATAGATTCCGTAGCCTGACCACGGCGTTTTTTCGTGATGCGATGGGCTTCCTTTTGATGTTCGATGTGACCAGCGAGGATTCCTTCTTACATGTTCGCAGCTGGCTGGAACAGCTGCGCACCCATGCGGCCATTGAAACACCGGATATTGTGTTATGCGGCAACAAGGCCGATCTGGACTCCCGTCGGAAAGTGAGTGAAGCGCGTGCACGGGAGTTTGCCAAGCAGCACGGGTAAGCCTGATTAATAATTAGGGAAAGAGCGCGGTGCTTGTGAAGAGGGAGACAGCGAGTGCGCCGGTCGATCATCCGGTGGCGGTGAAGCCTCTTGTTAAAACAATCGCGACATACTTATTACGCTCACTGCATCCCGAACGTCTGCCTGCTAAACAGATAGAGCGGCCTGGGTTGAAACAGAAATTGTCATTACTTCCAGTACGCGGTAATGAGTCAATGACCGGCTAGGAACGGATTTTGCATGAGAAAACTGAGTAATTATAAGAAGCAGCGTATTTCTTCAGGGATACCGGCTGGGAAAATGATGTTAAATTTCCTTCCAGTAAATGTGTCCTTTGCATTCGATCCACTTGCAAATTTTTTGTAACCTGATGTCTGATGTTTAGCACCAGTGATAATTAGCGGTTTTTGTTCAATATTTTCAAGTAGCTAAACTGTGCTAGAAAATTATAAATAATTACTTAGCCAAATCGTTCGGCGAAGGTTATTGGAAAAATGCAGCTTTTGTTTTTCATGTAAGAACGGTAATGCTTATCATCGAAAAACTGTGGATCAGTTTCTGATACACGGCAGACTTAAAGCAAAAATTATGAGGCTGGTGTCGGTTTTGTTTTTTGCAAGGAAAGCAGAGTTTTGAAATGGCTGTTTGTCAAAAATTAATACGAGTTCGTGCAATTACAGCATGCCGTACTTCGAAACCAGTGCCGCTACCGGACAGAATGTTGCCGCATGCGTTGATAAATTATTGGAGTTGGTGATGGTGCGAATGGAGGAGTCGCTGGATAAAAAAAGCAAAGCCGGTGGTGCACGCCAGAAAACCATCCAGCGTATTACTCTGCAGGATTCTCTGGAGCCGCCGGACAGCAAAGGACGATGTTCATCCACATGGTGTTAACTCGGAGTAACCTTTCTACTTTCTGCCACGTTGGTCCACTTTTTGGGGTTACTGGTGGTTCTTTTTCGGCTAATGATTTGCGACATAGCAACGATTAAATTAAATTTTATAACTGGGTAAGGTTTATGTTGTCCTGTTTATCTTCCTGTGAGTCTACAGATTTTTTTATTTCAAATTGATGCATTTCCTTGTACACGAGTCAATTTGTTTTAGAGTTTACAGTCACTATATTATGCTGGTCGTTTAAACGGTGATTTATGCCTTTTCTCGAATCGTAACGAAGGTTGAGCAAGAGAATTTTCATTGCCGTCTGTGTTTCAAAGGCACGAGTTAAATCTGAAGTTTTGAACATAATAAAACAGGAATGTTTCCTAGGAACTGATTCAACTGTAGGAATACTTTAAAGAATTAAGAATGTCGGACGTATATACAGGAGATTTCTAAAAGTTGAACCTCTTTGAGAAAAACTGGAAACAATAAAAGACATCAAACGCCAATATCTGGCCAATCGAGAAACAACGTCACTGCCAGCGACATACCAGCGTCGCCATTATTTCGTTCCCATTCCCTGGGGTGGCGTGGTCGTTTTCATTTTGAGCAAGACTTGTTGCAGTTTGCGCGTGTAAATCCCATCAATCTGGCTAATGATCTTCTTGCGATCGGTCTCCAGCTGCTGCTGATACTTGTGCTCCAGCTCACTGCGATACTCGTCAATGATGCGGACAACGTTGTCTGTGTGTGAACGGAAAACGATCTAATTAGCTCAGTGCGATTCCTCCTTTGCGAACAACAGGTAATCAAGTGCCGAACACAGCCTAATCCCTGTCACGAACCTCTCAGGGATATTAACTCCTTGATGTTGACGTAATTCGCATCCCGTGTTATGCCATCACCAGCCGGCATACTGGCCAATTTCGCCGCGATATCCTACAGCAATGTCGAGCAGATCGATTAATAAAAGCGAGCAATACAACAATCTGACACACGGCTCATAATAATTTTCGTGCTAATACTGCCGATTTTCGACACACAACGAACAAACTGAATTTGATTAAAAAAGCCTTAAAAAGCCGAATTTTTTTATAACAGCTATCAAAGTAGTACAATTTCGCTCAATCGACAATTCAAACTGGCGAAAAAAGGCACAACTGGTAAACTATATGTAACAGCGCACGCGACTTACGTTTTTATTCTCACCAGAGATTCCCGAGTCTCCGCTGGGACTAGGATTGCCGCTGATGTACTTTTTGAGTTTCTTGAGTACTTTCTTCATGCCGTATATCTCCGAGTTGAGACGTCTGTGCTCTTCACGTAAATCAGCGTTTTCATCCGATGCCTTGCGCATCTGTGACAGCAATCGATCCTGAGTTTCCCTCATTTCTTTTATTCTGTTTCTTTCCAGTTTGATTTCATCTTCCTGTAGCGTCGTTTAGTTACACTATTTACTTCTGAGCAAGAGTGAACTTGCCGGTTAAATACCAAAAACCTTGGATGACAGGAAAAAGACACCTACAACTCTAACCTTCTGCTTCAGTTGACTCTCCATCAGCTTTACGCCATGCTTCTCCGTTTTCAACGCATCCAGTTCAGGTCGGCTAGTTTTCATTGCCTTTATCTCCGATTCGTTTTTTCGTTCACTTTCCAACTGAACAACCTGCTCTTTCAATGCTTCCCGTCGTGACTCTGACTCCTTTAATTTCGTATGCAGAAGTTCTGCTTCATTCCTAGCCGAGTCCAGTGCACGTTCTAATTGGGTGGTCTTGTCCAATGCGCGTTCTAACTGATTGTTTTTTTCCAGCGCGCGTTCTAAATGGCTGTTCTTCTCCGACATTGTTTCATGCACTTTCGACATTTCCTTAGCATGCTGCTCTCTCATTTGGGACACGATTTCGTCGTGTTTCCTCTTTAACTGTTCCACTGTGCTTAAAGATGTCATATCACGGAGTTGTTCGTTCAGCTGCTTGATGATTTCTTCTTTGCGGAAGTTTTCTTTTAGTAACTATAAGCAGGCAAATGCAACGTATGTACAACTATGAAATTATGATGACAGTAAAGGAAAGTCATAGAATCACTTGCACTTACGTCTAGTTTCTCCGTAACGAGAGCGTCAAAATCAGCGCGGTTAGCTTTAAGTAAAGATTTTGTCTCTAGTTCGGTTTTCCGTTCGCTCTCCATTGCAACAACCTGCTCCTTCATCGCTTCCCGCCGTGATTCTGACTCTTTGAGTTTAATATGCAAAAGTTCCGCTTCATTCTTAGCGGAATCCAGTGCGCGCTGTAACTGGTCGTTCTTCTCGGACATTCCCTCGTGCAGTTTGGACATCTCCTTATCATGCAGTTCTTTTAGCTGTAGAACAACTTCCTCCTGTTTCTTCTTCAGCTGCTCTACCGTACGCCAGGATGTCATATCAAGAACCTGCTCGTTGAGCTGTTTGATGGTCTCTTCTTTACGGAAATTTTCTTTGAGCAGCTGAACACAAAAGCTGTGAGGAGGATACGATTATTGCTTATAAGAACAATAAAATACCTCATGTTTTTCGGTTTTGAGCGCATCCAAAGCTTCTCGGTTAGCTTTTAATAAGGATTTGGCCTCATTCAGTTCCTGTCGACAGTTTTCTAACTCCAGCTCGCACTGCTGTAATTCTTGATTCAGCGTTCTATTAGCGTCTGTATAAAAGCGAATGCGATTATACTAGTGCCAAGATAAATCGTATATTTTGGCAGTCTTCGAAGCTTCGGAATGACCACGACAATTCGAAAAGTGGGAATGGTCGCATTCATCAGCCATATAAAACCCGTTGCGTACGAAAACTTACTTGAGTACGCATTCATTCGATCCGTACGCGCTTCCAGCTCCGCGGTCAATCCAGCAACCAGACTGTTGTTTTCTTCCATCACTTTGGCGATTTTCGGGCTATGTAGTTGTTTCTCACTGATTTTCTCGGCTATCCGGTTTTTCACCGGATGCGGGGACAATGTTTCTAAACAAAATCTTTGAAGTATACCAAGCACAGTATCTTCAAAAAAATTCAATCGGTTACAAACATACCGTGCCGTAAAAGGTCAGCGTGCGGTTTGTAACGCTGACTGGGCGCGAAAGGCGTGGAGGTGGCCATAATACCCTTTGCACTGTAACAGAAACGCATTTTAATTATGTAATTCACCTGTAAACCTACAGCTTTTCCAAATTTTAACATTATATTTTTTCGGCATCTACGGTCGAACAAATGAAAAATTGCAGTTTTGCACGAGACATTAAGCAGCAAGTCAGTAATCAGATTCGCGTAAACCGCGTTATATGGAAATGGGCGTAATAATAGAGGCTTTGAGCAGAAAACACCATAACCATACCTTAACCATCCCTTATCGTGTAGTTGGACGACCGCCATCGAGGTAGCAGTGTACAAAGTACTCAGCGAAGGCGCATAGCTGACTCTGGGTCCCTTCAGATTTAATTTGTTTTCTCGCACTGCGTGAAACGATCTCTTCCAAAAAATTACATTTACATTCAAAATTGTTTTCTCTATTCAAAAAGTGTATATCTGGGGGAGTTAAATTGGGCAGGTGTTAAGGGGAGCCTTTGAAAGTCCATCACCATACGACACGTTTGTATGGTATTCACACTTACCATACGCTCGCACTTAACCATATAGTATGGTTAAGTGTATGGCTATGGTTAAGTGGAGCAGTTGCTCAAAGCTTCTATTAGAAGCTTGAACTGATCCTCTTGAACATGTGTAGTTGTGTACTTAGACCTGAACTGAACGCTTTTTTCACTTAAAACGAAGCAGTATTAATAAGTATATGGTACTACTAATAATAGATTAATATTTAATAATTTACCACTGGTACAAAAGACTTCGCTAGTATGAGACTTCACACCGTACTACTTGTGCAAGACTGCAGGTACAATAGCACAGTTCAAAGTTGTACAAACTTCTGTAAATATAGATATTATGAATACTTATCTGAATGCACGTATAAAAACTTATCACATAATTTTAAATAAACAGCCCACTTATCATAAATGGGCTGTTTATAACAATACGCTAACAATTTTACAAAATGATTTTTAATGTTTTTTATAAATGATTCATAAACCACAATTCTAAGAGGACTGTAGGACAGAGATTCCAAGAAACCGTTGCAACAGCCAGGAGTCAACAGTTTCATTCTATCCCCTGAAAAAAGTTTTTCCGGATGGACTTACTTTCTACGGTTGAGGGTTTTTCCAAATTTTCCTTCCGTGGGAAGATCACCTATTTGCTGCGAGCGGTCGCCGTGGAACTCATCGTTTTCATCTTCATCATCGCTACTCCTGAGCAAATCTTCCAGGTCCAGATCTCCCATTTGGTTCTGGACCATTTCGTTAAGTTCTTGGCGTATCTGCAAATCCATAGCCATGGTTGTCCGTAAAGAAGATAAACGCTGCTAAATATTTCTCCACGAACTTCTTCTTGACGCTGCTGGTCCTCCGCTGCTGCTTCTCGGCTGTCATCTTCGTCCAGATTGTCCCCAGCAACGTACACACTCGTCAAAGCATTGGCATCGAACAAAACCGTTGGTTGGATATCCATATCTTAACGAAAACGGCCCACACTTATTATAATTTATGACAGCTCTGAGCGAACTCTCAAACAAATATACAGTAAAAATCGCCACATTTTTCAAGTGCTGTATTTCACTGTTAGAGAGACAAAGGAGTTAGTTCACATTATTACAAAGAGACTTGAAAGAGTCAAGAGATAGTTCGTATGCTTCAGACGACCGACTATGATAACTGACCGGCCATAAATCGGTCCAGATTCGGTCGGTAGCTCGCAACCAGCTGCGCTCTTTTCCGAGTCCTGCCTATAACAATTTTTGATTGGCGATTTGGAGGCTTCCGCCAATCAAAAAATTGAATCCCTATCCGAAGATGTTCGGTTTATTTTGGTCGGCCAGCTGGTTGTAGATTATTGTCGTTTTTTCCAATCTGCACTCATATCTGTAGTTATTTATCTGTTGATCAGTTTTGATTTCTTTAGTAACTGTGAGTTTAGTTTAGAACATTCCTGTGACATAAGACCCGATGAAAGTTTTTGACCTGATTTACTAACTTGTGAGTTTTGCTCAAATTAAAAAGGACCGAACTCCTCAGCAGTTTCTGCGTTCCAAACTGGCTGTGAAGTGTGAGGATCTTCGACTGGTAGGCTGTTACCGTGTTTCGACGTTCTTCTGGTGTCGTCTTCTGACATGCGAGTCTCCTCAATCTCTGGAGAAAGAGAACTAGATCCTTTAGATTAACCTTTCAGCTGGCTGCTGTGGGATTGTAACTTATTGAAGAGTTGAAAAGTTTTTTGCACGAGAATGGACAATTCCAATCTGCGTGAGCTTGGGGCTTTGGAACATCCAACGTTAAAGGTAAATTTTTATTTCAACGAAAAAAACTGAAAACCGTAAACCTGATTTTATAGGCAGTGGGGGTACAAATTTGAGATTTTGGAAACTTATTGCAGTATTACTTATACTTTATAGTTTAAAGTTACACTTACACAATTCTGCTACCAAAGCCTGATCATATCAAACATCTGACAGATGACTGAAATGAGTAAAGTAGGATCGCTTTCATGACACCTTTCATGACGTTAGGATTTTTTAGTCTGTCTGGCTCTGTTGTAATATTGTAAATTGTAATGGCACTGAATAGAAACTGGTCATAGGCTCATAGCGCATGATTTGAGACATTTGACTCTTCGTTAGGTTCCTTACGAAGTTTTCAACAAGCGCTATCGCCTGAGTCAGAAGATCATTGACAAGGAGCAGCACGCGGTGTCCAGTGCGGTGGACGAAGTGGAGAAGTGTTTAAATTCAACATCATCAGAAAATCTGCCCAACATGGTTGCTCTTTTGGATACTGTTATGGAGAAACTGAAAGCCTTAAAGCGAAAGGTACGTACACTTCTGAATTATTTCGCCTGATTCTCGTTAAGTTTAAACGTGTCCCCTTTATGATGTGATCTCGGATTTAGGCATACCTTTTAGCTTTTATGGCACGTTCACAGTTTTGCTTGGTGTATTCATAGTCAGCTTTTTACTGTCATTTGAAAATGAAATTGTGAAACGGCAGGGATTTCTTGAGCTTTGGATACGAATAACTTTTTCGCACACTGAATGGGAGCGTGCTGTTCTTTCATTGTGCAAGAATAATAAAAACTTGCAGGACATTCGTTTTTTCACAGTTGTACAAGTTAAGTGTACTCGTACACTATTTTGTCGCAGAGAATTTTTTGTATAATAAGTTAATAATTGAACCCCTCTAACCGTTATATTTAGGTTGTTTTGACAGTCTGAATTTTTTACTAGGCTGGCGAAAGCATCGACGAAGATGTAAATGCGGCAAGAGTCTGCAAAATGCGCGTGGATCATCTGCGCACAATAGAAAGCAACCCGATACAGTTTGAGAAGAAGAGGATCGATCGGCTGTTGGTGGAGCACTGCTTTCGCTGTGGACATTACGAAACAGCCAGTCTGCTGGCCAAGCGGGCGGATGTGGAAGTGAGTGAAATTGAGGATTTTGTATGCATGAGCGTCTTGTTGACTTTGACACTAATGAGCTGGCATTCATTGTCAGGAATTCACCAATCTGGAGCTCTTTACTACGGCGCGTGACATCGAGGCCTCACTGGCCAGCCGAAAAACTGATCTCGCTCTGGCATGGTGTGCCGAGAATCGCTCGCGGCTGAAGAAAACTGGCGTAATTCAGTTTTTATTTGATTCCAGGTTACAGATAAGTACTTTAATGATTTTCTTTGAACTGCAGAGTTTTCTGGAGTTTCACCTTCGACAGCAGGAAGTGATTGAACTGATCAAGAAGGGACGAGGCGGATGTATGGATGCCATTTTGCATGCCCGGAAGCACTTCATACAGCTGGAAGACTATAAGTTATATGAAAAAGATATCCAGAAAACCATGATTTTGCTGGCAGTGCTTCCTAAGAATATTTCTGAAAAGAATAATCCGTACCATGTACGTACTGAACATGACGCAGATTCATGGCACTTCTTTTTTAATTTTTTTTTTAATATTTGCCTCTTGAAAGGTTTTGATTGTCAGCTGGCATGGCATTTTCGTATTGCTTTCGATTTTATGACAGCTAATTTCTTATTCGACTCAGCTCTCCAGTAGTTAGTTTGTTTTAGGATCTTCTAAGCGATGTTCGTTGGACATGGTTGATTGAGGAATTTCGCAAGGAAATTTTGCGGATGTATCAGCTGAGTCCTGAATCGGTGTTTGCCGTTACATTACAAGCTGGATTAGCCTCGCTAAAGACGCCGTAAGTTTCTGACTCTTCGGTTAGCTTAGTAGTCATTTGTACGCGGTATATCGTCGAAAACAAACAGCCGTTTACACGCCGCTTATCGATAGGGCTTGTATGTCGGACACGGAACGCAAGAATCCCGATTGTCCCGTGTGTAATGAGAACCTTAATGTGATCGCTACTTCCTTGCCCTTTGCGCATTGCTCACAATCGCGATTGGTATGTTATATTTCGGGAGAGCCCATGAACGAAACGAATCGCCCCATGATGCTTCCGAATGGATACGTTTATGGAGAAAAGGTATCCACCCACATTATCACATCGGAACTCATTCCTTGCTCATAGCAGAATTATTTAAGGTTATTATTAATGCAATACGGGTATTGGATACCGTTGTTTCCAAAATCTTATAATTACGTCTCACAAAACTTCTCGTTATCCGCTGTTTTTGATCGTACGCGACTGGAGTAAGAAATTGATCTGCACGACGGATATAGATCTATAACATTCAATTTATGCAGTTTAATACTTGATATTTAGTATTTACAAAATATGATCCCAGGTCATTAACCATGTTTTATTGTAGTCTCTAATGCTGATGGCTACGAACAATAACGATGTCCTCACCTGCCCACGAACGGGAAGCGTGTACAAGTTGGCAGATGCCCAACGGGTTTACGTGATGTAAAAGAGTTACGTGGTTGTGTGAAATGGTCGCGGAAACTGAGGCTAACCGGTGAGCTTCTGTTCACCGCGTTTTTTGTGTTGCTACATTTGTGTTTTTATAAAAGCAGTTCTTCGTTTAGATGTTGGCTGTTTCCGTTTTACAGTTTGTTCATTGTGTCTGATGTTATTTTGATGGATGTGTTGCCTTATGGTTAGAGTTGTACTTTTTTTTCTAAATCCTGTGTCGTAGATGTAGTAGCCCGGAAGAAAATATCACTAACAATAATTACTGAAGTTACTTTTACAAGATGCAGTTAACGAGTATGGCGGTATAGCGTTAGAAACTTCGTTTCTTGTTGCCATTAACCAAGCGGAATACGAAATAGTCACATACTGTAGACATAGAATGCGGTATAAGTACGTAAAATTATAACACTTATTTTCTAGAGGTCTTACTTTCAGTCTGTCTGTAATCAGTAACCAAGAGAGTATATCTATTACTTAACACAAACCGACTCAAAACGAAACACTAGGTAACTAGCAGATCAAAAACAAACCATCGAGCTGATGCTGCTTCTCGACCGTTCCTAATACACAAGCAGCATTACCACGCTGAATTTATATGCAACTGTACAGTCTGTAGTACTGTACTCAATGCGGTTATGTGTTACAGAGCGCGCAGAGTGAAAATTAATCTACCATAAATGTAACCATAACAATATGCAAGAGACGAAAGAAAAAAGTTCGAAAATCTTTATTCGAAAAATCTACCGACTATCGTATCACGCTTCCCAACTAGTGCCAATACACGGTGTGTAGTGATATCAGCTATGAGAGTTATCTGAAATCGAAAATGTGTTTACTGTGCTTGCAAAATTCAAAGCCGTATTATATGACTGTAGAAAAGAAGTTCTATAGCTCAGCTGCTTTACGGTAAACGGTTATTTTATCCTTTCGCGTCGAAAGGGATCGAAAATCTCGACCCTTTCGAAAATTCTGTAATCTTTAGGTTCACCCCGTGTTAGAGCGGGAAATCTATTCCGAACACCGCGGTCGCAAGCAGCCATCCTTGGTCGGCGGTTGGATTTGGATTTACGGTTTGGATTGCCGTCCTTCTAATTTTCGCTTTGTTTTGGAAGCTGTTCTCCAAGTTCGATCCCGCGAATGACGCTACCCGAAGTTTTATAATACACTATTTTTTTAATAATTTGCCTCTTCAGATCCCATTTATCATCTTATGGCTTCTGACAAATTTTACTGGAAACGTTCACATGCTGAAATTTGATTGCACGTAATCCTGGTGATCCGCGTTACATCGAGAATCGCGCAGGTGTAACGAGCATAACTTCGCAGTTCGCGTAGCTTTATAAACGACATGGATAGTTCATCTGGTATAGAAACTGCTTCACTAGAAATGATGACACTCAGGTTTCCCAGACGAAGTTCGTTGGACAGCACTGTAAAGCGCCAGAAAACGGAGCTTTCCCAGCCGTCCGATACTGCGCAGTGTACGGTAAGATTGCTCACTTAAACCAGTAACATGCGGGAATCGTAATGATGGATGATGTGTGCTTTAATTACGTTGTGAAATAGCACATTATAACAGAAATAACGTAAAGAAATTCTGCCTATTTTTGAATTAGTAATTACCATCTTTAACCTGTTGATTTTTTACCGAATGGCACGCAGAAACCACCAAAAAGGCACAAGAGAACGAAAAAGTCTGACCGTGTTGAATCCGCTGATCTCAACGATTTGGCGGGCTCGGATGAGCCCACCTCGATCGGAAAACTTAAGGTTAAAAAAAAGGGTGAGGAAAAGTTTAGTTGCATGTTCAGCGTATTCTTAGCTATTTTTTAATTTGTTTTCTGTGGATTGCAAATCGTACAATCAATTCAGTGCTCTTTAAATTACAAAGTTTTAATCGTTATTTGAAAGCTAGTGGAATGTTATTATTGTTTCTTATTTCGTTGTTTCCTGTTACTACAGTAATATTGTTGCACCACATTTAGCCAGTTATCGCTGTTTTAATTTTGCGCGGATACAACATTTTATTTTTGCGCAGATCGTCAGATAAGATGCCTATTATTGATTTTGAGAAAAGTTTATTTACTTACAGTACAGCAAAAATTAATTACCTATAAAATAGTCTGAACGCGCTTGCGGCAAGCGCATTCAGAGTTATATTTATTAGTAATTTTTCTGTATAACAGGCAAGCGGCTTGCCTTTTTTGTTATACGAGTGGCGGTTTCCTATAAATTTTATTTAAACTGCTTTTTAATTTGAACGCTTTTGTTGGTAGTTTTTTTCGGGTTTTCGTACAATATTTCCTAGAAAATATATTTTCGACCAAAAAATAAAGCACTTATTTGTAGGTCGAGCAGAACCTTTAAAAAAGTTCAAGCAGACAACACTGTATGGAGAAATCGCCGTAACCGAGGGTTCGGATGATGACGGCTCCTTTAATTCCGACGATTTGACCGATGATGATGGTGTTCGGTCCGCCGGTAGCGATGAGGACGATGATTGTGATGCGAAGGAGATTATTCCAACAAAAGACCGGAAATCAGCGCCGACGCGCCACCAGATTATGGCCAGTCGACGTGTGATTTGGTTCCGACAGAATACATTCCGCGGCGCATCATCCGCTTCTAGTCAGGAAAGTCGCACCAACGATCTGGATTCCAGTGTTGAGCTGATCGAGGCGGAATCTTCGGTAATGCACGCATTTAATTAACGCTTTACGCATTATTTACACATTTTACAGTTGCTCAGTCAGTGCGTTACTTTGGGACCGGACAGCGAAATGAAAAGTCTTTTTGAATGTTGTTAAATGATCCCGGAAGACTTGTGGTTTATTAGCGCAGTGGGTTCGCTTAAGGGTGTTTTTTATCGTGACTTGTTTTAATATTTGCTGATTTACAGACATCTGATTCTGCGCGTGGTTCGCAATCTTCCATCACAGATGAACGAAGACATTTATCAGCAGAACTTATTACACCGACGTCGCTTTGTACCCGAACAAAACGAAAATATCGCCGAAATTATTCGATTAAGAAGTATCTGGTAATGAAAACTGAGAGCACGATTGAGGATAGTCGGAATGATTCTACGGTCTCCCAATCAGTACGTGTTATGTATATCTTTTAGATCTTTTATCTATACATTGATTCACTTATATTGGCTCGCATTGGATGGTGTAAAATGTAGCCTTTTCGGATGAACTGAGATCCTGCAAATCATTTTATTCAAAGAGCGGGAAAAACTCAAATTTTTACAGCTTGTATTGGCAGCTTTTGGTATGGCACCTTTATTTTAGACAGCCAACACAACCATTATCGTTTCTGATTCTGACGACGATGTCGACGAAGGGTCATCATCGCAGAATCCGACTGACATGGAGTGCTCGAAGCCAATTGTTCTGGACAGTTCGACCGATAATATTGAAGATATTAACGATGCTGATTGTGAACAGGACTAGGACTGATCGGTTTTGCCTTCCTACTTCAGGTTGTCTATATCGCATTGTAGTTATAAAGAAATACTTAGTTTTTACGGTGACGGCCTTGTACCAGAAATTTTTCGGGTTTGGAAGTGTTTTTACCTTTGCGTCATTTTGTTGTTTTATAGTGTTTATAATTGTGTTTGTAAATCCTTCTTCTCCGTTTGTATATGTCCCTGCAATTTTGTTGACGGCATTGTACGAGTGTCAGCAGTGATTTGGATGGTAAATCGCAATTCAAAACAGGCATACGACTAGCAATAAATGACTTTATCAATGGAATTTATCATTGTGGGAAAAAAAGTACTTCGTATTTGCAGTTGAATCTGGAAGGGTTTTAAGTCTGAAGTGTGGACACCGCCTTTTTTTCAACTGGTGCTTTGTTTTGGCGAAAAAAACAGTTTTGCTCCCCGAGGCGTTTTGTGTATTTGGTCTAGCTGTTGACTTACAGTTTTTTTCACGAAGTACTCTTTTGAGCGTCCTCAAACTGACCTTATTTCCAAGCATCTAGAATCGTTCCTGGATTTTTGGTTGAATTAGGTTGTTTTCCATCACTGCCACGACTCGCTCTATCGATGCCTTCGCTTTGGAAAGTGTTTCTCGCGTTGTCATAACCAAAACTCGATTAAGTTTATGCTCAATAAATGCGCAAAAGAAAAGAAAGCTTTAAGAAGATTGGGGAAACATGCGCCATGTGGTTCGGCAGAAAAATAAAATGCCATGCCGCCAACTTGGCGCGAACGGGGTGTATTATGATGATCATATGAATGAGCTTTGTTTTTCATTACCTGATTGCTTTTAAGTTTTATGAAGTTTCAGTTAGCGTAATAACAACATTTCAGCGTAAGTAGTAACATTTTGGTTGCCAATGACTTCATCATGCACTCATTTGACATTTTTTTTCTCCCGGTCAGCTTAGTATCTGTTATGATTACGAAATTTTCATTATCAATTAAGTGAGCTATCTTACACTATTTAGTAATCTTTATTTTAATGGCGGTCTAAACAATACGGTTAAGGCGGCACGGTATAAATAATACACGAATGTTTGCAGTTATTACTTAATACAAGTTTACAATCTAAATAACACGAATATTATATACGATATCGTGTACTTTAGAAACTTTCGCCTGCAAATTGATCTGACTAGTTGGCATAAAGAGGTTCCATAAGAATATCTGCTGGCCTGAGTTTTTTGTAATTGTTGCGACCTATATGTAAGCTGGATATCGGCAATCGAAATGGGAGACAGTTCCGATGCCTCACGCTCTTCGGATTGTGTACGAAAACGTTTGGAAGAACTCAAGCGGAAGCACGATTCCTGTATGTACACTGCCATTGACAAAGAACTACAAATCTCTCGTGCGGATGACTTAGCCCAAAGTACGGAACAATTTATCATTTAATTGGCGGAGATTTATAATTACTTTCAGTTTTTGTTTGTCCGAATGTATGTATTTGTAAATGGCAATCGCAGCTGCAGGATATACACCGCTTAAAGATTTGCAGAATACCGTTCCGTATCGAATCTGTGTACGGCTCCAGCTTCCGGTGATCGACCAACACTATTTTGCACACCGAATAATACCCAACCCCTTCCGGTTTTTGATTCAGTAGAAGCTATCAGATCCGAGGTAATGGAGCTATTTAATTCCCAACACAGTACTGACAACAATGTCAAGTAAATATCGGAATATCACATTACTGATTTATTGTTATTACCTATCATAGTTCAGATTGCAAAAGTAAATTTGTTTATCATAACGGTATCGCAAAAAGGTGAAATTTGATGTTCATTCATGAAGCAAGCGGTATCCGATTGGCGTGCAAAATTTTTATTTCGGCAGGCATTACATAAACCGTTTACGTTACAGTTCAAGCAACTTGAAAAAGGATTAAATGAACTCGCAGAAGAATTACTTCCTGCCAAACGCAAAAATGACATGCAAAAGGTATGCACACAAAGTCGAGCAGCTATATACTGCAGAGGATAATCAGAATTTGCCAAGTTTGACGTCTGGACATTATAGGAACCACTGACCAAAACCTGACGAAAAAACCACTTTAGAAACGGCAATCACATATGCGACCGATTTGATTCAGCCGACAGCCAGTTCAGCTCTCCATGTGACTTATGAACAAACCGGAATAATTTCTTTGATATCCGATTGCCAATGTTCCGGTTTAACCATAGTATGTTTTTGCAACTAAAGCGCTTCATTTCCCGTAGCAGGATCTGCAGATCTTAATTCATCCTTGCTCTTTCGTTTCTTGTACAAGCGTTTGACTTCTGATAACCGAGTAGTTTTCACGTTGGCAAAATGGATCAAATACCTATAAAAATTCCTAATTAATCCACGTCCAACAAATGTTCAAAATTCAAGCAGCAATGACAGATCCCAGAAACAGAAGTACTGTACTAACTTTTCAATAAGTTCTTTCACAGTGCGCGAGACAAATGGCCTAATGTTGTTAAGGCCAGCTGCTAGAGCCTGAAGGTTTGGAAGCAGGACAAGATGGTTATCCTGAGGCTTGCTCGGGGATGTGCTGATACTGGCAAACTGAAATTCAGCAAGCATTGCATGTATTTTAAACGCAGAAAACAGTATTCGCCGAAAGCAACAGTTTTGATAGAAAATGTTTAATAACTGATCGTTGTACTGAATCTGCGAGTAATCATATAACTAAACGTTTCCGCACGCCACACTGTTAAAAAAACAGCTGTGCAGTTAATCAAATCACTCTTCTTAATTTGTCGATTGAATTAACCGATAATAAGGTCATACCATTTTTAAAAAGGCAGACTTACCACTTTCCAAATACGTAAAATCGATCCCCACAGTCTCATGCAATCACGTCGACTCACAGGCAACACCAAAGCCTCGCGGACAACTTCATCCACAAACGTAACAAACCGGGTCAGGGTTTTTTCGACGTTGACATCCGCAGCCGATGACGCTACATAAAGCTGCACGAACATTTCTGTGGCGGCACATCTTCGTTTCTTCTCGTCATCGTTACATTGAATCTCTAACTCCCATAAACGCGGCAAATAGCCCTCAAAGTCGAAGATCATTCGGTGTAAGCAGTCAAGAACGGACAATTTCTCGTTCAAACTTTCGCTAGCACAGAATGTAGTCAGGAAAATATCATACACATCTTCTACAAAAGAGTCGTCATAGGCGAGCAACAGCAGAGATACGTTGTGAAGTGATGCAAAACGCAATTTAACGGATGAAGCCGGATCACGAAGAAAATCATATGCACGCTGAGTAACACCCGGGAGAGGTTCCTATATCACAGACTGAAACTGAAAGCCTGCCATTCTTTAACAGCAAAACCGATGTTCATTCAGCGGTTTTTAACCAAAAGGTTCAACTGCATTGTTCAAGTTAAGTTAAAGTTGCATTATGGCAAAGTAAGTATCGTACTACACCGCATTAGTAAAATGCACCAGATGTTTAACAGATGGCGAAGCTTATTTTAATTTTGAAGTATGCGATAGAGAATTCAGTTTTTTGAAGTTTTTTAGCAGAGGCTCTTACCAAAACGTTCTCCTCAAAACTGCGACAAATTCCGAACGCTCGCTCGGCAAATTGCACATCAACTTTCGCTGCAGATGGGGCTACTTCCATGTCGTCATTGTCATAATCATCCGATAACGATGGCAAAAACAATTCGTAAACAGTAGAACAAAGGCGGGTTTCCTCATTTCTGCTCCATGGTGAAATGACATATCTGTACTGCAGAACAGGATCGGTCAATAGTTGACGCGGATGGGTCGGCGCATTCATCGTCTTCCACCATACATGGAAACTTTTGGGCTGGGCTAGCGCAATCGGCGGATGGTGACCAGTGTAGCCGTCGATTATCATTCGGGGAAAATTCTGATCCGGTGTGTTATCCGCAACGGGCAGCTTAAACTGATCACGATATTCTGGAAATTTGCCCACCTGGCGAAAAGATTCGGGGAGATCTTTCCGATCGGGACGATATGGTCGGAGAGAGTGGAGAGCAGCGATGGTGCTCTGCTGAAGCGCCGGGGATAAATGCCGGGTGCGATGAAGACGGCAACGCTTTAGTTCGTCCAAATGACTGTTGGGAACGAGACCTTCTTTGCGATAAAACGCCACCAACATTCGCTGAATCCATGGGCCCAGCTGGGGCATCCGGGCATATGTGGATAGCAACTGCAAATTATCGTCCTTTCTTAGTCCGGGAATTTTGAAAACTGACTAATTTTTGTGAATTTTGAAAATTGACTATTTTTTCGCAACAATTTACGACATTTCCATCAGCTTTAATCTACAACAAAATCATAAAAACTCTTAAGAATCACTTTTTTATACGTATTTGAAACCCCAAATTTATGATTTTAACAGTTTTAAAGTCCAGATTTTATCCAGTTCCACTTTAGGAGATGCAGCTTCAGATGCTGAATGTTGACTGAGCCCCTGCTGTTCTACCTCGCATTTCTTAAATTAATTTTGCTATTGCCACAAAATTACAGTTAAAGGCTGTCCCCCGTATACTGCGAAATTAGTCACTACTTACTTACGCATGCTCCAAACCTCTTTTTTTTGTTGCCAATGTCACTGTAACCCTGATAATAAAATATTTCATATGTTTGCTTAAGGGCACGGCTACTCACTGGTATAAGGGTGCGGAACGTACGCATCGTATCCTGTTGGTACTGAGCATGCGGACCATCAGCAGGTCCACAACAGTACTCCACACAGTGGCACAGCGCCTCCAACATGGCAGGACACACCTGCCGATCTGACAGCAGTTTCCCCGTTGCAATGCCCGCCACAATCTCGTGCATGGCCTCACTGGATATGTGCAGAGGTGTATGTATCGGCGCAGAATCCTGCGGAGTGGAGGAGGGAGAAGACATTACAATGGACAGAATTTTATCGAAGGACTGCAACAAAGGGGCTTCCGCTGCCACGGCAGAGTTCGGAGTGGAGCTGGATTCACTATCCATTTTTCGATTATAATCACGAAACAGGCAAACAAAACACTAAAGCAACATGGGAATTTTTACATGGTCAAATGTATAAAAGCATCGGGAAAACGAAGTCCGTGTACTATAAAGACATAAACCGGCATAAACTCATAAAGAAGATTTTTTAAAATTAAAAACAATGAGAAAAAATTAATTAAAAAATTGTAAACCAGTGGACCACTGGTTTACAATGAAGTGCAGAAGTTTGCCGTTGATTTCGATCAGCTCGAGCGCTCGCCACTCACAACGTATTTCGCGTGATGCAGTAGCGTAGTACATAAGTGTGCGCAAATCCAGGACCCTTCAAGTCTTCGACCAAATATGCCGATTCGCGACCGCCCATGGGAGAGTTCAACTGCTTACCTATTCGAGGGCGGCGTTTACCAATCCTCTATTACTTGTTGTATCCAAACCGTACGGTGTTCGCTGCAGTTTGACTTGATTGATTTGTGTGTGTGTTGTGCATTATGTGAATCAGTTTTGAGTTTTTAACAATTTTGAAAGTTCCCCAATCAACCTTAAAGATTAGCGAAGCATTTGACGGTTGAAAATGAGCGGAAAGTCCAGAATTTATATCGGCAGGTTGCCAAAGCATTGTCGCGAAAAGGATGTTGAAGGTATGTGGAGAATTGAGTGGCAGTCAAATTTGTGTGCTGCCGTCAGGCGTCCGCAGCTCCAAAGCTCCTAGCCTCTTATAGTCTTACAGCTTTTTGTGTAAATTGCGTCAGATTGTTTTCTTTTCCGATCTTGCTGCGAATTGTCGTAATTCGATCTTACTCTGCGATCCATGAAGGGAACACATTCTTTATTACAGATTTGTTTCGCAAGTATGGGACCATCGAGCACTTGGACTTCAGGACCAACAAAGAACGCGAACCATTCGCGTTCATTGATTTCTCCGATCCCAGGTAGGGCAAAAATTTAGAAAGCATTATTTGGGATTAAAAAGTATGTATTTCGGAATTTTTGAGGTGGTTACTAAATAAAGAGTAAATTAAATAAGGGCGGTAGCTTAGTTGAGGAGCCGCTTAGCGGAGAACTTGGTTTCGACTTTTCTCCTTGCGCTGTAACAAAGAGCGTCTACGACTCTACTTACTCTACTATTGAATTGTTATTAAATCTAAATTTTAATCAAAAAGCTAACTTGGCAAGCCTTACTGGTATTTAATTTTATTACGGGTGCTTGAGTGATTGTTCTACGTAATATCACAGCAAACGGAAAATGTCCTGTTTTCTGCCTTTCCTTTATCCCTTTACGAATTTCGTTCAGTGAGCGCTAGATTTCTAACAAGTAAAGTAAGCTGTAAGCTCATGCGATTTCTACCACGGTGGAAGTTTTCGAATCGGCTTCGATTTTGAAGACTTACGGTAACTTATAAGAAGGTGCCTAACTTAATAAGCGAAGGTTCCGCTTTTCGTTGTCCTGCTACCATGGTGATAAAGCGTTAAAAATTAATTTTTGATTGAAAAATCAAGCCAAAATCACCGTATAACCTAAGTAGTACTTTAAACTTCAGACAAATTTTCAGAATTCCTTCGTTCATCTTGTTGTGCTGATCGAATAGCTGAAGTAAATTGATAATTTGAATTGAGTCATCGCGAAGAAGATTCCGCTTGTACTCATCCAT
The DNA here is from genome assembly GCF_019649055.1 of Paramacrobiotus metropolitanus. Taxonomy (NCBI): domain Eukaryota; kingdom Metazoa; phylum Tardigrada; class Eutardigrada; order Parachela; family Macrobiotidae; genus Paramacrobiotus; species Paramacrobiotus metropolitanus. Next base: position 317,851 of record NW_026570246.1, read on the forward strand.
GAGGTGAGCCGTGGTACGATAGTTGATTTGAGCGAGCGTTAAATTAAGGAGAACATCTCAGTGGTGAAAAAGCAATATATTTCCCACATAGTAACACACTGCTGAAGATGCAGTATCTGTCTGAATGTACAAAATTCCGATCTACTGAAGGATTTGATACGAACAAAATATTGTTTTCCTTGTGACGCATTTTAAAGTCTTTTGAAACATAGGGACGCCGAAGATGCGATACGTGGTCGCGATGGATACGATCTGGATGGTGCTAAAATCCGTGTAGAGTTCCCACGTTCATTCCGTGACCGCGAAGAGAGTCGTGGCGGCTATCGTAGCAGCGGGGGCTTCAGCCGGTCTAACCGCGATGGTGGATTCCGATTCAACCGTAATCGCTACGATAACACCATGCGCCGCTCGCAGAATCGTGTTATCATTACTGGTAAGACATTTTGCATTTTTTTCATAGCTGTTAAACGCGCTGTAAATTACATAAACGTGCAGTTGTAAATTACATAAACGATATGTTGGGCAAAAGGCAGCACGTGCTGGTTAGGATTTTGCATACTTGTTTACATCAGGCATCGAAGCACCGCTTTTGGGATTATTGTTGTTTGTGTTCTTTTTCTTCGTTGGGTTTTATATGTATGCACTTTTTCGTAGAATGAAATGTAATAACTGAGTGAAATGTGATAACTGAGTTACTTGAAATACCGGCCTTGAAATGTGTTAATGCGTCACTAATTATTTTGTCCACGATAACAGGTTTACCGCCTTCTGGCAGCTGGCAAGATCTGAAGGATCATATGCGGAAAGCGGGCGATGTCTGTTATGCCGATGTATCCAAAGACGGCACCGGAGTTGTGGAATTTGTTCAGGCCGAGGATATGCGTTACGCTGTGAAGAAGCTGGACGATACCAAATTCCGTTCGCATGAGGTACGAAAGAAAACATCATCTGTAATCGTAGCACAATACACTGTATAAATCGATTGAAGGGAGAAACGGCGTACATTCGCGTTCGAGTGGATGATCGCAACGGCGGAGGCAGCGGTGGAGGAGGTGCGCGCCGTTCCCGGTCCGGCTCGCCGCGGCGTCGCAGTCGGTCGCCCATTGATCGTCGCACACCGGATGCCAATGGACGCGATCGGGAGACTAAACGCGAACGTTCGCCGTCGCATTCGCGGAGCCGCTCGGCGCATTCCCGTTCGCGCAGCGTTCACTCGCGCTCGCGTAGCCCTATGTAAATCCTAAGCCGTGGGATCGGCGTAACTGGATTAAGGCAGCCAGGAATACTGTCACACTTGACAATTTTCAATCATGGTATACCGCATTTTGCTATCAATTCAATTAGGCTCGAGTATTGTTACCCGATAACTGTGCTTTGTGACTTTTGCTTTTTTGCTGTTGGTTATTTATTTAATTCTGGACGTTTACTACACATATGACTTTAGTATGCCCTGCTCCTGTTTGGTCTAATTGGTGTCCACTTACGTTTTCTCAGACTCTTTGTTCTCTGCCGGAATGGATGCGTAAATGAGATGATGTTGAGATGATGAATGATGATGCACGCACTGATGATGATGATGTTAGGCTTTAGGAGGATGACTGTTTACGGTTGGGCATAAAGGTGGCGTGGGATGGCTGCGTGGTTGAAGAGCGATGGGTTGAAGTCGTGAAGAGGTCTTGGCGGGTGGTTAGATGGGTGGAGTGTGTGGATGGTGTAGGATAAGGATGCAATCTGGAGAGAAGAGTACTGTGTATGGTGGATGTAGGAGACACAATGTGGTACGATGGTGGGATTAGGGTGCGTCGGGATATAGTCGGAGGATGGGATGTAGAAGATCCGATGGGTTAATGTAGGAGAGATTTTCGGGCTGGTGTTGACGTGCCGTGTTATCCTTGTTTTCGTGATTGTAACGTTGCGGGTAAGTATGTTTGTTGGGCTGCGGCATCCAGGAGGGATGGATACTGTCTTCCGCCTCGTCATACTTCGTTTTGGATGGTTACAAGATTTAAGGTAATTCCTGTCTGCTTTAAGTATAGCATTTGTGATTGCTGGGTACAATAAATTAAAATATTGGTAGCATGGTAAATGGTGTATGTTTCTGACTCTGACTTGGTTATTTTTCCACGCAGTGGATAAAAACACTGGAATCCCGAAAGCGTTGTCGCCTGGAAGCCGTCGATGAACCAGCAAGTCCTTCTTTCATTTGGTTTTCTGAGGTTTTGGTTTTCGTGGTGCTTGCATTGATCGATACATGGAACGATAGATGATGGAATCTGTTTTTGATTCCGCCGTGTTTTTTTCGCGTTGATGTAATGATATGTGAATTTACTGCTACGATTTGTGATTTTGCTTTAGCGGCACGGATCACACAATTTATAAGCATTTGTAGCTGTTGCTGATAATATTATGCCTTGCCTGCATTTCCTCGTGCTGTGTATTTCGTACTGGTAGAAAAGTAATTAAGAAATACAAGCATTTGTTGGTATCATCTGAAGAAATCCTTCAACACATAAAGAACTCCTTGACGAATCATTGAGCAAAAATCAACTCAATAATTTGAACGGGCTAAGACAACCTTACAGCAGACTCAAATCCTTTTTTTTTGCAGTAAACGTATTATAACGAAGAACTTAATGGCGGCATTGACGGGCCATATTACTCGTGCGAAAGCTACTAACCTGCTACTGTTGTTACAACACAACGTAAATAAATAATTATGATTCGAAGAAATTTACAACGGTCGAGATTTTTTGTGCACTCACACTTAAAAATTCTCCCATGAGAAGTCAAACTTGTTAACAGCGCAATGTTGCCGGATTTCTCGGCTGAGCTGTTGGCTGCCACAAAAGAATACTCGGACTTGACCTTTCCCCGAATGGGCAATCGCGTCAAATACCTCACTCCATTTTGGCCGACCGGTTTTTGTCTGGCTTTTTAATCCTGTCAGGATATCTGTCCGCGTTTGTTTATAATAGAGATTCATGCCCAGTGACAAGCCCACCGCAGACGTACGACGGCCCTGTAAAAGACAAGTCATCCTGTAAAGAAAAGGGCATGTTGTATTGTTTGAAGTTTCCCGCGATAGCCAATTCAGAGAAAATGAATATGTACGAGTAGTAATATGCAGTATACTGTACTCACTATACTGTAACACAGCAAAACCGAACGTTGCTCATGATCAGTTTAGGTCGATATGTATCATAATAATATTAATGATTTAGTTTTATTTGTGCATAATTGCTACATTCACATTGTATAATATAATATACAGATATATATATCTGTATATATAATCCAGCGAAATTATTATTCGTTTCTGCATTAAATTCCAACACAATGCGTAGTATTAGCACTATTATCAGTGGTACCTTGGGCACGGAGGTAATATAAATCTGTGCGGTTACAAAGTTTTCGCCGGGATGATTAGCATTTTCCAGAGTAATCTGCTCTCGCTCCCATTCTTCCAGCAAATCGATAAACCACTGTATGCTCGTTTGATCGCGGCAGACCCAAATAAAGTCGACCTTTTTTAATTTTTTCGCGGGCCGCTTATACATCGTTACTGCATTGTTCGTAAAGGGCACCTCTTTGTCGCAGTGCGGACACTGCACCCGGTTGCGTCGGAAATGGTGAATGATGCTGCCCAGAATGGACGCCATGGGTGTGATGCCGATGCCGGATCCGATGAGTACGGCGTGCTCCGTGTCGAAGATAGCCGCTGTAGACGTCCCGTACGGTCCATCAATGCATAATGGGATGGGCGAGGCCAATGGAATGGAAACTTTATCCAAGTTGTTCTTAAACTCCAGCGACTTAGTTTGTTTGTTTTCCTTATACTTCTGGGATTTTCTTTTAGAAATTCTGTGGAGAACGGTGACAGCATCTAAATCTTTTACGATTTCTGCGCGAAATTTTTCCACGGATTGCTGGCCGACCACTACGGGGGTGCACTTTTCTTGTCTCTTTAGGTAGTTGTAAAGTTGAGTTGTCCAGTTTCCCACAATGCGAATGTGCAACCATATATAATCTGCATAGCAAAAGACGTGACAGGTAAGCCAAACAAACCAGCATATTTTTATAGTAAACTAATTGTAATTGTTTCACACGCATATGTAACTTAATGTTCCTGTAATAATGGGTACTCGTAGGGTTCGATAGAATTTACTGATTGTTTCTACTTATGTAATTGTTTCACACGCACATTAAATAGAATCACAGTAACTGGCTTTTCTCCGTCAATCGCGCACCTACTCAGTAATGTGTGTGTTAAAAATGTGTGAAATGTGTTAAAAAGTTGCAGTAAGTAACAACACCGCAAAAACAACAATACTAAAATCTATACGAGTACCGTATAAGCTTGTACCTTTGATTTCGGGAGCACTGCTTATTGTAAAAGGGTGCCATTCGTGCCACGACACAGCCGGTATTTTCACGAAAATAAAGTCTCCTGGATTGTGGACGAAATTCTTCGGACGTTTGATGATAAGATGAATAACCTGTAGAAGTATATGAAATACAGTACAGTTTCGGATATTGTTAAACTTTAAAAAATGGCTTCTTTGTGGGCCGAATGCTATACCGGGCATAGTATGTACAATGTAAATCACAGACAGATTATTACTGTGGCTTAATAATTTCCGCGATGATTACAGGGTACCAGACCAAAAGGCAAGTACTGGGATCACGCTCTGGCCGCTGGCGCCCGCAACATACCTGTGATGGTAATAGTGTCGCTTCTGTTATTTCAGCCGTTGAATTCTTGGCCGCTACGTAATATTTGTGGCACTTTTCCACAATCAGCAACATAGCAAAGAACAAAAAATATTTCCAAAAATTTCGGGAATGGAAGATTAAAACAATCCAAAACAAGAAAGTCAGCTTGTGGAACCAGTAGAAGACCTGTTGAGAGCGAGAGAATATGTATGCATACATAAATCGCGATAGAACTATATACAGATATAATACATACCTACTTGATTAAACAGCATTATGTACTACTAACGCAACATACGTATCTGTATATGCACTCCAATTAGCCTAAATTGGTGCACAATCATGAATAACTTTAATTATTGTCCGAAGATGTTCAACGGTTTATATGATCGTAAGCTTAACGGTAACTTTTTTTATTCAGTAGGAGTAGGTTATATATCGTTCCAGGTCAAAAATTATGTTTACCTGAAAATGTCGAGAGTGGCGAACCGTGGGTAACGAAGATAGCACGATCACAAGAAAAACTGCGATGATTATCCAGCCGGTAATCGGTGCCAAACCATGGAATAATCCATAAGGAATATACTGCTGAGGAACGAAGAGATAGTCGATCAACGAACTAGATGAATTCTTCGTTGCGTTGTTAGTTATGTGGAGGACAGCTGCAAGACATAAGGCTTGTATAGGTGTGCATCATATAATTATGTAGTAATCAAGATTTGTTTAGCAAACGTGCAATTTGTGCAGATAAGCGATATGTGACTACGCCTTGTACACGCATTTCCCGGCATGACCTTACCGTTGAAATTCATAATGTGCGCCACCGTGTGGCCCAAACCGGCAACACCGATGCACACTGCGCATATGATGTGGAATTTCGGGAGAGCATCCAGGGGCAGACAGGAGATCCACTTCGTTCTGCGCACAATGGTAACTGTCCAGTGTAGAATGGGCAGTATTATTATGCTGCAGTTGATATCCAGCACCATACCGAACCCCTTTGCAACAGAATAAATGTATCTTCCTGCAGTCATTTCCGGATTTGACACATATGCCACCGACATCCCAACCGCGAACAGTAGCATACAGAAAAAAACATAAATGATGAGAATCACAAACTCGCTGGCGTAAGAGGAAAATGTTAACTGAAGACGTTGCACTGCAGCCTTTGCGCTTTCTTTCAGTTTTGTTGCATTTGGTCTGTAGGGATTAATAAAAGCAAGAGATCTGTTGGATACAAACTTAAATAGTCGTCGTTCGAACTGCGCGTAGTACGATACAAATGTTATGATTGATACATGTTTCTACGTAGTACATAATCATATTGTAATCGAATACTGATTTTTATAATTTGAAATCTGACAGGTACTAACTATATAGTGAAACTAACGTAACTACCTGATACTGCAAAATTTACTGCTACGCGCAATATACGAGTACCGGTATATCTATACAGATACATATGTACAGTAGCTGTATTGTACATACCGCGGAGGATTTGAAATTGCACTGCTAGATTGAGCGGCCTCTGATTGTAAGAAAGGGTCTCCGGTGTTGATGTCAGGAAGGTAGCTTTGCATCAGTATGCAGAATTCCTCCTCGCTCAGCATTCCATTGGAAGGTATGGATGCTGCGTCAAAAACATTATTAACCATCGTGATAGCCTTTTCGCTAGTAATTTGCAATCTGCAGTCGGAGGCTTCTTGAATAATGGATTCCATTAAATCCTCACGACTTAAAAGACCATCATGATCACGGTCGTAAGACTGAAAAACGGCCGACACTGTTGATACCGGTGGGCTTCGTAAAGCTCCGGAAACTTCCTCGGGCACAGGATTTCTGAAATCAAGTCTTTGATCCTTAATTATCTTAATATTTTATAACTTTCCTCTAGTGCAAGTATTCAACAAAAAGCTAGCTTAATTTTTTGTGGTTGTTCAAGCTAGAATGTTAATTAACAAAGGTTACTTTTACTGCCTGGTCACTACGTACAGGTGAGCGTGCATTCAGTATAATGTTTAATATCATTCGATCGGTAACCGCTTTAATACTGGAAAATACTCGTACGTAGTTGAAATGTCACTGTCGCCAGTTGAAAATTTTCTCGAGAAAAGCAATGCAATTTTCAAAATTTTCTACCGTTCACCATTTGCATAAGAAAGTGTCACACGCTTGAGGTTTCAGCTCTGTATCAAACTGTACGAACTGCCAAAAAAAGGTCGATCTGTTAACCATGTAGTATGTATTACAATAATATTCCTGTGCACGTACCTGGTCTTGGCAGAACTGGATAAATGCGGGAAAATCTCCAGTATCATTTTATAAGTTGTAGATTTTAAAATAACAATTGACAAAAATTGTTTCAAAAGGACTGAAAAGAAGAAACGTGCTCTTTTTTAAAAACCCGAGCAGTTTAAAGTGTAAGCAGTGCAACAATAGTTATACCCAAGTAAATCAAACTGTAGATGTGCAAATTTAGAAACCAGATGTTATAATATGACGGCACAATGACTACGGAAAAAACAACTCAGTGGGACATGTATTTATACTGCTGAATTAGGAGCATTTCCGAATGCAGTACTATTAATCATCTGATCTGCATTATGCTGTAATTGTACATCCCCTTCATATTGTGTGACCCGCCGTTTCTTCGACGGGAATACATCGACCGTCACCAAGCTGAACACACACAATGTCTACACGTTGTAAATTAACGTCTAGCTACTACTCATAGGGCACTTTGCCAAACTGTCATTCAGTCGAAATGAAACCCTGTCGTCAGAACACGAAGTCGACCATCGAAGTCGGCGTTGCGCACAGCATAATTAATTCAGAACTTCCGATTAGTGAGATGTACAGGTAGCTCGAAGGGACACATGTCAATGGCACCTTTTAAAACGAAAAAATAAAACGCTACAATCTGCAGTATACCGGATGTTCTACAGTACAAATACGCAAATGCATCATCCGTTTCCCATCGTTTTCCAAGCATTGACAATTGATGAATCCAATGTATTTACGATGACGACTGACAAGAATTAACTATCAACGCATTTGCTTTTAGCCGGCTGCGAGAAGTTGGCTGACACCATCTGCATTCTGCAATACCTATGTCATCACGAAAGGTCGATTTTATAATGCAGAACGTACGTACCTAGTCTTGACAGAATTGAATAAGTGCGGCAAAATTTTCAAAATCATCTTTGCAAGATTTATTTCAGAAGGGCAAAATGTGCAATGCCGCTTATTTAAAAACGCAAGCTCGTTGAAAGCGTAAGCCTTTCACAACAATCATGTCCACCAATACAGACAGAACAAGAATTTCTAAATTTGGGAACCAAGGATGATTTTTAAAGGCCGATAGAGTGAATACGTTAAAAAAAACCTAGGTAACGTTTATATATATTTCTGTATCAGGGGTAATGTGATGTAATAGTTGTCCGATCAGACTTATGCAGTGCAATATACGGTGCCTTGTGCTAGTTGTATTACACTAATACTTTGTATATTTGAATCATAACCACCGTACGTATCCGTAGAGAGTTGTCGCTCTCTACGCACCTATAAAACAATTAAAAGATTGATGATGTTATTTATCATTCGCACAGCAAAAACTGTAAAAAACACTCGTCTGGTTTTTGCAGTGATACGCACTAACCATAAGACGCCGTCTTCCCTTCCCTATTTCTCCACCCTCCTAGAATAATTAGAAAATTAATGTCGTGCAAAACATTGTGAAACAATCGCCTGGGCTTGGCTGCTACCGACGTCACGGTCTATGAATAAATTTTATGTACGCTATTGGCTATAGCCTAAAGCCCAGGACAATAACAGTCGCATGGGCTCAAAATTTTCTCTTTTGCAATAATGTTTTTCGAACTTTTACAACTTTTTAATGCGGAAACAATATATTCGATTTTTTTATAACATTCTCTGTTGCAGATTTCTAACAATTTGGCCCACTGTTTTTATAAGAGCGCTTTAGATTGGTCAGACAGTTTCCAGTTTACGCTTTCCGATTATTAGAGTAGTGATTAAATCCCAAAATTAAGCAAGGATGTATGTGTGGCAGTAAGTTTTAGATTGGTAAATGTAATTGCCGTGTAACCTGTGTACATGTATTTACCATCATTACCATGTGACTACCAGTACCATGACGCGGGGTGCTGGACTTCCGTATTTCAAAGAACCATTAAAGAGATGCGCAGTAAATGTGCAAGGCTACTTATAGGACGACAACATGGAACAAACCGCGAATGACGAAAAACGTAAACAAGGTCACTATGAAAAACGCATACGGTACTGATGGAGGTTGTTTAAGAAATGTAAATGTGGCTGCATCATGGATCATGCATGAAGGAAACATGGAATTAACATGAATCGTAAACTAAAAGTGATGAAGAACGTAAACAAAGTCAACCTGAAATTAGTCACAATATATCCACTCGGAGTTTCAGACCGCCGTAAAAATAAACCGGTCTATCTGTACATGTGCGTGTTATGGGTTCGTTTTATGGGATACAGTACACTTACTGTTTGCATAAACCCAGAATTCTTTCTAAATTAAAATTTAATATTTAGAGTACAAATACCGGATCCGATCTGCCTATAATAATGCATTGCTCTTTACCGACATAGTCCCGACAACGCAAAATTTATAGCTGACCTTTAAAGTTTGAATACCCACAGACGTCGGACATGCTGATGCGATGTCTCTTTTATAACCATAAAACATATTATGTTTAAGTACGTAACAAAATTAATGAAATAACAATTTCGAAAGACAGCAACTGGAATCTAAAAATTCTCCCATGAGAAATCAAATTTGTTCAGGGCACACTGTTGACGAATCTCCCGACTAAGCTGGCGGCTCCCACAGAAGAATACGCGAACTTGACCTTTTTGCGACTTTGCGATTGACCCAAATACATCATTCCATTTAGGCCGGCCCGTTCTTGTTTGGCTTTTTAAACCGGTGAGGATATCCGTCCGCGTTTGCTGGTAATGTAAGTTCATTCCCAGCGAGAGACCGGCGGTGGATAGACTTGTCTTCTGAAAACATTTTTATCGGTTTTATTAAAATTACACATTGTAACCGAACACGTTAGCGTAATAGCAAAGCAAAAGGAACAAATTTAGCTTTAACGAATACAGTACCTTCGGCCCGGAAGTGATATAAATTTGCGCCGTAACAAAATCCTCATTGGTGTTGTACACAGTCTCCAGCGTGGTTTGCTCGTGTTCCCATTCTTTAAGCAAGTCAATAAACCACTGTATGCTCATCTGATCCCGGCACACCCAGATGAAATCCACTTTCTTCAACTTCGTCGCCAGCCGGTTGCACATGGACAGATCGTTGTTGATGAAGGGGACATCCTTGTCGCAGTGGGGACATTTCATACGGTTGCGCCGGAAATGATGGACGATGCTGCCCAGGATGGCTGCCATGGGTGTGATGCCGATACCGGAACCGATGAGGACGGCGTGTTCGGTGTGGAAGATGGCCGCCGTGGAACTGCCGTACGGCCCATCGATGAACACCGGAATGGGTGTGGCTAGTGGGAACGATGAGACCGTGTTGCTTTTTGTAATGCTGGCTTCGTGTTGGGCATTCGCGTAATTGTTTTCTTCGAATTTGGGAAAATGGTTAACACTGAGTTTACGTAGAATAGCGATGGCCGTAGGATCCGACAGGACATTGGTGCGCAGATTTTGTAGAGACTGTTGGCTAATCAGCACGGGACGGCGTTTCTTTTGCCGCTTGAGATGTGTGTACAGTGCTTTTGTCCAGTTTCCTACTACGCGAATGTGCAGCCATATGTTATCTGCAAAGAACACTGGAAATGTCATAATGCTATAAAGGAAAGCAAATTTTAATTAACGAATTATAATCAAATATTTATGCATGTTCCGATCTAGGCTCATCTAGCGGGCACATGAAACAATATTTTGCTCCGCACGACAAACCCAGAATGTTTTACTACGATGACTTATCATATCTGCTTTTAAATACAGTGAAGTACTCAGTCTGTTGCTGTTGCTTCAATCTCACCATCAAGTTCAGGTGCGCTGGAAATTGTAAAAGGATGCCATTCATGCCTGGCAACTGCCGGTATTTTGACGAAGACAAAATCTCCCGGGTTATGGGCGAAATTTTCGGGTCGTTTAATTGTTAGATGCATCACCTAACACGATGGAAAACCTGGATTTACTTAGCTGCGTTGAGGATTAGTACATTATCATGGTTGTGTTACAGTATATTGCCAGCATTACCAGTACCGCTGTCTGGGCTTCATTTTCATACCTGTGAAGGCAACAGTGTCGCATGAATTATTTCCGCAGAAGAATTTTTCTTCCCAACGATGTAGTATTTACGTAGCTTTTCCACAATCAAGAGTACTCCGAAGAAACAAAAATACTTCCAAAAGTTGCGCGCGTGCAAGATAAGAATGAGCCAAAACACGTAGACGAGTTTATGGAACCAGTAAAACAACTGTAAGAAAAATCTTTGTTAGTCGGACAATCCAGACGTAGCCTTTCGCGTACGAGTAATAAGATTAAAGTTAACAGATATTTGCTTAACTGGAGACAGACCAAAATTAATATCAGTTTAGACAAAAATGCATATATACGAGGACGAGTAAGTACATAAACTGAAGCTTAACACAGACCTGAAAATGTTGAGTCTGTCGGACGATTGGTAGCGAAAACAATACAACAGCAACAAAGATCAGGATCAGGATCCAACCAGTAACAGATGCTAGCCCTTGAACCAATCCTGGCACGTCATGCCGGGGAACGAAAAGATACTCTGACAGCGAAGGAGAATCTTTTGGATTCATCTCAATCATCTCTAAAAACAGTTAACTATTTCACTCACGTATAAAAGAAAAAACTATCTAATTAGCTACACGTATGGCTATCATAAAGAAATGATTTGCTTCCTAAACGAACATCGCTAAGGATAAATTATTCTTGATTACCAACTCCTGGAATTCGGCCAGATTATAAATACTATATTAAATATATATAAATATTATATTATTACAGAATATATATTCGGCCAGATTGTATATAATGCGTAAAGATTTGCACACATACCAGCAAAATTAACGATATGAGCCACGGTGTGGCATGCACCGGCAATACCAATACAAATTGCACATGTAATATGGAATTTTGGTAAAGCATCCAGTGGTAGAAACGATCCCAGCCCGGTCTTTCGCACAAAGGTCATCGTCCAGTGCAAAATCGGCAGTATTATAATACTGCAGTTGATATCCAGTATCATACCGAAACCCTTTGCAACCAAATAGGCGTACATTCCATGTACGGATTCGGGATCCTCCAGATAAGCCACAGCGGACCCGATGAAGAATAAAAGGACGCAGAACAAAATGTACACCGATAGGACAATGATTTCGTTCTTATATGGAATCAGCTTCAATTTAACAGATCGCATAACAGATTCTGGTTTGGATTTCCATGCAAAAGTGTCGACTCTAAAATCATCAAGATGAGAAGATCTATACTTAATGAGTCATGATCAAGCACTTAAATACTAAACTCAATTGCTCAAAATTTCGTTAATGACTACTATAAATAGATTTAGAGTTTCAGTTAGCATCTCGGTTCTTAACTTACTTATTTTATTACAGTACTCACTAGTACTAATGCACAAATACTACCCGTACCTCACGTATACCGGTACACGTAGTGCAATTTTAATTTTCTTACCGATTTCCAGGATTTGATGGCGGTGTAACGGTGGTACCAGGGCTGCAAGTAATGTGAATGCCAGCATTAGCGTCGTTATGTGGAAGATAATCCTTCATCAATGCCTGGAAATCATCTTTGCCCAGCATTCCATCGGCCGGTATGGCAGCTGCATCAAACACGGCATGGACCAGCTGCATGGCTTTTTCAGGAGATATATCCAACTGGTAGTCCGTGGCTTGCTTAACGATGGCTTTAAACAGGTCATGACGGCTCAAGAGCCCGTCATAATCGTAATCATAGGACTGGAATATGGTGGACAGTGTCCGTGGAGGCACCGGGTGTGGCGCACTTGATACTGCTTCCGGCAACCGCATGGCGGCCATTCTGCTGCTGAAATGATATGAAAAATGAGAGTGTATTAAGTAATGCATGGCACGCATTCGTCTACATTCTATTGTTACATGCGAACATATTTTTTAAGATTTAGCTCATCACCATTTTATGCAAATCGGCGTTATAATATACGTATACGCTTGCCATGGTTAGTGACTTTCGAGTTATATATTGATCATGAATATCTTTACATCAGTGTGTGTAAGAAATGCCGATGCCGGTCGTTCATATATTGTGCATGTAATGTTACCAACCATGTTATGTTTCCGTTTACATCGACATCAAAACCACTTTACAATAATAAGAAACGACAAATGTGCGCTATCGAGTAGTGGTCAGTCGGTCTGGTTGTGGCTGCAATATGATTATATCTACTTATTTTAAGGGATGTCTTTAGCTAAATATTAGCGAAATACGTACTATAATAAAAAGTAGCAGGCAGCAGCAAAATCGGCATTCAAGATTAAACTAGACAATAAAAGTTGTACCGCACTATCAATATTTTTGAAAGTAATTATGCGCAGAGCAATAGTTATTAGAAACAGATGCATAAAGCCGAAAGGGTATATAATATTTACCATTTGTTCGCTGGCAAAAGTGTACATGAAGCTCGTTTTACATAAGCTTTTATAACAATACACACTGGGCACTGAGTCACCAAAAACTAACACAGCGCTTACCCATCTTTATATATTTACTTACCGAAATCCGTTAAAAAGGTCAAGAGGGTGTCCTGCAATCCTGGCAAATCAAGTTTTTTTCCTGGAGTGGGGGATGTCTGTGATAACATGAGTACCAAAGTCATCCGAGCTTATGTTATTCCAGTTGCAACGTACTCGTATTAGCCGGACTAGCACTTGCCGTGATGGATCAGGGTTGCCCCGGACTGCCGGTGCGTTGGACAGGTACAGCGCATTTGTACTCTTCGGCTGCCACATAACAATACCGTGTGGTCGATGACTTATTTTTCCCGACCGAAAACCAATATTAGGAATAATCAGGCCTAAATAGTTCCTGTTCCGATGTTCCGCTACACCGCTGTAAAACATGGCATCGATTCATCTTGTGCAGTTCTGCCAAGCACTCGCACCTTTTGTCTAATTTGTCACGTGTGACGTCGGTATTGGGAATAAACATATTTGCTTAGAATAGCTGACAGAATTTCTGGTTGATGACTCCGCAGCAAAAATGCTCTTTTTGTTGAAGTCGAAGGTCGTCAACAAATGTCTAGGAACTGAAAATCTGACATTTACGCCTATTCCAAATAACTGCATCGTACCAGCGGTCATTTCGGGAAGTAAGATTTCGAAAGGCGTTTATCAATTGAATTTTTTTAAAATACTGAATACGTATGCAACTGACATTTCCAGGATGGAGACTGCTCTAAACAAGTACGTATACTCGCACTGAAAATTCACGATCAGTACAAGGTACTTACCTAAACGGTCCTAATGATGAACAGTTTAACTTACTGAACTTACATACCGGGAATTCATAAGAAATTTTAAGCGTTGCACCGCTTTACTTATAGTACTGTACTTTTATCAACAATAAAAGTTTTTTTATTATAATAGTGACCAAGCTTGTGAATTCCTAAAGGGTTTGTCCATATCTGAACAATGCACAAACTACAGCATTAAGTACAGTAACAAAACGTCTAATATGAACTGTTTGCGGTTGCGTTTTTTTTAACACACTACTTTATTGATCGAATACAAAGATAAGCACAATTCACAAAAGAAACATCACATCCTAATATTAACAAACAGCAGAAACATGCGGCCGGATTACAGAGAACATTTGATCTAAATTAGCCGAGGCCGGTGCCGTTCCCAGGATGGATGCCGCGTTTCCACGTTGAATTTCGATGCTGAACCTCTGGTGCAAAAACTCCGTTGCACGTTTCTCGCCTGTTCCATGCCAGATCATCTTGCCCACTTCGCTAATCAGCCGGGAGGCTTCCGGTCCGAGTGGCCCCACTGTCTCCACGCCGACCGCTCGGAACAGGTAATCGTGAGTGATGCTCTGGTACTTCTCGGCTTTTTTCCGTTCGGCCTGAGCCGCTGCTGCGCCGGCTTGCGTGGATGTTCCAGCGATATGGGAGAGAGCCATTGTACACACGCATGTCACATCCCATGTTAACATTTTGCCTCGCTCCCACGGTACTAAGGTGACACCGTCAGGGCGTAGGCCGTTGGTTCGCGATATTCCCAAAGGCTCGAGTTCAGTCTCAATGGTGGCTGAGGCGAAAGCTCGTTTAAGCGTGGCATTTAAGCTTCTATGTCTAGCCTTCCGGCCCCGACTTTTCTTGCAGTTCAAGCCGTGGTAACCTCGAGCGTCCACCCATTCATTGCAGATACATCGGTGCGGAGTTGCGATCGGTGTGCCCAGGCGCAGGCCAACAGCAATTCGAAGTGCGGAATCGTTTAAAAGATTCCCCAGGGATGCAGCTGGTAGAGCATCTAGCCACGCTCCGTTGTCCTTGGTGCTTACACCTAGAAGCCGGGCTTGGTTGCGTTTATAAGTACTTACGAGTAGTATACTGTACTAGTAATGAATGTTTTGTAAGTCCCGAAACAATGGTTAATACCATCTTCTACTAGTAGGTAACTGCCGTCAATGGGAGGCTGCTTCCAGATTACAGATATAGTACTCGTACTGTAATAAGTAAGTACCTATAGAATCTCCAAGACTCCCTCACAGTCATTAAGATAAAATCGACAGAAATTCAAAATTGCATTTCAAAATCAAGGCTGATGAAAAGTGGAATAGTTTAAAACTGTTAACTCCACGGTTTATAATTCTTTTAGTTTCGTTTCAGAACGTAAATTTGAGATGCAAAGCACGTATTTTATTTGTTTTAATCTGTGGAGTTTTTAGAGAATGCACTGATCAAGGAGTGCTTCGCAACAATCCGCTGGTAAATCTTTTATTTCATGTCTTCGCTTGTCACTTATGGTTAGCTTTCTTAAGAAGTTAAGAAGCTAAGCGAGAGTGTTTAATTTGTATCCGTCGATTGCTCAACAGCTGTGAATCATGACAACTATAGAGGGATTTCAGTCGAGAGAAGATGTGGAGGAGTATTTAAACAATCTGGGAATCGAGTACAGATTTCAGTGTTATTCCGAGCGGCGACCAGACGGTGAGTGCGGGAATACTTCGTCGCTAGCGACCTACTCGTAGTAGTATCTGTAGACTGTAGCGCTGGTTCCTTACTGAGTCGTGAACTGACTTTGTGACTGGCATGTTTAATAAATATCTGCCCATGGCAGCATCGTTAGCGTAGTTGTTTCGTTAGTGTTTGGTGTTTGGGAACAGCGTAAACCTTGTAAAAGATCGACATTTTTGTCTGCCACTAATTTCGCTTTTACAGTTTTACTGCAACATTTTGCAGGATGCCACAGACTTGGTGAATTTCTGGAAGCAGTACGGAATGACTACGAGAAGGCTGCCGTGGTTTTCCAGCAGAATTGCGATGCCAATAATTTTACCAAAAGTTGTTTCAAGTTTGCCAACTACAAAATCGTTGGTCGAGGTGAGAATTTAATTTATTTATTTTATTTTGATTAATTTAATTTATTTTAATCCTGCTTACAGTACGGTGTACTGCACAGTGCATAGTATTAGTGCCTATTAAACCGCAAAGACTGTGCGATTATGATAGTATCACGTTATTTTACCGCAGAAACATGTAGAACTTGTCAAACCTAATATTACGCTTGCTTTCTTAATGTTTGACTTGATTAATTATAGAGTATTTATTTCATCTGAAATGATTTACGTTAGAATGCATTGATATTCTGATAGTGAGAAAAAGCCGTGTGTTGTGTAAGCAGTTACTTTACCTGTAACATTTTAGTGTCGATTATTGTGTCGTTTAGGTTGTACATCCGACCGACAATTGGCATTACAATACCACAAACAAGCATGCGCCGGTGGACATCCTGTCGGATGCTATCAAGCGGGTGTGCTCCAGCTGGGGGAACACGGCCTCGAAAGAAATCTACCTGAAGCGCGAAAGTACCTACATTTAGGCTGCGAGAAGGACGACTCGGAGAGCTGCTTCCTTTTAAGCACCAACTATTTAAACGCCCAACGGGACGATGCCCATCCGGTCAACGCCGAGGACGACGCCAAAGCCTTCTATTATACAAAACGCGCTTGTGATCTCAATCACATGTATGCCTGTGCGAATTTGCATCAGATGTATAAGAAAGCGATTGGCTGCGGTGCCGATGAAGAGGCGGCCAGGATGGCTAAGAAGAAGGCCATCGCCCTGCGGGATCTTTACCGACCCGGTGCACCTTCCATTGTTTTTGGGGAACAGTGATTGTTGTGATGGTTTTGTATTGTTGATGCTTTGTCTCTTGGGCTGAATGGATTTTTGTTTATTGTGCTGTATGCTGTGAAATATAGAACTTGTTCCATGAAACGAACGAAAATGGATTGTTTGAGTAACTAAACGAAACTACCGACTTCTCGTGTAAAAGTAGTTAAGTAGTATACGGAGCCATTATTACAGGTTGTGTCTTCGTGTGCAGCGATGCACTGGATCTGATTTCATTTATATCAGTTTCTATCTCGCTGGCCAGCTCTCTGAGTGAAAGGTTTATTAATAATTGGAGATGCATTTCGTAAACCCGTAAATGTAGGCATTTACTGTTTTCACCAAAATGTAAATAACCATTTGCCAACCATAAGCAATTTTATGTACAGCACTCCCTAGAAAAGCATTAGCAATCACCCGTCCGGTTTCATAAATTACGTACTATAACTGGCATTGCCGCCAGTTGTAGTAATATTGCTACTGATGTCTGTGTACAGACTATATCACAAGTTGATTTGGGAAAGAGCATTTCGACAGAAAACCTAGGAACCGGAAAACCGTGATCAGTGTAAAGGAAATTTGCTTCCTTCGCATTTTTTAACGCCCATGTCGACGATAATTGGAATCAATGTTTTGCTCCAGCTCTTCTTCGACATCGTCAGTGACTTTGCAGTGCGCACCCGATCGCTTCCGGTAGCAACCGGCGTAGTCCATGGCATGCGCAATATAATTCTGTTCGTGTAGAGTATGGAATAAATGCGCAAATGGACCACGGGCATAAATCGCCACATCTTCGCCGCCGTGCGATTCAGAGCTCAGGGAAATCAAGGCCTCTTGCTGGAAATCTTCGTGCTCTGTGGAAGCAAAAAATTTATTGCTATTTTCAAATCCTTTTTGAGTTTTTAACAAGAACCGAGTATAAAACTACTCGTAAAGGTAACAAACACTGTGGACCGTAGCGTATGCCCTTACCGGTATCCACATGCGTCAGATCTCTGCGAGGTAATTGAGTTATCGCACCAGGACCATTTGCATAGGACAGGGTGGTATACGGCAGTCGGCTTTTATCTTTCCCGGCCAATTTCAATATCGAATTTCCTAAAGCATAAACATTGCGAATTGCTGCTATTATTAAAACAATAGTAACAGTAGCATGATAATTTTTGTTTAACGCTTACCTCGCTCCGGATAGCCAACAATATTTAAGGTATGAGAATGATCAGCGGTAACTGCGAAGCAAATAACATCGATAAACATCGCGGAACAGATACAAAATTAGTTTTTTTCATCCATACCGACAATGAGCGTATCCTCCAGAGGCACCATTTTGAGAGCGTTTGAAATTGCGTTATCAAACTCGAGCAGCTCATGCAGAGATAATTTCGCTTTTCCGTCATGATGAGCATGATCTGTGAATCAAACATAATGAAACCGCTAAACGAAAAAATTAAATCGTAATAATCACGAAATGCCGCTAGTAGGCAATTACCGATGCGTCCTCCTTCGACCGCCAAGAAAAATCCTTGCTCATGTTTGGACAGCAGCTCAATGGCTTTGCGGGTCATTTCGGTGAGGGATGGTTGAGATCGAGAGGTGCGGTTTCTCTTTAATTCGTATTCTAGATGGTCATCACTGAATAATCCTAAAGCAAGCATCTTTTTAATGAATTTCTTGTTGACGTGAAACAACATGTTGTACGTGCGGAACGCACCAAGAACGTAGTCGGTATTTTCCGGTGTCAGAGCACTCAGCTGATCCCGGGTTGTGATTGAGTGAGCTTTATCACCAAGCCCGTCGGCGATTTTGTGAGTCTTCCATTTCCGGAAGAGATTCTGGCCATCCAAGCGGTATCCTAACAAGAGAGCGACAGACGACAGTTAATAACTTCCCAGTCCCAGACTAATTCCTATAGGCGCATCTGTCGGCTTCTGACCATATTTAACAACGGGCGTATGCTGCAAAGTTGCAAACTGACCTTTCTTTCCGGAACCAGAAGCAGACAGCTCGTTATTCGGCGTAAATTTTCGCAGTCCCCCACCAAAAATAACCTGAAGTTATATACAAATATTAAATTATCGGACATTCGTTTGTTCTTTTCATCTTCTTTGTGCTTTCGAGCGCAATGAGTAAAAAAAAGCGTCAGTTAGTATTCTGGGTGCCGACTGTATAGCTGGAAAACAATAATTCCTATGAGAGATGTAATTAAAATTGTGTTTAATAAAACCGCGTCCTACACTAAAATAGCCATAGCAAAAATTTAAAATTTCCCGAACGCGATGTTCGAGTCACCATTATATGCGGTGCTTGTTCATATATAGCTGCAGCTTGGCGCTTGCAAGAGGTTTTGCAAATTGTAATCTGGAAGCGTTACTAATTCTGAGACCTTCATACTGGTAGTTATCATTGGTGTAACCGGTATGAATGTTATCACTTTTCACCTCCTTGGTTTATAGACCTCCTTATTAATTAAATACTTGTGCTGCGTATCAGTATCGCATAACAATATGTATCTGTACCTGATCTAATGCTCTAACTGACCTTCTAAATCAGACAGACACCGATATGATTATCAACGCCATGGCCACTCACATTCGCTCGTCTTCCCGGATTATTGTCGATCATCTGCTTGGCGATATCGGCGCACTGCCTGCGATCCTCCGCCGGAACATCCGCATCCGCTTCCCAGTCGCGATCCGGCGAGTGTGCATAAGTGGCAGCCGGTGTGGCATGCGTTATCCGCGTCGTCGTCACCAGTCCCGTGGCCTTGCCGGCATCCTGCGCCCACTCCAGGATGGACGTGATGGCGTGGTCTTTCGTTGCCGAGTTGCAGTCACCCAAACGCACAGTGCTGTCCACTCCGATGACGCCCATGGCCGCTTTCTGACCGCAGAAGTATGCAGTGGCAGTACCCGCGGAATCGGGTGTCTGGTAGTTGTCATTGTATGTCTACCCGGCATAAATCATGGGAATGAGTAAATAAGCACTGATGTGAAGGCAAATATTGAAATGTACTCGTATTTAAATTGCATATTTAGCACAATTTCTTGCAAAGGTTAAAGTACATATAGAAGGCGGCATTTTATATCGGCATGAAAAGAAACCGCGCATTACAATGCAATTTTATCAGAGACTGAAAAACGGTGTATGTAAGTAGTAAGTAAGTACTGTATTAGTTCGTACATATGCCCGTAAATCATTTATTTAGTTACTTTGCGACTGCCTGATTCCCGGAATCGGTGCTGATACTCTCCATAAACAAAATCTGAAATTTAGTTCTGGCATCTTATTTAAATTTGTAGCTTACTTTAGCCAGACCCATGTGAGGAAACTCTTCGAAGACCAGCGATCCCTCCTCGCCATTGTGCCCGTGCTGTTGGCCTTTGTAGATTCGGCCAGCGGTCAGCGTGGATATGCCCATTCCATCTCCCAGGAAGAAAATAATATTCTTGGCTTTCTTCGTATTCAGTTTCACTTCCAGTGCTTTGCGCAGCTCTTCTTCTCCTATTCTATCCCATTCTTCCGGTGCTAATTAAAATACTGCACATTGTTATTCAGGCCGTAAGGCAAGGAAAAAGATAATCAGTCAAGCACACATGTTAATTATTATCATATCCTATGGTAGTTTAATGCTTCCAACTAGCTGGTTTATAGACTGCAGAAGTAAACATCCGCACTCATTATTTTACGATTAGACGTCGTAGAAATAAATTATAATATTTCGCATAAGTTATGCGCTTAAAATGATTTGAAAAAAATTGAAAAACATCAATGGGTATTTATGGTTATACTGCAGCTGCCGTAGCATACGCGACTCTAACTCGAGCATAAAGGAAACAGCTTAAAATTTACGGTCTCAAGTCACAACCAAATGTGGATAGCAATATAACAGAGAGAAATTTTATAAGGAAGTAAAATATATACAGAAGTACATATCGGTGATCAACGGATGTGAAGTGCCCGCAAAACATACACTGCAATTACAGATTTTTTTAAATTTGATATTATAAGTAGCCGTCACTTTAAAACTGCTTTGTGCTCGAATGCCATCAAAGCAAAGAATATAACGCTGTCGTAACGTATAAATAAGGCACTTACTTTCCGCTCTCATCAGGCCAAAATCAAGAACAGCAGCGGCGCCGAAAACGAATAAAATCCAGAACACTGGCTTCATTTTTTCAGAACTGAACAACTTTCAGCACTAACAAAGGGAAGACATACGAATGAGCAGCGACGCTTCCGCCAGCAGAATTACGGAAAAACAGCAATAACCCTTGTTTGCTTTTTGCAGGTGACAAGACGTTAAACCGCCAACTTTCGCCGTTTGCTGCCAGCTTAAGTTAACCGATACCAGAAAACACAGGTGCGATAACCGAAAAATATTATCAACGGTGTGCTAATCGGGAAAAATTTGCCTTCGTCATGAAGTTTAATGGTGATAATCCACACGGTGATTGTTGTTTCCGTTGATTCCATAATCACCGGTTTCCGTCGCGGTAGACTAATCTTTATATTAAACGCGCACGCGATATCGCCGCTGAACTTCGATCCTTATTGGACGCACGTGAGCAAATTTCATCACACAAATTCACTGCAGTAAACAAACCAGTGCAAATCGGAGTTATTCCGACAATGCAACGCCCGGTTTCGTAAAACAATGAATGATGAAAATTATTGTATTTTGTTGTACTGGTGCGTGCGTCGTGTTATTAGTAAGCGAATGCCAGAAGCTTGCGGTCATATGTGTAAGAAATCGTTCAATGGAAAAACAATACCATATAAGTAACCGCGAAGAAGTCACAGCCTATGTAATGCATTCCGTGTAAGAAAAATTACAATAAGGTTATAAGAATAAAATCTGAGCATTTACGAAAAACTATTCGTAAATTTCTGACAAAGAAAATCAAAACGACGTCAGGAATTCTTGGTATTACGACGGCTAAAACATACACTGCCTTACGACCAAAGGGATGGCGGTTACGGTTTTCCTTCACCATACAGGCTGAAACATATGCCCCTCTGAAACCGCAGTCAAAAAATGTTGATCTGCAAACTTGAAATCCTAAATTTTAATTCTTACAGTAGCTTCAGGTTTTCCACCTTTTTATAAGTTTTTGGATTTGAATAAGATCTTTGACATAGAAATATTATTTTAGTGCGCATTGATAACAGATTCAGGAACTGACTATCCTGCGCCGTAATCCGTGGCGATACTAGCCAATAACACCACTGTTACACTTATCCAGTCGTCGAACGATTTCGACAAGTTCGTGATCATCCTGTTTTAGTGTGTTGCTTCTTGTTTCCATGATGGAGTCTGTTGATGATTCTTCATATCGTGACGAACATGATGTGGAATCAGTGGAGACTGGTCAGAGTGTCCATCCCGTGGAAAACACTAATGTGGATGACGACATTGGGAAGGAAGAAGCCACCTCTTCGCAGGGAACATCTTCTGGTTCTTGTGCGAAAACCAAACACGAGGAGCGCATGAGAAAGCTGCGGGCACTTCACATGAAGCGGGTACGAATTTACAATCGCATAATTACTCTGTCAGCTACGCCGTGCGTTTCGCTTCATCGGTTTCTGCTCACTGTTGGTGTTAGTTGAATATCACAGGCTTGAATTTCACGTCTGTGAGGGTGATAATTCAGTTTTACATGGCCAACATGTGGTCCTTTATGGCTTTATGCGATTACAGCGCATTTGGTGGTTTCGACTGGTTTGTTTAACTGGTACTCTGCTTCCATAATTCTATGTTCAAAACTTTTTTTCGTTGGTATTTCGTGCAGCCTGCGACATCGGTGCTTATCTTCAGATTTTAGTATGGTGTCTACAAATCGTTCTTTATCTGGTTGTATCACTTGTGTGTTTTAGAATGAGGCGAGGAGCTTGAATCATAAAGATGTGGTTGCTGAAGATTATCAGAGAAAACTCCCGAAGAACTGGGAGGCAAAGCGCGCTCGAATGGAATGGAAACTGGACGATGAAGAGAAACGAAAGGTATGAAATGTAATTTGCCCGTAGTGTAAAGTTTAAACTGACATTTATAGAATTGGTGAAAGTGTGATAAGTTGATAACTGATCGCGGGATTTTGTAAGATGGGTTTTCGTTAGTTAATAGCCATTCTATAGACTGCAGGGTGAATATTTCTGGACATGAGAACGTTTTATATTAACTTTCTCACAAAGGGGAAAATTTTCACATCGCGTTTTGGTTTATTATCGTTGCGTTGTTCAGTGCTAAATTGGAACCGTCGCATTTTGATGCCGTATTTTGTCAAAGTTGATCGTGGAGGTTTTATACCACTACTGAGTGCGAACGGTGAATTGTACTGCACTTCATTTTCTGATACCTTATGAGTTATCTTATTAGCGAGCGCATAAATTTGTTGTGGGCAGTATGCAGTTGTCATTTATTCACTTGTCAGTAGATGCATATTTTACATTACACATTGTGTCTGGTTAATTAATGGAAGTCGTCGTTTCTTACACGGTTTTATTTATTATACAGGATGCAGAAGAACAAGGCGAAGATTATGACCGTCTGAGAATGCTGGATGTTACCGCAGCGGAAGCCAGTGCCATGGATGCCAAGAAGAGGCGGAAGAAGAATCCCGATATGGGTTTCTCTACATTCGAAGACGCAACGATAAGGCAGTACGATAGCCTTACGAGGAACATCAAACCGAATTTCAAGAAATATGAGCAACAAAAGGAAGAACTGTACGATGCACGGTTTACTTCCATTTATTTTTTAGAATGCCCTTGTAAATTAATTATTATTGTTTCACCACGGACGGCGCTCCACTACGATCCTGACTTGTTTCGTATTTTTGTTAGGGGCGATAAATTTTATGCATCGGCCAGCACGATACTACATGACGAAGTTAAGGATAGTCCAGAAGCCATTGAACGTTTAGTGGACGATGTAAAACACCAGTACGTGCATGTTGGAGCTACCGAAACTTGCATTTTGTGAAGTGAGAATACATACTGTAACCTGAGTCTGTCTGAATGATGATTTTAGAGCGGAAAGAAGGGCCAAGTTCAGTCGGCGGCGTGCATACAATCCTGAATCTGAGATCGATTATATCAACGAAAAGAATATGAACTTCAATAAGAAACTGGAAAGATTTTACGGACAGTACACGTCGGAGACGAAGCAGAATTTGGAAAGAGGAACGGCGGTTTGATTTGTCTGATGGTCATTGGGCGAAGCTACTGTACATTGATGATTACCTGTGGAATAGGCGTACTTATCGTGCTTTGAAGTTTGAATGATGGTTCACATTCGAAACGACTTTTTATTAACTGAGCATCATGAAAGATATAAACAAGGCATTAGTAAAAAATAATTTTTCTTTGGCGAACATCTGGTATGACAGCAGAATTTTGATGAGTACTTACAACTCAGTTCTTGGAATTCGTATGAAGATATTGTTGCTTATTTTTAATAATCTGACTTATGTCTACAGTTTTCTTGTTGGACAGTGGGCGTACTGTGACGGACTACAATTATGTACAATATTCTCCAGTGTTTTGCAAATTAATTGCTATCGATAATCAAAAAGAGAAACTTACTACAAAGTGCACGATAAGTACAACCTACACTCTGCATATACGCACCTTGATTAAGTACTAACCTGACCCTTCGGAGCCGGTAAGATTTTAGTGAAAGCCTCCAGTAAAATGTTTCTTAATAATTTTACAGTACTTCTTTTGTTTGTCAAACTTTTTGTTAAAGTTTTATAAGGAAAACTGGAAAATAATCATTATCTACGTAAAATTTCTTGTTCATTGTGCTTTGTCCGCTTATCGGTTGGCCAACTCGCGGATAGGAAAATAACCACCACACGCGCTCGATGATACTTTTATCGATTTTCTTCCGGTTTCGCCGTTGTTTTCACGAACGCTGCAACATCTGAAATCTGCTGCTGAAATCCTAGAGTACGTAGCTGCTAATTTTGAATTCATTTTCTCTTGAAAATTGTAATATCAAAAACTAAATGTTATGAAACGGCTAAAATATTTTACTGTTTATAATATCTGTATAATAATTACGTTGTTCTGACACGATAATACTCGTAATACTGTAGTTATCCGTATTTTTTATCAACCGTAGCTTTTCACTGACCTCAGACAGATTCGATTTCAAGTTTTTTCCCTAATTTGAAATTTCAACGCCTTCAACTTAGCGACAACTGAGTTTATTTCGTGCCAGCATAACTGCTTAAAACGCACTCCAAAAACTATAAAATGGAATGTGCTCAAATCAGGAGAAAAAGCATTACAATACTACGAGCACAGTGCTCAATACAGCAGCTGACATTAAAGCTATACACTTCTACAACGAGATCGCTTTGGAGAAAAACTCGCCACGTCCAAAACAACAATTTCACAGATGTGCCCCATGTTCCACAATCATCAGAGCTCATCACTCGAAAAACTTAAAAACTGAGAACTGTACAGGCGATAAAATAAAAACCGAGAAACGGGTTTGCCGTTCCACCATGCAAAAAACGTACATCAAAAAGGACGAAGCCGCATACCACTCACGACCCCTCCATTCTCATCCCATGAACATAATAACATAAATAATGGCGGCAGAAAACATCCAGGAAATCCCAATCAATCCAGTCATACGCAGATAGTCCAGGTAGCTCAAATCGTCCATCGATCGCTGCAGTCGTCCGTAAAAAGAACGCTCGTCCAAATACTCCCTGTGCAGCGTCGTCCATTCCTTCACGTCGTTCTGTCCTTCATCTGCCTTTTGGTCGGAGTTCTTTCCATTGGATTCTTGTGGGGTTTTGCGCGATTTAGCCATTTTAAAGTGTCGACGGTCACGCAGTACAGAAACAGAGTACTATAAATGATTGGCGTTTTAAGAGAGCCTACAAGTTTATCAGTCTTCAAACTTTTAAGTTTACCAGTGTTCAAAATTTTAAAGTGCACCCAGCTGATCGGCGGTCAGTACTTCGACTGCACAACCCGGGCGCAATACTGGTGCTTACATAAAATAAGCAATACATAACAATAAATTATAAGCACTACTTTATGCGGATGTATGCGGAATTCCGTAGAGGAACGTGCTTACGGCTTAATTATGACAAGAACTTACTTGAAAGTTGAAACCTACAATGAACAATGTGTTGACAAGGTTTCCGATCGTCCACGGTGCCCAGTTATTACAGCACAACAACTGGTAAACCTGGAGGTCCCTGAGTTATAAGCGGATGTTTATTTGCAAATAGGTAGTTGCGGTAGTAAAAATTAAGAATTAAGCGATTATCAAAAATTTAGCAATCGGAATCTCATGGAATGATGAAGCAAACAAAAATCGTACGCCACTCACGCCAACGCTGCCCAGAGGCGTAGCGAGCAGTCAAATTCCGAGCACATACAGTAGGCTGTACGAGTATGACTAAATGTTTCCAAATTAATTGTTTTCTGCACCCGGCTGACAAAATTACAATTTCAATTTGGGTATGACCCAAAAGACTGAATTTCACATCAACAACAAGAACAAAAAAACCTTGTTATCGGGAAAAATGTTTTAAATATTATGATTCATGATGGCAAAAAGCAAAGGAAAGCAAAGGAACCACTCTAGTACGAGTACAGTAATAAGTTTCTTACTTTCTATAAACTGTGCAAATAGTGATCTGCCTTTTACATTTTCTATTATGTAAAATTGTGCTAGTGTAGAAATTTCCTGATATTATGTAAGTCGTGTAATTATATACAAAGTTCGAATTAAAATTTTATAAGCCATTGTTGGCTTGTTGTTGATTTTGTTGTTGTTGTTGGCTTGTTGAGACCTCAGCCTTCTGAACATTGCTACCATCCGTAAACAACAAAAAAATTACGCATACCACTATTTTTATTATGATCAATAACAAAATAACTGCAAAACAATCGCGAAAGCGCCGCATGTCTATAAATCTGCAAACCTTACAGTTTAAAAGGCCCCTGGGATTTAAAGGGTACGAGTAAGTAATAAAAACGACAGTAGGAGAATTCCTGCGTTCGTTTACAAATAATATATACAATTGTACACAGAGCACCATTTGTTGTACTGTTGTACAAGGTGAAACATACGAGGTGAAACGTCAAGACAAAGCCAGAACCCTTCTACAAAATTTATGAACGTAAAGGCCGTCTTAGCCTTACATAAATCGATCACAACATGCAGCCCACTGATCCCAGTGGAAGTCTACACCTCATCCTTAGCCGAAGGCCACTGGTGCTTGGCACTGGTCAGCGGCACATACATCACTCCCATGAGGTTCTTGGACGTTACTGTTCCATCCTGGGCTTTATCAATCTGCTGCAGTTCTTGAGCTCCACCTTCTGGTCCGACGGGTACGATCATGCGGCCCCCTGGCTTCAACTGATCCAGCAATTCCTGCGGCACTTTGGCCGCGGCCGCACCCACATGGATGGCATCATATGGACCGTCTGCCGCATATCCCTTGCGACCATCGCCCGTGACCAGCTTAATGCGTCCGGAATCTAGGAGGTCGGCGTCGTCTTTCTTTATGTTTTCACGGGAAAGATTAGTCAGTTCTGGCAGATGATCGATGCCGACGACTTTCCCGGAACGTCCAACCATATGGGCCATGGCCGCAGTTAAATAACCGGACCCGCATCCGACATCCAGTGCATTATTACCTGAAGGAAAGGGATATTAGGACACCTGCTACTTACTTGAATGCAGCAGCCAGCAGCACACTTCTTCTAGTACTATGTAAACTTCTTGACGAAAGTCAGTAATTTCGTAAGCAAATTTCGTAAGCAATATAAATCAAACTCAAAACACCAGCAAGGGAACAGCAAACATCAAATATGAAATATGAATAACACCCGACGACTTTGATGGACTACAAAGAATTACCGCCGCACTGAATGGGATGAGCAATATGACGTAGTCAGCGGAAATTCCCACGCTCATGTCTATACAGTGCATTGTACAGTTTACCCCTACAACATGCCTGGGAAGCGTATTACTGCGTAAACCAACGTCCAACAGTATTTTATTTTTGATTATTTCAAAATTAATGGTCTGTAGTTCTCTGTCTTCGCTCCATTACTGCAGTGCAGTAATGGAGCGAAGTTAATTTTTACATTCGTCTTTTAACAACTTTGTTACAACAGTCTGCAAATACTTCAAAATCTAAAGACGCTAATAAAAGCTGCTATTTATTACTCACAGACGAAATTAACAAAAAGCAAGTTTTCGCCTACCTTCTTTTAGTTGGTCTACAAGCAGCTCAAGCGCCGATGCATGCATGTGAGGAGCACTGCAAGTAACCTTCAGTAAATGCTACTTCGAAATAAAACGAAAGTACAAAGCAAAACCCTTTTGGCCTTTCAAAATTATTAAAATTCACATCCTACAAATCGCGGGATACGACAAAAAGACAAGAACATAATTCTACTGCTCGACAATTTACCTTATAGTTACTCCGAATCCGATGCTCTGGAAATGCAGAAAATTATAAATAGGCTACCAAAACGTAGTAAAACTTCATTTCGAAATTCACCTGTGGGGCGTCCATGTAAGGATGCGTTTGGACGTAATTTTTCCTATCCACCTTCATCATGGCTGCCTGGACGCGATCACTTTTGAAGATGCCATACTGCTTCAGCGATTCAATCAGCTCCTGATTGTTGCGTCCTTGCGATCTCCAAGCCATAGTAAAAACGTTTCTTGAAAAACTCAGTAAAGCAGACACCATGAAAAGGTGCCACAGAAGACAATCAAAACGGGAGAAACAATTACCACGAATAAGGATCGGAAGCAAACGAATGGGAAATCTTGTGCGACGCTTCTTTTCCACAGCGTCTGGGCCATAGAGCCCCCAAACAGTATACTGCCATGCCGTATACGGCATACTGTACGGCAAAACAGTACGTAACCGTAGTAGAAAAAATTACTGTATCGAGAATGCCGTACGTAACAGTAGCAGATTTTATTACGGCAGCTGCAGTACAGTAAAATATTTTGGTTACGGTATAAAACGGCCAAAATAGGCTCATCCAGAAATTCTGAATAAAATTCCGTGCGCGCTATTAAAATCAATGGTAACTGTTTAATAGAATAAATACATCCATATAGAATAAATACATCCATAGTAGCACCAACAATACACAATTAACAGGCAGCTGTACCTCACGGAACTGCCATAACTGCAGAGTAACCGCCGGTCGCATGCCTTCCGCCTTTTACTTCTGCATCGTGACTTTGTCCAGCTTGTGGTGTGCGCTTTGCAGTCGTAGCTTACAGATTGTAGTGAACAAAAAACAACTGCAGTACTTTGTTTTGAGCTTGACGTTAACAGTAGCGCGCTGACATGTTCTGTCTTCCTTCGAATGTTTGTCAAAAATGAGTGCTAAAAGTAATTCGAAGAAACCTACTCTCGAAATCACCATTTCTGAAAATGAAGAGGACACCGATTCTGAAAGTGCCAAAAAGACTGCCGATCAAGAACCCAAGAAAAAGAAGCGACGCACTCTGCCAGAATCACAGGAAAAAGAACTGTAAGAGCTCTTGAGTACTTCTACTAAAACGTTTGGATGTTTAAAATTTTAAGATTCGACACATCGTATTCGTAAGAAATGACATACTGGTTATTACTACTCTATACACATGCTGATGCCCAAATAATATTTAACATTTTCAGAAATCGCTCGCCAAAAGAAATTGAGGTCGATATCAAAGCAGGTAAAGAACAGGCGGATGAAGTGAGCCGATATCTTAATTTGCCCAGAACACCGGCCGACGATGACATACTGGGTTTTTGGAAGTCGAAGGAAACTCAATTGCCGGCGTTGACGGCCATGGCATTTTCTGTTTTAGGCGTACCTGCAAGCAGTACCGCTGCTGAGAGGCTGTTCAGCCAAAGCGGCTACATGATCAATAATCGGCGCACGAGCCTTGACACGGAAACAGTGGATGATTTGCTGTTTGTGAAGTGGAATGCAAATAAAATCTAGGCTACCGTAAAACTGCAGTACCGTACAGTATTCGGGCCGCTTAAAAATTTGCCGTAGCCGTAAAGTTATGAAAACATGCTGCAGTAGTAGTGCCGTAGCAGTAGCACAAGAATGGTAATGCCGTACGTAGCCGTACGAAAAAACAGTACTGTTTGGGGGCTCTACTGGGCCAGCTGCTGATTGTGGTGAGTCCATCAAAATGCAACGCTAGACGGTAATTTCGCGCACGGAAACAATTCTCTGTAGAAACCGGAAACAGCACGAGTTTCAGTTTAGAGCTCTTTTCAAAAGAGTTGCTTTCCAGTCAGTAATACATCCCCCACACTTCGGTAGCTTGATTGCAAAGTTTTGTCGCAGTCTTACGAAATCATTCCAGCGTTCTGGAAACGATATGAAAATTCTAGGAAGGGCTGGTAAATCACAACAGACCAGACTGCACATGGTCTATATATACAGTACTGTATCAACATCTGTTACGCGCGCGTCGCACTCCACGTTCTTGTACGCCCTGGTTACGCGTTAATGCGTGTCTGGAAGCCACCGGAAGTCTCCCCCTGTAGTAGAGCACTTGCTTATGTTTTTGTCAGATCGTATCGGCGCAAAAACAAACGATTGCGATCAGGCTGGTAATGTTACTACGAGTAGTTTGCAAATAATTGTTTATCCACGTAATTTCGATCATATGCATCACACTAATTCTGCGACAAAAAAGAAAAGCCACTTCCACTGAAATAATATTACATTGATATTATCTTTACATAAAATTAATCCATAAAATCCGTAGTAATTATCTTTCCATAGCACTAACTGATAAGTACAAGCTGAGCACGGATGAATATTGGCTTACGACTATTTAAAATTACGTCGTATCTTCGTGTGTTGGATTGTGTTGCAAAGTCAGAATGGCAAAGCCAGACAGGCTACAGCTACTTATTTAGGATGGTTAATTGCCGGCGGTGAGAATTGTGGGTTGTTGACCTTTTGCCCTAATGTTTTTTGGTTCATGGTTCGGCTGCTAAGTTTATGCTTATTCTGCTGAATTCTACTGAATCTGAGAAGCTGTTGTAGTGGTTTATCAGTGGGCGAAGTGATTGGTTAAGTGTTCACTCAGCCAGGGGAGCACAAGAAACGCAGAGGCGAAGCCGAAAATTTTTCTTGTTCAAATTTGTAAAGCTCGTGGCAACAGAGCTGCCCATCTTAGCCCTATGGCATCCATGGTAACAAGCTTTTCAGTGACCACTGGGCCTACGGCGATCGCAATGGCGAAAGGACAAGAGTCTAAGAACACTCCCCGCACTGGAAGGATTTTTATTCAATTTAAAGCAAAAAAATCGATTGATTAGAAGCGGAGATCACGCGTTACAATCAGGAGAGGCCGAAGGTCTGCAAGAGATGTTTAGTATTCATATAACAAGCTGAGCACGGATGAATATTGGCTTACGACTAGGTACTGTGAATAAGTGAGTTAGGATTTGTTGTTACTACCAGTCGCAGAATAACGTCGTAGTATTACTGTTTAGTGAACTGGGCTGCAAGATTGACCGAACTGTTGATACAGCTCAGTGCATTGGGCCGCAAGGTGCGACAGTGTCACAGTGATCAAGTGAAATAGTGCAAGCAGTGATCAAGTGAAATAACAGTGTACTTGAGTTAACAGAGCCCATTTAGCCCAGTAATAACAGCTTGGTGACCAGTGGACTACCATGGCATCCATGGTAACAAGCTTTCAAGTGACCAGTGGGCCTACCGCGATCGCGATGGCGAAAGGTCAAGAGTCTAAGAACACTCCCCACACTGGGGGGATTCTTGTGCAATTTGAAGCAGAAAAATCGACTGAGTAGAAACGGAGATCACCCGTTACATTCAAGAGAAGCCGAAGGTCTGCAAGAGATGTTTAGTATTCATATAACTACGAGAACATGCAATGCACAAAATTCAGAAAAAGTTCGGTGAATGCATAAAGGAATTCGGAATGAATAACGTTGGACTTGCTTCGCACATTGTAGTGTCGGACCACTGTCGGTTTTACATCTGACATGTCAAAGACCGTGTATCTGTATTTTGAGTCCTTGACCATGCACTGGCTAGTAAACAGTAAACACATTGTTCGGCATTCGAACAAACGAAGATACATGTACTGATATACACATCTTACAGTACAAAATTTCATTCAGCATTTCATGTTATTTTACTGCAACGTTAGACTATAAACCTTGTGAAAATCAATGAGAACAATTTTTAGTATAGTAATTAATGTAAAAGAACTACAATATCTTGTTCTTGAGTAATTGGTGGAAAGATATAGAGATGTACAGTAAATTATTACTCAAGCCAAATTATGATGACTTGTACTATAGTTACAAGTTATAAGAACAACAGATACTGAAGTATATGAAGGCTCTATAAATTTTGAAATTTAATGCATTCAACAAATTTTATCGTAGTTTTAGTCTTCGCTTTAGCAGAAAAGTTCTTAGCAGTATAACAAAATGGTACCTGTATACCAATTTAATTTTTACCCCGTTAATATCTATATTTCAGAAACGCACTCGCCCCAAATGACGACCGCGTTTACTGGAGAAACTCGAAGAAAACAAATTGACGCAATTTAGGGTCAAATTTTCGTTTTCAGTCTGATTTACCGGTCGTACCGTACAAACAGATACAATACAGTCAGTCGAATGGTTTATTAACACAAAATAACCGATCTTCTGTAAATTGCGGTAAAATATTCCACCTGGAAATGGGAAAAACACCTGGAAATACCATGCATGATGCAAGTATTTACCGCTTTGGTTTCCACAAATTGCATGTTCCACGAAAAAAAGGTACATGCTAACGTATACGGACAGCATGTCAAGCTGGATTCTGGAAAAATTTCACTAAATTCACATCCGAAGCAGTATCGCGAGTTCGCAACGAAGTTTAATTTAATTTGTTTCATTGTGCTTTGTAGTCGACCTTTTCAGTAGCAATTTACTTTAGAAAAGCCATAAGATGATTAAGTACTTCTTAACGATGGTTGTGGTTCGGCTGTAAGGACCACCTACGTGAGCGCACTGGTCAGTTGGCCCGCATGCGTCGGTATTTTGCCATTGACAATGTCTTTTTAAACGCTACACTGGTAGGTTTTCAAAGTTAACTAGGTGCAAAATTTAATCCGATTAGTGCCACTTCCATAATGATTTATGATCGGAGCATTTATCAAACGTTCGTCACTGTTCAATAACAACCAACGTTTACTCCAAAATACAATGAATGTATAATTATATATACCCGACTTTTGTACAGCTGGAAATTGACCATGGCGCTAATATCTTCGAATAGCAAAAACTATCTGATATAAAAGTATTATGGACCGTCTGTTGCTCTGTACAACAGTGCGAAATGGAGCGCTTTTTTGCTGTAGATAAGAAGAAATTAAAATTCTGGAAGGCGGAAAATAAAGATTACAAAACTGTAAAGGCCGGGTGCATCATGACACTTGACGGAATTAGCTGAACAATCTCCGATGGCCCATTCAGAATATGGCGAACTTGACTGTCCACTTTCTGCAGATTTCTACCCGATTGACATTTTTACCAACCAGATGCGAAGAGGTCATTTTGCAGATTCAAGGAGGCGAAACCAATACGTCATGCTAAGCTCATATATATTTGATTTTCGGATTACGATTTCATGGTCACCGATCTGCAATAAACCGACCCTTTTAAATAATTTCCTACTACGTACGCCGTACTATGGCATATCCAGTAAAATTCAGAAATTCGACATACGGCAGGGGAAGCAAGAGTGAGATACAGTAGCAATGTGCAAGAGGATTATGTTTTATGTATAAATTAATGGGATCTTACACCTACATTTTAATCAAACATACGAACTTATGGTTAGTATAATGGCAATTGTACTGTCAGTACTCGTACTGAAGAGTACAGAAAATTCACTGAATCACAACGAGTATTCTAGTCTTAGATGTGTATGAGCTTATACATAATCGTTCTGTGAATTTAAGGTTTTATTCGGCAAAGGTCAGGTAATATTAGAAAAAAGCTTCCATGCGCAGTGGATATTGTTTTAAATGATATGATTTGTGGGAATTAAAATTACCTAGTTAGCTGAATGAGCCATATGCATATATGTGCTTATTGTTAATTGTATTTATACGAGTAAATAATACAAGATATCGACAGCAGCAGATCGCGGTGCGTCTAAATTCTAATTGGCTTATCCTAATTCCTTGTGAGTTAAGCAACTTCCGGCCGATTACATACTGCCATTATGACAGCGAAATCCGCTGATTACTATCGGTCTATCATACGGAACAGGAAACTGCTTCGTAACGTGTACCGGGTCATCTTCCCGTGGCGCCATCCGACCATAGTCTCGAGCTCATTTCCGTTAATTTATTATGTAGTTTCAAACAATTTCATTAGCGATATGTTTCGCGCTACCATTAGTTTGTTATCAAGTTTACTTACAAACTGTCTTATCGTATATCGTAAATACCAGTCATAGCGTCGATACGAATACTGTACTGTATTTGTAAAGAAGGCATCGTACTCGTAGATCACAAAAGTTTTGTGGTATTCGTATTTGTGTTCTTATAATCCTTGCAGGCCAGCAGCTATTGTGTCAATTAGGAGACGTCGGGAAGTTTCATATCTGTAAAGTTTCTGCAGCTATTCCGCAAAGTGACTTTAGCTCGATACCGTTAATATCCCTATTTGTTACGCTGATCATAATGTTTTGCTTTGAGCCTCCACGCGATAAGCCAGAAATTTTATTTTTAATCTGATATGTAGGTAACACTGCCAGACGTAAAAATTATGTCATATTTTCGTTACGAACTGCGAAGGGATAAATCGGGATATTCGGCTTCTATTAAACGTCACAAGATTCAACGATTCACAGCACAGAGGTCGATAATGCAGTAGCATACACATACCTACATCAAATTTTGTACCTGGCTACAATTATTTCTATAACTGCGCAGGCATTAGTACAAAGCGCGAAAATTATGTCCAATTTTGTGATGGAAAAGGGTTCTTGTTTTAACTTTATCAGCACATGTAGACCAATCTTTCGTCAGCAGCAGTTAAAATTAGAGGAAAAAGCAAACCATATTGAAGCCGTATATATATATCTGTACATTATTGCTCGTGATCAGATGGGTCTTCAGCTACAACTATGTTAGCGGAGCAAGTAACAAAAAATTAAAAAAGAGCCATGAATTATTAATTATAAAACTACGACAAATGGTTCAGTTAGTATAGTAGAGCTGAGGCTTTCCGGTCATCTCACAAAATGCTCGAAAAACGTGAAGTTCCAGTCATTTATGACGCTATGCATTGCCGACAACGCGCGGCCTGGCGTTGTATACGGCACCCAGCGTGGTAATACTTCCAAAAACCTTGGCTTTTCTCTCATCTGCCGGTGGTTCCCCGAATTGAGGTAATTACCTGCCAGGTTCCTCGATGCGCTGGTGGAAGTTGGCGCTCACAGCTGGATTGGTAAGATCACCCGCCAGTGTGGCGAGTTTTTTCACTATAGAGCACGCTGAGCATAACAGTGACATTGCTATCACCTGTTGTTCACCAGTGCGTAAGCATACTGGGCACGCAAAACGTTTCCCGCCAATGTTGTACATGGCTGTGCGCGATTCCATCGGTAAGCCGGCTACATTTGGAAAACTTTTTCCTCTAGACACGCCGTCATCGTACCCCGGGAAACTTCCTGTCATCTCGGCGTGGGAGTAATTAATCAGTTACCACGCCGTTGCTTTAAAATGTCATACTGTTATGTACACGCGGCTAGAGGACAAAGGCACACCTAGTGCAAAATAATGTGACCTTAATTGTAATTTGTAAGGTGTACATGTTATGACAAGCGTTTAGTGCGGTATGTGCCGGTTGGCGTATGATTCACCGGCAATTAGCTGAGCACCTTGATGTACAAATGTATCTTTGTACTAGAAATTGGTTCGATAATCCCATATTTATCTTTCGTCATTATGATTTAAATAGCTGGACGATGCAAAGTGATTTAATTTGTCAGTATTACGCATTTCTAGCTAATATCCGTCTATATTTGGGTCGCTACTGATTGGGATGTTTGCGTTGTTTACAGAACCGTAAATAAAGTTGCTAAACACCTCTGCCTGCATTAAGCCGATATTTATGTAAATAACTGCAAATGCCCTCGAAAAATACTGGCGGATATCTCTTTAAGTACACTGAATCATTTTGGGTGGTTCCCTTTAGATATGTTACTAACGCGACTGATAATTAAGTGGATAGTGGCCACATTGTTGTAAATATACATAGTCTTAAATGTGCGTCGACAATTTTCCATAAATTTACAGGCTTGTTACAAAGTTATATGGCATTTTCCGCAATGAAGTCTGGAATGTTTGGTAAAAATCATACCAAGTGACCCGTGGTTATCGTCTCAGTGAACGAATTTTATTTTGACAGGAAACGGAATGCGTGTAGCGAAATTATCCGGAGAAAAAAATGCAAAGTTTTGTATAACAAGACCGATGCCAAACTCTTAAAAGTTGTAACATTTACTTTGTACTTAGCTTGAGGATAACATGAGGATAACATCGTAATATGCATAATACCGCTCAACTATTTTTTTGTTCTCAAGTATTTTTCATAAACCTTAACTTGTCATGCTGGACAGCTGCAGCTGGAGCCACTTTCCATCTTTCAAAGGTGCCTTATGAATTATATATATTCATGGGCACTGATATCGATAGAAAGTTAAGATTGTTATAATTGATCAGGCAGTATTAAACGATCTAAACATTTTAAATTAAAATTTTGTCAAAATGCACAGCCATTTTTTTTCAGTTTTACGGACAGGATTTTATGTAGTTTGGTTATCGCCAGTGCAATACTTTTCAGTTACAGTAGAAAGGTTCAACTTATGATGTCGGGACTTGGAATATGGCGTCATGCAAAGTTGCGGTGAAACTGATAAATTGTATTAATCCAATATGCTCGGACCACACCTGTAAAACATACGCAACTGCATACGCACTTTACTGTACACCTGCAGCATGGCACAGAGCATTCATACAATGCGCTCAAAAGTTCCGGGACACAATGGACAATCGGACCGGAAATCCTAATACCCACAGTCGTATGATGCACGTATATGCATGCGGTATCTTATAGTGGAGTGAAGATGGAGTTATAAATCGACAGATGTATGTTGAAATATCGATTGCGCGCCAAAACGGTGTCATGACAGGTTGTGCTACGATTCTTTGACTCGCCCAGCGGCTTTTTATACTGACGTCGAAGATTATTCACACAAATTTTTATAATATTTACCAGATAATAAACCATAAAAATAGCTCATAAAAGGTGATGTAAATGCTGTTACTCATATGCGATCAATGGATTATGGCGTGTTCTGTTTTCTTTGACGAATGTCCGTGCGGCAGGATACAAAAAGTTCGAGTCACTTTGTGTGCGATTTATTGAGCAATAAACTTCTGGTCCATGTGAAAACGTGTAGCAATTAGTAACACCGTAATAATAATAATAATAATAGCTCTAATGAACTGATTTTATTTATATTCACCTGTTTGACTTCCTGTTATTTTTATTCTGCAGAAACGTTTATTCATCACTCATCACCAATAGAGATCCCGACGTCTATGACTTAAGGCGCATCACACAAGCTTCCTATGTTTTATAACGGTAACGGAAGAAACATAACAAAGGCACTAGCGAAAGAGCAAATGTTCTGGAACGTTTTGTGGATGTACTGGCAGCGACATCTTAGAACACGGCACTGGACACTGTCCATATAAGTCAGAAATGACTGCACTGTTGGTATGGTCCAGTATGTACAGGTGGCACTGGTCAGAAGCGGCTGTAGTATAGTACGAACGTTCATACATGGCCTCTGCACACGCCAATCAAACGGGAAATGGGCGGGCTTAACATCATATTCATGCCGCCGGAAGGCGTTCAGCAAAACTGTTGGCGTCGGTCTGTAACATGAGCGCTCCTTCATATTTCTGAATATTGGCATCGTACAAGCGCCGTTAAATGTGTGCAGGTAGAGAGATGACGTATCCAATATGAAATTGCATTTTCATTGTACTTCAACCGGCACATGTATTAAACAATCAATGAAGACCTGTCCACTACGATCGAAAGAAGACGCGCGCCGCGTTCGAAGATAGGTTTAAGATAGTGCTGGCACGGCGATTTTCTGTTTAAATGTAACAGTTTTTTGGAAAGGTTATCAGTGCAGCGGCGGATTTATCGTTCGAATCCTGACAGTTCTGAAAGGTTTGCTTATTTGATTAAGCGCACATAGCTGTTGATCAGTGGCTACCTGTGGCAGTCTGCAATAAGCGCTCTCAATCGCGCCGCTCGGTGCTACGGTGGAATCGGAATTTGTTACAGCCGCTCACCTTACGGCTGTTTTTTTTCCAACCGGCAGACACCAATACGCAAAAGATGTTGATCTGACACGGTGTCGGCGCCGTAAATATTGTTTATTTGGAAGTTGCCGGTTTCAAAAATTCACTATTCTAAGATCCGCGTTCACACCCGGCCCGAGTATAATACGGAACCAGCGCTGCTTGCAGCAGTGCGAACTGGTGCGTGTGCGCCGGCGGTCGATTTTACACTGACAGTTCGACGGATGTGGCGGGCTTTATTTTCATCATAAGAAGGACTTTACGGATGCCTCCCATGTCGACGGGATCCGTACGCTCCATGTCCCCTGCAAGCTAATGTTTATAAGTCGGTAAGCAATGATTTAACTATGTTTATTAGTGCCGCAGGATATCCACTAAATCTGGTACGAGTAATAGTTTAAATTAATGTATTTGTGCACTTAAGGATAACCCTTTTTATGAAGAAAAATCCTAAAAAAAGAGAAATTAGTGAACTATGTAAACTTAGGCAACAGGATTATTGATTATAAAATACCCTCGTAGATTTACTTTTACAGTAATACCAATTATTACTAATTTTAGTATTATTTCTGTGCTCTTTCGATTATTTTATTATTGTTTATAAAAACTGTGTTTGTGTGATGAGGGTCACTGATAAGCCGGTAACGTTCGCAGTAAATTTCACAAATAGATCAAATCATGTAATATGATTCGAGAGCGCGTTGGTCTGCACGGAATATTTATTATTGTTGTGTCCTAGTTATACAGATTATCGGCAATAAATATTCATTAGTTGTTACGAAGTAACGCTTATTGATGCTGTCTTGGATGATAAGCATATTAACCGTGAGAAACGACTCGGCTACTGTTAACAGCTTAGAGCTTTTCTTATTGATCTTTAACCCTGGTTAGCACTAGCACTTGCCGTCGCCAGACCCGTTGGATAGTGACTGTATAATTAATAAAGAAATGTAAATGGTAATTTCCTGATTTTTTGTCTGTTTGTTTCGTAATAATTTGTAGTTGCGGTGCATGTGACAGGAGGTGACGGTGTGCAGGCAGGTGCAAGACATTTACATTTGTCCGATGTACCGCATCATACTTTAGAGTGCCGCTGCCGCTAATTACCCTCAAATTTACCGGTACATAACCAGCAGTTTATAGAGGAGGTTACCGTAACTATCTGTACAGCCGAATGCCGTCTGGAATGACAATACAATAAGCCGGTACACCTAACGGTAATCGACTTAAAAAAATAACACGTACCAAGTCGAAACAATCCGTTCAATCGGTTTCGTTTTGATTCCATCACGGCGTGCGGGCATATTAAATAAATTGGTAGAAAGATATTACATTTTCTCTGATAAAAGCCTGATTGACACTGTGATGGGTTTTTCTGATCGGCATAGGGATCTGATTTCGCTGAGCAGGCGTAAAGAGGCTTGAAATGCTCGGTTTACCGAGATTTTTCACCGCTCTGACAAAAGCCGCTATTGTACATTGGGCATGTATTCGGTTCGTAGTTAATATTGACGCACTGTATTTGTTTTGGAATTGGAAAGCTTATAATCTGACATCTTTTATACGGGGGTAGCGTACCAGTTGGCTACTTAAATTTTATTACCGTTACCCATGTTTTACGCCAGTGTAGACGGTTAGGATTAAAAGTGATACTAGCGTCGTCCCACTTCACGTCAAGTGGACATGTCAATACGTGTATGCTGCAAAAGTATAAAATGAAAAAGAAACTGGCACAACTGGTTATCTTAGAATTTTTATAATTTAAATGAATATGCCGTGTTACGGCGTATTTATATGGGAACACCGGTCAAGTTTCCATAGGGCAAACCATTGCACCGAGTAACAGAGTGATTTCCGCTGCACGTGGTTACGAGTGTTGATTAAGCCTTGTTTATGTGAAAATTAGAGTATCTCGCATAAGAAATCACAACAACTTTCACAGAACAAACCCGGTACACACTACGCGCCTAAATATCGTTTTGTGAGAACGATATTATCACCGGTATGATTCGCGAGAATATGTGTAATTCTGGTGTTCTAGACATCGATTAGCTGCACTAATACTGTTATTGCTATCCACACCTTTTGCATGCACAACAAATATGCGTCCGTGTAGCCAGGCGGGAACGTTAAAATGCGAATTGTGGGCTGGTAAACGTCACGTTCAAAGTAAGAAAAATTCTATGGTCAGTGTCCCGTTTCCTTTATATTTATCGGCTCGTTAAATATACCGACATTTAACTAAAAGCTACGTTTTTGTTTGGATTGATGCAGAAAAGAATTGTTTTTGATATAATCAAATTTATGCATTTGTTTTGCCGTAAACTGCAAATCACCTTTATTAATAATCAGGAATTCAGCGTTAGCCGAGACAAGGGTGGTAACTTATAAACATATACTGGAAACATGAATAGCGAGCTTTTCCTCGACCGGTCGCCTGTAATTATGTACACGTGCAGTTAAGTCCTTGCAATGTTTTTGACAGTTTTTAAAAATGTATGGCGCCAGTTAAAATATGCCGGCCGTAATCCCCGCCACAGCAGGTAGTCTAGCGAAAAAACAGTACTAGTTAGAAGAGACAAAAACCTATACAATGCGAAAGGCGGCGGCACGGAACGGCGCGGTGGTTTCTCCATCTGTGCTGGTTATTAACTGCGGAATAATTAAGCGTGAAATATCGATAAATAATAATTAGCTTGTACATTGACTAAATAAGCCGCATAAAAATGTACGCGACACTTGAGATCACAGACCCACTCTCAGAATGAGTTGCGAACGTATGTAAGTGGGTCTTAATCATCAACCACAAACACACACAAATGAATACATAAACAGATTGTTTTTGCGCATACCATTGTGACATGTTGCAGTTGATGATTATCCAAAAACTGCTTACGATTAAATTCACGCATGCCTGCTTTGTGTTTGTGTGTGAGTGTAGCTGTGCGGCGACGGCATGGTGTCCGGCGCGACAAATTTAATTGCGCATCAGCCCGGGTGTGTATGTGTGTTTGTTGTTTGTGAAAGATTTTTTATGTGTGATCAGCACGCAATGACTTTTATTTACGCTAAAATTGATACGTACAATATAACTGAATTATTAACAGCTGGTTGGCTTATATTGCGGCGGCTTTTCTTCCGAAACTGTGCCAGTCACCCCGCTGTGCATTGTTTTGATTGTAGCACGTTTTGCGTAATGCATTTTTGATTGAGTTAGATGAAGAGTGCAGTCATTTGCGGTTTCCACTAATTTATTATAGTACATGTCTTACGAAAATTCTGGAATACATGGCAGATTGCGTAAAAAATTACGTGCTTCAAAACAGTTGCTTGTATATTGCCAAATTTTATGAAAAGAATCGCAAAGAAAGGATTTTGAAACTCGAAAAATATCTTGTTTTTTGCATAAGTTATATATATATTGTGCACCTAAAGTTATCACTGACCTAATGTTTAAGAGAAAGCTGGTATTATGGCTTTATTAATGTGTTAATGATTTCCCTATATACAATAGGTCCAGTAGAAATGTTATGCGAGCAATTAACATTGCAAAGATGCAGTGAGAAGGATGAAAATATGCAGTTTGACCACTGTGACGTCGACCGATTTGGCCACTGTGCGCCATTTGTACGTTGATAAATCAGGGCACAACAGGATATGATAGCATTTTAGTGCATTCGGTAAACACTGTTCAGAATTGAGTAGGGCTTTTGAAGTAATCACTGGAGACAATCCATTAAAGAGCTAAGGGATAAAACGATCGAGTAACTTGCTTGATCCCTCTTTTGATCGGCAATAGTCACCGTATTCTTCCCTTGAATTGTAATTGAATATTTATGACAAATCAGGCTAGCCGATTGGCATATGGCCGAAATGAGAAGAAGACCCACCTGATTCACTCCGTTGTTTAGAAGCATGATTAACAATAAGCGCAGTAATAGGCTATTTTGTATGGAAACCAGACATTTGATCGTTTCGGCGCGACAGAAAACATTTCAGTTCACGAAATCTCTACGCGGTTTAATCATCGTTCCTTTACCAGACCACTGAGATGGCAGCAAAGATCTAGCGAAAAAATTAATAAAATTACTTAATTTTATAATCAGACAAACGGCAATATTACCACAAAATTTCTACATTCATCGGTTTCCTTAATTAGGCAAATACGAATTGTCGAAATGACCTTTCTGTTGCAGTTATTACTTTGTTATTGCGATTTTTCGTTGTAAAATTGAGTTGTTAGACATAAATTAAGGAACACGTGGTGGAGAGCAAGATTTTGATAGCGATCGGGTGGAAATTAGCCCGAATCTTAGCGGGCCACCTAGGGCGTTCACCTGGCTGGGGTTCGCTTTGATATATAAGGTCAGCTTAGCGCCCATATACTGCTACCGCTAATGTTAGCGATCTGTTTGGCTGATAAATTATGCGCGTGTTTCAAAAACAGTTTTCCAACCTCGTCGACGAATCATAGCACCTCGCGAAATGCGTAGGAGTGATATTGAAATTAACAAAGTATACTGATACTTTATTGGTTTTTAGACTTATCTGGATAGTGGTCTTCCTTACTGTCTCATCACTCTCTGCCGGTCTCCTAATGGTAAGTTGTAGTAGCTAACGAAGCTAACGAAGTTTTAGATATATACAGGTGAGAATTTTACGACTGTGTTTTATGTAACATATTGTGATGGAGGTTTAGTTCGGGACAGAACAGTATTTTGATGTCAGGTGGAAAGCAAACCCCTCACCGTCCTCCCCTCCCCCCTGCCTACCGACGGCAGACTACGGCCGGTTACGGCGGCCCCCGCGACCAGCAGGAGTCCCTCCGCAGTGCTCTCACTCCGACATTCTTCGAGGTCACCGCTTCACCGCGCTGAGCCGGAAGAATCTAACAGTATTAACATCCACGCGGACGATGACGAAGAGCACCATCTGCGGCCAGTGGTCATCCGGAAGTATGCCCTGCATAGCCGGTGTAGTGGGCGGAGTATCCGTCTACTGCCCACCAAATCCAACATGGTCAGGGCCGACGCCCCCTCGACCAATCCTTATGGTAAGAGAAGCGGGACACCATGTGAATGCGCTCATCATGAAATATTGTTCGGGCTGATATGTTTTCCTTCGATTTTCTCTCGGGTTATCCTTTAAAA
Organism: Paramacrobiotus metropolitanus; assembly: GCF_019649055.1. NCBI lineage: Eukaryota > Metazoa > Tardigrada > Eutardigrada > Parachela > Macrobiotidae > Paramacrobiotus > Paramacrobiotus metropolitanus. The sequence continues at coordinate 361,595 of NW_026570246.1, forward strand.
TTTCACATGTCATGCATGTACAGCAGGGCATTTTGTGGTGTCATTATTCTCACAACCTAGAAAGACGCTCGACTGAATAGAAACACTGGTTCACGTGCACGGCGAACACATGCGAGTGCAGTCGGGCGAGATGAGCAGTGCACACGGTTTCCCCGTAAACAACACTGCTGCGGCTCCGCAGACAAACATGCGATTCCATCCCTTTGAGCGTGTTTAGCTGTGCGGGAGATTATCCAATTGTGCCCAGGCCCATCTATTAAGTAGCACACAGCATTCCGCGCGATCGCCATGCTGCTTCATTGCAAGCGAGCACGTTGTTGCTTAGTTGTTTGCGCGAGCCGGTGGCGGTTTCTTTTTGCTACCGCTGTAACACATACTTCCGCTTCTTTGGTTGGTCCACTAATTAAATCCGTAATTACCGGCAATTAACTCATCACGCAAACCCCAGTACCTGGATGATTGTTTGGAAAATCATGTGTGTTTGTGGCCGAGACGAACCAGTGTTTGTGTGGTGATGCGTTCGCGGTGTCTGACACGTTTTTCCCGTACTTTCCACCTCGCTGCACGCGCACACGGGCTGTATACTGTAGGACGCTACTGGTCACGCACGCACAAGCAGGCTACCGGACAGTGAAATGCCCATATACAATCAATTATACCGTGCCGATCGCAGCTAGCAGCAGCGGAAAGATGCGTGATTGAGATGGCGATAATTGCAATTATAAGAGAGTGTGTGTATACACAGGAGCTGTCCATCAAACAACAACTGATAGTGCTGATAAAATTGTTTTCATGCGGCTTAATTTCCCTATAGAAATATTCATCAGATAACTAAAATATGCAGAAATCACTCACCTTTCTAATGGAATATATTTCACGAACAACGGTTTACTTGCTGACCTTTGTGACACATTTCTGCTTAAAATTTTTAAATAATTTTTTATCTTAATTTTTCAGGAGTTATTTGGTAAATTTAGGGCGGTGGTATATGCAGAATTCGCCGGCATTTTGTGGAAATTCTTTGACGAGCACTGAGCAGGTTTTTAATGCATGATGAGATGATCACAGCGTTCTGATTCATGGAATAGATAATTAGGAAGACTTGTTGAACTCTGCTGTAAGGAACCCCGATGGGTTGCGAAAAATAGAAAATAAGGGGCCTTTTATGTTAGTATGTAATTAGCTTCGCAGCACTGGCAAAGCCGTTAGAGACCTGTATCGCTACAGCAAGCCGCGATACAAGAGAGTTATTGACAAAATTATTCCAGTGTTTAGTGTGATGTTGAAATCAACTACAGTCATTTAATGTCAAAAGCACTTAAATTCAACGGTCAATTTTCTGGACATCTGCGTAGAAGGTTTTGCGTCCGCGCTGGCTGTAAATTTTCCATTGAAAACGGGACCACACAATCGCTGACGAGAGAGTTACCCCGTAATTAGAACCAGTAATTAAAAATTTTGACAACTGTGGTCACGCATGTTGCGGTGAGGTCAAGTGAAGCGGGTTTGTTTCGTCAGTGGGGCTTTCCTTCTGGACACGCGTCGATATTGATTTGCGCATGCAGGCGCAATGAAAATCACACCTGCATCCAAACGGAAATCGATGCAGCTTTGATTCGGTCGTTACGAATAAACGAAAATCCACTGGTCCAACCAAAGCCGCGTACAACTGCAGTCTGCAGTTAATTTTGGTATATCATTTAGTTTTGTAATCCCTTTATCGTTGTTTGTATAAAACAATATTTTTGTAAAATTAAAAACTTTAATATATTATGCAGTATTATAAACGTTTTACCAATAAATTAATGTACATATTATGGTAAGTTGGTAACTGAATAACGTTCATGCGAATACAGTTTTCTTTGGAAACTGGAATACAGACTACATGCTATGCATTATGCACGTATGCTCTGAGCTGCGTGACCTGCGGCATTCCACAAGTATCAGTTCTTTATAATTAGCAGATAATCAACCTTACAGAAATTTTGACAGATTAAGGTGCCATTGTGTCGCGTCAGTGACGAAAAAAACCACTTCGACCACCGATCGCAAACTGTACAGATACATGAAAAAGCTAATTTTCCGCGCGTGCCGACTACTGTGCACTATTCACTGCATTCGTGCGCCATTCTCCGCTGATTAACCATTTTTTGACTAGCTGTCGAATATGTTACTGTAGCCTGTTGAACTGATTGTGATTTAAAATTATAACCCGTATTCGGACGCCAAAATCGGAGAGCGAGTCACCAAAATACAGAGAATACAGTATCGTGGTATCATTGTAAAATTTGACAGGGCGCAGTGATGCTGTTGGGCAAAGACAAGTTAATTAATCGCAATAACGAGACTTTGTCGGTGAAAGAAGAAGCGCACAGCACAACACCCATCCGCATGGAGCCACTCTCGCGGGGTGTCCATAGTGTTTTCTTCAGAATCCTCAGCGGGTAGTTCTGTCCATCGGCTTTTGACAATTTAGTTCAATGGACTAAAAAATTTCCTAACCGCCGCGCGACAGTTTCTCGCTAATGCATGCGACAGTGCAAGTAGCCATAATAATATATTACATTTAATGCTCCTATTATTAAGGTAAAGTGCATGTACAATGACCTGTATGAAGTGTAAATATGTACAATCGCTTGGACACTTTTTCTTTAAAATCTCCATTTACAAGTTTAGCCCCAGCGATCAGATTTGACCTTAGGCTACGACTGAGCCTTTCGCTGTCTGGGCAGCTGTAATGGCCGCATTTGTGCCAGCATTGAGCAACATCCCTTAATTTTTTACAGCAACTCCAAAATACCCTTAGGAAGGGAACAATCGCATAAACAAGTATAAATCGTATTATCTGATCAATGTCGTTTATACCTATAATTATTTACGACTTTCCTATATAATCATCCGTGTATTAACATAATACGATCAGCCAGTATTGGAGTGGCAGACTAACGCATTCGACAATATCAGAGGACGTTTGCCATGAAAATCTATCGGCAAAAAACGTGATACGAGTGCTGTTTTGACCTTGGCATAGCGTTAAATAAGCAGATATAGGTTTCACACCATGTAATTAAAGTGTCACTGGAGGAAGAGAGAAAACACAAGAAATTGTTATGGCAGAAAATATTTTGCACTACTTGTACACATATTTCCGGAAGGTTTTTTTGCCGTTTTTCTGACATATTTCTGCTTTGATAATTACAGCTCAACTTACAGTCCGATCTGTCCGACCGGGAGAAGTCAGTATTTCCAATGATATCACCCGACTGTTCCTTTGTTTCAATCGCCAAGGGAAACTGATTATGCGGGTAAGTTAAGCCGCAGCGTAATAACAATAATCATTATTTATTCGCCACTTGGTAATATGATCGGCATGCACCACGTCATGCCTAAGCCTAACCCCTATAAACAATTGGCTTCGGGAATATTGAACGATCAATATTTCATTGCGGGTTAATATACACACATCTGCATACGACAACTGCTAATTAGTCCGCTCACTCCGCTACACAGTCGGTTGTATAGTGGAAAATTTTAACCCAACAGATTGTCAGTGTAGACTGATCAATCATGTGAACTGCAAACTCTGACAGAAGGTACAAATGGGATGGCCACACGTGTGCGCCCCGTGAGGGGGCGCACAAGATCTAACACCCGGTCGTAACAGCGGGACGACGGGATGCGCGCTGGGCAGAGGGCCGCGGTGCACAGCGGATCATCGTCATGGCTAATCAAGCATACTCGCCTTTCGCGCCTCAAACAGCACTGCAGCCATACATTTGCTTATGCAGTGGAAAAATTAAGTCAAGTATTCCCCACTTGACAGCGCGGTTAAGTTTCAAAGTCATTCAGCTACTCCAAGAACACTTTCTCACCATACTGACAACGGCATTGTTATGCATATATTAATCATGGATAACAAACAGATGATACTGTTTTTGTTGTACGACACACTTCATTGGTCGTATATTCACCGTAAACTTCTTCACACTTAACAGTCACTGCACTCTGCTGCTGTGCCGTTTTTGCCTAAAAATTACCATAAATCAGGACATAACCGTTTCGGCGTTCAGACCGTAATGGATTTCCTTCTGATGCCGATTTCAACAGGTGGAGTCTCAGTTAAGGACACCTTTAATGGCTGACCATTTAGCCAAAAAGTAAAAGTGCACCGGCGCACCCCAAATGTGCACCGACATCGCAGGAGTTCGGACCGGCTAAAGTGCCGTTAAATTGAATCTTCGCAGTGAAACCTGTCATTATCTTGTTCGCCCTTTTTTGCCTCCCCGTCCGGCCTGGTTAACAATGAATAGACAATGCATTTTTCTTCCCCATCAAAATAGCTCCACTGGGCTGCAGGCCGTCAGGGTCGGTTAGCCGAATGAGCGCCGGTAGACGTATATATATGCCGCCCGCAAAGGTGACACCGACAACTCGCCGTGCAGGGGGCATTGATCATTGAGGGTTTATTAATTACAGAGTAAACTCCGCTTGGACAATCGCCAACCGGGCATATACATATACTGCTGATTCTCTCTCTTCCCCTCATCCTGCCGCAAATTACCTTCAAGTGTTAACAGCTTGCAAATTAAGAAACAGTTACACATAAACGCTAAGCAACTGTTTCGCTGTGTGCACAGTGAGCGCCTTAATTTCCAGGAAATGAACTGCAGTCCACCGTCGATCATCTAGTGGCAATCGCGAAGGGGACACAGCGTAAAACAAAAGAGCGTTGTGTATCTTGTGCAAATAGACGGGAAGTCCATCAAAATGGTTATAGAGTTCATTTTGAGGACTGTGTATATACGGCGCATTAATGCGCCGCGCTTCCCCGGCAGTCGAAGGTGTTCTTCCTGACCCAGACCAATTTAAGCCCATCCGCAAACAACCACAGCCGATTATTTCCTTATTATAATCCAATCTGTTGAAGATTTAGACAGTGTTACAATTCACACAATTTCCGGAATCAAACTGTGAACACGCATGCCTGGGCGTATTTCATAAATTGTTCACAGAATGTATTATTTTATAAGTGGAAAATCAAATATTCTTCATATTTCATAAGTGAAGTATAGGATTTAGATTTTAATTTAGACCATACATGCACAATCAGAAAAATGGCTTTTTAAATTAATTAGTTATAATTTTTTTTTATTTTCAGCCGGAATATCGTGACAAATATTGCGGTTTTCACGAATTAAATCCAAAGAAAAGCCATTTTGTGATACAATCCGCATACAACAAGACCTGGTTTGTGGGATTTGGTCGAGACGGCAACTCCCTGCGGGGAGCGGAGTACGTGCGCAAACTGGACAAGAATCGTGGTTGTTACAACTTCATGAAGTCCGGCGAAAAGGTCTACCAGAGCATGTCGGACATCTCCCACGAACGCACCGTCCAACAGCACAATAATCTCAATCAACTGCTTGATAAGCACCTCCCTAGTCGGAAGTTTTATTCCACTGTATACCCCGGCAGCCGGCAGGCGGCAGCACCGGTGACGACAGCAAGGAGAAAGACCACTTGAGACATGCAAATCTCATTCTGGACCACGAATACCAAAAAACATTGGGGAAATGGAATCTCTATATCTCTCTCTCTCTTCTGAATCTTGTAAAATTTTTTTTTGCAAAATGGACCATTGCTCCCGGAAAATGGTTCTAACAGTGCTCTGTGATCGTTCCCTTGGAAATGTCCATCAATGTTTGATGGCTGACATCCCCTGCAAAAATGCGTTTTAACCGCATATTCGGCATTGACCGCGAAATCCTGCTTGGGCATGGATCGATGGATAGTGCATATTTACCACCGAAGTATACATTTTACCTCGCCAATATTCACACATATATTCGCACAATATATGCTGCACCTTTTTCCGTCCAAAGAGGAATTACATCTTCTGCCGGTTTTATTGATCCAGCCAGAAGTCGCTGAAGATGGACATTAAGTGTATTTTTATGGGCAGCGCGCATGCCGAGTGGTGGGCAATTTGAATTGGGCGAAAACTCGTGCTTATGCTGGCGGGCGCTTATCAGACATTTATATTATGCCTACAGTGTTTGTCCACTTTGAAGCGTCAACATATCAGTGACCACGCGCGCCAGAGTATTCGTGTATAAAATGTGCCGTCATCCTTCAACGGCGGATGTTGTGCTGAAAAGGCAAATGAAAAGTCGGATTTTAAGTGGGCACGGATGCTGCATTACAAAACCACAGAGAGTGAAAGACTGGACACTGCCAAGTAAATCAACATCATTAGTTGTCTGTATCGGTTGTTTGATCAGAATCGGCCACATTATGTGTCCATCATATTACTGGCCCTGCGCGAAAGATGCCTTGGAGTTTTCTCTCGTTTTCGTATGAATGTGATTTTCACCTCCGATATTTTCCATAACTGACACATTCCACCGGACACGCATACATCATTCAAACATTTGCTTCACTGCGATGCAGTGATGCGAAAGAGAGAACGCAGAGAAAGCCAGTCTTAACTGACCACCGTCAATGCATTAATTCGTACCTGTCCCGATGCATATATACGGCAGCAACAACGCGAGCACAGGATGTTTAGAAAAGCCCATATTTGCCGGACGCCAACAATATTTGCTGCGACGGAGGAATTGTCGTTTTTTGTTTGCTTTTTGTCTGCAGTCATACCAAAATGCTACGGAGCATTTAAATATAAGGTTTTTTTGTGAAATGTTAAGTTTAGTGTTTTTGTAAATTATCACAGGGTTGTTTTTATTATTTACGGCGCTACGAGGTTTTAAGGATCTGTTTGTGTGTGCAGGTTGTTGTGCAGCTACCTCTCCTCGTTACATGGTATGTCGGCGTTGGTTTTTACGGTGAATTGTTTGTTTTCTTTAACTGCATTTCTGTTGGCACAAATATCTCAAGATCCCTATTTAGTGACGTTATATTTATAATGTATCTCCGCGTTGTCGTGTATGGATTATATACATGCTCAAAAATTGTCTAGAGTTTCGATGTGGTCAATAATATATAAACCTGATTAACGAGTTTCGAGCGGTTTCATGGTTGTTCAATTGATCCACTTCATACTTTCAAGAGCTAAGGTTAAGCGGGAGCTTTGGCTCATCTATTACCTGTTCAGCGCCTACTTTTCCCGTTTGTTTATCTAGGAAGAACACACTTAGCAATACAAAGCGGAAACAATTTGCCGATCGCAAAAATGCGCAGCGAGTTTTACGTCATGGCACTCACACATACTCTGTACAAATCAAAATACTACACTTATTCCGAAAGCAAAATGCTTACTTAATAAGCTGCAAGTGTTATTTATTTATTTTGATGCTGATACTCTACCGCACAACTTGTCCGCGTAAAAAAATCGTTACTTAATTAAAGCCAAAGAACTCAAGTAAATGTTTATGAAAAATTGCGTGTCGCCACATACATAAAGTCGCCGCCGTATATCGCCATAAGCAACACCGTAGACGCTTGACAATTAATCGCAGCCCATGTCCAATTCATTAGTCAGACACAATATTGACAGATAGCTTGCGTAACTAATGGTGAAGAATCATTCATCAATTTTGGAAATTTATCATTTTTAATAGAGGTCATAATGCACAGATTGCAACACATCCGCGCATCGCATTACCCCCAGTACAGCTTTCAGTAACAGAAACCATAGTGCTGTAACGCATACACTATCGCACTAAATATTGGCGCCATCTAATTATACGAACGACAATAAATAAATTTATTTAGAAAAATGTATGAGCGCGTCAAAAAGAATGAGAAATTGGTGGTCAAATGCATACAGAATAGTTGTTGTGCTGCTAGCTGTCTGATCATGACCTTCGTCAGGCATTTACGTTATTATCTGTACTGGCTAACCGAATAAGTTCTATCTTTCTCTGCTGGGTATTTCTTTTTGTTTATTGCATAATTAGAACACCGATTTATCAGAAATCGATAATCAGGGACTGAAAAAATTACTTATCAGTTCATGCAGTCACCGAAATTGGGATACCAGTGCTAAATCCACTAAAAAACACCGTATTATATGTATACCAGTACGTATTTTTTATTGCAGCAATACCAGTATCGCTGCATCGGTTTATACAGATTATATTACGCCAATTCGAATTAATCGTTTAAAAATTGAATAACCAAATTGAATAACCAAACATCATTGTGTAATACGGATAATGTAAATGTTATTACTATCACGCTAACAAGATCTAGATCATTAGCCTAAGAAAATCATAATCGACCGGCGTATAATGACATCAAAACACAAGCAAACATCATACTTATGCTCTGATTGTCGTATGGACGATAATTACAAGGATGTGCGAGCATAACCGCCGCGTAATGCATAATAATTTATGGAATTACAAGTCAGCAGAATAATGACTCCTTTCAGGAGTAGCACTCATTCCGCCAGACTGGACATTCACATAATAAAAAAACACAACCCCATATCGGGCGACATTCCGCGGCTGTAATCCCCAACCAGCGGCCACTAAATTGTATTGCGCCGCTTAACACCGAATTGTGCGGCAAATGCCGTCTTCTTAGCGCACATTTCGCCCTTTCATCCAAAACAGGATAATGAGGTAGATAAGCGGTATTGTGTCTCATTGTCGCCCGCTAAATCCCTCTCATCATGTGCGGAGGAGGATGGGCCCAACACTCTGCGTCGGCTTACGAATGTGTGGTCGTGCACATGCGTGATATCTTATCCAGCCGCTTGCCGCTCCGACATCCCGCGTGAGTGTCGCGAGTACGTTTCGCGTAATCGAAAGCTGCGCTCCTTCAAGGTCATAAGAGCTGATTAACTACGCTTCAACACGTCGTACAGTTAATTAAGGAAACTTCATTAGGCTACTTCAAACAATAGCATTAACTGTTTATCCACACTTCACATATTATTCTGCTTTCCCTGAAAACCATCTGGATTAACGCCGCTGCATCGAACAAACACGATCACAGCTTTCGCGGACTCTAGAAGTATCCGCAAAGAAGGCAATAACGCGCCGAATTGGTCACGGATGCATACGTATACACAAAAATTGGCCACTTTTACTCATCAAAGTGTGCGCTGCAGACTTAGTTATCTTACAACAAAATGTGTGATTAAAAACTTAACAACATCAAATAATCTCATGATAAATCCTGCCAAGTATGTCTGGAAAAAACAGCAAATGCGTCCCTCGTACAATTCGTACTCAAATCGATAAATTTTTCATGAACTCGTTCTCCTTCTAAAATTGCACAACGAAACGTTTCTGTATTTATTGGCTGCGTATCTTAGAACAGCAACAAATTTCAAAACTACATTTATTCATATTTTTCCAGACGGATTCTGAAATTACATAAGAAAAACAATTCCGTTACTGTTATTTCGTCCAGCACAACAAAAGCCAAAGCGCACTGCTTTTCCGAAAACGTTCTTCTTCCGCCGAAACGTTTTACTTTTCAATCTAAAGCAAAACCTGGAAATGTTCGCTAACAAGACTTTCCCGGCAACGGAAGTTCAGAGAAATCACCTCCAAACCATCAGGCGCATATTATCCACCACCTTCCGAATGCTCATCCGCCTTCCTCCATGGCCTCCTCATCGTCCTCGTCCTCCCATTCATCTTCACCGCTCGTCACGTCCGCTTGACTGCTCTCGGCCTGGCACTTGGGACAGGTACAATGGAATAAGTAGTGTTCTCTGTAACAACCACAAGATGCCACCATTATCAAATTGCCTGCATCAAAATCCCGCCATTCAAACGCATCCAGACGGAACAGCACGGCCGGCACATAACTTCTCTCTCTTTCGACTTGTCATGCGGCATGGACTACCATATGGCATCAGCCATCCCTCCAATAATATTTTCCCTTTCATACCGCCTGACTGCACTTCTTCACCCTCGCTATGCGCCGAAACGTGCCCTCCGCCAGGGCTGCCGAGGAAGTACGCCCCAATCAACATACCGTAAAACTTTTTGCCGACTGTGCCGACTCCGCTCCAACTGGCATTCCGACAGGTAGCTGATGACAATTTCATCGCCGGGATTTATGGGCTGTGTAGCCGTTAAGGTCAACGTAAAATCATTGCTCAAGAAGTTCACCTGGGTATTCGGCTGGCAGCTGTGATTACCTGTAACAATGATACTATACATAAAACCCATTCCGTGTTTGATCATAAATATTTATTCCAAAATCCGTTATAAACCAACAAATAAAATACAAGAAATAAAGCAATCTAAGCACACCGCTTCTCTTCATAACCTCTCACAGAACAAATTAGTCATTAAAATGATTCAATTATCTTGTTAAGTAGATTGACTACGATTACATAACTTATTTACTAGACAGATTCAGATTAATCGCATTACAGAAAGTGCAATCCGTCTAGGAATTATGAAACACTTCGACTACAGCACAGATAAATTTTTACAAAGTCGAATCAAAGCAAAAGAATAAAGCAAGCAGGACAATCTTTTATAGCTGGGTTTGGTAACCCAGATACTCACAGGCACGTTGCCGCACAAACAGAGCTGAACCTTCGTTATCCATGAATTCTTCTCCTGTTCTATCTTCGATAGCAACGTACACCGCGGTAATCAATTCCGTGGTTTCTTTATCGGCATTTGGAAGGTGGTTTACATTCTTTTGCCACATTCCAAAAGATCTGCAACAAAAGAAGAGGAAGCAATAAATAAGCAACTGATATTTATTTTGCAAACATACTCGGTTCGCGTAGGTTCTAAAAACAGTGTTACATTTTGAAATACTACTCAGCTCTTCAAGCTCGCAATCAGTTTCTGAAGCTTTAAAAAAATAAGCAGTAACCCGTATGTAACGGATATGAAGAAACAAAATTTTATAAAAAAAGAAAAAACGTCAAGGCTGTCGGGAAAACTCCCGTAATGCAAAATACATACATAAATATACCACTATACAATAATAAACAAAGACGTCACTAGAGTCTAGACATTTTGTTATAAAACGTCTAAAAGCAGTTGCTCAATATCAAAATAACACGAACGATTATACTGATGCATTTACATTGTTGCACTTACGATGTGCCAATTCCTTGAGCATTCCGTGCGAAGATCGCAAAGAGGGACAGGAAATTACTGGCGCTCCACCATGATTTAATCGCTTCGTCTTTGAAAGCACTGGCCAGCAACACTCGCATGGCATCCAGTTGAACCTACAATTTTCATATTTTTCATCCCCAACTCCCCCGTCGTCGGTCAGACCACCGCGCAGACCTACTTTAAACTGCTCCCCAAGCACTTTATGCGCAATCCCTTCGTCCGCGTTGACCGCATCGCTTTCGAAGCGGTTCAAGGTTCGCAGCAGTTCTTCGCGGTCCTTCGCGTCCGCTTGCTGATACATGGCCGCCACCTTAGCCATAATCATAATATTGAAGGATTCCGGTGGGAAATGGATTTCTTTCCATGCATTCCGCAAGATATTCAGTGGATGCGCGGGATCATGCGGATTGTGGCACAGTGTGCGATGATAGCGGCGTGCTGCTTCGTCCATACAGCTGACAGAACAGTACATCACAGCACACCCCGGACATGACTGGAAATTCTTCGGATTGACCGGATCCAGCTCCGGATGAGGGAGAGCTAGAGCGGGGATACCGGAGAGACGTTGCGCATTCTCCTGTGCTGTTTCCAGGGGGGATAAACAGTACTCGCACGCACGGTATCCGCAGTCTTCGTTGTATGCGAACTGACAGCAGACCAGTGGTTTCTCGTGCAGCACGACATCTCCCTTCTCGAATTTTTTCCGCGCAAAAAGACCGTTCCCCTACATAAGCATAAGCAGTCTGCAACCGGTATATTAAACTAACAGAACCGATATCATAAAAGCGTTAGGAAGCTCTAAAATGTCAGCGCAAACGAAAATTGTGAAACATATGGAAGTTCTGAGTTTAAGCAACAGCTACTCAGCGCCTACCTTTCGCGGCCCGCTTTGTCGCTCTTCCGTAAAATCTTCCATTTCTAGTACTTTATGGGAAGATCAAAACTAAACCGGCCCTAAATCATGCATGATCAAAATGATAACTTCCAAAATCCAAGTTCCAACAAAAACTGCAAGAACGAAACCCATGCATTTATAGCCGATGAGCGATGTGCGGCTTTTAAACTTATGAGTTATGACGATTTCCAAACTTTTGCACTGCCGCCCGTGGCGGACGAATTACCGGAAATAAGTCCTTGTTTACGTTTCGGTTTGTCGCGGCTTTCTTTTGTAACGCTGTCAGATGTTTTCGTTCGTTTTTTGAAGATACAGTAATAAGTAATAAATAACAATACCGATCACCCAGTTTACATTACTTACTGTTAAGATTCGGTTAATGCTTGTGCAGGAGCGATATGTGATGCGAGTCCGAGATGTGCAGGAGCGCTGGAGTAACTTCGTGACAAACGAACAACCTCGTTTCCGCTCAGACCATCGCGATACTGTAAACTTCAAAAGGTAATCTGGTAATGAGATCGCGATTTTGTCAGGAATTTCGATGTTTGGTATCACAAGTCAGGACTGAATCGCGTTAGCATTCGTTGAAATGTCAAAAGACCAGCAAAAACCATGTTCGATTGAACCTTCGCATGCGGAGTACCGCGAAGAGGTATGTAGACGACAGCGTGGTTTGGACTGGAGAAACGGCACGGCGCTTGTCACTGGCGCAGGCGCAGGAATCGGGAAGCCGTTGCGTTGGGCTTGTGCAACAAAGGTCTTCGAGTTGTTGCTGTGGACAAAAATCATGATGGGCTGGAGGTAAGTGCGACAGAACGCTAAAAACCGTGGAGTGCCTTCACCTGTTGCTTCAGTTACAAGCGCTAAGTTTACACTTTACGGTATAGTGACGGGTATATCTATACATTCAGTATATTAAATTTTATGTTGCTGTGTGTGTCACTTCGTCCACCGCTAGACGAGTATGGATTGAGATTTTTGTAAATATCATCCGAATACACGTAATTATTTGGCAGCACGAGTTATTATTTGGCAGCACGAGTTCAGCATTTTATTAATCCAAAAGTGATTTTTATACAAGTGTAACGTGTTTATGATATTGTTGAATTCAACAGCACTGATATGCTGACTGCGAAATACAGTATCTTCGTGGGTTTTTTTGCTTTTTTGGTTATTGTTATCGCCAAAAATATTCTGATACAATTTTCAAACCGATTTGAATGGGAATATATGTTGCAGAAAATGGCATCGAAACTGGACGAAGACAGCCGTGAGCGCTTGTCAGTTCGTATGTGTGACCTTGGACGAAAGGAGGATATAAGCGAACTGTTCAATTTCATCGAGAGTACCATGGGAAGACTTGATGTCTGCGTTAATTGTGCGGGCTTTTCTCACTACACCACATTGACTGATGGGGATGCCGAACAGTGGGAGCAGATGTTAAATGTGAGTACGGTAAAAGTGAAAACGAACGCCCTCTATTTCTTTTCGAAACTCAACTGTTGTTTTTTTTCCATTTAAACAACAACGTCAGTTGCTTGTTACTAATCCATAAACGTATAGCATTCCCGCGTTGAATCTCGATGCAAATGTGTTCATCTTGTTAACGTTTCGGTTTGTCACGGCTTTCTTTTGTAACGCTGCCAGATGTTTTCATTCATTTTTAAAGATACAGTAATAAGTAATAACAATACCGATTACCCAATTTACATTATAGCCATTTAATGCCAAAAGCATTAAATGTCGTTAACGCAGAGCTCTCGTAGTACTTAGCAACGAGGCACGCATAAATCGGAGAAGGGTTCGATGTGTAACGCAAGTGCTCAGTATTCATCGTAAAAACAACTGAACACTGAGACTTCGTAAAAATTTCGCGCAAACAACAACTCTTTTAAACCAGTTATTGAAACTGGGAGAGCGCGTGGTCTTTGAACCCGTAGAGCAGTGGCAAAATGCGAATGGGCGCAACCTTCTGAATGAATTTTATTTGAACCCCGCCCATGCTGGAGCGGATTTCCAGCGTGTTGCACTGCAGTCCGATACTGGAAGGACCACACATAACCGCATTTTCCTAGAGCGATCCCCATACAGTTCCACTTATATTTTCGCTCGGATGGGATTCCGTGCAGGCTGGCTGCCTCAATCCGCGTTCGAGGAACTGCAGCGCACATACCGGCATTATGAGCGCACACGATCCCCGTCTGAACATCATATTCTTTACGTCCGGACAATGCCAGAAAACGCACTTGCCCGAATTCGATCCCGTGGCCGTCCGGAGGAGACAAAAATTACGCAACAGTATATAGAGGATCTACACCACAACCACGAGCTTCTGTTTTCCTCACAGAAACCCCCCGGAATAGTTTCCGTTCACATGGTCAACAACGACGGCGATGTTGAACTACTTGCCGATACTGTGCAGAAGATCGTGGCGAAGCTAGCACAGTCAATGATAATCTCCTAAACGGCCGTACAGTATAAACGTTATTTTCACTTATTCCTTCTAACCAGTCTTATGATTATAACTACTTAGTATTATTATTATATCATCTTAACTGTCTGTTGTGGCTAACGTACGAATTCTGTACTTAATTGGGTAATCGTTCGTATATTTCTTCCCCATTAATTGCTCGTTCTCTTCCTTACACTGGCTGACCTTTAATGTTTATCAGCGAATTTATTTAACCGTACTAGTATTATTCTAGGCTTCCTTGAGTGGTAATCTGCAAATAGGATCTACTAAAATTTTCTGTTTACGGTCAGCTCCTGGTATACGTTCGCTATTGTGTGGATTTCTTCCTTAATTCACTCGATCTCTATTTCTTTCACCGAAGATTTTACTGCAGCTTTCATATACACAATTCCTTAAAAAATTAGCTTGCGGAATCGGAAATTTTCATTACGTACATTTCAAGTACAATATATCTTAATGACAGTCAGTTCTCGTTAAGTCGTACTTATGTGTGTTTTCCCTCCTTTGTTTCTTATATCTTCAGTCGCCATGGCAGCGCATTATGGTATACAATCTTTTATATAATATAATGTGTTTCTTAATAGTCGCTCAATATTTACATAAAAATAATTTAACCGTTTAATAAATTATTTCGTGCTGTCGTACGATTACAGTTCTATAAATATTTCGCTAGAACTACATAAATAACATGGTTAACATTTGTTATTAAAATTTTGTACAAGTATTGACATATTGCAAAATACCTATGCCGCAAATCTGCTTGAGCTAACGGTCTAAGATTCAAATCTGGGTTTAAATTCCATGTGTAATTCCATGTTAAATTCCATGTGTAATAATTCCAGGCAGAATTATCCCACAAGTATTCTTAATACGTGTATTCTTCTAAAAGTTACATCTAGTTACGGGCATCAGCCATCCAAATATAAAAAAGTAATGCAAGTCCGAGTTCACTAACGATAGGTTGTAAGAAAATGGCAAGTGCGAGTTCACTAACGATAAGTTGTAAGAAAATCCTATACTGATTTCGGTGAATTTTCATAACAATACTGGCACAAAGAGTTGAGGCAGTACTCTTTTACCTTTCCTTTTTTTTCCCTCTTGTCTGTCTGCCTGCTTTTAACTAATACTAATTTAGCTGTGTAACTTTTGCTTACTCTAGTTTATTGACTTGCATCCTAGATTCCGTAATGCGACTACTCAAAAATTTCTAATGTTCTCCAGTGGACATAATGACTCAATTTATACTATTTTACTCATTTACCATTACTTTCATATTTTATTCTAGTTTAGTGACGCAATTACTATTACCAGCCGCAGCTTTCTTTAATTCAGCTTACTTTATATACCCTCGTTAAAGCTAACCGCTTCAGTAAGGATACTTTACACATAAGGCCATCACTCTCAAAAATCATACTGATATGCGTTTTTATGAACAATTTTTTTTTCTAACGAACAATTCAAATTCTGTATTGATGCTCTGATTCTTCGGTGAGAATATTTTTTCATAATAAGTACTCATCCAGTTAGTCGATAAGTTTAATCATTTAGACCGTTCCATTGTTTGCAAGGGTATATGATTGATAGGGTTTATTCCTAAGCCATAATTTACATGCTGACCTTTTGTTTTCGCCTGATGAGTGCTCTCTGATGCAGTGGAACGTTTGCATAAATTTTTCAAAAGTATATAATCAAACCTCTTATGGAGATTACAGTAACCGCGTACCCTACTACTGCACATCACCATGCTGACTGCTTATCAAGTTTTAATTTTGTTTTTGTATATAATACTACTAGTATATCGAAACCAACAGATCGCTTAGGTAAACCTTAAATGTTGCATAAATAGCGTTGGAAGCGTTTTATGAGCCGCTGTCTGTTATAGAGACTTCCTCAACCGGTTAATGCCGTTTCTGTTTCTAATAATCATCTAATATCATCTCTAATACTAACTCTACTACGATCATGTCTAATGCGCTATTATCTCTAATACTAACTCTACTCTACGTACGATACTAACTCTACGTATCTGCAATCGCTTTTATGATAGGCGGTATATTTTTTTAATTGCTTCAATCTGCTTGTACAATTCTAGTAATTATAACAATGAATAAATACTTAAACCCTATTAATCATTTCCATGCTAGTGCCAACTCGTATTCATGCCTAATCATTTGCTTTCTTCCATGTCAATGCTCATTTCCCACGTACGTACTCCATGGAATCAGTTTAGCCTCAAGTCCCTCAACGAATGCTCACCCGTCTTCCGGACATGAATGACCCTTGACTTTACCCGCATTCGGCTCTACATCTCCTACATACACCGTTGCGATCCCACCGATTCCCACGCCACATATCAGTCATATGTATTCGCATTCTGCACCTAACTTCGGATCCTTCCGGAATTCGCAATTAGCACCCACCCTATCCGTTACAACCGTTATTTTGTCAATTGTCAAAAATCATATGCAGCAGCACAAATTGTCCGTTTGTCTGAATATGATCTCTCGTATTCGCATATCTTTCAATTCGGTCATTTGGGCCTTTTCTTCCGCTCCGGGTTGGGGATTGCGTTCCGTTTGGGGGTGTCCGGCGCGGCTCGTGTTGAACTGCCCAGCGACCTGCGGTTGCCTTTCGTCGTCAGTGCACCGTACGGACATCGCGCGGCGCAGTAGACTACTTGCCCCGGCATCCGTCAAGCGGCAATACGTTTACACCGAGAGCTCGAAAGCGTTAAAGCCATTTAATGCCAAAAGCATTAAATGTCGTTAACGCAGAGCTCTCGTAGTACTTAGCAACGAGGCACGCATAAATCGGAGAAGGGTTCGATGTGTAACGCAAGTGCTCAGTATTCATCGTAAAAACAACTGAACACTGAGAGTTCGTAAAAATTTCGCGCAACCCTCCCACCCGGCCCTTGTTGATTCAAACCCATGCAGCCTTGTTGTCATATTGTCACATGTTCTCCTGTGTTTTATTGTCACATTTCCTCCTGTGTGCTTTGCGATTTATGGTGAATAAAGGGGTGTCCGGCGCGGCTCGTGTTGAACTGCCCAGCGACCTGCGGTTGCCTTTCGTCGTCAGTGCACCGTACGGACATCGCGCGGCGCAGTAGACTACTTGCCCCGGCATCCGTCAAGCGGCAATACGTTTACACCGAGAGCTCGAAAGCGTTAATTACTGTTAAGATTCGGTAATGCTTGTGCAGGAGCGATATGTGATTCGAGTCGATGCAAATGTGTTGCGGCAGAAATTCAGACGAGCGAGGAGGGTGGCTTTCAGAATCTATCTTCTTCGTTCCTGAATTTCTTTTGTGAACAGTCACCAGGTTCCAATCCTCTCATCGCTTCGAAACCAAGAGACTGCACGATGTTACGGTCTGCCAGTGTACTACAATTTTGTAGTTATTGAGTAGAGAAAACGTTTACGTAATACAATAGTATTTCATCGTCCCAGTACGCGATGACTGGGGTTATTGTTGATGCCTTAACAGAGAAACGTTTAATTTGATGCTACAGATATGACTTTCGGTTATGTTGCTCTTTGTACACCGTAATTGATAGTGCGTAAGACAATTCCATTCTTCCGTACTCCCCCGACTGCTACGTCGTAGTGCTGTTTTTTAGTTCCGAAAACCAACGTTATTAAAAATGCGATTCGATTTTGCTTTTCTAATTTTGGCAGCCTGTCTGGGTAGATATCGGCATGCCCAGGATTTCGGTTATGTTGCTCTTTGTACACCGTAATTGATAGTGCGTAAGACAATTCCATTCTTCCGTATTCCCCTGACTGCTACGTCGATGTAGTGCTGTTTTTAGTTCCGAAAACCAACGTTATTAAAAATGCGATTCGATTCTGCTTTTCTACTTTTGGCAGCCTGTCTGTGTAGATATCGGCATGCACAGGATTTAGATTATAGAATCCGAATTTGTTAACATCCGGTTATCAGAAGGAATTTTACTGCACAAGTGACCTTATGTGACTTTGTAATTTCTTCACTGTTTCGTATGCGAATATGTATTTGGGACATGAGCTTAAATTTAATCAGAGTTACTGAGTACACCCTTGCTAAAAGTCGCTGCCGCTTCTTGCAGTTGTCCACTATTTAGAAAATTGTAGGAGAAGCATAGCAACATGCATGCGTAACAGCACTACGCACTCTTCGACAGTTTGACGCTGCCACAAAATTGGGATTTGGATACTAGTGGCAGCAAATTACTACGCTGTATTATGAAGTGGTTGTACTCAGTGGAAATAACCCAGTGGTGCAGCAGGCTTTGCATTCAGACTATTTTCGCAGCTACTGCGCTGCTAGATAGTTGGGGAAACGATCGAAGTTGTTTGCGATATTGATCGTATCGGCGTTCAAGCTCTTAACGTAGGGTGGACACTTGAAAAGTGGATCTCATGCCGATTTGTCATGATCCCATGGCAGTCCGGTGGCCGGGCATAAGTTGCGAAACGCACACTTTAATGCAGTGACAAAAAAGTTCGAAAAATCACAAAAAGGCAGTGCTGACAAAGGGCATTCTTTGGAAAGTATTTGTAATCATTGTACTTTTGATAGGTTAACGTGCTCGCCGTGGCTGTTTGTTCAAAAGAGGCAATTGGGCTTATGCGTAAACACGGGGATAATTCCGGTCACATAGTAAACATTTCCAGGTGAGCGGATGCTCATGCATCGCAGATGCATTCTCCTGTATAGTGCATACTTATTATTCGTTACGACGATAATAAAAACATGATATAACGGAAAATTGGAAGTCTTTGAATGCGCACAATCGGAGATCGCTCGTAAAGCTCGTTTATGGCAACCTACGAACTGTGCATGAATACGAACATGTACGAACAGTCAACAAAATATTCTAGAAACGTCCAAGGAAAGCTTTGTGGAAGTTTATTCTGGAATCTCTAAGGATAATCAACTGTTGTAACTCGATATTGGCCCTAGTCTCTTAGATTTTAAAATATCTATATTATAATGTACGAACGAACAACAACCGTCTCCTTTTAGATTTAGTTCTATTTAAATAAGTTGTAAAATCATTGTACGATAAAGGTACTCTGTATGTACCTTTACTAGGTAACTCCAGCATTTATATCGTTTGCATATACTAACTTATAACTTGGAAAAATGTAGGTAAAAACCGTTTTTAGTGTTTACTTATGCATATTCAGATCATGGTTTTCATGCAGCAATCTCGCTCATTATGGACCCCCAAGTGACCACAACTATTTGCGGTTTTATTCATGTACCAAATTCGCACTGAAGTCTTTCAATGAAGGATTACGACAAGAGCTTCGGGATCAAAAATCTTCTATCAGGATATCGGTAAACAAAATCTTCCGACTAAAGCGTTGCAAAGTTTATCATTTAGAATTTTTAGAGCATTAGTCCCGGATTGGTTCGCACGGAATTCATGGGTTCTGTATTAAAGACTCATCCAGAGAAACTTGAAAACTACTACGATCAATATCCGGCGTTGGAGCCATCTGATGTTGCCGGTGCGGTTATATACGCACTGTCAACGCCTCGTCATGTGGAAATTAACGAAATTGTCATGTATTCCACAGAGAAAATTGCTGATTATTCAGACTGAAAATGTTTTTTTGAGTTGCTTCTTTAGTAGCGAAAGGGCGTTGTTACAGATATACACTTTGTGAATTTTTGATATTGGACTAATTGTAACGCCGCATATTTAACGTTCATTTTTTATACATAACTGAAGATATTTTCGAACGTACGCGCCTCCTTGTTTCGTAGTTTGTTTTTCAAACACAATAAAATTATTGCACTGGTTGGTAAAATTGGCATACTTTCTCGTGAAAATTGGCATAAATAAAATACTGGCATACTTTCTCCGTCTCGTGAAAATTAATCCAGGATTTGTGCTTGCTACCGGAACTTAACCCTGTGGGAAGTACGTGCCGACCGTGCATCTTCTGGAAATACGGAGATATTCTTTGAAATGTTTCTCCATGCTCCACAAGAAATCTTTCTGTAAGCGTGACCGATCAATCGAGGGCTGTTGTAAGTTTTAACGCTACACGGTGGTGCTAAGTTGGTAATTGATGCTTCCTAAACCACTAAAACGTAACCTGATCGTAGATGCCAAGTCATTTTGTTTACAAGCACGGAATGCGCTGCCGAAATTTTGATAACATTCGCTAACAATAAGCACGCAAGTATGCATTCCTCACATTTTCCGGTCGGAAACAAGGCGCGGAATACAACAAACATAAGTAAGCAACGCAGATTGTGCACTGTCGACCAAAAAAATCACTTCAGAAATTCATAGCGCTGGAACTGTTCTAGCAAATCGTCAACCTATCTGCATAGTTTACAAAAATAGTATAGATATTTCATATATTTAAGTAGATGTAAATATTAGAAGTATTTACAGTTTCACATCCTTTACGTTTAATTTATAGTATCTGTTTATCTATATAAATACAAAGTATATGCGTGTCTTACAAGCTCCGATTTATGCATTCTAAATGGTAGCAATGACAGTAAATGTTTAATAACTTATTTAAATCACACACGTCTAATAGTCTATACGTATACAATGGACTTCAAAATTTTGTTACACTCACAAAACGCGCGCAACCAGCTATTTACCTGTACTCAATCAGCCAAATTCCGGGCTGGCCATCGGCCTGTTGAGTTCAAACACTTGCACCTCACGCATTTCCCAACAAAAACCATCCACCAATATCTCAAACGAAAGAGAAAAAAATTTTATGAATTTTGATACCAAACAAGTTAGCTTTTATGGGATCTGACAGAAAATCGACGCATCTAAAGTTTCTCGTAGACAAAGCATAGCATTTGAATCCACGGTTTGGTTTCAGTTTTCACACAGAAAACGTATGCTCTGTCTACGAGAAACTTTAGATGCGTCGGTTTTCTGTCAGATCCCATAAAAACTAACTTGTTTCGTATCTAAATTCATAAAATTTTTTCTTCGTTTGAGATATCGGTGGATGGTTTTCGTTGAAAATGCGCAAACAGCAAGTGTTCAATTACTGCGCGTTTCCAGTTTATTGGTCATTTGGTCTTGGCCATTTATTTCTATTGGTCATTCGGTCCCGGACCGAATGTAACAAAATTTTGAAGTCCATTGTACATACCCCGTACGAAACTTAATATCTTCAGCTTGCTACGATTTGGGCGCCTATTATTTTATAAACAATTTTCATTTCCTGGTTTGCAGATAAGTTAGTCTGTCAGCATTGCCATAAGTATAACTTGTTACAACAGATGCATAAAACGCCAAGCGAGAGTATGTTTACTGTTTATTCACATTGACAAAGTTAAACGCAGATCCGAAGCAGATCAAAAACGGATTAAATCGGAGACGAATGTGGAGGAAGATCAATAAAACAGTATTAGCAGCGAACGCTTTGATCCTGGCGGAAGGCCAATGGGACATACAGAAGCACAGTCATGGAACACGATTAAATATCAGAATCCCACTACCATGCACCATTACAAAAACAGCACCCAAGGAAAATCGGCATGTGATGGTCAAAGTATGAGAGATGCACAGCAGCGTTGAGCTCAAATCAACAAACATTTCGATCGTCGTTAGCAAACAAACCTAATCGGTCAATGGCAAAACCTCACCGACACAGATGGCTCCGTTTGCTCCGGCTTTAGATCATTTTCGCCAGAACAATGGCGAAGATAACGGAAATGCCAGCGGTGAAGAGTGAGATCTGGTTATGGCCGGCGGCATTGCAGAAATCTCGCGTGTTACAGTTGCACACGCTGGTTGTGATGCCTTGGATAGCTAAAAACCAGGCATTAATGTTAACGCTGTTTATGACCTTTAGATTTACACAGTGGCAACGTTATTGATAAACACAGACGATCAAATTAATATAAACCAATAATAAACCAAAGCTTCCGGATTAGGATCAAACTTGTCAACCTGCCTAACATGTAAAGGAATGTACATGTACATAAAGCGTTAACGAAACTATTCAAACATGAACATCTTTTATGCGCAAATGCTATGTATATTGTGAAAAATAATTGATAAGTATAAGAATAATTATTATCGATTTTATAAGTATTTTATAAAAAAACATAATACCGTACGTGAACGCAGTACATCTGTGTTACAATCTCCACTTACGCGTATCCTTGCACTCATTAACTCCGAGGCCATCTCCACCAGGACTGGGAACTTTACCGCACCCCCGAGCCGCAACAGTCGCTAAAAATTGTCAAATATTAATCATTAGTGAAATAAAATGTGAACCAGTTTACAATCTATCCGCTAGATGTAACAACAAAAATAATTTGTTTTTTGCTCACCTCCAGCCGCAGTGCCGACTGTCCGATAGCAAACGTTTTCACTGGTTCCACAATCTTTCTGTAGATCTGCTGTCGGGTTAATGCAGCCAGATCCGTTACATTCATAACAGCGGATCGCGGTGACGACGGCTACAAATGCAGTGGTGAATTTAACAGGAATTCCGGTGCATAATTCATAAAAATAATTACGTATTTTTCAAGGTTATTGTATTAGAATACGTATCATCACTGTATCAGCAGTAGTAATCGGCGACAACGCTTTATCTGTCGCAGCATTACCGATGCACGAAAGGACAGCAATGGCAATAAGGAGGATTTGGCGAGACATGATCGGGGCCGGTAGGAAGAATCGACTGCAGTATATCCCAAAAGGGTGAAAATAAATCAGGGAGTATCGTTTACCGAATGTGCTAAAAACTGAGAAATGGAAAAGTGAGTAACTTGCCTAAAGACCAGTTGAATGCGGAATGAAGGCATAACCGTAAACTTCAACCATCAGACATGTCCGAGGCGCGCAGTCCATTTTGATGAATCGATTATCGATGGCTTGATTGGTAGGATCCACCGACTAGTCGGTCGTCGTTTAAACCGTCGGCCGAACCGGCCCGTAACCATTCCACGGCAAGCCTATGCGGTAAAACAAGGATGAATGCTACTTATTTTTTAAAACTTCTACTTTGTTTTTTATAATAAAATATTATTTTTTCTTCAAATTTCGTGAGGAAAAGCTATATACAACATCCACGACCACGGGCGCCGACGGACGCGGTTCAGTTAACAGTTTATGGATCCGTAATCGGTCGGGTTAAGCGTTCGTATGGGCGTTACTCCTGCAGTTTTACTACGAGTAGACAATTTGATGGACTTTCTGCCCGCGCAGCGATTTCATCAATTTCTATGGGGACGAATGATTCATGGGGACTTTCCTATCCTCTGCCTATCTCTGAGTCTTACTGACCATGTTCGTCTATGCAGATTTCCTTCTAGCGCTGTGGAGACGCTGTCGGCTGTGTGGTGTCCTTATTACAGAAACCTGTTTCCCTGCCTCCGCAGAATCATATCAAACTAATCAAAGCAAGGCATAACCCGTCCTTCCAGGCGGGCGCCGTAAGGCCCCGAATCCCGGGATACGGAAGGGCATCGTAGTTCATGGCTTACAGAGTAGTCCGGTCGAACAAACGCGGAAGCCGGAAGTAACAAACAAATTCCAAGGATCGGTTTGTGTACTAAATTATCGTAGCATTTACAATTAGTGCAGTGCAGACCGTGATGTCGTTCCTAATATAAATATAAATATTGCATTTATTGTGTGCACTTGTAAGAACATTACGCTGCACAGTACATACGGTTATAGCTTATACCGGTACATACGGTTATAACTTATACCATAGAAATCAGTCAAATCACCCTACTTGTAAGTTGTAGATGTAGAAGCAGTAGTCCCTACAGTTAGCAAAAAATGAATTTTCATTTATCTTTAATAATTATTTCGATATGTACAGTACGAACGCGAGCCCAAATGGCAATGCACTTCGCGAAACACACAAAATACGAGTACTGTACTTACTAACGTCTTACGGTATGCCGTTATGTGTTCGTTCCTGGTTTCTTACATTTTCAGGACGAATACTTCATACATACTGCGTGTTATTTCTGACATTATTTTCAGTTTTCTTCTGGGCCGGGCGGTAAGTAAGTACTTATTTTACTGGTGGTTAGTGATAGTAACTGTAGCTGATGTAGAACAATGACAACTGTTTTTCAGAATTTTATTATTCGATAAATCAGGAAAAACACATAAACAACCAAAAACAGATATAAAAAACGGAGCATAATTGGATAATACAGAATAAAAATTTTAGTCCAACGGGATTATTCTGCCAACACTGCTTTGTCGGTGTTAAGTAAAGATGTATGATACACAAACAAATCTCGTGTTCACGGCATACCAACTGTCCTCACTTCATTTGTGCAAACGAGTTTGTGCTCTTCTCTAGGGCAGAATCTTAATCTGAACATAAATCCAAAGCATTATGATGCTGACTGCGGAACTCCGGATGTGTTGGAAGCATGCAGGAAATCCGATGTCTTCGTTTTGGCCATTTCTTTCGCTTTCCGCGCCTGTTCCCGGAACGTCTCCGCTTTGGCCGTCAGCGCGCTAATTCGGCTGGAAAGCGATTCCGGGCCTTTGTCCGAGGCAGGGGATGCTGCGAAGAGGTGCTCCAGAATGTACAGGAAACCATTGGTCGTTTTGGTGGTGTTGCGCTTGTAGCGCTCCACACCGAAGGCCTGGATGGCCTTCGCGAAGCCGAAAACATGTGATTCTATGCAGGCGGATCGAGCCAGTTCGGCCATGGACGGATCGCTACTAACGGGTTGGTATACGCATTTTTCATCCACTGTCTGCAACGCAGGCCAATAATTACTCACAATGCACACAATTCAGTAAAATAACGAGAAAGCAAAATCAATGGAAATCTGACTAATTATAATATTTAGAAACAATGATGGTATTACTCGTCAATGAGTCGTCATAATGCATCGGGCATTTAAAACTACCGTAGATTAATTTTAAAGTACGTAGTCAGGAAGTACACGCCGATGACAGATCCTACAACCAGAGAATATTTTACAAAAGTATCGGTATTTTAAAGCGCAACGCAACTCAAAGATTCTATTCTATTGATACTTCTTTTTATGGATCACTCCTGTTTGTACAAGGAACGATTACAAAATACGGTAAATCGGGCAATGCATAGCTCTGCCTTCAAAACAGTAATTCAATTTTCTAAAATAGTAGTAATTAGCCTACTGCATGATTTTTGCGATGTTGCTCGCATGCAACATGCCAGCAAAATTTCGGAACAAGAGGCGACGCACCATGACTTTCGTGTAGCCGACATTCTTGGAATACGTCGTCAAGGTTTTATTAACGGGATCCACAATGGATTCCTCCACAATATACACGTGCTGGGGTCCGCGGATGAAGCGCTCGCCCCATTTGGGCATGTGGTTCGTCTTGGACAGCACCCTGATTGTCACGACTTTTCCATCGTCTGTCAGTCGTCGATCCAGTACATCCTCCGACAGCACATGCGAACTGCAAAATTGTGAATTCGTACAGCATACACCAACAGCCAACAGATACCACATATTTCAATTTTAAAGAAAACGCGAGACTGTTCAGTGCACTTTCAGCAACCCAGTGCGAATACTGATGTGAAACTGTGAAAGTCCGACCCTGAGTGCTGTACGTACCTATAAGGGTTCGGATATCGCAGCCAGAACGCGGTAACCAGCTGTTCCCAGGTGTAGGAAAACAGTGATGAACTGTAATAATACTTTCCCGAATGTTCGTGAGCGACCTGATCACTTTTCCCGAAAAACCAGTGTTTTGTCATGGTGAAATAAATCACAAAACGTTATGTGCGCTGCGTAGTTCCTTCACCTTCCTCGAGAACTCAACTGGGACAGAAAACCAGGTCAAAGTAAAGTGAATGAATGCACAGTGCTCGCTGTGTCTAAGCAGACACCGAGGGTAAAATTCACAAAAAGATACAGTAGCAACAATTAGACGCTTTGTAAAATTTGAGCAGAATACAATTACAGAACTGCTTAAAATTCCACAATGTTATCGCCGTCGTCTTAGAAGTTCAGAAATGTGACGTTATTACGTAAAAGTTAAAACTATAACCGGACCAGCAGGGAAATGTGAATTGCGAAAGCATGTGTGCGCCTCTGTTAACACCGCACGCCGGCCGCAAACCTGGCGAGGCTTTTTCGGCAAATTGTAACAGGCTTTGCAGTTCGATTACGTCATCCATTCAGAGTGCAGTCGGTGCACTATCATAAGTCACGGTGCGGCCGTGTTATATGTGTACGGACTCACAACGTTAACATCAGTCGATATGTATCGTCGTCCATCATTACCTTCTCTGAATTTCCGGCTAGTGCTGTTTTTCCTTCACGTCTGGTAAGCGCACTATTGTAGCTTCCACTTTGCATGGGAATTTCCTGGTCGCGCTCATGCTCTCCGACGCAACGAAATTTCTGGATTATGCTTGTGCGAGTGATCGCAATTCGCGAATATAGCCTTAACATCACTTTTTTGTGCATGTCGGTATTTACGTTTCAGATTCCGACGGTTACAAACGATATACCGATTCAGAAGCGTAACGAAAATTCCAACGATTATCATCAACTTTTGATAACGATAACCAAATAATAAATCTAAATAAACGCAAATAAAAGCAAAAAATATGAAACTGCTATCACAACATATCGATTACGAACGATTTGCTCAAAATACTACCACAGAAATACTAAATGCTATTACACTATCGCAAAAGGCCATTAGTGTTTTAATGGAAAGCGTACACGCATACAGATTCACATAAAATGAGCGAAGCGAAAATTAATGCGCCGGTTTTTCATCCGCCAGTGGCTGGCCCGCCACGTACAACTCCGTCGGAGGACATGCGCATATCAGATTCTGGTCGCCAAACAAATCATCCGCTCTCGAACAGCCCGGCCAGACTTTGTTGGTCGGGGTTATCTTGTTCGTCGGGAAGGCTGCTGTGCTGATCGAGTACGGCAGTTTCCAGTCCTTGCCGCCGCCGCCGATATCCCACTGCGTATGCGGTGCCATTTTCAACGGATTCACCTCCCGTGTCCATCCGTTACGAGACGATCCCGCCGGGATACTTTCAATCTCAGAGATTTCTTTCCGAATATCTGCATTTAACAAATTGTTAAACTGGTGCGCTGCATAAACAAAAGTTTTCTGTAAAATTATTGGCGGAAGTTCAATAAAATGTTGACAGTACAGCAAAATGTTCTAAGCAGTTTATTACTTTCCATTCAGCCTTTGCAAGGTCGTAAAGTATTGACTTACTGATAAGAGCATCACAAAACCTATCCAATTCAGCTAATGTTTCTGATTCCGTTGGTTCCACCATTAAAGTCCCAGTGACCGGCCATGACATCGTTGGAGCATGAAAACCTATGATGTACTGTATTTATTCTTCCTGAACTGTGCAGTATCAATATCACAACAGGAAGGATTGGAGACTTTCATGTACCGTAATCTTGCAGACGCTTCGCTATATCTACAGCTTCGATTCCGGCAGATTCTTTAAACCCGCGACAGTCCAGGATGAATTCATGAGCAACATATCCATGTGTTCCACGGCAAAGGATTCGGTAGTGGCTGCTTAGCTTGTGGGCCATATAGTTAGCGCTGAGCACGGCGATCTCCGTAGCACGATGGAGCCCTTTCGCTCCCATCATTTTTATATACGCCCAGGATATCGGAAGGATCCCTGCCGATCCAAAGGGTGCCGCACTGACGGCTCCGCACGATGTGCTTGTCTTATCCGATGAAAAGGGATGGTCCGGTAAAAATGGAGCTAAATGCGATTTCCTAGAAAAGAATCCCTTCGTCGTTGATTCAGAAAACATAAACCTATCTGATTCAATTTTACACAGGATATTTGCATATTAATATGAAAAATATTAAAAATATATTTGCATATTAATAAATATATTTGCATATTAAAATTTCAACTGCCATTACTGGATTCAATTCTTATGTAGCTATAGTATTCGGAACTTACACTCCGATGGGTCCCATGCCTGGTCCACCACCACCGTGCGGTATACAGAACGTTTTGTGCAGATTTAAATGCGATACATCGGAACCAAAATCACCAGGCCGAGCCAGTCCAACTAGCGCATTAAGATTAGCTCCGTCCAGGTACACCTGCCCACCGCATTTGTGGACAAGATCACACATATTCCTGAATTTCACAGAATTACTGTAGTTAATTATCACGAATCTAAATTCAAAAGCTGCTTTTACCGAATGGTGTCTTCGAAGACTCCATTGGTAGAAGGATACGTAATCATGGCGCATGCCAGTCTGTCGCGGTGCTGTTCCGCCTTCTTCTTGAATTCTTCCACGTTGATCGTCCCGTCCTTTGTGCAAGCTACCACCTCCACTTTCAATCCAGCCATCTGAGCACTGGCGGGATTAGTGCCATGCGCCGAAGCGGGAATCAAACAGATGTTGCGATGACCTTGGTTTGTGGCTTTCAAATATGCCATTATGGTTCGTAAGCCGGCATATTCTCCCGCAGCACCGCTGAAGAAAAATAAGCTGTACAAACTAAAATTTCAACATTGCCATTATCGTGGACAAAAATGTAGGAAGGCTAAACACAAATTAAAATAAACAGACACCTATGCATATAAATTTTATACCTGTTTGGCTGAAATGAAAATTTATCGTATCCCGTGATTTCACAAAGATCTCTTTCCAATTCCTTAACCAGCGTTTGATATCCTTTCGTCTGCTCGTGCGGAACAAATGGATGGATGTTAGCGAAGCCTGGCAGAGATACGGGCTAAAAACAGCAAAATGTTTGCAATCCTTCAAAAGAACATTTCCGCCGATGTGGTTGTATGATTGTATCAAAGATGATATACCACTCATACCATCATTTCTGACGCTGCATTCAGTTTCATCGTGCAGGAGCCGAGGGGGATCATAGCGTGCACCAGAGAAATGTCTTTATTTTCCAGTCGTTTAATATACCTCGTCAATTCTGTTTCACAATGGTGGATATTGAAAATTGGCTGCTCAAGGTATTCTGACTGACGTCTCCAAGGATGATCCATGTGGATAAGATTAGAACCAGGTAATGCAGCCTGCACTTTCTTTCCCGTATCGGGCAGCTTATCGGACCCCGTGATTTCTCGTAAAGCATCCGGAATCGTCGTTCGGACTCCAAACACATATAGTATGTCTTCCAGATCCTTCTGCGTAACGGTCTCATCCATGGCCACCCCAATGTCACCATCGTCGTAGTAGCGGAAGTTAATCTTTTTTTCTCGCGCACGCTCTTGAATTTGCCGCATAATGCTGGGATTGCTGTCCGGTACGCCCAGTTTAATAGTGTCGAAAAATGTTTTGTGGCGGAGAACATAACCACAGTGCTGTAGCACGTCGGCGGCCAGTAAAGCGGACGCATGACATTTGGATGCGATGCGACGGAGCCCGACTGGACCATGGTAAACCGCATACATGCTCGCCATATTCGCCAACAGCGCCTACATCAAATAAGTATCAGTATTACGTAAGCTGTAATAAAGAAACTGTTCTACTTTGTTACGTAATAATCAGTGAAAAAATTTAATTTAATTAAGGAATTAATCATTGAGCATAATCGAATTCAAGTTCGCAGAAAAAATATCACTAAGTACTAGAGTAGTTTTGCAGTGCATTGCATGTACTATTGCTATACCTGTGCAGTGCATATATTGCTGGTCGCTTTATCCCGCCGGATATGTTGCTCCCGTGCCTGGAGAGCAAGTCGGTATGCAACTGCCCCGTTCCGATCTCTGTAAGGATAGCATAATGACTATTTCGGTGCTGAATTATACCTGTGCTATTCAAAAATATCTTGGTACTTGCCTGGTAACGCCCACCATGCGACCCGGCATCTGACGTTTATATTTTTCAGCTACACTGAAAAATGCCGCGTGCGGCCCTCCAAAAAACAAAGGAACCCCGAACCGCTGCGTATTGCCCACAGCGATATCACATCCCAAATCACCGGGCGGAACCAACAACGTCAGAGATAGTAAATCAGTGGCACAACCCACAATTGCCTGTGCGAAGAGAAGAGCTTGGGTGCCGCAAAAAATTACAATTCACGAAATGCACTGATCGACGTACGCCTGAGCTTTTATTTTGGCAATTGCATGCTTCAAGCGTTCAAAATCTGGAACCCCGCCTTCTGTATCCGGATACTGGAACAACACACCACCAAAATCTTTTCCGGAAAGGTCCGCTTCCAAAAACGATCCAGATACCACCTCTACTCCAATCGGCCTATACGAATACACTTCTATGAGTAACTATGAAACGTGAAATACAATTCCCGCGACACTTTTAAAAAAAATGTTTACGGCGAAATGTGATTTACATAACTGCCATCCGCAGAAATTTCAACCGTCAC
The DNA here is from genome assembly GCF_019649055.1 of Paramacrobiotus metropolitanus. NCBI lineage: Eukaryota > Metazoa > Tardigrada > Eutardigrada > Parachela > Macrobiotidae > Paramacrobiotus > Paramacrobiotus metropolitanus. The sequence continues at coordinate 392,373 of NW_026570246.1, forward strand.
AAAGCGATAGCACTGTGCAACAAAAGGTCGGCTAGCATCTTTTTTCCTTTTACAATAACTACATGAGCAAATAAACTTACTCGGCACGAGCCTTCACAACTGCGATGGTTTGTGGATGCATTTTGGCATCCAAAAAGAATTTTTTCCTCTTCGTCTGCCGGAATGCAAGAGCCATGGCCTCTCCAGCAGCCGCTGAAATAACCATAAAATTGCATACAACTGCAGTCTCGTTGTAACGTACAATCATGGACTGGATATCCTCCTGGTTCAAATTTTGTTTCGTAATGTTCTCACGGTTACGTACTGGCTTCGTCCAGCAGGGACGCATTGGCTATCGGCAGCCCAGTCATACTGCTGACCATTGTCTGGTAATTCAGCAGGCTCTCCAGTCGTCCCTGTGAAATCTCCGGCTGATAGGGCGTGTACTGAGTGTACCATCCTGGATTTTCCAAAATATTACGGACAATGGGAGCGACTGTGCGGGTGTTATAGTATCCCAGGCCGAGATATGAGCGCCAAACTTCATTCTGAGCAGCCAATTCACATGCTCGCATCATTAGATCATATTCGCCTGAGGAGACCATAAAACGAGCATTCATTATATGCAGTTCAGAGAATTACAGAATCATTACTGGTGGCACGGTGCTGTAATCTAACAACATGCCATTACAATGCTTAATACTGCTTCGCATACCAAATCTGTAGTTCTAAATGTTTAATTTTTCAAACACAGCAATAATGTACCAAGTGGTTTTTTATTTCAACTATACGGCATAATGATATGACAGGTACATCATTGACACCTCCTCAGAGAAAGAAATTTACAAAGTCAGAAGTGCCAGCTGTAAACAATATTAACGAGTAACCACCGTAGCAGTACACAGTACTTGCCGGCAAAAAACCGAAACACACAATATTAATATAGATATACGCACTTCATAACATTAGCAAGCTGGCCAGCATTCTTACATCGTATAAGTACTTCTATATACTATCGAAGATCGTGTTATACAAATAAAATTAATCGGTTATGTCTTTTCAAAATACAACAATATCAGTCAAAAACAAATACAGTATTCAACAGTTACTATATACAGAACTTCTATGAAAGTTTAATTCATACACAGAACACAGCGCCAAAGCGTTAACAACGTTTTTAATTCGCTGCACTCGTACGTACCTAAAGGAGCGTCCATCTGCAGTTCTCGGTTCAAAAGGATGTCTTCTGGTAAAGTTTTCTTCAGCAGGTCTTGAAAGTCCTTAAAGCATTAAACAGGGTAAAATGTTTGTGTAATGCATCAAAAACTGTTGAATAACTTATGCAGTAAGATGCAATAGCACAGATAATTTACCATAAGTAAATTATATTATCATTTGTGATTATTTATCGGTAATGATGTTATCCGTGTAGCTATTCTAATATTTTTTGACTTTTTGTTACCTTGGCCCTTGTTTACCTAAACCTTTTAAACATTAAGTTTTAACTTTTAATAGTTAATATCACACATTAATGCTTACAGCGTGCAGCTTTTACAAGCTGGGCATTACTTAATTACCTCGCATCCAATAAAATTCAGCATCTTATCACGCTCGGCTTCCCGCGGACCGATATGTCGCTGCGCAAAGTTATCATTCCCTCGGAAAAATTCTTGCAGAATCAGGGTATTCTGCTGATCATGTTGTTGCGAATCAGCAGAAGCACTGTTGTCTATCTGAACGCTTTTCGACGGACGGGGCACATTATGGAATCCGGTGGTGGAAGACACCAGCCGCAGCTGTCGGCCCTGTTGCGCCACATGATTCCGCAGACTCCACACATGGACGGTGGATGGTAGGGATGGACCAGGAGCTCCCAGCTTGCCAAGGATGCTCTGGAGGAGACGCGAACGGGAAAGCTACGGATCGCCATTATGTCAAGGTGAGACACGCACCCACAATTCCACGAATAGTAGAGCGCCTGCAAAAGGCTTAGCAGCACTGAAACTGTAAGTTGTACTGTTGCAAACCGTCTTGTAAAACCACGGCGAATATTGGATGAGTCACTCACATCAGCTGTTAGCTGCCTTGTTATGCAGTCGTATGCATGTGATGAGAAACCATTAAACGCAAAGTTATAGCACCGTACTTGCCAAAAACTTGGCAGGCGCTTCCGGTTGGATTGTTACGTACGTTGGAACTGTTGCAAGTTGCAACCATAAAGTGTCGTACGTTTATGTTCTCCTGTGCCAAGTGTCCCACTGTCCAGAGTGCAGTGTACATTGCTTTGCTGAAGTATTTAATGCGGTTCTTTGGTATTAAGGAATTATTGGGACGTTTTGGCGCATTGTGAATTTTTGCCCACTGCCAGCTCAGGTGGCTGGTGCCTTTCCGGTTAAAATGGGCAACGTAACGTGATAACAAAATATTAATACGAAGTTACCTTAAATTTCTTGGTGCTGATAACAGCTAATTTGTTAGAAATTTAAACGAACGACCATTCCAACGAAAAACTTTTTTTTGACTTCGCGGAAAAAAATTCACAGCAAAATATTTACCGATTCAATGCTACAGAACAATACCACAGGCCCAAGAGCCAAGACCACAGTACTCTAATTAAGTTAAGCTACCCAATCTACCGAAGCTGGTAATTCGCGTAATCGCGTTCAGACTGTTCAGTCCAAACATATTAAAATTATTAAGACCGTAGTCACCATACTAAGAAAACAAACAAAATAACAATACATGGCATTCCCAGCCTTAACTACCCCTTTCTTTGATTATTGATGTCCCCGAAGGGACGGGCCGATCCCAGAAGTACTGCAATACTGGGCCAACCCAGGCAAGGATGGAGCAAGCTCCAGAGCCTCGCCACGCTCCAAAAATTCCAGTGACAATCGGACCCCCAATGGGGGTCGCGGTAGTTGTCACACTACCGAGAACAGATACTACACTTTGATCTTAGCCAAAAGGCCGAGAAGCGATACCGTTGTGAAAGTTGAGCTAGCTGAGTGCAGCTGTTGAATAAATTACCGACGGCATTTCGGTATCACTTTTTAAGACTTCAGTTCAGAGACTGTTATCATTGTTTTTCAAAATAAAACATTCCATAATATATTTAAATTTTAGTCTAACATTTTCAAATTCAAAATTGAAGAAAATCTGAAACAGTTCTGGAGATAACACGATCGAAACCGTTGACTATTTGGGGATTTCGCTTTATGGGTACGTAAAAGCCGCTCATGGCACCATACGAGACAACTTTGGCGGCCAGTTGTAAGAACTTTTGTTGGGCACTTTAGTACAGAACCGTCACTACAGATAAGTATTTACTCTGCTCGTACCGTAACTTGCTGTATCATCCAATCTCCAGTATTCTCCACATCTTGAGAAAACATCTGATCTCCACATTAAACTGTTCATTCCATTCAAAATGTTACATATTTAAAAATAATTGTATGAAAGTTTCTGCATGCACTGAACAGCGTTTTAACTACAAATTTTTAAATGTTTAGTTCGATTTGCAGTCATGGCTTACAAAGGGTACGACAGGAGCAAACAGGACCTAAAAATACCAGTCTAGGACACCAACTCTCCCAAATTTAAACCTCTGTATAAAAAAATTAGAAACGGCTGATTATTAGAAGTTTGCACTACTGTACCTCGGTTACTCTCTATACATCTGGCCATTATTCTACTGCACAGTATGTTGAATATATACATACACGTACGTAGACGGTAGAAGTCCTTGTAGAGTATGTAACAGTCTGATAAAGTAATATTACCAGTCTGATGTGTCCATTTGCAGGAGTAAAAAGTGTCTGCAACTGGTGAAAGCAAATGCTTATTGCAGTCTATGAATGGAAGCGCATGTTTACAAAGATGTGCAAATAAGTCAACATGGCGGTCTAAACAAAATTCGATAACATTCTTGGTCAAATATTACGATGAGGTTCAGTTCATTGATATAACTGGCTATCTGTTTGATTATTATTAATTAATGATTGTTGATTGAAAAGTTCAGCCTTGGTCAAGCTGGAGACATTGTTGCATAATATGGTTAATTTTGCTTCGTTGGATCAGTGTTAAATTGTCGCAATATGCACAGCGGTCACTGACAGTGCGACATTTGATTTCTCTCATCACTATTCATCGCTCAGATTGCTCATTGAAACCGGCATCGACATCCGGTGATAGTTTTCCGAAAGTATTCCCAATTATTTTGACCCATGATGACTTTCTTATAATTATACCTTTCCGGATGTTCGACTGCTGAGCACAACTTGTTTATTACTGTGGTTCAATATGACGCTGTTACAGGAATACTCGATAATTTTGCTTTCGCACATATTTACCGCTGTTTTTCTTATTTCGAAGGTAAAACCAACCGAAAAATGGCAGATAATACAATACTTGCCCCGCCGCAAACCATCGGGCATTTACGAACTATTTGTTATTCCTGTTTTCAGATTGATTGTATGCGCCAAAATGTTGGGAAGACTCACCGCTATCGCAGCAGCGGCAATAACGCAGTGGTCGACAATATGGGCATTCCGCTGTGTCCGGATATTCCGGCGCGGTACGCTTTCCTCAAGCCGAACACCAAAGTGGGAGATATAATTTCAGGAGCCCCACCGGTAAAGTATTGATAATATTTTAAAAAATATTCTGTCGGTCATGTTTCTGTTGTGCCCTTTCAGAGTGCAGCTGGTTTTCCATCTCTTTATTATATAAAAGATGGCAATGAACATCGACTCTTCTCAATCGACAAAAACAGGTTTTTGAAATTTACTGTTATGCACTTTTGTTCAAACAACCATTGTTTAATAACATTTTTGAACTTTTATTTCAGCGGAAAAGTGTACGTTGCCACACCCATATCTTTGCCGCTCCTGATGATGAACCACAAACTGACGATCATCGTTTCTTCCGGATTAAAAGTAATTAAGGAACATCCTTTATGCTGCGACTGTGCAAATGCTGCAGTGATATGTTTTATGTGCAGACATGTTCCTTGAAAATTTTCATCCAAGCTGCCGCGTTTAAGCAAGGCTCCGAGCGCTCCTTTCTCGTCCCATCACCGCGTGTCGATCTGATGGACAAGTTGCCGAACAAGACACCGTCGATCCGGAACCCCGGCAGCTCTTCCTGCCCGGTATCCCCAATGATCCACGCAACGGAATGCCGTTGGAGAGCGATCTCAGCCCACCTAATCCCCCTCCGCAACAACAAAATGTCGTCCCCAATCCAGCCTTCAACATCGCTCCGAATCCACAAGATGCTTTAATGGGCGCGGTATATGTTGTTCCCCCACAGCAGAATGCGGTATTTACCAATCAGTTGAACACGATTCCCAATCAACCGTTCAATATTTTCACCACGGAACTGCCCATTCTCACCACAACCGCACTGGACCAGTTGGTGACCTCTCCCTTCGTCCCGGTGCCGGTCGAAGCCATGGATATGTTTATCAGTAAACAAGCCGCTCTGCCGCCTGCATCCGGTTTCGGCGCCCAATCTCAGTCTCAGCAGGTGATCAACACCAACGGCATCATTTCCCAGTTCCCGGTCCTGCCCAGTGCCGGTGGTAATTATCCGTCGGCCACGCAGGATAACACGCAACCGGCATCCAATGCCACGCTGCAGCGGCCCCCGCCGAGCTGCTCGCAGCCGCTGTATACCGGGATTGTCTCGGAGAACGCCCCGATTGGAACGTTTGTGGTACGGGCTATCGCCACGGGGGATCGTATTCAGTGGAGTATTTCCGATACGGCGTTTGAACGGTTCAGTGTAAATCCCACGACCGGGGAGGTGTCGGTGGCTGGATCGTTGAAAAGGCGAACCAGGGCGGCCATGGAGTTTAAATTACGAGCGACGGATGCATTCGGACTGGTAAGTTCAAATGACGTAAACCGTACACGCTAAGTTATAAGTAAGTTATAGTAATACGTTAAACAACTAGGTACGTGGATGTAACGATGTTGCTTTTGAGATAAATAATAATGTATACAATACACCATATATTTATTTGATAATGGAAATTCCTAATAGAATAACAGCTAACGAAACCATTTATAAAGTGATTATAATTATGATTAAGGTGATTTTATTAAGGTTATTATAATTTGGTAACACCATGTTTTTTGACGGCTTGGTTTTAGTGGTGCGATGCAGTAGTGAGGATCAACGTGGTTTCCGACAGCTCCGCCACACCATCCAATTATCCACCGTACTTCACTCAAAATTACTATTATTTCACGATTCAGTGTGGAACCAGTGGTCAGCGAGTTGGTTCGGTGGTAGCATCGGACACTGACGCTGGTCAGACTATTTCGTATCAAGTCATCAATACCAAGTATACACGCGTGATCTATCGAATAATGTCATTTGCGATATACTCCTATTGGTATGATAATATATCCCCTTTTGCAGCGAATTTTCCGTTGATGCTAATGGAAACATTCAGTCTACAACGCCCATTCAGACGTCATCCCAACGAACCTTTGTAGTCACCGCTGTGGACACCGGCTTCCCGCCACAGACGGCTACCACGACGGTAGTGGTCAGTGTGGCCGGAAGTTGTGGTGCTGTCAACAATGCCAACACCCCACCGACGTTCTCGCAGACCAACTATGTGCTCAGCGCTTCGTGTCGGGTTAACGGTGTTTTTGTCGGCATGATTTCGGTAAGCGTTCCCTGTGTTGAAGCTGCATAAAAGGTATTTCATTCTCGTTTAGAAGGTGGTTAATAAAATGCTTTATACTACTATGCAACCGAAACGAATGTACATTGTACGAGTGTCAAATATCACCTAATTATTTAGGCACGGGATTACGAAAACAACGCTATCACATACACACTAAGAGGAACAAAGTAATATTCGTAATTTTCTCTTTTTATTTAATAGAAATGTTTATGTGTGTTACTCTATGATTTCAGCGAATTTAACATTAATCCAACAACCGGTGAACTACGCGCTCAGGGATCCTTAAACGATGCTGCACCGCGAACGTTTTCTGTTGTCGCTACAGGTTTGTAATGGAATGCACTTTACGGTGCACATAATATTTATAATTTGATTCACTGGAATGGAGTAAATTAAGTTATATTTCGCTCCGATCCTGCAGCTGCTCATTGTTAATGAAAACTGTAAATGTGTAAGGTTGTACTGACAAAAACTACTTGGCTGTTGGGTTTCATGTCTTGCAAATGTACTGCCTGCAGCTGCGTTTTTTAACTGTAGACAATGGTGTTCCTCCAATGTCCTCTGTTGCCACTGTCAGTGTCAACGTGGCGAACTGTAGTCCGCCAAATAATCCGCCGACATTTTCACAAAGTGCATTCCAGTTTACCGTTCCTTGTGATACGGTGATTGGAACTACTATCGGATCAGCTCAAGTAAGACACAGTACACTGAATATTATTCAGTATTGTACAGACTGGCGTGTAAGGAAGTCGGGAAATCCTAATAGGCAATATACTGTAAATTACCATACTTTTTCTGAATGAACATCAACCGTAAAACTGGTTAGCTACAAATAATTTAATTGCCATTAAGCTGGGTGTTGAAGATTAAATAATTGTTTAACATGGAATCAGCTTACAGTGGCGCGGCGATACACTGATCTGATTAGTATTAGTAACGGCGCGAAATAATTATACAGTAAATGCTCTGCGGTGTGACAATGGTTTAAGCGCAAGGTCATGAGGAGTCTACGGCTGCACACTGCGCTGCCGGAAGAAGAGGATTTACTCCTAATTACAATACATGAAGCTGTGTGCCAGTCTACACAGCTTCCTCTTACTCTTTAATTTATGCTGTTCATTTGCAGGCCTACGACAGCGAGGCGAACCAGATAGTTTATTCGTTGACGGGAACTCAGTATGTCGATCCCTAAATGTATTTCCCAAAAGTGCCCGTTTTGTTGACGTGCATGATCTTATGCAGAGAGTTCAGCGTCAATTCTGCGACGGGATTAATGAGTTTGACTAGTCCGTTGCAAGGCATTGGAGTTAGACAATATGGCATACTGGCTACGGATAATGGACAACCACCTTTATCGTCCAGCGCCGGTATTACTGTCGTGGTCAACGGAAACTGCGGTCCACAGGCGGCGACGACGACACCGACTCCGGCTCCCTTTACGGCTGTAAGGATGCTCTGCATACTGATAATTGTAGAGCAGTGGTTTTAGCTGTCGGTTGAACACTTTTAGTAAGCGGTAAGGTATAACCTTTAATCTTTAATCAAACTGCGCTGAGGTTGTTGTCTACTAAAACCTTTTTTTCTTCTGCTTATTAATAGTTAATAGACACGCGCAGTTTTAGCGAATTTCTTTATTTCTCTTACTACAATTATGGAGGATTTCATACATATGACAGTGCATTACTCTGAGTGTAGGCGAATCTATGCCAAATTATGTTCCTTACGGTATCATTTACCGTTAGGTTTTGGCGTACCTTTATGTTATCGCTCATTCTTTGAATGACTTGCATTGTTTTTACGCGATATTCAGAGTTTTCTAGAACGTATTTGATTGTCTGTTTGTCATTGAGTCGTTGGTCGAGTGTAAATTTACCTGAGAACAATAATTTTAGCCGCCCACGCCTTTCACTTCGCCTCCGCTGTTTTTAACCACAGCCCCCAGTATACCCACACCTCCATTCTTCCAGCAGCAAGTGTTTTCCGGAACAGTGCCATGTCTTACTTCCGCAGGATCCACTATTGGAACATTCCCAGTACAGTTTAATATCTTACTGCAGTTGCATTTTTTGCAGTACTTAATGTTGTTAAAAGCGGTAGAAAAATCAAGAGCCTTGCTTACGAAAGATGAATGTTTTACATTTTCATAGGCGACGTATTCAGCCGGCCAACAGTTCCTCACATATTCGCTGGCTGGAACAAAGTGAGTTGGGTTTGAACCCGAAGCCCATACATATTTAGAAAACAACGCTTTATTTAGCGAATTCATTGTGAATAATAACGGAGCCATCACAAACGCGGTGGTACTTCCCTCTGGAGCTACTAGGACATTCACGTTAGTGGCATCAGGTCAGTACCTCACTCACTGCTTATGAAGTGCACACCAGTACGTCACTGTTAGTTACCGGAATTCTGGTGCGTAAAAACACAGAAGTGTGTTAAAAAGTTAAAAATCAGAACATTTTTCTGTTGTTACTTGTTCTTGCCTGCAAAAAGGAGATGACGTCTGCTGGTCATACTGAAGTTTTAGTTACGGAAAAACGCCGGTATCAATAATCAGAACAAATGCTGCGAAGTGTAATCATTCTGCACACAATTCTTTCCATACCTGTAGCTGTGGTTTGCGATCATCAAATTTGGCAGTCTCACGCCGTTGTGTATCAAAATAGTTTATTTTTTCTGTGTATAACTGTCTGTTACTCACTATAGACCCTCGTTACCCTTCTGCAACGGCCAGCGCACAAATTATCATCAACGTCGGGATTTGCCCTCAGACGCCACCAACAACCTCTGCACCGATTCCGCGTCCAGCTTTCCCGCAAAGTCAGTACGTGGCAACGGTGTCCTGCATTACTTCGCCCGGATTCGTCATTGGAACCATGACTGTAATACAGCAACCTGTTGCGTAAAACGAGTATGAATGTGATGAAATAAAGCCGGCCCATTTTCAGGCTCAATACTCGCTCCCGCAACAATTGACATATAACCTTGCCGGCACAAAGTACTTCAATCTGCTTAATATCTTGGCACCGATTGCGATTAACGTTGTGCTTTCCTAGCGCTTTCACCATTGACAATTCGGGAAGATTGACAAATACCGTGCCATTGGATGGTGCCGTAGTTCCTTCATACACATTTACGGTTATTGCTTCCGGTAATAATTAAAGAGCCTATAGCTGTTTGTTTTGAAGTACACACTGGTGAATATTACAATTCGGCGTACAATTTGTATTTTTCGCAAGTGCAGAATTCAGTGCAGCCAAATCATCTGTTGTGTGAAACAGCTGCTGTATCCACCGAGTGCGCCAAATCCCTGTTTTTGCCTTAGATTCCAGAAATACAGCATCCAGTGCGACGGCTGTCGTTGTGATAAATGTCCAGCCTTGTATAGCATCTACGACCCCAACAACGACTGCCATTACTACACCCCCTGTAGCACCGCCTAGTTTCCAGTTAGCACAGTATTTCGCCAATATTTCCTGTTTAACAACGCCGGGATTTCTGATTGGCACAATTACGGTTAGCTGATATTTTATGATAATGCTTTATAATGGATGACAAATTCGTATGTGTTTGGTTTTGTTAGGCACAATACAGTCGACCGCTTACGTATTCTTTGGTGAATACCAAGTAAGTGTTTCTTTCTGAATTTCGATAGCGGAAACAGGTTGTCACAAACTGCATTTCAGCGCATTCACTGTGGACAATTTTGGCCAAGTGACCAACACAGGACCAGTAAATGGAGCTGTTGTCCCTACCTACTTCTTCTCCATTGTGGCACGAGGTTAGCGCAATTTAATTAACGCGTTTTCTCTTTCCTAAATTCTTATATGCAGCTAAGTTATTATACTAATTGAACTATCGAAATAAAACAAAATCGAATTTCAGATTCTGTACGTGCGCATTATACCTTTGCTGTATACGCACCGCGGCGCATGCATATTAAGCGACTTATGTTATATTATTCCAATGCAAACAAAATAATTTTTTTCCAGACACAGCAAATCCGGCGATCAGCGCCACCGCGCAAGTAGTAATTTCCGTAGGGTCCTGTGTTGCGCCCGTTGCCACAACTCAGCCAACACTGCCTCCAACTGTCCCGACTGCCCCCACACCGCCTCCTTTTGTTTTCACGACACCACCGTTTATCTTTACCACTCCCCCTTTTGTCTTTCCTACGCCGGGTCCTACAACATCTGCTCCATTTCTTCCTACTCCTCCCCGTTTCTCACAACAGCAATACGTTTTTAACATTGCCTGTCAGAACAATCCTGGTTTTCCTGTTGGCGCTGTATCGGTAAGCCGTAAGGATACCAATACGTTTTGTCAGAAATGTAAAAAGTTGGAATTGTCAAAATTAATCGTGATTATGTTTGTCCATGAATCAGCAATCTATCTGAACAGTGTACGGTACGGTACAGTGTACGGTTTCTGTATCTGCGAGAAAATCTTGACTTTTTGTTTAGGTGCAATATCAGCAGCCGCAACAACTTACGTTGACTTTGACTAATACCAAGTGAGTGATCTTTACGAATTTTAGCTTTTTGGTCTTCGTAAAAATGTTGTCGTTAACTATTAGTTCTGAACTATTTTACTCTTTAGTGATTTCCGTATCGACAATTCTGGCCAAATTACAGCAAATGTTCCAATGAACGGCGCTCAAAGACCGGTGCACAATTTTAATGCTGTTGCTCAAGGTAAGAGCGAAGAAATAAAAAGAAAATTCGGTGCTTTTCAGTGTATTGCATTAATTTCAAGAAGCACTGCGGCAATTGCATTTGTGCTTTGTTTATCTGAGATGTCTGAGAAAACCTGTAACATAGATTCACCAGATTTAATTTTCGGACAGATTCGTTCAACCCGTCCCTTTCCGCCACCGCCCAGATCGTGGTAAATGTCGCTGCCTGCTCCTTCACAACACAACCCACCTTCCCGCCAACATTGCCACCAACTACACCGGCTCCGCTCCCTCCACAGTTTCCACAGGGACAATATGTGTTCAACGTGCAGTGTCTGAGCAACATAGGAAGCCCAATCGGCACGACCATAGTCAGTATTGTGCTTTGCTGGCATTGGTGTACATCTCCTGTTACTTGTACTAACTGCAGAAATCTGTTTCTTTGCAGGCTCAGTATTCACAACCTCAGCAGCTTGTCTACAATCTGATTAATACAAAGTAATGATGAACACATAATTAATGCCGTCCATAACACTTTTTATTCTCCATTGCTGCTTTTTGTAGCTCGTTCGCAATAAATAACGGCGGCCAGATATCCAACACCGTATTGTTGAACGGAGCTATTCAGCCGTCGAATACGTTTACGGTGGTTGCTGCTGGTATGTATACGGTTTAGTAAAACTAAATAATTTTCTCTGTGATTGGTTTTACTTTCATGTCAGTGTCTCGCTGTTAGATTCAAGAAATCCGGTTTTAAGTGGAACTGCACAAATCATTGTCAATGTGGCTGCTTGCATTACACCCGGTACACCCGCTCCCGTGACCTTCCCGCCGACACTCCCTCCAACGCAACCTCCGCGTCCAGTTTTCCCGCAAGCCCAGTACACCGCTAATGTTTCTTGTTTGACGTCTGTTGGGTTTTTGGTTGGGACGATAACGGTTTGTGACCATTCTGAACACTTCTCCTGTGTGCTATCTTCACGATTTCGGCTTTTCTAGGCCCAGTATCCACAGCAGTTGGTATACACACTGCAGAATACGAAGTACGTGGTATAGGGAGCTGATTTATTTTTTGGGTGATGGAAATTGTATATGACTTGTTATAGCACTTTTAATGTGGATAATTTTGGACAAATTCGGAATGTGATTCCACTTAACGGAGCCCAGCTTCCTTCGTCCACATTTTTTATAGTTGCCGCTGGTAAGTGCACTGGCTTCTCTGACATCCGTATCTTACGCTATAATTATAGTACATATTACGATAAACGTAAAATGTTGTATATAAATGCTGAATGCTGTAAACGAAATTTAAAAAGTGCAAAATGCTATTTTCTGAATTCCGTTTCCTCCTTTTTGTGTTGTGCGCAAGTTTAGTTTCAGGAAAATTATGCATATTTGCACCTTGCACAAAAAAATGTTGTTGAGTAAACAGAAAAACATTTCTGGCGCTATATGGTCTTTTTACTAGATCCTTCGAATCCGTCGAACAGCGCTTCGGCCCAGATAACCGTTTTTGTCGGCGTGTGTCCCACACCACCCCCAACGACTTCTGTCGCTGTATTTACACCTCCTGTTACGTTCCCCACTCCGCCACCGGTTTTCACATTCCCAACGCCACCAACCACACCGCGACCCACCCCTCCGCAGTTCTCGCAGTCACAGTATACGGCTTCTGTGGCCTGCCAAAGTCAGCCTGGTTTTCCCATAGGCACCGTGACGGTAATAGCTCAATGGTTGATCCCAACTGGCAAAAGAAATTAAACGAAATTAATGTGGTCGCTATATTTCCAGGCACAGTACTCCCAGCCTAACCAGCTCAGTTACACGTTATCCGGAACAAAGTAATAACCGCTTTGCTGACAGGTTTCAGTTCGGATATCTTTCAGTTTTTTCTTAAAGTGACGGGATGATTCAGTGTACATCGAATAAATTGTGATCAAACTGGCTTCAGTTTATGGTTGACTTGTAGCTCCTTCTCGGTAAACAACGCGGGCCAAATCACGAACACAGTTCCGCTGGATGGAGCATTCATTCCGACACATACGTTTACCATAACAGCCATCGGTATTTTTAAGCCCATTAGGATAATTATTATAAACCGAAGATATGACAATTGATTTGACTTTTTAGACGCAAGGAATCCATTGTTAAGTGCATCAGCGCAAATCCTGGTCACTGTTGCTGCGTGCACTACAACGACGTCCGATTCCCATAGTGACTACGCCCCAACCGCGCCCTCCTGTATTCTCGCAAAATGTGTACTTCGTGACTGCGGCGTGTTTGAGCAATCCTGGCAGTACTGTCGGAAGTGTGCAGGTACAAATTCGCTGCGTTTAGTTACTGATATGTGTAAATGTTCACAATGGTGACCTTTTGTGATAATAGGCAACAGACCCGTCCGGAGCGCCGGTAGTTTATCGGCTAACTGGAACCCCATCGTGAGCGATCTTTAGTAGTTCTTCGCTTCGAACTTAACTTAAATGAAGCTTTTCAGAGAATTCGATGTCGACATTTCGAGAGGAAATATTGTCGTTACCCGTCAACCAACAAGCTCAGGATTCCGCACGATAATCGTAGTGGCGACAGGTACTTACCTGTACAAACCATACTGAAATGTATTGCAATGCATAATGTACCTTACGTAAATGGAGTAAGTGTTAAAGTACCCCTCTGTCGTTAATCCTAAGTTTTGCCAGGGTTCTGATAACTATTTTGCGCTTATAAACAGTATGCTGACATTGCGCACATTTTCTTACACTTTACATGAATGGATTTAAATTTATAATCCGAAATGTTCTGATTGTGAAATGCAGGAGTGAATCCATCTCTGACTGCCTCGGCCACAGTCCAGATCGTCATCAACGAACCTTGTACATCGCCCACTCCGGCTCCCTTCACCAACCCGATAACCTTTGCAACCACACCAACGCCGATTATCACCACAACACTACCGGTTACTCTTCCTCCTCCGCCGCGTTTCACACAGGGACTGTACTTCTTCACGTACGGATGCGCTTCCAGTAGTAATCAACCAGTCGGTTCCGTCCAGGTACAGAATAAACGTGCACTTATACTGTGATTGCAGTACTGCAGAGTTACAATTTACAGGCTACAGGAAATCAGATTACATACTCCTTGCAAGGCACCAATGCCTTTACTATCTCCAACACGGGAGAAATCCGTGCGGTGTCGCCTCCACAAGGATCGCAGACGGTGACCTTCCAGGTAGTGGCCAGTGACAATTCGGGTGGGGCGGTACGGGCCGATGTGGCACAAGTTCAAATCTCCGTATCAGCCTGCACCACACCGCAACCAGCCCAACCACCGTTCTTCCAACAAGCCACGTACAGTATGGTTATCAGTTGTCCGTCGTCGCCTAACGTCCTTGTGGGAACAGTTACCGTAAGTACATTCTCATCCCTTTGCGAATATAATATACTCATAACTTTATGTAAAAATATTACGAAATGCTTCAAGTTCTCGCTCTACTACTCTGTAGTACACGAATTATCCTTGCAGGCCCAGTATTCGCAGCCACAGAACCTCGTCTACAATCTGGTTAATGCCAAGTATGGGAATTAATTCTTGCAACTTCGTTTCCTTTTTTACGGTTGTGTGTATAAATTTTGCAGTCAGTTTTCGGTGGATAATCGGGGCGAAATCAGAAGCACCGTTCTCCTCAACTCAGGATCAAACTATTTCTTCACCGTTACTGCATCAGGTTATTTCTTTAATTTACTGATAAGAATTATTGTGCCTGGAGTTAATACGTTTTTGCAAACGCAGACAATCGAAATCCGTCACTGTCGGCTTCCGCTCAAGTTTCCGTAAATGTTCTTCCATGCACGACGTTGCCGTTCACCGTTCCGACACCTCCACCGATCTTGACTACTCCGCCCGGTGCTCATCGCGTTCACTCAGGCGCTCTATTCGTTTTTGGCGACTTGCCCTATTACTGCTAATCAAGTTGTTGGAAGTGTGCAGGTAATTACGTGATTAACATTCTGCGTGTTCTTGGGAATCTCTACCGCCGCTAATTTCAAATCATGGTGAGATGGCATATTTTATTGGGATGGAATATTTTATCACAACGTTCAGTTTAGAAAAATGTTCACGCTCAAAGCACCTGTTCGATATAATCTTGCACGATTTAAAGACGTTTGTGTAGTATTTGTAGCTGTGCCGTTGGTTTCTTAGATCAACATCCATTAAACTCAATTTTTTTTTGTGAACATCCGTTTAACTTTTGTGCTAGAGAAACAAGCTGCAACGTAAAACTTTCTTTAATTTGTACATTGCAGGCATTTGGCACGAACATCCGATACGGACTATCTGGAACAACCAATTTCACCATTTCTCAATCGGGACAAATCAGCACAGTGGGAACTCTCCAGGGACCGCTGCTTCTGCCGTTCCGTGTGACTGCCACCGGTCCGGACGGAACATCGGTTGGTGCGGACGTGCAGGTATCCGTCCCATCCTGTCTAGTTCCGACGCAGCCCACCCAGCCACCTCCAGTAACACCAGCGACCGTCACACCGACCTTCGCACAATCCGCGTATACATTTACGATCGCGTGCCCAAGTTCCGCCAATATTCTCATTGGAACCATTACGGTACATTATCCATATTCGAATGCCGGACTATAGAATCGTTATTAACATGTGCATTGCAGGCGCAATATTCCCAGCCGCAGAATTTGGTATACTCATTGTTTAATTCCAAGTAAGCTCAGATGGCGCGAATACTTTATAGAAGTGCGAGCTTTGTTTCACAAGTGACCTTTTGTAGTGAGTTCTCCGTTGACAATTTTGGAGAAATTCGGAGCACTGTGTTACTGAGTCCGGCAACTTCCTATACTTTTGCTCTTATCGCTACCGGTAAGATCAACATAGCACCGTCAAAACGGCGCTGTGTGCATTTTCCGAACTGTTGTGCGACTTGAAATACGTATCGCATGTGGCTTTTATCAACATTAGACGCGAGAAATGCCGCCGCGGTAGCGATTACCCGGGTGACGGTAGAAGTTAGTCCTTGTGGTGGTCAAACAACACCGCCTTCCATATTTGCCACCACTCCCGAACAGTTAATTGGATTTAACCAAGCAGCATACGCTTTCACTACCACTTGCCAAGTTCCCGCGAACCAGATTATCGGAAATGTTCAGGTAGAGCGCGGAGGCAGTGTTGCTGAACTCTGTATTTCATAAACAAAGATTGCATATGCCTTGCACAAAGATTGCATATGCTTTTCTGATAAATAAGTAACTTCAGATAAATAACTTTTTTCTGATATTTCAAGCAGCTGCAAATCTACTGCAGTTTTAATTTTTACTAGGAAAGCGAAAAGTGCAAGCTGAAAATATGTATAATAATAAGCAAAAGATTTGCAATCGGTTTAGGGTCATTTGGTTACTATAATGTACATTTTAGGGATACGGAACTGGAATTCGGTACAGTCTAACCGGCACAAACACCTTTACTATCTCGCCGACGGGTCAGATTAGTACCTTGGGGCCATTGCAAGGGCCACAGGTAATACCATTCCAAGCCACAGTCAGCGCTCCGGATGGCACATCCTTCAGCGTTACCGTTAACATTTCCATTCCGCCTTGTCTTGGTCCGACACTGCCGCCGCTGGTGACACCGGGTCAACTGGTTTCCACTCCGACACCCAACGCTGCGCCATACTTTACCAATCCCACATATACTTTCACGATGGTGTGCAATAGTCAGCCGGGAACATCAATTGGATCAGTTTATGTAAGTTTTTGTATTTATTGTTTTGCCTGTAGACATTTCACTAATATTCGTTGATGTGTTTTGTAGGCCATCGATGATAGCTCACAAGTCGTATATTCTGTTCAATCGCCAAGGTAAGAGTATTATGGTATTTAAAGTAGCAGCTGACTACAAAAACAAGAATAGCCATAAAGCGTGCTATCGCATCTTCGGTAAAATTATTAAAGTCTCTAACGCATAAATTGAAGCGCAAGAAGTGATCGCATAAACTGAGATCTGCAGCTCTAGTACACGTATCAGGAGAAACTGAGATTGATTTAGCAACCGTGCAATAAATAACTGAATTGGTTGGAAGAAGTGTAGCGATTATATTAAATTATAGTTTCACCATTAACCGATCGTCTGGTGAAATATTCACATCTTCCCCGATTACATCCAACACGCCCATTACGTTCACGGTTACAGCGTCGGATAACCAAGGACTGTAAGTTTAGTATACCGTACGATAAACCCAATAGAAAGTGGCCAGAGCTCTTGAGAAATCTTAATTCGTCTGCAGAACTGGTCAAGCCAGCGTGACAGTTTCCGTAAATGGATGCGGCGTACCAACACCGAGTGTGCCAGTGATCAATCAACCAACCGCGATTACTGTCAGTGTGTGTGATCCAGCGACGAACATGGTCGTGCCGGGTATGGCGTTAGGATTTGTATCGGCATCCAGTCCTTCCGCTGGCAATGGACCAGCAGGTGGACTCCAGTTTACAATATTAAATGACCGGAGATTTTCTGTGAATTCCGCTACGGGACAGATTTCGGCTGCGGCCACCTTAGGTACAATGTTTTGTTTGTTGGTACTTCTACTATGCACAAATAAAATAGCAGATTTCAAAACTGACCGTAATTCGTTTTACAGTAACTAACATCTTACGTCATGAACGTTTATAAACACTCAATTAAATGTACTCGTAAAAAGGTATCTTAATATTACTCACCCTAACTGTGTATGTAATATTGTTTTGTGGTATGAATGGAATTGTGGTGCCACGACCTTATATATAGTGCTGAGTGCATAATAGTAAACAGCCCATTTTGTTGTTGCAGACAGTGGTAGTTATTTGTTCCAAGTGCAAGTGGTTGATCCGCGATTACCCCAACGTAAGACTATGGCTGACATTGTTATTTGACTTATTTCTATAAAAATTTGGCTGCCATTCTAACACTTTCATGCTTCGTTTAATTCCAGTGAGCAGCAGCGCCACGTTCACTGTTATTGGTAAGCTGCGTTTTTACTTATACAGTTTGCTCATTTGCCCGTACCCATTATACAGTACTCTAATTTTTAGTCGATTGCACTTCGATAACCTACCGACCATGCAATCCGGCATCCGTGGAAGCGACTGTCAGCGAAGGGTAACTTTGAGCTTCCACTATTTGTAAAGGTCATCGCTGCAGCTAAATAAACTTGTTTGTTGAAGGGCTGCGGTTGGAGTAACCGTGATCACTCTGTCTGTAAGTGTTCGCGGAGCAAAAAACATGATTATGATGATTATCTCGAAAATGGCTACGTGCAATAAACAAACAAACCTTTCTCTTACACATGAAGCACATTCGTTGGGAAAGTGAAATCGTCCTGCTTGAAAATAAAATGTATTGGTTATAGGGGAATAACGTAGCGCCCGTTAACAATCGTCCCTATTCCTCTCCGTACACCTCCTCATCGTCTTCCTATTACAACAACATCCCCACCTATTATTCTCAGCAAGCCTCTTTCCCCAGCGAGCAATATGCCATCCCTCCAACAGCTTACTACGGGAATTATCCTAGTGCCGGTGGATTAGGAGGTAATTCCAACAGCTTGTCGGACCAGTATGCATCGTTGGGCGGATCCGGTCGTGGCTATCGCGCATTACCCATGCTGCGGCGGGCTGCTCCGCCTCGGATGGTTTTCCGCGAACGACGCCAAACGGGAGGCAGTCTCTTAGCCTCACTTCAGTCGCCCGTGGGCTCGGCATTTGCCGGAAATGGAATGGGTGGAAGCACCGGTGTCCAGGGATGGAGTATTCTGCAAGCCAGTGTGCCGGGTCAATTTCGAGTCGACGCAAATTCGTAAGAGCATACTCTACCAGTAGTTACACTTGCATTCTACTTCGGCTGCATTGTTTTCTGATTTAAAAATCTAAATTCTACTTATGTATATGCAGATAAAATATCTGCAGATAAAATATCTGTTAGCACAGCGTTAACTTTGAGTGTGCGTATCGAATTGATTTATAATTATTATACCGTATACCGGCATGTACCGGGCATTCCCCTTTTCTTAGAAGACAGCACACTATTCTATAAGCGTACAATATTGTGTAAGCGATAATTATACAGATCCTTTCATTCTATGTTCTCTGTACAGTAAGTACTGCATTTCAGATAATTTTCGATTTGGTCTGCTTTTGTGAATATGATTGCAAAGGATTATGACTGCATTATGAATTGCTGCCTGAAAGTTCTGTGTATTCATATTTATCCTTGTAGTGGACGTGTTTATGTTGCCCAGCCACTCGACCGGGAACGAACGGACAGTTACGTGCTACGAGTGCGCAATTCCTACGGAAACCAAGCGTGCGTCACACGGGTGGGAATCGATGTGCTGGACGTTAACGATAATGCGCCTATTTTTAATAATGCAACATACGCCTTCACTGCCCCTTGTGGAACTTCCAGCGCTTTAATTGGAGTCGTTACGGTAAAAATTCTTAAAGTACTCGTATAATTGATGTCTCCACGGAGCATTTTTCTTGCGAGATCCAGATCCAGAAATATACTTTTACATGATCTCGTGTGTGTATAGGCAAGAGATGCGGATAGCGGGTTACGCGGTTTTGTCACATATTCGATACTGAATTCGGATAACAGGTTTGTTCGTAAAATGAACGATAAGAAATCCAAACCAATGAATTCTTGTGCAATGTACATATAATGATTATTTGTTTGTGTGCAGCGTTTTTACGATTGACACATTCAGTGGCGAAATTCGATCGAGGACATCAATCGGCGCTGGAGCATTACCGCAATCATTGACGGTAAATTTTGCACGAACTGCCTAAAATTTTATGGAAACCAGTATTTGGCTACTAGTGCACTTTACTACTACTAGTTTACTACTACTTCTAGTTTACGCCGTTTTGCATTCATCTGCATTTATTTGCCATGACACGATGTAGCCGCTTAATTTTTTACGCGAAATATAGTACATTGGATTTTACTAAGTAGTGCTCCGGTCATATTTTCATTGTTTTCTGCGCACAGATACAAGCGGATAACCCCACAACACCTTCGCGCTCAACAACCACCACCGCGACAGTAAATCCCGGTGCGGGCTGCTAAAGTTCCTTCATGCATCTGACAAGAAATGCAACTAAGGAACTGACAACTGTGATGCGCATGACTCTGCCCAGTGGCCGCTGTGTACAATATTTTGTCTGTTTTTGTAGCGATTGGCATGGTTTAAGGACTGCTTGTTAAATCGTCCATACAATACTGTGTATGTATGTGCGAATGCTGTTATGATCTCGTTTTGGGTTTTGGGAAAAATCGGGAGAAATGTGGGATAATTGGTTTCTGCGCTTACGTTTCATTCTCTCAGTGAATCAAGTATAAAACCAACCGATAAATCGTTCAATACTGCTGCGCAATCACTTTTATTAAATTTTAAGCACACATATTTTGGCACCGCCTTTAAAAAATTACTAAACGGCTGCCTTTATACGATTTAGAGCATTCTGCAAACAAATGCCGATATGTGCAAAAACTACTTTTTAAACGATACAATACAGATTCGCATTCAGATTTTCTACCACATGCAAGGTACAAGGTAAAAGTATAGCAGAATTAAAACTAAAAATTTACAAATTATATCCAAAGGGGTAACTGGGATCCATAAGGGGAAACTGAGAATCAGCGGAATTTACCCCGGCGTAGCTGACCGGACCATAACCAGAGGCCATACCCATGCCCATGCTGCGGGCTTCGAATGGATCTGCAAAGGACATAATATCCATATAAACAACAATGCAGTTTATACGAAATTTAGTTCCAAAAATGCACACGAAAATTACAAAACAAAAGCAAAAAATGATCGAAATTCCAAACCATAAAAAACACACTGACTGGATAAAAATGATAATTATCATGAAATATCGAACGAGTCCTGAGTGAGGTCACTAACCTGCGAAGCTGGCCGCCTGATTACCGACATCGCCGTCCATAGCGTTGCTAGTGGAGATTCCGGCTGCCACGTTGGAAGGCAGGTAGGGCGACGCTAAAACTTCCCGCTTGCGACGGAACGCTCCCTGAGATGCGGAATTGGACACCGACTGGGAGCTGGGCATGTATCCTTGAGACATGCCACTGGCGACACCCATTGCCATACCGAAGGGATCTGCAACAATATTGGCCAATGCGTACACTGTGCCGATGGCAAAATTGAAAAATGCGCGTAACCTTTATAATCACATTCGCGTCCTTCTGGTTTAAATATTAAATGAATCAGTGTAATTGAAATCTGAATCTACAGGAATTATTTGTGCGAAAATTTATTTTGTAAGAGAGAATATTTATTGACTCAATAATCTTATCGCAGCTGGCAACTTACTGGTAAATGTCTGGCCGTTTGTCTGGGTTATTCCGCTGAGCGCGTTTCCAGCCGACAGTGCTGTGGCCGTGCCCGAGGCGGGTCGATACATCATACTATATGGGGAAGCCATCGCGAAGCGTTTTCGGCGGTCACTGGCAACGGGAACAAACTCCGCGTCGTCCAGAGCAGGATCAAAGTCATCGTCCGCAGACTGCAGTGGACGATCTGCCTCCGGATCCGGAACTGGATTTCCTGAGCATCGATGGTTATGCAGGATGGCGAACAAAATCAAGCCGATGGCAATGACTGACAACTGGTATGCCATAGTGGATCGTTCAGGGAAGAAAAATTAAAAATCAAAACATATGGGAGGACAAGGTCACCGAGCACAGATCTACTTGGAGGTTAAATTATCAGAATCCTCAAAATTTCCCGCTCAACAAGTCTGAAAATGAGCAAGCAAGATTTCCCATCAGGGCAATTTATTTTGACTACAGCCAGCGAGGAATAAGTACGTACTGGACACGCCACAATCGGTAATTACTAATTGGTGACTGCAATGACAGTGTCCAAACGTCAAAAACCGTATCATACATGTACGTGTGTACCGTGTACCGCAGTGCTTTGGCTCCTGGTTTAAATATTAACAACAGGTTTTATATGCTAAATGGTCAGTCAAATTGACCACGTACTGTACGTTGCTTTTTAAAGTTACCGCCCAAAATTTTTGTTCTCTAGTGGGCAGTAGTGGCTGCCCTTGATACTTGTATTTCTCCGTAAAACAGTAAGTAAGTGTGTCTTTCTTTTCTGTGAGTAAGGACTGAGCGAACGAAGGAAACAACAACGAAATTTCATAGAAATTCACCGAAATTAGGACTTCCTGTTTCACTTCGCAGTTCGCACTAGAATCTTATACAAAACTACAGTATTCTTTTCAGCCACTTTGCGGTAATGATTTCATTGTCAGATCATACGTATATTTGCAGGAAGCATCTGTTGGAATGCGAACAAACGGTACAATGGCAACAATAAGGTTTATCGTAGCAGCAAATGACGTACTGACAATGAAGTATGTAACTGAACAGATAGAATCCAGAAGACTATACAAGCACGCGCTGGATTTTGGGAAGGCTTACTTCTGATTGTACAAAGGATTGTCACCAGTAAAACTGATTTGACTGAACCCGGAAACAATTAATACGTTATCCATAGCGCATTCAGTTATATTGTACCTAACCAATGGCACCAGCACAATAAGTGAGATCAATCTAATAACTCGACAGTCGACACAGTCTACAGTAATTACAAACCGGAGAAACACAATTATATCCGGTAATAATAAGGACCGGTATGCGCAGAAGTCAGTATTAGTGCGCATGTCCCTTTAAAATATCTACATATTCACAAAATTAATAAGAAGTACGAGTGCAAGTACGGAAAGTAATAACGATAATAATTTATTAATATTACGTAAAACTGCTTTGCATACGAAATTAGAAAGGGTGGGTATTCTAGGCCATTAATTTCTTCAATAAAAACGAAAAAGCCCTACTATATAAATAACAAGATAATGATACACAATAATATGATATAAATACTAATCTTAGTTTTAGTTTCTCTGTATGTTCGATTTAACATGTGAGCGCCTTGGCGTGAAAGTCTTTGTGAGGAAACTGCGGACTTTACGAGGGTACGCTCAATCCAGTCACACGCATCCCATCATAAATATCTATATCAGTTTTACCTTGTACAGTTTTATTTTTAATGCGGTGCGAAGTGCGAACGCAGCACTGTAAAACTGCATTGTTTTGTACTGCTTCCGTGTAAGTATAGTACTCGGGGAATCAGGAATGCTTCACGTGGAGTTGGTTAATTTGAGTAGCAAGATTTTGGACGGGAAACAGCTGGCAGCGCTGATTGATTATCCACTGAAATCCAACGATCCACTGCTGATTGATACATCCGCGCGCTGTCCCTGTGGTTCTCCGCATCCGCAAGCCTTGTTGTCCTTCCAATCTGTGGCGGCTTTCATCCTGAATCAGGTATCTCTTCCACAGCTTAATTCGGATGCTGTCCTGCAGTATTTATCGTTGTCCGTGCAGTTGTGCCACTTTGCGTGTTCCATACGGGAGAAACTCCGTCAAAGTGATTTGCACATACTTTCGATATTTTATACTCGCCTGTCTGTTTTATTCCTTCATAAACAGCTCCCCTTGTGCACCGAGGAATTGTTTCAAGACTGTTTGATTCAGAATTTTGTTTTGTTCCCGAAAGAGATGACTGCTTTTGCGGCGAACTCTGAAGTGTCGCTGCGAGTTCGTCTGCAAGTTGCGGCGCGCTTCTTGCGCAACAATCCCTCCACTCCCTGCGAAGAACCTGTCCAATTATTGGCAAAAAAATTGCTAACCGAATCCCAGTGCGGGCTGGATACGAAATTGGCGTTCTTGGTAGCTGCGGCGGAAAATCAGCATCGAAACAGCCTGGCTGCGATTATCGATGCTCACAGCGAGGAAAATGATGATTTTCTAGAAAAGTGCATCACAAGTGACGGTCCTTTGAGTTTTAACAGTTGCCTACTATTTTTGGACAAATTTTTGGATTATGCGGGCGAAATGTATACGCTGAATAAAAACGTGGAATCTTTCACCGGAATTGCTTCATGGATTTCACAGCATTCTTCCATAATTTTTTCTCCAAAATCCATTGAACTGGTTAAGCAGACGACGCTCGTTCCAGTGTCCAGCTGTGTTTGCGTGGAGATTCGGAAACTTGTCTCGGTGTTGCTCAAGGCGGTGTGTATCTGTGTGCGACAGATGGACAGAAAAGAAATCGGAGAAGACCTGATAAATCTGTGCAGTGCGTGTCCGGAGCATCCAAATGCGTCATTTCCATCGTTTCTGTGTACCGTGTTCGCCCGTGATGACGAGGGGCTGTGCGAAAGCCTGTTGTGCATGCTGCATCTTCATGTTTTGCTCCCGGCCGATAAAAACATTCCCAGTCCGGAGTTGTGCTTCCAAGCTCTGTTGGCCATGGTTGCGGACGATCATTTTGTATTTGTCTCGTGGATTGTCGATAACCAGACGTGCTTTTTGGCATATCTCGTCCAGTATGTGAAATATCTCAACGAAAAGACGGTTTCCCAACGAGAAAAGGATGTGTTTGGGAAAATAATGCAGAGTTTGACTGCGCTGGCGGCGGATGGAAAAGTTCCGTTTGATGTTGAGCCCTTGACGCGCCGGTTGCGCCAAGTTCTACTTCAGTCGGAAAAGGAAGAACAAATTTAAAACTGCTACAATCCTGAAATACTAAGTGTTTCCGGTATTTTTGTATATTTAGTAGTGACACTTTTATGTGGCGACAATGCTGTTGTTAGCAGGTGATTTTATTTTTGGAATGGTGTGATATCTATTACTGTAACAGTTTTTTAATTTTTGTTAACAAGTACAGTAGTGCCAAGTACAATCATCGCAGAAATGTCATGCCTGAAATTATGTAAATAAATACTTAAGCGATTTGCTCTGTGCAGTGTGGAAGTTTGCTGATGTTTCCTTTGATAATGAATTTTTCTTTTGTACTTTTTTTGTTGCACTAATAAATCACTCGAAGGGAAATATGAAAACTGCAACAACATGGTTAATACTTAATACAACAAAAAGTTCTTATTGTTAACTGTCAGTTAAGAGATTGATTAACACAATTTAAATTACAAAGTTCGAAAATTCATGATACGGTACAGTACTTACGTCTTACTGTACTTAATCAAATCCGGATGCTGCGAGTCGAACACGAAATCCGTGTCGAGTTGTTGCGTCAGTTATGAGGCCGCTTCATTTCTCTCTTTTGCTGCTATCAGTGCTATGTAGTTCGCGGAAAATTGCAAATTGTTTTTGCCACATGAAAGAATTTGGCAAAAATCGTAATATCCTAAATGTTCATGGGTTTCGTTGCATTGATTAAAATATGTTTTGTTTTTACTGAAACAAATAATGAGATAATAATTAGTATAAAGCGGTAAAACTGCGGTTTTGTGACACTTGCAGCCGGACGATTGATAATTTCACATTTGGAGCTTGATCTGCTACAGTGCTACCTGTAGCATGTGTATGGCTAACGCCTGCCGCCTGGGCCATTATCGTTCCACTTGTTGATTTGCTTGGCAAATTGGTTATTATCATTTATCATCAAAGTAAGTCTTTTGTTTCTATAATTCTAGAGAATTTTGAGCATATTGTAAATGTACATGCAGCGTTCCTTTGTAATCTGAGTAGATAATATAATAATATAACACATGGTTGTCGAATTTGAATGACTGGTGTCAGCAATGTGCGCGAACGATGTGCCTGATCTTTACTGAATTGTGTTGTAGGTCCATTAATTTATATTTTCTCCTGTAAAAATGCCACGTCCACCAGGGGCCGGTGGTCCGCGTTCTATGGGAATAGGGAGAAGAATTCGCCGCGAAGACACCAGCAGCACCGAAACGGGTTCTGCAGAGCGCTCGCAGAGCCATGTCAGCAGTATTGTGGAGCGTATGGTTACGCCCGAGAATTTAGGTGAGAAACCACCACCGAGACCGATGACACCCATGCCCGGGGACAGCGATGAGGAGGAAAATAATGATAACCAGGACGACAGCGATGATCGGACCCCCGTGCCCAGTCGCGCCAACGCCTCGCCTTCGAGAAGTCCCAGTCAGTTGGACACGGTACGCCGTGCAAGACTGGCGCGCAAGACCGTCCAGCCTGTCAAGCGCCTAAGCGACGCCTCGCCACGCTCTGTACAGCCATCGCGACGATCCCGCATCACGGGGCGAGGTGTTTCCGCGCTTATGCCGCTGCCAAGTATGCATTTGTAATAAAAAAATTATTGTAGATATTGGCTTAATAATTTAAAACAGTATGAACAGTAAACCTGTGCATTTTGCGGCTTCTATTATGCGCATATATATAGCGCATTCTATTATGAAAGATATTATTTTTTGAATTTAAACATTTCTCTTATATGCATAATGCCTTTGTAATTTGCGGTTTATATAGCGCACCATAATATGAAAAATATTATTTTCGGGGTTTGATAATTTGTAGTTTGCGGTTTATATAGCACATCCACCGCATCATAAAATAGGTTTGAGTTTGTTTATAGTATTATTGTGTGTTTCAGCCTTAATAATTTAATATGTCTAAACTATGAATCGTTGTAATTTGCGTCTTATGGTTTATGCAGCGCTGAGCGCATTATGTTTTAAAAAATTAAAACGGAATGCAGACGTGAGACAGCACTTTAATTACAGTATCTACTAATGTCATTATGTAGAATAGATGTATCGTTGAAGTTGGTTAGATACTGTGTATGTTGCATCGGAGTGAATTTATATAAATATAATTCAACAGATGGCTCACCACCTCCGTCATCCTCTCCATCCGGAGACGGGGGAAATGGATCGCAACCACCCGACAGCCCTCCATCTGAGCGCACTCCCACTCCGGTGCCCCCTCCTGCATCGAAATCCAAGGCCCGTAAACCATCCACAGCTAAGCCCGTACGCGGTCGACCAACCGCGCAGAAAATTGCTCTGGGACGCCCGAAAGGCGGACGTGGCCCCAAACCACGACGATCGCGCGTGCTGCAGGAAATTAAGAAAATGCAGCGGGGTACGGAGCTGTTGTTAAGGAAGTTGCCCTTCGGTCGTCTGACCAAGGAGGTCTCGCAGAAATTTGGAGCATCGCCGTACGACCGTCGCTGGTCTGCTCACGCCCTGCTGGCCATGCAGGAGGCTGCCGAATCGTACATGGTGACATATTTTGAGGATGCAAACCTCTGTGCGATGCATGCGAATCGAGTGACTATTATGCCGAAGGACATGCAACTGGTGCGCCGGTTGCGCAAAAACTGAAAGGTGAAAGCAGTACCACAGAAACCAGCGCATTTTTTTTGAGTAAACTATGATTGAAAATAGTACATGAAGTGTCATGAATTGCCCCTATGAATTGTTTCATTCCTGTCAGGAAGACTGCGTTCCTATCAGCTCAGCTGCGCTGAAAAGCCGGGCTTGGACATTTGCCAATGCTTGGAGTATGATAAGCTTTTTGTCGTTTTTGTTCTTTTAAATTTCTACCTGTGCCAATATTTTGGTTGACGTTTTAGAATGGTGCTCACTTGGTGTTAGTTCCAGTTTCTTACCGATATTTTTTAGTGTATAATAATGCGTTGGATGATGTATCAGATTGTTGTGAGGATTGTTTTCATGAGCATTTGCTGTTAGCAGCAGATTATGTTTGTCAAACCGGCTTTGTTATTTATAAAAATTATTTAAACTTCTTTAAACAGTGTCAAAGTTTTGCTCTTAATTCGGCGTTTCGCACACTAATAGTAAAATGTGGACGCGCGATAGTGACAATACTAGTACGCGATGCGTAGGGCCGTATCCCGTAAATTGTAAACTCAGACCTGTTTTAATAAACGTTGAACGATTGACCTAAACTTGGTACTATCTGTTAATATAATAAATATTTTATATCACTAGAAATTGGAATGTCTTCCACAGTCGTCAAATTTTTGCGTTACAGCTTGCAGAAGGGTCCGTGGTGGGCCTGCTGGTTGTTAATTTTAAACGTAATTCTCGGTGAGCAAAATACTGAAAACAGCGAACGCGGCTACGAATACAGTTGTTAGAATTTACAACTTTAACGTTAAACAATGCAAAAGATAAATACTGTGTATTGTGAGCAGATATGTATCGATATAATTATTATGTATTGAAAGATTCGAAACACGAGTAATTTGAAAATATTAAGGAATAGCGGAACAGGTATGTAGAATACACTGTAATAACTGATCGTAATAACTAATAAGTTATATCCATATCCGGAATCCTCTGACCGCGAGTGACGTAAATAAAGCTTGCAACCCAACAGCTGACAGCCACACCACAACCACAAACGTCATCGTGTGTTTGACTGGCTGAACTGAATTCCCTACTGTCTGCAGTGCGCACATCTAACAATCAGATTTTTTTAGCTTTTTCCACTTATTCTTGTCGAACATTTGAATTAATCAGGTCTATGCGATGTCCGTTCATTTGTTTGTAGTCTAACAAGACTACCATACCACGCTTCACCACCATCACAGATTGCTGACTTTCGCACCGAGTATTATTTTGCAGATTTCGGCTTTATACTTTGTTGCTGCACTGCTGTATTCTACCGTTTGTACGGTGTTAATTTGCAATTGTCTGCTGTTCGTGCGTAACGCGAAAGTGTGCCAAGTTGCCAGCGCTGTTAATTCCACCTGTTTGTGATCTGGTTAAATTTGCCTGTTATTCTGGCCGTTTCTTTAAATCGCAATGTGAAGAAGACTCCGCGTATTAAGTGCCTGCTCTAATTGCTCAAAGTTCGTGTGATCAGCGCGTACGCCAGACGCCGTAATATTTTAGCATGACGACGGAGTCCTGCGTGGCGCTGGCAGGCGGCGGGAATTCCTGCGGAGATGCTGGGGATCCGCTGCACGCTGTCTCCTTGAGCAATGTGTGGATGTACTCCTTTATTGCCACCATCCTGGTCAGCCTTTGCGGCGTGATACCCATTGTTTTTATCCCGCTGGATGGCGCGGAGTCCTTGAATACTCCAGGTATGGTACACTGTACGCTTATTGCGAATGTGTAATATTTGGCCCAAGGAGTTTGCAGTTGTTTTTTTTTTGATTTCTGAAGAAGAGCGAATCGTCTTTTCCTTGCTGTTAAGTGTTAAGTGTCAGTTTGCTGTAATCACACATGTGGTGCATACATCGTGGAGCGGTATTTTCGGTTCGTATATAATGTACCAAGTATTCCATAAGCTGTAGGTCCGCTCATGTCTTACAAGCAGTTATAATGAATTACTTCTGTTGGAAGTTTTTGTTTTTTAGGTGGAACGAGTAAATTGCGCATGTTTCTGAGTTTCGCTGTTGGAAGTTTATTGGGTGATGTGTTTTTGCATCTGTTACCCGAAGCGTGGAGGAAATGTTCGGGTACGAGTAATTTAACTTATTTTGCATTACTATTTTGTATATTTTATTTTGTATTGCATTACTATTGTATTGTATTGCATTTTACTGTTACTGTCTATTACTGTTTTGTATTGCATTACTATTGTATTGTATTGCATTTTATTTTGTATTGCATTATTATTTATTACTATTTAGTCCTAAAATTAAAATGTAGTGGCAGTGTAAGATGCTGTAAAATTAATACTGTGCTGTGTAAAGTACCGTGCTGGTGCAGTCTCAGCTTGCTAATCGTAACTGCTGATGGAATTATTAACTAATGAATGTTTTTTTTTTGTAATGCCATAGTTGCTTGCGGTTTAGTGCTTATCATCGATAAATTGTTTAATGTAAAATTGAACATTAATTTGATGTTTTTAATTTTGATCATGCTTCACACATTATATTGCATTTCTTGTAAAATAACGTTTCTGGTTCTTTGCACCTTTTAAAGACGTTGCAATTTGCAGACCTTCTACTGAAAGGACTGACACATGGCCTGTTCTGATTATGATTTCAGCTTTCGTAAATTATTAATAATATCAAATTAAAAGCATATAAGTATGCATTTTAAAGTTTTTATAATCTTATCTTTGACTTTGCTGCTTTATGTCCTTATACGATATATACAAGTATATTTGGAATGTATTCAGCATTGTTGACTATATGAGATTTTGGATGTTCCTGATGGTCATTATTCATTAATAGCGTGTCCACTTCTAGGTACTCACGCTCATCTGATGAATGGACTGATGGTGATTTTTGGGATCTTGTCGTTCAGCTTTGTTGAGAAACTGTGCGAGAGCACAGTGGAAGAAGAAGAGGAAGAAACCGCAACCACACACGTGCAGGTATTTTTGAGTTTTGATAACGCTTGCTTGCAAAAAAATTCCTAGTAATTACTAATTCGTAGATGATTTTTATTAATTACCTCAGTTATCTGTCACAATCTTTACCCAGTTATTCTTAAAAAAACGTTAAAACAGTATTTGCAAGTCGCGCTGACTGTTGAAAACCAGCGGAATTATTATACTGGCTGGAAGTACCGCAAATTTACTGCGCAGAAAATCGATCTATGATATTTTAACGCATTAACATTACCTTTGAGCCCGGACTGCCGGACGCCATGACATTTTTTATGTATATGAATTTTTGTGGTATCCGCACTTCTTTTTAAAATTTCGCGCGAGATTAGAAAAATAATTCGTCGTTTTTACACGCGTTGCGATGTGATACTCCATCAGTGCTGAATGCTGATTACGTTCCTGTACTGTACTGAGTCACAGTCTGAGTGTAATGTACAGTGGCACTCCTTTGCGTTGGTGCAGTGGCACTCCAAGTGGCAGTCTGCTACCACATTACGCTGTTCGTTTCTGTCGATGTGGCAGCTACTGAGACCAGCGCGAAAATTTAAAAAAATGCTTAATCTGGACGTGGGATACCTTTTTCGCACAATCATTTAGAACAGCAGCCAGGATCTAGAGGAGCGAAGTTATTTCTGACTAAAAAAATGCATTTTAATGCGCAAAAAATTTGACAGCGATGGGATTCGAACCCATGAATCTTACGAAATTGGAGCCTAAATCCAACGCCTTAACCACTCGGCCACGCTGCCACATTATAGGAGCGTATGTGATATTGTCGATGGTACTGAGCCGGTTCAACAGACGCCTAAATTAACAATTTCTCAGTAAAGATAAATAAGTACAAGTATCGATCGCATTGGTACTCGTACATTCAGAATCGGCTACGGTTAACCTTTTCATTTTTCGTGAGGATCATTATGTGGATGCGAATAATTGCGAAGTTTGATTGGGATGTTAACTAACGTTGCTGATTTCGAGAAATTGGTTTTTTTGTAGAATGGGAAAGCTTCCGGTGATAATTCTTCTTTATCCGAAACCAAGGCGCCGGCTAAGGCGGCAAGTTGGGTAAGGTCTTTTGTATTTGTTTGCTTCGTACCTTTGCAAGTTGCATTGAGATCCACATTCGTATTGCTTACATCACTTACATGGATCTTTACTTCCCACAGGCTACGGGATATCTTAACCTTTTCGCTAACTGCATGGACAATTTCTCACATGGTCTGGCTATTGGAGGCAGTTTCCTGGTGAATTTCAAAGTCGGGGCGCTGACAACTCTAGCAATTTTGCTGCATGAAATTCCGCACGGTAAGTCGAATGTTTATGGGTCAAACCGCGTGTTGCCACTTACCAGTACAGTTCATCTAGTTTGCATAATTACGTTTCTGTAATTGTTCATGCGGTTCTTGATATTGTTAGTTAATTTAGTAGCCATATCGAAGGAAATTGTGGTGCACTGTATCTGAGTGTTATTTTTCCAAATTTTTTAATGCAGTCGTTTCCATTCTTTTGACGGTGCGGTTAAAACGTTTTATATAGTGTTTACCTTGCACAGGTAATTTTTTTTATTACTTTTGGATCGCACGATAAAATCCTGAGTGATAGTTATTTCCTTCGAGATTGTGTGTGGTATTGATGTCAAAAGTTGTTTTCGTTTTTCATGTGTTGTTTGCTGTAGAAATTGGAGATTTTGCGATTCTTGTGCGATCTGGATTTAGCAGAAGAGGGGCAGCGAAAGCTCAGGCAAGGAACTGTCATAAAATTATTTTAAGTAATTTTATAAGACGTGTCATGCAGCTGGGACAGTCGAAAAGGCGACATAGCGTAATCAACCGTTTTTATTCAGTTTTTGACGGCTGCTGGTGGTTTGCTGGGCGCATCAGCTGCAATCTGGTTTGAATCAGCGGAGAACGTCCAGGAAAGAAGTTCTTATATCCTGCCATTTGCAGCGGGCGGTTTTTTGAATATTGCCCTTGTTAATCTGCTGCCTGAATTGTTGCAGGAAAAGAGGCCCATGTAAGTACTTAATTTGACCTTCACCGAATTTTAATTGCATTTTAAATAAATCTTATTTCGTAGTGAATCTTTGAAACAAATGACCTTCCTGTCCGCTGGCGTGTTGGTGATGGCGACGGTGACAGTTTTCTTCGAGTCTTAAATTCGATTAGGGAAATAGACAGCGCAGTTTATTTATGACCTTCGTTTGTTGGCAACGTTTGTGATTTCATGAGATTAAGATGCTTTTTGTGTGCCTTTGCAACTCGAGGAAAATTTTTATTTTCCGATGAATTTAATTTTTATATTTGAATTTTTTACGCTGCATTTCTGAAGTCAAGAACGCGAATAAGTGTTTTCAGCAATTTGTATTTAATTAGAGCGCATTTATGACGCAAAAAGCCAGGGAAAAATTAAGCTCAAATCATACAGCACAACATTCCAACCGCGCGCTGTGAATCTAATAGTAACAGTGCTTTACAGCGACCGGCTGGAAATCAGAAAAATAAATTAAAACAGCTGAGAGACACGGAGAGAGCACTGAGATTACTCCTCAGCAGCAACATAACCGACGCGCGAAATCATCTGCCACAATTAAAACACCACACTACATAGGCAAAAACCCAAAAAGCATAAAATTCTCTTCTGTTAATCATAATATCAGAACACGGAAAGCAAACGGAAATAAAAAACCACCCATTCAGCCCTGTTGCTCAATATTCCGATGGAGTGAGGACATTGATATCCGACATGGAGACAGGCATTTTCGGCCGCGGCTTCGTCAGCAAGCGCGCCTTTGTTAGTCCTTGTAGACTCTTCATGTCCTCCTTCTGATGGAAAAATGTGGCCTCCTCCGCGACTTGGCTCTGCCGCGACGACGGCCGTGTTAGCCAGCCAAAGAAGCCGGTACTCTTCGATTCATTCTGCTGTATGGGATCCGAAGTTAACACCCGG
This sequence comes from Paramacrobiotus metropolitanus, assembly GCF_019649055.1. NCBI lineage: Eukaryota > Metazoa > Tardigrada > Eutardigrada > Parachela > Macrobiotidae > Paramacrobiotus > Paramacrobiotus metropolitanus. The sequence continues at coordinate 425,929 of NW_026570246.1, forward strand.
CGCAACAGCGAGGGTGATCCGGCCGGTGTGTCCCTGGGCGTGGCCGAGGGGGAATCACAGGTGTGGATGACCGTGCTGGGGATGCTCAGTTTCGAGAATGAGCCCGAATAGTCATCTTGTGAATCATCGTGATCGTGCCCGACGGTAAATGATGGTTTATTGTCTGTAAAATAAAAACCAATCCAGGTGTCAAGGAGAGAATTGCTCAAGGCAGGGAATTATCTAGTTGGAGGCCTGTCAAAGGCGACCATGCATGCTGTGTCCATGAATCATTTGGCGTATACAAGCCGCAGCGATGTATTCACGATCAATCAAACCATTTCAGTCATTATTGCTTTTCTCAGGAAAAGGGTTTATTCGCAGAAAACGATCGCGTTATTTTCAAGTATCGATCTGCGGCTGAAGTGTTCGCGAAACACCGAAAATTCATTTCTTCTTACAAAAAAATAAGTACAAATCCAATTTCTTATGATTAGTGACCGCAATAAAAAAACACAAGCATACGAAGTCAGAAAACCATCAGTATTCATAGAATTATGACTTACGAATACGATTCAACACGCCGGACCGATATTTTGAAATTTCGCACATTGAATTTCAAGGGCTTCGTTTTTCAAGAGTTACTTCAACGTAAGCTGCCGCCAGAACCACATAAAAACGTGCGCAGAATGAGCAGAAAAATTTACTGATCTATTGTAGTGTTAAAACATGAAACACCTAACTACATCGAAAGATCAAAACAATCAATTCCCAAAATAATTACGAAACGGCTTGGCGCTTTCATTACTGTCATTATCTTGTTGTCACAATCTACTTCGATTACTCGGGATAATTTGATCCAGGTTGTGTCTCGAGGAAATATGCGGTATCACTGCATAATCGAAGATGTTTACATCAACCTCGCCGTAAAACGGTTTATCGTCTGCGTACAGCCACCGAAGCAAGCTAATCGACGGAACGGTGTTTACGAGAATGAACCCATCCGTAATGTGCTGCCCTAATCTCGCCCTTATCCGGCACTACCGTTCTGGCAATTAAAATCCTCGACAACAACCTTTCCACAGAATAGCCGCCCCTTGTGATCCTGGCGAATTACCATACACACAATTCAAATGTAAACACGTTTGTTTTCCAATATTCATGGCAAATTACATAATGATCACAAATCGTGCTTATTCAGAAACAAGTTATGCAACCGCAGTTCCTAAGATTTTCCAGACGGTTTCGTAATAATTCGCAATTTCGCACCACGTCTGTAGTCTGTACCACTTAGACTTTGTAAACGGAACCAATCTATCAAGAAACTGAAGCAGTATTAATTTTCGCAGCAGTATTAATTTTCGCAATTTACAAATTTAGGCTTCCCGGACAATGTAAACCGAACAGTTCAAAGGGCACGCAAAAATGCTACCACTGGACAAAGGTTACCACGCATAACTGGTATCGATCGGACAGATTTGCCGTTAAAACTGGCAATATACTCCTGCAGTATTTTGACCTTGACGGGTTATGCAAAGGGTTTACTCGCTTTACGCTTTATCCAGGCGGCAGCATCCGCCCACATCACATTATAAATTATAGCGATGCACATTTAACATAGCGAATCAAGAGTAAGCTAATGAAACTGGCATTAATTTTAGGATTAACAGTAAAACCTGGAACTGCAGAAAAAACAAAAAACAGTATAACATACGAAACTGCGAAAATTATAATTACACACAGCCTTCCATAAATTATTTTACTGTATTACTTTACGGTAGCTTCATTACGAAGAGCACGACGTCTCTGAGGCAATTCAATTTCATTATTTATGTAATCAAATAGTCATCTGTTAAAAAGTACACCCCTGACTGGTGAGAAACGAAGAAATAAATGACTGACGATTAATTATTTCACTCAACTTCAAAACAGTTTTAAGGGCACAAAAATTTGGATCTTTGGCGCACAAACGACTCTAAGATCACACTGAGTAAACTTGTAAAATACCAACATATGCAGTACTGTACGCAAATTTCAGATTAAATCAATCAATTTTGGAGAGAGAGCAAATCAGAAAAAAATATATAACAACAATAAGACAAAAGCGTGCGACACTTGCTGACGCAACTTAAGAACGAGAACGTGCGGCACAGAAACATGGCGCATTAATTTTTATGAACGAAACGTACGTGAACAATAATAACTACGATTTCCTAAACTGAACTACATAATAAAAAGTTACAAAAAGCAAACTTCCAAAACAAAAATACATACAATAGTTACAAGTCCATAATTAGCCAAACAACTACCGAAAAGATAAAAAAATGGCCTGATGCATGCCTAAGGTATATCGTGAGCAGTGAGTGCGAACTGGATCGCTTCAATGACATCATAGAATATCGAGCAACTTACTGAAAGACGGGCAGAATGGTGGAACTGTTTGAGCAGGTTCCGAGACTACCATTTTCAAAGAAAAGATGTTTGAAAATCAGAATACTTTGATAAAAAAAACTCGGTTGTTGATACAAAAGTAAAACAAAACAAACTCACGAGCTAAACCTAAACGCAACAAAATGAAACTGAAAACGAAACGCGCATATTATTATAGTTCTTGAGCCCTCACGTGAAAGTGCGATCGATAGAGTTCGCGGCATTTACGTCAGCACGTTCATAAAGCCAGTAGTCAGCACTTGCACACTGAACGGCAACATTTGGTACGACCCACTGTACTGACACACCTCCCACAGTCCCGCACCATGCGCGTACGTTTAGTTTCCGTGCCACTCGAGTTTGCCAATATTTACGCATTCTATCTCCTGTTCCTGTATTGTCGTGTACGATAAACAGTTTTCTCGCAGCTTAACCACGAAAACAAGTCGATAAACACGAAGAAGTTTAACGAGCATACGATATGAGTTTATAATTCGCAGAAATCAGATTTTAAATATTCCACGTCGAAGACAGCCAACGTAATTTTTAACATTTCCCTTTGCAGCCCATAAATAATGTGCTCGAATAGGAGAATACCAAAACATTACAGTAGTTACAAATATTTACCAATGAAGTGCTTCTAGCTAATTATATGTATGGCCGTGCCTTATTACAGTCTCGTCTGACGGTATAAATACTGATTTTACTGCTAACTGCTAATTTTTAATCCGGAGCAAAGGATAAAGAGAAAACCGAAAATAAACATCACATCACACACCCCTTAATAATGCGTATTAACAATAAATACAGCTAACCACTGCATAGCAACGATCACGTTGACCATGTTGCTAACTTTTTGTTTCCAAGATTGATAAGCACGCGACGGTCTTGTTCCACAGAAATCTCAATCAAAATTATGCCCGCTAACTCCTCTCACGGTTACTGTGACTTCGTCTAAGGACAAGTAAATTCAATTTCTTAAAAGCATCTTACCGCTATGCAGGAGATCCATGTTCTTCGTTGGCGATGTTGACAGGCTGAAGGCGCTCAACTGTCCGTATTTACTCGGAAGCGGATAAAACTTCATGGGAAACGGATTCTGATGGGGAGGGGGAGATACGGAAATCACCGGGGAATCAGCATCGAGGTTCGCGTAACGATTAATACCCAAACGGAGATTCGGCGCCGTGGCTACCTGGCGCAACGAGGAGGGTGTGTTCTCGGTGGGCGGCGTTAGAGTTCCGGCTTGCGGCATCGTGGATTTCCACCAGCAACCACCGTGTCGTATGTAATAAATTTATGAAACACTTCGTCGAACGGCAAGCGCTGACTCAATGCACGATAAGCCGGTCCAAGGATGTGTCTGTAAAAAAAGACCAGCCATATAACTTTGCCTTTTGTTTTTGCCAAATGTACCGAAAAACGAGGAAAATCTACTACAAAACAACATCGTGCATCGTTCGAACCGGTCGCAAGTTCGATAGCAGGGTTGCTACAGGCTACGTGTCTACGTACAAGCGTGCTGATCAGACTACTGTGATCGAAAACGAGAACGATATTCGAGAGGATCCGCTGGCCACCTCACATGAAACCCAATTAACAAGCCCACTTAATGAATGCTACCTGCTTCGCTGCTCGTGATATCTGAATAAGCAAAAACAAATTACTTCCCTCCGACTTGTGACATGCGAAATCCTAGCTGCCCAATTAAATGACAAACATTCTGCACATCATCACGAGATTTTTAAATATTCTCCAGCTGCCTTAATCAACAAACTGCACGGTCATATTTGGAAACCCGCGAAATATTCCAAACTTGAGTCAGCGTTATTCACACTGCGCATCGCCATTGATTTCACGATTCACTCCGACGTCACTGCAGCTAAATCAAATCAAGCGTTTATTAGGCTAACCTTTACGTAAAGTGCCAACTGGTAGTCTGTCGGCTCCGTCCGTAAAGTGCAATTTAAACTCGTTCACTGTCGGTCCACAAAAGCATCACGAGATTTCGTTTGCCAGTTACCAAACCGCATTTCACGGCCGGTGTTGAAATGCTCGAGCACAAAAGCATGTTCAACTTGGTGAACGGGCCGGGGAACTATTGATGGTAAGAGAAAAAGACCGACGAAATCTATCAGCGGTAATTGATTGGGTGCTTATCGTCTGCAAAGAACTCCATACAACCCGCTGAAAATCGATCAGACGCACACACCCTTCGTTAACTGAAAGCCTACAGAACAGCTCAAGATTCGAGCTAATTGAAAAATCCAAGTTATCACTAAAAAATGCAACTGTTACGATATAAATTAGTCATGTGCGTAAACGCTGATCGTGAACAAAAAGCTATACATACCTAAGCGCATGATTTCATAATAAAAAATGACAACATTGGAAACTGGGCATTACAGTGATTACATAAGCGGATCTTTGTGCTTTCGCCATCGTGATTATCACAAAAAATCTGCTTCCTTTACTGGCTTTACAAGCGGATCAGTTACCACACTGTTCAGTGCCACCGAATATGTTTGAGAAATCAGCAGCCTGCCTGCACTTCAAGCTGAAGTACTTGCGGAAGGAAATACAAAAGTTTAATGCAGAAATATGAATACTGTTTAAACTTTTCCCTGACATCGATATTGACAATTCTATTCGTACCGTAAACAAATCTCCGGAACGGAACAAGCTGAACAAATTCAACGTCACCAATCCAATACGCCCGCTGCCGTCGCAGTTAGAGCCGGAAGGAAGAAACAATACAACAATCTAGGAAAACATAATATTATAATCATAACCTTTATTAAAGCCAGTGAAACCCCGCTAAACTTTTGAAAAGTTAAAACTGGATGAGTTCCGTATCGCCAACACTGCCCAACAGTGTGACTACTACGTTAACAGAAATCACCGAAATATCTGTTCAAGCCATTACCATTACGAATGCTGAGATATTTAAAATACATTAATACCAACAATTTCTTTGAAATTTAACCATTTGGTTTTGGACTCCAAAAGTGACAAATTCTCAAAATTATACCTAAATCGTAGGCCTGCATTGAACTTTCGAAAACCTATCTCCAAGCAGCTTACCTCGCACAAAGCCAGTAAATGGCGTAGACAACATCCACAGTCCAGTCTTCAAATTTCGTATAAGGCGACAAAGAAATGCCTTTCACTAACTATAAAAGCTTCAGAATTTGTAAGAAAAGAGCAAAATAATTTGAACGATCAGGTCCTTGAACTCACAACCAACAACGTGAAAACTGCGCAAAATGCAGGCGAGTACCGTAAAAATCTCCGTAGAACATTTGCAGCTAGCCAGACATGCTACTCTAGACATTTGCCGTTTACGGGTAGGACAGCACGCGGTAGCGTAAACCAGAGGAAATCTCCATTCATGTTTCTCAGCATGCGTACGTACAACAGCGCAGACGGCGAAGTGACGTGCCGTATTCCAAAGAGTCACTTCCGATTTCGGTATAGGCTGATGCAACACACAGCAAGTGACGTCGAGATCGACGTCTGGGGCGGTTGCCAATTATTTATTCCCACAGTTTCACACAAAAGTTGTCTAGTTTTATGTTTTTGTAACTTCAAGCACCAAATCATACGAATTACTGATTCATTGTGCAATAAAAAACGTTTTTGTTATGAGTTAACTTAAAATAAAAAGTTTTCTACTAACTTGCCCAAATAAAAAATTATTCCAGGACCGTTTATTTTATGTAACACGACGTTACACTAAACATAATATGAAAAACATATCTGTGTACAGAAAAATTTCCGATTTATCATTTTAACATACATTAGCATACATACATTTTAACATACATACATTTCCGATTTATCATTTTAACATACATTGTCGATACGGTTTAAACTCTAAACTGCACACGAATATGAAACGGTGTGTACTGTGTAGCTCAGCAGCTGTTGATTCCATGCTGATTTTATTTTTAAAATTAGACGTTAAATGTCACTTAAAGTTTAAACAACCCTACAATAAGCTTTAAAAGCGTGATTGTGTGAGAATGTGAGCAAAGCTACAAATATCAAATATTACGAGAACAGATTTCGTACTTTTATTGGTTCGGTTTTTGCAGTTTTACATGAGGTCAAAAACGTACGGAAACTTTCTACGTAGGATATACTTCTACAACTAATAAAGCTCTGTCCAGAAGTTTTTGTAAACAAATAAAAACCACAAATCCACCTAGGTCTACTCTGTAGTGTGGATCTGGATGCAAAAATCACAAGGTTAATAAAAGCATCTGTGTTTGATTTGTGAAACTGGCATGCTGAGCGCAAGATATTTGACGAAATAAAAATAGTCAACCCTGAGCAAATTTAGTCGGAAGTTAACCCATCGGTATGTTGTGGAGCGCTTCAAGGACACTGCGGACGAAGAACGGCGCCGGATCCAAGGTTGAAATTCCGGACAAGATCAGCACATCTCTGACGCTATCTGCAATGTACATATAAACAAGTCTTACAACCGGCAAGAGTTTATGTCCGTTTGCACGCTATCCGTAGTACGATTTTTATAAGACAACAGCTGGAATACCAGCGGATATGGCGTCACCATCGTCACGCCGTAATGCCGCTGTTACGTACGTCGTTTTACCATTTATATCACATTCTGTCCAAATAAATAAATTATGTATGAGTACGTTGTACATAACAAAACAGATAATATATGTTTTGTTATGTACAACGTACTCATACCATAATTTATAAAATGTATACATGTATATGTATATATACATATAGATATATTGTAAATGTATATATTTATAGTATATGTATCATACATAAAACATAAAAAACTATAAAATAACCTATCACTCAGGTTTGTTAGCAAGATACATAATATAGAAATTCTGTCAGTATATGAAATTTTTTGTGTATGTATCATGTATGTGTGTATAATATTAATTAATCACAATTTATATCTAAATACAAAATTTATATAGATATTACATTACTTATTCAGCTTAACTAGACAAGCTTTATTTATTTTATTAACCCATACTTTTGGCGACATAAAAAACAAATTAACATATATAATAACAACTGAAATAACATTAACTATCCAATAAAATAAGCGCTTTTACTGTACCCGTGCATGCTGCAAACATGAGCTGCAGTCCCTTTTTTCCGCATTCCGCGGCCAGCTGTTTCATCTGCTCCGCACCCATGACGTCAACGAAGCTAATGGCACTGCAGTCGATGATGATGGCCCGCAGTGGATAGGGATGGCGTTCGTGATCGGACAACAAGCTGGTCTGGGCGGCGTTCACTGTCCCATCGAGACGGATTGTGTGCACGTTGCCCCCTTCCGACAGCTCTTGTAGTTCCACGGCGTCGGCGTAATGCTCACCGTCGCCGGCAGTATTGCGCCGATGTAGAGTGTCGACGGGTTCCGGTGTGGTGGCCGGCTCCACTGTCTCGGCTGCAATTTCCCGTTTGATCTTCTTGACGAAGCGCTCGGCGTTTCCGCTGTACAATGGTCCATACAGACGGACGATCTTAACACCCGGCATTTCGTCCACCTTAACATACAATCAGCATAAAAAACACATAACTACCGCATACGCGCATACGCTACCTACAGCTACCGCATACGCGCTAAATGCTAACAATAAAAGCAGCAAATCCATATACAGTAACGCTAACAAAATACACACTCAAATTGCTTTGGTTATGCCACATATATTAATTCTAATTAATAAACTTCACGCAAGCAGAAACCGATAGGAAGCAGCAATTGCATACAGGCTTGTAATAGCAATACGTACAAGTATATTTATATGCTAAGCATGGTGCATTTTGTGCAGAACTGATATCGTTTATTAGATAACTATAATCTTACGTAGTTCTTTGCGTAAAATTCTGACTTGACCGGTTGTATGTCATCTTTTGTTCCGCGAACACGACCCAGCCAGGCAACTTTCCCGTATTGCATACGGAAGGCGAAGGTCAATAGTGAATACAGAACCCCAATGGCCAGACCCAAATCCACATCTAACAGCAGAGTTCCCAGAAAGGTCACGATAAAAATTGACTGAAAAAAGAAGCCAATGCACATTCCGCAGGGAAGTATGAATGAGTAATGGTATAAAAATTGGCAGTGATTTCGTACCGCATCAATCAGGGAGATTTTCCATAGTCGCACAACATCTGTCACTTGCTTGAGCATCCCAATTAATGCCACCATAATCACAGAGCCCAGAACGGCACGAGGCAGTGGCTCGAGGTATTTTCCAAGAGCCACCAGGACAATTAATACGATTACAGCTGACACGTAGCTCACCACCTAAAATGTTCCAAAGCTATACACGGACTAAAACATGGGCATGAATTTCTCGTTCACACAAGTTAAATACGTATTTTCCATTTTAGACCGTTTGAAACTTATATAAAAAGCCACAAAGTAATCGGTTCACGGTAATCGGCTGCAAATTTGAAAAGTTTAGTTGATTACCGATGTAGAAATTCAACGACGAAACAAAATTACCAGTGTAATTTACGCACTGGTATTCTTAATGAGCAGTCACCTGAGTGGATCCACCTACGGATTCTTGAACTGCACTACGCGCAAGCGCTCCCCGTCGCGGGGATGCTCCAGAAGAATGCACCGAACACGTTGGCCGCGCCGAGTGCAATTAACTCCTGGTTGGCGTCGACCTTGTAATGGTGTTTACTAGAGAAGATCTTCGTCAACGAGATGAGAATGGCCGAGGCAACAATGGCCAGGCTGAAGCTACGGCCCAGTATTTCCGGTATAATCTTGTAGGATGGAACTTGCGGTGCCGGCAGCCCGGTGGGAATGCGACTGACCGTTGACACACCCCATCGACATGATAAGTCCAAATAATGCGAAGCCAGTGTTGCAAAAATTATCTGTAACGCAATCGACCAGCAAAATTAAAAGTGCTCTCATTAGCTGTATATATAAAATACAATACTATCTGATTCGATTCGCAGAACAAAACCGATTGTATGATGATTCATGGCGATAACACAAACAATGGTCAACACACCCACACGGGCAGCCTCGACCTTACCACTATCAGTTCAATAGGAAGTGGGATTTTTTATGATCTTCATGATACGAGGATTCTGATTAATGAACGTCCGGACCAAATACAGTATGGTGATGCAGATTATGGAAACTATCAGCGTCGGAATATGGACGGTGGTGATTTGAGCGAAGAAGTCATAGTAAAACTGTAATTTTCAAAGGCCATGATTCAGCTTACGTAAGGGTATTTGGCTATACAAAAATGCAACACAATCAGAATTAAAGATATGCAGCAAAATTCACTTTTAGTATAAGCAACCATTGTGAGACTGCCACTGAATGGCATAAGCAAAACTTTACGGATGCCAGTGAAATCTTAAATGCGAAGGTCCACAACGCCGTAAAATAAACCAAATTTCAACTGCAAAAATTTCCCAGACCTCCTGATTTCTGCTCTTTTATGCAAAGGACGTATAGTAAATTTGTATTTTTCTAGAGTGAGTAATTACAATGACACAGTTAAACCCACCAATACAAAATAGCAAGCATCCGTTTTACTACAACATTGCTTACGTAAATCAGCTTCAAGGGTCCATAGCGTTCATTCAATCCGCGCATCCCAAAAACTAATTTCACTTGACTGGTAAAGACGTGAAAAGCTGCCGCACATGTAAATCTGCTTCAGAAAAAATACTGCATTAGTAAATACGTATTTGAAAGGCTGCTTGCCTCGATAAAGGATTAATGAATGCTGTTTTAAGTTGTAAATGTATGTGCAGGTGCGTACTGTGCTTAGGTTCCTGCCAACGCATGCATTTAAGTTACTAACAGTGCTTGTACGCTGCGTACCCTTTTACAAGATGATCAGAAAGGAAGACCGCTAGATGACCAAATCGGAAAATTCCGAACAAAATCTGTAGAATGCAATTCCGCTTATTACCGCGGCAATATGACAAGTTTTGCTCAAGTGCGGTGACCTTTACCTCCCATATTCCTGTAGCTAACGTTATCGCCATCATGACTTCCACTCGAATTTCCATAGGGACCAAATCGTTTGGTGATGACTGTGAAGAATTCGTATGAGCCTGTCCTGGTGTACTGACGTTACTGCGTGACGCATATAATTCTCGTCCAACTGAGTGGACAATTCCACCGGTCATAAGGCTGGTCACCGCAAAAGTTCCTACAACATTTATGCATGTAGATGAGTCTGTGATACTGCAGTTGTATGGTATCTGTACTTTGCGCGCAACAAAAATACTACGAGTAATGCAGCGATGATCCGAGAAATAAGGGCAGCTTTACCAAAAACTTAAAACTAGAACGTGCAATCGATTTTAGACCAGCTTCTGCGGGCACGGCATGGCCGGAGCGTAGGAGCAGTAATGGTAAAACAATGCCGGTTATTGGAAGTGGTGAAGTAGCGCAAATCTAACTTTACGTAAATCAATATACGAGTATATATGTACAAAGAAAACATACAGATACGTACCTACGGATGCATGCTGAGACGTGCATATGAGCGAATAGATGAGCACCGGAAAAAAGGAAGTATATCTAAAACCAAACTTTATTAAAGCATAAAGATAAGTAAATATTATAGTGAAATCGTGATTGACTATCAAGGTCCACAAAAATCGGCTGGAACAACTGATTTGAAGCCAATGCAGAAGAAACCAGAGTAACACAACTTCAACGTACACTGGACGAATTACAAAGTACACAACAGCCAAGCCAAAGTCACCAACTATGAAAAATCCACAGAATCATTTTTGCACAACTTGAATATGAGGGTTCACAAAAATATTGGGAGACCACTCTGTTCGCAACCTTTCTCATCAATTTACAACCTCTCGCACTGGCTTTTACTCCGTGCAATACCTTTAGGCCGCATTGCTTTTTGTACCATTTATTACGTTTTAGTTTTTTCGCTTCGCTACCTTTCGCTTTTCACGTTCTCCCATGAGCCCCAGTGGAAAGAATTTCGCAATTTATTTCCGTACTATATGCAAAAAGATCACATAAGAATACTGTAGCAGAACTATGCAAACCTAAATTACTAGATTCTGTGTCCAAAACTCGACTGCGGAGAAAACATAATAATAGATCTGTGCGCTATTTGTGAAATATTTGTAGCAGCATCGTTTTACGAAACCCTAAGAAAACTTGGATAGAAATAATTTTAAAACAAACTGCTGTGGCGGAACTTAAGCAATAAGTTCCATTTCAACACTTGCCGGTAAAACAGTTTAAAGGATTTCAAGCCAGCATCGGAAAAGATTGCGCACGCTATGAAATGCAGTGTCAAAAGTTAGTGCACGGAGTGAAAGGTAGTGCGAAAGGTTGTGAACCGATTGAAAGGTTATTGAAAGGTGGTGAACGGAGTGGTCACCAAAATGTTGGCGCTGCCTCAAATCGGACAATACGCTGCTGAATATGAGTGTAATTAATAATACACTCACAATCCGTATATCGACTCCGTGCCAGCGAGAACTCCATACGCCATTCCTGCAGCAGTTAAGGGTTATCTGTATTAATTCATCGTTTTTAATTGTTGTAAGGTGGAATACGGAATACCTTGTGGAATATTTAAGATGCCGACAGTAAACCCTGCAAAAAACACCGATGTCTGGTACATGCCAATGTTTGCTCTTCCACAGGCACTTTCACACAACGTTTTATAAAGATCTTTTCCGACAAAAACACAAGAAAATTTCCTACAGCAAGTTACCTAAAACCTAGGGGCAAGAATTCCTGCGGCCGGCACGTGAAATGCCTTTACCCATTTCAAAGGTCATCAGTAGATGAGTGGTGATATTAATGTTTTGTTAAGTGGTGTGTAAGCACAATGTACCGTACATAAATGCACTAACCAGATATCAGATCTCCGACCAAGCATTTCTTGATGTTATAATGGAAAAGCCAGTCGGTGATGGGCAGTATTCGGTAGAGAATATCGCGAGCCACTTTGGGAGTACACTTGGTGCCATGGATTCTGCTGTGCAGTCGTGACCGCAACTGATTCACTAAACGACTCCATGGTGTGGCAATGTGCGGTTCTTGCTGGGCTTCGCTCATGATAATAAACTAGCACTTCGTACGGCAGTTCCATATAATCGTCATAAGGTATGCAGAATTTTTGTGGAACCGCGCTATTCCAGACTTGCGCACCTATGGGCAAAAAATGGATTAACTTAACAATAAGAAGAACGTCTTTGTAATGGTTTTCGATTTTCGAGCTCTACTTTGGCAGTAACATCTGTAATAAATGATGCCGTATGACTCCAGACTTTAGCCATTTGCGCTTACAAGTTTTGGTTGGTATTACACTATTACTGTTACCAATAAATCAAACGCCTCGCATCACTAACGAGCTTGCATGTGATCAATTTTATATTTATTCGTATTGATTTTATATTTGCTGTTAGTTTATACCGTTATGTCCATCGTGCCAAAATTTTCGGAGAAGAACGGAAGAGTAAGTAGCTGAAAAGTGGAAAGCAGTTTGTACAAAGTACAAACAGCGCCGAAAAATGCAAATCTACTTCTTAATCAACTGAATAAATTAGTAATTTGGCTGAAACTCGAAAACAAAGCACCTTTTGTGTCAACATAAATCAAAATCGGTGTGAAATAATTGCAGTTAATTATGGTCAGATTAATTATGTCTACAGTTACGTCTGCTAAAAAATCTGAAAACCTATCGCGCGTTTATTCAAGAAATCCGTTCGTTTAATAGTCGGCAAGACGACAATTCGGATCGTACTCGCACAAAGCAGTGACTAACACATTTCACAGCCCAAACGAAACTATAAGTATAACTTTCTTGGAATGTACAGAGCAAGCGGTAACCTACTGGATTTTAATTATCCTACTAAAGTACCCACATTCTGTTAGTAATCTGCAACCGAATGCATCAACTTTATTTCGTTGCTAGCGGTCCAAACGCGTTTACAGGCCGAGTCGACACAGTTTGTGCAGATGTTCAACAACAGTTCAACCCCAACATGACATCGAAGTATAACTAAATCATATAATACAGATATTTGTATTAACAAAAAAACGTAAACTCGTACTTCCGTTATTCTGTTCATTGAATCATTCCCCTTGCCGCATTCGCTTAATTCGACTGAACGCTTTTCCCAGTTTTCCGCAGACAGGGTTCCTGGGGAACAGACCTAATTCAAGGTAATAGAGCTGTCCCAGCAGCGACTCCGGACTCTGCTCGATCATCTCCGCGCAAACCCGAATCAGCCATTTCATCGATTCCGAATTTAAATGGCACAGCTGATGCTCAGATGTACCCCCGCGATAACTATGAGCACGCAAGGGAAAAGCCAAATCATCGCATCCGTTCTGCGCCGCCTGGATGCGTCCCAGACACGATTCCGCTTTTTCCGTCTCCTCATCCACAACTTTCCATCCCTTGGGGACTGCTTTATTCGGCAGAAGATGTCTCAGTTGGTGATCCTTAAAGTCGGTCAACAGGACAAGATATTTCGAGCTGAGCGCTTCACTGTGGGCGCGGAATGGCCGGTATGTCGGTGGAAGAAGTATAAGATCGTCCGCTTTTGGTTCGCGATTATCACGCAGCTGTTGGCTAAATGCGCTCTGCAACCCTTGATGACACTGTTCACTGCTGTCACTTTCCTTCTCAACGGGATCGGCTGGCGACGAATTTCGCTTCATCACAGCAAGAGAAGGAGCAGGACAAGATTCACCGAAAAGAACGGTGTGCCGGAACAAGTGCAGACGGCGCGCACTCATATATTTCATCCATTTCTAAAAAACGGGAACAACTGTTATCACACAAACAGCGACAAGAAAGTCGCATATAAAGCTTAAAAGCGGGTTAGATAAAAAAATATTACAGGCAGTTGCTGGTGCTTGTCTTGAAAGATAAACATAAACAACGAGATCGAGAATCGGATGCATTGTGACTGCATGTTGTATCATAATCTGACCTGTCGCACAATTGCAACGTAAAACTTTCTACTGTAGTTTGCTTTTTCCTATTGCAGTAACTTCGCAGTACCAAACTGGTCAAAACAAACCGAACTATTTCGTCGATTTTCACTGCAGTACAACTATTGCAACAAGTTTTAGAACAGAATACATACTCGTATGCAAGTCACATTATGAAACAATAACTCGACGATCCGCAACATAACATTACTTTACAGAACAGGGGTGCCTCAATTTCGGTTGTTCTTGTTACATGTATAAACTTACGTCGAAATCAAAAAGCTGTACAGCTGGTTTGCGTATTAACTTCTGCAGTTTGTGCGTATTTTTGGTAATCTTCTGTTCCGCCATTCCATCCAACCCAAACAGCGCACGAATAACATAAATAATCAGGCTTATAACAAATGCTTCCACATTTATCGCTCTTCTGCCTGTTTCGGTGCCGCTGCTTCCTCGCAACTCAACATCAAACTCCAGCATATTCGCTTTTTCCGCCAGTGCAACAACCATCGGCAAAATAGCATCCGGAAGATTTAATTCCATAATAAACCGCTCAATCACCGGTACCACAGACATTTTCGGAAGACCACCCGCTTCAATCCCAAACAGTTTGCACAATGCAATAAAATGGAATTCCAGTTCCGCATAGCTGGGTACATTTGCTTCCTTCGTATGAATTCCCGTCATTGCCTTAAAAATTTCGTACGATCTGGGCGGTAGCGCGGGATTAGAGTAGGGCAACTGCAGAGCACGCATCCAGCGGATGAGATCACTGGTCAGGATATCCGGATGACAAATATGCAAGGATAAAATCAAAATGGCAACGACACGCGGAAGAAGCAGTCGTTCAGGTGCATCGACGATGTCCGACGCTAATACGACGGTTGTGAGCGTCTTCTGCGGCGGACGGGGAGTTCGCCGCCGCGAAGGGACTTTCGCGGGGCCGTCGTCCGGAACCTCTGCATGCTCCGATTGCCAGAATTTCAAGACAAACTGCACCTCCTTGGAGGGGACGCCAATTAAATGTGAAAAGTCGTTCTCTCGCAAAATCCCCAGCCAGTGTTGATTCTGCATCAGAGTGGTCTCCACGCCGGCAGAAACATCAGGCAGGGCTATCGATAAGTAACTGAAACACAGAAAAAACACATCAGAAGCCGCCCAAAAAAGATTTACTTACTATTAACTCTTGCAGCACAGTGCAACTAACAAGAAAATTCAAAACGACGCAATCACTGACTGTTTTTAATTACATAAAAAAATATGAGTGAATGTTTTTAATTACATAAAAAAATATGAGTGAATCAAAGTTTGGTTTAAAATCCAAATTATAAATAAAAAAAACTGTCAAAACAGTAGACGCATACCTGAACCAAATATTTTTAACCGCTTTGCGCAGCTGCTTTGGTGCGCCAGCTTTGGAAACAAGAAAATCCACCTGCATCCGCAGAATTTCATCCGCGACCACGAACGAGCACTCTTTATCCAAACGCTCGAAAGTACTGCCTTGACGTTCGCTAGAAAAATCATTTCCTATGGAAGAACGGCTCGCTTCAGTTCGACGCTTCGTTCTTTCGCGCAGCGTACCACTCTGTGGGCTTTTCGCGTGACTCGAATTGCGCAGGATACTCGGCGGAGTTTTTGACGGCCCGCTCTCATCGCGAACTGCCGTATTCGATAGGGATGCCATTTTCCAGCCCGCTCAGCGCAATCCGTAAGCAGTTATGCCATCCGGGAACGCAGTGTATGGAAATCAAGCTTAAGCGGTGTACGATTCTGGCGCGTCCACAGCTAGAACTCTCGTTACTTTTGAGGTGCTGCAGCGGATCAGTACAGCTGAAAAACAGCGATATCCCACGAAGTGGAAGCAGTACTGCGCGAAAGAAACAGATAAGCCACGTGAATGCTAATAGCGCTCCGCGCGAATGCTTCTGCCGAGAGCATTCACGAAGACCGGAAATGAATGCCTCAATAATACAATTACCGAATGGATGGACGGATAACAGTCATAACATCGTAGACCGCAGTTACCTATGTTAAGTACTGCTGCATTCAAAAATCACATCCGGTTGCGAAACATGGCAAGCAAAATTATTTTCGAGCTAATTACAGTAATAACTGGCACAGAGCTATCACATTACCCGGTGTATACAATTCGAACTTTTTCGGCTGCCATGACAAAACTAACAGCAGCCGATTATTTCCAGAAAAGCGGAAATACTGTACCTGCTTGGCAATCCGGAATTCTAAATCCTTCGACTCCTTCGCACAGTGCAAAGGACGGAAACGTTGTGGTGATTACATGATTTGCATCTTCCAATAATCACATCATCCCACGTTTGCGTCGAATCCAGATAAAACCACAGATTCTTTAATGGGCACAAACAGAAGAAAACTGATCGAACTTACGAGAAAGTGTAACAAAAATGTGAAAAGTGTGCTTGTAAATTGTAACTCGGGGCTTTCCCTTAGGCAATTTTTTTAACATTTACCAGGCCGACCGCTGGGCATTTGTCGTAGCAGTCAACCTCCAGCGGGCGACGGACAACAGGTGCTCATACCAGTTGCGAAACCTACGCACCTCACTCAAAATCTCTCTAATGTAAAAAAACAGAGCCCAGAATTCGCACCTTGTTTTTAAACTCGTAAAGTCTAAAGAACTATTTATAACCCCACAATCACCAAACATCTCCTAAGTTGTCTCATAGTGTTTTATAGTGCAGTAAGTTTGGTAGGGTGGGAGCCGGGCGTGTGTTTGGACAGCGATGGAAAACCAGACTAAGCGACGGAAAGACGAGGAACCCGAAGTGCCGTCAGTGTGGAAGCGAGCATTCCAGCGATCAGCTGTTTGGCCGGATAAGGTATAATCGACTAGGAAAGCTGCTAACATTTTTGCAGACGATACGAAACGGTGCTTCAATATTCACGGGATTTGGGTTTTTGCAGGATGAGTTATTAGACGTGATTTACTGGCTACAGCAAGTTCTGGCGCTGTGCGTCGGATTGGGTTGTGGATTAGTGCCTGTTAAAGGATTTGTGGGGTTTGCAATGTTAGTGTGGTCATTCTTGCTTGATCCTCCGAGAAGTTCCGTTTCTAATGGTGCTCTTTTGTTTCAGATATGCAGCATGCTCATGTTTATCGGTTATTTGGTACTCAACAAATTTCCAAGAAGTTGATCTCGAAGACACATTTGGCGACAAAACCACGGTTTTGAAGGAAGGTTTTCCCAGTTCTTTGGCCACATTTTTGGTGAGTCGCGGCTAGAAGATAATGAAGTTAATATTTTTTATCTGGATTTCGGAGAGATGTGCTTTAGGTGATTGCTAATGGCAGATTGAACCTCATCTTCTCATTTTTAATCTTGCGTTTTTGTTAATTAGTAAGGTGTATGTAATTTTTTCTACTGTTTTAAAAAATTTCTTTTTTGTCTTACATTAGTCTGTATTATTTAAGGATCGCTACGGAGTCCGGTCTGTAAAAGCATTCCCACCTGTAGGATTTTCAAAATTTGGTTTAGTGAGCGTGAAACCTGCTCGAAAATAGGAGGATGTTTTAATTCGACATTTTTGGTGGAATTGTTGCTTTTGATTTTCGTAATTAAGGATACGAGACTACTCAAGACATTTTTCGGGAAACGTAGTTCGTGATGATTGGTCTTTGTATTTTGTATAGGAGTTGTTTTTTAAGATGTTGTTTTTAAGCTTTTGTGATATCATTAATTAGGATTCGGTTGCGAAAGTTTTAATTCAGTTTCCTTGAGTCTGAATGTACATGCATAATGCATTTACAATTAAGTACATAATGCTGTTTTCGCATGCTGGATCAGCCCGGCTTTCTGCACAAAGTGTTATTATAGTACAGTACGCTTCTTCAGGGAAAAAGAAATGTACGGTTCGAAACTTGATTGTTTATAAATTTTGTTAGTATAATTGCGCACAAACTGGCATTCTAAGGGATGGGTTGCATAAGAAAAACGAAGGTTTTATTGCAACAATTTCGATGCGTCACGCTTAATAAGTGGATACGCAGGGCAATTTTTCCGATATGCTGATGATGACTTTTTTACGGCGTCCACCAGTCTAGTTTACGGCGCACGACTGGTATGCGGAAAAATAAGCGATTGTGTTGTGTATCATTTCATTAGCTTTTTTATCCGCTTAGCAGATCATTTCGAACATACCTGATCATCAATCATACCATCATAAAAACGAGCGTTTATCATTCCCAAGTGCTCGACTTGAAAGCGTTTTCACTGCGGCATCCATGTCAGATTCATTATCAAAATAATGCTACTCTGATTTCGCTAGAGACCGCTGTGCTTTTTACAGGTGACCTGGATTATTGTCTACACGGCCATGCATGCTCAGTGACAGGTTTGAAGATTCCATTTGAGTATTTGGAGAGCCTGCTCTCGTTTGCGACCGAATGCTGCTCATTGTGATAGGAAGTGAAATGGCCCGCTGCTCTGCACAGACGTCTGACAATTGTTGTTTTTTTTCTGGTGACGCATGATGCAGGCCTTGGTCGATTGGTCTTGGTCTTGTTCAACTAATTTGCAATTTTTTGGATGTCTGTGTCGAATTGCTCGTGAATACGTTTTTTTCACGATTGATTTCTGACTATTTATTACTTGTTGTCCGTGTTGAATTTTAATTTGTTAACGAGTTATAAAGAAATCACAGTTTCAAATACACAGCTTTATTGCTCTCAGTGTTATTACGTCTTTTGCAGCATGATTAACATAACAAAAAATACTTAAATTTAATTTACTGTACAAAGAAAAATTTGCAGGTAAAATTTTTCAGAAAGGCAGCAGTAATTGTGTTATCAACAACGTGTGATGGTTTTTATTGACCACTTCTTGAAGTTGTTCCTTGTGGCTTTCGATGATCGGGTCATAGAGGAACTTTTCGGCAAAGTGGCATGGGCAAATTTCGGAGGAAGGGTGACGATCTTGCGTCGTAATATAAATCTCAAGTCGCTTTCGGCTGAGTTGATTGCATAGAATACCGTGGCATCTGCCGGTATCACGAATTCTGTAACCAATAAAAAGAAGTATGTTAGTGACGCCATGGATGCGGTTGCACAGCGAAATGAAAAGTTTAATGATGAAAGTGACATTTACAAGAAGCGCAAGCTTTTCATTGCCTTTTTATCTGTATTAGGCAATACGTTGCTGATACTTCTAACTAATATAACTATCAGTTCCCTCGGGGCAGGATCACGCCGGTCTACAGCGAATACTTGCTATGCAATACACACAGTCATAAGTCACCGATTTTTACAAGCGGCTGTTCGTGGGACATCACCCGATAAATTATTTTCAGAACCAAAACATTTTTCTGTGTAAGTACTTAATGTTTTCGTATGATTCAAATAAACAGAATGTAGCTACGGCAGTACGAATACTGATATTATCAGAATTACTGACATGTCTACCCTAAATTGATCGGTGGTATATTTCTGTGATCTCAAAACCATATCATAAAGAGTAAACGTAGCATTCAAAAACTGTTTACTCCTATAAAAAAAATTTCCAGAATTTTCAAGTAAAAGAAAAACATTATTTTAAAGATCGATTATTTAGCCTCCAGGATATCACACTAACATTTTTTACAATTACAGTATTTCTATTGGCACGTGCAAACATTTTAAGCAGCGCGAGCCGTTCACTGCAGTTATCCGTGAACAAATAGATAAATTCCAATGTCACATGGCCACCGTTTAAAAAAAAACTGCCAAGATGCCCTAACCAGTTTTTGACGAACCCATTAATGGAACTGTCTGTCTATGTCAATTGACACGCTGATCTTTTAGCACTCTCCTACACACATAACCAAGCGTACCTTCCCCTCGTGACAGCACCTGCACAAGGTCATAACTAGCCGGCTCATCCTGTTGGCGGTCTTGCTTGTCGAGGGCCTGCCGAATGACGGCCAATGTCTTTTCATTGTCATTGACCAGGACACTCTTGTACAGATTCACGCCGCCGTAGAAGACACTACCGCCGCCACTCCCGGCATCCAGACTGATCTTCAGAATGCAGAAGGTATCCGACACATAGGGTGACTTCTCGGGTGCACTGCCGGCACTGGTGGCGCGCCGGTAGTCCAGCGACTGACTGGAGGAAATTGAGTTTTTGCGCGTGACTAGAAATGGCGCATTCAGCAGATTCTCCTGAGAGACCATGCGTTTGAGGGTACTCAGGCCGTTCATCAACATGGACCGTGATTTCGGCTGACTTCCCTCGCTGGCGCTGGAGACTTCCGATGTCGAACGGGATACGGGAGCCGGTGCTTCGATCAGGAAAGAGTTGCTAAAGCTACAAAAACAAATAAACTTTGCATTTTTGCGCAACTTATGATACTATTATCAGAAATAAACCCTATCAAAATAAATTAAATAATACAAACTGCAGAGTGATACGGCTTTAATATGAAGCATTACTAAAAGGTCAATTTCTATTTCCAGTTGTTTGTTTACGTTTCCGTTCTCCCATTGCGTCGCACACAGGAGAAGTTTTTTTCCAATCATCTGACATCACTTTGCCAAGTACATTGGCTTGTCGGACAGACAACAGCAATTTCGCAGACAGAGAAGTAAATACCTGCATAATCAGTTGACGCTTTGCAATCAAATGCAATTTCTACACGGCGGCATACGTGGCAATAACCATGAATACATGAGCCCTAATGACCTATCATAAATATGTAAAGCATCGCTGATTTGCATTATTCACATGCTTCACCTATAACTTGGTACTGCCGCATCTATTGTATACATTTCCATGAAATTTTAGTCAGCCCTCTAAATCCTACACTTTGAACAATTATTAGTACTAAAAAAATTTTCAATAAGCAGCTTGTAATTTTTCAGTTTTTATGGGTACTCGTAAAGTTTTCTTTGAAAGTGTTACTCTTTAAAAATAGGTTGTAAAAGTTTATGCTGCTGTACGCTTAACTTTGTAGCCCACAATTACATATTGTATTTTTGTACGTATCTGTTGTAATGTACATGCCTACTACATGGCAGGCAATTAGGTGATGCATACAGTAATTTTAGATGATGTGCACAACAAAAATACCAAAATTTGCTAAGTACGAGTAGTTTATAAATACGTAAAATAATTTAAAACGATATCCAAATTCTAGTCTTATTTCTGCACATAACCGCAATCATTTTTGCATTTTAGAAAATCACAGCCGACAGCGCATTTGAAAAAAACAAACATGCAGAATGCCTATGGCCTTTTATCGGCTTTGCAACAGAATCGTTGTCACATGAGGAAAAAATCACAGACATTCTGACAACCCCACAACTTTTATGGCAAACTGTCGACTTTCTGATTCAAATGCTTATTAATTCTAAAATTCGACGAAATTGACTCGAGGGTTCATTTGTAAAATGCATTAATTTTGACACGAGGTACCGTGGCACAAGTGCGTCAAATTGAAATCGTGAGAGCAATTTTTAAATTAACCTACTATAACTTAACTTGTCAATTAAACAACTGAGCGTTTATGAAAGCGGACTATAAAGAACAATATACGCTTTAACGAAGCCATACCACATAATTCATGCCTTTATAAAGTTCGCGATACGGCGACCATACAATGCTATTTATCGGTGGAAGTAATCGTGCAGCCGATACAAGTACAACACTGTATTTACGACTGCCCAGGATAATAATAAATATCACGATAAATAACCTACGCTCGATGGCCTAGTTTATTAAACAAAAATATTTCATGTGCAAGCTGTGTGTTTTAACAGCTCCTGGCGGCACAAAATTTCGCAAACATCATAATTCGATACACAATATCAAATCCGTATACAGCGCCAATATACCCTGTGATCAAAGTCAAAGACTAACACCATTCCCAAATAACCGTATTTAACCCGCTCAGCTTTTACGGCTCATGAAAGGCTGCATTGTTCGTCCATTGTTGGTAAGTACTTTAAAAATATCGATTAACAATTAGCGGCTTTTTAGCACCCAACCACCGGAAATGTGTATATGCATATGTGCATCAGTGGCATTTTGTGAAATGAAGACAAAAACGATATTCGCGCTTGTTTGTTCGTTGACTCGCCGACAGCAGACCGAGGTTGCATTTATTTTACACCGTAACAAAATGTCCACGACAAACTTTTAACCACATACCATTCTTCGCTGTCGAGCACGCGCAGTGATTTGTAGAACCAAAAGCGGAAATGATCATGCGGTGCGATTTGGTAAGAGGCCGCAGCCGACTGGAACCAGCGGATGTGGGCTAGAATCTCGAATTCCTTCCGCCGTTTATCGAAGTTGATCAGACGCTGTTGTGAGCCTGAACGATGACTGACATAATCCGGCAGTGCGGTGTCCAGCATTACCAGATCCGTTAGAAATTTCCCCAAATACGGTACCACACCATGCACATTTCCAGGCTGAAATTATAATTTTATGTAGACAAGTCCAAGTACATTGTATGCACGTGGGTAATTTATGTAGAAACATTTACAGTAATAAAGGAAATAATTTGAAATATTTATATATTGGTAGAAACCATATTTTATCACCAATACACTGAGCACATTAATGTTATACCACTGAGAAATAAATATCTGTATGCCACCGTACCAAAAACAACCATTACGATTTCATTTCATTACTACCGCCTAACCTTACACGGATCTTTTGTAATACAGATATACTTTGTAATTTTTCTCCTGCTTTACCAGCTCAAAATAAGTCAGTCAAGCTACCAAAGTTTTATTCCGATTCTTTTCCTTGCAAATTTATTGTTACACCATTATTGGTGTCTTTACGGTTTTAAGGTCAAACGAAATAAACAGATAGAATAGAGCGGCTGTTATAGCCACATGTACACCTATTCAATAGAATATAGATAGATGGAAATAAATATAGTATCGCCAAATTGCATTGAAGTTTATTATGGATGACAGCAAACGTTCTGTTTATTTTGATAACCCACATTCCGCTTTCCTGATTGTGAGAAATAATTCGGTCAGAATTTTACCGTAATTGTGAAACCTGCCGGCATTATTTGTCAGAGATCTGTTTAACCGATAAACACCACTTTCCGTGATCTAATTCGACCGTTTCACAGACAGCATACCGCAGATGTGTCCGCATCTAATCGCCATTACTCTTTTCCCAGCCAATAAATATATCATAATTAAAACAGCTCTATTGTGCTTTTAGGAGACAGCGCTATATCAACTCAATTGTTGAAAGATTCTATTAACGATGACATAACAATTAATATTCTCCAGCGCACTCTGCCTCTTAATCAAAAGACGATTTCTGAATTACGATCCTCACTAAGCTGATTAATCCGCTTATGCATATATTATTTTTTTCTATCTTACTGCGACTCCTCAAGTGCCGCCTAATTTATGGATTAATCCACTGCCAAAATTGTCATCTATATTGACGGCATGCACACGAAATCTGGTACAAATCATGCTGAGATGTTCAAAAAATGTCCACTACTGATGCGCAACAAGTAGGTTTACAACTCGCCATGGAATGCTACCAACAAAAACTCAATGCTACCAACAAAAACTCAATGACCGCTTTTCTCGTACAGAGTTTTGGCATGCACCGGCAGAGATTACTCCAATAATCAGCCTATTCACCGCGTCGCTGTGCATTTACACGCCAACTATTCTACTATAATCACGACCATTACTGCCGACATTAACCAATGCATTCCACCTTAATGATGATTAAATAATCAATGTATGCGGTGTGTGTGTGTACGTGTAACCACACTGGCAACAACTTACATTATCGCTGTAAGATCGGCGATGTCCGATGTTCTTCGCTGATGGTTTTCCGCACACCGTCGGATCCCGCGTAACCGTCATGTAATTGCGCGTAATCGCAGCTGGCACATGCGCCGACGCTACGCCCGGCTGGAGTTCATTGCGTACCGTGAAGATTCCCGTTAACTCTCTGAACCGCTGCAGCTTCTCTCTATAACAACCACAAACAGACACGTACATATCAGATTCCATTGCAGTACAGACAATTGACATCTGTTGAACTTTGTTGATGCTACTGTAAAACGGGTCGCTTGTTGAACATAACTCAATAAACGCCAAAATATCACGAGCGCGTAACACTATCCACACAGCGCGACTGTCTGACCACTTACACCGGCAACGAGGCCCAGAGCTTCTCCAGCCGGAAAACGGGTTCAGCCTGCAGTGCGGAGATGACGGCGTTCAATGAGGAGAAATTTCTCATCACCAGCAGACAGTGTGCAATATCGATCCACTTAATTAGCAGGCGGAGTCGCAGTGACGCCGTCATGGCCAGATCACCCAGCAGACTGGACTGTACACGGGCGCATATGGCGTTGAAATGGCAGATCGTGGCCTGGACACTGTCCATCGACCGGCGGGAGGCGTTGCGGGCGCGTTCTTGCGCCAGACACTGATGCGGCAATAGACGCCGTAGTAATACCGCGTCCACTAAGGTCAACTGACCAGCAATCAACTTATCACTATAATTCAGTAGATCCTCCGCCGGCGGACTGTCGGACGGGCTAGCCGGGCATACCGGGACATCGCTGACCGGCAGCAGTGTTTCCCGGATCCATTCCAACACTTCTTCATTAGGTAGCGCGGAGCGTTCCTGTTTGACAATCCACTGATTGATCCGCGTCTTCAGATCCAGATCCCCGAATTTCTCCGCGTGTTCCTGTACCGCGATGACCGCGGGGTCGGCGTCAGCTTCGGGGAAATCCTCGGGATGATTGTCGAACAGCATCACGAGCAGCTGTTTGGTCGGTCGTTCCAGCGGTGTGCCGTAGGCGGCGGATAGATTCCGCAGTAAATACTCGACAACGACTTCCGGCGTGGTGAACTCACGGTATGTGTCCAAGAAAATGTTGACATGGCTGGATTCCAATTCATACTCACTGTTGATCAGCGCCTGCATAATGCGCTCCATCGTGCCGGCTTTTAATAAGCGCACTTTGATCGTTTGCCATTCCATGTACGAGACACTGCCGTGGATATTGTCGTCCTTAAATAGAAAAAATTCCGCCATTTAGCACTTACGAGAAAATAACTGATTATCGGCTTGCAGTGAATACCGATGAATAATCGTAGGAATGCAACAACTAATGTTCGACAATATTCTGTGTCACTCCATTGACAACTAGTGCACAGTGATGTGATTTTAATTAGCAAAATTCAAATAGTGCATTGCGAAA
Source organism: Paramacrobiotus metropolitanus (assembly GCF_019649055.1). NCBI lineage: Eukaryota > Metazoa > Tardigrada > Eutardigrada > Parachela > Macrobiotidae > Paramacrobiotus > Paramacrobiotus metropolitanus. The sequence continues at coordinate 451,550 of NW_026570246.1, forward strand.
TGGCCTAGCATCAAACTACAGCTTAATGGCGCGTGAACGCCTCTATTTTAACAAGATAAAGTGCTTCATCGAGCCAAAATACACAAGGTTAACTGCATAAATGAGTAAACGCATATACAAGCGGCTTACGGATGTCAAACTGGCTCCGTTGCTCTGCGCGTAGCGGACTTTCTTCAAGAATACGCTGTAGACTGCGTCCTCCTCCTCCTCATCCATCCAGTAACGCCGATTGTCGGCATGCTACAAAAAGCATTTACAATCGGTGCATATTAAGTACGTTTTCATAACCACCTGCATAGTAATGCATAAAAATAACCGTCAGCTGTATGAAAAGCGTTCGACTTGTCACTTTCAAATAATCGATCAATACATTATCAAAAATATCGCGTTCGCTTGAAAAGTGTCAAAAATGCATAAAACAACATGCAGTATTGTGGTACCTTCGAGTAGTGTATTTACCAATAAAAACCTAATCCGTGCATTCATTAGACATGCGAAATCAGCAGATCATGGCTTTCGAATGAGAGTGCTTCGTAACTGCGTCCACATTCTACATTCTAATTTCCAAGGTGGGCAATGACGACTTAAGTTCTATTAAAAACTGAATAACTGCAGGAGTAAAAACGAAATATAAACTATTCATAATCAATTCTAAACGGTACAGTAGAAGCCTTGATTGAAAGCAGGCATTATGTTAAATTAATCGTTAAGCCGGTAAATGCACCATTATTTTGCAGTTAATTTTGCAGTTATTACAGCGGTAGGATTTACTGCAAGTACGATTTACAGATATATGGAAAGTTACAGAAAATTTTATTCAAGTGTCAATTCAACATAGTAGCTGCTTATAAACTACCCTAGTTGCTAAAGCAGAAAATTTTATTATTTTAGTTCTAACCAGCAATAGATTACTATTTTTACCACACCGAACGGTGCTAAAAAATTTTCAAGCAACTTTCGCTTCGGCATTTGACCGAAATAACAAATAGACACGTCGCCGTCATTTGGGGAATTCAAGTGAAAGCAATCTTTTGTGTGTCGTGAGTTATTATCGTTTAATTGCATAACATTTTCATTCGCAATGCTTATCAAAGTAAACACACTTTCACGTCATCAACATAAAACAGGATAACAAAATTTAAAACACTTAACTTCAACCAAAGCTAGCAGATAGCCAATATAAATTTTACAAATTCAATAATTTTTTATTAAAAATTAATTACCTGTTCCGGCGGTTTACGAGCCGCCACAGACAAATTAGACGCGACCTGCATCGATATGGCCGAAAATCACGGGATGACTTCCGTTTAGTCCAGATCGGTGCAGCAGATTGTTAATCCAGCAGGCAACGCACCCAATACACGGCACAATGCAGAACTTTGGGTTGGGTTGCGCTGCACGATATACGTAAATAACGCAATGTCGCCGCAATGGTGTTTAAACTAATTGTACATATGTAAATGTAATGCAGCCGTGTAATCGCGATCTGTCAATTAATACAATGAATATCAGATCATTCAGATGTCCGTAAAATATGCTGACGAACGGAATATTCTCCCGAAATCGCACTACATCGGAATGTGCACAGCACGGCAGAAATGTTGTCCCGTCCGTCAGACTGGGTGCAGATAATGCGATAAGACCAATGAATACTATCACACTGCGAACGCCTGCAACGGGGGAACAAAAATTACAAAATTATCCTGGCCACCTGGAATGTCCACGATGATAATGCGGTGAACATGCTGCTGTCACTGTCAGGTGCAAATGCGGGGGATGGCTGAACTTGATACGATATCGTGTGATTCCAAAGGTACACAGTACATACACATGCACACACAACCAGCAAATAAATAATTACCACGCAGCTATAACGTGCACCAAAGAAATGAAGAACTGCCGCCGTTGAATTTGAATGATTTATCGGTCAAAACGGAAATGCAGATGTGTACATTGATCGGGTAATGTATGCACTGCCAGCTAGGGGTGATTATGATAAACGATTATACTTTTTGAGAAATTGAAAAATGCCGAAATTGATGGCCAAGATGTATATTGCTTAAAGAGTAAAAGTTACAAATATTACCCGTGTTACTCATAGCCGCGTTTCATCGAAAACATTTTTCTTCTCGTCAGCTTTTTCTCATGCTTACGCGATCACGATTATTTGAATGTGAAACACGCATACGAAGTGACGAACTGCAGAGTGCAGACTTTCACCCGCGCGCTGCAAATGCATTTGCACCGCTCGTCAATTATTTGTCCACAGCTGTTCGGCCAGTTGCTTTGAACGGTTTTCCGTAGGGCGTATACCACGTTTGCAGCCGTCGCCGATGGTGTCTATATTCGCTATTACTCATGATCATTTAACAGAACCGCTAACTTGAAATTCTAGTCGGCTTGTACGCTGACGTTGTGATTAACTGTCCCAAAAAATTGGTATAAATCTGTTACCTAGTACTTATTTAAATCTGCAGAATGTAGAACGTAGTGCAGTGCCATGTATTGTATAAAATGTGTCGCTATCTTTATAGGGTACCCTTATAGGCACTCCCTAAAACCCCTGTAAATTATAGGCACCTCTTTTCGCACCCTGTTTATTATAGGCACCCTGTTTTGAATCAATATGATATATAATAGAATGACTGTTCTCAGATAATAATACAGCTTTCTTCTTATACTAGTACGATAATTTTTTACTGGCGTCGATTTAAAAAAAATCAGGCTTTCCAGTTGATAACAGGACGACTCGGCAAATCAGCCAACCTAAAGCGAATAACGTACGCGTCTTCTTCCGTGACCAGAGACCATGTTTCGCGTTAGTCAGCTCATTTGTTGGCTTCCGATAGTCCTGCATTCGGAAGAATCCCTGAACCCACCATACTTCATAAGATGCTTGCCGGTCTTGAACACAAAATTACTGTTGCATTTTCTAATATAGTTGTGTGACACTATTACATTGATCTTCTGTCCATGGTAAGACGTTTTCCATAGTTAGCAAGTTCACAGTTGCAACTTGCAAGTAAGTACAATTATGTATAGCAACTGTATAAAATAACATTTAATAAACTGGGAAAGAACACCGCTGATGGCTTGCAAAGGTGCAATAAAACACCGAAGTGAAGCTGGATACCAAACCCGGAAGACTGTCTGCTGAGTTTATTTTAAAACTGTTTTAAAAATACCTTATTCGTATTTAAAAGCATTTTCCTTTATACTTCCTTCCTTCCTTCCTTCCTTCCTTCCTTTTTTTTTTCCTTTTCCTTTCCTAGTATATATTTTTGTGTGTCTTTCCATTTCTTATTCAAAATTCTGAATTACTGTAATGCGTGGCCGTGGAATTTATTAATGTTAAAATATGTAAATAATATTACGTTCACATCACATAATATTATATACCGTATTAATTCAAATTCATGACGATTACCCTAGTTGGCGACAAGCCAGTCTCCCGGTTAGCAGAGGGGGTATCGGAATACGTCGATCGGAGGAATTAGCACTCCCAGCCTTTCAGCTGGCTTCGATTCACTCCGTATCCGACTTGGTATCCCTTTTGTTACCCGCACGGCCGGCTGTGAATACCACGGAGGCTCTAAACCTGTGGAAGCTAAACGCTCGCCAAGCAGAACTGGCCGAATCTAACGTCCGGAAATTGCAAAAAACCTGGGATTTGCCGCTGTGCAACGTATCTCTGTCCACCTTGCTGGAAGTGTATCGCGACGATGAGATTAACACAGCGCGTTTACTTGCCCAGTCGCGGCCGGAAGCAGGCATTTGGCTGAATGCATTGCCCTCCGCTCATATAGGGAATTTGCTCGACGACGACACGCTGAAAATTTCGGTTGGCCTCCGACTTGGCGCGGTTATTTGTGAACCACATGAGTGTATGAAGTGTCACAAGCCAGTAGACCGATATGCACAGACGCACACCACGGCCTATCCTGCGCTTTCTCAGCCGGCAGGCACCCACGGCACGGCGGGCTCAATAATATTGCATGCCGCGCCCTCGTTTCTGCCGGCTTTCCCGTTAAACTGGAACCACGCGGCACCTCACACACGAGCGAACGACGCCCAGACGGCTGCACATTCCATTATAAACCGCTCAATCACCGGTACCACAAATATTTTCGGAAGATCACAAGCATCAATCCCAAGCAATTTGCACAATGTTATAAAATGGCATTCCAGTTCCGCATAGCTGGGTACACTAGCATCGTTCGTAAGAGTTCCCGTCATATTGCCTTAAAGGTTTTGTACGATCTGGGCTGTAGCGCGGTAAGGCAACTGCAGAGCACGCATCCAGCGGGTGAGATCACTGGTCAGGATATCCGGATGGCAAATATGCAAGGACAGAATCAAAACGGCAACGACGCGCGGAAGAAGCAGTCGTTCAGGAGCGTCGACGATGTCCGACGCTAATACGACAGAAGTGTCAAGTGCGCGCTCTCGGCGGTGGACGAGAAGTTTGCTTCCGCGAAGAAGATTTTCCGTGACCGTCGTCCGGAATCACCGCGTGCTCCGATTGCCAGAATATCAAAACAAACTGCACTTCCTTGGAGGGAATGCCAATTAAATTGGAAAAGTCGTTCTCTCGTAAGATTCCTAGCCAATGTTAATTTCGCATGAGAGTGGTATCCATACCCGCAGAACATCCGGCAGGGGCCGCAGGGCTATCGATAAATAGCTGAAAAACAAAGCAAATATCTCGACATGACGGCTTATGTGTAAGACCGTAAAAAAAGTTACCAATCAAAAAAACCAAATCCGGTTAAGGAACACGGCAAGCTGAGTTATTTTTCAATTTAACGGTTTAACCCGTAGACTTGTACAGGCCTATCACATTAGCTGATATAAGGAGAAGGTGCAAACCTTTTCGGTTTTCATGACAAAACTAACAGCAGCTGAGAAAAATGTAAACAGTAAAATAATAAGTACTACTGTACTACTGTAGCGCCGACGGCCGTGACTGCAACTGTATCGGTGCGCCAAATCCCAGTTCGGAATTCTGAATATATACGTATTAGTCTGAATTCTTCGACCACTTTTCGAACTGCAACTAACAAACTACCACGGCCACGGAAACTCTTGAAATTTCACATGATCAAAACTGGGTAACACCAACTGGAGATACCGCACTGGGCTCATACTGAGGATTAAGAAGCGGTGCGAAAAACAAAAAACTAAAATAAGCGTTGCAAAATGCGAAAAACAACTTTGCTTGGCTTTCCCTGTTGGCTTTGTAGGGCTACTACTACAGTACTTACTGTTGGCTTTGTAGGACTACTTTGTAGGCTTTGTAGGTTTGTAGTATTAATTTTGGAATAACAAGCCGACCGATGGGCACGTGTCGTAGCAGCTACCTTCTAACGGGCGACGAATTTTGAGGTTTACGGTGTCCTTATCGATCGCTATTCCTTGGAATTCATCAATGTTAACTGTTTAGCACAATAATATATGTGACAATATCATAATATTGTAGCTGCCCAAGCAGGTCTCAAATCATTAGCTTTGTTTGGTTGATCACAATATATAAGTATGGAGAACTTTGTGACATTCCCGATTCATAAGTTTATATATACCGACGATTGGTCACTATGGACAGTGGATGTGTTAGCTGAAGCCGATAATGTTGTGTTGCGTGGACGCGTCTGTGGGGTTCACGAAAGCGGTTTACTGGTCAAAACTGGTTCTTGTGAAAATTCTCTTCTCGTTCCATTCAGTCGACTACGAAGAACTCTTTGTTGCGAGGCGCTATCTGGTTCGGATCCAGTGTGGCCAGATGGGTCTGTTCCAGACTACGACGACAGAGACTTAAGCAGCGCTAATGACATTGAGGTACTCATAAGTTTGGAAGAGAATCAGCCTGAATCGTGGCAGCCTGCGCGCATCCTAAAAGGCGTCCTGTGCTGTCACTGGTTATATGGAAACATGGAATACGGATCGCTAGTAAAAGTCGAACTTCTCTCGGGAAAGTCCTGTTACCTGATTGATGGACCAGATGACACTACAAGGCGCGTTCGGTCGCACGCAGTCACTCATTTTCCGGAATATACTTATCTTACTGCCGAAGAATATAGTGAAGTACAGCTGAATTTCAAGCCTTGTGCAGATTATCCAGATCCCATGTTTTTGATAAAAACAGCAATCAAGATTCCAGAATTTCCGTACTTTTGGCGTAGAACAACGGGCACTGTATTTGTATCTTGTGACATAAATACCATCACAGTGATAAAATGGAGATACCATACAACTACAAACGATCCTGAGTTTGCATATTATGTATTATCCGACACGGCTGCGTTCATTACAAAAGTCGACCAAATGGTGAAAGCGACAACCTATGAACAATTAATTAGTTTGGTTTCTACGGCAGCGACCGTTGGTGAAGCGAAAAGTACGTATGTAGAAACATAAGTTTTGCGTAGAAGCAAATTAATATTAAATGATTTGCATGCTTGGACTTTATGTGCAATATGTACAGAGACGAGCATCGCTCACAAAAAGTAATGATTTGTATAGTTTGCTCAAACCAACTATTAGATCATGTAAGTACTTACTTCACCCTGTACTCTTTAGTCTTCATAAAAATTTGCAATAAAATTTAATTTATGTAAAATAACATAGTAATTCAGTTTTTTTACTTTTTTATACAATTATTTGATATTAAATATTCATGAAAAACTGAATTACTTAATAATTATTAATTATTTAATATTAAATAATCATTTAAAAATTAAATTACTATATTATTATACATAAATTAAAGGTCGTTTCTATGCGCCCGGAAATTCGTCCGCAAAACTCTGTTTTTCTTACTGTAATGATGTAATCGTTTGGGGGTTGCAGAGGTTCACAAACTTTTCGTAGTTTAAGTAGCACATGCTTAGTAGTTTCGGTTTCGACAGTTTCGCTCAACAAACGGTTACAAACCTCTAAAGTTTGCAATTTCGACAACGGGTGTCTTTAACATCTCATGGTCAACCGCTACGTGCACGTCACAAATGTGAAAAGAATTTACTACAGATCTTCTAGTCAACATAACTAATTTTCGAATTTCGACAACATCCACTTTCTCTTTCGCGCACTCCAAAAGACTTTTTCTGCATTATTTTATGGATTCTATAGCCAAATGATTAGTATACACTGTCGGCGTGAAAATCCTAAGTGCGCACAACATCCGGTTAGGGAATGTGTACTTCGTGTAGAATTTGAAGAGGATCGGTCTGTAATGAGATTTTTGGTACACATCTGTCATTATCTGTGCATTTGAACTTCTCAGTTTTATTTCACCGATAACTCCCTAACTGGAGGTGCGCACAAACGGTTTTCATCCCATTGTATGCAAATCGTTTGGCTACAGAGCAAAACATAAAACAGTGCAAACATATGTCATAAAACAGTGCAAAAAAGTGTTTCGGAGTGTGCGAAAGCGAAAGTTTTAACGCATGTACCCGAAGTTGCTGCTATGTAGCGGCAAACACGATTTTCTGGGACGCAGCAAATTAATTGCGCGCTATTAAGTTTTCCGGGCGCATAGCACTTAATTAATTGCGCGAATTAATTGCGCGCTATGAAGTTTTCCGGGCGCATTGCACTTTCGTAAATTAAATTATTATTGCAAATTCTTATAATTTTCTAATTTTTTTCTTTAATTAATTTTGTAATAACGCTTATACTAACGATACGTACGTACATAGATGCACTAGTATGTACTCGTACCCGTCGTACTATTTCCGTAGCAATAACACGTAAGTAGTATTAACTTTTACTATTATTTTAATCGTAAACACTATATCATTCTGTACATCGTACTACCACTGTTTTAAAATTTAACCATCACTAAGTCCGAGGGTAACCCATGCCCAGGTAGTATAAACCTCGCTCTTGACGAGTACAGATATAGTTGTCAATTGGCAGGTCTTCCGTTTTCGTTTAATCCAGTATCAAACTTGGCAGAATGTATGGATAATGGAAGCTTCAAGCTTCACATCTTGATCTTTTACTGCATATTTGCAGATTGCGAAGATGGTTCCGCTCAGTCACTTTTTGACTTACCTTGGGATATCCAGGTGATGATATTTTCTTACCTCGATGCGTACGCTCAAAGCTACCTCAAAAGGTAAGTGTATTAATATTTGTATTGCGGCACTGATCTAATGTAAGTGTAAGTGTAAGGACTAGGTTGGAGTTGGTACCGTAACATAACGCTGTTATTGTTTTATAAGGGTATGCACAAACTTCTTCGACCTCTCATGCTGGCACAGATGCCGGTCCGTTATCTTGCCAACTCGCTATAGCGGGATTCGTGAAATTATAGACTCATTGGATCTGTATGCTAAACACCGACGAGAAGATCCAGAAAATGCATTTCTTTTTTCTCATTTGATTGCGCACTGCGTTACGTCCGATACAAAAGTTATATATCTATCCGGAAACTGGAAAAAATGTTTATCTTGCCTCGTGGATCTTCTGCGCATAATGGAAGTCAGACTTGATTGGCTAGTGGTAACCGATAATTCGGAGCTCTTGTATGGAGAATTTCTGAAATTCCCTAACCCGCATATCCACCTCGAAGTTAAAAAAATTGACGACAACGGTCACACTGGGATGACGATATACTGTTTGCCCGTACCAGAGTACAGGAGCGTTTGTGCCAACATCTTATTGAAAAACTCATCTTTCAACAGCGACCGATCTATAAAATACCGCACTTTGTTTTTAACTTCTGACGTAGAAGGAGATACTGTGGAAGCGGACCCATGCACTTGCATCTGGAACTGCTCCGGCTATGAACTAGATTCTGACAGGAATCCGTTCACAATACTTGTATCTCGTTGGCACTATAGTTTTGCCAATTCCGCTCCAGATGACTTCGAAAAGTCGATGCTATTCATGTTCCAATCATTCTGCCCCGAACTGGACAAGCCCAGTGTGACGCGTCTTGTCAGCTGGTTGGATTGTCTTTCGCCCAGCTGCCTGAAAACCCAACATACCGTTTGGCCATTATTGAAGTTGTCCCTTTATCTGTAAGTGCAACAGTAGATCATGGGAAGTCGGATGTGTACGCGTAATATACCGTAGACGACCTGCAGACAAAGTGATTATGCGCTATTAGCAATAATGCAAAAGGCAATGCCTACCGCGTCAGACGGAAATTGTACGTTTGCTGAGCGCATTTTCTAATGAGATTCGTACACAGGTGGAAATTTGGGCGTTCGTCAGAAGAGGATTTCACTGGAGTCATTCGACAATTGCAACTAGCTTGTAACGAAGACGCTCCTAAAGAAAGCACATTAATCATACAAACAGCTGCCCTGGCACTACCAATACCAAATCCATAGGAGATCATACGAGTGCTCAGTAATACAAAAGAATGTCTGATATCCTTTTGTGTTATTGATTATGCTAGTACTATATTTGTACAGTAATTGTTTCAACTGGTCATTGAGAGTACATGTACATGTTATGCCATTTTAGTTTTGTTATCATTCTTATGTGCAGTACGAGTATGAATGACTGAGCTTGCAGCTATCACCATGCAGCTATCATTTACAGTACTTATTGTTTGTTAAGTTTAATTACTTAACCAATTTAATTACTTATTGAAGCCTGTGAAGTGCAAATCTTTTGAGGTCCTCTGATCAAATCAATAAAACTGGTTTACCAAATAAGGCAAGTGTGGAGTGTGGACCACAATCTACAGAGCGCTAGCGGTCATGGTATTAGAAAGATTCCTGTGGCAGGAATTCAGGCGTTCGTTGCAGGATCCCCACAGAATGAAGGCCCTCATTGTCAGTGCCATCAAGCTAATAGTGGTAAAGCAACGTTAACATATCAATACTTCTATCTATAATTATTAACATTCCATGTATAATGTGCGCATTTAATGTACTAACTGGATACAAGTACACGCCTGTTTCTTACGTCCGAGATCACTAATTGGTTGTTTGGTATTGCAATTGCAAACGCCGTATTAGGACGTCGGCGTTGTTTTCTGTTTTCTAACTTGCCATGTTAAAACGGAAGAGTGGTCATCCGTTTTTTGTGCGAGAAATTAGTCTTTGCTGGAATGTTGTGTGAATTGCAATTGTTAATAAGAACATACGTTATGGAGAGCTCTCGATCGTGTCTTCTGGTAGCGAAAATATAAGTGTGTGAACCTACCGGAAGTCACAATTATCATCATCCAAATATTATTCGTGCACGTAGTTGAATTTCTGGTAAAGTGTTTTGCTGGTAGTCTGCGGATTAGGCATAAGAAATGATTCATGTTCTTTTTTTCCCACTTTATCTACTGAATTTGGATGGTCATCTGGTACGATAGGTGTAGTGCATCTTCCGTACTTCTAGAGCATATCAATACTGATGTGCTGATCATTGTAACTGTTATCTGAAATGTACTGTAATCGTCTTTGTGCCGCTAATCACTCACTCGGTGGCTAATGAGATTACAGTATTTGTATTGGTGGTCCTTTTGCGTTACAGATTTTCGTCACGCTGGCTGTGCATTATCTGGATTTACCTGATCGATGGAGTGTGTCGACGGTCAGCTGCATTCCTACCGGTCGGCCCGGCACAGCAGTCCCCATCTTGCAAGATTGTACCGGAAATACTGGGGTGCGTCTAGCTTCAGCCTCGCAATTGTGGCCTCGTCCATTCTCATTCCCGTGATGAAGATTCGGGGATGAGATTCGGGATTTAATCGCGATCACCATTACAAATTCGGGAATTAATCGCGATCGGTGCGATCAACGTGTTCCGGTGCTTCGTTCTAGAGTATCCCCATGTTCGTTCTAGAGTATCCCCATGACGGGAACTCGGACGCTTTTGAAACATTTACATCCTACATCTGGGCAAAATCCTCGCTTCAGTGGGCTACATTCTTGCTTAAATTACAGAAAAATTTGGCACAAAGAAATTCGGACGTCAACACCAATCGGTGAAGCATCGCCGACCTTGGACTTGTGCATATATGTTCGGGAAGAAATAGGGAAATGTTATTACCATTCTAACATTTTAACAAACCAAAAATTATTATATCGGCCACTGGTTCGGTAGGCACGATTCCTGGCATTGGTCACGTCTTATACGATGGTTAAGATCGAGCAGCGTTGTGGTCAAGTTTAATTGGCAATGCAATATAACAAACCCAGTGAAGTTAACCGTGCCGTTAACAATGGTCATCTGCTAATTACTAAATATTAACATTTAAAAGTAATACCAAACTGATTCCTTAAAACTTCATTACATTTATTATAACAGTTTAAGTTAAAAGATGTATTGTATATAAAATCTTTTACATAACTTTACTGTCACCAACATTGCGATGTGTTTATGTGCAACACGTAATCACTGGCCGACAGTCGGGCAGTGACACTGCATTTACACGGTGGTCCAGCCAAGTGTGGGCAGTGACAAAAATTCCTCAACCGCTACCATTAAGCTCTAAAATTTTTATGTTATTTCAGCATGGTAGCTCTTGGTATAGAGAAACTTCCTTAATAGAGTTTTATTGCTAAAAGCTGAAGAGCAGCCAACGGGAATCGAAGTATTACTTTGGATTTTCCCGAAAAAAACGCGCTGCTTACCACGAAATTATCGTGTTCAATCAATAATTTTTGGAAAATTTCAGTCGTCTGATAAATGACAAGCGATAACGTAGTTTTTTGATAGTGCCTTCCTAGCTTCCTTTCTAATGCAGATATCGTGACCGAAGCGATCAGTGCTCTAGGCAACCACTTTCTTCGGATAGTTCTCTTTAACATACTAGTCTATGGGCGACAGATCTTTTTTCGAATTTACCACGAGCATGGATAGGACAAGATTCTTTTGCTTACCCACAGGGAACACCTTTTGGTTCACTCAATAACTTTCAAAATAGTCCGCACTCCGCAGTAAAAAGTTGCACAAGTAAAGTTCAAAGTGAATATCAAAACTAGTTACAGAAATAAATTTAAATTTTTTATGCAACTGCCCCCACCCTGTATATATGTATACGTACGAGTAGCTGGTAGTAATCCGCAGACGCATCTCTCCTGTGGTCTCATAGCTAGAAATCTGCGTTTTTGTGTAAAGCTTTCACTAAGTTTAATAACTAGCGGTGGTTGCGAACCACATTATTGCACGAGCGCGAGCGCCAACACCACTGGGAAATGGTATTGGGATTGTGGAATTGGAAAAGTGTTACGTACGCTCTTCGTGGCGTCAGACAAATTTATGCTCTTGACGATCAGTTAATTGCAGCACCTCGCGCTTCGCGCTCGGTGCAAATAAAATTACAAATAAAATTATAAATTCGATTATTCGACTAACAACTACAACCGCTTGATGATTATCATAAACGCACGACGTGCAACTCTGTACTTCCTTAGCACTTTTAGCCAGTGTCGCTCCAGAATTTTGTCCATAGAACACTAAATTCAACAACTCAATACGGAAATACCCGCCCAGAGTTATGGACATTATTGACCACTGATATTAACAAGCAATCTGGATATTTGGACAGCAGTTCTTGTTCCCGCAATTAGGAAACATTGAACCTCACCATCAGCTGGCTCAAGTCACTGAAGTCAGCAGCGCGAAGTATTTCGAAACCATTAAATAATACCGCCAGCTTCACAATTAAAACTGCAATTTTCCAAAATCTTCAAATGTCCAACACAGCAAAGAAAACAATAATATGCTGAAAACTCATTGAGAAAATGAGATCAAATTCCTGAGACAGCAGCTGTCAAATAAGCGCTACCAAAACCAGTCCTGCTCTAACAGATAAAAAAATGTCCGATAAAACCACACAAATAAGGCGGTGCGGCAAAACGTGAACATTTCCCAGCAAAGAACTCCAAATGACAACGAATCACTTTTGGACGAATATTTATAACGATCTATCACTTCCGGGGCATACCATGCCAATGGGATGTTCCGGCCAAAAACGTGTTAAATAATAACCACCGGTATCCAAAAAGCGAGCCAACCCGAAATCGCTAATTTTCTCTCGTTGTTCCGCGGTAACCAAGATATTCCGCGCGGCAAGATCCCGATGCAATGTCTTTGCTGTGCAAAATTTATCAAATAATTAACCAATGGCAACCACACGTCATAATTTTTCTACATGACTCGAGCTCTGATTTTGTTTACCATCCCCCTTTCGAGTATTACCTGCAGATAAGCCATGCCGCTGGCAACATCCGTTGCAAATTGTAGCAAATGAGTCGGAGATAAACCGCCCTGGTGATTACGGATATAAGCTCAGAGCTCTATTCTGAACGAATTCCATCACCAGCAAACGCACCGGATCGAGCACCATTCCCACGGTTTCCATGATATTTTCATGCTGCAGCGATTTCTTCATGTTCTTCTCATCCCGCATTTCATCCATTATCCGACTGAACGTTCGTTCATCTATAATCTGCTTCAGTTGTTTTACGGCCACTACGTGTGGCTCATCATCGCTCAAAGGATCAGTATACGCTATACAGCGCCTGAAATAAACGACAAAGATCACGGTTTGAAATTCGCCACGGAAAACTTCTACAGTGCGCAAATTGCGTTTTCAACAACGAAGCACAAAACAGAATTATACACCAACAATTTTCCCAAAAGTGGAGAAAAATACTGCAGTATCAAGTCATCAAAGTCATTTATTTACCTTTAACTGCTCACTTCCTTCTCCATATCGACCTTCTCCAAGTCAATCAAAGACGTTCATCGCGGTTTCTTCTATAAGCCAAGGATCATATGGCCTGCCGTTTGTTTCTCTTTCTCCAATGTAATTGCTCAAATTTACATCCGCTGCCTGCATTCTGTGTTTCAGACATTTCCGGTGACCCGAAGCAGGAACTCTAGCTTATTTTATTTCGATTTCAATTGTCCCATCGGAGTTAAGCGGCTTGCTTTCGTCATATAAAAGATGGAGTACTTACTTTATTTATTTCACAACAACAGCCGGTCGCTGCAAGGGATCATTGTGCCAGCAGCGTTCCATTATTCAGTACACATATTCTGGGCAGACTGAGGGCTTTTCCAGCCGATATCCATTCCTGACAGTCAAAAACACGGATATTCAGATTTACAAAATGGAACAATCGGTGTTTTTAAAACGTGCTAACTACCCATTTTTAAAGCAAAAAAATGACAAACTAAGGTAAAAAAACGGATAAAAAATAAACTGCATAGTCTTACTTTATGACAAGATTGCTCCTACCTGCACAACGATTCGGCTACTTCGCCACATATTTCCAATAACGGTACCAGCCCAAAGGTCAGCAATTCCCACAACAATGTCTCGTAGCCTAAATTTCTCCGATCTGAGTGAGACAAGGTCTCCCACGCATCATCTGCATCGCCCTTCGAATCCAAGCCAACCCAGTGTACTGATTCACTGCCCAACCCGATTGGTCCAACGACAACTTTCACGGATTCGCTTAGATAATCCGCAACGAAAACATTCTTCGCCGGAATAGGCCCGGACCCTGCTTTCTGTTCATCCAACCACCATAGTGTTTTAGCAATCTGTTTAGTAATATCTAACATATTCCGTAACGATATCAGGGCACTTTTCTGCTGCAGAAACTGCAGGACATTGTCCAGCGGGAAACATACGCTTACGAAACTCAGCGGTTCGACAGAATTCCATAGAAGCGGATCGGCATGGCCGAGTTGGGCAGGTGCATTTATGTCTGCACTGCCAGCCATTTTAGTGCTGATTCTATATAGATTCACTGCAATGCCCACGCTCTCCCTGTCGGAGATCTTTAAACAACCTCGCCGCACTTGCTGTGCTCCCTTACACAAAAACCTGAATAATAAAATCAAATAAAAGTTCTACGATAAGTAGACGCCGACATATGTTGACACAAGTAGAGTATGATTGCCATACCTGTAAACTAGGATTACAAAGGGCTCGGCACACATCATAATAAAATTTATGCGTAAATCTGAAGTATCCATCCAACAAGGAAATGAAAGACTCCAGAGCGGCTGTGCTAGAGAACCGAAAACACAGTGGCTGACCGGAAATACGACTGATATGGCACGCTATCTTTTCCGGGATCAAATTAATATCACAGATGTCCGTCAATCGACAATATGGCATCCAACACTATCCATTTATCTTCTTCTCGACGCTCCGAAATGATCAATTCATCCAAAATACGCAGTTTGTGAACGGGGTGTCACTCCTAACTGGCAGGAAAAATGCTTGCATACATACATAATGTCCTGAATGTTACTAGTACATCAGGAACCCAAACAAACTGCTTCTTTAGCTGCTAGCAGATAAATCGACTTGCAAAAACATATTCTAACCCAACCTGCCAATATTCGATGAAGAATGCCATTAATATTTTGGGTCATTCTTGTATTCGTCAGCAAATTCGTCAACCTAACATTCTTAAATTCCAAACAAAGACATCATAAAATAAATTAAAATTCAAAGCAATACATATTTCAGTACAGCTCAGCATATGCGCTACTAGTAGGGAATGTAGCTCACAGTTCCTTAAATTCTGTAGTTCGCAGTTACTTTTAACAAGAAAAGAACAAACACAACAAAAAGAAACACAAAAATGTATTTAGTTTTCGGTTTGCCACAGTACCTGTAGAAAGAGATTTAAATGTCGCTACATCCCTGTCAGCCAAGAGTTTATAATCACAGCAAAATCGAATCCGCAGCTGCAGTGTGCGACCATTTTGACTATCCAGACGGATTTCGCGGCAGGGAGCAAGTCAAATAGTAGAAAATGCCATCACAATCACAACAATTGAAAATAACAAATGTTGGGAGGGGAAAAATCGGAAGTTCTTCAATACATCCAACAGATTTCTCATTTCTGTAAACGTAGCCGTGTACTACCATACCACAACAGCTATAACGCCCATAAACGCTCCAAAAACGCTCCAGCCATAACGCCCATAAACGCTCCATCTCTAACCAAAAAGCGCTATGTCGGCGCTACGTCGGCGGCTACGAGTAAAACAAGAATAAACATAAATAATGCCAAATATCCGAACAAAAGGTTTTGTGGCTAATGGTCCGCGGTCCAGGATGTACTCCCAAATCTAACAAAAAATAAGCAGGACGATAGCGGCGTATGACGCGCTGTCGTACAAAAAGCAGTAGATCACCGGGTGGCGTTTACTTGGATTCCGGCAAGTCATTGAGAAAAGGACTCTAGTGACTGGCGTGGCGCTTCTACGGTGCCGTCGAACGAAGGCAAGATGTACGAGAAATCTGAAAGCAACAGGTGCTAGGTTGTTCGAATTTATGGACGGTGTTCTTGCGGATTTCCAGAGATTTTGTACTGTGGATTCGAAAATTTTTCCATACTGATTAATTTTTCCATGCATTGACCGCCGTGTTTTATCGATAATACTGATAATCGTTGTCAAGTTTTGTTTGTGCGACGAAAATGGCCTCCGCTTCTCCCTCCACACCGTTCTGCGACCATTTCTTGGAGATTAAAGTTCCAAAATCAGAACTGGACTTTTGTAAGTAAACCGTGGACCAAACGGAACCGGAAATAAACTCCAGAATTTTTTTAGACAGCTTTAATTGTTACGCTGTGTGCGCTGAAAAAGCTGTTAGTAATGAACAGTGCATGTTCTTTAGGGAGAGAGCAAAAAGTCAAAGACTTATGTGTGAAACATGGCAAGCCTGACAAAGGGAAAATCCACGCCTGGACTGATGTCGAAGCCGACACTAAGGACGTTAATGGTTATACGATATCGAATTACCACCGTCGCGTGCTCTTTGCTTCACCTCGTGAATTCAGTTCCGAATTCTTGGCAGATGTGGATAATTGGTAAGCTGCGCAATGCAAAAATTAATTATTTTGAAAACTAATTTATTCAAACGGTGTAATTCCTTATTTAAAGTCACAAATCACAATCAATCAGTAGCAGCTGCGCTCTGCAGGACACCAGTATTTTAGTTGAGCGCTATTTTTCGATTTCTTAATGCGTGAAATACTGTTATTATTGCAATTTTAATTGGGAACCGACTGCATTTGTAATTCAGGCAGTTTAAGAGTTCGCTCATCGTGGCTGAAGTCATGAGAAGGATATGATTAAGTACTGTTTTGTAACTTCGGTTTTTCTTACAGTTTGAAAGACGACCATAAATGTCGCCGAGCAGTTTTGGACAAGAATGTAAATCCACATGGGTTTACAACTGATCAGGCTCAGAAGTCGCAATATTTTAAAAAAGCAGAAGTATTAAAAGCCCGTAAGGATTGGCAGAGGTATCCAAATCTGACCATTTATAAACAGGTACGTATGTAGTTTTTCTGCCTTACAAGTTATCGTGCTGTATGTGTTTTGCAACACGACCCCGTCTGATTAGATGTCTCGTGTGCCGGAAGGAAAAAAAAGTGCAGAGGGATCATCGAGTTTGCCGTTGAGTGGCATGATGTCGTCTCATGCCGTTGGAAAAGACGAGCGCGTGGTAAACAACGCTGAATTTAAGGAGATACAGCGAAAGAAACAGGCGAAAGATCCAGAGCCACTAGTGCCACTAACCCCGTAGGTCAAGCCGTTTGCAGCTGCTGTGCAGGCAGGATTATTGTAATTCTGTTAATTTTTATCAGTTTTCCTAAATACAGGCCTTGGACAAAAACGACTTTTGGACAACTTAATTTTTCTCAGAACGTTCACCAATACACAATCCGAAACAGCCGTGGAAGTCAAATGTCTTTAATTGATTATGGTGCGAGAATTGTTGGATTGAAAGTCCTTGCTGCAAATGGCATGTTTGTCGACGTTGTTCGCGGATTCAGAGCTTTGCAAGGTAGAGTGCTAGTTGTAGAATCCATGTGGCATGTACAAAGTGCGCTAGATCAGTACATTTTACGCGCTAGATCAGAACAAGTTTTAGTCAAGCTGGTATTAATCTAATTTTATTTTGGTACTCTGCAAATTAAAGAGTATTTGCAAGGTGGGTGAATTAAATTTCGTATTTGGTTTATATCGAACTGCCTTTTTTAGGCGACTTATCCAGCATTATTCACGATTTGGGTTTCGTTCTTTCAGACTACGTTAATGATGATCAACACGTAGGAACGCTCATGAGGCGCGTTGCGGGAAAAATCGAGCCTATGAAGGTGTATGATGCTGTACAGGGTTTGATTGGATTCGACAAGGTGAATTTATTTTTTCGATAGCTTTACTGAATAAGTTATTTCCCGTCTGTTGGATACACGATTAGTCGAAATTAATTTGAAATAATTAATTCAATAAATACTTGATAGGTTATCTGGCATGCTGAATTGATCGAAGACAGTTATGGTGTTGGTGTTCGCTTCCGACACGGTAGCCTTTCCAGCACCGAAGGCTGTGTGGTGGAATACCGGCTGAACAATGAAGATGAGGTTATTATCAACATCAGGTATTTAGCGGAGGAGATGACAATTGCCAGCACATCGAATCATGCTTATTTGAACCTTGGAGGACAGGTGCGTGAAATTCAGAAGCAAAGGAATTACGATATTTACAGCATCGCACGCAGATCTACGTAAATTTTTTAACTTTATTGGCAGGACTTGCTAGAAATTACGTGAATTAATTCCGAGCAGTCACCTTCCGTATACTGAGCCCAATAAACACAGTCAACTGCTGCATCGAATTCCAAATGATGCTCTGTTGCATTTTAGGATGAACAAAATATTTACGATCACGTCGTCAGCATTGCTGCTCAGTCGTATCTCTTAATAAACGATAGTCCCATCCCAACGGGCATAATTGTTCCGGTCGAAAAGTTCTGCGACTTTCGTGAGGGGCGGCGTCTTGGGGATGTCATTCCAGCCACTCCGGACAAGGGCTATGATAATTATTTTTGCTTGCCTGATGTTCCACGCACAGCGCCAACACATGCAGCAAAGTGTCCTTGTACAAGCTTGTCCGGTAATTTCTGTCGTAAAGGTACAGATAGCACATATTTAGCGCGAAGTATGCGCTATAGCGATTGCCACTACACTACGTTTGGTGTAACACGCAAATTTGTGTATTGCGCTGTATTGAACCGGCAGAAATTACCGGACAAGCTTGTATTTATTAAGTAAGCTGCGATATAATTATACAGGATTTGAGTAAGTACTGTATGCGTGAATGCATTAGATGCGGCCAAACGTGTGTGGTGATTGTCACGATATCTTAATTGGAGCATGCATTTTTTATGTAGTGGTTTGCTGCTAAATATATTCCGGTTGTCTGTAGAAATATCAAAGATATGACTGTGTGTTGCAGAATTTTTCACCCGAAAACTGGAATAAGCATGGAAATTCTTACAACGCAGCCAGGTGTACTGATGTATACCGGGAACTACCTTTCTGGAAAATGTGGTGAAATTTTGGATCGACATTCCGCACTCTGCTTCGAAACGCAGAATTATCCAAATGCGATTAATACGGTTAGTAGATTTTATTTGCGCTCGGTAGAGGATGCATCTTTTATTAATTTATCATTCATCCTGACGGGTTTTTTTACGATAAATATTTAGCATGCTGCCTTTATATACTTTGTGCTCTTGTACCGTATTGCGGGTGCTCAAATTTAACTTCCTTGTGGAAATGTTCCGCACTGATTTATAGTAATATGTCTGCAGCACAATAGTATAGAACTATTTTTCGTTAGAAGTGTTTAGGTTGAAGGCTGAATACCCCCTGAGGAAACAGTTTTCCTTAATATCAGTTTGCTAGCCTCCGTTATTGGTGGGGTGAAATCGTTGTAATTCAGCTTGTAGCTTGTGACTTTTCTAGTTGGGATTTCATTCCCCAGTCGTCCACGCTGACCAAACACCCCTTCATACCACAATCTGGAAATTTACCAAGCAGAAAGATTAAATTTTTTCCGGTTTCGATCCGCATCGGTTACGGGTGCTACTTACTGCTTATTATTCGTATAATATGCCGTTGGCCTGTAAGATTGCCGCGTGTAGTGCTTATTCACGAATGCCTTGATTAGTTCGGCGGTACAATGTTTTTGTTGTCTTAGGGCGTAAATTGTGGATGATTCATTGTGATTGTGAATTCCTAATCTATTGATGTTTAATTTTTTGTTGCGATTGGTGAAGAATCTCAGTGTAAATGCTATTTTCGCAGGAAAAAACACATTTGAATAATACTCAATCATGTTGTTCTATGATCTATTCATAGATTGCTGCGGTTTAGGAAAGCGCATACTAGGCCCGATCAATCCTAGCTAATCTTATCAAGAAAGATATCGCGAAATAAAATGTGAAAGCAGAATGCGTCACCGATGGATGACACACACGCAAAAAATACAAATGCGTTGGACCAGTAATAAGCAGTGGATCACCACAGAAAACGCAAGCACTGACTGTTAAATGAATCGTGCTGCGTATACACAAACGAATTGTACAGCAGGACCGCAGGCGCGTTTTAATCCGCATGCTTGAGGTGTCATTAATTTATAATGCAATAATTTACAACTCAACTGAAGAAATGAATGTATCCATTTACCCAATGTAACTTAGCTAATTAATACGCGTTATTAATTAATGTAATTAGACTTAATTACAGTAACGCCACCTACACCACATTACAAATGTGCATTGATAATTGTAATCACTAATAATAATTACTTTAATTACTAATCGTAACTACTAAATTAACAATCACTAATAGTCTGGTAACAACAACTAGTAACAACTTTTCAATCTAAGTGAGGCTAAATTATTAATGCGGATTAATACCTGACCACATTTTATTAGCAAATTAGGAATTAGAATGCTTTAATATTTACTATATGTTACGGGTTCCGGTGACCACTGTGTAAAGCTCGGTTGGCTATGCACAACATCGGAGGTGAATGTGTATGTGAAATAGAAAACGCAGCTTCGAAGCTGCGTTTTGTAATTCATCTGTGGATCACGTAGCGGACCAATGAGCGCAGCCGTTAGCTTTCGGCTTGAGAATGTTGTGGTGACTAATTCGCGTTATCTTTCACGGGCGCGCAAGAGAGCGTTGTGCCCTACTTCAGCAAAAACATCTGCCAAATGTTTAGCCAGGTCTGATCAGCACTACTACCTAAATATTCTGAAGCAGTTTAATTTGTTCGGCTCTCGTTTTCGGATCATCTTCCGTTGTTGTTCAAGAAAACAATTTTAAAAAACAAACGTGACACTGCTTTTCGAAAACTTTGTGTATTTTCTCATAAAAAAATCATACATTGGACTTTGTATTACACCGCGGAGTGTACAGGTATACGTTTAAAGTTCTAAACCGACTTCTCAAATGAAACCATACATTACGCACATGCAATTTTACAAAGGGCGGTATATTATATAGTACAAGAAACAGCCTCGGCTTCGCCTCCGCGTTTCTTGTGGTCCACGGACCACGGCCACTTTATTTAATTTTGAATGAATCTTTATCGGTATACATCTTTATTTTGTGGAAAAATGATCGATAGGTACATCACAATAAGGCAAAAGCACGGATTTTGTATAAAAATAACTTCATGATTCTCTCAAGGTCGGAAACATTCCCTTTGGCTGTACAGATAATTTTTGTTATATCCTCTACCCGAAAAGAAACCCGAAATCTCACTATCTATAAGGTACTAAATCTGAAATAGTGCAAGTGCGACAGTAGTGGTAGCTCGGTCACCCGCTCACCTAACGGGCTTTGTGAACTGGAAAGTAGTGGTAGCTCGGTCACTCGTTCAACTAACGAGTTCTGAGAACTCGACAGTAGTGGTAGCTGGGTCACTCGTTCAACTAACGGGGGTTCTGAGAACTCGGCAGTAGTGGTAGCTGGGTCAATAATACCTAACGGGATAGTTGACCTAACGGGTTCGGTGCACTGGATAGTAGTGGCAAGTCAGTCACCCGTTCAAATAACGGGCTCTGTGAACTGTATAGTAGTGGTAGCTCGGTCACCCGCTCACCTAACGGGCTCTGTGCACTCAATAGTACCTAACGGGATAGTTGACCTAACGGATTCTGTGCACTGGATAGTAGTGGTAGCTTGGTCACCCGTTCAAATAACGGGCTCTGTGAACTGGACTCTAGTGGTAGCTCGGTCACCCTCTCACCTAACTGGCTCTGTGCACTGGATAGTACCTATCGGGATAGTTGACCTAACGGGTTTTGGGCACTGAACAGTAGTGTCAGCTCGGTCACCCGTTCAAATAACGGGCTCTGTGAACTGGACTCTAGTGGTAGCTCGGTCACCCTCTCACCTAACGGGCTCTGTGCACGGACCGGTAGCTCGGTCATTCGTAGACCTAACGGGCTCTGTGAACTGGACGGTAGTGTCAGCTCGGTCATTCGTTCGGTTGACGGGTTCTGTGCTCTGGGCAGTACCGGTAGCTTCAAGAAACAGCTTCTGCTTTGCCTCTGCGTTTCTTGTGGTCCACGGCCGATCTATTCCAATAGTTCCATAGGTTTATTTTTAAAATCTATGTCGCCAAACAGCAGGAAAACGCAGATTTGGTAGAAAATTCGGTTTATTGTTTTTGAGTACTCGAAGACATTCATTCTGGCTTTTAGATCTACGAATAATTTATTTTGAATCCCCGAAGCGAACTTACCCCTGTCTTCCACGTGCTAATCTACAAACTCCCAGAACGTTTGCGCTGGACATAGTTCAGTCACTTACTGACCTAGTCTTGTTACTGGAGGGTTAAGACAATTCGGTTACTCCCTAACCTAACGGGCTCTGGTAACAAACAGTGGCGGTAGTTCGATCACTGATTGAACAGACAATCATGGTCGTGACTAGTGATATTGTAGCGATAGCTGCTCGGCCGGCACTCGTGCAGAAATTGTCCTTGATGACAACGTTACGTACGTAGTTGTTCTTGCCGTAATAATGGTCTGCTAATTAAATTCATTTGATAATTTTATCAGTAGAGCAGAGTTAACTGTATTTTAGTTGATTTACGTGGCAACATTGCCTGGTTAAACATACCACGATGATAATTATTATAATAATAATTTAGTTGCATTTGGTGAAGGTACAGCTTAGGACAAAATGGTCGCATACCCAACATCTCCACATTCAGTACGAATGCAGCGCAGTGCACTGTACGACTGAGTTCAAAATATCCGTTTCGTACAAGTGCACTGCACCGTTTGCGTACAGAATGCTGGGTATGGGGCTATGCGACCATTTAGTCCTACATTGTAGTCAAAACTCTTCCGCTTTGGCGCTCGAAGCGGAAGAGGTCAAGAAAGAAATGAATACTATCTGGCCGGGTTTTCGACTACGGGCTTTCAGAATATAATATTGGTTTGGGTCAGTCTTTTCTGGTTTACCGGCTCTGGTGTATCCCATTCGTTGCAATATAGATCTGATCTGAATCTGGATATGTATATACTATATAGATATATACCATATAGATTTCTTACGAGGACATTTGGGTGCTGTGAACATACCCTTCACGATTAGGGTGCGATGAACACCCGGGAACTAACTTTACAGAAAATTTTATTTTGGCAAAAATGTTGTATGCAAGTATTTTCACCGTCTGTTTCGACAAATTACGGTCCACAAAAAATTATCGTTTCTTCAAACCACATTTTAAAAGATCATGGTGCTTCAATTTTAAGTCTCAGAACAGAAATTCCCTCCTGACATGACTTGACTGCAGCGTCCATAACAGCATTATAACAAGCTCTGGCGACTAGATCCATAGCTGATATTTGTGGACAGTTGGATTTAGTACACGTAGCAAATCAGAATAATTAGTAAAAAAAGAAAACAAACATCACTACAACAAATCTAAAACAACAAGATACTGGAAATAAACAAATATGTGCGAGTACTCGTACTGGATGCTGTGCGTTTTAAACTTGGATTTAATTTTAAAATTCCGACCGTGATGCCAGTAGCGTTGCGAGCTGCAGAGCAGCCGGGTGTTCGTCGCACCCTAATCGTGAAGGGTATGTTCACAGCACCTAAATGCCCTCGTACAGTAAGTTAGAGCTATGCAACGACATTTGTAGTTAAAACATTATATTCAAAACCGTAAACCCAGATTTGTAAATCTTGAAACTGCAAAGTGCAAACCATGAAATGTAAAATCGTAGTTTTCGTGGATTATTAACATTTTTCACTTTTGAAATCCCAATTCCACAATGCCAATTACATGATGGATCTCCTCCATCTCTTGTGTTGTTTTCGGGCTTTCAACGGAGTTACTTGGGGGGAATGCTAAATGAACCCCAAGTAATGTGGGTATGTCGTTTCCTCGCTCAAGGCCTGATGTTGTCTGTTCTGTAGAGTTTGTTTCTGCCCTTATACCTTTACTTACAGCTCGCTTATGCCCACTCAATCGTTTCTGTGTTCGGGATGTGGTAAGGAACTGCGTGGATGGGGAACACACAGGAATGTCTGCCCTAAAACCCTGTCATCCACTCTGGTGCAAGTGACAGCCAGTCCTTCCGCTCCCCCATCTCAGGCTACCAGTATTCAACCAGTATCCCGGCCTACTACAGAAAGCCTCATAAATGTACTGAAGAGCGCTAGGAGATTTGGAAGGATTAATAAAGGTATTCCTCGAGCAGCTCGTCCGCAAGCAGCTGAAACCTTTGCAAGAGCTGTCGAGCAGTGTGTGAAGGAACCCACCGTTTCTAATTGGACCTCCTTGTTACTTTCGCCTCTCAATGTTTGGCGACAGATGGGGATGCTGCATCGAAGAAGAAGGAATCTCTAACCGGGCGCTTTCGACGGCAGCTACGGGATTTCGAAAGTGGAGTTCGGCCCCTTAGTGGCACCCCGACCACAAAACCCCCGCGGCGGGCACCGCGCGACTGATGATGCAGAACATTTACGCCGAATGGTGGATTCATGCATCAACGAATGCTCTGTGCATAAAGCTGTTGCTCGATTGGCGTCCGAAGAAAGTGTGCTTATTATCGATGCCAAAGTTTTATCGGTTCTCCGTTCGAAACACCCTGACGCACCAGTGGATACGAGTTTTCCTGTTCCCGCAGACAGTGACGTGCCCACGTTCGCGCCCATCACGGCTGCGGAAGTTATCAGTGCTGTTTTTAAGCTTTCCAAGCGGATCCGCGGGAGGGTTGGATGGTCTCCGTCCACAACACCTCAAGGATATGCTGAGTTGCAAGGATGCTGTCGAATCTCAACTTTGTTCTGCACTGTGTAAGGTAATGAATTTTATTGTGGCTGGCAAGGTGCCGGAGGAGCTGCGACCAGTTTTGTTTGGCGCGAACCTGATTGCCTTGTCTAAGAAAGATGGCGGTGTTCGGCCTATTGCTGTGGTAACGTTTTACGAAGACTTGCTGCCAAGATTGTCACGAAGCGATGTGGTAAGAAAGCGAAGGAATTATTTACTCCTACTCAAGTTGGATGTGGCACACGCGGTGGAGCGGAAGCAGCTGTGCACGCCGTTCGGAGTTTTATAAATGATGAGCACCATGGCCTACGGGTTCTTTTTAAAATTGATTACAGAAATGCTTTTAACACCGTCCGCCGTAATGTTATGTTGCAGTCTGTATTAGAGCACTTTCCCGAATATTATCCGTTTGTTTTGAGTGCGTATGGAGCGCCATCTATCTTATCTTGCAATGGCAGTGATGAAGATTTGTCTTCCGCCACGGGGATCCAGCAGGGTGATCCTATGGGGCCATTGCTTTATTGCCTCGTTGCACTACTATTCTGCATTAGCTTGTCCTCGAAACTGCGGGTGTTTTTCCTGGACGACGGTGCACTGGGAGGTACGGTGGAAGAAGTGGCAGATGACCTGACGACAATCATCGCCGCCAGCAGTGCCGCCGGACTGCAGTTGAACTCAGCGAAGTGCGAAATGCTCCTGATTGGTGGAACTGCTCAAGAACGCGAGGTGGCCAGGAACAGGCTGCATTCAATTGCTCCCGGTGCGATTGTTTTGCAGCCTGAAACGGTAACATTTCTTGGTGCACCATTAACTGACGAGGCCATAACCCACTTATTGCAACAGAAAATTGCTTCGTTGAAAATTTTTATAGAGCGCGTGCAATTGCTAAACGCCCATCATGGATTCTACCTCCTGCGGAACTGCCTGTCCATCCCGAAGCTTATGTGTACGCTGCGCTGTAGCCTTTGTTGGAAAGTGTCGGAGCTTCTGGATGAATTCGACAAGCACGTCAAAGAAGCCCTCGAAGAGATCACTAACACCAAACTGGACGGGCGTGTATACACGCAGGCTATACTCCCTGTTGCCAAAGGTGGTTTGGGTGTGCGACGAGCGAAAGCATTGGCTCCTTCAGCCTTTTTGGCTTCCATGTTTGCAACTCGTCAGCTGACATCCCAGATCTTTAATGGCAGTAGCGAGCAGTTGGTCAATGATGCGTGTGAATCTTGGAAACTGGAGCCCGGTTGTGAAGAGCTGCCTCTGGACCTGGCCCGTGTCCATCAATGTGTATGGGATAACGCCGTTATTCAGAAGGATGTCGATACATTGTGGAGTAACATTGGTGACAATAAACAGGAGGAAGCACGCTTGAGGGCAGTCAGCACTAAATACGCAGGGGCTTGGCTATTCCGGAAAGGCGAAATTCGTGGAGACCAAAACATTTCGCATTTTCGTTGGCCTATGGTTGGGTGCTAAACTTGTTGAGGGCCATTCGTGTACCAGATGTGGAAAAGATGTAGCAGAAAACGGGCTTTGGGCTTGTAAGGAAGTGAAGAGGGCGCCATAACGGTATAAACGACATCATACTGCGGGCCCTCTGCAATGCCGGAATCGAGTCGTATCCGGAGCCGGTGGGCTTTCTGCGAGAGAACGGAAAACGACCGGACGCAGCCACACGTTGGAAATGGTACCGCGGACAGCCGTTAGTGTGGGACGTGACGTGCAGCGACACGATGTGTGATTCATACATTGATGCAACTTCAAATTGTGCTGGCGCCGCTGCCGAACTGGCTTGCCGGGAGAAGATTGGAAAATACAAGTCGCTTACTGATCGCTGCAATTTTGTTCCCTTTGCATGTGAGACTTTTGGCACTTGGTGCGAGACCGGCATTGTTACGTTATAGAAGATTGGAAAGAAGTTGTTTTTAAGGACGGGCGAGAGCCGCTCTACTTGTTTTTTGTTTCAGCGTTTCAGTTTGGAAATAATGCGTGGGAATGCCATGAGTGTGCTATGTACGGTCCCTTCTCGTGCTAACTGGGACAAATCTTTCATTTGAATGTATTTCTGTGAGCGTTGCTCGTCTCCATACATATTGCAAATATAGATATATTATTGTACACCCGTTTGAGGCCAGGCTGTATCGGACAAGTGTGGCCCATAAAACTACGTAATGTTTAATGAATGAACAGGCCACTTTTAGCCGTGTCGAATCTTGCTTTTATAATTATCTAGCAGTAACTGCAAATTCGTTAAAATAAGAAAATCTTTTGAAAATGCAGTATGATCAAAAGAAAACAGTCGTATGATAGAGGCTCGAGCTCTTGTATAGACCAAATGCTCCTGATTGTGAGATCGGAAGTCTGCCCGAAAAGGTGCAAGCAGGACGCATTGTCATCCATGGACGGCTTTTACTTTTTTATTTCAGCATTATTCGTCGTCTTATTCTATATTGCGAATTTCACGGCGTTGTGCATACTAAACGCATTAATGCATACGTACGATAAAATTACAGTATACAAGGCGCGAGAAATTGAGTCCAGGGTAACGAATGCTTAATTACTGACTAATTGACAGATACCTGCGGATATGGTCGGAGCCAAGCCCACGCCCCTCCGCCCCCTGTGCGACTCTGGCGACCATCATGAACATCGCCGTCGACGGAAACATTCCCGCTGAAATACGCCCTGCATTTTTCGGTGGCAAACTGATCGCCTTAAGAAAGAAGGAAGTCGGGTTGCGCCCCATCGCGATTGGGATGACCCTCCGCCGGTTGACAGCTAAGATAATTTGCGCCCGACTAAAAGACCGTTCAGCAGCCATTTTGTCTCCGCAACAATTGGGAGTGAACGTGCGCGGTGGAGCAGAAGCGATTGTTCACGCGACCAGGAAATTTCTCGAATCCACTTGCGACACGACCAAGGTTGTTCTCAAGGTGGATTTCAAAAACGCCTTTAACACCTTGTCTCGCGAAGCCGTTCTGACCGCAGCGAAAGAGCGCTTTCCAGAGTACAGCGATTTTCTCACCGCCGCCTACGGCCAGCACTCAACCCTCTACGTGGACGACCTGACATTATCGTCGGAATCCGGTGTCCAACAGGGCGACCCACTAGGCCCGCTGCTGTTCAGCCTCGCACTGCACCCACTGGTATCCTCGTTGAACACCGAACTCAACGCATGGTTCTTGGATGACGGGACCATGGGCGGAGCTCCGGCGATAGTGGCGGAATGTTTCAGCCGGATAACTGAACGCGCTCGTGCTATCGGACTGCAGGTCAATGAAGCCAAATGTGAACTGTTTGTTTTTGGTGGAACACTTGATTCGCAGCGAAATGTCACAGCGGAATTCATTGACCGTTTCCCGCGATTGCGCATTTTGTCGGCGTCTACCCTGTCCCTGCTTGGCGCGCCTGTTTTAGATGAAGCAATTGGCCCTTACTCGTCGAAAGCCAGCACCTTGAAGGTGGTGTGCGAACTCCAACTGCCAACTGCAGCCACCAAGCACTGCACTGTTCCTGAAGAACTGTCTCGGCGCCCCGAAAATTATTTATATGTTGCGGTGCTGTAATGCATGGAAATATCCCGCCCTGCTATACCAGCTGGATGAAACGATGCGCGATTGTTTCCAGAATTTGTCAAACGTACGAACCAACCACAACGACTACCCGCCTTGGCGTCAGGCAACCCTCCCGGTTAGCAGAGGTGGAATTGGCATTCGTCGGTCGGAAGAATTATCCTTACCAGCCTTCTTGGCTCCGATTCATTCCGTATCCGGCTTGCTCTCTTCATTACTGCCTGACCACGGTGTTGTCGATGTTTCTGGTGCAGTGGAGTCATGGAAACTGAAAGCCCGCCAGCCTGAGATTCCAGAGTTAGCATACCGGAAGTCGCAAAAGGCTTGGGACTTGCCATTATGCAACGTTTCCCTCCTCCCTGCTCGAGGTGTTTCAGGGTGACGAGATAAATACAGCGCGCCTGCTTGCTCAGTCCAGACCTGAAGCCGGGATCTGGTTGAACGCCCTGCCATCCGCTCACATTGGTAACCTGCTGGGCGACGACGAATTGAAGATCAGCGTTGGTCTCCGCCTCGGCGCCACGATCTGTGAACCTCACGACTGCGTCAAATGTCTCAAACCCGTGGATGGTTACGGTCGCCACGGGCTGTCATGTGTTTTCTCCGCCGGAAGGCACCCGCGCCACGGCGGGCTTAACAGCATCATCTGCCGAGGATGTGTGTCCGCTGGTGTGCCCGCAAAACTGGAGCCGCGTGGAACCTCTCACACTACGGAACGCCGCCCGGACGGTTGCACGACATTTGCATGGAAACGCGGGCTGTGTCTCGCATGGGACGTGACATGTGTAGACACGGTTGCGCCGTCACATGTCAAAGCAACTTCGACCACAGTGGGAGCGGCCGCCGTGCAAGCTGAGGATAAGAAATCCAGACTCTATATTTACCTAGCTGGCCGTTACCTATTCGTTCCAATTGCCTTTGAAACCATGGGTCCATGGGGACCGTCAGCAATCGCATTTATCAAAGAACTGGGGAAGAGACTTCAGCAGCAAACTGGCGAAACACGCTCGCATGAATTTTTAAGACAGCGCTTGTCGATAGGGATTCAGCGGGGTAACGCGGCGTCAGTGCTTGGCACGATGGAAGGGCTGGATAAATTAAATGAGATTTTCTTGTTGTAGTTTGCATGTTTCTTTCTTTACTTTGTCCCCAAGTATGATTTGACCAATAAAGTGCATAAAACTGACTAAAGAAACTATTGTGTGTTTGTAAACGGTACCTTCCGGTACCGTTTACACGGTACGGTACCTTCCTTGTCAAATTTTACAAACACACAATATTTATATCTGTACACACACACACACACACACAGAATACGGTTACCGTAAATTAATTTGTTAATAAAACATTTGAGTACAACCGCGATACGATTGCCGCTGTTCAACTTACTACGAATAACTGTAGAATTGGCAGCACTGAGTACCGTATAAGCACAGCAAATTAAATTAATCGTAAATACCGGGTGGCTGAACAAAATGGCCGTCTCCTGTTTTCGTTTGTTTTTCGCAGACCCTTTGTCGCACCGTAAACTGTTTAGGCTCATTTGATAGAGAATTTTATAAGACACAAAACCAGAAAACAAAGTTTTTGAAAAAATTAAGCCGTCTTCGTTTGCAATGATGCCAAATAAAACTGTCTGCAAAATTTTTCGTCCCCAGCTCGCAAAACATAAAATCTTGTGCCATTTCTTCCTCTTACGGCCCTTTTGAATATTTTTAACTGTCTCATTTAGTAAAATACGTTTACTTTCAATAGAAAAAAAGTTGTGGTCATGCTGCATACTCTGAACGAGTTATGCAGTCATGACACACTGTGACTTTTTCGAAAAATGCCGGTTTTTTATTTGGTATTTTCGAGTATTTTCGGTTACAATTTTCGGCTGCATGACAGGTAGCACAGAAAAATGCAGATTTAACTTTAATATGTAGCTTACACATTACCCTTTCAGAAACAAAATTAAATCGGGGAAGCTTTTAGAACGTTGGTTAGAAATTTGCTCTCAAAAACTTTGTTTGCCTGTTTCACGAGAATTACTCGTGCAAAGTGTCTGTTCTTCAGCGCACTGGCCAAGCAAAGGTTGCTAGAATACTGCAATTCCTTACAGTAAAAAAAGAGAAACAACCTCTCTACCAGAAATAGTAAAATAAGCTACATTAATGTCGTTAGTTAAATAGCAAGAATTTTTAATTTAGAAACGGATAATTTCAGATTTTCGCTTCCAGGACATCATCCAAACCCAGCCAGTTTTACAAAACAGTTCATAAAAAATTTCAGCCTTATGGAAATTTTGATTTAACTTAACTTTTTTATGTTAAAAGCATTGCTCTATCGAGTGAAACTAGGAAAACGTCAATTCAGTGTTGGACGGATCCAGCGCACCATGAAAAAACAGACGGCCATTTTGTTCAGCCACCCGGTACTGCGCTGGTTAACGCAGTCTACGGCAACAACAACTTCCGACAATTGCAACCGATGCTTTCGAAACAGTTTCATAATTATTTCGGTTTCATTGGATTCATTAGAAACAGTTTCACTGTATGAAAACACTACATATATATAGCACCGGAACACAGGTCATCGATACAACCGACCCCGTCGCCCTTGGTAACACTACCTCCTCAACGGAAAATAGAGGGGAATGGAGGGGAAGAACGAATTGCTATCAAAGCACTACGAAATACAGCGCGCCATCGAATTCAAGTTGCAGCTGTGGATGTGTGAGATAATTTTTTGTACTAAACACTCCCGCGTAATGCCGCAATCAACAACAGAATTTATCTCCAGCGTCGGGATGTACACCCCATCAACACGCCGGTTCACGCCCTAATAGTTTTTCTCGGCTGGACACTGGTTGACCGAGTCCACCCGCCTCGCGATCACTTCTTGCTGCGTTAACCAACAATGGTCCAACATTAACTTTTCTGGTTCCAATGCAGCGAATGCACCATTTAAATTTAAGACGAATAATGTAATTCTATGCATTATATGACAACAATATGGCACTGTAATTCAATAGTCGTGTTGAATTAATTTAAGGCGATTCTGGCATCGATATCCAGGCATTTTATTAAATTCGTTGAATTTTTAAGAAGCATAGCGAAATGCAATGGCATCCGCTCAGAATACTCGTTTTAATTTGAGCATACCGACATTCACGGTCGTAAAGGCAGCTACATACACAGTCGGCAATCGGCATCTGTGAAACTCGAATAATTCCAATTTGGAAAATGCTGGGTTTCAATGGGTGTCCTGTTTTAGTGCTGGCCCTGTTGTTGTACACCCCGTCTATGTTGCCTTTCCGGCTGCGCTACACACTCGTACGGCAGACCACTTAAAATGCCGGTTGTCGGGTAGTAAGTGCAGTTTTGTATGGATTTGTATCCTACGGAAACCGGTTGAATCCCTGAGCAAACCTATGCCATCCACCATATTACTCAATAGTCAATAAGCCGTACTATATTTAAACCCCGCTATATTCCATTTTATATCGATCGATTTCATTCCCAGACTCAACTGTCAGCGCGCACAGGGTCGCGCATTCTCCACCATCCAAACGTCGAGAAAAAACAGGCCTCAACACTACAAACTGCGACACTGCCATTCACCGCACACCGCCAGCTTAACCGATTTGCTTGCTCATACATTTGTATGCTACCACGGCATTAGCAATTTGGCAATAAGTTCATGCTGGGCCGCTGTTCCACCCAGGGCTTCTCATACTTAATTCCTCCTGCATGCGTCAAGTGAGTAGATTTGTATCGTTTTGTTTCGGGTAGGACTTTAATTAAGCCCTTTGCGCCTTGCAGATATAATAACCGTTGCAACGGGCCAAATTCGGCAGTCCCGCACTCTCCCAGTTTGCAGTGTGCGTCCTGTTCTCTGATTACGGCGCAACAGCGGCAGTGCTCAGTTCAGAGCGGCTCACTGCAGTTCGGCGCTAGCAACCGGGTTGCCGCATTGATTGACGAATTGCCTTATCTCATTGGTCAATCAGTCGCTTTTGGCTGCCTTGAATTTGCCATATCATTACCGTGAATTCTTCGGGCTGAATTTATTCCCGGACTAATATATTTCTCTCCCTGCCCGTAAAGAATCACCCAAGTCCATTGATATCCGATAAGTAACTAATATTTCTTCTCGGTGCCTTAACGAGACCGTACAGATCGATTGGCAGTGACAAAGTGCGAAAATCCTCCGCCCCAGCTTATCCCTGCGTATTGCCTCCGTGGATCGCTGTGGCCAAGTCGGGAAACGGCTGATATTCCAGCCGCGCATCTACTCAGTGGAAAACCTGTTCATTGATCAGTTGTGTACCGCTGTGCGCCGCCATCATGGTCCTCGTTGATCACGTCCACGCGACGACATCTAACGCTAATTGCGTCCTCATCTCAAAGGAGCGCCAGATGAGTAATTTCGGTTCGGAGCAGTTCGATGAGCATGGCGTTCGTCTCATACGGGATCGTGCTCTACCCTGCCGAATGCGCCGTGTCTGGCGGACGCTGGCGCTGCTGCAGTTTCTCACCGCTGCCGCCATGCTGATCACCGATATTTATGGTAGGCATTGTACTGTAACTGAGTCATTCGTTTTCCATATTTTCTTGTGATTTTACGGAAAATTTTGCTGCTTATGAGGGAGAGAAGGAATTTCGGGACAGTGATAATATTCAGAATTTCGCGGTAGTTTACAAAACCGTGTAAACATTCCTTCTTAATGATGGGACGATTATAGTAAACGCCTAAACGGATCTTAAGAGATCCTTTAATAAAGTTTCTGCCAGGAAGAGTTTGACGTATCGATTCGCCCGAACGAGTGAGTGTAAGATGTGCATCAGCGCCGTCATATTGCGTCATAATTACATTTAGACGTTCAAGTTCAGATCCTTGTATTTAGCCGCCGACGATGGTATCTGTGTAATTTGTAGCTTTTTGTTCGCTTCTTAACTTGCTCTGATTGATGAGGATGCTAGTAGTCTGCAAAACTATCCATTTTTTAAGGGTAAATGTGACAACAAGAAAAAGCGTTGAAGCTTGCGGTGCCATTAAATGTTCCGAAATATCCGAATTTTTAGAAAAAGCGATAATGATCATATAGATATTTCGTCCTCGTATTTGCAGTTAAACCCAGAACGTTTTTTTCAGTGAGTCTTAGTAGGAGATTGTTTATCGTGACATTTATATTGAATACACTGATTCATGTTTATTTGTTAAATTCCTTCCAGTTCGGTTGGTGAATTTCCTGGATGTTTCAGCAGTTTCCGGTTGCTATGAGCGAATACATATCTGATATCTGTATTAGTGCGTGCCTCTGTACTGGGCGGCTTGGGGGGTTTCCAGATCGATAATCCCAAGTGGAGAGTTAACATTGGGGCTCACACTGTAACGGCGACTATATGTAATGCCGCCGTTATTAGCACATTTTCTCCGGGAAAAATTATCAGGTTGCCAATTGAGGCGAAAGAAGTAGCCGGCTGTTTCGGCTTCCGTTGCATAGCCCACGCATGTAGCAATTTTTATGATTCCATAGCCGTAATCGAATTTTCAATGGATGACCGCTTTGATTTGAATCGTTTCCGTTACCCTTGGCGAAACAAGCGGCTAGTATTACGCTTAATTCCTAGGTTTCCAAATCCAATTGCACTCCCTTATTTTCCTAGGCTCGACGCGTATCGATCGCCATTGTTTAGAATTGCCTGCTACTCCTTGTTGTGACAGACAAAATGGTCTTTTACTCTGCAAAATGTTGCTTTTCGTGAGCAAAGCGTCAGCAAAAATCGATAACAAACTGTCGTATAATATTATGCTTCTCGGTTCTCACCTTTCCAGTATGACAGCTAGAATTATTTAACCATTCACGGTATCGCCGGTATGCTACGGCAGCTGATCCCGTAACAGTTTGCAGCTGTGCATTGTTAATGCAAAAATGATCTTTTCGGGAAATATGCACTTTTTCTGCAGTTGAATGAGTTAATTTTATTGCGGTCATAAAAGTTGCCGTTTTGAATTATTAATTTAATTGGTGCTTTTATTGCTTTGTCTATATACTCAAAAACGTTGCTTTTCTGTTTATTAAACAGGGTTATTGCGGTTCTGCAAGGCCCATGCCGCGTTTTAATGGTTTTGTGCATTTAGAAGCGTATTCAGTCATAAAACAGATTGTGTAACGAAACTGATAGGCTAATAAATTTCGATTATTGATGAAAGATTAATAAATTATTTGACGACGTCGACCGATGTATGGACCTTCCGGCGTCTGTTCCGACTGTAAGCAGCTTCATGGGAAGTCCTTCAGGAGTTTATCGTTTTGTTTTGAACTAACTATTCCCGTATGCCGTCTATATGGCTTTCTTTGCCGGAGGAAAAGGAAATTCTCTTGAGTGTCGAAAAGGGTGTCGTAGGTGAGAGAGGTGTGTATATGTACACATATCCAGACTTAGTGGGATCAATAGATTGTGTATAATCAGCGCAGACAGGTCGTTGAGAACGGTGTCGGTATCCATCACGCTTCCAATGATTGTAATGGGTTTGATTGTTCTCATGCACATATTGACAGAGTACTTATGACGCTGTGGTGTGCTTGTTTGTAGCCCATCATCCGATCTCACATGTGAATCCTCTGCTGTCCTCGGAGAATACTAAACTGGTCTACTTCAGATGGGACATGTATCTGGGTATTGTGTCGGCTATATTCCAGCTAATAGCCGCCTTTATTGGCCTTCTTCCACTGGGAATCCCCTGCCGTATGAACCCACCGGCCCGTTACCGTTCCGGACACTTCCTCATGTCGGTGTTTGCCGCCTGTCTGATGGTCATCGCCGCTGTCTCCTACGGGATCGTTCTGTCGACCCTGTCCAAAGATGCCGATTACAATCGGGGAGTGGTGGGGGACGATATTATCGCGCAGCGTACCCGCGATTTGGTGTTCACCTTTAGGATTCTCTTGAGTCTGCTCATCATCCTGCTGCTGGGGGCCCTGGTCAATCTGGCCGTGGTGATTGCGGTGTGCACGGCGGTGCGGAAGTGCTATCGCAACTGTAAAGTGTGCTGTGCCGAGCACTGATGTTGCCAAGTGTTTGCATTGGAGCGGATGGATGAAATACTCTATGAATATTCCTGGAATTGTGCAACTGAATCTATTCGACGTCTTGCAGCTAGTGTGGAGTATTACAATGGTCTGGACATTTGAGATCTTGAGTTTTGGCTACTGTGGCAGGTTGTACGGCACGCATCGATGATTGAGCATTGTGTGAAGCCGGTTGGTTTTTGTTTTCGCTTTAGATGTTTGCTTTAGACCAGACACTGCTACCAGTGTGATCAGATATCACTGAGGTTTTCGTTTTTTTTTGTTGAAGATTTGTGTGCGTGGTTATTTATTTTCCTGTGTTGTCTGCAATCGATTTGTGTTTTTTCCTTTTTCAGCGGTTTTTTTGGCGATATTTAGTGTGAGTGTTAAAGGTTCCTTGTATTCGCAACAGTGTTGCATTTATTTAAATTTTGATCGATATCGTTAAGTTGGTTTGTGTGGTGGGACGTATGCATTTTATGCACCAACAAGTGCAAACGCTACTGAACAAAGCAAATCCATTAATAAGTCGTGAAGTCAAGTTTGTCCACAAAGCTCCGTTGCGTTGTTTGTACTCAGATACATAATACTACGTACAGTTGTTCGCATTTCTGTAAATTTAAAAGACGCGCTTGTTATAACTCGACAAGGTCTGTAACTTAAGTGGTTATTTTAAATTAGCGGTAAGTAATGTTTTCTGAAATAGCCTCGAGCTCAACGTTCCAATAACAAAAAAATAGAACAATTTTTCCACAATAATTATTAAATAAATTTTGGACTTCATGATCATACTGGCGTGAAGAGTATGGCTTGTAGCCCTGTTTCCCGAAACGCTCGGCTTAATGTGTGTAACTCAAGTATTGTACATCGTAGCGTTAATGAATTTCTTGAGAATTCTATTCCATCCGTCATGTGGACGTCTCAATAGGATGAAAAGAAATATGGCATTTCTTGAAAAAAATCCTTGTTCAACTGTTTTGCGACTTCTATATATCCCGCAGAACAATCCGGCATTCCGTGGTTGATTGGTAGGCGAAGAGAGTAGACGACCACATCTTGCGTGCGTCGCATGCTCCTCAGTCGCCATTACGTAAAGCGAACCCGGCATTTATGCTACACGGCTGGATAGTTCCTTGCAGCTATTATAGATTTTTTTACTGAGGATCCCGTACGTCGTTGCCAGCTGACGCCGATTGTAATCGCTTGCATATGGTCTTTAGCATTAATCCAGATCAACGCGTTCTCTGCGGTAAACGCAATGTTGCCAACGAAAAGGCGGCAAGTGTACAAGTAGCTACGGTGGCGAGTCAAAAAGCCTTCAGAAACGCCGGGAACACTTCTTGTGGACAGGGATATCCTCGAACATATCACGTTCGCACATCAGGTTGCTGTCAGCTAAATGCGACAAGCAATTTGCTCATCGAATATCGACACCTTAATGCGCAGGATAAAACCTGGATTTGCCGAATAGAAGTGATGTTCGAGAGATGCCGGCAATACGTTCAATACATGATCACGTTAGACTAACGATTATAGACTACGAAATATCCCCTGCGTATAGTACAATACACCGTATGCGCTAATGCTTATGCAGTTTAGTAATAATTCCAAATTAAGATTTTCATGGAGTCGAATTTGAAATTTCCTTCACTTCCGAAACTTTTTGCTTTCAAACTATAATGGCACAGAAAACCCCAGACCTGGTACACCGATTCTTTTGTTACACAGTACGAGCATACTGCATAATTGCACTGTAAAAAATTAAAAATCGATATTTGTTCTTACACGAACAGATAGATGATAGATACAGTGCTGTACGATATGTATTTTCATCGTACTGCAACAACTGGATAACTGCGGGATAAAAATTGCTAATTTCTACCAACTGCGGTCACTGAATGTCCTTATATTTGAGTTATACTTAGAAATGTGCAGATGATATAGATAAAAATAAAATAAATTCGAGATAAGATAAACAAAAATTTGTTACATCTGAAATAACTAGAAGTATACTTGATGCATGCCGTGAGCTAGCTAACTTCTGCAATATTTTTTTGCCTTGCCGGCGCATACGAAAGGTGACCAACAGTCCAACGCTGACCATACGTATCGAGGATCCCATGGGTAGACTATAGTCTACCCATGGGAACCTCGATAGGTAGCTACCTAAATTATATAGGTCGGTGTAAATTCAGGCATTGACTCAGGCATAAGTTATAACTAACAATCGATTCGCTTTTTGTGTAAGTACAATTTCTGAGTATTGATTCACACGAATACCTACTAAATACACTGCGTGGCCCAATCTCGTCGACGCTACGCTACTCGATTGTATAGCGACAGGTTCAGGAAAAAAAACGAAAATATAAATAATTTAAGAGTATCATGCAAATGCAGTGTTAATATAGTTATCAATACAATAGTAGAAGTAAGGACTTGTCCCGAATTCGAAGCGAATCTTTATCTATGAACCTATATTGACTATGTTGTAACTATGTGCTCTACTGAGCCCAACTAATTCTAACTGCAACCTCGAGGAGGTTTATACTTTTGATTTTTAACAGCACGATTTCTAACAGAATTTTGTAATATTGACTGGAAGTAGTCTAGTTTTTGCTACATATAAAGAATTCCAAATAGAATAAAAATTATATGTTCATTATTGAATTAACTTCAAATAAAGCTCATTATCCAGGATGAAACGGTCGGTCTGTTTAGTGGCAGTGATAACACCAATGCCGGCAATGGTTTTATGAAAATAGGACGTTTAATTTGATAGCTTTGAAATTGAAACTTTTGTTATCAAAAGTAGTATAGTACATGAACAGGAGCATAGTACATGAACAGTATAGTATATGAACAGGAAAATAGTATAGTACAAAATTTTAGGGTATAAATACTTAGCTATGCTTTTGTTACCTAATGTTTTCCTATACAAAAATTGTCCTCTTTAAGAACCTAATAATTGATTTTTTGTTCTAACTGATCCCGTTGATAGAGGTTCAGAGCTCAAAAAATGCAAGAGCAATCTTTTCGAACCCTAATGTCTGCGCTTTAAAATCGTAATTTAAAATATTTTTCAGGTGAAGTGC
This sequence comes from Paramacrobiotus metropolitanus, assembly GCF_019649055.1. Lineage (NCBI taxonomy): Eukaryota > Metazoa > Tardigrada > Eutardigrada > Parachela > Macrobiotidae > Paramacrobiotus > Paramacrobiotus metropolitanus. Next base: position 490,369 of record NW_026570246.1, read on the forward strand.
TGTAAAGCCGATCACCTGGTAAACGACCATAACAAACATAAGCTTTTTCTTCTAGTCCAGGTTCTGAGTTCCTAACCCAGATTAAATTATCATTATAAAGTTAATCACGCTTATAACCCTGTGTGCACTTAAGCGGTATGACATTAGTCGTATCTAATAAAGCAGCACTATCCATAAAACCGATTTTCACGATGATTTCAGAGTCACTGGTATCTAAACTTTCCAAATCACGAATTTTACAGTTCGGTTAAAACACATTATTGCAAATCAAAAAAATTAGCGTTGCATAAACCTATTTACCTTATCATTACTTCCTTCACTATCCTCCTACTACAATTACCCTCAGGCCTCAGTGTGCATTTTACGTTTTTTTTATAATCACGCATGTATTCACGCATATATTTTTTCCGATTAGAATCACCTTCCATTATTTTATTAAGGATAATAACCCTTAAAATTTAACGCAGATCTCTGTGCAAGAAAACTTGCTAACCCATACTGAAGCTAAAAAAACGCACCAAAGCCAAACGAAACACGGCAACCTGAATCAGCACTGTTTCCAAATCCAAACCGGGCCACCGCGAAATAACCAACAAGAAAAAATTTTCTTCACTGCATACTTCTTCAAATCCAACTCCTCAACTTCTTATATACCCACCGAACTGAAAAACTCCAGTCAACAAACCAATTAAACTATACGCCTTCTCGAATAACCATTTAATGTACCTACCAACCTACTTACCATATACAAACCACCTGTTCCTACACATCCAAAACTATCAGAGCAAAACATAATAGTCTGCTCCATTAAGCAATCAACTTTCTCGAAATTTCTTGAATTTTCCACAATAATCCATTACTATCTACAACCCTCAACACACTCCACTTCCTGTAACACTTCATTAAACACTCAAATACGAACAACCAGAAAGTCGAATATATTTATACCATACTACAGCTTTATACCTTCACCCTAATTCAATGTAGACCCTTTCTTCCCTACACTGGATTAGTACACCCTTTCTTCATTATCTCTTCTCGTCAAACATATCACCTTTAATATAATTAACTATATTATTAAATTCTCTATTCAGCACTTTATATTCCTACTCCTTATAATCTCCACATACAATATGCTCCTGCAATGTACTCCTACATTATGGAGAAGCATATTGCAATGTGCTCCTACATATGTAGGAGCACATATATGTAGGAGCACATTGCAGGAGCATATTGGATTACGTTTGTTTGGATACTACAGTTCCGTTTTTCTCCTCTAAGAACCGATGAAACGATGTAATGTGCTCCTACATAATGTACGAGCACATTCCAATGTGCTCCTACATAATGTAGGAGCACATAATGTAAACTAAAAAAGATGCCGAGCTAACAACGCCATCTACAAGTTTCACGCATCGTTACTCGACTCATGTCACATGACTCTTAGGCCCCACCGCTTCCTTTAACCGGCCGGACCCTTCCGTACTCTACGGGCGCTAAAAATTACTTTTGTTTACACACGGATATCGAAGACCAAAAACCGAAACTACAGTTTCATATATGCTACGACTGATTCTAGTCGTATACCGCATATAAGAACCTGTCACGGTTCAATGAACCTGCCGCAAAAATCTGGTTCTGCTCTAACTGTAATGCGTCACCAACGCTTTGCCAAAGATTTTGGTCGACAGTGCATAGCGATTGCTCTAGCATTTACAAGTGCTCTAGCAACTGTGCGTAAATGCTAGAGCATTTACGCACAGTTTATGTCATCATCCAGTGTTTTTTTCAAGTATGGTATGTATCCTTAATTGGCCGCTACGTACACATAACTGTTTTGCAGAATAGTTGTCAATTGACGACTACTGCTCATTGTATACGTACACCGTTACGGTTACCGGTTAGCCTGTTAGGTGATTTACGTCACAATCAGCTGTTATTAATTTTTCAGCAACATTTACTTTTGTTAACAACTGATCCACGCATCTACTTATTATGGTTTATTGGTTTATTGTGTTTTTTAGATAAACTTCATCCACCGAATTCCGTACTCCCATTGACAGTGAACGTAAACCGTAATTTTTGTATAAATCTAATTTTGTAGATACGCTATGACATTCCATTGTACATGTGGAAATGAGTTACTCGAAAGCTTCAACTTATTACAAAAGCTCAAAATAATGGGTGAACTACCGATCCCCGGCGATATACTACTCGTAGAGTACCATGGAGCCAGTGCACGTACCTGATTCAGCAGTTTAGTCACCCGCTATTTGCGTAAACTGTAGGAAACTGTAAGTAGTAAGCCAGGATGGATGATAGATCATATTCATGAATCATAAATTTCGCATGCTTACTTCCCCGTGAAATACGTAGGCTCACGGAGACTTCTTCCACCTCTGGTTTTTTGCTTTTCTTCATGAGGCGCACGCAAAGTGAGCGCATACATGATGTCAAAATCAAAAGCCTAAAAAACATACACTTGCACGCCCTGCGTAGTTGAGATCTTCGAAGCACGGGAAATGCATGCCACACAGTTTTAGGAAATTTAAAATAAATTCTGTCAATTCAGACCAATGCGCGTTCAAGGCAGACCGCAGCACACTACTCATAAGTCAGTACAAATACTTATCTTTTTACTTTAACGCTTTTTGATTTTAGTTCGAGCAATTATTTCGACCGTTTCCCATTGCTCCGTACCTTTCTGGCATTATTCGTACGAAATTATCCTTTTATATCCGTCTAATTTGCGTAACGTTAACTATGGATGTACTCACTGAACTTCCGGTCGAAGACGTTCAGGTGATGGAATGGAGAGGTGAACCGGAAAACACTGGCTTATTGTTGCGACTGCCGTTCGAAGTGTTGCGCCGCATTCTGGTGGAGTATGTCGGTCCCGAGGGAACTGCGATGCTTCGTCAGACAGGGAAGCGAATGAATGATCTGTGCTCGACCGATGACATCTGGAAGGATTTCTGTTGCAAGGAACTACGCTTACGGCCCAAGGATTTAAATATCCCCTACAAATACTGGATTTGTGAGGATGGTAGGAGTTCACAAGTTGCAGCAAGCAGTATAAAATACACTTAATACAGAATGTATAATTTCACACTACATATAGCGTGTTCAGTATACCAGAAGAATATAATATTATATTAAGAGATAGGATGTACTTATAGTTAAAAACTTAGTGAGCAATAAAAATTTGTCAAAGTGTTTATGCATATTTCTTGCTATAGTACAACAACATTTGTTGACACAAACATCGTCAAGGTAATAATAATTTTTTGATAAAAGGTTGCATTACTGGAGTTTCTTGGGAGTCAGATATGATCCGCAGTCGCACACAGCAATCCAGTAAAATGATACCATTCTGCCCATACGTTTATCATTGTTAAGCACTTGTTAATTTAATTATAAGTACTACTAAAAACACGATCGCCAGTTGTTAAAAAAATGCATGGGTACGAGTACATAATGCGCGTGCTTTACGGTAACACCGCATCGAGCTTAAATGTTTACTCACAAACTGAAACTGCAGTCAGTTTGTTTAGCCTGTAAAAATACGCAAAACGCAGTGCTGTATAATGCAGTAATTAGAATGATTTTTGTTCCTCACTTGTCATATATGCAGTATTACGATCACACAAAGCCTGCTTAATTTTAATTAAGTACTATGTCGCCTCGGCTTTTATTGTAGTATGTTGCAATGTTTGCAGAATCGGCGCATCCCCAAATAATCCCGAGCGAGCTGTACGATACGGCGGAACTGAAGCGCGGATCTCCATTGTCCTTTATGGATGCTTATACCCAGCTAATACATCCATTCCGTGGCTTGCTGAACTGGTTTCTTGTTTCTCGTGGCTCCACTTGGGACGATATTTTAACCATAACATTTGAAAATGGTCTCCTACACGGCGAGATTTGGCAGTTATCAAAGGACTTAACCGCGCCAATGATCCCAGTTTCGGATTTTACACTCTTTATTGAAGAGGAAACGGAACGTGTACTGATTCGCAATGATTTCATTTTTACCATCCTGTCTGCACCAGAAGTACCACTGAAGAAGTTAATTACTACCGGTTTTCGTCCGCCGGCTCAGCGTCCGACTCATGCTGTTTTCACTTTCCGGTCTCACCGGCATCACGCCAGGTATCTATTACAAATACACCACGGACACATATATAAAATAATTGTTATTTTACAGAAGTTATGTATTGCTTTTTTGCTTTACTGGGTTTTGGTTTTGTTTTAACCATAAAAAATACATTGTAGACTACTCTGTAGTAAATCGAAGAGTACTTACACGTACGACTGCAAACTTTCATGGAAGGTTCATGCGATTAGCTTCTAATTAGGTGTGACTAAGTGTTCTATATTGGGACGTGCCGGCATAATATTTTGTGCACCATTGTGTTATTTGCGTATATGCAGAAGGTGGAAAATGATCCAGGATTTCATCACGGCACAAGGAATTTCCTGGCCGGCTTCCTCGTCTAATCAGCGACCGTTCGAAGGCCCTCTAGCGTACAGTAAATTGGAAGATATGTTTGATATGACCGATGTCCGAGCTGGAGGCCGTCAGCACAGCGCTCGCATGTTTTATCCACACCGAGCTGTGATGCAGCCACCACTCGGACCATTCTGGAGCAGCCTTCCATCGGGACTTTTCAAGGGAGCCTTTGGCCCTATCGGAAATCAACTAATTACGGTAATACTTCCGAAAACAGCTGGATCGTTTCTTTTACATAGTGCGCTGAATCTTGTTGTTGGAAGTAATGTCGAAACTATACAAAATTTAACATAAACTGCACATATACAATATTGTATAATATGTAGGTATCACTCCATGTAGGTATTGCGATGCAATAACTGTTTTGAGCTACGACAATAGGCCTAGCGCTAGCAGTTAATATTGTTTAATTATAAGTCATGTACTCAAAGCGGGCATTAATAGTATGTACATCTTTATACCGGTATATTCTGCAAAAGTACGTACATAACTGACCGCTTTCGGTATCCAGTTGGGAAAAAGACTATCATTGTTTTCTGACAACATCTAACCTGATTCGGTTTTACTGCATCACGTCAAGCATACGAGTATTAATGATGCTATAACCAGGTAATACGTAAAGAGCTAGAACAGTTATTTTATTTGTTCTAGCTATTAGATATTCGAGTTTAAGTGTAAACGGCATTTGCTTGTACAAGTTTGAAATGAAGCAGTATGATGTAATCTGAATATTGTCCTGTTTATTTAACGCAGGTTGTCTGGGGTCGCATGCCGGGCGCCAGTGATGCCGTTACGGATTTCCTTACCGGCATCAAGACAACCGGCCATCTACACCGACCAGCGGGTACATGTTTGTTCCTTTTCAAAATCGCCAACCAAATTGTTTGCACCAGTACCGACGACCAGAAGGATCCAGAAAAACTGGAAGCAATGGCTCACGGACCATTCGTCAAAGTCCCTTCCGGTTGTACGGTCGAAGCCGTGCAACCATTTAAAATGCCTGCTGGTGTCCAGCTTCCGCTATCTCTGGATGCGAATCTCATCCCAGACACGTGCACTGCTCGATTTGTGGGACAGGGAGCAATGGCCAGTCGCACAGATGAACATGTTAATTTTGATGTACCCGCGCATATGATTGTATTTAGCCCAACGAGATTTATGGTTTTGTGGCTGGGACTAGTCAAAGTAGCTGTACTATTTGAAAAAATCTCGACGAATGACAAATTTTGCAAATATGTTTAGTTAAATCATACGATTATGTAAGATACGATCATATGCACACTTGTATGATGTGTAATTGTTTTTCATCTGCTCAAAAGGGATTCCATGCAAGTTTGCATCACGTTATGTTCAGCAATTTTTGTTGTAAGATGTTAAGCGATTTTGTGCTATAGTTACGTACAGTGTATTTACCATAGAAATACAAATTCAGTTGGCATTTCTGGCCTAAGTGATAAGACTTACGACTGTTGAATATGTCGCGATATGAACATAAATAAAATAAAAAAAATTCAGTTTGAATATGCATATATAACAGTGATAACATAACGTTTACGATGCAATAAAGAGACTGGAAAGGTTTAAGTCCGAGCTTTCGGTAATTTAAGAGACGACCGGTGTAGAAATTCTACACTGGAAAACTGTTAGTGTGTAATCTGTGGATGCATTGGTCAGTTCAGTCGTACGCATTAAAGTGTAAGATATCACTAGATTTCGAGAAAGTAACAAACAAAAGTTTTCGAAAAGCACTATTGTCGTTTTTGTCTTTTTAATAATACTGAATAGTACTGGCCGTTAGCTAGTTTAACAGCGAGCTACGAAGTGGTAGTTTTCGGTTGTCGAATATAACTTCACGTTAGTATTCAGAGTCTTAACAAAACACGCAGATTGCGAAGTGTCAACACAGAAAGATTCTCCAAAAACGAGGGCCGAACAAATTAAAAATACTCTAGAGTATTCATGTGCTTTCCTCAACTGCAACAACAAAACGATAGATATGAAACCAACAACACGATGAGTATTCAAATGTGCTTTTTCCTGCGAAAACAGCATTTCCACTGAGATTCTTCGACAATCGCAATAAAACAACCAAACATAAATAAATTAGGAATTTACAATCACAATGAGCCATCCACAATTTAGTTTACGCGTCAAGACAAGAAAACACACTGTGCCGCCGAATTAAGCAAGCCATTCGTGAATAAGCACTTAACCGCGGCACGAAATCCTACAAGCCGATGGCATGCCATACGAGCGGTAAGCAGTAAAAAGCACCCACGGCGAAGCGGGTCGAAATCGGCAAATATTTAATTTAATCCTTATGCTTGGATTTGGTAAATTTCCAGATAGTGGTGTGGAGATAAGTCTGGCCAGATTTGACGATTGGGGAAGGAAATCCCGGCTAGAAAAGTAAAAAACTTGATTTATGACGATTTCTCCCGACCAATAGGCGAGCCTAACAAGGAGAAAATTAAGGAAAACACATTCTTTAGACAATATTCAACATTTACGCACTTCTAAATGAAAGCTGTTTCCATGCAAGTGCGACGAAACATTTAATTATTTACAAATCGAACCACAAGGAAGTTAATTTTAGCCTCCCGCGATGCAAAAGCTCAAACGTATTTTATCGTAAAAAAATCATCACAGTGAATAACAAATTAATAACAGATGCGTCTGCTGCCGAGCGTAACTATATCTACCTACCGTATTAATCGCATTCGGATAGTTCTGTGTTTCAAAGCAGATAGCGGAATGTCGATCCAAAATTTCACCGTATTTTCCCACAACATCTTTATGGAGGTAGTTTCCGGTATACATCAAAACACCTGGTTGCGTTGTAAGAATTTCCATGCTTATTCCGGTTTTCGGGTGAGAAATTCTGCAACACGCAGTCACGTCTTTGATAATGTCACCGACAACCGGAATATGATTCAGCGGCAAACCATTGCTTAAAAAATGCATGCTCCAATTAAGATACAGTATCATGACAATCATCACACCCGTTTAGCCGCACCTAAACGCATTCACATGCATATACAGCACTTACTCGATCAAATCTAGTTTAACTGTAGCCTATAAAATCATAAAATAATACAAGGAAAATCGGCACTTACGTGGCTGCATGTGCTGGCGTTGTGCGTGGAACATCAGACAAGCAAAAGTAATGGTCATAGCCATTATCGGGAGTGGTTGGGATGGCATCACCAAGACGGCGCCCCTTCCGAAAGTCGTAAATCGTTCCCTGGACAGGGACAATCTCCCCAGTCGGTATGGAATTCTCGTTCACTGGTAGATACGACTCTGCAGCGATGCTGACGATGTGCTCATAAATATTTGGTTCGTCCTGCAATGCAACGAAATAAAGACACTGTGTACTAACGTCACATCAGTCAGAAATCGTTGCAGCAGTTCGACCATGTCCCTGCGATACTATGTAGCTACCGAAACACAAACTGCCAAAAATTAGTTGACGATACTTTGAGCAAGTTTCTCAAATCAAATCCAACTTTCGAATCTTTTGGTCAGCTTAATGTGCAGTTTATGCACTGCTGTGCTCTAAAATTTAGGTTTTTGAGTTTTACGCACCTTGCCCCCGAGATTAAAATAAGCATGATTCGGAATGCTAACAATCGTCGCTTCTTCCGCCAGACACTTAATCTTGATGATAACTTCGTTTTCGTTGGTCAGGCGATATTCTACTTCACAGACCAACTCCCCGGGATAGCCTTCGGTGCCGGAAGGACTGTTATGCCGAAAACGGATGCCACTAACACCGTTTTCTTCTTCGATCGGCTCAGCACGCCAGACAACCTATTAAGTATATTTACTGAATTAATAAATTACTGATTAATAAATCAATTATTTGAACCAATCCGAATCAATCTTGTATGGGTGTATCTGACAGCCTGTAATGTACACCTTAAATACGATAACTGCAAGAAGATTACGTACGAATACTGACTGCAATCTCTTACGAAAAAATCAGCGCGCATGGATGCTTTACCTTGTCGAAGCCATTCAACCCTCCGTGCAAATGGTTGTTTCCATCATTCGCCACAAGATTACAAGTTCGTCCATCTATATTGACAGTGGCGGGCGCGGTCCTTCCAGCAACACGTCCCACAAGTGCTCCAAAATACAGATCATCCTTGAGATAGTCTGAAAGCACACAACCAACCCGTAAATAATTGTGGTACAGCTAATCGGTTGCAATACAATGATGAATAACATAAACACCTTCATAAGGGAGGCGAAAATAAAATCTTCCTTCAACCTAGAGACCACTTAATATAATTTTTTTTGCGCACGAAAATAAAATTTCTACCATCGCAATAGGGATTAATGGCCAATCATGGTTCAGTTAAATATCAAAAGAAGCTCGGACTAAAAAGCGCTTCTCAAAACACCGCACGGTTCCCACAGGTCGTGTCCAACTTACCTTCCAAAGACTTGAAGCCGCACACCACATCGACAAAAGTGTCATTAGCAGCAGGAACTTTGAGTCCAACAATGCGTGCACCGTAATCAATCACAGTCAATACGGCTCCGTGTTTATTCTCAATTTCAAACATGTGTACAGCCTGGGCGAACGACATTTTCCCGAACGTCTGCGTCCTCATTTTATAGCGGTTGTGGTATTTGGAATAGCAGCAAAAGCAGAAAATATGCTTGCAACGTGTCCAGTTCCAGCAGCAACCCATCACAGACAGCTTATCAGTCGCATCACGCAGTCAAACCGATAACTCGACACCGTAAACGCATCGCCGCAGGAAATGGAACGTATTATACAGTCCACAGCTGCAAGTGCAAATTGCAAGTAAAATACAGAGAAGCAAAAACTATTCACCAACGCTTTCAAAGAAAAACGGTGCAAGTCAAAACTAAACATATTACAAGTCCTGGCGAATTCGGCAGCAAACAACGGGAATAAATAATAAATCCTTTGGGCCCATTTTATTCGGTGTCAGTCGAAAAACAAATAAAAATGGGCCCATTCGGTGTCAGTCGAAAAACTAATTATGCTAGATGCCTTTGAATTTTCGTATAAATCATACTTCTGCACTGATGGTTTCTAATTTTGAAAAAATTAGAACTAGTGACGAACAGTTTACTAGAACTAGAAACAAATAATCTAATTCTGCTTTCCTATTTATGGTCACTTTTTTACAGGGCTGTGCATTTGCTGTGACTTTCGTGAATCAAGGCAGCAATCCGGTAATCAGGAATGTAAACAAAACATTGATAGCGATAGCGACAGATCACAGAACAAACGAAAACCGCCATTTAGTAGGTAGTCAAGGATTATAATAATATGAACTGGAAGTTTCCATCATAACAGAGAAAATGATAAAGCAAAAAGCAATCCGTTTAAGAAATAAGTAACGGCCATTAAGCTTTAAAATTACTTACTTATCAGTTATCACTTACGGTCACGGACTATCACGGCCAACCAAAGTCCGTGGGATGCTACCCGTGTGATCTGCGACTCTTTCCCTCTTTCCTGAGCCTTTCGCATTCGATTGGAAAAGTCCCGATGTTTGATGATTTCGAATTTTGATCCAAATAAGTTTAAATGAATTTCCACTGAAGCACTACCTCGACTCCCACATAACTTCAACAGATAAATAATGGCTGCAGTCTTTCAAGAAAGTTAGTATGAGTAGAAGTACTGTACTGTAGACAGAATCTAGCAAAACTGGCTTCTAACTTTTTGGCACAATTACTGAGTTACTTTCCGGTTAATAAAAGGAGTACGGAATACAAATTATTCGCCCATACTACATAATTGTTACACAGGGAACTTTTTAGATATTAAATAGCACAACAATACGTTCGTTCCGGGAAAAGAAAACATACAGCAAAAAACCGTTGTATGCAAATCTGCCAGCCGTCGTAAACACAGCCACACAAATAAATGTGCGTAGTACCAAAAACTTACTATAGTGCAAGAGGACTGGTAAGCGGCTTGGATTTGCTCATGACGTCATCACTCTCGCATACAAATCGAACTTGCACATTAGGCAGCACATGCTTTTGCTGCTAGTTTATTTTATCCTAATAATCTTTTTAAGCTTGATCATATCAAAATTTTTTGTGTGGAGTTTTGAAAAATGCGTGGACATGATTGTGTTGCTCCCGGCTGCGATTTCCTGCGGAAGGGCTGCGAGGAAAAGCGATCTCTTTTCTCTTTTCCCAAGGAGAAACCCCGTTTGGATAAGTGGCTGCGAAATCTTGGCCGCAAAGACTTTCAGCCATCCAAGTCATCCACTCTGTGTGAGATTCATTTCGAAGATCATTTTATTTTACGCGAATCGTCAGCGATACGACCGGATGGAACCACGGTATCATTCAGGCTGGCGAAACCAAGACTATCCCAAGATGCTGTTCCCACTCTGTTCCCCGCTAATTACAGTCTCCAGAGCGAGCGAGGAAAAGAAATCAGCGTGCCGTCTTATCACACATCCAAGACTCCTAAACCTCGCACCGATCCATCAGCACGAAGAAAGAAGGCCGAAATAAATGAAGAGCGACTGGCCAAAATGAAAGAAGAGCTAAAACGGGTACGGAACGTGGACGAGGTGCTAGTTTATCTGAACCGTCGCACTGAGGAAAAGATATGGACCTTGCTGCAGAGTGCAACAAGTTTACAGTTATACACAGTGCAGGACAATGATGGCTTTGTTGTTATCGAAAAAAACATCTGTATTTTGGCCGACCTTTCGGTGCGATTCTCCATCCACAAGATCGGAACACCTGTGAATGTTAAACTTCCACTGGAGCTAGGAAAAATAGAAAATCACGACGAAATTGACGCCTTACTGAACCACTGTCAGAACGAAAAGACAGTACCGTACGAGTGCTTTCAGAAAGACGTAGCAGATTCCATTGGAAGCCTCCGTCAGCATTTCGAGGAAGACTCTGAAGCTACTGCCAAAATTGGATTTATTAAAGAACAAGTGTTACTCTTGGGGATCAAGCCAGAATGTAGAAGATATTTCCCTGAAATGTTGTCATGGGCTGCTGCTTTACACGTGAAATCTGCAGCTGCGTACAGGTATAATAAAGTTGAAACAATTTTACTGTATTTGCGCAGCTGCATTTTTGTAGAATGATATCCTCGACATCGGCACTCACTCTCCCTTGTGAAAGCTCCATCAAGAAGGTCATGAAACCTTATCGAAGTGGTCCGGGAATGCAGCAGCTCCAGCTAAAGAATGTGGATCGTATCAGCAAGCGAGCCAAAACAGACCGCGAGCGCCTTGTGAATTTGCATATTGATGAAATTAGTGTCCGACCTAAGTATTCCTACAAAGGCGGAAAGGTACGTTTGGAAATACCAGTGGGCTGTTAATTTTGTACTCACTGCACTAGAAAATTTGCAGTTATCAAGTTGTTAACTACAATATTTGCTTAGATCGTCGGACAAGCCTATAACTGCGCATCGCCGGCGACAGAAGTGGTTGCTTTTATGATAACGGGAGTGGCTTCTGGTGTATCCGAAATTGTAATGCTCGTTCCGTCTCACAACATGACGGCAGAAGAGCTTCACAAGGAAACAATGGATGTTTTGTCCGCCCTGGAAGAGAGAGGGATAAAAGTTGTTTCCATCATAACGGATAACCACAAGAAGAACCAGAGCTTGTTTAGTTTATTGGCTAGGTTGGCAGCCATGGACGACCAGACATGCTGGATACCAAATCCATTTGCCCAAGATCGTCCTTTGTTTCTCGTGATTGATCCCGTTCACATCATAAAAACCATCCGCAACAACTGGTACCAGCACGGAACGCTCATATATCCTAGTATACGGCGTTTTTTTAAGGATGAACCTGAGGACACCGATGTTTTATCAGCGCACTGGAGTCATTTTCAACATGCCTACAGCATAGAACAGACCAGCAATTTGAAAGCTACTCCTTTGACAGCCGTTTCTGTCGCACCAAATTCGTTAGAGCGGCAGAATGTTAATATTGCTCTGAAGGTACCAAATCATGCTGTTATCAAACAATAAAAGTGAGTCAACTTGCATTACGAGTACAAACTGAACGCTTATAATTTCAGGTATTTTCAGAGCGGACAGCACGTGGCCTCGAACTTATGGCCAAAAACTATCCATTGGAAATGTGCGTTTTGAAGGTGTAGGTGGAACTGTCATACTTGTGGACATGGTTGTCAGGCTTTGGTCAATGTGGAATGTTCGCAACACCACCAATCATTTTCGCTACCGCATTCCAGAGATGGCTCCCTTTACTCACATGGGTGATGAGCGTTTTAAGTTTATGGAGCAATTTCGTGAGTGGACAGCGGAATGGTACAAAATAACCCGGGCAAAAGAACTTAAGAGCAACGGATTATCTATCGATACCTTCAAAGCACTGCAGCGTACACTTGAAGGCTTACCACGTCTCATCAAATACTTGATTGAGAAAGAAGATATACCGTACATTCTTACTGGTGTGTTTCATAATTATGGTGTAATCTGCATTTCACATAATTTTATATTGAATTATTTACATTAATTGTTTTGCAGCCAAAATCTCAAACGATCCCATTGAAGGGCGATTTCGTCTATACAGAGGGCTGAGCGGAGCATCGTATCTTGTGTCGGTGACCGAAGTGTTCGAATCACAGTCTAAATTGTAGCTATCGGGCCATCTAAGTGCACATAAAGTGTTGTTTGGCCAGTCAAAACTGCATCGTGCCCACAAAGAAAAGGAAAGCCCTGTAACTGCGGACGATCTTGTGAGTTGGTTTCTTGGTATATTTGATGTGAGTCAGCATTTTCCCGATCGACTGGAAAAGCAAGAACATCAAACATTAATTTTTGTGGCTGGATATTGTGCTTTCAAAGTGGGCCGGCATATTTCTTGTCAGGAGTGCATTGATCTCATCAAACTACCAAAGACTTTCAGCTTCGATTTTGATTTTGACGGGGAATTGCAGCTGATCACACAACTTAATCGTGGTAACTTGTGTTACCAATCTGGATTTACGAGAACCGTGACGCGCTACTGCTACTACGTGTATTCCGTGCTTGTGGACGCTGAAAATATGGACTTGTTTTTAAATGCGACGGAATCTCACAGGCAGGCCGTGCAGCACTTAACGGGACACATGCTGCGATCGCAGTGTCCTGATTTACTGCAAATGGCTTGCACGAACTGCCTTGTTTTGTCGGAAACTTCAGCAAAATCTTTAATTTCGCTGTGTGTAAATACTATTTTAAACGGCTTCCAGCGCAACAAAAACGATGAGATTAACCGCGGTAAGAGAAAATTATTGTAACAGTTTTAATGGTGAATTGTCCTGTGGTAGTAGAAAGCTGAGGAAATTTAAATAAAATCGCTTTGGTCAGATAACTTGCAAACTGGTATCTCAATAATGCAAAGCATTAATTCCGGTAATTATCTTGGAAGTTTTGCAGTTAGAAAAACTGAAAAAGGTATAAGGAATTAAGGGCCCGTTCACGCGTACACCTATCTATCTTAATTGCTTAGTGGGATGTGAGTTCAACCGGGGACAACCACCTAATTGCATTAGGTCCCAAAATTGCGTTCACGCAGCATACCTATGCTAACGTTAATTACCTAGCTCTTAATTTATACATAGCAATGCGCGGCCTGAACAGTGCTTTCCTATCGAAAGGTACCTTTTCGTTTGCTCCGTAGGCACAATGGTTAAGACATATAGGAACCACTTGAGGTTCCTATGTGTATGGACATATATGCATTTCTGGTTAAAATGCTTTCAGAATGATTATGTGATGACCTAAAAAGATGTTTTGATTCAGGATATGACAACTTGCTCCGTTAATTACCATTGCAAAGTATTACCGTACTTTATCATGTAAAGCACATACAACCTATTTGCGTAAAGATCACATTTTAAACGAAGGCATGCATTTGCTTTAGACTTGTAAAGGCAAAACCGCAACAAGCGCACGGACACAGTTTGAATGCGCGCGATCTTTGTTTATAATTATTTTTTTAAAAACGAATTCTTTTAGCGGATTAATCCAATTAATCATTAGTTCGAGTCTGTTTGTTGGCAGACACAATGTATACGCTGTAAACATTTAACTGGGAAAGAGTTTTAATGAAGGAAATATCGCTGGGTGCCGTACTGGTAAGTATTATTATTTGTGGTTGCACTTTGCAGGTAATAAATTTATCGCTTATGACAAATAGCTGTTGCCGGTTGGTGATGACAGTTGAAATAAAATAAGTTTTGTGACGTAATATTAGTTAATTTATTGAAGCATTGCCCATTTTACACTGCTTTGTAAATTGACTGTGGTGTGCAGTTCATATTCTTCTGCCAGTGTCACTGCAAATTTACTGTAATGGAATTCAATCACTTAATATTGCACGAAAATATTAATTATTATTATAAAGCGCTTACTACCTCTGCACGGCACGTAGGCACCCGCCCGCTGTATCGGCAACTGGCAACCGCCCACGGTAGCAGTAGGCAGCGATATAGGCACCCGCCCGCTGTAACGGTAGCAAATAGCCTCCTGGGCGGCTGAGCGCTGCATAATGGCAAGCCGATATCAGGCGCATGGCAAGCCGAGATATTTAGCAATAAGCCCAACTGGATAAACTCGTGTCAGTTATATAGATTCGTACATCCCTACGCCCTTATTTTTTGGAAATAATCTCCTAATTCGAGATTTAGTTTTCGATACTTTTGATAGTTTTATAAAATCCAGCGTTTTCAAAGATTCCTACCTGCAATTTGAAAAAAGTTTTGGTCTCCCGAAGGTTTCTAAAAACATTTCAAACTTTCAGTACTTAGCGTTTTCAGTTCATAGAAATTTTCAGTACTAAATTCAAGAAAACGTAGTAAATTTTGTCTGTATGCTGTCTAAAGTATCTGTATGTCTAAATATTTAAAAGCCGGCCCGTGTACCGTATTCATTTACGTAGCGGCTCTGTGATACTAGTGGCAGTTAATGCTTCGCATTTTTTATAACTACTGTACTAAATCTTTGATCTTCGTAAACATTAGACGTGAAAAAAATAATTACCGTTCTGCGATTTTGCCGTTTTAATTTCGCGTTTCATTTAGATACGTAGATAGGCGACATGTGTTCACGCAGACCTAGCTGACTATCGGAAGCCCCTAAACAATAACTTTTATTGCACCTATTCAAAGGTGACTGTGTGAACGCAATTCTGCTCCCTATTTAGGTATCTATTTAGAAAAGCGTGCCGCGTTCACGCATACTGCTAAGAAACCGGCCGTTTTGGGCGGTGTCTCAACAGAAAAACTGATAGATAGAAGTCAGCGTGAATCCGGCCTAAGCCTAAAGACTGGTTTTGCAATGGAATGCACACTGTCAGCAGCAGTGTTTGTATGCGAGAGTGCTGACGTCACGATAGCCGTTCCCAGTCCTCTTGGCACTATAGTAAGTTTTTGGTAGTACTTATTACTTCAGCACTCGTACGAAGTACGTCTGGCACCAGTGGCATGCGTTGAAACAGCGTGCCGCATGGCAGGGTCGGTGTGACGTGTCAGCTGTTTGGGGAGGTGTGCGCTCTACGCGGTTCTGTGGAGAAATCATTTTCTAAAATCTTGAAAAAGTGTTGACTTTGAGCCACAACGGCAACAATTATTTCGGATACTGATTAATGATTATTTTAAGAGTTTCATTACAGTAAATTCAATAATATACGAGCTTTTATAGCTGTGAGCAGTGAGAGGGTTATTTTTCTAGTTTCACTTTTATTTCTCGCTTAAAGTGGATCCTCCAGTCATGCTTATCAATGGAATACCTGATACCATTTTGGATGATTCTCTGATGCGTTTCCTGGTGCGTTTTGCAGGATTATCTTTAAGCTGTGTTGTTAGTTCTAGCGCTGAACAGGAAAAAGAGAATTTCACTACTATGTGCTTATAATTCTTGCAGCTGGAATTGGATTCCGAGGAAATGAAGGACTTTGTGCGCGTCTTCTTCAAAATCGAAGAAGCCCACTGGTTCTATCTGGATCATTACTGCGACAATAATCCCCTGCTTCCACGCGTGGGAACGCGCGAATTCTGTGAGATCGCCTGCCGTCACGTGCCATTTTTGCACAAATTCGTGGAGTATCTGGATGATCACTGGAAAGCGTGGAAGCAGTATAAAGCCAATATTCCCACTGCTGGAGCCATCTTACTGGATGAAACACTTGATTATGTGAGTGATCCGTTTGTTTTTGTTATTCTTGGAAAATTGCCACTTTTCAGAACGGTTAAATACGCACAAGTGCTATAATTAAATCTCCGTTCTGTTTTTATCCGAAACTTTCGACGAACTGCTTATAAAATATCCCCAAAACTCGAAATGAAATTTCTGCTGCTGTTTTAGGTGCTTGTTCTTGAGAATTTTAATCGCCGTTTCGGATTTCCCAAAGGCAAGAAGAACAACAACGAAACCATGCAGGAATGTGCGGTGCGCGAAGTGCTGGAGGAGACAGGCTACGATATATCGGATAAAATAACTCCAGACGAGTATTTGGAGCTCTCCTGTGATGACATGTTTGTGCAGTTGTTCATTGTGCACGGCGTATCTAAAGACACTGCTTTCTCACCGATGACGAGAGGTGAAGTCAAGGTGAGCCTTTTTTATGGTCAGGTGTTTATTGGTCAAGATTATGGTTTATTATTAACGATCGGGATTGGAGGACAGTAACTGATTTTGAACTTACGTTAGCCGGTTAGCGAAATCTGAAGCATTTAGTAAATCAGTAACTTGTAAAACTATGAATGTGCTAATTTTTTAAAATTATTTTGCAAGAATGAACATTTGCATATTTGACTTGTAGGCTTTAGAATGGATGCCTGTCAAAGACTTGCCTGGAGCAACTGGTCCACAGACAACTGCTAACTCCAAATACAAAGCTCAAGCCTACTTCATGATCCGGCCTTTTATTAAGTATGCGATATAATATGTGTACACATATTAATTTTAATAAAATTACTGTATGTATCTGTAATATTACTAATACTGAGGGAATCATAGCTTCCATAGAACTACGCAAAGATTAATAATCCCAGCATCGCTAAATGCTTTGAAAGTAACATTTTAAATAGCAATGTATTTGTTGTTTGTAGTCCTCTGAAGCGATGGATCGAGATGAACAGAAGAGTGATATTAGGAACGCCGTCCCCGTCAAGTCAGGAATCTCCACAGCATCAGGCTGCTCCCAGTTCAACAGCGTCCCGGAAGATATTAGAAGTGCCTTTATCTGTACAGAAACACGCGGCCTTTGGACAGAAATCTCCCCGCCACTCTGGGCCTGAGTCGATGATTCCACCGACAGCGGAACTGGATGATGCTGATGGAACAGTGCCAGTTTACACATCTCCCTCGAAGATGCGCTACCCTTTTATTGAGTTCGAGGACTTCGTACCACAGGCTTGGAAACCCGGCAGCATTAAGATCGATCCCAGTGTATTGCGGAATGGGTATTGATTTGTTAAAGAACGGGAAGAAATCATTGTTCAGGGAACTTCAGGCTGAGAGATGTTGCAAAATGCAGTTTGAAGTTGGTGTGATTTACGTTATTATTGTTTCTACAAGATTTTGGCGTTCTGTTTTCGTTATTGCGGTGTTGTTGCTGTTTAGCTAATAGTTTTTTGTTCTTAAGTGCGGTTTGCGAATTCGGTTAACGGTTTGCTGTTTGAAAGCCACTGTGGCCAGTTAAGTTCGAATTTATGACTTCGTGTGTTTTGCGATCTGATTGGATAATAATGTTGGTGAGTTGGTTGTTAGATATTTGCTTGAAATGAATCTTGCTGTTTCTAACGTTCTGGTACCGGTTGTCTTTGGTGCCAGCAACAGAGAATTTTGCCAGCTTTTGTGATTGAAGAAACTCTGACTGTTTGTGAATGTTGAGTCTTGACTATTTTGGAATGTGGCGTTGATAACTTAACAAAAGTTTGCGCACGAGGGTAATTATTACAAGCCATTGCCACGAAGCGTTTTGTACAAATAAATTAAACATAAGAATATGGTGATATACTGCACAGAACCAGCAAAAGCAAGTGCGATGCATAAGTGGACCAGGTGCTAAGTATACAAAATGCAACAAGCTTGAGCACAAAGACGAAATTAAAAACTTCGCACCACACAGCGCAAGCAGACGATGGACACCATAAAAAGGTTTGAAGTACTGCATCAAATTATCAGTACTCATAACAAACATAAATACAGTTCAAAATACACCATGATGTACAATGCGAACAACAACATTCACAACAATGACTGAAATGACGACAGCAGACAGTTCCCCATGTGGTTTTGTTCAAAACAATTTACGCACGGGAAGATCA
This sequence comes from Paramacrobiotus metropolitanus, assembly GCF_019649055.1. Taxonomy (NCBI): domain Eukaryota; kingdom Metazoa; phylum Tardigrada; class Eutardigrada; order Parachela; family Macrobiotidae; genus Paramacrobiotus; species Paramacrobiotus metropolitanus. Next base: position 509,204 of record NW_026570246.1, read on the forward strand.
TGATCCCGCTGTACATTTTCATTAAATTCTTTTTTCATCGGGCTACAACGCTGTCGCACTTCACTATTCGTCAACTTGCTGTATTCCAGCGGCAGATCTTTTGTGTAGCATTCGCGGCAGACCGCCATGTACTTGTCCGAGCCCCCGATCAGTTCAACCTGAAATTGGAAGACAGGACGTGTGGGTGTAGGAAGCGAACTGGCTGATAGGTGCTGCGCTGAACCAACCGCTGTCTCCGCACTGTAGCGCCGGGTGAAGGCCGCGTCCGAGTTGCAGATGATGCATACCGCTGACAACTTGACGATGTTCTCCGCTTTCGGCACCAGGTGCACGATGTCTCCAAAAGGCTAGAAAAAGGAAAACATTTACATTATTATTTAAATTCCACCTCCACAAGTCCAAGACAATACAACAGCACACTGCAAAAAAAATTAATACACTCAAAAAGGATGAAGAAAGCAAACATTATGCGACATGTGTTAAATGCAACTTTTATAAGCCGTTAAGTCGTTGACTGATGTTTAATCTTAACCAATAAGCCAAAGAAACCGAAAAGAATTAGAAAAGGTACAACAGGAATTTATTATATTTCCTCTGGGGGATAACTGCAGGAAACTATCGGCGTCATGAAGTATAAAATTCTTGAACACAGTATAAAATTCAATGCATCAAATTCTTATTCCCTTTTTCATTTAAAAAAATGGAATTCGGTTTCGAAAATAAAGTTTAACAAAAACAGAACAGAAGTCACTTATTGTTAAACGTACCCCGCGTTGAAATGTCCCATCCAACGCAGCAACAATGATAGTCTTTCCACAATTAGCCAGATGCTCCGCAAATTCCAGAATATCAGGAAAAAACTGTCCTTCGTCAATGCCAATAACGTCATACGCGTAGCATTCTTCTGTGCATTCTTTCAACATCACAGCGTTTCTAGCGGGTACGGCGTGTCTGTAATTTGGATACACAAAAATATCCCCTTTGGAAGCAGCAGTAGTTTGATTTTCGTGCTTGCACCTTCCATAATCCTACCTGTCGTGTGTGCTGACGCAGTTTTCTTCGTAACGCACGTCCTTTGCATACTTTAGCAGGAGAACTTTATACTTTGCGATTTTGTAGCGATTTATGCGGCGCAGCAGTTCAGTTCTGCATGAAAGAGCGTAATTATATCATCATACAAAACTAATAAAAGTAGTAATTTTGGACAACATATTTGTAAACTGAAATGGAGTAACTGTCGATGTTCAGACACTGTGCTATTTCCATTTCCGTTAATTACCAATTCAAAATTACTACTAACTGTAAACACAAGACAAAGTTTTATGGTGCATGTTGGTTCTTGCTGCATAATCAAACTTACGTTTTTCCCGAAAACATCGGCCCAAAAATGAGCTGCAAAAACATGTATGTCAAAAGGGGAACAAACGGGTCTCAAGACGCGTTCGTCTGGTGATTCCAGGCTTCAGTGAAACCTCGCAAAGTCAACACTTACAGTTACGGTAAGTGTACACAACTAAATGCCATACCTGTATGCTTCCTCTGCTCCCGCGTGGTGAAACTGGCTCATTTCGCAAATTATCCATAATAAAACGCGATAAACAATAAGTTCCGTGCTGGACTCTGCGGAAGTAGGACCACCGCTGAACTCGGAGTCAGACAGTGCGCAGCAAAATCAAAATTCCTGGATAAGATGGCGTGGAAAACTATTGGCAGCAAGGCAGAATACTGAGCTGGTTAAAGACTTAAAGGTTTCTCCTTAAGATTAAAAGAATGTTATCCTACAATCAGCGACTCCTAACAGGAAAATATTACAAGGCAGCATTGCTAACAAAATCGAAATGAAAACAGAAAAAGTTGAAACTTGATTCCTTGAAAGTTCGAAACATTCAAATAGGGTACTGCATACACTATACACCTACAGTACCGTAGAAAACCAAAAACACAAAATATTTTCGCTCGGGTGGTACTGTAGTTATTACTGTTGACAGCAGCCGCCAAAAGTAGTAGTTGACGATCAGTAGCAATGTAGCGCTGGCACCCCTCTTATGGTTAGTTGCGACCGTCTGATACGTCTGACCTTGTTGATATTGTTGGTTAAATCACATTATTAAATATGGTTTAATAATTAACTGCATTTATACGGCATCAGCGGATACGTAATACGGAATTATCTTGCGCTTTTCGAAATACACTGAGTTTTTGTAAACGCGCTGCAGCGCTCTTTCGTGGTCGTAATACCGACTTGCGGCTGGCTTACCGCTTGATAGATTTTTCGAGGTATGTACCGTGGCGAAAGCGCGTCCCCTCGTTCCCGCGTTTCCAAATTGCCGATAAGGAGTCTTTCAAAATGTAAAGCAATGCTAAGAGTATTAATACTTTTCAACTGCCAAACAAATCGGGGCGAAGTTATTGAACAAAATTATTGTACTCCGTGAGTTACAACTGAAAATTACTGCAGTGATAAGAGGCGACAACTATACTCAGTGGCCGACCGCCTTGGAGGTAGCTAAGGAAAGTGAGTCCACTATCTTTGGTCTTTACTACTGTCAATCCGCAGCTGACCACAGGCTCCACAGCTTCATCGCACAGCTTTTTTGTGTGTACGCAGTCGATTTACCACTGTTTTTAGACGCGCTTGGACATGGGTATTCTTGTAGTTATCCAGTTTGTCCATGAAGTTCTGCTTTCGCTACGTTATAGTATTTTGTTATTGAAATCTTTTTTACGAAGTGCCATTCTTCGTTCTTTTTCGTTCAAACATTTCCAGTTCGTATATTGACTAAATTTTCAGCCAAATTGTACAACATACGTGGCTTCATGAGTTTACGAAGCGCTGTTTCTTTGGCTCTTTATTTTTTCCTGAACAACTTGATAATGGCGATGGTGGCGAAAGTTCGCTACATTCTTCAAAAGTGGCTCGATGATAATGGGACCTCTGAATTTAACGAAGAAAAGTCGGAAAAGGGTTCGAAAGCAAGCTTTGGAGTGAGGAAGTAAGTCCGAAACAGTTTTGGAAAGAAAAACTGATAACCCCTTAACCCTTTCTACTGTGACCATGTGTTTTGATCATTGATGGTTACATGACCATGATGCGTTTGTCAGGAATAGATGACGTCTCTTGTTAAAGCTTGAGTCTTGAGATTTATTTTTAAAATTAATAATAGAATATGCCGTTACAGCTGCCGTAACAAAGCTGTGTGAAGTTGCAGTATGCGAACTTAAAGCGCCGTAGTTACTCATGTTATACCAGCCTGCACTAAAGTGAATTTGCTTTAAGTGACCGCAATAAAATTCTGGTTGTGTGTATAATAATATTACTAATATTACTATGATTTTTAAAGGACGTTGGTCAGCTCGAAACGAAAACGAACACCGTCCAAACAGAAAAGTGTTTTTGACAAACATTCCCACTTCTCGGGATCAAACGTGCATGTGCCCTGCAATAAGGAGGAATTCCCGAAGACAGAACGCGGGGAATCAATTAGTAATGGTCGCAACCGTAATGCTTTGACCCGATTCGAGCATCCCACAGACGAGACACCCAGTTTGGACAGCAGCATGGCCGATCCGGCGAGTGATGACACAGATATGGATTACAACCATGATCAGCGCATCCGAGCTTATCCGCACTTTGCTGGAAACAGGGCTATGTTCGTTTACATGATTTGTAAGATTTGGGCCTCTTTAATTACTGTGGTTATATGAACTTATATCACTGATAAGCGAAAAGAGCTACATGCTGCTTTTGCATGCTACAATAAGCAGCTGGATATTTTTTAGCGCCGGTCGAAGGCTTGTCGCCGTTATTCGCTCAGCTTTTGGCGGAAGTCCTGAAAATTCCCGATATTAAACATCACAACTGGTCCATGATAGATGAACCGCATATAAGCCTGTCACGCATTGGAATGTTGCGTTATCATGAAATCCCGCAGTTTACGGCGCACTTGAAGACGGAAATAAAGAAATCGTCTGTTCCCCGGTAAAATTGGTTCATTAAGTTTCAACTACAACTTTACAAGTACACCTTTTTCAAATATATCTCACGGGGTTTCGGTATTGTACAGTACTACCGTAGTTATTATTCTACCGGCTCTTTGCAGGTTTTCATATTCGTTCGAGGACGTGGAAATTTACTGCAATGAACAGGCCAACACGTGAGTTTTTAACGAAATGATGTCTGTAAAATAATACCATGACGTTGACTGTATGTTTCACAGCACGTTATTTTGAAACGATAATACGTGACATGTATAGCTTTATGTTACGATAATACGTGACATGTATAGCTGCTTTGATTTGTTTCACAGATCGTTCTTGGCTTTGCGCGTGGGTCGTGGCTCCAAGGAAATGGGAGGACTGGTGAAGATTGTCGACAGTTGTTTGAAGAGCTTTAATATGCCGCAGTATTACGAAAAGCCTGATTTCCATTTAAGCTTTGCTTGGTGCCCGGAACAGCTGGACGAGCTCGACAAACAAAAGCTATTAGTTACTGTTCGAGTAAGTTCATTAAAGTTGCAGTTGTTGTACTTTTCGATCTGACGTTTTCATTTGTGATGCTGTTGCAGAAACGGTTACAGCGCTTGTCGTGTCAGTTTGCCGAAGGATTTGAACAGTGTGCTAAAGCTGTTCGTTGTCGTAGCGGAAATCGAAGTTATTTGGTGGCATTGTGATGTAGGCGTTTTCGGGACGGTTTTCCTCGTCGTGACTGAATGGTTTAGAATTTCCTTTTATCTAAAAGTATTCCTTTTCTTGTTTTGTTCTGTGATGAGGTTATTCCTCTATCAGTGTTTTGTGATTGATCCTGAGATTATGAAGATATATAGATGTAGCCTGTGAAATAGAAAAGTTTGTTTTCAGGATGGAGTATAAATATAGCCAGTACAGCCGTGCAGGTATACCGCGACTGCGAAATTACTTTGTGCCTGTCTGTCTGACGAATGCTGGCGCCGAATACATTTGAATACGAGTACATAATAAGTACATTTTATGTTTCTTCTCTTTCGTTTTTACTTTTGCCGCTCCGAAAAAGCCGGTACTCACCATAAGAACAGTGTTGAACTTTCTTCTTATCTATTATACGGGCTATACTTATAGTTACAATGTAGGACTAAATGGTCGCATAGCCCCATACCCAGCATTCTGTAAGCAAGCGGTGCAGTGCACTTGTACGAAACGGATATTTTGAACTCAGTCGTACAGTGCACTGCGCTGCATCGTTCTGAATGTGAAGACCAATTGTCCTAAATGTATATCATGTAATCATGTATATCGTGTAACAACTTTTCAAATGCAGAATGTTACTGTTAACTGCACAAATTTGTTTTAACAACATCCTTTAAACGGCGGTACTGTTAACTGCACCTTTGTGGACGGATGGCTGCTGCTGCAGGTACTTTCGCCTTAAGGATATGATTGTACGAGTACGAGATAGTTAGTGAAACGAGTTCAAATATTATTTCCCGTTTGCAGTTTCCCGCGAACTCTGGTCGTTTTGGGTTTTCTTGAGTAAAACGTGAGTTGAGTACTTTATAATACTTCAGTCACACAAGTCAAGGAGACAAGTCCTGAAATCTTTCAGCAGCAGCGAATATTGTTAGATCTGGATACGAAACTATTCTGCTGTAAAACAGTAAACGGAGCGCATTAATACTTTATCAAAGTCGCTGAAATCTGCGCCATGCCTTCGGAGATATTCGTCAAGTAAGTTGAAGCATTTAATAATTTAAATAACACATAATTCTATAGATATTACAAATTATGTAACCATGCATTGTAGAGATATATAAGTAAACAAAAGTCACACTCCGTAATTACCGACGACTTTCCTTGTGAGCAGAACGTGTCTAACGATAAGCCCTCTTCTTGTTTTTAACAGACGAGAAGGACATATTCGACACTGGCTTCATTGCATTATTTCCATTTTCTTTCCGCCGTGGATCTTCGTATGGATATGTCTGGTAAGTTAAAACTTGAAACATACCGACATTAGCAGTTCCATTTAATGGAATTGAAAACTGACCATGATTACTGTTTCGTTGTACCGTATGTATGCTTTATTCATCCCAGAAAGATTGTTGTTCACAATGTTAGAAATTTGGCTACTTTAAGATTTTAACGGCGATTACTAATCCAAGTGATTTTTGCTTTTACTATTCAAACCAGAGCGCTCCTGTATCGTAATTTTCATTTCATACGTTTTTTTTAACTTTGTTACTTCACTAGTTAATAAATTACTAGTGCTGCTTCCACACTAGCGTGCAATAAAACAATGCAAAACTTGTGTATTTAAAATTAATAAAACACATAAAATAGTAAAGTGTATTACGTACGACTACGTACTAAGTAGTAATTACAGTGACAAAATACTAAAGCTACTCGTACATGTGGTAATTAATCTGTTACTGAGTTTTTCGATTTTCAAATTGTGTGAAGGTCCTGTGGACTAATTATTCTGCGTTCACTTTATAGTGTCTGACGAATACAAGCACAACTACAACTACTGTGGCAACCAGACATGAAACCGTCTAAATCGAGGGAAGATGTGCGGATTCTTGCGGAACCACCCAGTCTATTACGAGCGTTTTACGCTCTTCCGCCTTCCGTCAGTCTGAATTGTAATTCAAAATCTCGTGTGGCAGTGTTACAAAATTAATGGTGATCGAAGTTGTTGCCCACAATCCCGATAATTCCGCCACCCGCTTTGTTTTCCGTTCGTTCATAGTTTTCCTGTTCCTTTGAACCACTTGTTAATGGTTTACGAATCTCGTTCCTATGATGATACTGAATATTGTTATAATAAAATTCCTCGAATTTTGTTTGGCGCCTGCCCGGCCAGCCGTGAGTGGTTGTATAACGGAATAATTATTTGTCACCGGATGAACATTCTCTCCGATGCGTCCTCGGACAGTTTAAAAAATCTATAACATGATTATTTTAATCTTTGTGGAAATTTTTGATGTGTGCGCGGAACTGTGAACACATATCGTTATCAGTTATGCAGGGTAACTTTCCAGCTTTGCAGATGATTTACACAAATTGGACTGAAGCCTATTAATCAGGCATAATACTATCGTCACTCTGCTGATTTCATTGGTTCCGGCATCGTCAGAACTACAGACCGTACTAGTACTTACTACTTACATTTCCAATCAAAAGAAAAACGAAAAAGATGATAATATCACGTATATTAGAGACAGGTATTACTCACACATCAAATCTGAAACAGCCATCATATCGATATCCCAAGCGAAAAGCACTTCATTTCAGCTGTTGTAAACTTGTAAGTATATAAAAGAGTATCGACCATGATAATAAAGCCATACACCGACAAAAAAGGTCACAGGTTCAGTCCGATTAGAATGTCTACATTTAAAGCTTATCGACAAAAGTTAGATAATTTTGAATAGCTCCACAAAAGTCACGCGAAGTCGCGAACAATCTCTTCGAACCGAAAAGCCAGATTATAAAAAGAATAAACAAAATGAAAATAACAAAAATCACATACTAAAATGAAAGTATTCGTTTCTATAATAACACCAAAGTAGAATGCAGGAAAAACTGATTATTTCTACCAGGAAACCATCTAAATATTGATGATGTTGTGGCGATATGCAAGCGTGTGCGATGTTATACAGTCTTCAAGCCATTTTCGATGGACGGTGTTTTTGGATAACCACCTCAGTTGGTCAAACACACTGCAAACAAAACGACTTTTATTTCATTAATGGTCAGGCACTACAGATGTGCACAAAAACAAGTGAATTTTTGATATTGTCACTGGACAACCAACGTATGATTTAAAGTACTACAAGTAATTATTCCTTCATTTTATAACACTTACGGAAGATCCACACGAAGATCCATGGTGGGAAAAACAAGCTGATAACGCAGTGCAAGCAATGGTTCACTTCACTGCAAAAAAAAACTTATTAACAAGGAGCTTCTCTGTTTTACCATATAATACGGAAAGAAATGTGATATCTATATAACTGCACCACGTTGTTGGCATCCCAAATTATGGAAGCTTTTTCTCGACATGTTATGAAAAAAGTGTTATGTTTGTCGAGTGTCATCAAGCTCTTGAAAAATCATCAGCAGAAATTAAATTCACTTTTTTCCTCGAACGGAAAGCACAGGTAGCGTGCAGTTTCACGATAAAACTGCTTAACTGCGGTAAAATTCAGTTTATACTTTACATCACCCGTATTTATCAGAACTATTTGAAGACCAACTTGCAATCAGCAATATATTGCATAAAAACTGTTATTATTATGATAATTCGACTTACTTCTTCACAATGACGGTGGTGGTGGTCGTATGGGTGTGCGGATGCATGTGCGGATCGGAAACGACATGGACCACAGTGGGCTAGAAAAAATAATCAGAACTTTATACAGAATGATAAGGGAAAAAAGGTACGGAATCAATAGGCAACTACCAATTTCCGCGCTTCATGATTTCCGCTTTAGCATAACAAACAATCCGGAATTTCCAACAAAAGTTTACCACATGTATGTATACTCGTGCTTAAAAGTACTACTTGCACTAATGTCGTGTTTAACGTTGAATAGCTTTGTCTACTTGTAATAATTTATGGTCAAACCTTAAAAATTATTATGTTTCAAAATTTAAACAGAAGCGTTTTTTGCTTTCAGTTGTTAATTTTACAATTCGTATTCGCCTATTCGGTATTAGAAGTTAAAAACAACAGCATCCACCAGCCGGGATACTTCAGTTGAAGACTTGAAGACAGTTGAAGTCATAATAATTTATTACCGGCGGAGGCTGGTACTGGTACTGCTGCTGCGGAGGTGGCACATAGGCACCAGCAGGATACGGGCCAGGCTGTTGGGGAAGGGGAGTGAAGTAGGACTGCTGTTGTCCTGCTGGGTACGGCTGGCCTTGATACTGCGGCTGCGAAGGGGCAGCGCCATAGTCATATGGAGGGGGAGCAGCCTTCTGATCCATTATTGCCGTGGAAATGGTTAAGACAGGAAAAAAGCAACCACAGCAAGGTAGATGCTAGCAGCTAGGAAGGTGCACAAAGCCACGAACCCAGTTGGAAATCTAGCTGCACTGTCGTCCTCTGCAGTGTAAGCTGTAAAATGACGAAAACCTTCGCTGTGATAAGCTGCGCGCTGTAAGGCCAAACTGACTTTGCTGACTGATACGTAAGTGTGAAACATGCAAAACATGCAGCCACTCGATCGGATAACGCATACGCAGCGGAATGCGCTCCGGCCTCGAGGAAAATGCGATAAATAAGTACCGGTTTACTCGATATTTGGATGTTGTACGTAGATAGAGCGCGATGGTGTGTGACGTCATTATCAGTGACTTATAGCAGCGAAAATTTCCACCTTTCGTGTTTTGGCGGCAATAAATAAAAAGGTTTGGAATAATACTTCAAATGCCTCAGGGTAGTCAGTAAACTCTTGTCATACAATTGTCAGCTAGAATAGACAGCAAGCTTTTAAATTCTTACAAGTGTTCTTAATGTATGGTAGCTTAATAAAATTAGCGTCATGTACGTTCTGACTATGTCTATGTAGTACATAATTTAATGTAACTTGTGAAAAGAGTAAGTACCTCCGTTTTACTCGCATTATCACATATCAGCTGATTTTATCTGGGTGCTGATCCACTGTAGTAAAAAAAATAATACTAGCAATGCGCAAAATGCCGTGCCAAAAACAAATCCAGAACGATTTTTTATTATACAACTGTGATTGCTAATTTGTTACTCTCTTAATTCTTACGACTGATAAAATTTTCTTGATGTAAGAACTGCTTTCAGTCTTAGATAATGCAGGTGGCCCGTGGGCAACGCCACATTACTCAGTCTCCCACCAACCCAATGGCTACTTAAACACGCAGTAAAAGTTACAAATCTAAAAATTAAGACCAGACCACACTGCCAAAGAAAGTAAATTAACGAGGTGCAACAAAGACGAGTACAGTCGCTGTACACATAAAAACCCTCGAAAGGACGGTGATCTAATCAAACCAGGCTGAAAGATCATGAAAGAAAGATACACGGCAAAGAATGCATTATCACAATGGCATAAAATCAACCATCTTTAGTACGAGAACCGTCTGAGATCACGCTGCGATTCGATTTCCCACTGGAAGAGGAACTGGCACCAGAGCTCTTCCTCGTGGCGTTATGCTTTTCGACCGCGTACGGAATCGGACCAGAATTAAAGGACTTCAATCGCTTCTTGGTCGAGATATTTTCCCCGTTTGGAGTGATTTCTGGTTGCTGCATCCCCATTCCGTTAGATGGGCTATTTGGATCGCTGTTTACTTTTCCGGACGAAGGTTCGGAATCCCCTTAAAAAGGAAGAAGAAGAATTTAGCGGTCATATCATGACAACGAATGTGGAACAATGCGAAAATTATTCAGGTCGTCTAATATGATGTAAATCAGAATTTAAGGTGTTGATCGGCACATACCTTCCGGCTTGTTAGGAAATGTCGCAAGATCAGTTTTCAGAACGGTAACACCATGGAGCAAAGCATTACGGGCTTTGGCGTTAACTATGCTCAATTCATGCCGGTACGTTTTGTTTTCCTCTCGCAGCTGTTTCACAAGCGCCTCCAACTAAAAATCGTCGTCTTTATTTTCACTACCACATGTCTGCCTTAATTCTATTATTTATTCGTAACTGCTTTCATGAACGGCAAACGCTAGTAAGTAAACCTATGCATGATAGCGTCTGAAGTAATTTACAAAAGTAATGAATTCACCTCTGCGATTCTTGAATCGTAGCGGTCTGCCAGCTGCTCACACACTTCTTCCGCCCGTTTCTGGCAAGCTTTCTCAATACGCTGTCGCCAGCGTTCCTGAACCAAACCACGCCAAGCACTCCACGCTCTCTGCACAATTCTTTGTCGATAATGTCGACTGGCTATCACTTTAAGGGATTGCTGCAACCATGAAATAGATTCTGCCTGCATAATTTGCCCAAATCAGACTTTTTAATGGAAACCAGGTAGACAATCATATCAGAAATCAATTTACTGATCAATAATCACGCATCGACCAGGGGTATGTACTGACTTCGCGTCGATTTTCTTCTCTTTCATTCCTCCAGGCGGTGAAGGAACGGGCCAGAACGACCTGCTCCTTTTGGCTGGCCAGTGCGTCGGCCAGATTAGCGATAGTTTTATCGCGCTGGTGAATACCTTTGCTGTAGGAGCGGCATAATCGATGCAGGGAATCGATATCGTTGTGTAAACGATCGACATCTTGCTGTTGACTAAGAAGACAATCAACGGCCGGCGTTTCAACGTATGGCATCGAGGATCAACCTACTTAAGCAGCACAGAAAAACGACACCTCACCTCTTCATCAGCTCGTTCATCGAGTTATTGAATTCTAATATTACGCGCTCCCGATTTGCAGAGTTCTCCGCCTGTAACCAGAAATTCCATTAATAACACCCGGGTCAAACATCCGGACTGTGCAATACAAGAAAACACAGAACGGATCAACGCAAAACACCAACAAGAATTACGTACAAGATCTTCATAACATTTAACAATTGTAAATACCGTTAGTGAATCAAAAGAAAACCATACCATTACAACCTCTTTTTAAATTCAACCCGAATTGTACATCGCAGCTGTTATTACCAGAATATCCATTATCGGCGAACGTTCGCTAATTCTCATTCAGATTGATACTTTAACTGTTAAGCAAGATTAGGGCCCCAAACAGCCATAGGAAGGTACATACTTAACTAAATATGTAATACATCCGCAAAACTTATTGAGAAAGGAGCAATTAAAGCTTTTGCTGACGTTTCGAGTGTATTAGTAATGGACCAAAAGGATGCGGATCAAAATTAAAAAATGTAACGCAGATATGACTACGCTTCGTCATATCTATATTTCTGTAGCAAATTCGATATAGTTTACGGTATTGCATAGTTATTTTATTTTACCCACGCCTCATTGCTGGCACTAGTTAAAAGCACCGGTCATAATTGCATAACAGCGCCGCCCAAAATCAAATAGTCTACCAGCACGGTGCAGTTGCAAACGAATTTATATTGATCCACTTCACAAAAATCCAATTTTCGTCAAGTACGACGGTAGAGTAAAATTAGAACGCAATAATCTCTTTTCAGCTTATAACAAAGCACGCACCTATTTGCAAATCCGTTCGTTCGCTAGCTACATTAGTATACTGGTTATAGTAGTCGATAGTATAATCCTTCGCACGTATCCAATATCTCTACCGCTCTTCGTATAAGTGGCCGTAGATATTGCTCAACTCATGAAAAGTCTTCATTCGTAGTTAAAAATTTTGCATATCGAATTCCAAAGTGTTACGGTCAAGGCCAGCTGCCAAGCAGAGTTTTGACCTCTTGGCCTCATGGAACAGACTTTTCCAGAAAAACGAAAGAATAATCGCAAAATTATTCATGTGGATTGCAGGCTGCTAAGACCACGAAACGAAAGCTGAATTCAAAATGATTAGAACCACATGAAACTTACCAGAAGAGCCTGTCGCAGCTCCGAATACCAGATATCCAGGATACTCTGCAGACGGTTAGCATCCAGATCGGAGGAGCTCCTAATGGACACAATTCTGCTGGGCATATCGCCCAGGAATCGCGGCCCATTACTGGGCGCTGACTGCACCAGCTTCTCGCGGAATCCACGTCCCGCCGCACGGCTCTTAGCGCGCAGTTCACTCTCCAAGGAGGCCGCTTCATCGGATTCGAAGATGACGTTGTAGGGATGATGACTACTGGCGCGCGAGTCTTTCCCGTCCACGGGTTGCGTTTTGGCTTTGATGGAGGCATTGTCTTTGGCGTGCAGCAACGGACTGGATGTCCGCGATAACTGTTCATCGGAATCGGAGTTCTCCGATGCCGTAACGGATTTGAGCTGATTGATCAGATGCGAGACGTGCTGCTGTTTTGATCGGGGAATATTGGACGAACTGGCCACCACGCTGTCAATGTTGTCCATGCTGGACCATTCCTTCAAAATGCGACCACTCTCGCCATCGAATGGACTCTCTGAATCCAGCAAGCCAATGCTTGATTTCAGATCCTGTTAACACAACAAAACTGCCAAGTTTGAAAACGTTCCTGCAGCTTTCCGTGTAAAATTTACCTCAAAGATTTAAACCAAAAAGAAAAAGCTTACGAAACTTTGGGAAAACCGAAATTTGCAGTTTACAGTTTACTGTTTGCAGTTTGCAACTTTGCATTCTTTAAACTCCGATGCAAATGAACATCACAATATTTTTGCTTGCGGATATTTGCTTCAAGCTGCAACCACACAGCGGTTAACACGGTCTGTGTTTGGAATGAGCACAGTGCAATCTGTACAGACTCCAGACTCCAGACACTGCTTTTTATAAAATTAATAATAACACATAATACTGCTTTAATGCCGTGATTAATTTTTTTAAGTTTATGGTGTAGAGCACATTCAAAAACTTAAGAACACATTCACCTGTTTGCACTGCTTTGGACGGCGCATGTTGTTGTATTTGTCGGCCGTGACTGACAAAATTGACACGAACAATAAAATTTTTCGTTCGTAGTTAGCTGATGTGCACATATTCGGGTTATTAATTCGTTAGTAAAAATAATTAGCCAGTAATTTAAATTATGTAGCTAAGTATGCTGCCTAGTGCCGACTGCAGTCTCGTAAATTGCTAATGTACGCTGTACGCACTGGTCTTAATAATTTCATCAGGTTCTGACGTCTTCTGAACAGTAAAAGACATACTGTACAGTATCTGTTGCATGATACGACCAGTTTATCATGTTGCTTAAAAAGCCTAGGGTATTATTTTAAATGTCGTAGCCGGCATCGCAAAATAAACACTGTGTTAACATACCCGCTCGATCGAATTTCCAGGATGCAGTCGTTGTGAGATCGACGATCGCGATTTATCGCCCGAGGAGCGATGACCAGTGTCCGCCACATCACGCTGGCCACCAGGGGCATTTTGCTGTGATTTGATTGATTCCGATGATTCTTTCCGGTTGGTCCTCAGTGTTCCAGGCGCCGACGAGGCTAACGGGCTAGACACAGTGGCACTGATTTTTCGTCTGCCGGCCACACTCTCACCGGCCGATCCCGGCACGGAATCTCTCCGCTCATCCACCGCACTTTTGCTGGACCGCCGCGACACGGCGTCGGACAGCTTGCCATCTACCTCATCGGTGACCACCGTGGGGTTGTGGCCAGTTGAAGCCACGCGCTGTGCCGATGACCGCCGGCGCTGGCTGGATGATCGCGTGCTGCGATCCGACAACACTTCCGGTTCGGAGCGGGGACGCGGTGGCGTATCATTGCGCACGACGGTGGGACTGTCTGGTGTAATATTTTCGTCGCTGCGCACTATAGTCTGGCTGCCGGGCATATCATCAGCGCTGCGCACCATGGTTTGACTGTCTGCTGCGTTATTATCATTACGCACCGCGGAAGCGCTAATGTTTTCCACATTAATATTTTCTACTTCATCACGCACGATGGTTCCCGCGTCGCTGTCCCGTGGGGAATTTCTCTCTTCTTTCACATTGATTTCAGGATTACCCCGGTGTTTTTCCTCATTATTGCTCGATGATCCGCTCCTCTCCGTGTTGGATTTTGGAGAGTGATTCTTTGTTGTTGATGGTGTTGCCATGTTCTCGCTGTCGTCTCGGACAACGGTTGGTTGATGAGCATTTTCATCACCGGATCCTTTTGGAGAATGATTAACCGTGGGCGAATGCGCGCTGTCGTCGCCCATCTCGATCCGAAAATAGTTCACATACAATGCTCATGGTAGCTCCACATTGGATGAATAAATGTCGGTAAATCAATTAATTAACAATCACCGCTCTTATTTTTTTCATCCCGTACACATTCCTGTGGTAGTTAACACATTCCAAATTTTCTATAAATTTTAGCGAATAAAAAAATGGCGCAACACGATTAACTGGCGGTATGAAGCACAATCGCCGGCACCGTAGCAAATTACATATCACAATATTGGAACACAGACATTTTACGCGTTGTTGAGCACGTCTCGGTGGCACTCGGCGCGCCGGCTACACGGATGTCAAGCCGAAGTAGATCATCGCTGCAGAGGACGGAATATAATGCGACCTGCTCTTCAGAAATCCTGTATGGAGCTTCCCCCGGTAGCCGGTGTAATATGGAAGAAGTAAGCGCATTATAATCGATGATTGCTCAGCAGAGATCCGTCTAGCCGGCTGCTGCAGGCTGTATTGTGCTGTTAAACGGGAGAGACACCTCCCATTGGTAGGTGCGTAAAGCCGGATAATGCTGAGATGTTTTTATACTTCTCGGTGCGCTTCCATGAATGGGCCCGTCCGTCGCGTGCGACGTACACCGGTTATATTAAATTATAAAAACCCACATATTACTTAACGCACAGAAGTGTAGCATATGGTCATGACATGGAGCAGTAAAGGCACATTATAAGGTATGTATGCTTGGCAGAGGAACGCACTGGGACCGACGCGTCAGACTTCACGAGCGGAATCGCGAAATGGGAAGGTTGTGGCAGCGACTGACAACCAGCGGGATAAGCTGCTCAAGTGGTTTAATGATCCCCCATTGCATTTTAATACGATGCAAATATCGTAGATCCCTACTGTTCTACACGGAATTCACGCGATATAGACGTAGACTCCAGACTACCAGTGTGATAACTGCACAATACACTATACGAGTACAATCAGTAACTGCATAGTTAATTTCAATGGAATACTGGTTTTCAAAACTATTCCGCTGCACGGCTGCATCTCACAATTTTAAATATGGTGTATTATATGTGGTAGAACATTTTATTTTAGCACATATAGTATGTGCTAAAATAAAATAACGTGTGCAAAAAGGTCACAATACGTTGAGCGGTGTGTATATGCATATATGAGATGAGTTGCATAACCCGATCTGTCTGTCAGGTTATTATCGTCTCTAATAAATTACAATAATAACTAATAAGTATGTGACAAAATGCAGAATACAGTCACACTAAAAAAAGCAATTTAAATATAAACAACACAATCAATACAATTGTACAATGCAAACCATCACACCACAATGCACACGATTTGCGTAGTACACGTCAACAGCTGATCAGTTTCACCATCTGATTTTTATTGTGCACACTTGTAGAGTGTCGATTTTTAGTTTTAATAACGAAGCGGTGTTGCACACTTGAAGAATTAAATTTTCGCTTAAAACTTAATGTTGAGCTAGCAGTTGTAAGGAATATGGATTCTGCCGTTGTGGTACTGTACTACAGAGTCCAGAGTATCTTTACTTTATGGGTGTGCTTTCATCTATAAATACTTCGAAGTAATGGTAGAAACTAGAAGTATGCCCATATAAATGTATTTGAGTATAGTTATCGATTGAGTTTCGGTGGATCGTTGGCGTAATAAAAGTAAATTAATCGATATGCATGTATGTAACGGCAGTAACGCTGATAGCACCCGCTGGTGAATTAGAGAACCGTCCGCGCGGTTCTCAGGGGCAATAAAGCAGCTGGTTGTACACATACTGTATATAAATATCCTTCATCCGTTAGCGCCTGCAATATATGAAGGGTCTCCCCGCAGAAGATTTACTGTCAGTGATATGCCGTAGAAGTTGTAGGCTAGGATCTGGGAACGAATTCGATTTTTTGTTGAAATTAGTTCGGTCTTTATGCAGCGCGTGTAGATGGAGTGATGGACGTAGAGCCGGAATAGTGCGACTGAGCATAATAACGGGGCGCCGGAAGTAGGAGGAGCCGCGATGACGTATGCAGTACTATGCACCGAGCATTCGGTAAGCAAAATAGTGCTTACGACTTTGTCAGCAAATAAAGAAATGCAAATTCAGAATTCTATCAGCCACTCTCAAACTGCATAATTTTGCAGTTAGTTCTGGACCTTTCTGCAGAAATTTCTCTAGAGAATAATGACAGAAGTTCTTGATCTTGATTAGATGCTTGTAAGAAGATTGTGGGCTTGTTACTGCGGAAAACCATGTGCGAATATTTTTCGTTTTACTTTACCAGGTTTGCTATCGCAGAAAATAAGGTGCAAATTAAGGGGACCGAGTGGCTACAAACCGCTTAACCAGGCCACAGTTGCAAGTTTGACATCCGTCATCAGTGCATGCTTTCGCGTTTCCAGCTGATCTTTAATGAATCAGGCATCATCTTCCAGCGCGACGGACAATGGGATACAAGCGAGCTGGTATCTGCTCGTGCACCATTGTACTGATTCTGATTGTGCTGCCAGCCGTGACGATCATCGGTGATGTGATCCTGCGCTGGTTATCTGGGGATGATTTTCCCTTGATCTTCCGGGCCTGCTTTGATTCTTCGGTGCACATCTGTCTGGGATGTCTGGCATGGAGTGTCACATTAGTGCAGCGCACCCATGCGGTGCATGTACGCAGAGAGATTCTCTACGCCGGAATCATGTCTGCGCTGATTGATGTTGATCATTTCATCAAAGCTCGATCTCTACATCTGCAGGTAAAATCCGATTAATAGTGTCGTATTTTTATTTCTTTATTTAATTAATGAAACAATAAATCGAAAATTTAATAAGCGAATTAAAAACTCTATCATGACGACAGATTTATAGTCATTATGATTTGTGTACGGTTATTAGTCTTTGTGATTTGGTAGCGTGTTCGGCTCTGTGTTTTACACAGAGCTCTGTATGTGACACAAAGCCCTGAAATTCATGTTTGTATGTTATACTGTTTTTTAAATATGTAAATAGATTTCACTTCATAATTTGGAAGTAACTTTTTGCGGTTTAGGACGCTCTGCATATGGAATCTCCACCGCCTATGCACGACATTGTCATACCATTGGTGCTGTTCATCATATCCATGATATTGTACTGCGTCAACTGGTACAGAAACTTCCGATATCGCCTTCTACAATTCTCCGTCCTACATGCTGTTCATCTCTTCCGCGATGCTGCACGGCGCGGACTGAATGGGGGATTTGTGCCGTCCGTGTTCCCTCCACATAGTCCATTCGGGATGTTCCCGTTTTTCATTCCGTTGTTTCCTCTGTTAGCACGATACATCGTGCTGCTGAACGAAGTTCCCATTGAGGAACGCGAACGTGATCCGCCGACACTAGTCATTACACATCCTTCGGAATCTGATGAAGAGGACGAATACGAGCGCACTTTATTTTACTAAAGCCACTGTTTATACGTTTACAGCAGCCTGGTATTTTAATTTTTAGCTTTTTTTAATTTTAATTAGAAAATTACGTCAGTATTACTGTTTTGCGAGATTGTGTATGTGGATATTAAATGTTTTTGGGTTTTCTAACCCTAAAAGAATTGTTTACGCTAGATTTCTAGTGTATTTTAATACGCTTTTGTGAATTTGCGTAGTGTTAGTTCTGAACAGTGAGTGCCAACTGTAAAGATATGTTCCGGTGCTCTGTTGCTAAAACGATTCCGGTCCGGTGTTCGCTTAGTCCAACAACAATAGCACTGCATTTTTTGAACATTTTTTGGCACCAGTTATCAGGCAAGAAAAATTATTCGTACGTTATAAAATTCTTTAGAAAATACAAGCCGAGAAATCAGCAACAGAAACCACTTCATCATACGCTACCGGTAAAAATCACATATATCCATAACCGGAGTCCCGAATTGAGTACAGCACAGGGCCCAGACGAGGTGTTAGAGTGAATAAAAATCTCAACGTCTACAAAGGAATAAATCAAATCTGTTCACAATAAAAAAATTCCGAATCAGAAGAGTTTTCCGAGGCAGACAAAGCAACTCACTGGCCAATTTCTAAGAGCCTGCTTGTGCGGAAGTCGTCTTTCTACAGTCAGAATGGTCTTGCCCTTGGGTAAACATAAGGGAACATCTGACGTTGATACGGGCGCATAAACGCGCCATGAGGGCGACTATAACTCCATTTGTGCGTAATATTTTCTGCTTGCATCCACAGACTCCTCGTATGTGTAACGTGGTGAATAATTCAGTACGCGCTCCGCTTTAGACCGATCAAAACTCACTCCCATTCTCAAAAACATTATCTGAGCTTTACTTGGCAGTTTAGTCCTCTTCACCGCATCCCAGTCAGGCCAAACCCGCAACAAGAGATTGAAGACGAATATAAAGGTCAACACCACGAAATATATCACAGAAATGGGAACACTGAATCTGGATAAACGCATCCGGCGATCTTCTAAAAACGGTCGCGCAAACTGGAAAGGACTGAGCATCGGAGTGTTATCGGTAATGAAATACGCTTGTCCAGCACAATCATCCGGATGTTCGATTAAACTCTTCAAGGCCTGCACATGCGCCCATGCGACATTCCCCACATACGTCTGCTGGATTTTAGCAGTATCATTATTCCCAAATTGCAGCAAATTATTTCCACCGTTCTGGGCCAGTTTCAACAAAACCGGCACGTTGATACGATCATTTTCTCCATAAAACACTGTTGGTCGCAGCGATATGGTCCTTAAACGCTGGCCATTGGCCAGAGGAAGATTATCGGCGTCTTTGACCATTTGTTCGGCAAACCATTTCGTTTCTCCGTATCCCTTGTACAGCCACTCCGAGGGTTTTGGACAATCATTTTCCGCAGCGTCGACAAGCGGGTTGACGCCTAGGACAGCGTTGACGGAACTCGTGAAGATGACGTACGAAACGTTGGCTTCGTAGCATGCTTCCAGAAGATCCTGCGTTCCTAACAACATAAAAAATGCAGAACGAAGTTAAAACTTTGTGAACGCACACATGAATATAATTTGGTGCTGTCGTTAGGTTTCTCTCTGATCAGTTAAAAATCATAATAATAATTTTATCTTAGGACAACGATATCGGGTGGTTCATTTATATACAGCTGAACGGCTGCAAGCGGCATTTAAGCAAAATTAGCTACAGATTTTCAACCGGACGCTACAAATGTTTTAACAATTGTGAAAGCGTCATCTTGAGCAGCTGAGATTTTTATAAATATTAACGAGCGCAATTGCACCATTGAACAAAGTGAGCGAATCTGCTATCACTGCTATCTCTAATTCTCTAATAAGATGCCTAATGCCGATATTATTATTCATCAAAATTCAACACTTTGTAATTACACGTAAATGTAAAGCGATTTTAAAACGAAATAAAAAATTTTGAAAATTAGATTTAAATATGGCAGTTATGTACTTTTTTCTGACAATTTCACATTCAAAATTTACGAAAATCGTAATTCTGGAAGAGTACGAACCTATTGGCAGAACAAAACATGTGCTGAAAGAAAATGTTAGATGAACGTGTAAAGCAAAAGATGACAAACCAAACCAAAGCAAAAGATGACAAAAGATGACAAACCATAATTACCTACCTCGACAATTGACAGCCCACATAAGATTTTCGCCGGGGAACATTGAGATATCCACAATTCCGGCTAAGTGGAATACACACTGCACATCTTTAACTGCTCGACGAACCGTTGATGCCTTTCGCACATCACCAGTGATGAACTCGATTTCGAAAGCATGATCGCTGCGTCCTGTTAAAACAATTTTGACACTTCGTTTCAATGATAAATGGCACAGCAACAGCAAACGATTACCGTATTATCTAGTTTCCGCATTCCGCATCTGAAAGCTTACCATATCGTTCCCTGAAGTAATCCTGCCCATCAGTAGAATTATCCAAAATTCTTATGATCTTCTTGGCCTCCGTGGTAGTTTTATCGAAGTGCTCTTGGAGAAGATCCACTAAAAATCGGCCTAAACAACCGTTTCCACCTGTGATCAAAACGGTACTCACATCCGATAGAGACATGATCATGATGTACGCAGATGTCCGCTATCAAGAACGACAGCAAACAAATTTGACAAATCACATCAGGAATCGCTAACAAATACAGCGGAATGAAAGCGGAAAATAAGCCCAAAAAGAAAAAATTCAAAAGAAGTTAGAAGTACTAATTTTTGCTTAACCCCACGGCGGTTTACGCTGACTGACAACTTCATACGGCAAAACAAAATCTTATTTGGCTCACAGCGCACTGTTTACAACTCTAGTCAGTCGTACCGGTACAGAGTCTGTACTACTTTGTACACCGGAAATCAAAAATTAATGTAATACCTCGTAATTACAGTTAACATTATTACGAGCAACAGGTATCTAATATCTATGTGCACGAGTGTCGTCTACATTTCGAGACACGTAGTCAAGCAAAATACAAATATAAATAATATGAATCTTATAATAATACAAGTACAAGAAAGACTTCCGCTTACGGAGGAGCCAGGTAATTTCACGTGAACTTAGCAAGAATAACGTTCCAAATTCCAAGCGCATAACATTGCCATAAAAAGTGCAGACAATAAATACAATTCACCGGAAACGGTACTTAGCTAGTTAATGAAGTTCTGTAACCATCAATTTGCAACTTTCTTTGAATGACAACAAGCGTATCGTATAGTAGTTTACTGTGGCTATCACGTATTTGTTTATAAAATTATGGTCTGCTGGACTATCATCCGCCTCACCCGTAATTGTTCGATTAAGTCAATAAACAGCGACAGATAAAAGCTGAAGACTATACTCGTAAGTTGTGAATGCTTTGTTTCCACGAATCAGAATACATTTTATTTTATACAGAAAGTAAAACACGAAGCATTTTCAAGACAAAAGCAACAATTGCACAGGCTTTTCAGATAGTAAAAGAAAACAAAGCCAAGAAAACATCAAAGAGTTAACAGAGTAAAATCTCCAGAATCAACCAGCATCAGGAGGCGAATAAAAGGGGACGACTATTACAGCAAATTAACTTCTCAAAAGAAAAAAAACTCTGCTCTCTACACCGGAGCAAGAATACCAGCCAGATCAAATGAAAACGGAAGAAACAAAATATGTTTCTCTGGCCGTTTTTCGAAAAATTCAGCAGCCAGCATTCTCGCCAAGGTATCAAAAAACATTGCCACCGAAAGTCGCGTATTCGGGACATTAAGCAAAAAAGAACATGGCTTCTCTCTAAACGCTAAAGATGATAAAATCGCTTAAAAAGGACACAGATAATAGAAAAACAAAGTGTGCGAATTGCTCCACCACCTGGCGATGCGACAGCGTCCGATGAAACACAATAACGAATAAGATATGTCCAAAATCCCAAAAGCAGTGCAAAAATGTCATGTCCATAGGTAAAATGACGGAAGATCCAAATGTCCCAAACAAAACATTCGTCCCCGCACAGCTGCGCCGGAACCGGCGTCCACGGCGACACAACGATAACGCAACAATAACCAGTGTGCATCAAATCGGATGAGGTTTAGTTAATGCGAGGGGAGAAAGAAAAAGGGAGTAAAACCGCGCGTAAATTACAGGCAAAATTTAAATATACACGAATTAACTACAAACTGTATACAAAGCTCTCTGTGTGTCTATCCGAAGATAAAATCTCTCTGTTAACTTTTCGCCGACAAGGATAGCGCGACGAACAACTGAAGAAATTTCTTTCCCCCGCGTTTTTGTCGATCCATCCAGTCGCAGCCGTCCACATTCCATTAGAAGAGACCAGAATTAAAATTCCATTTCAGGAGAACAAACAGCAAACACTTTCTCTGTATAGAAACTTTATGTCGAGAGAACTGTCGGGGTCACGTGATCCGTGCGGCACGCGGTTCAGGCTACGCGATCGCAGGGGAACAGCTCGCGGTGCAGCGGCGGGATCTGGATGTCGATGGCCGAGGTGTAGAGCCGCTTGAAATTGCTCAGCAGTACCAGATGCTCGTTGCTGAGATCACGGAGTGTCTCCAGCTTGTACGTCAGCCGCTCGTAATACGACTGCTCTTCGAAGCGCTTCGTGCGCAACAGTTCCGTCCGTAAGGCAGCAATGATTTGCTTGTGAAGGAAGTCGATTTCCGGCAGGTCCCGTAAACCTGGTCGATCTGTTAGCGAGAAAAAAAGGTCAACTTTTTAATTTGTCAGAAATCATTTGCGGCAAGCTGTGGCAAGGAGAAATCATACAGCATCAACCCTATTTCCACCCAGGTGTGTATATCGTGTAGAATTTTAGTTAAAAAAATATTACATCCGTTAATTTCTAATTATTTGGCAAATACCTGGCGACATGAGGACCGCCGCACTGAATAGTGCCAGCTCTGATTCCGTTAAGTTCATGTCAATAATTGACTTGGCAAATTCGAAGATCTTGGTAACAAACTGGAACTCTGCGCCCTCAGCTGTAAAACAAGAGATTGCACCCGTATAATTAACCTTTACAATGTAATTAATAAACGTAGTGTTTAGCACATACCACTGTGGTGGAAAATCTCAATGGGAACAAATGTGTCGCCGTAGAGGACAATATTGGCTGTCGGATCATAATAACGACTGACGCGCAGTACTGCTACTTCGAAACCACCTGCGATACCCAAATCGTAACGTTAATAACCGAATTATCTTATTAACACGAATCACTTATTTACCTGATTTCAGCAGGATAATCTGATCTTCTTGACGAAGGTTCATAAAGCCAGGCAGCAACTTGGCAAATTCGATAATTTGCTGCAGTACGTCGGTCAGTTTCGTGGCACAATCCAACCAGACTTGGAGACGCGACTGCAGAACAGAACATCATTTTCTAATTAGACTGTAAAAAAGTAAAATTAGTAGTATTTAGTTAGTGAAATTATTGTAGTTAATCATCTCAGACTTGTACCCAAAGGAACCCGCTTTGTGTAGTTAGAAAAGATCAGCATAACCAGACATTACCATATCTTGGAATGTATTGAATCCCTGACTATCCTTGCCATCCCACTCGGTGCGGCGCAGGATAACTTCCTGATTGGAGAACATACAGGTTTTGTGATGGGCATCCAAAACCACCCGTGTCAGTCGCTCTGTGAAATTCCGGGACGAATTGGGTAAAACCGATAATTGTACGATACTGTACATTCAACTGCAAAGCAGATTAAGTATACACACCTGTATTGAAAAGCATATGCGCTTCCGAAGGCAGCGTCAGGTGTCCCGGTGTACTGCTACCAACAATGTCCTGCTGTGGAGGTGAATGATGGCGGTCGATGGTGGTGCTGTCGGGACGTTCGCTGATATACGGGGCCATGTCCGAGAGATAGGTCATCGGCGGGTACGAGCTCATCACTCCGTTGGGTAGACCGAAATTGGGAGTGTACGGTGGCGGGCTAGACGACTCGGAAAATCTGCAACACACCGGCTCAAATTATCATGTTATTTAATTTTATTAAATGAAGAAATTTAATAATAATCATTCCAGTATACGTAAATTGTGATAAACACGTTAGCAATAAAGCACGATTGCATGTCCCATTACGCGAGTTGTTGTTTTTTTTATTATTTTACGGAAACTGCTTTGTATCTACATATTGATTGTGCCATCTACAATCTTGATAGCATAATTTAAATTAAAAAAGTCTGAATTATTTCCGCAAAAGGGAAATTCACAACCGTGCAGGTTTTCGCCGGGTCACTGTTTATCAGAGTTGTTCGTTACATCGATTTCCCTAAATTCAAGGTGCGTTTTCAGTAATTATCTTCTTTGGTATACTGTAGTTTTTATCAAATGAGGAACAGTGATTATTACTGATATAATTGCAGTGAACATCAGAAATTCAAGACAGCAGTCACTTTTAGCAAGATAAGTTAATGCTACTGAACAGCAGCTGTAGTACAGGATCTGGGTCAAAAGTTTACGTTGTCGCAACATGTCGTGCCCGGCTGATGCAGCTCGCTAATGATGAGCAATTCATACATTCTCACGCTCAACTTCCATTTACGAAAATTAACGAAACCTGTCCCAAAATCGTTAACCGCAGTGGAACATCGTTAGCGCTAAAAATAATTATCCTAATGACTGTATTTGATACTGCGATTGCTGGTTACCGTCACAATACAATCAACTACAGTACAAAGGAAAATTAATATTTTATCAGCAGAATATTACAAAAACTTATACTCTTTAACTCACCCAGAGGATATCGGCGTGGAGCTGGTCGGCTGATTGATATCATAAGTACTGTCCGGGATCGGATGACCGTTTCGAGACGCTTCGTTAGCTTGTGCCGTGCGCATGTTGTTCATGCGATGGAACGTCACTTCCGCCTCCACCTTCTCCCGTTGTTTCTTTGACATCCGCCCGAACTTGACCGCTACAAAAAACCAGATCCAAATGCACCTCCATTACAACAGAGTTTTCTGTACAATTTTTATACTGACGGTGAACAGCGCTTACCATCCCGCGACATGCCCAGTCTCATGCATTTCTGCAGGCGACAGTACTGGCAACGATTCCGATTCACGCGATCAACGATGCAATTCCGATTTCGAGGGCATTGGTAGTTGACTGTAAAACGGTCAAAAGAACTGGTTTTTATCGAATGCCTATGATGCAACAGATAACATAACTAATTGTAAGGACAACTACTGTACCTGTGGAGGACTGGCTGCGGCGAAAGAATCCCTACAACACAAAAAGTAGCAATCGATTGTCTGCTTTGTACATAGCCTGGTAAAATGTTTTAACGTCAAAATAATTTAAAATTCTGTAATATTGGTATCTGTATGCTCAAAGAAACTTGACACAATTGCCACAAAATTTTTTAGTTTGTAATAAGCGACATTTAATTATACCGATTACAGGCACCAGAATCATTTCCAATTTTGTTGCAATTTTATTAATTCAATATACTGTGCATAATGCCGTAATGCTTGTGTTAGTTGTGTACCGTAGTATAATTATTCATAAGGGTGTCATAAATGGGATACAACAGGTTGTTATCGTAGTAATAGTTTGTCAACAAAACGATACTTTACGTCGAACGTACCTTGCAGCCCTCGCAGGTGATCACCCCATAGTGGACGCCCGACGACTTATCACCGCAGACTTTACATGGAATAATCTCTATCTGAGCTGTAAACAGAAAGTTGGTTCACACATGGGAACTTGGAAGACGCGCATACGATAAGGACCGGCTACTGTAGTTGACCCATTAAACAATATTTATCAGTTAACCTCTGATTCGCAAATCAACAAAATATTACATTATTGAGGTCACAGATCTACGTAAGCCCCAACCGGAAATGTAAACCCATAGTTTCCTGTGGCGCCGCAGTACGACTATCAGAACTGTGTATGCAAATCCACAGTAAACCATGAAATTTTGAAAAACCGGAAGCATGCAATGCCATGACGTGACCCACATTTCCAACAGGTATTTTTTAGCTGCCTAATTGCAGCACACGAATTATCCGGCCATTGCGTTGAAGGTGTCAAAAGTGTTATGTCATCATATGACATATCGTGCATTGCCATAGGATGGAAAATGATAATTCGGACACACAACACACACAGACTCCGCTGCCGATGATGGTCAATGTGTAGCTGGGATGATCAGTATTACGAACGACATTAAATCATAAAAAAAACCGGTAGCTATTCACTACCGGCAGAGATCTCGCGTAATTTCTCTATATGATGGAAAACCACACACTAAGCGAACGGGTAGCTGCGTTGACTTCAGCTGGTACGCTGACACCAGCATGGCAGCACTAACCAACGAAAATGACTACTGCACACGAAATGGTCATGGTCTTGCACCAAAGTTGACCCACTAAACTACGTCCGCCTTTGCATCTTCGCTACTTATCTCTTCTACCAACTGCTACGACCATATATACATACTGCATACATAGTCCGTCCACAACGTAAGATGCAGTTTGTCACCAACTTCTGACTCCCCCAGAACACCCAGTCTCTGCTCTGCGTAGCGTAGTGCCTTTTGTTTGTAGTCTCAATGAACAAATCAGAAAAGAATCGCGGAGAGTACTGAGTGCTGCGTACAGTTCCGGTATGCTCCCTACTCATGAACTGACCACCACAGTCGCACTACCGGTATCCTCAAGAAAAAGGTCACCCGCGAACAGGCAGATCCGCTTAGACACTGCCGATCAACAGGAACTACTCGCCATTCTGCTAATATTTCATTCTTGACTTTAACGACTTGGTTTATTAAAAGAAGCATCTTTAATGTTTAAATTCAAATAATAATGCAATAGCTGTGTCGTTTTTGAAGTTCCACCTCGAAACCTGTAACGTAGATCATAACTCCTTACGCGTATGCAGGTTCATAATTCCTTACGCGTATATGTAGTTAATAATTATTGCGCTAATTTATTGTTAGTACCGCAGTTCCAGCCCTTCGAAGTATCATGAAAATCTAATCCACCGTTTTATGAAAATTATGTGGTGAACACACCCCTGAAACGAATCGTGTGGTACAAACTAAAGACAGTACAAAGAATATTTTTTCTGCAACTTATTACCGCATAGCTGCATTAGCAGACCGGATCTACACTTTGATGCGCCTGCATCCATCGTGCATGACCAATCGCCAACCATGGCATGCATCTTCATCAAGTATCTGAGCTCTAAACAATTAATAAGTACCTCAAGGAGAAGATTCTGCCATATTGCTTCACCACGATAAACGCCTCTTCTGTTTTGCTTCAGCCACTATGTCGACCCAGATTGTCCAAGCAGAACCGGCTACAAGTATTGCTCAGCTAATGGTATACGCAAACCCTCAAAATTTCACTAAATACTTTTCTATTTCGAAATCTAGCTAACAGTGATCAACTATATATTCGGCCAGCAACACGATTTCCAAGCCGACTACAATAGAAAAAACACTCCTCCAATTACGTAAGCCACGGCTGCTCAAAAATTGTTCATCAAAAATTCCGACAAACAGTCTCACTGACCCAGACCTCATTTCGCATCGAAACGATAAAAAATGCTATGAATAATGTACAGGCTAGATGCCTGAATTTACGCATGTGTAGCCTTCTTTCTCAGAAATATTTCCATGCATGACCACCGGGAAGTAATCCGATTCAAACAGAACATGCTGTACTTCTACTTTAATTGTGCAATTAACGCTGGCCACAACAATGCACAATACTGCATAATATTATTGCAGCATGCAAATATGCAGATGAACCGCGACAGTCACAGTGACAGTTTGTGTTAGAATTTTGGAAATTTAAATAATTCACGATTGAAAACTGACCACGAAGCAACATGCACGGATAAAAATGCAATCGTGAAACGGGAATATTCGTTATGGAAGCTGCACAAAGATGTCGTACCAAAAATTGACCAATCATTTAATTTCAGCGAAAAGTTGCACCATATTATGTTGCATATGCGGAAAAATAAAAACTACTGAACCAATAACATTAGTCACTGTTTTCAAGCTATCTTTACAACTGAGAATGTTCGTTGTTCTAAAAATTAAAAATGACAACAAGTTAAGACGAAGAAGGTGTTTTCTCGGATTACAACCTCATTTCAATGTCGTACCATCCAGTCAAGTGCAATAGACAAGCGAGATTCCTTCACAAATATACTAAGTACTAAGCAAGAAACACAAAATACGATAACGGTGCACACGAATATACACTAACAACTTAAATTTCCTTTATAAAACTACAAAAGGGAATACGTGGGGCAAGCGCAAATAATGGTAATATACAAGTATACATACTTCATAACAGATATATATAATAGTTATCAAGTGCCTATAGTATTCCAAAATTACCAATTATCACTCAATCCCTGCTTATCGGTTTCACGTTAAAGATGCAGTTACAGCCGCGTGTGCAATCAAATCAGGAAGAGCTCTTTTTTACATTGACCACCGCAATGTTGTCTGAAATGGCGGAACAAACTTCTAGTCGGTTGCATTTCCGGTATACTTGATTTTCATTTAGGCTCTGCTCCAACAAATGCGCCAAACACCACGAACCGTGTGTGTTTGTAAACACAAGTATCTCTACGGCATATTTATCCTGTTAGTACATACAAGTGACTGATGAAGGTAAAAATGCCGGGTCCTTTGGCATGCAGCATAGCGCTTACCCTAGCCGCATCATATAGCAATATTCAAAAATTTTTGTCGCTTGCCAAACCGCAACAGTCTGTCAAGCTTTTTCCGTTTGTACAGATTACTTTACATGGATTGCTTACGTCAGGGTTCAATGCCCTGTCCTGCCTGTGCCGACTGCAGAGCCATTTTGGCGTCGTATGAGTGTAGATCTATCTATATTTTGAAAAAGTCGATTTTTAAATTTAACAGCTTCTACTCCTGTCTTGGCGACCGAGCAGTCTGCGGATCGATAAAACTGGCATTATTGCACACATACGCCGGTGCCGCAGCCCGCCGTCGCCACTGGACAAGGATGAAAATTTGCGCCAGGGACTGCCGAAATGTCTTTCGCTATCTTTATAACACTATTTGAACACCCACTCGGGTCAACATCTCTCCATTAGTCGAAGATGTTCACACAACACTGCAGCCTTTTCTTATTTAAACGCTTTTTTAAAAATCTACAACATAGCATTTTTGGAGATAAGAGAAATACTATCGCTCAAAATCCAGTGCCAAAAAGACACAACTTTAGCAGTTCATAAGAATATTATTCATATTGTCACTGTTACTTATTATTCAAGTAAAACGGCGTTTACTGCATCCCACAGTTTTTGGAAACGTAATACTTAATGAAAAAAATCATTTTACTTTCCAAACATTTAAAATGAAATGCGCTGTTTTCCACCTTCCTGGTTAAAAAATCGTACTTCCGCTTCCCGAACTCGCACTCACAGTGGATGTGAAATTCGGTAGGCGCTCAGTTGTAACGAACTCGTAGAGTCGTAGTTCGTATATTAAGCTAACTGTAAAGTTTAATCAGTGCTAAACCCTACTTCCATTAATTTAGTCCTGTGGTCCACAAGCACAAAACACGTATTCGATGCTCAAGATAAATTTAATGTCAGGTTATCTCACTCTGGTATCTCGCGAGCATGCGAAATTTGGATCACTTTCTGAATAAAACAAACCAAAACTTTCAAGCTATGTTTGCCTATAGTTAGTAAATCTAGGGAATCTACTTGACGGCTGAAAAACTACCGTTTGTGACTGCCTCTGTATTCCAAAACCGACAAAGTCAACTAAAAAGTATTATAAAGCGACAAAACTAGCAATTGGTAGCTTTCTAAGCTAGGAACAATTATTTTATAGGAGTACTTCCGTACCTGCGCTGGTATACTTAACAGTGCTATCTATAATATCTACATATCTGGCGTTAAATTCTGCCGAGAAAGCATACTGAACAATAACTACTGAACAATAAATGGTTTAACAATAGCTGCTTTTAAAATGGTTAACAATATTGGCACCGCCTGCATACGTTTTCTGGTTTATACTTATTTTAGCGTAAGAATTAAAAACTTGCTCTAACTTGTAAGTTTTCAGTGACGGTAAACAAGGAAATGCTTAATGAATGAACATAAGCACCAATATTTGCCGGTAAATTTATTACCAGTGAGAGAACGGTACTTCGGCTATTTGACTGATTGCTGAAAGCGTACAAAAGTACTATACAGACCGGTAATATGACCGGGCGATAATCAGTGATACGAAACGAAATGCCCTTCACTGTACTCTAGGCTAGTGAAGCAGCAGCGACTGCATAATAAAAAATAAAAAATTACCAAATTAAGTAAGTTTTGAAATCTGCTAACAACGGCAGTGAAAGTAAAGGTTTTCTGTATACATATCGCTCACAAAGAGCTAAGGATCTAAAAAAATTAATATATGCATAATAATTTGGCCACACACTCCATAAATATTTCGAACATTCTCAAATTAATTTCCTGATTCAGTTAACATATTTATGATACGAAACAACCACAACGGCATTAGTACCTGTAGAGTTTTTCATTGTAGATTGCCCCTTCAGTTTGAAGACTTCGGCAAGAAACTGTGTCAAAGCATCTGATCCCATTCAAACTTGTGCCAGGAGTCAAGGACAACAAAATCACTAGGCGTTACGGAAAAACCTGACCGACAAGCGCCGTATTTCGTTCGCTAAACTTTGCAACACGGATGAACGTTAGCAGGCAAATTATTTACTACCGTTTGATTGTTCTGGTCTATTGAATCGCTTACCAAACATTACGAGACTACGATTTTAATACACGTGCTAACTCTAACCGAACGTTGTGTGTTGTGTTGTAAAACCTATTGGATTCGCCAATACCATCGTACTGCAGGAGCAATACCACCGGACGAGTACATTGCCCTTTCCGTCTACCATATATAACACACTACTGTCATATGGCACAAGCACACACATTCATTCCGCAATCGATTTATGTGTTGCACAACTGCGCCGATGCGCCTGTGAATATTGTAAGAGTCAATGGCCCGACGACTGGTGAAGTACTTGAAACGATCGATTTCTTGTCTTCCCGAACACTTCCACCGGCGCTAACGTCCAATAAGATAACGGAATTTATAGGCCCGACTGTTGTCATTGAGCAATACTGCGCTCGGCTCCAATGAAGAAATCGTGAGTTTATCGTATCACGCTGACTGTGCCGGTATTATAAACCGCAAAAACGTTTGCATGGAGTCCCTTCCCTGTGATTCAAATGTGGCGTAATATTTCTTACTAACAGAGAGCGCCTATCGGCCGCACCGATACAAGCCGGCACTCTCAGCTGATAAACGCCTTACGCGCGCCGAGGTCCCTGGCCTCCGGTAGCCGCAAGTCGTTGACCGAATTTGTCAACAAACAAATGAACTTGAACGTTTTCCAGATCGCTTCCTGTCATTCGGTATATTGTATACATCCTTCCTAACGTACGCAAATCCGTAGAAATGCTCAGCTCCCACCAATCAGAAGGCTTATTAAAAAGAGTCTATATTTACACAAGCAAAATGCCAGTGTTTCGCCAGAAAAGCGGGTCGGTCTAATATTTGACCCTGAATGTTGTACATTTTTTGTTGAGTCATTCGGGGTGAACAACCTGGTTGGGAAGATGCACCCAACAATGTGGTACCCAGCCGTTTTCTTACTTACATCAGTTTCGACTTTCGAGTGCCTTTTTGGCATCATGAATTGTTCAGAGCGAAAGTTCAGCAGATTATCGTAACAGATAGCAAAATTCTACTCTTCCTGAACGATTTCGTACCTTTGAAATTTGAACAACATCTACCGTTCTCACACGTAGCTATTAATTTTCAGAAGATTGCTAACAAAAGTATTTTTGTTGGCCAATATTATAAATTTTTCTCAGCCGTAAGCAGTTAAAATCGAACTTCTGTAAAAACACGTCAAGGCACTAGCAAATTTTCCAGAAAGCATTAAATGTTTTGAGTCTTAGGAATTTGGAGATCGACAGTAGTTCTAATCTTAATTCCAGAAGCAACATTTCTAGCGCTATAACAACATAAATAACGAAAATCAGTAATAGTAACTGCAGTCAGCATTCAGTAATGATTTTTTCAGTCAGTCGTAGCTGTATTTCACCATTCACCCCAATCTGCTGAATTCCTAAGTAGTCCTTGTCAAGCTGACCATACCGTGGCAGTGGCTGCGCCATAGACCCGTTTCATAAAATTGTTAATAACAACAATAGCAACCCGTAGGGTGTTTATGTTAAACGAGGTTAAAATTAATGTAAAATTTTTCAGTTGGCTTATTGTGACCGCTGATAGAGTAAGCAATTTTATTCGTGATGAAGTATTTACTGCACGTATTCATATATGGGTACCCAAAAACTTTTTGCAAAAACACGGTTGAAATTAAGAAATTAGTGCAGAAGAAGTTAGAACGAAAAAATTACTTAACATCTTTCTTAAGGTAATGTGTGCAAGTTCTTGTACAGGAGTAACGATGGGAAAAAGTTCACATGAGTGCAGCCCAGTTGTCTGGCTTGCTGACGTCACGCCTAAGTTCATTCCTCATTTGTTGCACTTGCGCGGGCATTGACCCACACCAACCACCACGTGCGTCTCGCATACATTGCATAGCCAATGTAAGTACTACTACAGCGTACACCGCACGACCGGGATGCCTGGCATTGCCCGAAATTATTCCCTAAACGTGCCACCCTTCCGGGACATCACGTACGCTGCCTGCTTGAATCTCTTCCTTATAGGCAGCGCCATGAGCTATGAGGAGCCGGCAATACGATATCCTATGTACGCCATGCGTATAGCTATAGTATAAAAATGACCAGCCTAAAGGAACGAAAGGTTATTGACACCTCCCGTAAGGCTGCAGTAATTCTCGTGGCGGGAGTGATTACTACCATATTCCCTTTGCGCTAGCCTGACAGGTAATCCCGATGCCGTTCGATATCGTTAACTTGGCTCACGGTATCTAGAGCACCCACCCGAACTGGCCTTTCCAAGCGCAAGACCAAGCTTTCATAATCTCCTATCTCATTGCACTATTATATGAATGATTTCATACACTCGCCAATATGTTTCGAAAAAACCATTGAAAAAATGTTATAGTATGCCGAATACCTGAAATTTTCCCACTAGGAACCAGACCATTGTAACTGCCAATACAAAAACGAGAGAATATAAAGTTACCGCGCCAACTACGCATTTATTATTTCAAAAATTTAAATTAAGTTATTTAATAATTTGCATCAGCTACCTTCGATCAGAATTAAATTACAACTGCAACGCGAAAACATATATTTATAATAATTACTAATGCAAATTCTGCATGGATTCGTGAAGCAGAAGCATGCCAAGTCTCAACGTGTCCCAACCAGAAAAGCACGGAAGTTCCAAAGTGTAACCCGGAAGTTATGTACCACGGCGCACTCTTATTAATTAAATCTAACATTATTTAACTTGTACAGTTGATACATATTACAGACGTATGAGAAACCTTATTGATGAAAATAATTGTATCCAAATTTCATCACAGATAAACCAAAAAACGCGCCTAACAAAGTGAGCATCAAGATCAAGGTACAAGCCAACGCTCTTGGTGCACACGTGAGGGCAATAACCCCTAGACTACGCACAACTACATTATGCGGTTGGCCCGGGTTGGGATGCTCGTACGCATGCAACAACGCCCAGCCCAACGTTCCGGCGTTCTCGCTCGCCGCTCGCGGACGTAAAATTTAATAGATAAAATTTAAAACTGCCGATAAAAATACTATGTAATAAATTTTCGTTTTGAGATACAAAATGCAGTTAAAGTAACTTAAAACCAAACAATGTCAAACATTTCCAGGTGTCGCTACAACACCAAACGCCGGATGCAAAAGCAAAAAACGACCGTGAGGCCGAAGAGAAGTGACCGCGCACCTGCACTTGCAATATTACGCCAGATCACCTCATGAACGAATGAGGCCATGTAGATATACTCGAATTCATGTTCTTACAATCGTAATATAACATAATTCTTTCTCGCAGCTTCTTTTGCCGTGGGCTAAATTTGAACCTCAACAAAGCCGACATTACGTTTTCCAAGCTAATAAATTTTTATTATTTTTTTGCAAAACCCTTGCTATAAAATTCTTTAGCTGGAATTATCGGAACACATTTCATAGTCAAATATCAACAGAAAAAAATTACCTTTAATATTCGTGGACATCACTGCATACATAAGTAATCCGCTTTTGACAATGATCACCGATGAACATGTTAAAACTACCGGTACAAGATCTCCAGATTTCGCATTGGGCAAGCAAATGTACGGCTCGAAACGCAAAAGAAAGGAAAACTTTTGAGATCAAGGCACAGAAAAAATTCTGCAAATTGTTATTAACGAAGAAGAGTTTAATGTTATAATGCTCGAAACATAAATGTCCGATGACAAGTACAGCCCAAAAACTGCACGGGAAACAGTG
This sequence comes from Paramacrobiotus metropolitanus, assembly GCF_019649055.1. Lineage (NCBI taxonomy): Eukaryota > Metazoa > Tardigrada > Eutardigrada > Parachela > Macrobiotidae > Paramacrobiotus > Paramacrobiotus metropolitanus. Next base: position 543,950 of record NW_026570246.1, read on the forward strand.
GGGCTGCAAAACGCTTTACGATTGGTCTAACGGGCTGGGTGGTCCAGGTCAGGATATACGCAACGGGTAGCTTAATAATGGATGGAACAAGTTCGTAGAGCTAGCCCGGATCGTAGAGCCGCTCGGCTACCGTGAGACGCCATCGTTCGATCTCAAAGAGGACACTAAGGGCACGTACTCGTACATACAGTACGCATTCAGAAATATCGCTGATAACGCTTTCGGTCATCAGTTTTGCTATGTGGAATATAGCACTCGAACTGCGCCGATAGGTGAAGTTACGTACGGTGAATCATCGGCTGTAAGGCCCGAACGGTGCAATACCAGCACACACACGTACCGCTCAAGCGCCCGCTCTGAATGGCTTTTTTGGTACTATAAGACATCCCGCCCATTAGACCTTATGCGTCAGTGCACACCCGGAAATGAGCGCACGTGGTTTAAAGTCGAGGTCATCCAATGAGTGACCAGCAGGCGGGTGGTGCTATATTATGCCAATTCTGGTACCGTACTCTTTGGCTGGTCTTCCTGAATAAGTTAAAAAAAGAGTACTCAACGAAGTTAAGTTAAGTCACGTTAACTAGTTATGTATTTATAACAGTTTAAAGTTTTAGTACAGTAACGCAGAAATGTATATTAAACTTTTTTTACCATGGTTTACTAGAATCTGTTAACACTATTAAAATCTCGAACTGTGCACAAAATATAAGGTTTCGAAAACTTTTATATTTAACTTTCGAAATAAATGTGGGCGATGGGCGTAATCGATGTCACAATGTGCATGCAGCATCAAGTTGTTACTAAATGTGCATCTGGACTTTGTAACATCTATATACTATATATATATCTGTTACGTGAATTAATACACTCACTACAGATAAGTTCAATAATACGATATTACGCTTAACTTGGCAATTTAATTGATTATAGTCGAAATTTAATAGTAGTAATAAAGTGTGGGAATTAACTTCTAATTTATTTTTCTATCAGAATCTGATGCCATTGACAGCGCCGTTTTCATTTTTCATTATCGTCCCGGGAGAATACGAGTACTTGTATATAGCGTCGTAATACGCGCCCGTTTGTCCACAAATCACGGCATTCGGGTGACCCTTAAATATGTGTAAATATAACCAAAGCAATATAAACTTTAAAGAAGAAAACTTAAAAGAAAAAAGTAAGAAGAGAAACTTTAAAGTAAAATAAATTAAATAATTGTTTAGTAAAGTTACTAAAGTACAGTACTCTATTGTAATACAGTAGTATCATTATCTACAGATACTGCTTACTTACTTGTTGTTATGCGCATGAAGGTGGTTTAACTTTTTTATTACGAACAGTAACGTCTTAGGTAAGTACTTACTTAATGTTGGCAAAAACATCTGATCTTAAACTAATTTACAAACCACGATTTACAATTATTGTAGTCCAGCCGTGGAAATACGCAAAAAAATGCTGCATAGCTACTGGTACCCATACTCCGCGGCATGGGGAATCGATACCAAGCAAAAGTTCTCTTGTCATAGAACCGGAAACCCTTTATGGCGGCTTTACGGTCGCGCTGGTGCGGCAAATGACTGGGGTTAACATGTAATTGCAAATTGAGTCTCCTGCGGCCTGTGCACTGAAGGAAATTAAACGATCCACAAAACACTTAAACTGTTAATTAAAGCTGTTCTCTAATGTCCCCAACCATGTTTAGAGAAAATTATGTTCAGATAACAATATGCATGCGACGATGCGACCGTCAACCGTGTATACGGTATTATAAATCTTAATAACAATGCTGCAATACCAATATAACAAGGAACAGTGTAGTTATACGATATTTATTGTTAAATGTTAGTGGTCTTGGTAAAACCACAGAGAAACCGACCAATGCTGCTGTTCGGTTCCTCTATGGTAAAACTCGTATTTAATATTAGGATTCCACTGACCTTTGCCTCTGGCGCTAAAGGCATTGATCTGGAGTGGTCCTTGCTTTTTCCCAACCCGAGTAAAACAGCTTGTAAAAAAACGTTAGCAAAGGTTATTTAAAGGCCCAAATTGAGACACATCCGTTCACCTATAGCGGTAGTTAGTAGTTACACGTTCAACTTACACGCTTTTTTCTAAGTTGTTTTACTCGGGAAAAGAGACAGAGGCATACATGTCCCTTCATTCGAAGGGACATTCAGGCATTCAAAAGGACAGGTCCCTTCATTCCCTTTGGCCTTCTTTCAAAGGTCACTGTTTACCGCCATTATATCCAAAGTAATAATTAAATTTTGTATATATATGATTATGAGTTCTATCGTAACTATAGCTATAGATGTACTTATACTCGTACATCTTTAACAGATTGTTGTTTTCGAAGTTTTTTTCGTTGACGGCGTCCAGCGCGTCCGTTATCCATGGCCTGGCGCTTATCTGTTCCGAATTTCCGATCCATTAATTCACAATCGGGTGAGATGGACATCAACTATACAATGAACTAATAATTATGATCTGTGTTTTCGTCGGCGCACCCGGAACACTAATGCATTATGCGACATTTAGTCGCGTAATAACTCGATACAACCCTTCTCGTATTCCTCCGTATAATTATTTAAAAACAGAAGTATCACTAGAAGTATAAACAAACAAACACGTAGGCATAACGTTAATTTATTTTAAATACCTAGGCACGAAAACGGATAGCAGCGCAGTACGCCCGAATTCGCTAATTGCTGTACATGCACCCAGCGGTGTCCATTGTCGACTGTATGACATCTAACGAAGTACTTATTTGTATTTACAGAATACAGCTATTTAAGTATTTTCCTCTTAGTTTTTATTGTTCACTGCTTTATGTATTAGCGTAGCAGTTCAGGGGAAAATTTGCACCGGCACGGTTGGGGAGGCACGGCTGAATAATAATTCATTATAATTGGAACATTTATTGGATTCCTTTCCCAAGTTTTGAACTTTTTTTAGTGCACCGCATCTCGAATGTCGTGTACTCATACAACAGACCAAAAACTAAATCTGAGATCTTCCAGCCCAAATAAATTATTTTTATGCAGATGAGACATCAAGTGGTCGCTAGACTACCTACGGGTAGAGTTGCTAGACACTACGTATACATTCAAAAGTACAAGCCAGCCGGCTACAACGATCAGGGTCGAGATTTCCGAAATCAAGTGTCGGCTAAATAATTCAAATAAAAAAAATCAGACAAAAGCTTTCATAGTTATAGTAGTATTACAATTTATCAGCCACTGCCGCCCAATGGCATTGTCCACAGCCATTGTCAACTACCGGTTGTGGCACTTTCACGAGCAAAACTCTTCCCACAATTTCACCACTGCTATCAATGTAGTGTAGCCCGTATCAAGCTTCTTGATCGATGCTGTAACTGCCAATAATTTGCCTTTAACATTTTGATCTGATGTCGGAAACCATGCCTTCGAAATTGCAGAATATGCTAATCAAGCAAGTAATCATTTTGATTAAACCGATTCACAAAGCCTCCATAATCCATATACGCCAGGGGCAGGCATTCTTTCCAGCCAAACTCTCCAGTCCCAGTGCTGTTTCAGCCTGTCTGTGCATCGCCATGAGAGTGTGATACGATAACTGATAATTGTGGTAAAATGTCGTGATTTTATCAAGTAGTCAAACATAAGGGGATGCTTGTGCAAACCAAAAACTCAATTACTTTATCAGGCTAAAGATCATGCATGCAGAGGACTGACTTTAAAAAACAAGATCCATTCAACTCAGCATCGACAGCTGATGGTCCGCCGTTGAGGAACGTTGCAAAACATGTACAAAACTAAAATACACAATAGACAATTTGGGCACTCTTCGACCGTAGCATTGGCCATAGCCATATCCTTTGGTCTTGGACCGATTGTCGGTCCGAATCGTCTTTAGCTACGGTTTCAAAGCTACGGCACGGTCAATGCAGAGCTGGCATTGACCGTAGAAAAGACAAACTACGGTCATCCTCTTTCTCCCTCTGCCTTCGCAGCTGAGTACAACTGCCTACGGGGAGCCAAAATCAGAAATGTTCAAAAAAGTATGCAGATTTTTCTGGGATGTTTAAGAATGTTAACAGTAATTGTTTTCTATTTTTAAAATGACTTCAAAACGAACCATCAGAAGATCATGAAATTTCCATTTGTAGCGCATCAACTCAACTCCCTGTAAAAATCGCATCGTGCCTCGCTTCCGATCTGGCACGAATTTCAAAATTCAAAATACCCGCTTTTTATGTAATTCGACAAACTTCGACATAGATTTGCAAGATTACAGTCCGTGCTACACTTTTATTCTCCACAAGGAAAGGATTTTTATTGTTAACAATAAAAATAACTTATCCTATCCAGCAGTAAAAAGACCCTGACTGGCGTAGAAGTTTCGCGTGTCTCCAGTTTGGCAGTTTGCATGGTGCAGATAGATTAATGCTGTGATGAATGCATTTAATAAAGTTGGTTAGAGAAGCAAAAGGATTCGAGACTAAGATGAAAATAAAGCTGCAACAATACTGAAATCACAGTTTTGAACCAGAGAGTTTTGAAGTTGTGGTTTTCAAGTTTCAGTTGACTTTTCTTCGGTTGACAAAGTAGACACTGGGCAGTTTTCGCTTTTGCAGTACGGCTGTACGTAGTGTACGAGTGCACAATATCAGATATTAAATTTTCTTAAAAAATCTCCTACCACACTTTCCATCAAAGGCTTTTTCTGAATACACCGTTGGATTCACCGTAAAATTCTAAACAAAATAGTTGAGGAAGATTTTTGAATTTCGCTTTCTCCCTAAAATCAACTGCACGGGCGGTCGCACCTAGGAGACCCGAGATTTTGGGGTATTGCCCCCTGAGCGCTGGGGCATTGGAGTGACTTGGGGGAAATCCCCCACAATCTCAGGTGTCGTATGGCCGACCGCCCGTGCAGTTGATTTTAGGGGGAAAGCGAAATTCAAAAATCTTCCTCAACTATTTTGTTTAGAATTTCAATCAACGTGTATTCAGAAAAATTCCTGATGGAAAGTGTGAAGTTCTTCGAAAATTCAACCGGGATCTCGCTACGGGCCTGCAGTGCCCTGCACAGTATTGATACCAGTATTGCTACTGCTTTCTCCAACGCCGGAGTTTGGGCAGCCAAGTAACCGGGCTGCAGTGCGTTTGGCCACAGCCGTGAGCACTGCTATTGCTAATGCTACTGTCAATGCTGGCGCTTGCCCAAATTCGCTATTAATGTAACTGATCCTTGATTTAATTTGAAACATAACACCGTCGACTTTTCCAGACCAGATACAGTACTGCCTTCCTTACTGTTAGAGCACAGTATAGCATCTACATAGTTCCAGTTCTGCATTATATATAATATTAGCAAATTGTAAAATTTCAAAGCAAACGATACATTCTGACTTCTGTTATTACGACACCGGCGTCACACCGCTGCGGTTGTTTGTCGCTTATCCGCTCACCCTTACCTACATTGTAAACTTTGCACATAATAAACTGCATATACTGTAATAAACTGTTGCAATATTATGTGCAATAACGTCGATAAAAATATTGAATAATTTGTAACTGTACAGATGAAATGTTTTTAGTTATGGCACGCAGTAGTTTCTTTCTATATAGATATATTTCGTTGGCTGCGACCTGCGTTATCGTTTTACCGATCTTCTGACGGAATTCTGCCACAGTTACAGTAATTTTTCTCACCAGTCAGCCGATGCCGTCCACAAAGTCATACACTAATAATTATTATCCAATTTGCGTACTTTAAAATGTTTTGAAAACCTCTCAGTCTTGCGGGTGATCTAAGGCCAGTCTTGTCTTGCTATCATCAAATGATTAAGGCCAGTGGTCACTGAAAGGCTTGTTACCATGGATGCCATAGAGCTAACATGGCTGGCCGGTTACCACGGGCACATTATATACAAAGTACTACACTCAAACAATAAGAAAAGCTTCGGCCTCTGCGTTTCTTCTGTTCACGGACTGAGTGAACAAATCATTTCGGCCGCTGCATCTGCTAGAGTAGCTTAATAATTTGGTAATTTTGAGTAGAATGAACAGAAACCTAGCACGCGAGAAAAAAACAAAACAAGCTCCAGGGTTAAAGGTCAACAACGCAGTACGCTCGTCGCGGACAACCATCCTGGGCAGTTGTCTGGCTTTGCCATTCTGACTTTTCGAGAAACTAATTACATGCTAAACAATATACTGCAAAGAAAATAATAAGTTTTTAAAATCGTCGTAAGCCAATATTCATCCGTGCTCAGCTGGTTATATGAATACTAAACATCTCTAGCAGGTCTTCGGCCTCGCCTGTTAGACCGCGGTAATCTCAGCTTCTACTCATCCGATTTTCCTGCTTTAAAATGTTCTAAAAACCTCCCGGTCTGGCGGGTGATCTAAGATTAATTGTTGTTTGCTAAATTCAGAAATCCAAGCCCAGTGGTCACTCAAAAGCTTGTTACCATGGATGCCATAAGCCTAACATAGGCTGGTCTGTTGCCACAGGAATTAAATTTGCGCAAGAAAAATCTTAGGCATCGCCTCTTCGTTTCTTGTCTTCCATTAACTGAGTGAACGAATCACTTCGGACACTTCAATGGCTACAATAGCTTATTAGAATTTTGATAGTTTAACAGAACAAGCATAAAATCAGCAGCCGAGCCACAAACCAAACAGACTCTAGGGGCAAAAGGTCACTACTCCAAGAACTAGGATTCAGATATTTTGACTCTAAAGAAAAAAGTTCGATTTATTAACTTAAACGATAATGCCAGTAAGCGTCCGCAGGATGGCAAATCACTAACAAAAAAAAGGCAAATCACTGACAAAAAAGGGAAAAATTACAGCTGATGGAACAGCAAGTTAACTGCAGAGCATTCCTGTCATCCGTTAAATCTGCTAAACTGAACAAGATCTGCTGTCTTAATGCAAAAGCCAATTGTTTTCAAACAAAATAAGAATTGCTTCCTCGAATACGCTGCAACCTATGAAGTTTGAACTGATTTATTTACCCAGTCGTAAGCCAATATTCATCCGTGCTCAGCTTGTTAACTACATCCGTAACAGCCGTGACGGCCTTTGCTAAGAAAATTATGTTTGGACGAACGGGTAGGCCGATTTTGACGCGGTAAAGTGCGCCAGAATCGTCGCAACGAAGCGGGTGATGTTGCGCTATTGCCGACCCGATGCGCCTCAAGGGGGAAGCAGGTGCCTCAAAAAACAAATTGTTGCCATGGGCCTGACAGCCTCGGCTTCAGACATCGCCTTCATTTCGGTAAAGCAAAGTATTGTTAACAATATTAACTGCTTATTATTTCCGGTGTGAGGACTATAAAAAGACGCATAACTCCACACCCAGATATCCGTACGCATGTGGCAAGTGCACTTATACGACAACCGGATATTTTAGCTGAGTCGTACAACGCAACTGCGCCGCATGCGTTCGGAATACTATGGGTGGGATTATGCGTTTTTTTGTCCATGCTGTACAGGGCGCACCTCGGTCACCGGACTCGATGCGTAAAAAAAGCAAATGTTTTCCACAAACCTCATAAAATTATGCGCCGTAACGCTACAAAGCTGGTTGCGGATTAAGACATAAAATGACCCCTTATTTGTCACTACCGTTATTGTCCCTTTATTATCGAACTTCTTAACGAATGTATAATTTAAGACATAAAATGACCCCCTATTTGTCCACTACCGTTAAATTCAGCATTCATCTGTTTTCCAGTACAGTACTTCAAAATTACAGAAATAAAAATATGGTGGTGGGCCTGCAGTGGTGTAGGTGGGCCTACACGCCTCGACTTCGGACCTCGCTCCAAACTAAGTATTTGTAGTAGTTAATGCAAAATATTAAGATTTAAACAACGCAGCGCGCTTCGACCACCGAATCGAAGCGCTAAAAATACGAAAAAAGCCAAAATCAGACGTCACCCAAGTAGTTACTAGATTATTATTACGGATGTAGTCCTCCGTAAACTGGTTATCTACATCCGTAACCACGTATACACGATTGATAATGTAGCCAATGTTTGGGCGAACGGCTGAACCGATTTCGACGCGGCCAAGTGCGTTAAATTCGTCTCAACGGCACGAATGTTCTTACGCTATTGCGCCATCGATACGCCCCAAAAGGGAAGGAGTAGCCCCAAAAAACAAATTGTTGCCATGGGCCCCCATAGACATACATGGTAAATACATTGTCTGTTTGCGGACCGTTCGGAAAAACCGAGACAGACCGCGGCCTTCGGCATCGGCACGTTACAAAGTATTGAAAATTTAAGAAACATGTGCAAAAATTAATCGCAGTCAATCCCACCAGCGTGATCGGTATACCTCGTATTCTTTCATATACGATATTTCTTAGATATCTTAGGTTTCTTAGGTTTCTTAAGTTTTCTTAGGTTTCTTAGGTTTCTCAGGTTTCTTAGGTATTCTTAGGTATTCCTAGGTATTCTTAGGTTTCACAGGTTTCTTAGATTTCTTTGGTTTCTTAGTTTTCTTAGGCTTTCTTAGGGTTTCTCAAGTTTTCATAGATTTTCTCTTTCTTACTTTTCGTAGTTTTCTTAGCGGCTGGGACCAATGCGATCAACCGTTGCGAAGTGTGCATTGCGTAATAAACTTGCGCCGCAAAAGTTTGTGTACGGATGTAGATCCCGTAAACTGGTTATATGAATACTAACTAAGTAACAAGGGTCCTCGACACTTTGCCGTTGTACTCAATGTCCTCCCGTTCTACACATCCAATGTGCACGCTCTAAAGTGCTACAGAATCCTCTCAGTGTCGAGAGTGTTCCTGCATCATCAATTTTCTGGAAAGCCCAATCCCCACAGTCCAGTGGTCACTCAAAAGCTTGTTACCATGGTGGCCATTAGCTTAACATGGGCTCTTTGTGAATCCTCAGATTATATTATTACAATTATTGTTATTACATCGAATTGTCATTGAAATTAGCGAACCGCGAATAAGCAGAATAACCGATTCTGCTCATGCCTGTTTATTTTGTTCGTGCCTCCTTAATGTAATAAACATCATCGTGCCATTATTTAAGTCTTAAGATTTCGAGCATGTAAAAAGGTTAATTGCATATGTAATACATATGCAATTAACCTTTTTACATGCTCGAAATCTTAAGACATTATTCATCCGTGCTGGGCTTGTTATTAATATTACGTAGTAGTTATATTAATAAAATAAGCCTTAGCGAATTCCATTTCTGTCACCCTTTTTTGAGCGAGCCACTGAACCAAACTTTGATGTCCATATGTCATTCAATAGCCGGGAGTTTGCAGATTTGCAGAAACCAGTCAGTTTTTTGAAAGTATGTGAAGTTTTAGAGAAAATCTTAAAAGAACTTAACATACAAAGTCTACGGGAAAAGTGCAGAACCCACCACTGCAAACCCACCCAAGCCACCACTGTCACGAACAACACAGGAAAAGACATCTACACTTGATGGAACTTTGGTGTCAGTTAGTTATCGGACTGCCTTTAGTTCATAAGATTTTTATTGAGAGTTAGTTTTTAAAATATGCAGGCTCTGAAAGTGATGTTTCTTAAAGACTGAACATGCAGAATCTCCTGGAAAGTGGGAGCGACCCAAATTCCAAAGATAAAGTAGTTGCCTTTCGCAACGGGTTGATTAGACTTATTATTGAAACTGCTTCCACAGGGGGGGAGGGGGGTTAAAATATTTTTCCGATAGGCTAAGGAACGTAGACAAAAACGGTTTTATGAAAACAAAAACCGCATTTTTTAGCATTCAAAAATTAAAAACAAACAGAAGATTTAAAAACCGAAACTTATCCGCATTCGAATCTATCTTTCCGCCAGCTATCAAGCAGTCCGTCAGATCAAGCAGCAGTCATCTCAAGCAGCAGTCATCAAGCAGTCAGATCAAGCAGCAGTCATCAAGCAGTCCGTCATCTCCCATCAAAGGTCAAAACAAAAAAAATTAGGGGAATACCCTCCACGGTGCGCCTGGGTGCGGCGAGCTACATTAATGAACCATCTGTGCGGACGTAAGCGCGAAGCGACAATGCGTTTAATGGGTTGGGTTGGGGATATTGGGGATGCGACAATGCGTTGGGGATTGTACTACACGAATGCATAGATTTTTGCCGAACTTGAAACAAATTTTATAAGCACGTAACAGAAAGCGGAAGCGTAGGCGACGCCTATCTGCAGCGGGGGTCGCAAGCAAGACACTGCGCTTAAGTTATCGACGTTAATTAATAATAAACTAGCGCTGGTTGTTAACCACATTATTGCACGAGCGCGAGCGCCAACACAGTAGTAGTACTGGATTTGTGGAATTGGAAAAGTGAGCGGTGACGCTCTTCGGGGCGTCAGACAAATTTATGCTCTTCGCAATCAGTTAATTGCAGCAGCTCGCGCTCGGTGCAAAAAATTCACCAAAGAACAGCGAAATTTTAAAGTCTTCATCAGGTTTAAATTGTTTTGTGTGTAAACAGTAGGAGGAAACTGGACACGGGAAAGTATTTTTGCTCTAAGTGGTCTAAAGGTTAACATCGGTGGTCGTACCGTCGTACGAGTATCACTGGGTTGTTTTGTCGATCACAACGCACTGACTAAAATTTAACGAAGCTCCGAATGATATCTGAACCAGTATTTTGTAGAAGTACTGTAATACGGCTACAAAAATTCCAGTAATTATGGAGCTTTTCTTATTTGTAGTTCTTGACAACTGACCGGCATACGCTGCTGATTGATTTGGGAGAAGCTTAAAACCTTTCTTTTGTAGTTGCAAACAAAAAGGGCATATTCCTGGGAATTTTCAAATTTTTCGGGTCTAATTTAAGGTTAACTCTGAAGTCAGCGGAACGCGACAATGTTTTGTCAAAACGGCCTTACACATTTATGTAATTACTAATTAGTAAACTGTGATACATTCTAACTGCCACTAATCTGTCAGTGAACTATGGCCAAAATAAAGAATAATAATTATTTACGACATAAGTTACGATAAGCAGTTAACCAAATAGGTATTTGGCAAATACTGTCTATCTCTGCCAATGAAACTAATCAAACTTTATTATTATTATAGCTATTATCAAACGCTCCGCTCTATAAAACTAAATTTGGAGTCAGGGGTTTGTACTTTGTAGTTTTCCTAAATAACAATTTATCACCGATTTATTCCGCGCAGTTTGCGCGGGGTCTACTAGTTACGTAGTTATTAGAATGTTGAGCGATTAAGTATACACTAGTAGACCCCGCGCAAACTGCGCGCAATATATCGGCTACGTAATAGGAACGATTTAAAATCAGAAGGATATCATCATTATTTATCTTTTGGTGACGAAGATCACGGTTTTTTTGTGTCATCAGCACTATCATGCACTGTATTGTTTGTGCGAATAATGTTTTCGTGGCAACGTCACAAAGTTGAAGCAATTGTAAATCCCCAAGTCTAATACCGGAAACAGCACTATGAGTCTATGACTCACCATCAGAACTAAGGAGCAGACATTGCTCGTGTTTCTGGTTTCTGTCTATCCCCCCCGTAAAAATATTTTTTCGACCCCTGCCCTTTAATCCGAAAGTATCAGTACGAAGTATAGGAAGTGGTGGGAAAGCGGAATGCAGTCTCGGGCAAAAAATATTGCCACGATTAATGTCTCACTGATGTTCCGCTCGCGCCGCAGCTTGGCATCGGGCGTCGCCTGCGGCTCCGCCTTCGGTTCTTATTCCTCATAAAGGAAAAAATCAGATTTTCAAAAATTTAGGACGCAAAGGAAAGACTTATAATGTTCCGTGACATCTGGAGCCACCTCTTCTCAGATCTAATTTTTCCTGGTTCTGCAGAGTAACTGACTTGGAGTAAAATCCATCGAATGATAGACCCCGCGCAAATTGCGCGGTTTAGATCGGCTACATACCGTTCTGACTTCTGAGGATAATTCAGTCCAACAGCTACCACTATTATATGGTATTTTGTAGTATGAGCGATCTGCAATACGCAATACGGTACGGTATTTATTTAACTCCACCGAGCAGAATAGGGGTGGCGCCATGGCTGTTGACTTACAACGATTTTTTTTAAAATTTTTCTCCCTTGCTGCTTTGCCTTCTGCTGGTTGCCACACATTTTACAAAACAGAAATTTTAGAAAACCTTTTTTTACTGCTCTCGAGCCCGCTCACTGTGCCAAAAGTGCCTACTTCCATTGCTCACCAGCTGCTGCCCGTGGACGCGTTGCTGGTATGCTACTTACTTACTTTAATTTAAAACTGGTCAGACTCCTGCGGAGGGCAGTTGTCTTAATGATCATGGTGGAAACTGTTCGATACGCTTCGACTCCAGATCTTCGTTGCTTTTTTTCATCAGACTCTCCTTTCTTTCGGAGTCTGAGTTTCGATGAGAAAAAATAAAAACGCGAGGCTCCCCTATAATTTATAAACATTCAAGTTTCGTTCCAGTGAAACGCTCTGGAGGCCATTGGCTGCTTGGCAGCAAGGTGGTTTTTGGCTGTTTATTTGAGACAATGGTGAGGTGGTCGGTTCTGCAGTGGTGGATTCTTCACTTCTCCCGTAGACTCGGCATGTTAAGTTTTTTCAATGTTTTATGAAACTGGAACTGTTTTTCTCAGATCTGACTTTTGATGGCTCTACTACACGATAAGAGCTATCGAATGATACCAAGACATCGAAGTTTGGTCCTGTGTGTGGCTGGGACTGACTCCCCGCAGTTGAATTTTGAGCACTTCTTATTCTTTTAGTATAAAGGAATAAAGGAATAATGTGTACTTTATTTCAATAGCGTGATAACAATATCAAGATCTAATTACGGTTAAACGAAACAACATTCTCAACGGTACCGAATACGGAGGCAGCATTACCACGTTGAATTGCTAGAGATGTTCTGTTTCAAAACTCAAGACTACGAATCTCGCCAGTTTGTAGGGAAATCCTCTTCCCAATTTCGTTAACAAATCGTTTGGCAGATGTACCAAAACTACCGAAAGTTTCGAAGCCGACAGCCGCAAATTCGTATCGTCCCAACAGGAATATCCATAAACTGCTTCCCACAGAAACATATATGGAACCGCCCGCGGCGGCACGTCTAGTGTGCGGATAGCTTACGGCAAGTTTCCGAGTACAATCGCGCTGTTTTTATTCCGCTGTCCGAATGTCATTCTGACTTTGCGGGATAAGTTTTGACTTTAACTTTTAAGTTTTGTTTTAACCACTTACAGCTAGAGCGGCTTTATGGTTTTCGTTTGCAAATTCATTTTTCCATCTTTTCATTCTTTTGGTTCAATTTTGTTAAAGTAGCTGACTCCGCACATTTGCAATATGGACCAGAACAGCGGACAATGGTACACAGATGTGTGCAGAGCAAACAGTGATCAGCAGTGTGATGATTTGGGCCAGTCTGTGCGGGGCTACGATTTCTCCGATTCTTCGGTGGATTATTCGAAACTGTTATCTGCTTTCCGAACTACGGGCTTTCAGGCCACTTGTTTTGGTTTAGCAGTTGATGAGATCAACAGAATGGTGCGAAACTGCGAATGGCTTTACCGCTTTTATGGAGAACCGGGATAGGTTCGCCACGTGAGCGCAGCGTGCTTTTCGCTTCTTATCCTGTTTGTATTTTGTGCATGAATTTTTGTTGCAGATAAAGACGAAGATTACTCCCAAACCTGAAGACCGTTTGGCAAAAACAAATTGCACCATATTCCTCGGCTACACCTCGAATATGATTTCTTGTGGAGTTCGCGAAACGATTAAGTTTCTGGTGCAGCATAATATGGTAAGCCATAAGTGGCTAAGCCACGAAGCCAGTGTGAGACTAACTGACTGACTCTATAGCGAAAAGTTTAAAACCACTTAACGAAAGTGATAACGGGAACGCAGAATCGCAAGAAATCTTTTACAAATAAGCTACTCTAATATTTGAGACAGGAAAATCGAAAAACTGCAGTTTTTCTAACCTGTCAGTGGAGTGCGCCTGTTCTTTGTCAGTTTCATTGTGTGCCTGATACGGTAGTTTTCCGTTCTCGCTTTATTGCGCAGGAAACTGAGGATTATTCTTAACATAATAACCGGGCACCCGCATTTTATGGAATACATCACAGTTGACATGTTATATCTCAATCCTTGAATATTTTCGTATTTTTTAAAAGCAGGACGCTTATACTTATTGGTGCTTTTTAGTTTTAGTTGCATATAAAAAATCTCTAGAATTGTTGGTTGATAGTTATAATAATTAATCGTAAAAATCTTATCGCGTGTAAAAATGCCAGCTAAAGTACTTTCGTATCGTACAGGTGGACGGCCTCGTTACTACAGCCGGTGGGATAGAAGAAGATTTTATGAAGTGTTTTTTACCGACATACGTCGGCCGGTTTGATATATCCGGTGCTGAATTAAGGAAAAACCAAATCAACAGAATTGGAAACTTACTGATCCCTACGAAAAATTATTGCCAGTTAGAAGATTGGATTATGCCGATTTTGGACCAGATGTTAGTCGAACAACAGAAGGAAGTAAGTAAAGTGGATGCTGATTGATTGGAATAAGCATATTTGTCTTACTTGTTAACTTTTGTTATTGTTGCTTGCATTAAGATTTGTTATTGTTGCTTGCCTAACTGTAAGCCCTGCGGGTTGTCTCGCTAAATGGCACATTAGTACCTTACGGTTTCATATTTACAGTTTTTCTTTTTGCAGGGTATGTTATGGACGCCAAGCAAATTAATACATCGACTTGGAAAAGAAATTAATAACCCGGATAGCGTTTACTATTGGGCTTGGAAGGTATGGAGTCACTATGGGCAGCAGTATTTCTTTTACGATGTATGATATCTCCCGTGACTGTCAGTGTCGAGTTTCCGTTTTGTGCTTTCGGTCAGTCTTAAACATTAGGCTTTGAAATCTTGAATACTTCATTATTATACTTGCATTCGCTTCGCCTTTTACACATACGTTATTTTTTCTTATAGAATGACATTCCTGTTTACAGTCCGGCCATTACGGATGGCGCAATCGGGGATATGCTGTATTTTCATTCGTACAAAAATCCGGGATTAGTTCTTGACATCATTCAAGGTAAGTTGTTGTTTGTTCACGTAAGATTGATGAACGCCATTGAAATACGAATGTATATTTTTCTTTCGTATGTTGCTCACCATCAGACGTGCGAAGTTTAAACCTTTTGGCTGTGACTGCGGTTAATTCCGGCATGATTATCCTTGGTGGAGGTCTGATCAAACACCACATTTGCAACGCGAATCTCATGGTAAGAAAATTCTTTTCTGTTTACAGATTTAAAGCACAGTATGTAATTACCGTTGTTATTGCTGCACAGTAATTGGTGTGTGATTGCATTTGTTTGGTTTGAAGAGAACATGACAATAATTTTATGAAACTGACGTTTCAGAGAAATGGAGCGGACTTTTCGGTTTTTGTGAATACTGCGCACGAATTTGATGGTAGTGATTCCGGTGCTCGACCCGATGAGGCTGTTTCCTGGGGAAAGATAAAGATTGATGCTACGCCTGTGAAGGTTTGTTAGTCATTTTTTGTTTGCTCCCAAACAACAACGAAAACCTTGTACGAATTTCGTAGGTTTGTGCCGATGCATCAATTATTTTTCCTCTGCTTGTGGCGGAAACATTTGCCAAAAGTTTTCCAAGAAGTTGAAGTGCTTTAGAAAAAGTGATAGAATGCTCACAGATCCAGAACGGGTGCAGCTGTCCTTGTGAAGTTTTTAAATTTGGATAATATTATATCTGTGTTAGTTAGCACTCTAAATATCTTTCTGGTATTGTTGTTATTTTGAATGCGCTCTTTCGCGTTAGAATTATGACAAATGACCAACAAAAAAGACGGGAAGTTTAGACTTCACAAGTCAGTTGATTAAAGAAGCGAAAATAATTTTAGCGCTTCAGTGCTGGTACTGGTACAGGCGTGCTTTGACCATGGGGGAGGATCTCCAGCCGTTAAGAGCGTTCGTTATTGGTTCATTTAAGCTTCTGTGGCCTGTGCAGTACGAGTACCGTACAACGGCGGCCTCCGCTCTCTGAAGCGTTTGAAATGGATCAGTACTTTAACATCAATGATCAATCATAATCCACCAACGATCTAGATGTCTTTAGAGTTTCATCGGTAACGGTCACAGAAGTTACAGGTTATTTAATCTATTGAACTCTTCGCGTCAGAATCTCCGTTTCTGTTTTTTTGATTTTATACAGACTTATTATCACTTATATTTATTCACGTAAGCGTTGCCGTTTCGGTTTGTGTATAGCATCGCTTCCCATTGGACATTGCGAGATTTAAACATAACTTAATAACTACGATCTAAAAATCAACTACTCCAATATGCCACAAGGCAGCGAAAATCTACGGATGGCTGGATTTAAGCCTGATGGAACCAAAGACGAGCAGATCAAGTATTTCCGAGATCTTGTAGCCGAGGAGGTATCATTTGAAAACAGCCTGGTGGAGCAGTGGCAGAAGAAATTGAAAGAGTCCGGGCCTGGCAGTTCGTCCCCGACCATCACCGAGGATGGTAAGTTGGTCCGCGTGTGTGTGCGTTGTGCTGATTAGCATGTGTATGATGTGCGCAAACACCGTACTGTCGTTCGCTCGCAGGGGCTGACCAGATCCGCGGGGCAATCGGACAATCTCGGCTCTTTCTTGACAAGAAAATGCAGCAGTTCGTCGGTCTGATTGATGAGTGCGAGATGGGGAATACAACGACCACCCCGACGGATTTGGCGGGGTTCTGGGAAATGATCTACATGCAGGTGAAGAACATCCATGATCGCTTCGAACATTTGGACGTGCTGGCTGTCAATGGCTGGATGACGCCTCAGAAGGCTAAATCTACTGTGGATGGAGCTTCGGCAAATGGAATGAAAAAGGTATGTTGACAGTTGAGACTGAATTCATCTTCAGTTGTTTCCAGTTATCTACTAGCATGGAAAAATTATTATTTATTTGACCTTGGCTCAGGCTTAGTTCACATCGGAACAACTTAACGCTGGTTAAGTAAGCACAGTCAGTACCAACGCTTATTGCGTAAAATAGCATTGAACGTTGTACCAGCATCGAAGAAAGCGGAGCACTTTAGGCTTTGATAAAATTCTGGATGTTGTAATTATTGTGTTGAATGACATAAGTACCTATCGTAGCTTGTTGATTTTTATTGATTTGGCGTCCATGGGTTTAACAGAATGGAGCAACAAAGAAACCAACCGCGAACGTGCAGGCTTCATCCAAGATCCGGGAAGCTATTGAAAAAGCTCGAGCTGCTAAGGCCGCCGCGGAGACTAACAAAGAAGCCCAGTCAGTGGATGGAATTTAAGTCAGTAAAGAATGCCGAGCTATTACTCTGAAAGTACTTTCCTTACATCCCCCTTTACCGTCCTGGTCCCTCTTGATTTCGCCTATGGAATTTCGGAATGGTAGAAAAATGTACGGTTGCTTACTTTGGTGGCCAAAGAGTTTTTATTTTTCCTACTTTTGTGTAGTATTAGCGAATTTGGGCAAGCGCCAGCATTGACAGTAGCATTAGCAATAGCAGTGCTCACGGCTGTGGCCAAACGCACTGCAGCCCGGTTACTTGGCTGCCCAAACTCCGGCGTTGGAGAAAGCAGTAGCAATACTGGTATCAATACTGTGCAGGGCACTGCAGGCCCGTAGCGAGATCCCGGTTGAATTTTCGAAGAACTCCCCCCACACTTTCCATCAGGAATTTTTCTGAATACACCGTTGGATTCACCGTAAAATTCTAAACAAAATAGTTGAGGAAGATTTTTGAATTTCGCTTTCCCCCTAAAATCAACTGCACGGGCGGTCGGCCATACGACACCTGAGATTGTGGGGGATTTCCCCCAAGTCACTCCAATGCCCCAGCGCTCAGGGGGCAATACCCCAAAATCTCGGGTCTCCTAGGTGCGACCGCCCGTGCAGTTGATTTTAGGGAAAGAAAGCGAAATTCACTGTACAAAAGCGAAAACTGCCCAGTGTCTACTTTGTCAACCGAAGAAAAGTCAACTGAAACTTGAAAACCACAACTTCAAAACTCTCTGGTTCAAAACTGTGATTTCAGTATTGTTGCAGCTTTATTTTCATCTTAGTCTCGAATCCTTTTGCTTCTCTAACCAACTTTATTAAATGCATTCATCACAGCATTAATCTATCTGCACCATGCAAACTGCCAAACTGGAGACACGCGAAACTTCTACGCCAGTCAGGGTCTTTTACTGCTGGATAAGGATAAGTTATTTTTATTGTTAACAATAAAAATCCTTTCCTTAATGGAGAATAAAAGTGTAGCACGGACTGTAATCTTGCAAATCTATGTCGAAGTTTGTCGAATTACATAAAAAGCGGGTATTTTGAATTTTGAAATTCGTGCCAGATCGGAAGCGAGGCACGATGCGATTTTTACAGGGAGTTGAGTTGATGCGCTACAAATGGAAATTTCATGATCTTCTGATGGTTCGTTTTGAAGTCATTTTAAAATAGAAAACAATTACTGTTAACATTCTTAAACATCCCAGAAAAATCTGCATACTTTTTTGAACATTTCTGATTTTGGCTCCCCGTAGGCAGTTGTACTCAGCTGCGAAGGCAGAGGGAGAAAGAGGATGACCGTAGTTTGTCTTTTCTACGGTCAATGCCAGCTCTGCATTGACCGTGCCGTAGCTTTGAAACCGTAGCTAAAGACGATTCGGACCGACAATCGGTCCAAGACCAAAGGATATGGCTATGGCCAATGCTACGGTCGAAGAGTGCCCAAATTGTCTAATCTGTAGCTTGTCCACCCTCAAGAATAATAAGTCGTACAGGCATCAACATGTGACATATGCATACCAGGTATATCGCTTAAATATTCGAACGTATTAAGTACACGTAACATAAACTTTATGATTATTGGGCTTCCTGTGATAACGTACAAACTATTAATTTAACAGTACAGCATAATTACGCACGTCCAAGTTGCAGTAAACTGTAAACTCTAAATTTTATTCTTTTTTATTAATTTTATTATGTCCATTACGCACTAAGTAGATCTTCGTGATGTGATGTATTAAAATTTGTTGGCATCGTCTCATTCTTATTCATAGACAAACAGCTTTTAAAGAGCAGACAGCTGAGCGAAATAATAGGTTTCATTAACACATTGCAATTCTAACAGTACCGTTTGGCAGTGTAATGTATCGTAATTAATAATTTTATTTTTTCGTTAAGGGCTTTCTTGGCGAGCCTGCGGGAGCAACACACAACAAACCTTTAAACTCGAAAACAACGAAAAAGATGCGTTGTGTGTATATAATTTATTCTATATTATTCTATAATTATTGCAGGTACATAGCAACATACTGTATGATGTATGGATTGTATAAAATAGGTACATTGTTACAGTGTTTGTCATGCAAGCAGCTGTTCCTGTAATACAATCTCTACAGCCTACACCGGCCGAGATGCATCACTGTGCAGTGGCTGCACGAGTAATTTCCACCCGGCTTACGGTTCAGGAAAGAGGTGGAAAATAGTTCTAATTTTGTCCCATATTCCCTGGATAATAGTACGGTGTAGGAAGAGTGCCGGATAAAAATAGCATCACATCAGAGCCAAATCGGTCAATCTATGATGAATTTCCGCTAATGCGCCAAGAGTACGGCAATGTTCCCAGTAATTGAATTCGGCAGGATGCTGCATTGAGTATCATTTGGATGATCTGATCTGCCGCTTGCCATCTCTCGACTCGGTTACATCTGTGCAGGTAAGCTGCAAAACAACATTCTTTTGCACATACGAGGTAGACAGAAGTGTCTGATCTGGACGCCATTCGCTTCGGCAGTACATTACGCAACTTTATATTATTAATGTATCTTTTATTGACAACGTGCGTGTGTTTTTACCTGCAAGTGGCCTAGATTAAACTGCGTACACACCGTTAACTTAATAGTTCCAATTGTGTAATACTAGCAGTGGCAGCGACGATCTGTTAACTCAGCGGTAGCGGAGTGAATTATTGTTTACGAAGTTATGATGCCTCGTTTCACGGGATACCGGGTGTATTTGCCACTGTCTTACACAAGCTGGAAGAGGATCGCTTGCCCGGACCAACTGTAAATACTTGCTATACATAATACAATACTTGTGATTAAATAGTGTTTGTTCATGCGGCCACGTCAAATTCCGAAGGACCAGCTCACGTTGTGGCTGCACTGTTATTCCACGGCGTGTTGCTGCACCTGCGTAATACAATCCTCCCTATCTACGGCCAAATTTCCCCTACTTGTGCAAACATTTAGAGACTTCCGCCGGTAAGAGGACATACGCATACAGTAGAGAAAGAGGAAGCGGTTTGAGCGTTTGCATAGCTGCAGGAGAAATTTAGGAAAATAGAGTGCGCTCCTAATTCTGTTGGGTCTAAAATTTAAGAGACCGTACTGTATATGACGGCTCTACATTCTGTAATTTTCGTGGAACATCAAATATACTGTTAAGGTAAACTGGTAAAGTAAGCATTGTATGGCAAGCTAATCTTTGATTATAAGTACAATGATATAGTGCTAGGTTTTTAAATCTTGTGTGTGTAATATAATTGTCATTATGCTTGTTAATCCATCCCTGCGCTGCACATTGTTATCCTTCCATAGTATTGTATGTAAATGATTGAATGTTTTAGTGAGAGTTGGTAGACGTTTACGTATAATATGTCTACCCCAATATAGTACCATATACTGTATACTCGTAGATATGCCTATGCTCTATGCATCCTGACAGTACTATGCATCCGGCCGCCACCGGGAACAGATATTAGTCCTTATTTTAATGGTTTAAGCTGTCAGCTTGAATGGGATCAATAATTAATTACGGTTACTACAATGACAATCTACGGTAGTGATGTCATTTTCAGCAAGGAGTTACATATATGGCAATTCAAACGCCTTGAAAAAAATATTTTGTTATAGTTTCAGGCACCATGGAACGTATACGTAATCTGGTCTTCTCCATTTAAAAGGAACGTGGAAAATTATAACTTACCCATCGTCATCAATTAAGCTCTTTACAACGGTAACGGCATCCGGCTCGTCAACCGCTGCAAACGACGATAATATTCAGTTAAATTTTCCTTCCGGCGCGTTTTGGATCTTGCCCCTTAAGAAATTTGT
Organism: Paramacrobiotus metropolitanus; assembly: GCF_019649055.1. Taxonomy (NCBI): domain Eukaryota; kingdom Metazoa; phylum Tardigrada; class Eutardigrada; order Parachela; family Macrobiotidae; genus Paramacrobiotus; species Paramacrobiotus metropolitanus. The sequence continues at coordinate 565,115 of NW_026570246.1, forward strand.
GCACGAGATGGTATAAGTACGCGCCGTGAAGACAGCTTGTGTTTTGATACTGGTTTCCTCCGGCTGAAAGCAATTACTCCCATCAGCGTTAATTAAGCATTACATTGTGCGGAAGTCGGCTTCCAGTTGCGTGCACCGGCGCTGTGTTGTATTGGATAGTTGACACAAGCTGCTGGATGTCTTCCGCAGAGCGTTGGATTAAAATGACTGAGTTGTTTCTGGGTTTGGATTTAAGTACACAGCAGCTTAAAGGTGTGCTGATCGGCGAACAACTGGAAGTGGTCAAAGAGGAAAGCGTGCATTTCGATAATGAGCTACCGGAATTCGGGTTCGTAAGCAATGAAAAATAAAGTGCAGAGTACTGTAGGTAACCGAAGCTGCTTATATAAATTTTTCCGTTAAGACAATGCAAGTTTTGCGAGCGTCATTATTACTGCAGTTACAGAACATATTCGCATTAAGTTGCATTAATTAGTTACACATGTACAGTATATTTACCTACCGTAGATTCGGATCATTATTATATATAAGCAGTCGCGCAAATGCCCGATGAATATAACCTGATATATACATGTAATGAGCTAAATGTTAATGTACGTAAACATGTAATCACAATAATTACACTAAGAATGCATAAGCGATGATCTAATACTCTAATGTGTCTTATTTGCCGACAAGTGAAATGGTATAGTAGTTTATGAAGTAAATTTTTTGTCATTAATATTTTTTGTATGTACATGTTGTAGCAGTTTGTTGTCCTAAAACAGCGCAAAAGTTTTTCACATATGTACAGATAATCGAAATGTGGTGCACATCTTTATTATTCTCTACTGGCGTTTGCTCCATGAAAAGTTCCAACACTTCGTATTTTATTCATGCAGCCCCAGAGTTTATAGTTCAGAGCTATCATGTTCCTATTGTAAATTTATTGACAATGACGAGTGCACGGAATTCAAATTTGCCGATATAGGAAATTTTAATGGCAGTATGAAATATCATCTCTGAAACGGTGCCCGTAGGAATCGTCGACCCATTCGCGCAACGCCATGATTTTATTGCAGCTACAGCTGTAATAAATCTACAACACCTGATCGTTGGTCGACATACTGGCGTTGTGCAGTAAACAGATCAGTGTTATCCGTACAATATACTCCCAAGTCCCAAAGACTCCATGATGTTGTTTTTTATTATCAAAATCGCTGAATTATTTTCGCTAACAAGGCAGCTGAGCAATTTAAAGTTTTAAAAATAATACCAAAGAGGGAGTCGGACTAGCAAATCTTATAAAATAGAACTATTACTTGTAAACTTCGAATTTACACCTACGCATCTGTCCGCATCTGTCGCAACTTTTTAGGATGGTTGCATAGTTTGTTGTACGGTATTTATACAATATAAAATGGGTTTCGTTATGACGATACCCGACTTAATCAGGATTGAGTTAATTCAATAATTAGGTACATCGTCCGGCGCCGGCTCGTATAATATGAGAAATTGTTTGGGCAAAATGTTTATGATATTACTATCTAGTATTTACTGACACAACTTTTTACGTTAAATTCGTTTTTAGAACGCAAGGTGGAGCATGTGTCAATACCGACGCCAGTGGTGCCAGTCGTGTTACCGTTCCCGTTCTGCTCTGGGTAAAAGCGCTGGATCTGCTCCTACAGAAGCTCCAACGTTCCGAACTCCCGATGCATAAGATATTAGCCATCTCGGGCAGTGGTCAACAGCATGGCAGCGTATACTGGCAGACAGGAGCAGAAGGCACTTTATCTAGATTCAACCCTTTCAAGACGCTAAATGAACAATGCTCAAATTTATTCTCTGTTCCCAATGCCCCAATTTGGATGGATTCCACTACCACAACCCAGTGCCGGCGACTGGAAAGTTCGGTGGGCGGGCCGGAAGTGCTTGCGCATGTCACCGGAAGCCGGGCGTACGAGAGATTTACCGGTCCACAAATTGCCAAAATCAATGAGGAGAATCCATCGGCCTACGAAAATACCGAGCGTATTTCGTTAGTCAGCAGCTTTTTGGCTAGTTTATTGGCTGGTAAATATGTCCCCATAGACTGGGCGGATGGGAGCGGAATGAACTTAATGGATATCCGGCGTAAACATTGGGATCCCAGCTGTTTAGCAGCATGCGCACCCGATCTGAAAAAGCGCCTACAGAATCCTGTTGCATCGTGGAGCGTCGTGGGCAATATTGGGCAATATTTTTGTCAGAGATATGGATTTGCAAGTAGCTGCAAAATTGTGGCTTGCACTGGCGATAACCCATGTACGGCGAAACTTTAATTGGTTGTGATGAATCAACACAGTATACACAGTCTTTTTTGCTTATTTAGTTTAGCGTTAAAGCTGCCATATGTCGTAATGGATGGTTATTCGAGAAATTAGAGAGATGCATTGTTAAAAAATTAATTTAATTGTATGCCGCTGAATGTTTTTGCTTTTAATTTCTGGAATCGCAGGCATCAAGAGTGCGCAATGCTCATCAGATTCTCGGCGGTTTGGACCATACAGGAAATATAAAAAAAATTTATAATATATTTTTTATAAGAAACTTTTTCTTTTCTAATTACCTTTATTTGCTTTATTTCTTATCATGCTGCATATTTTAATTATGCAAACATTTCATTGCTCGGTTAGGCATGGAGCTGAATTTAAATAAGCTGTCAATCTTCATAACAAATTATTGATTTTCAGCCTCGGTTGCCGGCATGGAACTGCACACTGGTGATATTTTGATTAGTCTGGGAACATCCGATACGGTATCGGCAATCGTGTCCAATCCGAAACCGGCGCTAGAAGGTCACATTTTGTGCAGCCCACTGATGGAGGACCAATACATTGCCATGCTGTGTTTTAAAAACGGATCGCTGATGCGGGAGAAAATTATGGGGGAAAATACCAATGGAACGTGGGCGGAATTCGAGCACAAGCTCTCGCAGCAGCCGGCCGGCAATGCCGGCGTAATTGGGCTGTATTATGACCAAGTGGAAATTGTGCCTTCTGTTCAGGGACGATTTTATTTTGATGTTGACGACAATCCCATGGAAAGGTAGGTAAATTTAACGTAAGTAGCTCTGCTGCAAATTAAAGCTCACGAAAGGTAATTTGATCGCGCTTGCGCAAACTCAAAATTAAAGCAATTTTAACATATAAATATACTTGTATATACAGCCTGTTTCTGAATGGATATTGATGTCATCAATCAGATTGGAATCGGAACAAGAAATTCGTGCCTTAATTGAGGGGCAGTCGATCGCCAAGCGTTACCATGCAGAATCCTTTGGATTCAAAGTTACACCGGAAACTCGCATCTATGTGACTGGTGGCGGTAGTCGTAACAGCACGCTGTTACAAGTGATCGCTAACGTTTTCCAGGCTGACGTTTACACTCAGTCCATGACCAATTCAGCTGCATATGGAGCGGCATACCGGGCAGCCCACGGATTACGCGGAGGAAATTTTTACCAGATGATCAAGAACTCCACCGGATTCCCTCCTAGCACGCTGGCTGTCAAATATAACAAAAATTGTAAAGAAATTTATGATAAGATGGTTGCTAGATACGGTACAATACTGCAAAAGATTACGAAGAAAGAATAATATTTTTTTTTCTGTTAAGCTGGCAAGTTTGTTTTTTCGGATAATTTGTTAGGAATTGTGATGTTTGAAAGAAATATGCATTTCGGGAATTATTAAATGCAGTCGTGTTATGCAGGTCGTGGCAGTATATATGATATATATATCACACGAGCAATGGGCTTATGTTAATTCACCGCAAAAAAGCAGAAGATAGTTATCTAACCTTATCTTCTGTTAGTTGTCTATATATAGCAGTAAACTGAACACTGATCGAGACTTTGTAAAGATTTTTGTATGAACCCACTAATGCCCTTAAAAAACCGACGATAAGTTTAGTTTGACGAAGCAGTGAAACTGAAATGACATAACTTCGCTTTAATTTTATAAATACTTGGACTATTATAAAAGACCAAACTTTATTGATTTAAACGCTTCGGAATCGCTAGTAACTGTTTTGTTTGACTCCAGAATAAATCCGGAAGCGAAAGTACGCAATAAGGAAATAATGCTAAATAATGACTTGTTCTTTTACGCGGTAGAAACTATCGAACACCACGATATGGCTGCTACTTATAAAATTTAGCTTTCATCCCATTCCCTGATTTTCATTAGTGATGCGAATGCGAAAACTCAGGGCGTGCTGCTGGCGATAAATGTTTTTGATGCTGCCGGCGGAAATTAAAAATTCATGACGTCACTGAACGATTGTGATTGGCTAGCCTTTTTCGTCCCGTTTGGAATCATGTCTTGCTCGGCAGCATGGCTCTGGCAAGCAGCTTGTGATGTTGCCAAAAACTTAAAATTTTGGCAACATCGTTCTGGGGTGTGGGGACGCTGGGGTTGTTGCCGAACATGTCCGAAATTCAGATTGTGTTTGTGTCATTGCTCACCTACTACCGTCTTGCAATTACGAATATCGCCGTTTGAATTTACAACTACCGTGCAGGTTCCTTTGGATTTTCTCATACCAGTCATACGCACAGGGTTTTAAGTAGAATTGCCTGCTTCTACAAAATTGAAGCTGCTTTGAAAAAGCTGGGCGTATACTGAATTAACGCTGCAACTTGAAATTTGCACTCAAACGGCAGCTTGTTTTCGCATTCCCGTCAGTAGTGATTTGGGTCCCATTTCAAAAGGCCAAAGGGCTTTTTGTACTGTATCAGTCTGTATGCATGGCATGGCAACACTGCTTTTGCTTTGCAGATTCTAACTTCTAAGATCTAAGTTGTGATTTTCCGTACGAGTAGCAAGCAGTACGGGATCCTAAGGATTCGCTGGTCGATATTAATTATCCATCATGGTTCGCTGTTGTATTGTCGGTTGCAACAATAACAGCGATAGAAAGGATTGCACGACTGTGGGACCCCATTCGTTCCACAAATTTCCAAAAGTAACTCTGCTTCGCGATCGTTGGTTGCGGAGTATCAACAGGCTGGATTTCCAGCCTTCCGTTCATTCTGCCGTTTGTTCTGATCATTTTGAAGCTAACTGTTTTAGTGCATCTACTGCCAAAAACAGTTTAAAGCAAGGATGTATTCCTACCCTTTTCGGAGATGCAGTCTCCCGAAAATATGAAAGGAAGGCTGGTAAGTGGTGAGCTGGTTACTGTAAGGTTTGAGGAACACTCAAACAGCAACTATTTCTATGTTATGCAGTCTGTGTTTTGTGAATTATGATTTGTGTTTTGAATGACTTAGCGTCAGCAAAAGATAAGGTGGTAGCAAGTAGCAATTAAGTTTTCTTCGAACTGCCAAAAACTGAGATCTGATCAAGAATAAAATTTTTGAAAATTTTCGTCATAGTCTCTGACGCTTGTCTTTCCACTGAAAATTTTTTAAACAAAATAGAAAAAAAAATCATAGATCATGGTTCAACACAGTAATAACAACAAAGAAATAAATTTTCTTTAGGGTGTGTAGTTTGTTTAATGTGGTGTTTTTTCAATGCGCGGATACGGTATTTTGGCTATGATTTGGGAAATATATTAATGAGTTGTTTATATTTCCATAGACAGTGTGGCAAGCAACACCGCCACTTCAGCGGAAAATCAGTCTGCACCGACACCGTTCAAAGTTGGTCAGCATCCCGACTCTGTACTGAAGCTGCGTACGGTATTGGAAGTTAATCCTTTCCAGTATCCCGGATGCACGACAAAACGAGCAGAAGCGTGGAAGCGAGCCGTGGAACTGGTGTACAAAAATTCCAACATCGTGTGTCGGGAAGATTCGCTTCGGCAACTGACACGGCGTTGCATTGCGGAGTACGAGTGTAGGCTGAAGGGCAATGTGCTTTGTTCACCCGACGATTTAATACTGGACGAGGTTGCCCGCGAGTTGTATCTCCTATCACAGAAGCATGCAGACATCAACACTGCGGATGGCAACAGAAAGCGAAAGAACATCTCATCGGAGGATGACGAGGACTCCATCGGTGCGTTGTCCGACTTCCTGGAGGCATCGGATGGTGAATCGGTAGACGAAGCCGATAAGACACCGAAATTCGGGCGCAAGCACAAACCGGGCACCCTGGAGAAACTGCGCATCGTGTTGGATGTGAATCCGTTTCAGTTCCCCAGGGGGTCCAAAGAAACTGGTGCCGCTTGGAAGAAAGCCGCTGAATTAGCGGAAACTGAATACCAGCTGGTCAGCAGTGGGGATGCGATCAAAATTTTAGCCAACCGATGCATTGCGGAGTACACGATGCTGCTAAAGGCACGGAATGCTGATCTGGAGAATCCTCCACTGACCGCTGATTTCTCTCCCGCCGAAGTAGTTGCACGGCAGCTGTATCTGCTGTCGCGCGCGCGCACATCGACTACGGACAACACCGACGGCGGACGGAGGAAGCGAACCGAGCTGTCCACAGACGACGATGCAGATTCAGTTAGTATTTTGTCGGAGAGCGGGGCAGTGGCTCCTTGTAGCTCTTCAAAGCTTGCAAAAACAGGCGAGGAAGTTATGCAGTGTGGAAACAGCGAGGAGTATGGGGGCGAGAACGGTCTACCGTCGTCCGACGGAACTACGACGGATTGGCGTTATGGAAAATTTTGTATGTGGAATTGTCTTTCATTAGATGTTTTCCTTTGTATCATTTTTGGTGACCGTATAAAGTGGCGTGTTTAATATATTGTTAGAAGCCTGTTGGTACGGGAAGATCTAGGTTTTGTAGTTTAAGAAATTATCTTGCTTTAGTTTCGCTGCGAGAATTTGCGGATGCTGATTTGACATTTTGTTTGATAGGGTGTTCGGAATGCTTGGTCTTGCTGGATACGCCCTGCTTAATTCACCGCGTACTGTGTGCAGATGCGCCCTTTATTCCCAGAGCGTATGCTTCTCTACCGCATAATTTACGGTTAGATCTCGGGAAACACGATACAGGTAACTGATAAAAGCGATTTTGACGTGAAATACAAATTTTCGGTTGCGATGTTGCATGGGAAGTTTCTGTTCGCGCTGTTGCTAACAACAGATGAATTGCATTCCTTTCAGGGCCAAAACGAATAGTGGCAAAAGGCGATATTGAGCCGCAGTCAATTTTCGGACCACTGTATGCACCGCGGAGGAAGGCAGTACAGAAGGATTTTAAATACGCCACCGTAATGCGTGATGTCAATGGAAATGAAATAATGTGGTACTTCAACCTGGAATGCGATGATACGTCCAACTGGATGAAATTTGTACGAATGGCTGATACTGTTGCGGAGCAGAATCTAGCAGCATATTGGGCTGATGGGGAAGTGTATTTTGCTGCGATAAGGAAAATACAACCTGGAGAGGAATTGAAAGTATGGTACTCGACGAGTTATGCTGCGTTGATTGGCAAAGATATGCTTGGCACTGGAGAGATGCGGTGTCAGAATCGAGCACTGCTGCCGCTAATTAATTCAGGTAATTATACACATTTCTGAGCAACTTTGATCGTTTTCGTATTCATAAAGACTGTAATAAAAACGTATGGCTTAGTGGGGTTGCAGATCGTGTGCTTGTAATTATTCGTATACATTTATTGTTGTATCGATCACAGCGGCGTGACAATGTGAGGTGGAACGACACATACATGCATAGTACACAGCAGTTTCAAATGTAGCATCAACTAATTTCCCCATTATCATTACAGATTAATTTTTAGATGATGGTATGGCTGGTTATGAAACTGACGTCGACGAAGCCGAAAACAGCACGGGAATGTTTGCTGCGAACAGAGTATTCGGATGCGATTTGAGCAAGAATGTTCAGTACGATGATTTTAAATGTGTGGACGTACGCGTAAACGAAGAAACAACCATCTCAGTTGTGATGAAGCGTAATGCTGGTATGCCTGGACTATCAGGGAGTATTCCTCCGGCCTTGCTGGCAACTATCCCTAGCGGAAGCAAGAATGCTGAATGTGTTTCTCCAAAGTCTTTAGCGAATTACAAGAACAGTACAGCTTTGCGTTCCATCGCTCGAAAGAATTTATCAGCTTTCCCGCACGAATGTGAAGTTTGCCAGGCAAGGTTCCGTACTGCCTATCTTCTGAAGATCCACCAAGTTCGCCATCAACCGGAGGACTTTCCACCGCCGAATATCGCTTTAATTTGTCCAGCTGGATGCCGTCTGTCTCTTTTGTCATTGGCTCAGCTGGTTGACCATGTGGATCAACATACGGAATATTGGACGTATCGTACCCAGCGCACGGCGCCCACAGAGTTAAAATACCGCTGTGAAGACTGCAATAAATCTTTTTCCTGCCAGGAAAACTTGGACGTTCATTGTCAATACAGACATTCGGACCTTGGAGGCGATTTTGAATGTGAATACTGCAAAGAAAGATTCATGACAAAAGCTGGCTGCGTCGTGCATGTGAAGGTATCAGTATTACAGAAGTATAAACATAAGCAGCTTAGCCTGATTATGAGTTAGAGCCTATAGGGCATGTTTACCAGCAGTTACCTGCATCGCCTTGCCGCTTTGTTAATTTTCAGATTGATACATGTGTACAAATTTTGAATTTGCTGTTTTTGTTGACTTGTAGGAGATTTTAAGCATTTATTTTACTTGCGACGGCGATTTTGGTCCGATTTCAAGAATGCTACACAATTTCAAGAGAAATTACAGTAACGTCATTTGATAGTCTTTCTTACAGCACGCCCATTCGGGGATGAATGTCTTCAACTGCCCGGTTTGTTTGGAAACTTTTTCCACGATTCCGCTTTATAAGGAACACTCCGTAATTCATTGTGTGGATGGAAAATACCCGTGCCGAATATGTTCCAGGGATTATACAACTTTCAAACAGTTGCAGATACATATGCGAACTACACACGTGCCAAAAAAACACATTTGCTCGGTTTGCGGTCAGATGTTCAGAACGGAATGCCAGCTGACCTATCACGGTAGAATTCACAGCAACGAACTACAATACAAGTGCTCCTTATGTCCAAAAGGATTTCAGACTCCTCACAATCTCCGTACGCATTTAATTGCTCATGATCCGAAGCACGCGGAAGCGCAGAGACGGGCTAAACAAAAACGTCGACAATCCTTAACCCAGCAGTCACATACTCCGCGAGCAAAGTATATTCCTCCGCGCGACCGGATACGCTATGAAGATCTTCCATATAAATGCGAGGAGTGTACGCTGGGCTTTATGCGACGCGGCATGCTTCTTATGCACTTTCAAAAGTTTCATCCTGGCAAATCGTTTGATAGTATTCCACAGTATGTTGAGCCACCGCCATTGTTTAAGCTGTGATTTAAAATGGTCTGGTTTTGCCTACTCGATTGTACTTGCATTTAGTACAAGGCGGAAGTACTAGTTTATTACGCGTTCTTCCAGAAATGCATTGTTGGATGACTTGTGTGCAGAATTTTAAGTTAACCGGTTTACTGATAAACGTGCTAAGACTTAGGAACAATGTCGCGTAGTCTAGTTGACCTTTGACTCAATCATACTTTAGCAAAAGTGCAGTACCGTTGGAGCCTTAATTGCGTGTCTATATTCTCGGGCAGCACAAACCGCAGTATCTACCGCAGATATTATGGTTCTAGGTTCTTTCTACGGTTTTAGAAGAAACGCTGATAACGATTGTTGCACGAAACTATAAAAATTGCACCTGCAAGCGTGAGTTCAACAATTTCTGTAGAAACAGTCCGCATTCTGACTGGCGTTATATGTAAAACGTGTAATATCGGTGTAGGTAACAGGCTGTCAGTTTCAAGGAATGGTAGCGCATTAGTAAGATAAAGTACTTACTAGTTCGGCTCGGTAATACGCTACAGTACTACTCACGATCAGTACCATTCCCAAAGTTCGGAAACATGGCACTACCGGCAATTTTTTGTGCTGTTATCTTCCTTCATGCATTTGCATCTGGTTTCGGGGCAGAAGAGCGACCAAACATAATTTTTATCGTGGCCGATGATTTGGTAAGGACTTCAACGTGTCTTTAACGCGCAAATGGCATTTGGTGAAATTAAAGTATTGTGTACTGGTCTAAAATAAAATTCCCATATAGTTTATAATTTTGTACAAATACTAACTATTAAATAATACTAACTATTAAGTACAAATACTAACTGTTAAGTAAATACAAAACTAATAAATACAGATCCGGCAAGTGGAAGCAAGCATAATATGCGAGCTTTGTATATCTTAATAAAATCTAATATTTTGGCACTATGATCCGAGTATTTGTGTTTGGTTAAGCGGAGCGTTCCTTATTCAGCTGTTAACAGCAACATATTCTGTAAAATCAGCATGGCGATGCCTGCAGAGATACGTACTCAAATCAAATAAATTCGACAGGCAGTAATCACCGGATTCACAAAAAGCAAGCTGGGCCCTACTTCTTAAGAATTAGAGGGTTAAACATTGGAAAAATACAAATGAAAATACCGATTTCTCACGTGGCGCATGCTATCTGTGTGTTCACAGGGATGGAATGATGTCAGCTTCCACGGTTACAATGAAATCCCAACACCAAATATTGACCGGTTGGCGCAGAGCGGGGTCATCCTTAATAGCCATTACGCGCAAGCTCTTTGTGAGGCGGCTGTGAACAAATCTGTTTTACGAATACAGTACTAATAATTCAGTCTGCAAATGTTGACTTTTTGTGACTTCCATGTTCTGTTTGCAACTTGACGTTGTTATGTAGAACTTGAAAAAATTGGTTAACCTTTTTCTGCTTTAAGGTTCTCCGTCACGAGCCTCACTGATGACTGGCAAATATCCGATCCGATTAGGTACTGAACATCGTGAATGCGAGTTTTCTGCACGGATGTTTTGGGCGAAACTTACTGTACAGGAATGCAAAACGGCGTTCTCACGCCGGGCACCGCACAAAGTTTACCATTGAACGAGAAATTGTTGCCAGAATACTTAAGGGATGCAGGCTATTCTACCCACATGTATGGCAAGGTTTGTGTGGTAGGGTACTTTCGTTACTGTTGTCCAGATTTTACGAATAAGCAGGAATCATTGATTAACTAATACATAGAGACTTACAAAAATTTTCAGTTGCAGCAAGTCATGTCATATTCATGTTCATGTATTTTAGTGGCATCTTGGCTACGCCGAAAATCGAATGCTTCCCAGTGAGTAGATTAAGTACAATGGAATTAACTTTTTGCTACTTTTTAATGTGGGCCAATATTCACGGTGGTTTCAGCTAGCCGAGGATTTGATTCCTTTTTCGGATATCTCAATGCCTGGGTGGATTATTACACAAGCAATTTAATATGGGTAAGTTTATATGACATAACAAAAGTTTGTTTCATGAAATGATGAAATGCTCTTTTTGTTGTGCTTCAGCTTATAAAATAGATCAATGTTAGTAAAAAGAAATAAAAAAAATAAAAAATAAAAACAGAAACAAAATATAAAATAAATAAAAAAAACAGAAAAAATAGAAAATAAAATAACAAAAAAATATAAAATAGATAAAATATAAAATAAAAAAATTATAAAATAGATCAGGCTTACAAAATAGATCAGGCTTATAAAATCTTATGGAAATAGCATTTGTAGTAACGCGGTGTATGGTTACTGTGATTTGTCACTCCAAATTATATATATGCAATTACGTTATCTTTGATAACCTTGTGAGTAGTGAGTAGTAGTTGTAACTTGTAATTGCTGCTGTAATGTGCTTACTCCGCTAGGATTTTAATCCGGCATACGGCGGTCTAGATTTATGGGATAATTTGGAATTTGTTGGACGGAATTACACGGGGCAGTATTTGACCGAACTGTTGACAGCGAAAGCAAATGAACGCATAAAAAACCATAATTTCAACCAAAAGGTATGTATATGCGTACAACCTGAGCTATGTATATGCGTACCAAAGGTATGTATAAAAACCAAAAATACGAGTATATAATATATAAGAAAATGTATAAGAAACACCAAAATATATAAAAACATGTAAGAAAGAAAAAGGTATGTACAGAGTATATGCGAAGAACAACTGATAAGTGTGCCGGACAATAACTATGTTGCGTTATTACATAAGTGATAATGTAAGCATGTGCCGTTTTACCACATCTTATATACGGGTTTGAATAGGTTGAACCTTTTTTGAAAAACCGTAGCACATGTTTTGTTGGGTTTGGTTTAACCGCAATTTTATTTCCGTAGCCCCTTTTCATGTACATCGCTCACCTAGCTGCCCATTTCGCCAATACCGAAGATCCCATGCAAGCACCAGACCGCTACACCAATCGTTTCGACCATATTGCTCATAGCGGTCGGAAAACCACTGCCGGTACGCAGCTGATCCTTAAAGGGATTCACTATCCATCATGCAGTTTACTGTTAATATCGTAGTGCATATTAAGGAGAATATACGCGGCTGTTCATACGCACTACGTTAATATCCATTGAATTATTGCTTCTTAAAATTTCTAAAATTAAATTACTAGTTATTTCTATTATAGCGCTCCATGTGCTTATGGTTAGTAACTTAGTACGCGTAAAATACTTAAATCATAAACGCTTATTGGACGCAGTTACACTAATAAACTGACATCAGCTATGAATATCGAGCGTATCGTATCGTACTCGTACTTCCTTATTTTTACAGGAATGATTGCGGCTCTGGACGATTCACTTGGTCAGATCGTGGATGCTTTGCAGGAGCGCAATGCCCTTCACAATACAATTATCGTTTTTACTGCTGACAACGGTGCAAGTGGTCCAGAAAAACTAATCCACACGACGCCGCCTTTTACATACGGCACTAACTGGCCGCTGCGTGGAACCAAAATGACACAGTAATTGCTTTTGTAGGGAAAAACGTTTATTATGCATTTGTAAGCAGTTTATACCGATGCCCTTTTCGACTGTGTTCTCTGATGCAATACAGGTGGGAAGGAGGTGTGCGAACTTCGGCATTCGTCTGGAGCGATCTCATTAAAGGGCCCGGCCGCGTATCCAACGAAATCTTCCATATCTCCGACTGGCTCCCTACGCTTATCTCCCTTGCAGGAGGACAGGCGCCAGGTGAAATCGATGGTCACAACATCTGGACATCCATCGCCAATGGGTACCCTTCACCACGACAGGAAGTTTTAATACAAGCTGATAGTGTGAATCAGGAATATGCCATCCGGTAAATGAATATAATGCTTGTATATTTTGAAACACTAATGGGCGTCCTTGTTTTTTACTTATGAAAACTGCTTCATTATAATGATAGACTGTAAAACTGTAAATTATTTGTGACTTTATTTTTACACAGGTGGCACCAGTTCAAATTGATTCTAGGCGGTTGGACAGCAACTGGAAGCATTCCAGACGGGTGGTACGTAATTATATACACACAGTTATTAATGTCAATATTTTTTAGCCATTTGTTATTATGCACATAGGTAATAACCCTGAACTTTGGGTAACAGGTATCCACCGGTGGGCGGAGTTAACGCCTCGTTCGAAAGGGACACACCCAGTAGACTGCACTGCCCGCACAGAGATTCTGACATTCCATGCCATGTCCGCGATAGTCCCTGCTTGTTTGACGTGGAAACGGATCCTTGCGAACATAATAACATTGTCTCCTATTTTCCGGACATCGAAAAACTGTTGCTGGATAAACTGGCAGTGTACAATGCCAGTGCGGTATTGAGTGGACCTTGGCGACCGGATCCACGCGCGGCAACTGCGCTTCACGATGGTATCATGGCACCATGGCTGTAATTTGACTAATTTCGTTAAATCAAATCGAGAATTTTTTTAACACGAATCTATACTGACTTTTTTAAATTGCAAAATATTTTTTAACATCATTTCTGAAACAATACGGTTGTGCTCTGCATGTATACGAGTACGAATTCTCGTTGTCAAACAAAACGGCTATAAAATTGCATTTGACATATAAGGTGATTAGCAATAATGCGTGACCGGGATTTTCCTATGAAGTATTCCATAGTTCATTTCATATTGCTTTGTTATGGTAAGCAGCGGAAGGAATAAAGCCAGATTTTTACCAGTTTGAGTTGCCGCGTGCAGTTTAATTTGCAGATTACTGTAATGGCAGTTTAGTGCTATAGAGTCCCTGCTTCCCTGCTTCCTAGCAGTTTTGTACCAAAATGCGTCTCTTGAGGAAAAGTGGAAAACAGCTTTCGGACTTTTCCATGCTGAATCTTTGCTTCCTAGCTGCTTTGTTTTACGGGATTACATAATTTTTAATTAACTTAAATTTTTCACACAGTTATTGATCGGATAAGGATGCCGATTGTGAGCGCTCTAGTGCGGTTAACGTAGACGCCGCCTGTTACCTATGGCCTGCGTCTGGCAGCAGCATAGCTTATTACAGATACAGGGCCATAGCCCACAGGCTTACGTGCACGGTGCAGCAGTGCGATCGAGGATCTCAATCCCTGGATGGCATCGTTAATATTCGGGATCTTAGCGTGTGCGGACTTCTAACCTACCCGTCACTTATGGGAATGCATTTTGTCTTTCGGATTTCTTCTTTTCCCTCTGCTATTTCTTTAAGACAGTTTTGTACCAAAATGCGTCTCTTGAGGAAAAGTGGAAAACAGCTTTCGGACTTTTCCATGCTGAATCTTTGATCAGTTGAAGTTTGGCAGACCATGGAAGGTGGTGGTCGTAAGAAGCTGCATTCTACCGATTCTATCTCGTCGCTCATATCTTGGCCGTGGAATTCCCACGAGAATGCGGGCTATGATGCCAGCTCGATGGGATCGTCGATCTACCGGAAGAATATCCGTCCGACGATCAGTGCCCAGGCGTCGCTGTCGGACACAGCAGCCTTCAAATTACAGGCCGTCGACGGTAGGCCTCTCGATGTGGATGCTCGCGATAGGAAAAGCATCTGTGTTGAGCACCTTATCCGGGAGGTGGTACGGGCGCTGAATGTGGAGCCACTGGCGGCGCATTTATTTGGGATCTACAGTTGCCGTGATGGTATTTGGCTGGCTCCTTGCCGCGAAATCCGTCTGGATAGTCAAAATGATCGCACACTACAGTTACGGATACGGTTCTTCTGTGATTATAAACTCCTGGCGGAGAGGGATGCCGCGGCGTTTGAATATCTCTTTCTACAGGTACAGTAGAAAACAGAAAACTACGGATTGGATTTTTGTATTTCTGATGGAAAAGGAATTTAGTAGTCACTTGAGAACTATTTAAAAGTTTTCGTATCGTAGCGCATATGGTAAGTCTCTTTTTAGTCTTTTAGTCTCAAATTTTTTTAATCTGAGTTTTATCATGATGATAGTTCACTTTCGCTTGAAAATCCAAATTATATCGTGTCAGTTTACTTTAATTCAATTTTTCTGCAGGTTTCTGGTTTCGGAAAATATTTTTCCATGTGTGATTTGCGTTATGTGTGCTCAGTTGATTTATCGTTAAAATAAAAACTGGTTTACTATACTTGTACGTAAAGATTCAAGCAGGCATTCCTTGTTACTGCATTAATTGATTAATAGCTTAATTTTTAATGTGTTCAGATTTTTGTAAAGGATTTTTTTTTGGCAGTATCGTCAGGATTTCATCGACGGACAGATCGAGGATTTCTTCGACCAGAGCGATGTTGACTGCCTGCCCAGAGCGAGAGGTTTAGCTGTGCTCGATATGGTGCGAGTGATCAAAGAAGAAGGTCTTTCTTCGGAGCAAGTAATCAAAAGCTGGCAGAAGCGATTTATCCCTCAAGATCTGCAGAAGCGGAACGGTGTGCAGCAGAAGCTGAAAGCATCCTTAGCCTCTAAAATGTCCACGAAACATTTAAAGGATGCTGTTGACAAACTTGCTGACGAATACAAGAACGGCCCAAAGTATTAATGGCTTTTTTCATCGAATATTGTGCAGGTTCGTAAAACTTTTGTTTTTGCAGGTCGATTTTTCTGCTGAAGAAGCAGTTTGTTTGGGGTCTGATGGAACATTCGGGACATTATGTGTGCGAGCATTTTTCCTGTCAGTTAGGAGTGAATCCCAACCTTCCCGTTAACAAAGTGCGTCTGAATATTTTGGATGAATTGATTACTTTGGAGCGTCGGGAAGGAGATAAATGGATACCATATTGTCGCTTAACGGACATCTGTGATATTAATTTAATCCCGGAAAAGATAGCGTGCCATATCAATCGTATTTCCGGTCAGCCGCTGTGTTTTCGGTTCTCTAGCACAGCCGCTCTGGAGTCTTTCATTTCCTTGTTGGATGGATACTTCAGATTTACGCATAAATTTTATTATGATGTTTGCCGGGCTCTTTGTAATCCCAGTTTACAGGTATGACAGTCATAGTCCCTTACCTATGATTTAAAACAGTTTACAGTCCCTTAATTCGATTTACACAATTTTTATTTAATTTTATAAAATATTAACATTGTTATAAACTTAAAATTTGTTTTTCTCGTTTTTTCTTGGTTTTGTTTTGCCATAATTTTCAGTTTTGTGCTGGATCACGCTTTTGTGATGTGAGACTGCAGTTTTAAGTACTCTGTATAATTACTATATTTTTATATGGGTAACTTCGCCTGGTTTATGTCGAATTCGCAGTCAGAAGGATGCATTGTTTAACTGTTTAACTTTCATTGTGTTTTTTAACGCTTTGTCGGTATTTTGAAGGTCCTAAGAAGCGAAAAATGCCATGGCCCTATGGAAAAAGATATGATGTATGAGAAATTACATGGAAAGCCCGAAGGAACATTTGCTCTGAGCCAGTCCACGGACATGTACAATACGTTTCGAATCGATGTGGCTGGTAATGTGGAACAGCCCTTCCGATCGTTTGTCATTGATACGACTTGCGACGGCCATTATCGAGTCCGCAAGTCCAAAGTGGAGTTTCGCACATTGTCGGAGTTGTTGACGTATTATAAATCACCCCATGACGGAATTCTACTGAAAGAATGCCTGAGGCCGCACGAAAATGAGCTAATTGGACTAAAGCTGTTTCCAAGCTCGTGTGATAACGCTAAGGATACCGGGAGGATGTATGACACGGGAAACTTCTCCGTTCCTCTGTGTATTCCGCCGTCCGGGCTGACTTACCCGTCGCCTTCACATGTGCACGACGGTAACTGCAAAATTAAAAAAAAATTTATTCGGCGCAGACTGCAGAGCATGGTTTTAAACACGTTTTAGTCGATTGAATGAAGCTGTGGTTTGAAACACAGTGATGTGATTTATTTTAATGTAAGAAGTTCCTTGATACTGTAGAATTGATACAGCACACGATATGTACTTGCTTAAAACGAAACGCATGGGTGAAATTAGTCACCGGCTGTATTATTGTGTTTGTGTTTATTTCGGTGCCCTAATGAAAATAGCTTAACCGTTATTTGGCATTTTTATTCAGTTTTTTTTGTATAGGGGAGCATAGCCAAGTGCGACGAGGCTGCTTAAAGATCTCTGACAGGAAGAGCGTGGACGTTGCAGTGAAATCCCTTTCAAGTAATGTCTCTATGGAATCCGCACAAAAATGGCTGGCTGGAGTGCAGACATTAATGCACCTGTCCAACTCGGCCATGTTGATCCGCTTCTATGGAATCCTGTTGAACCCGCTAAGTTTCGTAACCGAATATTTCCCGCTAGGCAATGTCCTGCAGTTTCTCCAACAGAAGAGAGCCTTGATATCCCTACGGAATTTGTTGGACATTGCCACACAAATTGCTAAAACACTGTGGTGGTTGGATGAACAGAAAGCAGGATACGGGCCGATTCGGGCGAAGAATGTTTTCGTTGCGGATTATCTAGGCGAATCCGTGAAAGTCGTCGTTGGACCAATCGGGTTGGGCAGTGAATCTGTACACTGGGTGGGCTTGGATTCGAAGGGAGATGCCAATGATGCGTGGGAGACTTTGTCTCATTCGGATCGGGGAAATTGGGGCTACGGGACATTTCTGTGGGAATTGTTTACCTTTGGGCAGGTGCCGTTATTGGAAATAAGTGACGAAGAAGCCGAATCTTTGTACAGGTTAGAGCAATCTTTGCATATTATTATGACCATTTTGATTTTTTATCCGTTTTCATGGAGTGTCGTAAAATTTGCCGTCTGATATCGTTGAAATGCTCCGATTGTCCAGTTTGTGAACTTCAGTAACCGTGTTTTCTTCGTATTAGGAATGGATATCGGCTGGAAAAGCCTTCAATTTGCCCAGAGGATGTCTACCGGCTAATGGAGCGCTGCTGGCACAATGATCCCTTGCAGCGACCGGCTGTCGATGTGATTTTACGTGAAATGAATAAAGTACTCCATCTGTTATATGACGAAAGCAAGCCGCTTTACCCCGATGGAACAATCGAAATCGGAATAAAAAAAGAATCCAAGCAGGAGTTTCTGCTTCGGGTCACCGGAAATTGTCTGAAACACAGAATGCAGACAGCGGATCTAAATTTAAATAATTTCCTGGGAGAAAGAGAAACAAACGGCAGCCCCTATGATCCGTGGCTTATAGAAGAAACGGCGTTGAAAGTCGTCGATAGACTTGGAGAAGGACGCTATGGAGAAGTGAATAAGGTGAATGGTAGTAATGATGACATAACGTTGAAGTATTTCTCTCCGTTCTGGGAAAATTATTATGTACTGTATTTCTGTTTGTTTACTTCTATCCTCTGAGTTTTATGTAACCATATAGTGTACTACTGGTATTGTTCATCCATCTATTTATCGTTAATGTTAATAAGCATGTCGTTTGTTTTAGGCACTGTACACCGATCCCTTGAGCGATGATGAGCCACGCGTAGTGGCGGTAAAACAGCTGAAACAAATTAAAGGCGATCGAACGTTCAGCCGAATAATGGATGAAATGCGGGATGAGATGAACATTATGAAATCGCTGCAGCATGAGAATATCGTAGAAACCGTGGGAATGGTGCTCGATCCAGTGCCCTTGCTGGTGATGGAATTCGTTCAGAATGGAGCTCTGAGCTTATATCTGCGTAATCACCAGGGCGGTTTATCTCCGACCCATCTGCTACAGTTCGCAACGGATGTTGCCAGCGGCATGGCATATCTGCAGGTAATACTGGAAAGGCGGACGGCTAATAAAATTGGAGCTCTAGTACATATAAGAATTGCATAGAGAGTTATAAAGTGCCGTTGCTGTTGTTTAATTAATTAATCAAATTTTGCAGAGCAAAGATATTGTGCATCGAGATCTTGCCGCGCGGAATATTTTGGTTACCGCGGAACTACGTGGGAAAATTAGTGATTTCGGTTTGGCTCGCTTCATGGATACCGGTGGTTATTATTTAACACAGAATTTTGGCCGGAGTATCCCATTGGCATGGTATGCCCCGGAAGTGATAGATTATCACAAATATTCGTCCAAGAGCGATTCGTGGTCATTTGGAGTTCTTTGCTGGGAAATGTTCACGTTTGCCGCACCGCCTTACTTTTGTGATTTAGCCAATTTAAGTGAGAAACTGAAGGAGGGCGTGCGACTCGCTCAACCGGCTTTGTGCCCCGATGAAATCTACGTTATTATGCGGTCATGCTGGGAATATGAGGCAGCCAAGAGGCCGGATTTCGTTATTTTATACCGGACATTTTTTGATCTTTTACAACAGGCCTAGTTTTTATAGCGCTTATTTGACAGCTGCTGTCTCAGGGATTTGATCACAACTTCGCAATGAGTTTTCAGCATGTTATTGTTTTATTTGCTTTGTTGGACCTTTGAAGATTTTTTAAATTGAAGTTTAATTGATGTAGCTGGCTGTATTATTTAATGGTTTGGTAACACTTCGCACTGCTGCGCCAGCTGAAATGAGTGCATTGTTTCTAATTTCTGGAACAAGAATTGTTGTCTAAATAAAAGTTCAGATTGTTTGTTAATTTCACTTATTAGTAATGTCCGTTACTCCGACGAGTATTCCGTAGAGAATTGTTCTATGATCAAATTCTAGAATGGCCCTGACTAAGAGTGCCAAGGAAGTACGGATATGTACGTTCATAGTAGTCGTTCAGCGGTTTTTCTTTTTCGTCGAGTCGAACTGTAACTTTATTATAAAAATTATTGCAAATGGCTGCTGTTGGCACAAGGATAGCAAATTTCCGTATGCCGACTGTTATTCCGGAACGCTTTTGTGGTGGGTGGAAGAAACTAGAAAACGAAGCGCAGCGTCACTGCCTCCCAGAGTGCAGGCTGCAGATAAAGGTTAAGGTTGCGCATAAACGCATCGGAATGTTGATGGCTTAACTAATCTAAACTTTTTTAAATTCTTATTTCTACGATTTGATAATTTCAAATAAAACATTTTTTATAGAATACATGTTTAATTTTTTTAATTCTTTTCATAATTGTGATGACAAGTACGCCATAAATCACATACGAAGATGTCGCGAATAAACCGTTGGGCCAATGCACCACATCGTGTAATCGCAGTAATACGGTATCGCTTCTCGGCCTTTTGGCTAAGATCAAAGTGTAGTATCTGTTCTCGGTAGTGTGACAACTACCGCGACCCCCATTGGGGGTCCGATTGTCACTGGAATTTTTGGAGCGTGGCGAGGCTCTGGAGCTTGCTCTATCCTTGCCTGGGTTGGCCCAGTATTGCAGTACTTCTGGGATCGGCCCGTCCCTTCGGGGACATCAATAATCAAAGAAAGGGGAATGGGTATGGGTGTAAGAATGAGCTGCCTCCGCTCCGCATTATGGAGACCGGAAAGCCGTGTTACTTACCGTTAGGATTGTTGTGGTACTTACCGTTAGTACTCTCAAATTTTATTACTCGTGTCTCTTCAAAACATCCCGAAGATAATTTTCGGTTGCGTAAATAATAAAAAATTTATGATTTCTTTGAGATACCTATTTTGTGTAAAAGCGAAGCGTTACTTTAACTGGATTTGACTTTAATTGGTGGCACGTTTCTTATGACGTCGAAGTAGTCGTGTAGCGTCAATCTCGTTGCAATCTTGGCCTTGAGCTGTCAGCTGATCGGCGCGCATAAACCGTGCCAAAAGTTTGGCCACTGTTTTTATGTGCTGAACCATGTCTGTAGAAGGCAGACTCTGTACGGCGTCGACAGCGTACCACCGTAGCGCACCGCGTTATCGAGTTCCCTAATCAACAACCAGCTGGTCGATAATTCATTTTCCTTCGAGCCGGTGATTTTTGGACTATTGTGGCGCCGCAGTGCTCGTTATCGCTGGAGGCAGTATTGTCAACAATCAGCCGAAATCGATCCTATTCAAGCCACGCAAACAGAAAATGGATATCAATCGTCCATCGTCCTGCAACTCGTCGTGCTCGTCGCACTGTTTGGGAACTTCGCTGCCAGCCAGTTTTCTTGGTGGCGGATTGCGAAGAAACCGCTCTTCCTCTGATTTGCTGGATCTGCCTAACCGCAGTACAATAGAATCGCTGCGGCCGTACGCGTCGCCCAACGAACGCTCCATGCATAATGTGGGGGACAAAGTCTGCAGTCCCAATGTCATCGTCATGGTGGGACTGCCAGCGCGCGGGAAAACATACATCTCCAAGAAACTGACGCGCTATCTGAACTGGATTGGCATCAAGGCACGCACCTTCAATTTAGGTGAGCGGCAGACGGTATGGAACCGGGTTCCTAAGACCGGATGCAACGTGTAAATAACGCTTGAGCAGTGGATGAACTGTTAGCAGGGAAAAACAGAAATTGAAATCTTGAACACAGTATTTGAAGATCTCGAATTTATCATTGTGTTTTATTTTTATCTTTACTGGGAATCAGCAGAATGTTTGTGCAGTATTTCGTTATCGCCGTCGTCTTAATTTTCCAATAAATGTAAAAACATGAGCGAAAAAGATAATTTAAAGCAACATTTCAGCTTTTAAAACTACTTTTTTATCACAATCCTAGTTGGTATGAAAAATTTGTATTTGTAGTTTTGCAGCCCAAATGTATAGATTTTTATTTTTTCACGTACATACTTAAAATACTGCAATCCCGATTTTGCGAATTGTGTGAAGTTCAAATCTGATGGATCTGTGCATTTACTGCATTTTATGCGAAACTGTTCCTGTATCTATTCAGTAAAATGTCCCAGGATTTAACAGATAACGATTTTCCCGGTAATATTTAGCTGGCCGGTATTGTTGGACTAGGATAGACATTTGAACGCTTGCAGCTTGCTGCAAACATTTTACTAGAACGCTTATTAGTTGAATACCATTATTGCGCTTACCTTCACCGTGTTGCATGACTGCAGGGGAATACCGCCGCCAAGCCGTTCAGGGCTATCGCAGCCATGACTTTTTCAGGGTGGACAACGAAGAAGCGATGAAAATCCGCGAGCAAGTGGCGAAAGACGCTTTGCAGGACACATTTAAGTGGTTCGAAGAGGGAGGCGATGTTGCCAGTACGTAGTAGCCTCCGCATATATTTATTAAGCTCTGGTTAGATGAATCCGAATTTTTTCTTGCGGAGGTAAATTGGTAAAACCCAGAGCATGTTAAGATAGTTTTCAAGCAGATTTATCTAATGCAGAAAGACGATTCTGGTGTTCGCAAGTATAACCAGTCGCACTTTGGATTACAGTTTACGATGCCACCAATACAACTCGCCGACGCCGCAATTTCATTCGCGAATCCTGTTTACCGCGTGGCGTTAATGTTTTCTTTGTGGAGAGCGTATGCAACGATCCGGAAATCATCAAGAACAACATACAAGACGTCAAACTGAATGGACCCGACTACAAGACGTTCTCGGCGCCGAATGACATGGCTCTGACAGATTTTATCCAGCGAATTAAGCATTACGAAGCGGCGTACGAGCCATTGGACGATAATATAGACCGTGGTAAGGGTTGTGCTGAGTGGGAAATATGAACGTCTGACGACATTTATGATGGGTTTGTTAGGCGTAGAATTGCGCTTACTCCGCAATTTATGGAGGTGTGTTTTGCCGCTCACGTGAATTTTTGATTGACAAAACTATAAAAGAATGCCGATTGTGTGCTTTTGCTAGTGCAAAAGTTCTCACGCCTGACGAAACTACCTGTTACTTTTCATCTTCTAAGCTGTATCGTTTTAGTACTCACTTGTTGCGATCCCTCGCCCGTTGCATTAACAGAATTTATCCGCCTGCATTTATTGAGTTTTGTTGCAGTTTTTCGCATTAGGCATCTCGTGCAAATTCTTATTTTGATTGCATTTGCAGAGTTATCATTTATTCGGATATACAACGCTGGGCAGAAATATTTGGTTAACCGGCCGGGAGGACACATTCAGAGTCGTGTGGTCTACTTCCTCATGAATATCCACATTACCCATCGTACGATTTATCTGACGCGCCATGGCGAAAGCGAGCACAACTTGATTGGAGTGCTGGGTGGCGACAGTGATTTATCCGAGCGCGGCATGGAGTACGCCAGGAAATTAGGAGATTTTGTTAAGCAAGAGAACATCCCGGGGTTGCATGTATGGACCAGCCAACTGAAAAGGACAATACAGACGGCGCAGTTTATCGATGCACCCAAGGAGAAGTGGAAGTGTTTGAATGAAATCCATGCTGGTGAGTTGCTGAATTCAATAAGTTTTTGGAGTTTAATGTACGTTTTTTGAAATTGTTGAAGCTATCTTGTGTGGGCTCTGACAGACCGAATTTGTTAAAAAAGAGCGTTTTTTTTAATACTAAATTTTCTTCCTTTATCATACGAGTGACATTCAGAACTCTTCTACTTCAGTTTGAGCTTTTGAGTTTTGACTTAAATGCTGGTATACTTACATCGTTGATTTTAAAAGTTTTACAGTATGTTGCCGCTTTACGAGTGGTGCATGTGGAATAAAAATTGGGTGAATGTTGTCACGTAGGTATTAAGACTACTTTCAGATTTTGTTGGTTTACAGGAATCTGCGAAGAACTAACTTACGCGGAGATACAGCAACTTTACCCGGTATGCTACTTTGAAGCTTTACTGGTTTTCACATTCATAAAACTGCTGACTTGGTTTTAGGTGGAATTTGCCAATCGAGACGCGGATAAATTTCATTATCGTTATCCCGGTGGTGAATCTTATGAGGACGTAGTCGCACGTTTGGAACCTGTGATTATTGAGTTGGAGCGGCAGAATAATGTTTTAGTAATTGGTCACCAAGCCATATTGCGCTGTTTACTGGGTTATTTCCTCAATCAGCCCGCCGAACAATTGCCCTACCAAAACGTGCCCCTGCACACGGTGGTCAAACTGACGCCGCGCGCCTACGGCTGCGATATGGATTTGATTCCTTTAAACGTGGAAGCGGTCGACACGTACGTCAGCCGAGGGGGCCAGTGGATGGGGGGAAGTGGGGATCTGTTGTTGTTGGACAGTTTGAGAGAATCTTGAGGTTCATTGTTGCGTTTAATGTGTACTTCGTGTGAATTTCCTGGAAAACAATTCTGTGTACATAATGTGGATAAATTGCACGACCTTGCAGTTCCCGCACTTCCTTCCCCTTCCGCTTGGCTCGCCGTGTGCAACTTGCCGAGTAATGTCTGTTATTGATGTTGATGTGCATGTTTTCTTGTAGTCACCGACCGCGACCCAAAAATGTGAGTGCTGTGCGGAGCCGGGACGAAGCGCTGGAGACTACACCTGATCCCATCATTATTCGAACAAGTGTGCAGCCCTTTATACAAGCACAGTTTTAAAATAAATACGCGTGTATTTCGAAATCGCTTTTTTTGCTTATTTATGCATCGTTATTCTAATTTGAATGATTTGATTTACGGAAGATAATTTTGGTTTACAGTGGACGAGATCCAGAAAGCCTGACATTATCGCATGATGCATGGCTCGGTGTGATGGTGACGCAAAACTGTGGTTCTGGCATTTACTGGAACCCTGGACATACGTTCCACGCTTACCGCATGGCATATTTATTGTATGGAGAACTAGTAATGACACATTATTTCGCAAAGCTTTTTATGTGGAGTATTTTTGCTACTGTTTGTTTTCACATTGTTTTATTGTGGTTTGTATTAGAAATCTGGAGTAGCAAATTTTAAAATACTGAGTAAAACGCTGAATCTGTGGTTGTGTACAGTATACACACTGTGTTAACACAAAAAAGTGGTTTGTCTATGGCAGATTAACAAAAGTGGAATTTGCTAAAATTGGCGGAAGAATGTCGTCTTCGACTAGATCAGTTCTTTTCTTGAGCACAACACAGTTGTTTTCCGGCGATCGTCCAAAATGCAGTAACGAGTTTCCTAAAAATGCAGACAATTTTATGATATTTTTAATATTAGGGAACAGTTCTAAGTTGCAATGGCTAGCTGGGTAGCGGTATCCTCGCGATGTGCACCGAGAAAAGGTCAAATGATCAGTAAATTTCTTCAATGGGCAGTAGCCACCAAAATAACAATGATTGCAAGCGCCGGTGCACTACTTGCTAGTTAAAATTTAAACATTACAAAAACAACCAAAATCAATGATCAATTCATTCCATTTTACTAGTATCATAAAAAAGTACAACTACCTACTTACTGCAAGCCAGCCGCTTTTTTAAGGCGATTGGTACGAGTACCTGTTGCGTGCACTGAGTGGTAGTCCGGCATTTCCGTTGCTACATTCATCGGTCCAATGGACCATACGACATACACGGGTACATCCAGTGGGATGTCCTTTCCGAAGGCATCAGTAGCTGCTCGTGCAAAATAATAATATGACATTGTGTGCACGTAAAATAGAGAATTCTCATGGATTTTCGGTTTGTAGAACATCGAAGAAAATAAATGTTTTAAGAGTAAAAAAGCACTGTACTTTGTAATGGTCTCCGATAGCTAAATTTGAACATTCCATCGGCATTTCCACCTCCTCCGACGAGGCGCGATATCTGTTTCCCACCGATCAGATTGCGTGGGCAAACGGCGTCTGCGCTGGGGTCACTTATATTGCACTAAAATTTACACGTAGATGTTGATGAAAATAGTAAGATTATACCACCGCAGTAAAAATTTATATTCGTGATTGTTAATTAATTGCATGTACCACTGCTTTTCCTCCTAAAATAAAATCTCGAAGTTGCAGTCCTTTCGGTCCAACGAAACCCAGCGTAACATCGCTGCCGACCATCTGCACGGTTTTGCTGGAGCCGCTCAGTCCGAATGCCAAATACGCACTGTCCGCATTGGGTAAGACAGATGACGGCGCGGAAAGCGTCACGGTGATGTAACCGTTCTGAACCTTCCACTGCACTTCCAGGAGGTTGTCCAGAATCTCGCAATTCCAGATGTGATTTCTGCTTAGATCATCCAGTACGTTGTCACGGGGCAGAGGCTCCTTGCCCGCTTTGGGATCATCGGACATCAGCTGTTCACCGGAAGTCGGATCGGATGCCGACAACTGTATCTTTGGTTTTGGTATGCCGTTGCGTGGAAGTGCTAACGACTGAATTCCATTGTCAATGCTAATTTCATAATGGAGCTGTAAAATTCACAGCACCCTGGTAATCGATAATTTTGCAATATAAACTTACGGAAAGGATAATATTTTGGTCAGTGTTCCGTGACCTAAACCATATAAACCTAAACCATATATCGGTATATATGTGATCTAAATTAAACGGTTTTCTGTTATTGCCGTTATTCGCATCGCTAACACCTGCTGTGTGCGACTGCAAAATTAATCACCTCAAACATTGGTAAAATATACCGTGGTGTAAAAAGTGTGCTTTCCACGAGAATTTGCGGTAAAGTTTTAAAAAAAGATAGCGCCGTACATCACGCAGCAACGATGCAGCTTTCTCGGACATCCGATGCACGGTAAGGTCATCCATAGCTGCCGGCACCTTTCCCCGTAAGACACCTCCATCCAACGGAGCATCACCGAATACTGTTCCGTATGTACGATCGTAGATTGCCACCGATTTCACATCGAAAACCGTTAGCGAGTGCACATTTCCGGTTTTACCAGGTCGGTGCGCCCGTCGTAAGTCCAGCAAAGCGTCGTATTTTGTCAGCGGCTCTTTGGGTAGACGAGGCAGCGGTTCCGGTGGTGTTCTAAAGAGCATTGGAAATGATCATTGCATAAACGAATAAGGGCTTTTTATATACGCACTCGTCATTATTTGGTGGGACCATGAAGCCGGCGGGCGTGGGCAGAGAACCGTGATCCACCCAGAAGAACGCATCCGATGCCGAACCATCAAAGGTCACTTGTTCGATGAAAATGCGCCGGGAGTCCTGCACAATTATCTGTCGGGATGACACTCCACCGGATATGACGGAATGACCCAATCGCGTCGGCATGATGACCGGGCGCGGATATTTGAAACCGCTCGGAACCGGTATGGATGCGTACTTCTCCTTGATTGTGGCGTACTACTAAGTTAATTTTACCACACTTTAACACAAAGTGAGATATCCCCTGCTCTCAGCTGAAATACAATCTAGTTTTTAATTGAAGTTCGCAGAAATTTTCAACTTAATCTGTCGAACTAATTCTGTCGAACGAGGATTTTTAATGGAGAAGTGTGCGTTATTGTTTACCATTACATCGTTTTTCCTCGTGGCCAAAGCGAATTCGGTTATTGTGTCAAAGGTAATCTGACGCGGAAGAGCGACCAGCACATTTTCCTCCCAAACAGCTGGTATTGCCGTGCAAGTGGGACCGGTGCTATAAGTTCAAAACAATGTCATCCGCCAAATATTGCACTTCAGATGTTTAATTTCTTAAAATGCAGAGATGTTTAATTCAACACGGTCGTGCGGTGTGTTAATGATGAACAATTGGTACATCTGTAGATTCGTGGCAGAATGTACACAACTAGGTAATTTATTACATTTTCCTGATTAAAACTGCATTGTGCGGATGTTTAAACTACATTATGCTCTTACGGATACATGTAGACGACGTCGACGAAAATATGACTGCTTACCAATCTTTGGTGAAAGGAATAATGTAGGTGTTTTCCTTTCTTGTTCGCTCTTCGTATGAAATGGCCCATAGAAACATCCCTGCAGTAAACAGTAACGCTGCAGTAAATAAATCTCTTAATACTGTAGTCATAGTATAATTAGTATTCATAGGTTATTTATAAAACTTCTAAATACCCGGTACCCTACCAAAAAATTTACCTTTCTAATATGTATTATCACTTTTATGCATGAAATACTGCGAGCAAATAATAATTAACACATCCTCCAATACATCTATATACCTGGGATTCCCGCATCGTATACGAAATCATGGATGTAAAGCAGCTGCTCGTCGACTGCATACAATGTCCCAGATATTCTGAATGCTGGCGCTTGGTTTGGCAGTTCTCCTTTTTTAATTTGTTTCAGTTTGCCTATCAAACGGCCCTTGTAAGGACGCTCGGAGTCCGTCGTGTTATTAATTGCTTTGGATTGTAGAGAATGGCAATCTGTAAATTACCTTCGTACATGAATCTTGGAATTTTATGAAAACATAAAATATAACTGACGCCGAAAAACAACACCAGTTGTTGTAATGATAACGTTTTCCTGAAATTCCCGATGTAAAAATGAATCACATATAATGCAGCAATGTATAAAATTTTCTTTAAATGTGCTTTTCAACTGCATATGCTGTTATCATTAAAGCAACTTACAGTCAAAGATGATTAAGAGGAAGATACAAAATCCACAGGTCATCAAGGTCATGCCAGTCGGGATCATTTTTATGCCGCGCGATAGGCAGAATTATGGAATTTGCTTGCCTTTAGGGTAATCCGATTAACGCAAAAGCAAGATTTTACTGAACAGAAAGTACTAGTACTGCTGTGGTTAGCTATTCCGCAAAGACCATTTATACGAAGATATAAATTCCTACATAAATAATGGCTCTCCTTCTACATGCGTTTGCGTGTGTGTGAGCGATACAAGGTACACACGAAAGCCGATATTATCTGACCGTTGTACCGTTGTCCAAATCGCATTATAAACCGCAATGCTTTATTCTACTAATTATTTAATGACGTCTTCACATGATCGCATATGTTTGTTAAAACGTTGTTTACATTTGAAGTTTAGCGGTCGCCGTCTGATTCGTTATGCATCCTGCGGAAGATCGTTTATGTTTGATGCTGGCGGTCGTTCGCGGCGCGCATCGCTTCTACAGCTGTAGGATCAAGCACTGCAGAAGATGTATTGTGCACTACTTATGCTCCGTTACTCCGAATGGTCCAAATCTTCTGCTGTTTTACTGTACTTATTAAAACAGCTAAATTTGTTACAAGACATAAGACATAATATTAAACACCCTACAAACAAAAAAGCGAACGAGGTTTGCGAGATCTTAAACTTTAATTCATAAGCAATGAATAAAATTTTATTGAATTACTGACTCGTTGAATTATGAAAATGACAAAATGTATACCTTGAAGCAGAGAAGAGAAAATTCCTTCGCCGTGACCATCTTATTTGATAGGGACAATACGTTTACCTTTAGAACCTTTGCATATTTTACATTTTCTTATCGGACTGCGAGATCTATATAGCTCTTTTTCAAAAATTATTTGGTAATTTTGGTTTGCGTATTACACAAAACGTAAAAACTTTGTTTTTCATAAACGTAGAGTAAGTAGATATAAATATCACATTCTGTCGAATGTATATGTCTATCATACTGTACAGGGAGGCGGTTACAAGTTTTGCAGTCCTGGACTGAATATCAGGCTTTCCAAATGGTTTGACAGCACTTTATGGTGTTTTTAATTTTTAGGGTTTGCTGTTTGCAGGTCAAAATAAATTGCGGGTACTGTATGTAGTCTGTGATTGTAAGTATTTTTTTGCTTCGAGCAGTGTCTGTTATCTCAGAATATCATATCTGTACGGTGGTTGGATGACCGCGGGCTGTTGCAGTGTTTGACAGTAGAAATGTTGTAATCGGATCGTGCCCTACTCTGTACCCAGTTAAAAAGTTATTTGCACTGAGTATACCAACCGATCCTGTGGTTCGTTCACGCTCCACGGTCCCGTCATGGCGCATCTTGGACGCAGTGCATCGCTACTGCGCCTTGCAGGTGGATTTCGCCTATTCCGTCGCGACATCCATCCGCGTTGGGGCCACGTAATACCTTTTCCTCCGAAAGTGCAGATTCCCTTTGTGGAAAAGATTGCCTTGGGGACATTCATGTGCTGCGGTATGATATCCATTCCCGTGTGGGTCTTCTACAATCTGGAGTACTACAAAACGGGGGGAGTGAAGAAGGATCCCCAACCGACGGAGCAGGACGATCAGCCCGAAATGCGCGAGGAGACGTTGAAGACGCTGGAGGAGCAGGACGAAGTGGCTCGCGGTGAAAAGTAACAGGATGCGACCGTGCCATTTTCAAATAAGAATAGTTTATAATAAGCTGTTTTTTAAAACTGGATTTTAATGGTGCCGTTCTTTTATAATTGTTTCTGTTTCCGCGGTTCATTTCAGATGTGTGATCTTCGGTTTTAGACATTCTTTCACTTTCTGAGATTTATTTTGTTATCTGTACCGACTGTACGTGATACTTTTAGTTCATACGTAATGTTTTACGAATTGTTTTTATGGGCTTGTTTTATCTTTCTGTGAGTTCACCACAGGGTTTATGTTTTTCGCGAGGACGGGATTAATATATTTTCAAATAGCTTTATAATTTTGTCTTGTTACTGCAGTTTGTACGTACGTACTCAGGAGAAGTCCATATGCATAAAAGTTGATGATGCATCCGACCGCGCTGTGTTTTGTGGAAAGCCATTAATAGTACTACTCGAAACGCACTTTAAATGTGTTCTGTAAGATACAGAGCCGGGAGTTCTGTATAAGTGAATCTACCAATGGTACAGCGCTGAATCTTATAGAGCGTTACAGAGCAACGAGACCACGGTTTCTAAAAGCGCCCAGTTACCGTAGTTGAATTGGTCAACGATTTATTCATTTTTCACAACAATTTTGTGCTAGTTTCCTTTCTGTTTTTCTGCGATCTGAAGTTTTGCTTAAGTTAAGAAATCAAACGACTGGTGAAAAGAAAGGCCATATTACGTAAAGTACGCTGAGGTATTCCTCGCGCTGACGGCTATGGCGAAGTTGCTTGTTGCCACGATACAAATTGAAACATGCACAGTCGGAGGCAGTGAACAAAGCAGAACTGGAATCTTGATTCGATAGAAAAAATTAAACTCCCGTTAATTACATCCTCAAAACTTGAAAATTAAAAATAGGACTTACTCCGACTTAGACGTACAGCGGACTGTGCATCCACATCAAAAATAAGTTTGGCCTAGCAAGAATGCGAGTTCTGTATCGTAACGGAGCCAGGAGAGTTCCGTTTAGATACAGAACACTTTAACTCGGCCGTCCAATCAGAGGTAGGGGGGTGTGATCGAAAAATTACAGAACTTCCGGCTCTGTATCGTACAGAACGCATTTAAAGTGCCTTTCGAGTCTAGCTAATATTTAAAATGAAGAATTTGCTTATGATTTGCTAGATACAAATGGCTCAGAATAGTCGGCATTCATTACACATTACACGTCTGGACCGTCTGGTGCAAACTCGAACTTTGTTGTAACCACAGGTCCACAATAATCTTATCACGTTTTTGCTGTTAATTGCTAAAACCTGTGAAATTATACTTAATCACGCGTCCACGCCGGTACTTATCAGCGATTCAACACCAACCACTTCAAGACACATACAGATCTGTATGTGTATAAAACGATGTTTATACTTTGTATTGAGTCTAATTGACAGCAGCTGCATCATTTTTGCAACGCGGTGGGCAACATATAAAGCTTGCTTTTCCGGTGACGACTGCCTTTTTGCTACTCGTAGTGAAAATGCCTTAATTTATAATTCAGTTGAACTTTTCTGCATTAAGGGTGGTGTACAAAGAGACACGGAAGGGTTAAAAACTAGCATGGCGGAAATGGAGCTGAATGTACCGTCAGGACCGGCAAGTGCTATCATAAACGCTACAAATATGAGCGCTCCGATAGATGGTATTCATCCAGTCGGGCCGCTTTTTAATTGGCGCATGATGTTCTACTTGGTACATCCCAATGAAGTTCCGGATCTGGATGCGAAAGACCTTGGCCGTGTACCCAACTACTTTGCCCAGGTGCGCCGTCGACAAAAACAGCATGTTTTTGAATATTTGTAGACTGATCTAGGGTAATTGTGTTTTATGTTTTCGAAGATTGTGTGCGTGAACTGGACACACGTACTTGCATTATGGAACGTATAGTTAATATAAGGATTGCACGCGAATACGCAAAGCTGGTCGTTTTTGCTTTTTTCATTCTCTGTGCAATACAAAATCTCTCTAGCCGCGCGCTTATTATTTTTTCATTGTTCTGGTTGCAGGCTACCCCCATATTTTACGCGATGCTGTTAATTGAACTGGTCGTAAAATACTGGTATACGGGAAAGGGCTTCCGTTTGAACGATAGCATCGTACGTACAGATAACTGCGGTCGTGTAAAGCCCGTTATTTGTGCATGGTGGCAAGAAAATTATGACCTTTCCTGTGCTCATACAGACTTCCATAACTGCTGGACTGACCATGATGACTACGAAGTAGGTTCACTGTGCGTTAAAAGTTTTCACAAATTGTTCAAGTTGTCAGTGAAGTGTTAAACTTAGTGTTCAGAGCAATTGGTACACATTGGTGAGAAAAATAAGACTTTTTAATCCTCCACTAGCATGATCCGTTTGACTTTTTATATACAGATTCCTCGTGCGGGGAGCGGATTTATTGCTATATGTGTATTTATTTGATAACTGGAGATTGTGGACGATTCCGCTGCGTAGCTGGTCAGGCTGGATTACGGCGGCGCTTTTGGCGGATTTATCTTTTTATTGGTTGCACAGGATAAGCCATGGTTAGTCGTTAACATCCAGTTGGCTGGGTTTTGTTTTTGATTGCTAGTTTTTGTACACGCCTTGCAGAGGTCAGCATTTTGTGGGCCACTCATCAGACGCATCACAGTTCGGAGGTTAGCTGTACTGTACAACATGGATCAACAATCCTTTTGGTGCCATTAACATTCTACTATTTTACAAAATACTACATTTGTATTTCTACAAAATACTACATTTGTGCATTACCATTAAATGGTGCTTGAGATTTACCTACTCAATGCTCTGAAATTTCATGAAAAGGAATAAAGTGCTCAGATTGATATTTTAGAAAAGAATTAGACTGGTTTAGTCAAACTAAAAATAAGACCGCCTGAACAATATTATCACCTTTTTCAGAAAAAACGTATTCTCGATGCCAGTAGATCTAGAATTTTAACAGTTAGAGACTCAGAGTTATTAAAATAGTGCAACAAATATCGCATCATTAATCATTATGTACTTGTGTAGACCACGGTAGATGCTTGATTTATGCAGGAGTTCAACTTGACAACATCGCAGCGCCAGAGCATCTTTGGTGGACTGTACGCTTGGATTGCCTACCTTCCGATGGCAGTGTTCGGCTTCACACCTGTTGCGCATATTATCCACTTTCAGATTAACCAGTTGTAAGCATTACAGCACATTAAAATCTTCCAGTGGAAATCACCTTTGTTTTGTAGGTATCAGTTTTTCATTCATACGACAATGATAAAGTGAGTTCGCTGGAAATACCATAATGCACAGTGCGAATTATGTAATGCTAAACATAAACCGGTACTGTATTCTCTAAAGCATTTTGACAAATCTGTCACTTGCTCCTGAATCACAGAAACATGGGGCCACTGGAGTTATTTCTCAATACTCCCAGTCATCATCGCGTGCATCATGGCAGAAATCGATATTGCATCGATAAAAATTATGCGGGCGCTTTAATCATCTGGTAAGTTTGTTAAATATGTGAACTTTAAAACACCACAGCTGCAGAAGCCGACTTTTGATGCACTAAATGTAGGGTGCTACTTGTACCGTACGAGACTAAACATCACCGTTCTGTTTTAAATGCAAAATAATAAGTAAACTGCTCATTACAAAATTATTGTATCGCTGCATAGTGCATAGATACGAAATAAGCTGCAAAACTTACAGATGGTGAACAAGTATATCAATTATCATCTTGACAGGGATAAGATGTTTGGGACATTCGAGCCGGAACATCCTAACGAGCAAATCGTCTACGGTCTCCTGCAGCCGGTGAACACCTTCAACGTCATGTGGATCCAATTCGGCTATGTCGTCGAGTCCATTAGAAAATTGTCCCACTACGACACCATTAGGGATAAAATTAGTTCCCTGATTATGGGGCCGGGATGGAAACCAGGAAGTCAGCGTCTGGGAGATCCCGCCAAGTTGCCTGATATCAAAGCACCGATGCCAGTGTACGACGTGAAGCTATCTACAGGAAAGAAAATCTACTGTGTCATCCACACCGTGTCAGTGATGTGGTTTTTCAATCATTGTGCCCAGCATTACGAGCAGTGGAGTATGGCAACGGCGGCATTAGCCTGTTTGTGCGTTTTCGTCACGGTTGGCCATATGGGGTCACTGCTGGATGATCGCTGGTGGATACCGGCTGCGGAGATTGTTCGGTGTGGTGCTGGTTTCGGAATTCTTAGAGCGTTCGATGTTTCTCAGGATGTCCGCAACACGGCGATTGTGCTGTATTTTGCTTCGATCGTTTACTGGATTACAGTGGTCGTTTCCTTGGGTATGGGCAAAAGGTTATCGACTGCGCTCAGAAAAAAGAAAATGATCGAAAAGGCTGTGAAATCGGTCTCCCCAGTTAAACACAAATAATGCAGTTGCCTGTATCATGCTGTATGTATCAATCATTTCTGGCTCAGATGATTCATATCGAGTCATATGTTACACTAACAAACAATCATTCCATTGTCACTGTTTGTTATTCATTATTAAGAAAATATGAATTACTGTCTCTAGGAGTATCGTAGATGTTTCAGTACTGCGGGCAAACCGGCAAAGCTCGTTATAAATCCGCTGTATTGCGCGCGTAAGATACGGTATTACACTCACGCAATACAGATAATTGCAATACAGATAATTGCATAAGGTGATTAGTACGTCGATGTCGACAAAACAATTAATTTTTTTGTAGTTAACGTTAACTGATAGTCTTTTGTTACTTTTTCCAGTATGAATCGCTAATAAAAATTATGAACATTATTAATAAATTGTCGTCCTTTATCTGTCGCCTGGAATTTGGAAAAGTCTTTACTTGTTGTTCCAATCCCACAAATCCAGCGCCATTTTCCAGTGGCACTGGAAATTGCTGGATGTGGTCAACAGGTCAATGACCATCCGCTTGCGCAAAAAGTTACTCAAATAGTACTTACTTGTGTTCAAGTACTTATTGTACACACTTTAAACAGAGTTTATACTGGTACTGTGGTACAGTTAATCAAGAAAACTTTGAAGGTGATGAAACATCATTATTAATTTTGTGGAAGTACGTGCTTTATAGACTTGTCGATAAGTTTTGGTTTGCAGTAATGTTTTTATGACAAACGTTGTTTCAAACTTCGGTTTCCGTCAAACGGCCACTAAGCTGCCTTCATTTTGACTGCATTAGACAGATTTCGCAGCTGTCACCAACAATGGCATTTAATGAGGCAACCAAGGAAATCCCTCGAAAATTCATTAGTACGGAGAAGAACCATGCCAGAGTTCTCAGCGATGATGCTACAGTACAGGAAGCCAGGCTAGTTGTTCTCCCCGGAGAACTTTTCCATTTGGTGTGCACTACCGATGACAACCAGCCTGGACAAGAAGCACTTTTTCTTATGTCACTGGATCGTGCCAGTGTGTTAATGGAAACCGATACGAGATTCGTGCGAGAAATTTCCAATTATATGGCGGAACTGCTGTTGCCCGTGGATCGGCCGAGACGTCTTGGATTATTGAATGAACATCGTCAAAATCTGCGACTGGAGGAGTTCATGCAGGTGGAACCGGGGACCGGTGTGACTGTCTCCTTTGACAATATGCCATTTCCTGGCGTCGTTTACTGTCATGGGCTAGTGCCAGAAAAGGGGCCGGGAATATGGTTCGGTGTTTGGTTGATTCATCATGCTGGCCAGGGCGATTCTGACGGTTCCGTTAGCGGAAAACGTTATTTCACTTGCAATCCAGATTGTGCGGTGTTTGTAACGGTGGCCGATGTGGTTCTGCGGAACGAATCAAACAGCAGCTCTGATGGTACTCGTCTCGCGATAGGGGAGCGTTCACCACAGAATCCTTCGCCGCAGTGCAATACCAATGCTCTCGCCCTCGGTGGAAATTCGCCTGGAAAACGAGGACAGTCTCCCACGGAGTCGAAAAGTATCGTAAACCTGTTGCACGGTGCCGTTAATGTTGCAGCCAATGCGATCGGATTCCATAAAGGAAGCCAGTCTCCTCGTTCGGAATTTTCCAGAAGCCAAGTTTTCGTTAATTCTAATCTGGCGCCTAAAGCCTCGACAAGTATCCCTTCGCCGCCTGTATTCCAGAGTTCCGGAGCGGTGCCTGCGAATCCTTCGGTTGATTGTGTGCCGTTTAAGTTGAATGACCGGGTTTGTTTCCTGCAGGATAAGGGCGACCCGGAAATTGCCACAGTCAGATGGATCGGCTGGCTTTCAAAAGAACCTGGAAGCGATTTATACGCAGGGATTCAGTTCGTGAGTTGTCTTAATGTAGCGCACTGGACTTAATGCTTTGCTAAGTTTTATCAATTTTGAGAAAATAAAATTTCAGTACGTATTTGCATCTCCTAGGATAAACCAGTTGGTAGTGGAACAGGACAATTCAATGGAGATCAGATTTTTGTAACCCCACCGAACCATGCTGCTATTGTTCCTGTAATATCTTTGTTAGCCTATGAGGAAGCCCAGGAGCGGGCTCACGCACAATCCTGCCCTTTAAGAGTACAGCCGCAGATAGTGAAGAAACCCTCTTACAGTGAATGTGCAAATAGACCACCCCAAAATTCTCACGCAGGATTGCCTTCGTTGGAAAATGCGGCCGATGCATCTAAGCGCTCAGTACAGCCCGCTGCAGTTTCTTCTTTATCAAGCCAGGATGTCTCGAAGCCGTCGTCTGGACCAAATCCTCGATTAAATTCAAAACCATCGCATCCGGTGCCGCAGTTACACCCAGCTTCTTTGCGTCGCATCGATGACCGGATCTGCAGTGGTAGAGCACGTGGTATCCAAGGCCACAGAAATTCCTGCTATGTGGACGCCACCTTATTCAGTATGTTTGCATTTACTGATGTCTTCGACGAGATTTTGCACCGGCCTAGAAGAAAGCGCGACATCCATGGTTATGACGAAGTCCAGGTAAACTATTTTGGCTCACTGAACAGTCAGAACGCTGCAGACGGGTGTTGCAGAAGGTCCTGTTGCATTGGTATTTTAGCGTCTGTTGTGCATACTTCATAGTGCGCTCTCCGTGAAGGAATTGTCAGTCCACTTCGGAACACCATGTATGTGCCGTGTGTAGATGTAATGCGACTGCGGGAACTGATGGATGAGTTCGGAAATGTAACCGGATTGACCGATGAAGAGCGTGATCCGGAGGAGTTTTTGACGTCGTTGTTCCAGCAAATCCTTAAAATTGACCCTTTGTTAAAGTTAACAACGGGCGATTGTAACTGGTACACACTTTTTGTTGAAAAGGACCAGATGCACCTCATCCCCACTGTGCAGCAACTATTCGACGGATCTTTGGTGACTTCCAGCGTTCGCTTTAAAGAGGTCTGTCCAGTGTTTTTGTTTGTCTGTTTTAGTCTTATATTTTATGTTCCACGGTATCACCAGATGCGAAGCGGGGAAACTGGTTTCCTGACGGGGAACGGGGAAACTACTAACTGAAACGGTGCCGGTCTCATTGTCGTTCTTGCTTACACAGGTGCCTAAATGTCTGCTGCTCCTGGCCCCGCGCTCGGGAACAGAGTACAAAATGTACCGCTACATTTATCCCAGCGCAGTCTTGGATATCACCGATGCGATTGCCGGCTATCCTCGACAGTGCTCGTTCTGTCAGGAAAAAGAAGCGGAATTCGAATGCAAGGAGTGCTATAACTGGATGCATTTGGAGGGCGAGACTCGTTCGGCACTGAGCACAATGGCTTTTTGTAAGAAGTGCTCCGCTAAACGCCATCAGCGCTATCCCAAGCACAAGC
Source organism: Paramacrobiotus metropolitanus (assembly GCF_019649055.1). Taxonomy (NCBI): domain Eukaryota; kingdom Metazoa; phylum Tardigrada; class Eutardigrada; order Parachela; family Macrobiotidae; genus Paramacrobiotus; species Paramacrobiotus metropolitanus. The sequence continues at coordinate 603,199 of NW_026570246.1, forward strand.
CTTATAAGATTCAGACCACTTTGGCACTGCTGCCACAAGAACAAGTGCGCATGGAATTGTTTGCTGTTGTATGCATCAAGGCCAGTAATAATATTTACGTTTCCTATGCCAAAGATGGCAACAGTTTGTGGTATCTCATGGACTCCATGGCCGATCGAGAGTGCGGGGAAGGTGCTTGTGGCTCTAATATTCCTGAGATTCGTGCCTGCCCGGACTTTAATGAATACTTGGATCTGGAGTTCGGCCATAAGCGGTTAATGGAATATTTGGAACGCCATCTTCAACCCCCCGAATCTGTGCGGACTATATGCGAGGATTGTTATATTTTCATGTATCAGCCTATCGGTCTCGGTAGACTGGATGCGGAAAAGGGACAAGTACGTTACCGTGCCCTTACTGGCCCACTTTTTAAGAAATGGTTGACTATGCCTTTAATATTATTTCGTTATTGTTAATATTATTTCCTTTTGTTTCGTTGCAGGCAAGCGATGTAACAAAAATGCATAATAAGGTACTGGAGTTGGAACGAAAACTGCAAGGTTTGTTGTCTCAAATAATCAATTAATTAATATCACCTACTGAAAATCGCATTTTTTTATTCCTTCTAGCACTACAGCAAGAGCATCGGCGGGTGTGCGAGGAGCGGCACTGTAAAATTTGCCTGGATAAAAATGTTGACGTGGCCTTTCAGTCATGTGGACATTTGAGCTGCAGCAACTGCTCACGAACACTGCATGACTGCCCGGTCTGCCGCAAATCTATTTCGGCCAAAATAAAGTTGTTTTTTAATTAAATACTGTTTAATCCTCAAGTTTTTCCTTGTAAGAAATAATCTGACATGTTCCTTTCCATTAATAATGACTGATTTATTGAGTCTTTTGATTTTTTCACGCGTGTAGCGGCATTTGTATTTCCTCATGTATTCCTGAGCTGCGCGGGTAATTTTTTTAGTTTATCTTTGTAAAGCATTCAATTTTTAAGATATGTTCGATTCTCAATATTAGTGTTCACTTGTATTACATTTATTTGTGTACGGATTCCGGTTTGTATCTTCTTGCTGCAATAATATGATTAGGATGTAGTTTATGCGATATCACGTCGTCTTTTTTGTCTTAGTGCAGTATCGGCAAAGCTTGTGATACTGCTAGATAACACGCCACGCGATTCATTATGCTCTCATTACGAAAATAATGAAAATATTTGCAGGTTAAGATATCAAGACAATCTGTCAAATTGTGTATGGACCTTGCTTCTTTGTTATCATTTCGATGGATCATTTGTTAAGTGTAATCATGCCATGCTGCATACTTTATCCACAAAACCTGTTTCCACCATATGATGTCAATCAGGGTTGCAACCTGCTGCTACTGTGATAAACTAATGTGGCTGGCGTACCGCAACAGCTGGTAATCTGTTTGCATTTTGGTTTTTGCGTTTTTAATCCAGCGCGAAATAGGCACTGTACTAGCTGCATTTGGCTGTGTGCAATCATTAAATTTCGGCAGTCAGTTGCTGTGGATAGTGCTTGATCCTCTTACGGGGATAGGATTCTTAATTCAAATATCCAAATATGACTGCAGACGTTCACAATATTGCGAATGCTACCGGAAATGGGACGGAGATTTTCCCGCTCTTTAACTGGCGGCTAATGTTCTATCTTATTCATCCTAGTGAAATTCCCGATCTTGATCCTAAGGATGTCGAAAAAATACCAAATTATGCCAATCAGGTAAATCTGATACAACAGGGTAAATTGGTAACTGAACGTTTCTGCGATTGCAAATTAGTTATCCAAATAACACTGTCAACAAATGCTAAAAATACTGTATGTGTTTTGGCCAGAAAACCGTATTAAAATTTTTCCGGCCATATAACACTACGCGATGTTACCATGTACAAGTAACTACGAGTAGCTGTTTCTAGAGTGACAGTATGTCAGTATATAGATATAATATCTATACACGTAGTTAGGTGCTATACCGTAATCAAATGAGGCTTACGTTTTGTGGTTTTGATACATCAATACATACCTGTGTACCCATTTTCTTTCAGGTGATCTTCGTATTCATGGGAATGATTTTGATCGAACTGGCTGTGAAGTACTACTACACAGGAAAAGGATTTCGCATAAATGACAGCATTGTAAGTCCTGCACTCACTGCAGCTTTGTCTTTGAATACTACTCTATATATTATGGTTAACGTTGACCACAGTTGCTTTTGTGAAGTATTAATCTGTTTCTGGTATTTTTTGGTGCAGTAGTGATAATATAGATTATCATGTTTGTACCGCGTACTTATCTTTTGCTCATTGCAGGTCTCGATGACCGCCGGAATTGTTTCCCAGAGCGTCAAGTAAGATGGGAAAAAACGATAGCATATTCATCAGCACGTCTATCGGCTGTGCGTGTGTGTTTTTGTTTTACCTACTCTATTAATCGTAAGTATATATACAATTCGTTTGCCTCTGATATTGATTTTTTGGCAAACTATTTATTAGGTGATTTTTATTGTGTAGTTGTACAAGTGCAGCTTGCTTAAAGCCGGTTAAAATTTGTCAAGGTTTCTTCTTCGTGGAGTGGACCTGATCGTTTACGTATACATCTTCGACAATTGGAGATTATGGACGATCCCGCTGAAAAGTTGGACCGGTTGGATTCTAGCGGCTTTGGCAGCCGATTTGGCTTATTACTGGCTACACAGATTGAACCACGGTATTTTGTTTAGCTTTAGTTTTACTAATAACACCTGATGTGTATTTAATCAACATAGTTTGAGCTTATTTAATTATAACTCTAGAGTTCCCTTAAAAGGTGCAACATTTTTGCAGAGGTTAGCATCCTTTGGGCAAGTCACCAGACTCACCACAGCTCTGAGGTATGGACATCCTAATGAAAATTTATTGATACATAACACGCCTGCTCTACGTATTAATACATAATTAGCACGACTGCAGTATCAGAAAATATCGTAGTCCTTGATCATCTAATAATCAGTTTAAAGAATGCGTTTGGCATCTAAAAAAGAGTGCGTTTTGCATAAACAGGAGTACAATCTCACGACAGCCTTACGACAAAGCGCGTTCGGAGCAATATACGCATGGATTGTGTATCTTCCCATGGCATTCTTTGGTTTCACACCTGTTGCTCATCTGATTCACATCCAAGTTAACACATTGTATCTGGCAGCTATTCCTCAGCTGTCGCTATGGTTTTTATAAACCGTATTTCATTCTCAGGTATCAATTCTACATCCACACAACTGTAATCAAGTAAGTTGGACATCATAGCTACGTTGCGCCTGCTGACGAAAAAATTATGCGCCGGTGCATTTGTACTTACGTTTTCACTTTTCACAGGAGCATGGGTCCACTGGAACTGATTCTCAACACACCCAGCCATCATCGTGTCCACCATGGGCGGAACCGCTACTGCATCGACAAGAACTATGCCGGAGCTTTAATTATCTGGTGCGTCTAAGAAATTATACAAATACAAATAATATGAAAAAATTAGCATAATTTCTTGCGCGAAAGGTAATTAAGTGTTTGTTTAACGCGACACTATTACATGACTAATAACGCGAAAAGAACTAAATACCTTTCTCAGGGATAAAATGTTTGGCACCTTCGAGCCGGAACATCCCGATGAGCCGGTCGTGTATGGCATTCTGACGCCGATCGCCAACTTCAACGGCATGTGGGTGCAGATTAACTACTACACCGAAAACATCATGAAATGCATGAACTACAAGACACTGAAGCACAAAATGATGTCACTGTTCATGGGTCCGGGATGGATGCCGGGTACGCCGCGTCTCGGTGACCCCGCTACACTGCCCGACATCAAGCATCCGGCCATGGTGTACGATGTGAAGATCTCCAAATGGAAGAGCGCCTACTGTGTTGTCCACACGCTGGCGCTGCTGTATTTCTTCGACCACTGCGCCCAGAATTACGAGCAGTGGGATATTCCTACGGTGTGGATTGCCTGTGCGTGTATCTTTGTGACGGCCGGCAATCTGGGCTCGCTGCTGGATGATCGCTGGTGGATACCGGTGGCGGAAATTGCACGCTGCGGTATCTGTTGGGTACTAGCGCGGAAGGATTTCGGCTTCTCGGAGCGGGCGGTCACCGTGGGAGAAGTACTGTACGCACTGTCCGGATGGTTCTGGGTGGCGGCGCTGATTTTTGCCGCCAAAAATAAGAAAGAAATCCCAATGGAGAAAAGGCGATCGCTGGCCGAACCGGCAGTTGCGGTTCTGAAAACGGAAAAAAGCGATTAAGACGCATTAGTTTTCCAGGTTTACTGGCAATGAGAAACTTGTCAGGTGTCCTTTCGTTTACTTAATGCAATTGTGATTTCGAATCAGTATTGAATAGTGATGTTCGGTACTGTGCGGGAGATTGTGTATGCAGAGTTCGCGGTTTTCCTTATTGGAATTCTTCCCCGCGAAAGCTGGATACGTACATCGTTCTTGCATCTCCGATTATGGCTTATAAAAGTATTAAGAAGATGTTATTTGGGTTCAGTATTTTTATAATATTATTGAAGGCAGTTCCGTTACATAATTCCGCACCAGTTTTAAAAGTTAGGATAATGTATTGTACATTAATTAATTCGTTTGTTAGCCGTTAATTAATTCGTCTGAGTTACTGTAACTAGTCAGTTTAAATTGCAAGTGTAAACAAAGTGCGAACTGGATTGTGCTGCACCTGTCAAGGTAATTGCTATTATTTATAAAATACTTTTTATATGTTGCTTTGTTGTTTCAGTGCTATTTCAATGTGGTAACTCGATAAAACAAAATTAACTACCTTGAAATATCTTTCAAGTGTGAAGCCATCAAGAAAATTTGGCAGTGAATTCAGGATTAGGTAGTAGCTTTAGTAAACTATTTTCTGTGCCTAATTAAGAGATTAGAAGTATTTCGAAATGTTAAGATGTACAGATTTTTAGTATTAACGCCATCGTAGGCACAAAGATGCATTAAGCACAAATACTCAAGGTACTGTATTTCCAAATGGCACCAATCGGACCATAAATAAACCGCGCACGAGTCAGCTATCTGATAAGATACTCGTACAAATGCTATCGGGCTCTGCTATACTTCTCTGAAGCTTTCTATGCAATATCCTTATCTTATAATTGCGCATCATATCATCAACAGCGCTGCTGATAACGGCACACTGCGGTAGTCTTATCAGGATCAAACCCCATAAGAACGTTTGGAAATGATATTTTGATTTAAAGCTGCATTGAAGGGCTTCTTTTGTGTGGTTATGCAATCAACTCGGACAACGTCGTGGTTACAGAAATCTGCAAGGGCGCAAGTGTCAAATTGCCATTATTGCTTCCTTTTAATTTTTTAAACCCTTTGTTACAATCGTACCAATAATGGCTCAAAAGATGGAGGATTTGTCACCCGACTCGTAAGTGGTTCTCAATATATACATAATACATATCTGTCTTTTTAAACTTTTTCGGTGTTAAGAGCCATAATGCATGCACGACCTGTAAAATGCAAAGTAAATTTTATAAATTAATAACAATCAGTAGCATTTAATAACGAATCAAAAAGAAAATTTGGAATGCTGATATCCTACAAAATCTAAATACTGCTTAATATTGCTGTAAACAAAAATTTTACTTTGCTACCGGCTATATGTCTACTATAATATGTCTACTATAATATATATGTCTACTATATATGTCTACTATACATATGTCTACTACTATATATATGTCTACTATATATGTCTACTATAATACTTATTGTATTGTGCACTACACCCAAAGATATGCTATATATCTGTACACAATAGTGTATTCACTGTATTGCACCGTACTTTGTACAACGCGGGTAAGTACAACAGGTTGGTGCAACACAACATAATATATTTTTGTTTATTATTAAAAAATATTCTTTTCAATCCTGCAATGAAAATCACAATCAGATATGAATAGAGACTGGTTAGCAGGTTCAAAGACATCTTCGAAGAATACGAGACCATTGCCAACTCCTTGCGGGAGAAGACACGACATCGTCCGAGGATTGCTATCATCTGCGGCTCAGGATTGGGTGGCCTGGGCGACCTGATTGAAGAAAGGGATGTGGTGGAATACGAAAATATTCCCTACTTTCCTGTTAGTACCGGTAAGGATAAATAACAACCCCCGACGAAACTGATAAAGTGTACATACAGTAAATCAGAAGGTCACAGCAATGCTCTCTTCGTAGTCCCGGGACATGTGGGAAGACTAATTTTCGGCAAATTAAGCGGAGTTGCGGTTGTGTGCATGCAAGGCAGATTTCATTTCTACGAAGGGTGGAAGATGAGAGAGGTGAGAAAGTTTTACTTTAGTGATTTGACAATGAGAACTATGCCAATATACTGATAAGGAATTTGTAGCGATCTTATTGTATTGCAAGACTAATCCTGTTGACCACTGGTTGCAGGTGACAATGCCGGTTAGAGTATTTAAACTCCTTGGCGTGCACACTCTGATTGTCACAAATGCTGCCGGGTAAATTGCAATTCTCAACCATGTTAAAAAAACCAACTTTAAATTTCATGAATCGTGTCTAGATTACTGGGATTTTTATGTTACAGAAGTGTTAACCCGAGCTACAAAGTGGGAGATTTGATGATAATAAAAGATCACATAAATTTTCCGGGACTTTCTGGTAACAATGCTTTGATGGGGCCGAACGACGAAAGGTGAGCCAAAAAAGCACTCGGCGAAAACCCTGAGAATAAAGAAAATTGACGGAAAAATGACAGTAATTATCTGCATGCGTGCTAATGATGATTTATCATATTTACTCTAAAAAGCATTAGACGTCCAACCGCAGCGTTATATTGAATACTTTCTGAGCTGCTTAATTACATGCCTTTAAAAGGTTTTGCCAAATCCTTTTTCAGTTCTTTAGTTGTAATGATAAATAATACTACAATATTTATGATTCAACATTTAACTTGTACCACTATATTTTTTGTGTTTTGTCTTACAGATGGGGAGCAAGATTTCAGGTATGGACAGATATTTGTATAACGTGGTCATTAAGACTCTATATAGAGAAAAAAAGAGTATAACCACGCAACGAGAAAGATTGATAGCGGTTTTAATTATTTCAGCCACTGAATACCGCATACGACACTAAACTCAGAAAGGTCGTGAAAGAAATCGCTTCGAATATCGGATTACGAGACCACACTCATCAAGGTGTATATGCAATGCTGAGCGGTCCAACCTTCGAGACTCCGGCTGAAGTAAGTATCCAGATAACAAACAGTACACTTGTTGCTGCGGTCAGTTTATATAGCAAAATTATGCAAACGTTCTGCTGGACTTTTATCGCGGCGCCCGTCGGCTCAAATATTTGCGTTCGAAGTTCAACTTCAAATTTGTCCTACATATATTGTTCTTTTTAATACAGGCACGTGCGATGCGGGTTCTCGGAGCCGATTGCTGTGGTAAATAAAAAAAAACATCTTAATTTTCAACTGCAAGGATACTAACACCTGTTACCGAAAACTGTAACCAAGTTTCTAAGTTTCACTTGGTTTTGTATCATGAGTAGCATCTGATATAGCTTTTTGTCAACATCACAATAAATACTGATGTCCAGATATGTTTCTTAATTTGACAATATAAAGTAATGTTACTATCTTTTCCGGCAAAGATGTGCGATTAACACTATGTAATCTGCGGCGGTTAATTAGCATCTGATTAGGCAAAACAGTCTAATTAACATAATCTGCTATTTTTGAGAATAGGAATGTCAACCGCCCCGGAAACAATTGTCGCCAGGCACTGTGGACTGCGCGTTCTGGGCATAAGTCTGATAACGAATTTGATAGTCGTGGAAGATGACACCGAATTCGGACCCAACCACGAGGAAGTACTTCAGGTCGGTAAGCGACGAGCGGCGCATTTGCAACAGTTGGTCGGCGAAGTGGTGACGTGGATCCAGCAAGAGGAGCAAACGGAACCGCAAAGGTCACCGGAAGTTGCTGCTGTGTTAGTGAACCATGCTCCGCCGAAATCATGTCCCCATTCCATACCGTAAACTCATTACATGACTAGTACTCAACTTATTTTAACTGTTTTCACCGTTAACAAGATGAAAGCCACAGCAAAACCGAGTAGAAAATGAGTGATGAATACGCAACAGCGCTTATAAATATTTCGGCTTTTATTGTGTAACAATTTTATAAGCTGTGATCGCAGCTGATTGTAAGCAACAATAAAATCTTTAATTATAGTAATATCAATATTCTGTTTTGCTACCAATGCCGCACCAGTGGGACAAAATCTAGTCTAGATTCACTTATTCAGCCAAGTTGCAATACGGGCTGCTTCGCATGATCACGTTTATATAAGTACTTATACAGTATTAACGTAAAAAAAATTGCCCCCATGGTATAAATTACAGTATTATCATTCCAGTGTCACCGTTACAGCACATGCAGTGCTTACCATTAAATTTTCTTGCACAGGAATAATGTGAAAAAAGCGCTTTGCTCTTCGGAAATCGGCCGAATTGCTGGGTTTTTTAACAAGCTGATTAACAATCACCCCATTGAAACTGTCAAAGATTGTCAAAAAAATTAAAACTGTTGACAAAATTAATACAAAGGCCGAAGTAGAAAATGACTAGGTCGTTCAACAATGCTTCTTCTTTCCTCTATGACATATAATACTCTCTTAAAAACCTTCAGTTAAATACATAACTACTTTGTTGCGTCTTTTGGTATATAAACAGATGTCAATACAGCATAACCAGCGATATAACAGCGTACATGACGAACGTCACACGGTTCAGTAATTTGGCTAAAATCGACCATTCCTGTCGGTTCTTATCGGATAGTATCGAGGCACTGGCATCTTCCAGTTCAAAATGGTCCACTTCCTGTTCACTAGTGGACACGTGAACGGTCGGCGGTTTAGTGTAGCCGCTAAGAGGCACTAAGCAGCAGGCACGGCCCATTCCTTCCAGGAGGAAGGTGCGCAGTGACGAGGGCATGCGCGACTTCAAACGGGATATCCACTGTAGCAGTAGTTGCAGAAATATCGCCGTCAGAATGAGGACCATCGTATTCAAGGTCAGCGTCGCTGCAAAACGGATGCAGTATTTCATGAAGTAGAAAAATAAAACAGCCGGCATAACTAACCATAACTATCAATGCATTAGCTGCAGTTATGCGTTTAAGAAGAACATGTTGCTGATAAATAGCTAAAATGACGCTGGGGCGGAAAGTGAGCAATCAGTCAGAAAAATCATATAGATTTATTCATTTGATGTGTATTAGTTTAAGCGGTACTTGTTCATACACATACTGTATTACAAATTTATAACAGTCATACCAGTTTCGCTCGTGTACGGTAATATCTGTATTACCAAACTATTCGATTATAATTAAAGCGATACATGCTGCACATGCGCACTCCACCGTATCCACAGGCATCCACAAATATTATATTTTTGCATAGTGCTACGTATACAATATAAGTGGAGATATAACACATTATTTGATATTTACCGATATATGGAACTTGATTGATGGATGGCGGCAAGATATGCTTTAGAAATATGGCAAACACACCCACAAAAACCAGCTGCAGACCGCCAAAAATAAATTTTCCAGAATTTTCAAAAGGCAGCAGGAACAGGATCCAGGAAGCTATTAACATGGTTATCAGAGGTCCAAGCAGCAGCGTGCCATACAAATTCTCTTTCCGTTGCAGTGTGATGCTGAAGTACACACTGTGAAATGCCTGAAAATCACAAACAACAGCCTTAATCAATCCTTAATCAAAATTCAAACCAGATTCGAAGCAAGATACAGTGAAATTTACAGGCGGTGGTGCTTTGCAAAATAATTTTTATTCTCATTGTACTAACTTACCCCCTGACAGCATTCGTAGGATTTAATCTGTTTGTCCGCTCGGACCGCCACAATGCGCCATTCATTGCAAGAGGAGAAATTGGACACCTGGATAGCTCGATCATCTCCACCCATCGTTTGCAGATCCACAATTGTGCCGTCATTGGTGAAGGATTCAAATTCTATTACGCACATTTGTTCGTCATACGGCCACTTGCCGAAATCCATTCCACAGTAGATTTTGAATGCAGATGGCGATGACAGCATCACTTGTCCATCGTAGTATATATGCGCCAAGACGTGCTCGAAATTTTTCGATCCAAATGCATCAGCTCTATAAAAAATTATTATAAATAATAAAAATGCTCTTATAATTATATGATACGCAACAACTAAACTTGTAGCAGTCATGGAACGCAGATCGCTACTTCAAGAATAATGCGCACGAGTTTTACAATAAGGATTAATTATTATTTATCTTTGTCATAATTAATGAATACATTGCCACATTTAATAAAGCACGACAACATAATCCAGTTGAACATATTACACTTCTTATGACATGATCGGCTGAAGTCTGCATTATTTTATGCTTTGTTTGCCAAACATACTCATTATTTAGTTGTATATCAGGAATCCAGAGCGCAAACGATGAATAAGCGACATTTTGGACTTGGTCAAATTTTGCCGGTTCCCACGTCAAGCGGGGATCCTTCCAGCGCATACGAGTTGTGGCATGAAACAAAAGTGTCTGCCGCTTTTCGTCCTATGAAAACAATATTCTCCAGTAAACATAAAAAAGTCAACAATGGAAATTACAATCACTTGGCAAACTGAGTATCCACATATAGGCGCAAGACACTAATCGTAAACCACCGGAAGTGTGCTTATAAGGGTCACTTCAAACGTTTAACTGAACGACTTTAACCTGCAACCGCTGATACACTCAATAAATATACAGCGAACACGAAAACTAAGCGGATTAATTATCCATACGGTTGATGAGATGGACAAGAGGTCAACTTACCAGATATTCAATGCGTCTGATGGTCATTCCAAGCTCGACTTTTAACGATTCCGTCGTATTGTAATTGGCGCGAATATTTTTGTTGTACTCTTGAAACAAACTCCGGAACAGAGATTCTTCATTCGAAAGAGATCGCTTTGGCAACTGAGATTCGGCCATCCATGACCCAGAAAAGGATTCCACTGTTGGCGCTCGTTTGTCATCTGTTTAAAAAAAGCATTGAAGGTCACAAATAATCTTAAGTAAACACTGTTTATTAGTTAAACGAAGGCAAGAAAGATAGTGGAGAAATTAAAATATGTATATCAAGATATGGAAAGGTCTGGATACTCGATCGGTAATAAAACAATACTTGCAGTTATCGATTTCCAACATTTTATATATTTCTTTAGATATTCATCGTTGTTGGTTTACAAGTACAGATACGAGCAGATATCAGAGATTTGTTACTTATACTTCCCTTGATAATGGTGTTTTTGTTATGGCACCTGCTTCTCAAAGCGTGCGTTAAGCGAACGAGACAACTACAAATTTTGACTTTCACACAGAGTACATTCGGTTTGCGGTTACCACGCCTGAACGATAAGTAAATTTCTACCAAGAGCAAACCGGTTTGCAGTAAAAGATGCTTACTGTAGTGGAGCGGGCACAGCATTGCGCCGAACTTCATATTTACGAACTAAATCTTATTATAACATTATATAAAATATACTAATGGTAAGTCTTAGGGAAGTCTCAGGGTGTCACAAGTCGCTCTTTTACTGATTGATTTCCTGACCACCGATCAAAGCGATCATAAATGCAGTGTCTAACATTTTCTTGCTTATCTTATCAGACCATAATTTCATGCATTTTGTTAAAATACAAATGAAAATTACCGACGACGAGAAAAATGTTATAAAACAGATCTGTTTAATATTCTCTGTTAATTTTGCTGAGTTGGGTGCCTTCCGAATTGTACAGATGTCTACACTGTACAGCCTACAACGCAGTGTTCCGTTCTCATAGTCAAGTCTTGCTGTGCTGCACAGTTGTCAAAATATTTTTGTTCAGCTCATCAATTTTACCATATTTTTAACCAAAACATAAATTTAATTACACATGTCATAGAAACTATACGTAGGCGAACGGGAATCGATAACAAGACTGAGCTTCGGCACTGCTGTGACCAGCTAGTGCACGGTATCGCCGGAAAGAGAAGAGCACCGTAAGTACTGTATGCAGTACATGGGATCCCTGATCAAACAAATATTACACCAAATTTCCTGTGTTGACAAAAGCCCGAGGAACATAATAACCAGAAATGTCCGGAAAATTTTGAATAGACACATGATCGATTTAGTGTGAAAGAAGCACTTGAATCGCGCCATTCAAGTACGGGGTGCGAAACTGAAACTCCTATCGACCAACTTCCGCCTGTCGCCGGCTCAAGCGTCTCAGCGCTCCCGTTACTTCGCCAATTTCAGATAAGAATAATGGCGCAATCACGTAAAGTAAGGAGATTTAACGAAAGCCGCTTCCCGCTGGCTGCTCTCCGGATTATCATGCCATAGTCAGGATTCTACTACGAGTAGACATCTTGTCTAGAAATAATTACAAATGTGTTTTCTCTTGGCCTGTACGTTTCTAAATCTTATATTCACTTCAAAACTGATATCTTTGTAATTTGCGTTATGGATCATAATTTGTTTCTTGTGGGATTACATATATCCTACTTACTTTATGCTAATTTTGCATAGTTTCTAGATTCGGCGAAACCTACAACATCATGATATTAATTTTCTCACGCAGTAAATGACGCTGGCATACGCATGAAGCGTCACCGCAGTTACAGTACAAAACATCTTACGTTAACACCGTCGAAGGCTGTCTACCGTAAAATGATTTTCGTTCCCATTTTTTTCAAGGTAAAACTCAGCACAGTAGTAATATTTTAACTAAATTTTACCGGCTTATTCAACAACGTGAATCGTGGGTGTATTAAAAACAACTAAAGTACATATGTGAACGAATTATTAAAATAAAATCGCGAATTCATGGTGAATTAAACCATCGATATTTTTCTGCTTCGTTTCCGAGTACATGCAGCCACCCACAGAACCCACCTGAATTTGGTATGAGAGCATATCCGAACGGAAGCCAACCGATTACAGCCAAAACTGAGCAGAGCGGCCACTGCATTGTCCAAAACATTATTGTTTCGTACAAATTCCGCAGACAATTCTAAAGAGATCTACACCAGCATCTTTGGCAAAAAAATGGAATACTGCACTATCGAACGCGATATCGGATTAACGAAGCGAAGATCCAGACGTTCATAGCATTTCTGTCGTAATGAATCACCCACGTTGATAGATGTATCGTATACAAACGCAGCCAGGAGAATCCATCAACGCACAAAGCGGTTAAAACTGCACACGTACCTATGTATCGGTCAGTGGCGTACCTGAACGGGTTTGCCACAAGTACAGCTACCGGCGCACGTACGAGCCAAATCAGGTTTGGCAAAGCACAGCACTGATACGACCCGAGAAAGATATGGATACCTAATACAACGTAGACGCTAAGCAAATTGTGCGTATATTTATATATCTGCGTAAAGTAATGTATAACTGGCGAAGTAATTCATCTATGAAAATACAACTCTATCATGGCGACAACATGTTGGTAGCGGCAGTGTGGTGTAAACTGGCGATGGTGATGTCAAGTGGGACCGCGGAGGGGATTGATAGATCGATTACTGCACCACCCAGAACATGGCAGTCCCACACGCCAGGTACACTAACCAGCCGCTATTGACTATTTCCGATGAGCAGCACTACCCACCGGCTTTATCCGGGAAATCGTTTATGCAGTCACTGTACTATGCAATATCTATGAACCATTAATGTTGCATTGCGTGCCGGTTCGGCCGTTAATTACACACAATCTAACATTTTGACTTACTATTAGGAAAAAATCGACGTTTTGGGTTCCGCCAAAATAATATTAACATGTTTTAAACTGAACGCATTTATTAATTTGCAGCCTTTATGATATCGACGCATGTCTGTTCGAAAAATTCATGAGAATGCTTCCATTCCTACCATGAGTCCACAATGTAAAATTTAATCATTTTTCGTATAATCTGGCAGAGTAGCGACACACAGACAACAATGAAATTCAAATTTTAAGTAAACTTCGCAATTTTATGTATCGGTTTTCCTATTCCGTTATTCCCGGTGTGCAGCCTTTGCATACAAAGTGTTCCGAATAATATATTAAGCAAACAATGCATCGTTTATATCTGGCAAATAAAGCAACCTAAAGGTTTAACCAAAGTTTATTTGCCACGAGTAGTATACTTTGTACTGCGGCGCACCTTTTTGTACAGCATTGTGTATGCTCATACCGCAACAAGAACATTAACAAACACTACAGTAATAAAATACACGGTTCCAACGTTTATCAAAACGAAGAAAATTATGAGATTCAATGACAAATATGATAACTGATAAAACAGCCACAATTAAAACAGCCATCAAATGTCATGATTACAAAAGAAAAATAAATAACCCTTCACTGGGTCCAAAACGGTTTTAAAACGTTCTCAGTAGACAACAATAAACAAAAGTATACTTCAAGTCAATCTCGCATCCGGTAAGGTACAGTATCAAGCCGAACTTCCCGGCGAGATGTATGAGGCATTTTGAAATTTGCCAACAATTGCTTCTAAATCGCCGAGTCGCTCTTTCATCTGTTTAAGATCACCGGCATGTGCGTGCAGCGCTTCGTAAATCTGCACGACCCTGCAAAGGTTTTGAAATTATTAAAAAATGACAGCTTTTGCTGTAAGTGAAAGTAGCAAAACAAAACAGTGGGAAACTGCCTGCATACTTATCAAGTGTCCGTTGTGGTGCTGCGGCTTCCCGCTTATTTCTCTCTTCCTCCCGGAAGTATTCTCTAACCAGACCCTTCCAGTAATGAAAATCGTCATGGCGAACGGCTCTTCGAGCTTTCATTTGCACGGATTTCATTCTCTTAATATGCACAAAAAGCAAATGAACACGCTGTGATAATGCCAGCCAACCATTATTTCACAACTGCCACTGGAGGACGGTTGTACCTTTGGTGAATCGCTTCTGACACATTTCTGCCTTATGAACCGAATCAGTCTCCGAACAGCGTAGAAGATGTAGTACAGGATGCTAAAGGGTGGCGATACAGCTGGACGTGTTGCAAATTCCATTACGACACTGTAGCGTTCAAATTTCCATATGGCATCGGCCTCCGATTCATACCGCAGCTGTGTAGCACTACGGGAATACAGCAACTAAGCGAAATGCCCCAGACAGAATTTTAAAATTTCTTTTTCTCAACTCTAGAAAAAGCAAACACACATACGTACGTAAAAAGAGCATAAAGAAGAGTGGCCAAGACCAGTTTTAAGATGACCATGTAGTGGATGACGGTCATATATCCCCAGAATCCCACCGTAGCACACGCGGGATCTTTATAATCACCGGCATGACAATAAGCCGCTTCATTTCGGTTTAACCTTTTGGCTTCGCAAGTTTCGGTACTATCAAGACAACAAAATTAAGAATTATCGAGCAAAAACCAAAACAAAAAAATAGATCCTTACAAAGCAAGTTCAGAAATCGGTTGGATCATGAACTGACTAAAGAAAGCACGATGAAAAGTTATCCGAAAGACTTCTCGTGATAAGGGCATATCCGGAAAAAGAATCGCTTGACAAGTAACTCCTAAAATTCCAGAAAATGTACTGCGTGTTTACAGTATTAATACTGAACAACTATAGCGAAATGACGCAAAAAATTGTTTCTCTAAATATCTGACAACTGAGGGACAACTCACCTCCTGCGATTAGAAAAGGTGCAATTAATTTCATATAATCCACAAAATCCGTCCCAATCATAAATTTAATCCGCACTAACATTGGGCCAAGGGTATCCGAGATCGGGAAGAAAATCCCAATCAATCGATAAGAAAAATATATTAGACCTGCAAGTGATCAAACAACGTAAGTAAGCAAACTGTGCAGCAAAATTCCCGTCCAGTCCATGTTCGTCTCTTACCGACGCACATCAATAAACGAGCAGCAAATGCTGTAACCAATTTGGGCTGCTGTCCAATGACCCGCACCGTAAAGTAAGCAACCAGGAACGTGACCATGAAGATCATTTCCATGATTTTGGTCATAAAATGGAAAAAATGACGGGTGCTCATTAATCGATAATTGCGATAGAACGTTTCCGCGGTGATCAGCGCCGTCCAACACCATAACACCACATCAATAAACGACACTGTCGGTGAGTCTTCCATCTCACGCTCCAAATATTCTGGATCCAGTGAAATGTTGGTCGGGTTTTTAGGAGCGACAAAAAGACGTTTAACTTCATGTGAACAAACAGGCATCAGAGTCACAACGCTAAATAATCCCAGGTACAACCAGTAAAAAAACTGCAAAAACCACAACATTTAACAGTAGTCCGTTTCAAAACCGATAGCATTTTTCAATCGGATAAAGCGGAATCAAATTCTTTCATATAATGTTAGATATTACAAAAAATTCAAGTAAGTTGAAGAATGCAAGAAAAATCTCAAACAGTTATAAATGGCCCTCGGTAACTGACCTGAAAGGTCCAAAATTTGGTTATAGGCGCTGTCCACAGCAGATATATGCGTTCCACGAGGGAAAACTGGTCGGAGCTGCCGGTTAAATTCCCAAAAAACAATCGCCTCAAGAATTTGCGTCGTGTTTCGCCTCTCACTGCTCTCTCTTGATCATCTTGTAACGTCATCAACCACGTGCGACGGTCATCTTGGCTGCGGCCCATAGCCGTGTTCGAGCCCATATTGGACGCGGACTCTGTACAACCTGGCATTATTCGCGGACAATGTGCACAAACCGATCACATACCTAATCCTTCTAGCTGGCTACCAGAAGAAGAGAGAGTAAGCAGTCTATTTTCTTCTTCCCAGGAAATTCTGATCTTATGGTCCTGTGTTCTGGAATGCTTCCGTTTCTTCTGCGCATCAACCGAGTCAATGGACGGAAAGTGGATCCAAAAAAACATTGGAAATATCAAAAAAGCAGACAGGAGTATTTTAACGAAATTGGGAATTTGAGGAGAACCAGGATGAGGAGAAGCAATCTGAATGTGGCCCATGTAGAGTCGATTAATCCATTTTTGACAACATGGATGGGCCAGAAACCACCTACAACCAAAGGTCACAACTTAAACTCTTTCCGTGTACAAAGGCTTTCTCTTATAGCAGGGTATGCAGCAAAGCGAAATACAAGCCTTATTAGCATCACCACAAAGCGAAAAAATAGCACAGATCGTATACGATGTGAGCACGCTCATTTCTAGCACTATCAAAACCTAAAATATCGTTTAATCAAACTCGTATCCCACCTATTCCGCGCATCGTATGCCAGCTGAACAGGAGTACGCCGACCAAAATCCGGAAATTCTCGATCCAGCAGTTGAAAGGTGCGATCCAGAGATTCCTTGTAGGCCATTCCCAAAACACCCATGCCCATGACGCCAAAATCACGTCCCCTGAAAAGCGATTGATTTCACACATGACACGATTCTTGGCTGACAAATATAAAAGGAAACTTCAATCATACCACGTACGAACTTGGTTTTCCAGCTCAGGCTCCCGACAAAAAGAGGCCAGGCCATGCCACATGGCGCTCACAAAGATAGCCATCGGAATCGGATCTTCGACATATTTCCAAAAAACTCGAGTCAGCTCTTGCCGGCCCATTAAAATCGACCACACAATCAGAGCGTTGAGAGCCTACAATACCGCAACCACAATAATGCCCGGTCAGGAGAAATGCCAGAATAAATTTACTTTTCTTTCTGCAACACTCGGCTCGGTACTGTAAATCCCACACGAGTTGGTGGAAAGTTCGTACGAGTTCACAAATCCTTCCACTCGCGTGAATGTGGCAACAATCCAGTTCAGATCTTCCAATAAAAACCTTTCCCCTATCATAGCGCCTACAAAAGCGTGACGTGAACATTCTGTAGCATACTTGTGCTAAAAAATTTAAACAAAACTTTTAACGTGGATGGACTGTAACATTTCCCAATGTGCTCAGGTGGCACACATTGAGATTTTCCCATTATCTGCCCCGCTTCAAAATCACTTACCCGCCGGATAGCCCAAAAGGTTCTCCAGAACATTCACGGAAAAGAATTGTGTGTCTTCGGCATACCGGAACAGATCAATCAACACTTTATGTGACAGAAACTTGTGCGTTTTGAAACCTTGATGCAAGATTAGATCAACAAAATCTTCACGATTCTTCAAGTATAACGAAAGCTGGAATACGTCCTTATCGATCTAAAAAGGAACGGAATATTATGAAACAGCGATAAAATGAAAACACAGTATCGAGCATCGACGCACTTTCATTTTAACAAGACGCTGCATTATTTCATCCCGAGCAAAATCAGGCCGATTCCACTGCAGGCATAACAGTAAATCATGCTTGATCTGCTCTTTCCAGTCCATCTCTAGAAAAGGTAATAAGCATTGTTACAATAAGAGACAAGCATGATTAAAACGTAAATAATGTGCTGCAACTAATTCTTCACAAATTGCGATGCTATTAGGAAGCTGTATATAGATACAAGTGTACATACCTCGTGCTTGCTGACTAGAGAAAATAGCTCGCAGTATGTACAAGTCAATGTCCGCCAAATCCGACGACGAACGGGATAAATCCAGGATGGTAACGTAGCTAAGATCATCCTGATATGCCATCCTCATACAATCAATCATTTTATTGCAACATTCCGTTTTCTCGTCTTGTTCCCATTGTTTCCCCCTGGGAAAAAGTACTTCCAAACGCTTCAAAACTTCTGGTGTCAGCTTCTGCAAATGCTTTTCCAGATCGGAACTAAAAAATTACTTATGTCAGTGCAAGTCCCACAAAGTGAGTACGCAGCGACACAACAAGGAAATCCCGAAACTTCGATAGATTACAGATTCGATCTACTGAAATCCGAGGAGCACAGCCAAAAGGGTTTGTGTCTCAACCATGGATGATAATATGATGGAAGGAACCATCAATCACTAGCCCAGAAAAACGGCTCTGCGTGCCTGTAGCCGAAAAACGCACAGGACATACACATAATCCCGAATTTCGATAGAAAACATTAAATAAAGCGCAAGTCAGAAAGTCAACAGGTAAAACAGTACAGCATCTAATCTGCAACTCCGAGGAACTGTGATACCTTTGATTAACCTAGAAACAAATACATACCTGTTTGCAACCTCTTCGTAAAGATTGGCAAATAAATCAGCAGCTAATCCGGAACCCTTCACAACGACAACCGGCGTGCGATTCCTCAAATAATTCCACATGTGATGAATACTTTCGGGCCCGCCTTGGATCATTAAAGCCACCAGTGGAACACCCATCCGCGATGCCGTGCTTTCCGTGTTGCGGGCAGGCATAACGCTGTGATTGTCTTCGTCGTCGGAGGAATTATCCTTATCCCCGCTGGCGAAATTCTTCCTCACACTAGAAAATCTCTGCAACTCTCTTTCCAGATCTGTGCGAAATGTGGTCACCGTGTGCTTATTCGAACCGTTGACCATAATAAAGTGGGTGTGGAACTGATCCAAGTTGTACTTCTGGCGCGCGGGTTTGTCGATACCCAGCTCCAGTTCCACTCGTCGACGCTGTAAAGTGTAAACACAAGACATAATTTTGCCTGCAAATGAAAAACGAGCACTGTACTATAATTATTACATCCAAACTCTCTATCAATCATTCGCCGTAATTAGCGTAACAGCAAAAATGTGATATCTTTTCCCATTTTCGATCTAACAATATTTTAAATGGACAAAAATGATAAAACCGTTTAAAATTAATGAAAGAAGCAGACTAATACATCATTAAAGTAGCAAATGCATTCAGAAGTTATAAGTGTTTAGCTGTTAGAAATACTGTAAATAACTGGCAAGTCTACTTATACTTAAAAGCGACAAATTCACCCACAAAACAGCTCCGCCCGAAAAATACCTAATTTCACTAACCCCTGTTCCTCCTTCACTACCCGAGCGAAAGGCCTCCAGCTCATTGACTAGACTATCCGTGACAATCCCGATGAGAGTGATCTGCGAGACCCTTTTGTTGTAGCGGCGGAATGCTTTGCTCTTGTAAACCGTCCGTTTGTCCTGCTCATCGCGCACTGCTTCTCCCAGCAGCTTCACAATCCCCGCATGAAATCCGTGGGTCAGAATCCACGCATTCGACGTATTCATCAGCTAATCAAGGAAAATGGTATCAGACCATCTTCGGCGCAACAGCCACTACAATCACCTCAGCCAAACCTTGGTCAATCCGTTCTGGAACGCGATAACATAATCATCCGGCCAGTGTTTGTGGTGGAAGACTCCCGTTACAATGCTGATCATCACATCGGGCACTTTCATCTTCCATCGATCCAGCATGAATTCCGCCAGTGTTTTCAAGGATACATCGCAGAACACTGGGATGTAGGGCTTTTCTTGCTGCAAAAAAATCCATTAAATTCTGATACACAACAGCATGATCAGATCTCTCACGATATCGTACGGTTGTACAGATACACAGCAAAAAAGACTGCGAACCTCATCGGCGCTGAGATTGTCAGACGCAAACTTTATAACACCGGCCAAGTTCTCCATGGCTGATTGTAGACCGAATGCAAGAACGTCAGCAGTTCAACCAGAACGAACCCATGAATAAATCGAAGCTGCTTACTGCTTAGGCAGTTCAGTGCCTCAACAGTAACATGTCATACATAGTCCAGCATATTTTGGATCCAGTTGTAATTTCCACATCCATAAGCAGCACAGTTCACTTCTGTGGTAAATTTGCTAAACTTTCTAAACTGTACAGCAGTGACGATTGGAACTAAAAATCTTTTAATGCTAAAAGCCAATGAAAGCAAAACTCAAGATTTCATGCCTGATGAACTAAGCTACAAGCCAGAAAATATGCCGATCGAAATATTTGAATTAAATGGTTAGCTGGATTTTTAAATACGGGAGCAGTCATGCGAGTATAGGCGTATGAGTATTGACTCGTGAGTAGTGAGTACAGACAAATCATGCCGACGCAAAGAGATTCCCATCACAGAAAACAATACTGTACTTACGTACAATACTTAATAACCCAACGTTTTATCATAATTACCGTAGCATAATTAAGTATCTTTTAGTTATCACTAACTTTCGACTAAAAGTATATCTAATGCTGTTTGACAGTTTGTTGCATAGTCAGCAACTCGTTAGCAAATGCATGCTGTATTTATCTGCGCGATATTCGTTTTTTATGCATGGAGATGCAAGTCATGCAACCCGTGCCACCGGCAAATTTGCAACTGGAAATTCTGGACTGTTGCGAATGGCTGACTGACTAATCCTTGACCAACCCCACTGCATATGTAGTGTTTTCACTGTTTACCAATAGGAAATGCAATCGGTAAGGACGAGCTGATAATTCATTGTGGGTACCGACAACACATAATAATAAGCGAAAATCTTTTTTATCGCTAGCCAAAACTAATCAATTTCGCTAGAAGATGAAATGCCATAACATGGTTTATAACTGCAGGCTGAAAAACGGTGCAGCTGCACAATGCACATGATCATAAAACTTTATGGCATAGTTGCAAACGTTATAGCAAAGTTGCAAACTCGGCTACTCTACAATCATCGGGTTTTGCAACTTGATTGTTTGCAAAACAGCATATCCTTTTTTGTTTGAAGTTTGTACGCAGTACACACCTCATACCAGGTTGCAATTTTATGTGAGCAGCCTGTGTATAATTGCTGTTGAAATTAAGTAAGTTTACTATTTGGAAGATTACTGTGTTTACAAGATTACTGACATCGCGGGGTATAGACAATGCATGCAGCATACTGCATAGAATAATAATGAACTGAAGACTTGTTAGTTAACTATAATTATGTTTAAACTGTGATCATGCGTAATATTAACAGTCCCTCTTATTAAGTAATTATTATTTACTGTGGATAAAATTTTGTTTTAACAGACTTTAGATTTTGTCTTGTGCATAGAAATTACTAACTGCCTCATTATTTTAAATCTTTGCACTTCCTGGTGTATCCGGAATTCTTCAGCAGACCGCTGCAGACGCTATATCTATATTAAAATTATCCTCGGCAGTCGTCGATTATTGTACTATCTGCCGATGGATGCTGCGGATCCTTTATGTGAAAGTCAATCAACGGTAAGTCCAAAACAACAGGACTGCGGGAGTACAATACTCTCGTCATGCTCTCGTATTACGTGAAAATGTGCACTTGTGCAGTTTACTGACAATTTAAACGAGATTTGCAGTAATACGATTGTACAAGCGCACAGAATACTACTGTATTGTGAAAGATACATACATGGATGATGGTTCAACCATTAAA
The DNA here is from genome assembly GCF_019649055.1 of Paramacrobiotus metropolitanus. Taxonomy (NCBI): domain Eukaryota; kingdom Metazoa; phylum Tardigrada; class Eutardigrada; order Parachela; family Macrobiotidae; genus Paramacrobiotus; species Paramacrobiotus metropolitanus. Next base: position 625,577 of record NW_026570246.1, read on the forward strand.
GTCAGCTGCAAAAATTATACTGTTAATTTATGCTGATACGAGTATTTAGTATTAACTAACGATTAAAACATTATTTACTAATAATAACTTTCAACAACTCCAGCCATAAGTATGTACTCGCATAATTCTGCAGTTTCCGGCTTCGCTTCGGTCATTTTGTGCCAGCGCCAGCCACATGCAGTTGCATGTGCATTGTGCACTAACGCCACCTAACACTTCCCTGCTCTACTCTTCATTATTTTCGCATATTTTGTTGTATTGCTGAATATTTTATTTGTTTCAATAATGTTTTGGCGATTTTGAGTTCGTGTTGTCCGTCATTTGTAGTTCTATAGCACAAGACCGCCTATTACGGTTTCACTTGATAGCTATCGTATTGATTATTTTTGTTTACGGGTGAGAGAGATTGTTGCACCTCTTCAAACGACGGAGAGGTACCTATTAATTCCACTTCCCATTACACCTATAAGCGCGCTTGGGTCACATCACACACTGCACTGCGCTGTACTGAATACCCTCAGTTTGTGCTTACACAGGCCCAGAGCAGGAGCGCATGGAGTAACGTCCCTCTAACAGTCCAAGGGAATCGTTTTAGAAGACGCTTTCTAGGTGGAGGAGAGTCTTCTGATCTCGAACCCATTATGGTCGATCAGGACGACGCGGACGATAGAACGCTTGCGCAGCTGCCAACCGACACCAGGAATGCCCACGCATTCCCCGAATCGAGCACTGATGCCATTCCACCGTTACCACCTCGTGATCGGGTAAGAATTAACATCGTTCAAATTTTCCGTATTTCTCTGCTATCACCCTTAAGAAACAGAAGACAAAGATCTATGCAGAAATTGTAATTATGGTTGGTCTACGCGCCTGCAAAGTAGAACGATTGAATTACTGTATAAATATTTTTTCTATAGAAAACTCGTTTTTGTGGCGTTAATTTTATGGCTGAGATTAAGCAGAATTTATCGTTGATCCACCATATGCTAGAATTAGAATGGTTTTCAGGGCGCTAATCGAGCCGCTCGTCATCAGCATGGCCCTCCATCCACAGGTGGCACACCCAACACGGCGCGTCGCCGCGCAGACGAAGCACGCGCTGCTGCTGAAGACGCGGCCGCCCTTGATGAACAGGAGGAAGAAGAGTTGAAGTACGGCGCCGAGCATGTGATCAAGCTCTTTGTGCCTGTCACACTATGCATGGCGGTCGTCGTGGCCACCGTCGCGTCTCTCAGTTATTACACTGAGAAAGGTGTTTATCTGTAAGCATGAAATACAACGCAAAACATAACGCCATTCGCCGTTATAATATCGGGAAATTATTCATCTTTCCCGATAGGCCATATACACCATTCCACGAGCAGGATGCCAGCTACACATCCAAATCGTGGAACGCTCTGGCCAATGCAGCCATCATGTTGGGAGTGATCATTGTTATGACGATTGTTCTAATTCTGCTGTATAAATACCGTTTCTACAAGGTGGGACGCTGTGTTAAATAAAGTGGAATGGATTTAGTTATTTACAAAATGTATTTACCAGGTGATCCACGGATGGTTGATTTTGTCCTCGTTTATGTTGTTGTTTATGTTCACGTACATTTACATGAACGAACTACTGCGGACGTATAACATTCCCATGGATTATATTACGTTTGCCATTTTGATGTGGAATTTCGGGATTGTGGGCATGATCTGCATCCATTATATTGGCCCGCTAATCCTTCAGCAAGCGTATTTGATTGTGATTAGTGCGCTGATGGCATTGACTTTCATCAAGTATCTCCCTGATTGGACCACATGGGCCCTTCTCGTTGCAATATCCATCTGGGGTACACGTTAGTTTTTGAAAAAGTTTTCGAAATTTTCCTAAAACGGTTTTGCACAATTTAGATCTCATTGCTGTATTGTGCCCGAAAGGACCGTTGCGGGTTTTGGTTGAAACCGCGCAGGAACGAAATGAACCTATCCTTCCTGGTCTTATATACACTTGTAAGTGGACTGATTAATGATTGTTAACTTGCACTCCTAACCTCTGTACATAGCCTATAGGTAATGTAAATCTTGCGCCATTTTGATTCTCGCTGCGGTTTTTTGAATCTGACTCTGCCATTAAGTTTATCGTGCTTATTTTTTAGCTTCTGTGTTGTATTCGTACGTGATGGTTGCGGATGTGGATACGGAAACTGGAACACCGCACGATGGTCGGCCCAGACATCGTCGCCGAAATTCCCGAACCTTAGTGGATAATGATGAGGTAGCACATGCGCTACATCCGTCGGCTTCGGCACCGACAACGGCTGAGGAAGGGCACGCCGGAAGTGGAGCTCCAATAGTTCCTCTACAACGCCGCACTCAAAGTGAGCCCGTCATGAGCGAGCAAGTGGAAGAAGAGCGTAAGTGTTTATATACGAAGCTATTTCATATTTGTATTAGTCCATTTGAATTAGCCAAATATGTGCCTATATGTTAAACCCTTACCTTATTTAGGAGGGATTCGTCTTGGTTTGGGCGACTTCATATTCTACAGTGTTCTAGTTGGTAAAGCATCCTCTAACGGAGACTGGAACACTACGCTGGCCTGTTTTATATCCATTCTCATTGTGAGTCGGCTATGATGAGTGAGCATTTTCCGTTTCTGTTATTCGCTCTATGATTTTGCAGGGTCTCTGTCTTACGCTGTTGCTGCTGGCCATGTACCGGAAGGCATTGCCAGCGTTGCCGATCTCGATTACTTTTGGTGTTATTTTTTACTTCGCTACCAGCAATGTTGTTAAGCCGTTCCTGGATAGTCTTGCAAATGAGCAAGTATTTTTGTAAATTTTTTGTTGCAGTTTTAACGAACGAGCATCAAATTTAATTTGCAATGTGCCAGATTCGTTCATATTCCAAACCGTGATTCGATCTGCAACTTCTAAACTGAAGTACTGGCATGTGACTTTCACTTTTATAGCTGCACTTGTATTTAGTTTTGTTTGTATTTTATAGATCTTTGTTCCTGTAAATGAAGTTGCTTATCATTAATAAGAATCGAAATTTGTTGCCCCATTTCACGCGATCTGGGATAAATTTTCATTTTATGTATATCAAGTAGTTTTACTTTTTGAATGCCGCATTTTGTTAAGGGTTCTCGATACAACAAATAGAGTCAGACTTCCGAAATGTTGAGGAAAACATTCTTTACACAGATTCTTTAAAGTTCAAGTCACCGAGAACCTACGATTATTATCTTTTCCAGCCATTGTGGGACGATTCGGTAGAAAGAGGAATAGCTGAAATAAGTTCTTCACCAAATCAGTTCACCCAACATCAGTTTTAACTGCAGCTCCAACACACCCCTGGGCGGTAACCCATACCGAACAACGATTGTTGACAAAACACAAACCGTGGCAAGCGCGTTTGCATTTTCGCTCGTTTTTCTAAAGGTTTCGGAAATCGAATAGTGAGTTTTTTCCGTTAGCAGTTTTATATGGTTCGCTTTCGCTGCCGGTCAATCTTCAAGGCTTTGAAGATGTAAATAAAATTGTGAATCTGTGTAAGTAGGCTTGCGAGCCACGAAGATGTTTTGCCTGGAGTTCGGAATTTGATTTTTTAAGTTGGTAATGACTCACTAATGAGCGACTATTTTCAGCGTTGAACGGCCACGAACCTGCCTTCTTCCTGATAGATTTCGCGCCTGTCACCTACAATGGCATTTAATGAGGCAACGAAGGAAATCCCTCGAAAGTTCATTAGCACTGAGAAGAACCATGCCCGAGTTCTCAGCGACGATTCCAGCGTACAAGAAGCACGGCTCGTTGTTCCTCCCGGAGAACTTTTCCATTTGGTGTGCACTACCGATGACACTCAGCCTGGACAAGAAGCACTTATTCTTATGTCACTGGATCGTGCCAATGTGTTAATGGAAACCGACACAAGATCCGTGCGAGAAATTTCCAATTATATGGCGGAACTGCTGTTGCCCGTGGATCAGCCGAGACGACTTGGATTACTGGCTGATCATCGTCAAAATGTGCGATTGGAGGAGTTCATGCAGGTGGAACATGGAAACAATGTTACTGTTACCTTTGAAACTATGCCGTATCCTGGCGTGGTGTGTTATCAGGGACCAGTACCAGACAAGGGTCCCGGAATATGGTTCGGTGTTTGGTTGATTCATCATGCTGGCCAGGGTGATTCTGACGGCTCCGTCAATGGAAAACGGTATTTTACGTGCAATCCGAATTGTGCGGTGTTTGTATCGGTGGCCGACTTGGTTTTGCGGCACGAATCACAGAGCAGCTTTAATGATGCCGCGATGGAGGATCGTTCTACGCAGAATTATCCAAAAAATCCTTCGCAGGATTACAACATGAATGGTCTCGTTCCTCATGAAAGTGCACCTGGAAAACGAGGAAAATCTCCCGCGGAGTCGAAAACCATAGGAAACCTGCTGCACGGTGCTCTTAATGTTGCAGCCAATGCGATCGGATTGCATAAAGGAAGCCAGTCTCCCCGGTCGGAATCTTCCAGGAGCTTGGTTTTTGTCAATTCTAATCTGGCGCCTAAAGCCTCGACGAGCACTCCTTCGCCTCCTGCATTCCAGAGCTCTGGAGCAGCGGCTGCGAATCCTCTGGTGGATGAGCTGCCGTTTAAGCTGAATGGCCGGGTTTGTTACTTTGAGGATGATTGCGACCCGCAAATTGCCACAGTCAGATGGATCGGCTGGCTTTTAAAAGAGTCGAACAAGGACTTGTACGTGGGCATTGAATTTGTGAGTGAGACTTCTTAATCAGACTTCTTGATACTTCTTATTCTTCTTCTTGCTCAGCTATACTGGTAGTCGTGCTGATTTGAGCAAGCTAAATTTTTGCGTCGTATAAGCCGATTTATTTGTTAGGATAAACCAGTCGGCAGTGGAACAGGACAGTTCAACGGGGACCAGCTCTTTGTAACCAAACCGAACCATGCCGCATTTGTTCCTGCGACATGCTTATTTCCTTACGAGGAAGCCCGTGAGCAAGCTTTGGCACACCGAACAGAATCTGGCCCCGTTCGGGTGCAGCCGCAAATGACGAAGAAACCTAGTTACAGTGAAATGGCTAAGAGACCGCCACAGAATTCTCCCGCGGGAGGACCTTCGCTGGCGAATGCTGCCGATGCATCGAGGCGCGCGATACAGCCCGCAGCCGTTTTATCTTCATCAAATGTGGATGCCCCAAAGCCGTCGTCTGGGTCCAGTAGACTGGCAATTAATTTGCAGGCAAACGATCCTGTCAAACCGGCCGCTACTTCTGCTATGACGAATAATTTGGGGAGAAATGTTCAGCCCGCTCATGCCAGTACCGCATACGTTGCTTCCAAACATCCAGAACGACAACGTGTCCCGCAAGTTCAGCAGGCGTCAAAACAGGAGATCCATAAATGGGTGACGGATGATAAGAAATCAGCTGGTGGTTTTAGCAGTACGAAGAAGGATTCTGACTTACACTGGCCTTCTGAAAAATTAAACAGCAGTACTGTGGATGGAACAGTGAAAGAGCACAACATTCCCATACAGCATGAGACGTCTAGTTATCGGGATTCCTACAATTCTGTTCATTCTGGATCAGTGCCAGCAGCGCAGAATGTTTCCCCTTCTCTGTCGCAAAACCAGAAAAATTCAGCCGTTCCTTCGTCATCGGTTAGTCGAATGTCTCTTCCGACAAAGCCGGTGATCGGCGAAGGTCAGCAGAATCCTATGTCATTTTACTATGGGATGGAACCGAAATCCGAAAATTCTCCAGTTGGCGGTCGACTCAGTTCTCGATCTAACTTAACACCATCGCAGCCTGTGCCGCAGTTACACCCGGCTTCTTTGCGCCGCATTGATGACAAGATCTGCAGCGGTAGAAAACGTGGTATCCAAGGCCACAAAAATTCCTGCTATTTGGACGCCACCTTATTTAGCATGTTTGCATTCACTAACGTCTTCGACGAGATTCTGACTCGGCCTAGAAGAAAGCGCGACATCCATGGTTATGAAGAAGTTCAGGTGAACTATTTTTGGAGTGGGAATTACGATAGCAAGTATTTTAATTTTTTAAGCATATACTTTTATTTCTTTAACGTTTTATAGCACGCCCTTCGAGAAGCGATTGTTCACCCTCTTCGGAACACGATGTACGTGCCGTGTGTAGATGTGATGCATCTGCGAGAATTGATGGATGTATTTGGGAATGTGACCGGTTTGACCAATGAAGAACGTGATCCGGAGGAGTTTTTGACGTCTTTGTTCCAACAAATCCTTAAAATTGATCCTTTGTTGAAGTTGACAACAGGCGATTGCAACTGGTACACACTTTTTGTTGAAAAGGACCAGATGAACCTTATCCCAGCTGTGCAGCAATTGTTCGACGAGTCTTTGGTCGCTTCCGACGTTCGCTTTAAAGAGGTTTGTGCTTTTTGTAAAAGTAATTTAAAATGGAAGGCCAGCTCTGATGGCCAAATCGTAACATGGAATCTGTGTGGTTCAGTCTATTGTGAGCCGGGTTCAGCTCACTTCGTTCCGTTTTGGATGTTTTCGTTATTTGTCGTTTGATCACAATTCGCGACATCTGCTGTATGGCAGATTGTATTGGAACACTGACCAATGCATAAAGTTTGATTTTTCTGGCAGGTGCCCAAATGTCTGCTGCTGCAAACACCGCGTTCTGGAGCTCAGTACAAAATGTATCGTTATATTTTCCCCAGTGCAGTCCTGGATATTACCGACGCAATTGCCGGTTATCCGCGGCAGTGCTCGTTCTGTCAGGAGGAGCAAGCGGAGTTTGAATGCAAGGAATGTTACAACTGGATGAATTTGGAAGACAAAACTCGCTCGGGATTAAGCACAATGGCGTTCTGCAAGAAGTGCTCCGTTAAACGCCATCAGCGCAATCCTAAGCACAAACCCTATGAGATCCAGACGACCTTGGCGCCGTTGCCAGAAGAGCAAGTGCGCATGGAATTATTTGCCGTTGTGTGCATTAAAACCAGCCACTATGTGACTTTCGCCAAGGATGGCAATCAGCTGTGGTATTTTGTGGACTCCATGGCCGACAGAGAGGGCGGTGAGGGTGACCGCGGCTCAAATATTCCGGAAGTGCGCCCTTGTCCGGAATTGAGTGAATATTTAGATCCGGAGTTCGGTCATAAGCGGTTGATGGAGAAATTTGAGCAGCATCAGAGCTTGCCGGAACCGATGTCGAGATTCTTTGAAGATTGTTATTTTCTGATGTATCAGCCCATTACTAGCGTTACTGTGGGACAACAAGCCGAATCCCAGCTTGTCAATCTTAATACGGCTTCGGAGGTATGAACGCGTTTTATCGTGATCGCTTTTCGGAAATTGATGGTTGTTTTTTATTTGTGATTAACAGATAAGGTAGCCGATATTTGCAAACTTATTTAGTGCTTTGTTTCTTAGTAGTGCTGTTTGAGAAGTGATTTGGACGGGTTGAACTATTTTTATTGTCTTTGAAAAAAAATGGAAATGTTATGGATAGATCTTGTTTTTTCGCTGTTGATAACAATGTATTATTCTCATCTTGGCTTGTCTTATCTCATGTCAGAAGACGTAGTCTTGAAAATGTTATATGGTAATTTATTTTAAATTTATTTTTCGATAACTGAGACGTATGATACTTTTGGCGGAAATGATACGCATCAGTCTTGCGTAAAGAAATTCATTTACGTGTACATACTTTATTCACAAAGTAGTCTACAACTGTTAACGTTGCATGGTGAAAAAATACTGCATGGAAATTCAGATGAAAAAATGCTACATGGAAATCCTTTCACGAAGGGGGTTAATGCATGTATGCCCCCGACATGAAATTGGTCATGAGCTTACTTCGGCGATATTCAGTGTAACTACAGAGTACTGCACTTTCGTTTAACGACTAACCAAAAAGGGCACATATACGTAATTCACTAGAGCGCATATTTCAGGAAGTGGATAAGTAAGTGAATGATTTCGAAAGTCGGCAATGCCGAAATTAGATCAATTTATTCGTTAGTACGTCTTCGGCAAAATGCTTGAACCAACTGCAGCGTGAGGTTCAACAAGCAGTGCGCCGGGAGCAAGGGCTCGGACCTGGCCATGGAACGCAGCAGTAACACGCTGCACGTACCATGTTATTTTCTCACGGTCAGATCCTATCGCTGTCGCAGTCTACAGCAATTTAATATCGTCAGTTCTTGTTTTACGCGCGCTTCTACTAGACATTAAAATCAGCCAAAGTGAGCAAACATGCTTGCAAAGTGAGCAAACATCCCTTTCCATGTGTCGTCATACCGGCCACGGGTTACGCTACCAGGATAGCCCTGACCACAATGCCGGAACCGGTAACATGGGGTTGTCGTCAGTAGTTTGCTCACTGTGACATATCGATGCCAGGAAGCGATCACTGCACTTTAATCCCTAATCCAAGGGCCATCTATAAGGGTAAGATTATGCCGATATATATCAATATATCAGCATCGTTTGCTGCCGATTGTAGAATAAGTGCGAAGCAATCAAAGAAGCAATAGCAAAATATGTTAAGCTTAGCTTTTTGCACCAAATGCTCTATGAAGAAAAAAAGCGAACATCTGTAGCGCTTGCAAATATGCAGAGTCTTGTGTTCTTACAATTAGCTTTGTCGGTTTTTGTAGCATGCAGTGCGAAATATGCTTTCGCTGACGGAGTGGAGCAGGGTGCGGTAATTGTCTACCACTCTCGTTTTCTCCGTCCAAATAATATTTTTGAAATCACGATATCGTCATCATACTCCACGGATGTGGAAGTCCAGGCAATTATCAAAGGCGGGGATGGAGATTTCGGAGATGCAAAGTTATCAATCAGTCCTGGCGAAAGAAGAATCCTGAAAATACAGGTGGTTCACGGTCTTGAGTCAATGTTGGATACATATCGGCGCAGACGGTTTTGTAGCGCTTCAGTCGGTTTCATGTTGATAGTCTTTCTTGTGTCAACTGTAGGTCGATGACCTTGCTGTCACCAATCGCTACCGTCTGGAACTGGCCGATTCGCTATGCGACACAGCAAAAACCAGCGAACTGGACTTGTTAGTGAACGAGTCGCTAGTGCTGATTCAACTGGACAAACCAGTGTATCGACCTGCCGATATCATAAATTATCGTGTTCTGGTTCTAAATGCGGAGTTGCGACTGGACCAAACTGTCGACACGGTGGACGTCCGGCTTTTGGTAATCTTGGCCACAAGCTCGTGACCTTTTTCAACCTTTGTCACAGTATTCACCTAGTCTCGCACTTACAGTAAGTAATATCTGTCATGTCAGAATCCCGCGGAGAAAGAAGTCGATGTTCAGCGGAATCAGAAAGCTAAATACGAAGCTTGTAAGTTTATAATTTCTGTGCGTCGTTTTCGTGCTCGCATTCACGTTGATATTACATGAACATGAACACCAGCACTTGCTTTGCTGCATTATTAACCTTTCAAATAATTCATTCACATATTCAGTTCAAGAAACATAGTATCGAATTACCTGTTTGGATATATAAGTGTACATTTACAGATCCGGGATATTTTGAAGGATTTTTCGGCCTACCGAATTTGGATCCCGATGTTGGCCGATGGACTGTAGAAGTCGCTGGAAAACATATTGGCATTGCAACGAAGAGTTTGTCGGTGGAAGAATATCGTAGGCATTTTTCAAACTCAGAATTTTTGAAGTACGCTAGCAGTCACGTTTCACCCCTTGTTGCAGAATTACCTTTGTTCCGGTTGGATGTAATTGCTCCCGAATCATTCGTCGTGGCAAAACAAGCGAATTTACGGCTGACCTTTCAGATAATGTATGTACTGACAGCAAGGTAACCACACCTTTGCAAGTTTTACTGGGTCATCATTTCAGAAATAATATCGGCATTCCGGTTTCCGGAACCGTTAAAGTCACGCTAACGGATAGCTTGAATTTGCAACCGAAACAACTTGGTTTCGCTGTGAGTTTTACTTGTGCAATTAAAATTATTAGTTCTCTATGTAAAGGTGCATGGTTGGTAATTTTTCTAATTAGAAGATAGATGGAAGTTCGACCGAAGATTATGAGTTGAATCTCAGTCAGCTGGAAATGGAATACTGCCAAATCAAGAAAAACACCAAACCGTTCCTGACGCTAACGATTACTGCAACTGAGACACAGTCCAGAAAGAGCGTGGAAGTTAGGAAAGATTTGGCCTTCTACTGTAACGCATTCAAGATGGTCGCGGTCATGCCGCAAGAGTTTTTTCAACCGGGCGCGTGGAATAATGCAACGGTTAAAGTTATGAAGCATGACGGAAGTAAGGTTTATTTTCGTGCCAGAAACATTTGGACTCAAGGACAGTTTGCTGGCAGAGAGGTCACGCATAACACTGAACACGAGGACGACAGATCCAGTGATTTTGTAATCGGGAAAATAGTGGCAGTGGATGAAGACACTGTGGTTGTGCCATTCAAATCGTCGTCCGCTGCGACATCGGTGACGTTGTCGGTGAACATTGGCGAGGTCAGGGAAGAAATCACTTTTTATGCTCGAGGTGGTCATGCGGAACTACATATGAACGAGCCAGGGCGAAAATACCGCGTCGGAAACGATGTCAAGTTCTCCTTGCAATGCACCCAGAACTGCAAACATATGGAATATTCGGTACGGCTGGTCGGTTTTCTATCATTATGGTGTCAGACGATAATTATAACAGACTACAGTGTACAGGGAGACACTGATACAATAGTGATCAGGAAACTAATTAGTATTTTGTCAATATCTTGTAATAATCATGGCATTTACTATAGCTACAAGATATTTAACATAATTTATTAACATTTATAGCATAAAAAATAGAAAAACGAAAAAAGAGTAAGCCGATGTTCAAAAACTTTACAGGTTGTTTCAAGAAAAGGGATCTTGCTCACAAAGAACGTCTCCATGACAAACGAAAATAGTGGAGAGCTGACCTTTATGGTCACGTCCGATATGGCACCGGCGTCAAGAATTGTGGCATATTACTTAAAAGATGCTGACCTTTACAGCACTGGAGGCGTATTTCTTGTGGACGAGACGTCGACACTGGCTACAGTAAAATCGATCAAATATAAAATTTTTGGTTGAAATGAATTCTCAAGGGAAGAAACTGCTACAGGTTCATCTGCACGTTACACCGGTGGATCGGTCACGTGATCACGTCTTGCCAGGTCAAATGGCACGCATCCGAGTCGGTGCACCTCCCAATTCCCTTGTCGGATTTTTGGCTCTGGATAAAACTGTACTGCAGCTACAACACGGGTCTGGCAACGATATAACTGCATTTGAGGTTTTTAGATTTTGGATCGTACAAAAGCTACATGAAAACCCGAAGCTGATTTTGCTTTCTACAGGTTGCAGAGAAATATCGTTCCTGGTCGCGTCCGGCGCCGGCGTTAGTTGACTCAGCCAAATGCGAAGACGAACAAACTATTCAACAGTGCTATGATGAAAAACAAACCGCTTATTTTAGTGTAAGTGTTCCTCATATTGTATGTACAAATACTGTAGGTAGCACTAGTCACTAGCGCTGTGTTTGCATGCCACAGTGGCTGACTTCCCCATATCGTAATGCGAACAAAATCTTTACCACAGAAATCAAACCTCGCCGTTCACGTCCTACGTGCCGATTGTCCAGAGGACAGTTCTCAATTTGCGCGAGTACCAGGTAAAACGAAAATTATGGCCGCTTTTTGCAGCAGATTGCCAATTGGTCGTCGGTTTTCGAGGCATTGTTGCCTCTAGGCTCTAGCAGCTTCGTTAAAATTAAGGGAGGCATTGCGAATGCCTGTTTTTCAACTGCTTTTACATACAACTTTCCAGTCATCTAAGTTTAGCACAATTGTCAATTAAAATTTGTGCTAAATACTCGAATGTGGTTTGTGAAGATGGAGTTAAACTTTGGCCGTTTGCTGTTGCAGCAGTACAATTGCGGACGAACTTCAGGGACAGCTTCCTGTTTATTACAAATTTTACAGAGTGAGTGTCAATATATTGCTGGCAAATAACTCCTTGTACGGCAAAAGTTACCTTACTACTAGTTCCTGTGTAATAGCAGCATTCGCTATCTGTAGCACTAATGGATTTGTGACCTTTCGAACCTCTGTACCCGACTCCGTAACAACCTGGTCAATAACTGCGTTTGCTGCAAATACCAACTACTCTTTGGCTTTGGTAAAAGCGCCTGTTGAGGTAATCAATGAAAAATATAAGCGAAGTCTGCGAACACACTTCGTTGATCTTTCGAACAAGGTATATATACTTCTGTAGTTGAAAGTCTGTCAGGATTTCTACATCAGCATGGAGCTTCCAGCTAGTCTAATCGAGAACGAATCCGGTTATGTCAATGTTACGTTGTTCTACGTCCGGGATCAAGCGGTCGCTATGAGCTTCAACGTGGAAATCGGGGCAACAGCCGTGTTTCACAGACATTTGGAAAGAAGCTCACTGCGCGCCCAGCACTTCCGTTTTCCACTGGGACCTTTTAAGAAAAGTGTGCAGAAAGTGACAGCTTCTCTTTACCTATTTGACGGGGCTAAATACGGTCTAGTCGACCAAATACAAAAAGTTGTAAAAGTAATACACAGCGGCGTGGTGGAATACCGAAATTCGGATGTTATCAACGTGACCCGCGGAACAGTCGAAATTCCGGTTGATAATTTTGATGTGGAACGGGAAGGTTCTGTTGTACCAGAGTCTAGTTCTTGTCTTCTCCATCTGTACGGTAAGCTACAACTGGATTCATACGCATGTATTTATTAATATTTTGATTTTGAATAACAACTTTATCGGTAGATTCATAGTTTTTATTTCAAGCTAAATGACATAAATTTTCGAATTAGGTCATTTACGCCAGTCGTAAGTGACACTGGCTGTGACATCCGAAATGCTATTCTTTTGGCAGCTGACCCGTTTGGAATGCCCGTACAAGATTTTTCAGTGGGAGAGAAAACCGGACCATCAAGCAAATTCTACCATTCTTCGGCCGAACCAGTAATTTCTCGATTTATGGCAAACGTCCTTTTTATGAAATTTTGGAAACATTTCGCCCTTCGAATACAGTTCGAAATAAACCAAACGAAACGGTTGCTCACAAGAAAAAGATCGATGAGCTCATACGTAATTTACAAGCTGGTACGTCTGTTAAGGAAAGCTAACCACTTCCTCAACTTTTGTCAACTGCGTGCGCACTGAAGTACTATAGCAAATATACAATATTATATTATGAAGTGCGCCTCAGTGCGCTAATTAATGTATAGAAGACAGATCATCATAAAGATTATTTGAGTTTTGCAGATTACAAAAATTTAAATTGTTTCCGCAATTCCAATGACGGATCGTACAAGTAAGCATAAAAATTCTTCGCACTCTAAATAGTCGTATGGAATTCAGTTTCTTTTTGTATTTGTCGGTTAATCATTGTGTTTTGCTGCTGGTCTTTTATGTTTGTAACATTTTCAAAATTGTGTGTTCTGAAGTATGTATTTGTTTAGTACAAAAGGGTCAGCCAGGGCTGCCGGCTCCACTTGGTTGACAGCATACATTGCGCGTGGGTTGATCCTCGCAAAGAAATATATACCTGTGAACGATAATCTTTGGCAACAGTCGCTGAAATTTTTGGAATCCAGGCAAAATAGCACTGGCAACTTTCAAGACTATGGAGAAATCGCCGACAGACCTTATCGTGGAGGAGCCGTGGGAGAAACGTCCTTAACGAGTTTCGTCTTGCTGACATTCACGGAAGCCGGTCCACAGTATTCGAACACGCGCAATGTTGCCGTTCGACGGGCTCAAATCCAACTGGAATTCACTGTGCAAGGAAATTTCGCAAAGGATATGTACGGCCTGGCCATCTCATGTTACGCTTTGAAGCGGCTGAAAAGCAATTTCACCCAGCACTGCAAAAATCAGTTGGAAAGTCAGGCCAAGTATTCTTCGGGGAAGAAATACTGGACTGCCACATCCACTGACGGTATGCAAGCGATCTTAGATGCGGAAACCACAGCATACGCACTGCTGGCATTACACGATGCCGGCTACGGAGGCGATTTGTCGCCGGTCATAGGCTGGCTGCTTTCTCAACGGAGGAACAAGGGCGTCTTCAAACCTACGCAAGTAGGCAATTACAGCCTATGTCAGCTATATAATTATTTGTACGCACCGGTTTAGAAAAGCGTATTTTGATTGTTTTTCGTTATTTTCCAGGATCGGATTATGATTCTGCAAGCTCTGACCGATACCGCTGCGGAGTACTTTAATTCGGACCAGTCGCTGTCGGTGGAGATATTTTCCGATGGTATGCGATTGGACACTAAAATTATATCCCCTCACGATGACGAACCGAAGTACTGTCCACTGCCACCAGCAGCCAACAAGGTGACACTGCGCAGTTCTGGTTACGGAGTCGGACGCTGCCAGGTGGAGTGCAAATTTAACAAGCAGTCCCGACCAACACGACAGAACGACATTATCGAAGTCAAAGCATCGCTGACGAAATCCAAAAACCAGGGCGCAGATTTTGATTTGGAAGTTTGCATTAAGTGTGTATGAGTATAAAGTATTTGTGTTACGACTACATGCAGTAACAGTACTCGTACTTCAATATCAGCAGTCAGCACCCTATACAATATGTTAAGTGGCGTTCAAAAGGGCTCTGTTTTTCTTGCTCAGGTACAACGACAACACGCGAAACGGCACTATGATGATAGAAATGTCGGCGATAAGCGGATTTAAATTTGTTAAGGACCTGCAATACTTGCATCGCATGACTTCCCTTAACAACCGGAAATCTCTTCGATATGAGGAAGGGGATACAAAAGCAATCATTAGAATAAGCGAGGTAAGGTGCAATAACATCGCGCTTAATGAATGAGTACAGAAAGGATGGGATGTTCACGCAGTCCTCTTGTACTCCTTGAGCGCGATGGTGACCAAACTAAACCAAACCCATATAGAGAATCTGTAAAAGGTCCAACAACGCAAATAATGTGTTATTTTACAATTACCAGTTAGAGGGTTCGAGCCTGCATTACCTGATGATTTCAGTCATGACAGTTTGACTAGAAGATCAGTTAATAAGTACAGAATTATTAAGTGTGACCCTTCTTGCAAACGCGAATACTAACACTAAATTTAACGGCATGAATTCCTGCATGACTTCACAATGTTAAGAGCACTCCGAAGACGTATGTTTTATTTGCAGGTAACCAGTTATCAACCGATCTGCGTAAAGAATGATCTGATCCATGTAAGCGACATTATCAATCCCGCTTCCCGTCCAGTTCACGTTTATCTTGAAGAGAACGAAGCAGTGGACGTAATTGTTGAATACTCACTGATTGATATCAAATGAAGAGAGTACTCATACGCAGTACATGTTTTAGATTTTACTATTAAGAAAACCGTTTGTCGTACACTGCACATCTACGACGCGCTTTTGTATCAGGATGCTGAAATCTTCATTTTAAATATCTATATGAGCGCAAACTGCGTGCTACTGTATAACGTATGCGTTACTGTACGATCTAACATTTTGTTCGCTTTAACTCGTTTCTTCCCTGTATGGCTGCTTTAAAAGTCGCGCTTTTGCATAAACCATACTGATGACCGGTGCGAATGCTTGTTTTATTTTAGAAAATTTACTTAGAACGGCTTTACCTAGTAGCAATATTGCACTTTATTGCTGTAATGAAAACTCGTATGCGTTAAAAAATTGACAAAGATAACAATCTGAATATGGGCATCTCCCTGTCGGATCAAGCATAGATAATTAATTCGGGTCATGTAAAAAGTCTGCTACGTCAGTTCTTGTTGGCACTGGCCATTTGATCATTCTTGATGCGTTAAAAGGGTGGATGAAAATATATAGCATGGTTTAAATGTCGTTTAGATTTGTGATTTGTTTTGTTGTGATTTGAGAGGCGCTCCCGGAAACATATTGCGATAGAATCAGTAGTCGTGTACTTGTACTGTTGAACCCGTTACCACCTACAACTCTCGTCATCACTTTATGTACTTATACTTTAATCGCAAAATTCGCAACACTGACACTTGACGATTCTTGGAGATCAGAAACACGTTTAAAAATTCTAAGGTTATGGAAGGTTCCGGTTGGTGATGAGAGGGGCTGACCGCATTGTAAATGGATTGTACAATTAGGCTTGTTTGCGCGTTGTTCGCCGTTACCTTGGTTCACTCCAGAAGTACACGCCGAAGACCGGTGCCGGTACCAGAAGGTCAAATTCTGATTTGCTCAGTGGCTTCGTAATTGCGAGAGAACCCTGCTAATCAAGATGTTGTACTCAATTTAGGCTGGAGAGATCAGCTCCACGAATCGGTCTTGACACTTCCATCCTTCATCGAGTCGCTAAATGGCGACACCGGTAGTACGAGTAGTGAATCAACGGAAGCACGAAACCCACTGTCAGCCGCTGACGCGCCGCGTCCCGACTTCACTGAAGACTTAAAGGATCCACAGGTCACGGGAATTCTACCACCATCATATTTGTGGCCGAAGTCAGGAAGGGAAACCATTATTCATTATACAGTACCCCAAAGAATTGGTTGGTATTACAGACCTGTCGAAAGGATTGCTAGTTCTGACCTTTGTATTGCAGCTAAATACATATGTTCATGTTAAGCATCAACTATTCGGGTAGCATGAGCAAAAATTATTATAGGTATTTTTTATACTCGCTAATTATTAAACAGCATTAGTATTGCTCACATTTGTATTTGTAATTTTGTGAACGGCGGCAACTAATGGCTTAGGCAGTTAATTTCATTTTCATTATTTCTTGTTATCAAGGCTCCATTTCAGGTTATTAATTGGTTATTGTTTTGCATCTTATCATATTCGGCAAAATTTATTGATCGCAGCGGAAATTATATCGTATCCGCATTTTTTACAGAGAGGTCTCAAGTGGCCAATATTACGGCAGCACTGGAAACAATCCAGGAACAGACTGGTTCTTGCGTTCAGTTTCAGCAAGTGGACGAAATCGGCACTAAACGAAATGCGCTTCGAGAGTACATTGTCTTCAAGCTCGCAAATGACAAGTAAGATTAACAATACGGTATGGATTCTGCAATAACAGCAACGGAAATTTGGTAGTTACGTGTAGCTACAAGTTTGATTAAAGTGACGGTGTTACAGAAATTGTTACACCCATATCGGCCGACGAAATGGCGCTAATCCTATATGGCTAAGCCGCAGCTGTCTTTCTGAGATTGGAATTATCATGCACGAAGTGCTGCACAAGTTGGGTTTGTTCCACGAACACAGCCGACCTGATCGCAGTGATTTTGTAAGTGTTCACTATCAGAACATTTTTCCTAATGTGAGCAATCAGTTCGAAGAGTACCACAATATGGATACCCACAATTTGCCTTACGATGTCGAATCCATTATGCATTATGGACCGCTCAACGGCGCAAAAAACTCAATGAATCCAAGCTTGACACTTCGATCTTATTTCGACGGAGACAAAATTAAAATGGGTCAAAGAGAAGAATTAAGCGAAACAGACGTTAAAAGGGTGTTGCTAATGTATAACTGCAGCACCTTGGATCATCTTGAAGAAGCCTGGATGCTATAGCTAGTACGTTTACCTAATACAAAAGCGCCAAACGTTGTGCGAAAGATTTTTATCTTCGACTTTTCCAGTAAATCTTACTTACTGTAACACTGTATTGGAGAAGAATTTCTTATTTTGTTTCAGTTAAACGCTCGTCAGCGCATTACACTTCTGAACCAGACCCATTTTCGGTGGAGGAAATGAGCGAAGCGCAATGGAACCTGCATAATGCGAGCAAGTACTGCCAGTTTCCGGTGCTTGCCAGTGATGCTTATGCTGCGTCGAAAGCACGAGCGCTGGCTATTAGCTGCGATGCTAATGTAACAAAAAGTCAGTTAACGAAGTTGGTATCACTGTTTCACAAGCGACCGATCAGGCCGATTGGCATCTTTCTGCACGATGACCTAGTTAACATTAAATTCAAGGTCTTCCAGAAAATCTCCGCCCATGTTGTTATTTTTCTTTTGCGGTACTGCATAGCTCGCGATAGAACAAAGGTCCTGCGTGACCTGCAGTTTCAAAGGCTTGTGAGATTTCACTTGGCAAACTGCCACAATATTATCATCATGCGACAAGATTTCTCAGGCAGGAATTTTAATAATTTGAGAATGGTGACCTTTTCCAACACCACCATAGGACAAATGGAACCTTACACGTTTACCGATTTACCCGCGCTGCTAACCATATCACTGGCGTATGCCGCGAATTGGTCGCTAGCGGTCGATGGCTATCAGCATTATCTGGAACGACTGCACTGCACACAGGACTTTTGCTGGTTTCGGAAATGGATGAACAGGAACACCACTTTGTTCCATTCACGACCTCGGCTGGGCGAGATTTACAATTTGAGAAATTCTTGGATCAGTAAACCTGTTTCGAGCCGACTGCTCCATCTACAGTACGACTGCCGCCCTAGCCGGTACAGGGCAATTATCCCATCGCGAAATGACGAAGATCATCCCCTTTTCTCCCTGAACGATCAACTTTCCTGTTAAACATTTAATATTTCATATCCTAACCAAGTGAATGAAATCGTACCTGTAATACGGTGGAGCATCGTTTTCTGTGACCATGAACCGAAGTTTATCGAACGCCGCTGTTGTTGTACAAGTACTTACGTCAACTAACCGTAAAGCCTGACAGAAGTATTCTTTCTCTTTGGCATGCACGCTGAGTCGCTTTTTAGAACAGTTAGACCGCATATATGTACGTACCGCTTAATTTTTTTGTTTTCAAAAATAAGTGTAGTAAAATCATGTACCCAACGAGTCGTATACGGCAATATTGCTGATAAAATGATCGGTGTTTTACTGCTTTGGAATACTGCAGCTGACAGGTCTTGAGGTTTCGCCTCTCTTTTTCTGTATACAATGTAGGTACGCTGCTGTAATGCACGGTCTACATTTTACGAGCGAAAGTTGGGTATTAAATTGCGGAAAATCACGGTTTTAAAACTACGGTCTTATCACGGTTTTTTTAGTTTGATCGGAAAAAAATGTCACAATGCTGATACAAATACTACACTACGAAGGCAACCTGAAGATAACAAATTATTATATTAATAATTATTGTTTTATTACTTATTTTAATTTGTAAGTAGTCCCATAAAAGCTGCGTTGGGCATAACCGCACAGTCTTTTTACTTGTAAGTGCTCGGTATGTATGACGTACTTTAACCTTGACACATGCCCTCCAGCCGTTCCCATAAGCATGTTTCGTCACTTCGTGGACTGATGTAATTTGTCCACGGATATCCGGTACAATAGGGAATAAAATGACGAAATCCTTATAAGGAGCTTTGAAAAAGTATCTGTACTAATGCGCCAGAAACAAGAAATTATACCATCCCTGCAAATGCAACAGGTCGCATCGTTAAATGCAACAAGCAAATGCATCGCGTGACTGGAGATACAGAGCACGCGTTAATTTTGTCAGTGTACTGTAATGTTGATGAAAGTGGAAATACATAGACACACGTACTTTCAGTGGCCCACAATTACTATTTAATTTTAAACAGTCAGATAGTTGCTTTAATTTTTATATAGATGTAGGTACTGTATGTATGTGTAGATTGAAAACCGCAATTTTATAACGGAAAGTAGCATCATTATTAAACCCGTGTAATTGAACCGCTCATGTACTTGTACATATATGCTCTTCAAAATGAATATCTATATTACGCAGTTGAGAAAACGTTTTTTCACAGTGCCATCATCAATATAGTATTAATTTTAATATGTCTATACGAGTGTACTGCATACCTTCGAGCTACCCGTACATGCTGCAGCACAATGAGTAATCGTTGGTTTGTGAGTTGCACGGTCACATAAGCTACAGTATGCATGTGTCAAAAATTGTTACTGCAGGCGCACTTGCTTTTATTTTTCGAGCTATAGATATACAGTACAAAATGACATTTTGACACGACGCTGGTTTTCATGACAAGAAAGTTTTTAATACCTATATTCGTATTTGCACTCTAGTGTAGCGACTCTTACTGATTAGCATAAATGCAGAAATCAGTTATGCATAATTATGTATTCAAATATCTGCACATAAGTGAATTTTTTATAAATGATTATTATATTTCATTTGGCAGTGTTGATTCAGCATTGGTCATATAATTGATGATAACACCTTCTTATAATTAACTTAGTTAATAGTAGCAACCTAGTACTGAATGCATGTGCTGCAGTGGTGTTATCATTTTTCGGTGCATAGTACAATACTACGAGTATACATAATTGTTGATTGCACCTACAATTTGTACATGCCAACGTGTGCGCGATATTATTCATATCATTAAGTTTTTCCTGTCCCGACACTGCTTGACCACAACACCTTGAGCAATTTTTTTGGAAATTGCCGACACTATTCCAGTTATCGAATAGCCAGTTATGGCAAACAGGAATGATGCATGGATTTTATGTTTTACAGCATTAATTACAATGTCTTCCCAGGTAAAGATCGACAAAACACTGCAGCAAGGGCAATCTGGACCGGATGTGCTTGACGCTGTCATCAGTCGAATATCGCGAGTTTTCTCAGACGATAAAAACTATCTTCGCCGCACTGCATGCATGTTGGCACACCACCGCGGGAATCAACAATTCAACAAGGGAAACATATGGCAGGTAAAGTAAACTGAACAGAACTACAGTATATGAGCAGATATCTGTAGAAGTATGTAATCTTTTATGCACAATATATCTAGCTGTGCGAAGCGGCAAGTCGCTATTTAAATATTACTACCGACATGTGAAAAATGGTCTATATTCGGGCAGATTTCGGGCAAGCTACTTGAAGTTACTAAAGGCGCTCATGCATCTCCTATTCTGCAAAATGTATACCTTCAAACTTCCAACAATGAGGAGTCTTTAGGGCCGGAAGTTTCACCAATCGACTGGAGAAGCGTAACTGTGGAAAACCTCAATCTGCCACTTTACTCCGGTCTTGCGGCTCGCATACTGCTAGAACTAGAATTATCCGGCGAACAGTATTACCTTTACGATTCGTACGACAAACAAGCCTTGTACTGGAAGAAATTTTACAACATCCACCTTTTGCCAGAAGAAATAAAGCATCTAGCGATTAATTGCGGTGAACCAAACTGCACCAGTCGGTTGAATTTATGCATAGTTATGGACAGATCAGGAAGTATTAATCAAAACGATTATGACCATTCTCGTCTATTTGTTCGTGATTTGATTAATGTACTCACAATCGGACACGTAAGTGCGGCAGATACATTAAAACAGCCTGTGGACGGAGGATTTCAAAAAGGCCGTCATGGATCCCCTGAAAACACTGAATCCCAAGCGAGAAGGCATAACATGCACGGGAAATGCCATCATGCACTGTG
Organism: Paramacrobiotus metropolitanus; assembly: GCF_019649055.1. Lineage (NCBI taxonomy): Eukaryota > Metazoa > Tardigrada > Eutardigrada > Parachela > Macrobiotidae > Paramacrobiotus > Paramacrobiotus metropolitanus. The sequence continues at coordinate 647,038 of NW_026570246.1, forward strand.
TGGACGCTTTTCAGGCGTACAACTTTCTTCAGTCATCTACCGGCGTTCCAAATTACAACCTGGTGCTGACCGATGGCCACTCCAGTGGTGGCAAACTCTGCCCAGTCCACCTGACCACGGCGATCGGCGCAGCGCAAAAAGCCAATATAACCAACTTAGTTATCGGAGTTGGACCAGATGTCAAGGAGAAAGAGCTGGATGATCTTGCCGGAAAACACGGAAAAGCATTTTCCGTGCTTAATGCCATAGAACTTCATAACAAAATCGAGCAAATATTGCATTCGTCATGTAATGCAGTGCAAAAGGCAGTGGTGGGCGAGGTTATAACCGATAGCATTCTAAAAGGACAAAAACGAATTATTAGGTATTTCATTCTCATTATCTTATTAGTAATTCAGCTTATTATGTAGATTCTGCTACAGTACACTCTTCTACAACCAGTAACGTAACGCTAACAATGAGCTACTGCGTATGTATTATTAATTGTCCTTTGAAAATGTACACATTTGTTGTCCTTGTTCCTTAACATCGCACTCGAGGCGATTTCAGAGACAATGTAATAAGCGCCTTTTTGTACGCGCATTTCATTTGTGCATGACATGAAATCCTGTGATTAATCTGTTCTAGTTTAATTTTTCCTGAGCCCGGTATGGAAATCGCAATAAGCACCGGTATTGGCGCCACAGAAGGCTACTGGGCGTGGGATTTCGAAGAACCGTCTCCCGCTGTCTATGACGGCATTATTTCAAACGGTGTTGGATATATTCCACACAAACAGCATCGTACGCCACGACACACTAAGGAAGACGAAAAGAGCAACTTGTCGAAAGAATCAAGAGTTTTTATCAGTATTGTTGGCTTGGCCGCACAAAACACATACACTTTTCAAGCTAGATCTCGACGTGCACGTATTTGGCTTTCCGTCTGTTATTTTAGCAGTGACAGGAGCTGTACATCGGGTACGTCATCTCTGCAACAATATTTTCAAAAACAGGTTCATCACATTATTTTTGTCTTTATGACGTGGGTGGCAGCTGACATCATAAGATCAAAACTGATAGTATGAGGTACGACTCCGCTGTGTAAAACTGATGCAATATACGTAATATGTAAACAGCGGATAACTGGTCGTGATGTGAAGACGGTGTACAAAATTTTTGAAGTGCACGGAATTTATTAAGAGAGAAGAAATTTCATAATGAATAAAACGATAATATTCTGCCAATCTTGCTGACTTCCTTTCTTATAAAGCAATCTGTCGGTTCATGTCATTGGGAAATTATTTGTATTTTATTAATGCGGACTCATTTAATTTTGCGGTGCGTTGTTAAACATAAGGAGATCCTGAAACATGCTATAATTACATGGTGTCCAACTATCACCGGTATTTTTAGTCTCACCCTAATTAGAAGAGCAGTTTTGCAAATCTAATTAAGTTATTATGTACAAAGTACAATATACAAACGTATAAGTATATCAAACGATTTAAATCGTACTCTATCGTGTGTTAGGAAATATGAAATACGAGACTATAGCACAAGTACAAAGGTAATACAGACCGCTCCTACAAAGTAAAGAATTTTATCTTTGCCGACTTCTCAAGGTCGCGCCGCACCTCTGATGGCTAACAACCGTCTACAGATAATGCTGGCGGCATGTCGTCAATGTCGTCAATTCATTTCTTTGTACTCTGAAAGATACGTTGCGACGTAGCACAATTTATTCGTACAAGGGATACAGTTAGACTTAATTGTTTTTTGAATACGTAATATTCTATACAAGTACCGTATTTGCATTGTTAAAATTCGCATGTACTGTACAATACAGTCTGTACCGTATAGGATAGCGGGTCTTGTATTTTTAGTTGCATATCGCGGTTGGCTAACATGTACATCAAATTGGTTCATAAGATTTAGACTACAGGTACAGTAGTAGCATTTCGGCGGTGATGCAATTAATACTCATTGTCGATGTTAAGGACGTCATCTCATTCTAAGTCTGAAACTGTTATTATCATTCATATCTGGCCGATAAAGCGAGTATTTATGAATCACAATGCATCACCTCAAGCGCCGTGTTCAGCGGCTTGTTCATTACCTGAAATGTGTGGATGACAGTTGTTTATTCCAACTATAGTGTGAACGTTAATTTATTGTTAGTTTTAAACCAAATTTTTTAAAATGAAACAAAATGCTGTCATCCCGTATTTTTGTACGGTTCTTACTCTGTTATATATGTGCTGCAGTTGCTCCAATGCTGCAGTAACCGATCTAACGCTACAGAGAGGTGCATCCGGTGAAAATGTAGTGAAAGCGGTGGTACATAAAATCCTCAAAATTTTTGGTGACGACAAGGATACACTACGTCGAACGGCATGCGCTTTATCGCAGTACGGCGCTGTTCCTGATAGAGGCGGAATATGGCAGGTAATGAGCTGCTATATTAAACGGCATTAAACTGTTAGCTAAGTTATTAAGTAATAAATGTTACGATCAAGTGTTCTAGTTCAACTTGAAGATGTTCTTATGACCCGTTATGAATGCTATAACTCTTACTACTTACTACTGGTACTGAATGGTCCGAACCTATTCCAGGCGGCGTTGATGAACAATATAACTGGCTCAGTCTGCATTAATGCGTATGGACGAGCACCAGTTATTTAACTTTGAAATACATTGTGACACTACATCATTATGATGTAGTCTACGTAAAAATACTTTATGGAATCTTTATTTGAAAAACCTGCTGTATGTAGAGTAAGGCAATAAAATTACCCTTTAATATGAAAATGCTTATTGTATAGTTTGCGCTTAGTGAGTCAATTACAGTAATATTATATATCGTACACATGTATTTCCAAAAAGTGTTATATATTCTCTGGCCATACAGGTATCGGAAGAGATGTTTGAAGCTACCAAAAGGATGACAAAGTACAGTAAAGAAATCCAAAGGCATCTTAATGTAAAGTGGTCAGATATGACTAAAGACCAATTGGATTTGCCGCTCATTTCCGGACTTGCGGTACGTTTAGCTCTTTCTCTGGGAGAGGCCGCTGGTGAAAAGATCCCCGACAGCTATGGAGAGCAGGCCCAATATTGGAAAAAATACTGTAATAGGTTTGCTGATTCCCAAGCGTTAGAAACAGCAATGCGATCATGCCGCGTAAAGCACTGTCCAGCACGCATGGACCTGTGCATTATGATGGATGCGTCTGGAAGTATCGAAGAGTCGAATTTCCAGCGTTCCCGTCAATTTGTTAAAGATATGCTTGACGAGGTGGCAAATGATATGGTACGTTTATGTCTAACAAGTGCGGTCAAATTAATTTTACGTTTAGTAAATTAATTTCAAACTTACAAACGGACTGATTGATTCAATTCAAAAATCTAATGTTTTACTACATTTTTAGGTGCACACGGCTTTAGTGATTTTTTCCAGCTATGTTCAGCCAGTGCTTTCCTTTGACAGCAGAATTTCGGATATTGCAGAAGCTGTAATGAATCCCTTACGAACTCCATATCTGCAAGGCAGCACACATACCTCTTTAGCTGTCGATTATTGCATCGGCCAGTTCGAAACCTTTGTCCAGAGTGCTGTCGGCACCCCGAAGATTAATTTTTTGCTAACTGATGGACAATCGAATGGCCCATACGACAACAGTCTGGCCGAAAGCGCAGCGACAGCCCTTGCGGCCAACATTACGTCCTTTGCTATCGGCGTCGGGAACGACATAAATATGACCGAACTGTTATTAGTGACCGGCAACAGGGAAGATCGTATTCTCACTGTCAACAGTCCGCTAGGATTAGCACGGGATAAAATATTACAACTGGCTCAAACTACTTGCATGATACCGCTCAATCCGCCCTTTGGGAAACGGACTACCGACACGGTGGAAAAGGATCAGAGCCGTATAATCGGGTAAATCAAGCACTGTTACAATTACAACTAGATTATCTACAAATTATTCTTGCATTGTGGTTTTTCGAATGCTCCTTCGTAAAGAATAAAGCTCAACATCCGATATTAATGCCCATGAGTTGAAAATTATCGGGCAGCTTTTTTAAATAGGTTCGGCTCGCTTAATTAATAGCAATACAACGATACAACAAGAATTATTAGCCGTTGATGATATAGTTGACATTCTATTTGTGACCGCATTTGAATTCTTGTTTTCCGAGTTGTCTGAGAATGCTCTTGATATGAACGAAAATTACATAATTACCGTATTGTTCTTTTAGTTTACACCTGCCTGAGCCGGGTTTGGAAATTGCTATTGATGCTTCTGAGGGAAGCGTAGTGGTATATTATGCTTACGATTTCGAAGTCCCATCAGCAGCGGTACATGATGGAAAACTTCCTGGTAACGGAGGATTTGTTCCTCCTAAACCGTCCCACGTCCAGCGCCGGGTGAGAGATACCTCGGCGGCAACCTTCATCCAGTCTGCCATCGATAAGCCAGGGGTTTACATCAGTATCACCGGAATCGAGGAGCGCAACACGTACAGTTTCGTAGCTGAACCACGGCGGGTTCCGCCACTGCCGTGGTGTCTGGAACGTATGAACGACCACAAACCTCGCATTTGGCTCTGCGTAGAGCCGTATAATGATCCAACCAGCGCTGGTGCAGTCTTTCTCCTCAGTCGACGAAGCCTTGATTCCGTGTTTATGTTGATGTTAACACTCCTTATTGTGCATTTGTGAACTAGTCGCTCATCTGTGAATTTGTAATTATGATCTCCTGGCTCTCCAGTCCAACCATGCGTATTTAGCCACTTGTTTTTTGCGTCATTTCGCAAGAAATGAGAAAAACATTAATTGCAACTGTGTCTAAGCTCAAGAAATCACTGTAGGTACAAAGTGGGCCTAATCTTAAAGCTTTAAAAACTTTAAAACTTCAAAACTTTTAAAAACTTTAAAAACTTTTAAACTACCCTCCAAGAAATACACGAACGAAGATGTGACACCAGTAGGTACTTCACTGCAAGTTACAGTGTGAATTGTGACCTTTTCGCGTCGCGCTAATGAAGTGGCATTAATCTGTGTATGGTTAAAAAATTAAAAATACCTACAAGAGTACAAGTAGTATGCGTGCTCACATTACAGATTCACTCAGCTACTTGTATGTTCAAAATCAGTACGAGTATTAGTGGTTTATATTGTACACACCTGCATGATTTATGGGTGGTATCTACTGCAAAAAAATATGAATTACTGAAGGTTTACCAGCTCAAATTGTTTTATCTGCTAAATTTGTTTTAATTTTTGTAGTTGGCATGAATGAATTATGGCAAAACTACGAATCGATTTTCTCGCGCCGAAATACAAGATCAAAAGCAGTAAGCAAGGACTTTTAATGTTGTTGTCAGGTAGAATTTTTGAATGTGCACACAAAATACAACTCTCATTACGTTTAGCTGTGGGTACATAATAATTATTATAGTACCATAAATGTTAAGTATGCCTCCAATTACTGTGTACGTAGTGCTAGAGAAGTACACATGGAACTATTGTACGCTGGTGTAACAACTGGAACACGTGCATCTGTAGCTCTTTTAATCTGATCGTTGTTTTGGTCTTGCGTTTAAAGTGCTTGGCTCATTAATTTACACCGATAAAATGTTACGACAGTTATAAATAAAGGCGCGGATCATAATGAGTATCAGAATTACAGAAATTAACCAGACATCCGCAAAACCAGGAAGTAGAAGGAACATTAACAATTACTGCGAATCATTATTCAGTAATCTATTTGCCTCCAAAACCCATTGCTGAGCCGGACCCAAATCCTCTCCCACTAGTGCCGGAGAAGCCGACGTTGTTTGTATACACTTGACCATTGCCGCCCGGTACCCAGGTGTTGGTGTGACCGACAGCAGTAGGAAATCCACCGTTGACGGAACCGAACGCGTTCCCGTCGGACCGACCACCTCCGTAGGCATTGGAATTGGAAATGGTATTTACTTGATTAACCCCAAAACCGGTAATGGCGTCAGCGAAATTAACGCCTGTAGGCGATTCCTCTGACGGCGAAAGCGGGATACATAGGACGGTAAAGAAGTTTCTGCAACGAATTCTTAATTTAAGTTAAGACGACTATGAGATCGATCGTACATGCAGTCTTTTACCAGTAAAAACAATAGTGTTTATTAAATTAACAGAAGTAAATTAATAGTCTTCCCAAAATAATTTTTATTGAGCGTAGCCTCTAGGATAATAATATTTGCGTACGCCGTGTCACTTACAGTACATTCATATGCAAACATATAAATTCAGACAAAATACAAAAATAACTTATATTAATGACAAAAACTTAACTCCTGAAACTTAAAATAATTTTTCAATGTAAGCAGTAGCAGATGTGCTTAGATTATAAGAGCTGATTTTGCTTGCCGCTTTTACCTGCGAATGATAAGGATGATATCGCAAGGAGGAAAAAGCCGGCGATTATCTGCATGGCGCAAAATAAATTTGCAATATCCGATCACAGATCAAACAAACCAGAGGTCACTTTACGATTACTACTCGATAGACTAGATATGTATATGGCCTTCCTAATGACGTGTTTCGTAGGTTTTTGAACCTCCGTAATCAAGGACCTTGTAACACTTAAATAGGCTTTTAAAAGCTGTGCGTGCGTATGTTGATGCGAGATGCGAAGTAAATACTTTTGTCAACGTTCTTATATTTTGTAGAAAGTGAATACGCACGGCATGGATTTCGCTAATTGCAAACGCTGAGATCTTGTTAGCCTGAGGGTAAATAAGTCGGAAAAGGAACTTTCTTAATAACATTATGCACTCTATCAGGTGTTTCGCTGCAATGGAAGTCAATAAATTTACGGACATTCGCGTAAAACTGAATATTTTACGCCGATTGTGAGAAGTGGCGACAGTCATTACATATGCAACCGGAAACCAGCCAGTTACGGTTTTAGTCGTGGTTATACTAATGTCACAGACACGCGAGTGACGAAACGGATTCATTGGTATAACCAATTCGCCGGTTGGTGATCCTTATTAATAATGATCAGAATAATATTATGAAAAACTACTTTGCTTTTCGGTATTTTGTTGCAGTTCTGAGACACGTCGGTAACCGTTAACCTTGTTGTACTGTCGGGCTTGTCAAATGAATAATTCTCTGTACGACATCGAATTAAATCTGATGCGTGCGTTTTAAACGTTTCGCTCGAAGTTTGATACTGCGAAATGGTTTAATGTGTAAAACTTTACATAGTAAAAAATTTTAACGTGATTTAATAGGAAGCGTGCAAATAGGAAGCGCTCAGCGTTGCAGTATAAAAATATTTATTTTGGGATTTTTATTTGAACACTTTGTGTGGTTCGAAGGTTCCGTTACGCTCCTTTACGGGGTCCTGCGTAAATAAAACCAGCTGGTAAGTTACTTACCCTATTAGATTATCCAAATGCGCTGAAATACCTCAATCGGTTCCAGGGTTATACCGTATTAAATTCAAACACTCGTATCGCGACTCGCGAGCAGAGCGTAGAATATTTCATTCTATTTTGAATAAAAGAAACCACCTTTTTTTAATACGCGTACTCGTTGTTCATGAATACGAGTACGTCAATACCACGTCCTGCTCAGCTACAATGCACAGTTCCGGTGGGAAACGCCAAATCCGAGCTCACGTTTTTAAAACACTATTCAAAGATGCAGTAACATTTAAAGAAAACGCCACAACTCAAACGCCACAGCCCTTCAAACAAAAGGCAGAATTCTTCGCTCTTATTTAATTAATACTACTCTGTAAAATCCATCAAGCCATCGACAAACCACCAAGTTATAAAAAAATTACCGGAATCCGAATACAATCTCGCACATATCTGAACTTCACGAAGCTGCAGTAGAACTTATCAATCAAATGACAAATCCTTTCACTTCTTTTTCACCAATTTTTTTTGTTTCATGCCCATGCCGATATCGACACATTCCAGCTCCACCAGTCCCTGTTGATCCAGTATCGCTTTAGGTAGTGCGATGCCTTCGCCAAGTGTTTTTGGTATCACAGTAATAACGTACTCGTCAATCAGTCCATGGTCGTAGAAAACCTCAATCACTTTTACACCACCCACCAGCCAGACTGTTCTCATACCATCTTTTTCCAAGCGCGTCATTAAATCGGGAGCGCGAAGCGACGTAAACTCGACATGGGCGTCAGGCGACTGTGTGGGCTTGGGAAGTTCGCGCTGATGTGTGAGCACGAAGGATTTTTTCCCGGGATACGGCCACGGTCCGAACGTTAGGATTTGTTCGTACGTGGTGCGGCCCATCACCAGCGCATCCACGGATGCGTAGAAGTCTTTGTAACCGAAATCCTCGGCTGCGCCATCTTCTGGGGGAGGAGGCAACCAGTCTACTCCGCCATTCTTATCGGCTATGAAACCATCTTTGCTGGTCGCAATATACAGAATCACTTTTGGCACCATCGTTTCACGCTACGTGCTGCAATAAAACCAGGAACAAATAATTAACGGCTAACACTAGCAATAACTGTAGTCTGTATTAAAAGAGTAGAGAAATACTTAAAAATTAATAGGCACGACAGATTCTTCACGTGTAACATTTCAGTTTCCAGTTTCCCCAGAGTTTGGATCGCATTTCGCATTTCGTTTGGATCGCATTGAGTTTGCCGTGTTTGCTTCGAAGTTCGAAGTGCGGTAGCTGGCTCATGATCAGCTGGTTGTGCAGTAGCCTACCTTTACTGGGGCGCGGCTACTTCAATAACCTCGTACTTATCAACTTTTTGGCTCGCTGTGCTCACTATTGTGCTGACTGCTGACGTTGACTCGTAAATAAATCCCAATACAATAGATAAATTTTGATTATTTCTCACCAATAAAGTGTAACTGCAACAACCCATAATAACGACAGAAAAGTAAATCGCGCTCCGATTGAAATCTTCAGGCTAACGAACGTTGTAAATGGCTTTTGGTGTATTGACTGAATCCGCCGGGCGCTGGCATAGCTTTACGTAATAAAAATGGTAGCTACTGTACAAGTACGAGTGGACACTGGTCAATCACAACGTTAGCATCGTTGCGTAATGCCCGATAGTTTTAATATTTAATCCACAGAAACAAAAACAATAACATATTGTACGTTCATAATTCGCGCCCATAAGATGTCAGTATAAGCGTTGCAAAACAAAAGCGAGCTGTGTTTCATTGTGTCTCAGTTGTACACTAATTTTTGGATGCATATATAGATATGCACACAAACACTGGATTAACTCTAATAAAGTGTCTAGAAATAAGTTATCGTCTATAGTAATAGCCTCCCCATCTTCCATAGTTGTTCCCGTAATTACTATTGCTCATCGCTGCTCCAAAGGCATTGGCTCCTAATCCGGACGCACCAGACCAGTTATTTGCATAACCACTGGAACCCCATGGATTTGAGTTGGTGTAGGCCGTATTTCTTGTTGCGGCATTGCCCCAAAGCGCGGAAGCACCACCAAGCGCATTTGCGTTGCTTCCTCCCCAGTTGTTGCCATAATTACCACCATAATAACCACCTCCGAACCCTATTAAATCCATAATAAATTATGAAAAATGTCGATGTATCATGAATGCAGAAAGACTTCGCGCCAAAAGAAATTGCATCTACGTCGGGTATTAAGCGCACTAACGGTAAGTACAGTGTTATAACTTGTAACAACAACCGTTGCAATGCTTACCTCCAAATCCTCCGAAATTATTGCCGTACCAGGCAAACGCTTGTGCAACTAAGCAGAGTACAACGACTACCGTGCGGAAGAACATTTTCGTATTATGAAAAAATGTTGAAAAAATTTTTAAGACAAAGGTAACGTATTTGGTTTGTTTTGCCCCAAACTGATAAGATGGACTGAAGCTGCTGTATCGATTTAATCTGCTGCCAACTCTCGTCTTTATATGCCTTCCAAGTCTAAAAGTCTGCAGTGTTAAAGTCACACCGGCTACGTTTTGCTTCTAGATATCCGGTGGGTGGTCATTAATTAAGTCATTATCATAATGGATTATTTTTTTGCGGTATAGGGGCGATATCGGTATAATAATTTCGTATGCACATCGGACGCGTTTCGCAAAACCCACCGAACAACATTCTACGAACACTACCGGTTTGTATATAAAAAATGGCTCATTTATTCCACGTGTTTGACTGAACAGAAGCAGATATCATAAGAACTCGATGACCTTGTAAGTTTTTGGCAAAGGATAGCTATTAGGAATTTTTAGCCAATATATGTAAGTGTGTGCACAAAAACTGATTTACAACTTTAATTTAATTTCTGTACGAGGACAACAACTTAACTTATAAAGAGAGCAGCATGTATTATGACCTGGTGATCTGATGCCAGAATTTACAGAACAGGCACGTAATTTAAATTTTGCTGAATTTAACGGAATAGCATGACAGTCTGAGAACCGTATATAACACGCTAGTGCTGATGACCGTTGAATAAGTGTACAAAGTTTCCTAGCATTATTCTCATAAAACTGCCACACTGCTGGCGAGTGACTGGATGAGTTTCGGGCAACACCATTAAGGATTTCGCTTGCTTCCGGTATCGCTGGTTTTTGTACTGATGTTTAAAATAAATAAGAGTGCATGCATACGATGTTATACGTGTAGCGTCAGACAGACGTTGTAAACTTCTAGTAGCCTATGACTTGTGGTTAGTTTTTACGCACTCCCGGTGTAAGTTTAATTCATATTCATACAAATACCGCACAGGTTGCCGCTGCAAGTACGGACACAGTAATGCTATGCACACCGGGCAGCATGACTAAGGCAGAAAAAAGCTAATCCACATAAAAGAATTTATGATTGATAGACGATTCTATTTTGTCCACTAAAGAAGAGCGTCTGAGTATTCTACCCAATGGCATAAAAACATCAAAATATTATATAATGAAACCAGTAACGCTTTGTCCGCAGCGAAGTTCAACCTGGTTTTGTTTGTCAGGTGTGCTAGGGACGTTTTCGAAACCGCCGTGTCTGTGAGTTTTACATGGCAATATTAGCAACGTCGACCATGATACACCACAAAAAGTTTTGGTACTTTTTTACTGTGATAATATGCGTACAGTGTTTTAATAATATCGTTACGGCAAAGGATACATTTTTCGATGACAATGACGACGACGATCATGACAGTTTCTTCGGCCGCAGTGGCAACGATGATGCTTTCCTTAGTTCACCGAGTCCTGTTTTTCAGCCGAATACTAACTTATTTAGTCAACCATTTTTTAATCAGCCTTTTGGGCAGTCGTTTCAAAATCCCTTCGGCTCATTTTCTTTTAAACCATCTTTTTCATTTTCGCCGGCTCCAGCAGCAGCGACATCCTTTTCCAGTGCCGGTACGAACAGTATGGAGGCAATGACGTTCCCACCATTCACTCCTATGGGAACCATGCAGTTTCCATCGATGCCTAGTCCACAGCCCAGTGGCTCCGGTAAAAAATTTGGCTCAAAACAATTGACAACTAATGCACCTGTAACTGGCCAGAATTTCCCAACGTTTCCAACTATCGAAATGCCAAATAGTAATGTTTTTTCTTTATCACCTTCGCCACCGGCAAAGTTTTCCACGTTTCCGGCGCCTGCTCCCATGTCCATCAGTTTCCCCTCTGTTAACTGGAATACAAATACATTTAACCAAAATTTACAGGATCAAATAAATGAAATGTTCCAAAAGAATGCCTGGGTTGTTCCGCAGAATTTCGTGCAAAATAAAATGAACGAAGCAGCGATGAAGTCCAACACGCAATTCGGAACATTTCCAAGCCAAGGCATGACTGCTAATTCCTTTCCCCAATTATCGTTTGGATCAACAGGGAGCATGAGCAATATGTTTGCCGGTACGCAACCGGGTTCTTTGGATATCGCCAAAAATGCATTTACACTGGAAGAGTTCGGAAAATCTGTGGCCAAACAGTAAGCCTAGTTGCAGCTCGCTACTTACTTTGTGCTTTATTTATTTTAATTAATTTCATAGTGAAGAAGTGGCGAATCACAATTGCGTCTTTAATATATATAGTTCTGTGTAATAAACGCATACAATGCGTTCCAGGTTGAATTTTAATAAATCCACCGCTACGGTTGCCCTTCCGCTGGTTACTGTGGCTCCGGCTCCTCCGAGCTCGGAAATTACAGCAGTACAACGACCAGTACCGGCACCAGCCGGAAGCTTTGTTTTCCCGAGCTCGCGTCCGCCCAGCACACGGCCAACAACCACTTTCACTGAAACCACGGAGCCGTCGGAGGCGCCACAATTTCAAGTGTTTACTACGACAACTCCACAATTCGTTATTGTGCGAAAGACTACTACAACGACACCGTTACCAAGCAGTTCTAAAGTACCGGATTGTGTCGTCCAAGAACAGTAAACAATTTAATTTTTTCTCGTTCACGTCTAAATGTCTAATACCGGATATATGCATATAAAGGATATATTTAGGTATAATGCAATTTTAAAAACATTTCTATCGAATTTTTATTTTAGGCCGGTTATTCCTTTAAAGGACTTTTTAAATCCCAACGTCCAACCTGCTTGTGCTCGGAATAAATATCGCACGCACACCGGAGAATGCAACAATATCGCGTTTCCAAGTCGCGGCAAAGAATCAACCGTCTTTATTCGTTTGCTGGCACCAGATTATGCTGACGGTACGTACACTGCCCTAGCCTGCGTTCATTGTTAAACATTTTTAAAACTCTTCTTAAAGCCGGAAATCCTAAGTATGAGAATTAAAATGTTTTCCTATTCAAAAAGGTATCTCGGAGCCACGAAAAAATTCCCTCAATCAGCCTCTGCCAAGTGCGAGATTCGTCAGCTCATCGCTGATTGGGTCCACACAGCATTTAGCGCCAACCTGGACAAACATGGTACAATGCTTTACGTTAGCACTAAATTAATTAATAATAATAATTCGAAATATTTTATTAATTAGTTGTAAAGCTATTTTTATCATAAAGTACATATACATTTACGTATAAATTTTATATAGTACCATAATAATATTAAACTGACAATAGTTGGTTTAATAATAATATTATGATGATACATATAGAAAGTACATAATTCAACTGCGTCATGACTGAATACGTACGTACTGTATCTTCAACATGGTCTATAATGGAAGTGTCTGTAAAGTGCAGCAAAGTGTGAACTGGAATAAAATTAAACCGAGAAACTTGGAATAACAATACTGTATCAATGTACCACAATTAAACTTGAATAATATTAAAAGTGTTTTTGTCTTTTCAGTTTATGCAGTTTGGCCAGTTCTTGGTAAGTCAAACAGCCTGGCTTTCCTAAAACACAACAAGTCCTATAATATGAGCAACTTGGAATTCAGGTTTACTGAATTTTTTCAGGACCATGACTTGACGGTGGGAAGACTTTTTTCTCTATGGCACGTGTGCATTGTTAATGGAACCGGTTTGATTTGCATTATTTAGCAAACTCCACGTGCCCAGTTAAGTGCTGATGCACCGCAATGCTGCGGCACAGCCAATCCCCATCCGCAATGTCTCCGTAAGGCGACAGCAATATTCCCAAGAATCAACAAGCATTTCCGGTTATGTGTTTATTTAATTTCTGCTTGCAGCCATTACCATTCCCAACAATGATCCGTTTTATTCTCAGTGAGTAAGAGGTTTCTTAACGTGAAGACAGAATTACAGCCAATACAATTTTCCTCTTAAGGAAAACAGAGCCATTATTTTACGCTGCGGCACATTTTGAATAGGTTCGGACAGACATGCATGGAATTTGTGCGAAGCTTACCGGGTATTAGACCTGGATGCCGGTTAGGTCCGCGTGAACAGGTCTGCAGAAATATTCAGTTTATGTTAGCTTTCCCTATTCGGCAAATACGTTTTCTGTTGTAGATAAATCAGCTCAGCGCTTTCATTGACGGAAGTCAAAGTATGCTGACTCTTATGTGTAACATAATATTTTATAATTGACGCTCTACTTTTGTAGTTTACGGAACAAAGGATTCGACTGTCAATACTATCAGGTTATTTTCTGGAGGTAAGCTATGCAGGAGGTCATTCTCTGGAGGACTACCACAATAAGCTATCAAACGTTGTCATAATTATAATTACTGGTGATTTCAAGCATACACAGCTTTATTCTTAATGGATTTACTGTATGTACTTTGTATAACTGATTTCATGATGCAAGCAGCTATCATTATACGCAACCATTATACCATTATACAACCAATACTTGGTACTTTTAAAGGTCAATTAAAATCCGTGACTCCGTTTCCCAATAGTCCACATTACACGGTTTTACCGGCGGATCCGTCAAACTCGGCCTGTGTGGATGCCGCTAATGGACGCCCCTGTTTTAAAGCGGGTACGCAAACTTTTAGAATAAGCTTGCAGTGAAAAAAACACGTTAAGAAATGTTTAACAATGATAAAAACTGGATACATTTAACTAACACACCTTTGTAATAACAACCAATACGAGTACAATACTAGCGCCTTTTCACAAATTTAATTAAGTTTAAATTTGAGCTAGTCGATTATTTTTGATGCTGTACGATTTCTCGGTTTCAGGTGATGACAGATGCAACGTACAGGTAAGCATACAGCCCATTGCATCCTCAAAATAATTTTTAAAGTCGTCATTGTCGTCAAAAGAATTTTGAAGTTCAGATAGTGAAAATAATTATCTAGTAGTGAATAAGCAAGAAAACGCCATATATTTAAGATAAGTCGTATTATTGATCACATCATAATAATTAGGCACAGGCAGCACTAGAAAGTGGGACAACTTGAACATTTTACATGAACTGGAATAACTTGACCTTTCTTTGCAATTTGCAGCTTGGTTTACAAACATTGCACACGGTATTTATGCGACATCATAACCAGTTAGCAACGACACTTCAACAATTGAATCCCGGCTGGAATGATGAAACTTTGTATCAAGAAGCCCGCGCAATAGTTGCAGCACAACTCCAACATATCACGTATACTGTGAGTACGGATTACCAGTCAAAGTGGAATAAGTGACACGAAATAAAACTACTGTTCGATGCATATATAAAAACATGTATAAAAACAAATATAAAGATGCACATATAAAAACGAACGGCAGAAGGACAACTGAACTGACCTTTCAGGAATGGCTGCCACTGCTCCTCGGAGAAGAAATGATGGACCGAGTTGGACTGCGTCCGCAGGCGTTTGGGCGATTCTCAGGATATAATATTTCTATACATCCCGGTAAACAAAAATTTTCAGTCCCTGCTGGCCAATTAAACGGTGTATTTTGCAACAATATTTACAACCGACCACTGTTGCACTTCTTGAATTTAGCATTTTCCGCGCGTATTTTGCAGGTCTGATCAATTCGTTTGCGGCAGCCGCTTTCCGCGTCGGACACGCCATGGTCCCATCGAAATTCAATCGTCTCAACCCAGATTTCAGCACAAAGAAGTCCGAGCGTGTACAAGATACGTTCTTTAAATCGGCTTTCCTTTATGAACAAAATTCCGTCGACGAAATGGTCCGTGGACTGGCGACGCAGCAAGGAAAGGTCATCGAGAATACCGTGGTCACCGACGTGTCACAGCAGTTGTTTTCCACCAATCCTACGGGCTCGTTTGGATTGGATTTGGTAGCCATGAATGTGCAGCGGGGACGTGATCATGGTTTACCGGGCTACATGAAATTCCGTAAGCTGTGCGGACTGCCCACAGCGTCCAATTTTAATGACCTCAAGACCCTCAACATATTACCGGAAGATATGGCCAATCGGCTGGCAAGCGTGTATAAGTATGGCCCTTTCCACCGATACTTATAAATTTATCCGCATATACATTGAGAAGTCAGTTTGTTTATTTTCGTGTGTAGGTCTGTTGATGATATTGATCTCTATATTGGCGGTATTTCGGAATTCCACAATGGGGATGCTTTTATTGGTCCGACTTTTAGTTGTATTATTTCGGAACAATTTTGGCGGCTGCGGGTAGCCGACAGGTTCTGGTATGAAGGAAATTTACCCTTCGCTCACACTCTTTCCGACGGTATGTGTCGAAGGATGTAGTCTGAATATAATATTATTTTGAGCTTTAATTTGATACTTTACTGTCCTTAAATAATTTTATTCGTAAATAATAAATGGCTGAAAAATGACTTATTCATAACCCGTAGCTAAAATTTAAATACAGAGAGATACGTTAGTTATTTCAGCCGGTAGACGTTTTCGTGCGAGTACTGAGTATAAGAAGGCCTACTTTACAGCTCAACTAGCCGAAATTAGGAAGATTTCTTTGTCGCGGATATTGTGCAATGCAGTTCCCGGAATACAGTCAATACAACCGAAAGTGTTTTTGACCGTTTCCAATACGTAAGTTTTGCTTTTCCTGGTTAAATATTGCGGTTGTATCATTTTGTCGGTGTACTGATAGTATAATTGCCAGTGACAAGAGCAAATATGATTCTGTTGCGTGATATATGCGGCTACAAAGAACTGATTTTAAACACCGCCATTTACTTTTTGCAGAAATCAAAGGATACCATGCGATAACATTGACGATTTTTCGTTGCAACCGTGGGCGGGGATTTAGTTGACTGTTAGCATCAGCGCAAGCATTTTCTGGTATTGTTTTTGCTCAGTCATAATGTAATCTTGAAGGACAATTAAGTTAGGTCATCAACAAGTTGATCGATGCTATGAGAAGCTCCACTGTTGGATGTTGATCATCGATTAAAATTTTTTATGTCGAAATAAACCAAAAATTTGCAGTTCAGAGTAATGAATAAAACTCGATATTACCGGTGTTTGATCCAGACTTTGCTGACCACTATTACAGTTTGAACGCAGAATAACTACGAGCAACAAGATGCGGAAAAATCGAAAATAATAACTCAAAATAAAGTTGGAACCCACATGACAATATCAAGCCACCAATTTTCTCACAGCCAGGTGTGTACGAGGATACTTAATGGGTGTCAAATTGTATAATATAGTATTAACAGGATATCAATATCAATTTGGCATATTAAGTAGCAGAGATCCACTTTCCGTTATTTAATGTATGAGGAGTAAAGGACAATGTCGCACTTCTTAGAATCTGTACACTGTTCGAAAACAAAATATGTTTGAATAAAAACAAATTATTATGTGCAATACCGAAACACATTTCTAGACATTCTGAAACCATTTAATTAACAATGACACTAGTTAGTAATGCGTACATAAAAGTATTCTGCAAACTATAACAAAAGTACGATGCAAGAGAAGCAACAAATGTCAATAACAATAATTAATAATATTGTACGAGTAATTATATAGATATTGGGCGTGCGTACTTTGCTCATGTAACATCCACGCCGGTCACAATAAAAATCACCACAAACCACAAGGAACTGCAATTATAGGAGTAAAAGACGCGGAGAAGCATGTAAATTATCGAAAAATGTAATTAGATAAGATTATTGCTTTTGAAGTGCATTCATCTTGGCTTGCCGCGGGTCCTCCGGTGCGACCACCCACGGGAACGGAATGTCTATTTCTGGGTGCTTTATATTCAAATCCAAATTGTCTACCGTCTTCACGGCTGCTTTCAGATACAGCCCGTTTTTGCTTCCGTACACTTTTTCCGCCGAACGCAGCGTGTGTATGACTTTCACCAAATGGGAATCCTCCGACAATTTGGTGTTAATCGCACGATCCACCACATATTCCCACGTCTTCGTAGCGTCCAGCTGGTAATCATCAATCAACTTCTCGTTGATTTCCGGTCGCCGTTGATTAACATACAGAACGCCGGCAAAGTAGAAAAACTGCAGCAGCAGATGTTCGGCGATCTTGGGATCTTTCAGATATGGAAAGGTCACCCGAACGGCATGCATTGCCGTCAGTAAGTGCAAGAGGAAGAAATCGAAGACAATTTCATTGGGACGATGTGTCGCGCCGTAAATATAAAGTGATACATCGAACAAATCCTCGATCGTCTTCTCCAGCGTGCTGTTCATCTTCCACTGGTTGAAATGTTGCAGAATGCGATCGTTGCACATTTTCACGCAGTTCTCTATATTATCAATGTCCGATTTTTCGAATATCGGCAGCCGATTATCCGCACGCATGCCTGTAAAAACCTCCATCGGCGATTTCGTACCCGCTTGCGGGCGTTGCAGCTTGTCGACAGTATCGTGCAGACTATCGTAGCACACCGCGGCTTGTGTCAGTGCTTCCACCGCGACCAGTCTGCTGTCTAATTCCAGCGCGTATCCGATGTGAATCAGCGGATGCACCACACCGCCAATCACTCCGTTGATCAATGGATGAGGTTCGTTTTCCAACAGAATTTGGAGAAATTTCTCCCGCCAGTTTTCCGCCGGCAACTCCTGTTCAAAGTAATCTTTATAGGCCTTGCAAAATTGGCGATCGCCCAGGATACTGCGCCAGTTGGCGCGCGTGATGGTGTGCGGCGACGGCACATCGGGATCGGATGATTCCACCATAGCGTGGTGATAGATCTCCTCGATGCGTTTGTCATTTTCTCCCAGAAAATACAACGCTCCCAGATGATGGGCTGTATGATTGTGGAAACGTAGTTCATTGAAGAGAAGGGACGAGGTGTCGAAGGAGAGCTTCAGCAGCTTATTGACGACGGTACTGGCACGGCTCATGGTGAGAATTGAGAATTAAATCAAAATGATTAAATGACCGCTCGGACTGCCGTAACTGAAAGAAATCTGGATCTTATGACAATTAAAATTTAAAGTGCTATGGAATTCTAACAGTTTTTGCGAAATGCAAATGTGAACTGCAAATTTCTAACACGGCTGCTTAAGTACGAGTATACATCCAGTGTAGATCCAGGTCTTTCTGCGTAGGTAGTAGGTACGAGTAGCTCATATCACACTTTGTTTGTTTTGGCTTTTCACAGAGTAATGGATTGGATTGCATAATCAGCAGCTGATTGGTTGATCGCATTTACCCTTGTGATATGGAAGTGCTTGCGCAGAGGTTTACTTTGATATTTTTTCCTTGCAGTGTGCCTGGTTCAACTATAGTTCTATAGAATACTGATTCGCGGTAAAATGTTAGCATTCTGTGATAAAGCGAGATAACTTATGTGCGGTTTGTGATTTTATCGTTGTTTTCGTCTTCTTATCGATGTCCTCATAGACAGCGATGAACTACTTTCACGGTTAATCAATAATGAAAAACAGAGGTCTGACTGATAAAACTTTTAACTTTTCCGTCGGTTTATCATTCGTAAGTTCATAACGAATCAAAGACGAGTTAGACAAACATCGCAGAATGTGCGGCAAAACACCGACTATGTCGGCTTAACAATTTACAAAATAAAATAAAGTAAACACAAAAGAAAAACTTCACACCGCGTCAGCATTTCCCGACAAAATGTGGAGAAAATTTCGCTTCTGCAGTCGTGTTTTCCACTTCCCGTTTTTCTCGTCATTTTCGGTTGAATTCTCCGATAAAATCCTTGCAGCGATCTGCTGTAACGTCGTATCGGTTTCTTTTGAAAATGTCATAATCTCCATAAATGCATCGGTCTGGCCGTATCCGGCGCATTCGTACAGAATCCATGCAATCCACTGATCATCGGTCAAATTCGTGGCACTATTTCCCATCAAGTTTCGACTAGCAATCTCAAACAGACCCGCTAATCCAAGATCAGAGAAATATAAATGCTGCTGTTGCAAGAGCTTTTTCATCGTCTGGTGTCCATTCGCCGGGCGCGACATCAACCGGTCAATCTGATTCAGTACACCACCGTTAAAATTCATCAAGAACAACCGCACATCGTGATTTTTTCGAAGTCCGCTTGGCGGATAAACGGCCAGTCCTCCGTTATTCAACAGCTTTTTCATTTGAACCCAGTTATCTTTTCCTGTGAATGTCAGCCATGAATCACCAGACGCCACCGATACGCTCCGGAGGCTGGAGATTTCCGGTAATACGCACGGTGTCATGAGTAGATTCTTCATGGAGACAATGTTTTTGGATGAGTCTTTCATCTCCACGCGCACGGCAACCTCGACCGGCTGACCACCATAAACACTGCGCGTCATCATCAAGCGATTCTCCACGGCTAGCACGTACAAATGCCGGAATGCCTGTAGATGGTACCGATTGTCCGATTGATTCTTAGGCCACATCGGATAGAATGCCAAAAGCATGGCCGCAATGGCTTCGTTCGATGTGCCCAAAGTGTACATGCCGCAGCCGAGGAACAACAAACCGATCGCCATATGAACACCCATTTGGTGACCGTATGTAATGGGTGATCGCGGTCCACCGCTCCTCCCATGAAGGTATCTAACAATATAAAATATGAACTATCAGACACCCGCATTTTTCACTATTCCATATTTGTCATACTCATGAAGCGAGTGACTAACAATTACTGCACTCGACACGAATTTTACAACCTTTTACTAGAATACTTACAAAATTTACAGGCTACTGGCATACCTAAGCAAACGAAACACTTCCAGATCTCCCGTCCCTGCCATAACGCTGGCCAAGGCCACAACAATCGTGGTCAGACAGGTCTGCATCAAACTCTGACTACACTGTCGTGCTAAATTATTATCCTCCGACCACTTAATCATCATAAGCGCCGTTGTCATGAAAATCGTCTTGGTCTTTTCCGACGCCGTTCCCGCATACTTCAATCCCAACGACATACAACTGCCCGCTAGAATGAAGAAGTAGGCCTGTGTAATACTGACCACATCCAGTCCCTGCGCTTCCATATCGGTGGTGCTTAAAAAGACATTCTTCAAAATCCACGGTGGGAAGTTGCTGCTAATCCATTTTTCACTGTTCTCCACTGACTCCCACATTATCAGAGAACGGGCTACGATACGGAGCAACAGAAAATCCGGTCGAATTTCATCTAGTTCCTGCAGAGTCTGCGGCATGGCCATCCAATCGGCTATATCGCGCCGTTCAGTTTTCAGATATATCATTGCCAAGGCCAGAATGGCACCAGGTGCGGTAATGTGGATATTAATTGACTGTTCGTCTTCTCGCCGTTGAGTTGAAAATGTTGAGGACTGGTATACTTCAGGGCGTTTGAACTGGGTGCTGCATTTTCCATGCAAACCGCCGATCTGCAAAAAGTATTCACATTTACGAATTTTTAAAAAAATCCATTTTTAAAATATCAGCAAAATAGTAAACATAATAGTACATAATCGTTAAAGATTAATCACGAAAATTTCTAGATTCTTTCAAACTTTCCAAAGGTGTGACAAAACAAAATTCCATTCACAGCTACCATAATTTTTAAAAAAATATGAAGAAGGTTTATGAAAATGCGAAGGCTTAGCAAATCAAAGTTAATTCTTTCCGTTACCTAAACGGCATTATCAACCACAACTATCAATTACACACCATATAAGTTCTTAGACGCTGCGGTATTTCTAAATCAGCCAGGCCGAGAGCGCTCTCGTTTCCCAGACCGAGCAACACGAATCCCAGCCCAGCTGCAGCAGCTAATGACGCTGATTCCCGCTCGCTGCTCGCCGGCTGCGATACTCCATCGGTTTCAGGTGGTGGTCCTGTCCAAATTTCTTCCAAAAGCCGTTCACTGATAAAACGATTAGCCGATGCTTTGTACAGCAAGCCAAGAGAAAGAAGTGATGCCACATAGATATTTTGTGGTATCAACAATTCCACATTTGGATCTTCAATAAGCGATACAATATGCAGACTGATCATTCGGAAGTAGCGCTTATCCTGAGTGCCTCTGTTGACACACGCCATCCCTAGAATAACAGCAATGCTGACGGAGTCTTCTAAACGAACCAGCATATTATGCAGGTCCATTGGATCGGTTCTGATATCGACAGCGCCGTTCAGGGCCATGCCAAGAAAGATTCCCGCATAATCCACTGATTCCCGTTTGGTATACTGAGCCGCATTAAATGCCAACCAATGATGGTCAAACCGGATGGCATCTTGATCGTAACAGCGTAAGCGTAGTCCGGTGGCAACACCTTGAAGCAAATCAAATGTAATCCAACCGCTAAAAGCCAATACAATATACCTGGTATTCACAGATTATTATAAAATGTTTTCTTACCACACAAGACTCTCAGCTAGCTGGTTGCTTTCCCGTTAACTTTTTTAATTTCGTGGATGTTAATTTAGCGAAGAGTTTAAGATAATCAATCCTAATCAGTTTAACACCGCATAATTTTAAATGCTCCAACGTTTTTCTTATCTTACCATTATGAAAACGAGGCCAGAAATCATATCCAGTCGTAAATTCTTCGGGTTTAAGAGAAATCTTTCGTCCTGTCCCTCGTTCAACACCAGAAAACACCATTTCCGGTGCACTTAATTTTTCTGTAGCATAAGCATATTCCGTACGAAGGCACAGCATTCCTCGGGCGACCGGCAATGACAAAATCCTTGGTAGCAAACTTTTCAGCCACGTCTGCTGTGCCGTCCGAAAATCCACCTCATTAGCAGAATGCATGGCGTTCAGCGGTACAATTACGGGCTCCGAAGTAGTCAACAACTTTTCCGCTTCTCTCAATCGCGCATCACCAGCAAACCGTTTGGTAATCAGATTATGAGGCAACGGTGTCGTCCGCTTGCGGAATGCATCGTGGCTATCAGATTTACTGAGCACCTTCCGTTGAACTTCGCTCACGCAGAAGTCACGTAAACCTTTTCCGGTTACGGCTTGCCTGCATAGTAGGGCATCTTCTCGTCTGGCCATCTCGAAAAGACGATCGGGTGTCAATTCAAACGGGACTTCTTCGCACATCTGGGCAAAACGGTGCTGCAGAGCGGTTCGAAGTGAATGCGGCAATAAAGAAAACATTTCTGATGAAAGATAATTCCGCTCCAGTATCTGCACGATACGATCGGATGCATCTTTGGTATGGCTCGACATGTTGGAGACAAGAAGTACGATGTCTTTAGCAATCGGGTTCACTCCTTGCATTATTGGATACCTACAACATGTGAACGCTGTAGTTGTCAACATTACTTCCCGACAAAAAAACCGCAATACGCCAATATTCCCCTTCACATGTTTTGCTAAATTTCGTACCTTACTGTTAAAAGCGCTGACTGAGTTTACTAGCTGTAAGTCAATGTATCAAGTATTGACAAAAACTCTCCATCAAATGTTTACTTTCACCGTACTTCTGCGGCCGCTTTCGGAGCATCCCTTCCAGAGAGGCGAACAAATCGGGCGGATTATCGGGTAAAATTTTTTCCGAGACAGCATTTCCAACCAGTTCCACTTTCACACTTCCAGATTTCTCCTGATCAGTGTTCAGCAAAGCTTGATAAAATTCCACATACCGAGGTAGTTCAAGAAGTTTGGCCAGTAAAAGCAACCAAGAAACCATACACTGTCGCTCACAGCTCCAGAGACAGCACAAACGAGATTCATCGTAGACGAGATGAAGGCACAGCAAAACCTTCTTCAAGACTCGGTTATTCCTTTGAGCAACTATCGTAATTTCCGCTTCTGTCGCTGTGTTCAGAGCGGATGGCATGCTGCTTAGGCAGTTTAACCTTAGCAAACGCGGATGATGACAATAATTCCCAGTCAGACTGATGTACAGCAATATCGGGTAAGGTGGCCACTTTAACGATGCATCCGACACTGCGCAAAATGCTGATAAAAAAGCCATCCCAGCGACCGGCAACTTGTCGAAAATTCTCCATCTGCAATACCGATTTCTCCATTCCCGCTTTCATTTTGCTGAAAATGTCGCGCGGTAAGATGAGCCGGAGAACAGCGCAACATCGGTTGATTAAATCGGTCGTCAAGTTGGAAACCACACGGCACACCTTGAATTCGTTATCCGTAATCATAACAAACTTGTTCCCTCCCGTTGGCATTAAACGGGTCACAGTAGCAGATTTTGTAGATAAAATCGGGGGAGTTTCGCCCAAATGCGGTACAGGAGAAAAACTAGGGCTTAGAACGGTGGTTGTAGTACCCGCCAACACCGGACTGGACGCCACCGGTGGCTCGAATGTTACCAGTGGCAAAAGCATCTTACCAGCCGCCGCCGCCCCAAACCGGCAATCCACACGATAGATTTGGTTATCCGGAGTGCTGTACACCACCAACTGTTGGGATGGATCCAAAACGACCATTAATTCACTGCAGCCAATACGTACAGCACTCAGTGCCGGAATACTGGATTCGGTATCCACCGTTAGTCTCAGCTGAAGATGCTGCACATCATCTTCCTTAATCAACCGGATACATCGCAGGACTTTATGTGATGGCAGGATGTAACAAAAATAATACTCGTTTCCACAATTTGCTAATAGAAAAACATCCTTGCCGAGTGACTGACGTATTCCTTCAGACGCATCCGACCAGATGTGAACCATTGCCACTTTGGGATAGGCCAGCTCGTCGGTTACCGTTCGCGTCGGATGGGATAGCCGGGGCGGTTTGCGCAGATAGCTGTGCTGCGACACAGCGGGCTTATGCTTACGGGTTAACGATCCTGAGGTGTGCTCGCCGGGAATACTTGTATTCGATAGCATGGACATGATTTTTGACTGTGCAAGAGATGCAACCGGTGATCGGAGATCCATCAGCTCTTGCGCGGGGACATTCAGATGGTCGGTATGAGAGCCGACAGGTGAGGTGGGAAAGCAGAATGAGGATTTGGAAGTGCTGATCGACATTTCTGAACAGGTTTTAGTTGCAGACGTAATCGACGACAACATATCGGTGGCAAGAGGGCCGATTGTGAAAGGAGCGCGATCTCTTATCCCAGTCATGGAACCGGAAGGACCGCTACCAGGAGTCATCAAGCTACAGCGACAAAGAACATGAAAACACGGTAACACTAACGATACCCATTTACCAACGTTCTTAACAACATTTTCAAGAAAGGAAACAAGCAGAATTTTTTATTATAAATTCTAGCGTAAAAAGTACTCAAAATAACATAACATAATACTTAAAACTGATCGATGCTCTCACAAAGAGCGTGCAGCAGGCTTACTTTAACGGGCCAACTTCAGTCGTTTTGGGAGAGAATTTCTCGGAACTCGTCACGAGGGCCTTTTTATAGAGATCGAAAGGCTTTTTGAAAGACTGTGGACCACCATTGGCCAAGGCTGTTGCTGGTGATATAGGAGATTTCGTCGCAATAGAGGAAGTCGTACCATCCGGAAGCGTACTGGACAGTCTTCGGGGATGCTTGGAATCAGAAGTCCGATGGAAATGCAATCCTTTGCCGTTTAAAGCCTGCTTCCGTAGCGTTTCTGACGCTTGTTCAATATCCTCCGCAGTCGATAGGCGCGCAAACCATAACGAATGTGTGTTCTTCGAGGGATCAAATATTAAAATCAACGGGAGATCGTCCACGGTGCCTACGATTTCGCACTCGGGATGCAATAACAGCGATGCGGACTGATCCGTATCTCCTCCTAAATCAGCCGAAAACGTGTGAAATATCGTAAGAAATGCAATGCGACGCTTTTGAGTAATTGCAATATAAATACAACAGAAAGTGGTACAAATCATTTAATAACCATGAAAGTCATTTAAAAATCTCGAAACTGGTAATGCTGTTGCCTAATTTCGTAGTTATTATTGATCGTCATTTCATATCTTATTTACCAAGAAACAGAATTGGTGCCGGTTCATCAAGATGGCAAGTCAAGGAGAAAAGCCTCGGATAACCAGTGATATCAGTTAGATCAGAAGCAATTTTCGGATCCCTCTCCACTAACAATCCCAATGGACAACTCCACAGCTTCCGAATGGGAAAACCGCAGTTGAAGGCGTACCGCTCGCCATTGTCGCGGTGGATGATTAATTTCCTCTGTTGAGCGAGACAAACCGTTTCCACCGCAGAGAAAGATTCTAACCGTGGCGTCAGAGTGGCGTGCTGCGGTTTCACGTGTCGATCGTGGTGGCGAAAAGTGCACCTTAAAAATAACCGGAAATAAGCATCACTTCCAGAGAAAAGTTTGAATTAAGCAATTATCTTCACATATCAAAATCCCATGAAAATCCAAGTTTGTCTGCCATGCAATAAAAATTTTTTTGTGTAAATTAGTAATGTTAACGAATGTCAGTCGCCAGATTTACGAATATTATGTTAATGTAATATACATTTTAACTGTTGATTTCTAGCCTACTAGAACTAGCAGCCATCCGAAAAAGGAACAGAAATTAAAAAATACCCATGTCCATCAATTCTTACCAAACAGCGTCAACAACAGGCTTTTCTACGACGTATGTCTCGCACAAAATCTGGTAATCAGCGTTTAATCCTTTCCCGCGTATCACAGTCTTCCCTTGAATCAGGAGGAACTCCTCTTCATCACGCTCCGCACTCACCCCTCCCGTACGAATACGGAAGTTCGGAGAGAGTATCACATTTTTCTTATCGCTGCTAAAAACATAGCACATCCTGCAATTTGCATAAAATCCGCAGAAACGCATGAACAAATTACAAACCTAGCAGACGCTGTATCAGTTTTCGCGTCCCCGGACAGCGAGCATTCTTTCCGGAATAGTTGTTCCAGAGTCAGTTTATCGTATTTGGTCAGCATTTCATACTCATCTCCACGCTGTCGTTGTGCGAAAATAGGAATACTATCCGAAGGCGTTTTCTTGTGGCGAAGCAGACTAATCTCCGTTTCACCGAAGGACAGACGCATACTGGCCAGCGCCAGCTGGTTCTCCGCGCAGCCACGTTTTGGACGCTTCGGCTCCAGCTCCGCATCGTCAACAGCCAGGTGATTAAAATTAAACAGCTGATCCGTGAATCGGATCATTGTGGAGGTGTGGAATTATACAGAAAGGATTCACAAAAATGTGGACGCTTCTCGAAGATGTACGGCAATTATTTACCGCGCTCAGGGCTTACATGGCGCAGTTTCTCTCATTCAACCTGCTGCTACGAAAACAAACCCATACCATAATAATTTACGTAAAAACGGAAACAATTTTCAGGAAATACCATGAAAATATTATCAGTAAATAGTAATCAAAGATCACTGCGAAGTTGACTGCAAATTGTAGAATTCACAAACTGTTTAAGCGTTTATTATTTACAGCAAGTGCTATTAACGATCCAACACAAAAGAGTCTGGAGCTGCAGAGTGCGGAATAGCACATGTACAACACGGTACGTACTCGTACTTATAGAAGGTGCGATACAGCAGCTGGCCAGCACGGCCCAGCAGTAATCTTTTGGTTCGGTCAAGCAGTGTTAACAATTACTTAACTATTTGTGATCGTTTGATTTTTTGGAATGTTGTTACATAGTTTTATCGTGTCCGATAATAATTATTTCAAACTTATTTTAATTTGCCGGTGCAATTTTTCCTATATAAAAGAGATTATTATCTTTCAAAAGACAGAAGACTAATGAACATGGATTAGGTGGCCCATAGCGTGGTAAACTCTCACTCAATAATTATTAATTTTAATGCACAAGCTAAAAATAATATTATCAGTTCTGGGACATTGGATAAGGAACTAAACCAGAGGAACATACACTCAACAGCTCTTTCCACAAGAAAACTATTCAGGAACAGAGAAGTCATCTTACAAAGGCTTTGTTTTATCACATTCCAGGACACCGGTAACGTTTTCGACCTCTTCGATCGTATCCGGCATTTTAATTTTCCAGGTTTCCGGTAACCGTAGCACAAACACCGCCGAAAGCAGAGCACATGCCGCAAAAACAAAGAAAAGCACCGAAGTATGTATCACTTCGCCCAAGAGCAGCACTTGGGGCGCTATCACTCCACCGGACGTATGACAGGCGAGGCATAATCCGAATGCCGTATTCCGAAGTATAGTGGGAAACAATTCACTGCCGTAGACGAACAAAATACCAAATGTTCCCGCAATGAAAAATCGACCAACGAACACAGTGACAGTTCGTAAAATCTCCAAATTCCAGGCATCACTGCTGGTATCAGATTTACCGACAAAGGTCAAAAATGCTGCACCACAACAGAAACAGACAGCACAAACAGTAGTACACAATCAGCGGTCTTCGGCGGCCATACTTTGTCATCGTGAAGATTGCGATGGCTGCAGCGGGGAATTCGGCGAAGGAAGAGGCAAATGTATTGATGTAGATATTGCCGCCCAAATCACCGATACCGAACGAGATTCCGTAATAAACAAACAGAGCTGTAAACCACATGAAGCACTGCAAGATGGTGTATTTGCGCATATTGGGCGTCCGGAAGCAATCTAGCCATGAATACCGTTCTTCGACAGTTTCTTCGGCTTTTAGAGCATCGCTTATTTGATCTGCAAAGGAGAATAATGTATAAAATTATCGCACATTTAAACATGCACTTTTCCTTAGCAAGCAGAGCTTAGCAATTATTAGCATTCCCCATCTAAAGATATTACAGGACAAAAAAATTGTCGACGAAACTCGATAAAATTACACTAATGCCGAATCGTTAAACTGCTCATTTTTTACTCTTTTTACAATTAGTAATCATATTAGTAATCTTGTAAAAAAACAGAGACTGTAAGAAATTGTCATTTTTAACAAACCGAAGTCAGTAAAACCAAACCGGCAAAGACTACGAAATGTCAGGACTTTCAACACCAAAATTACACGACGATCGCAAACAATTTTTTTTTCAACCATCAATATTAGGCTACCATTACATCTACCGGAAAGAAACATTCCCTGTAGTGTTTGGATGCGAAAAAACAAATAAAATCGTACCAATGACATCTTCCAAATGTCCATCCGGTGGGCTTTTATTCCATCGCAAAATTTTGATAACACTCTCCCGCGCTTCTTCGTTTTTCCATGGACCATCTGCCAGCGTAAACTTTCACGAAGCAGGCAAATTTTGCACAATGCAAAAAAGGTAGGGACCGAGATTGCAATCTGAATATACTGCCATCTTCCCCACCAATACGAAATCCCACTCAAAAGCATTATACCAAAATTCGCCACGATCCCTTCCAGGCCGCCCATAATTTCGCGATATTTCGGTGCACAGAATTCCATGAGCAGAACAAAACAAACGCTCTGCAATCCCTGAATGAAAAATCCCACCCAGAATCGAAATACTGCATATAACCAATACCAAGGTGCAAACGCTAACCCGATCGACAGCGGCAGGTAGCCAAGATAACAGCCAATAATACAGTTGCGCCGTCCGAAACGATCGGCCAAACTACCGAATGCAATGCTGCCGATCATGACGCCAACAAAATAAATCGTTATAGAGAAATTCTCCAGCCATGCCCGATCGCACAGCAGATTCCATTCGGAAACAATTGTCCACACCCAGGGATATTCAAATACATAGGAAATATTTGTGCATTCGGATATCACTGTCCTGTATGTATCACAGGTGTCATTTTGCGGCGACCAGCTGAGATTCTGTAGCAAAGCGAGGTTTCCTTGCAATAAACTGTGATTCATATATTTTATTCCTGTATCGTCAAAATCACTTGCTTCCGATTCAGAAATATTGTTTCCATTGCACACAAGATTCACCGGTGAAATTCCATAAAATACTCCACACAGATCGCTAAACACAACCGGGATCATGCAGGAGATTAAGGCAGCAAAGAGAAGCACCTGATACCGACCGGGTGCGCCCAGACTCGTCAACAGGAAATCCATATCGTTCTCCGCAGCTGATACAACGGAGGTAACCGTCGTTTTACTCAGGGCTGAAACGGACACCGGAGATTTGCTGCGTTCGTAAACCAACCCATTCAGATGGTCGGGAGTTAACTTCTGGCTGTCGATGCCGTTCATATGCAAAAGCGGCACCATGGTCGGATCGGCAGCGGTCTGCTGCTGCGCAGTTTTTCCGAATACAGTTTCTCCGCCAGCCTCCATTGCTGGGAGACTGAAGATGGTATAAACCAGTAAAAACGTAATAAAAAGACAGGAGATCAGGACACGTCTCCATAAGAGGCTGAAAATCAGTCAAACCAATTCTCCCAAGTTCCAGGCATGCGCGATTATTCCGATGCAACACTGCAACAAATCATTAACGCTACTAGGGAATAGTAATACGGATCAGACTGCGGTAAACCCACAGCAATTTCTCAGTGCTTTTATGCTTACCTCATCAGCTTTTGCGACTAAACTTGGTGATCTGAAAATTGCATATCTCAGGTGATCGCTGTTAAAAGTTTGCTCGAGTCGTCCACGATGATAACACATGTGAATTGACAAATCTATGCCGGCTTCTCAATAAAATGTTCTTTTATGAGTACCATGGGTTAATAACATTTATGGTTTTTGCAGTTTTGGTTTTTCTACTTGTCGGTCGTAAAATTAAAAGACCAGTCGATCACGTAATTGCTCTACGCGTACGGTCCTATTTCCGACTCGCGTTAAGTTTATCTGATTTGTCCGCGTCTGGTGAGTCTGGTACGTTTGTTAAGTTGTTTAAAATAGATTTGGACTGTCGTAAAATGTCGTAAAATTGTCTTTGATTTTTTCGCCTCCTGCCGTTTGAAAGTTGATATATTGTTATTGCATTTTATTCGGACATACTTAATTGTAGTCCTTGCTCCTTACTTTCAGGAATAACATCGTGATAACTCCCGAGTTGCGGAACAGTGTTCATAACGGTAACGTGAGATTTCATAAACATTCTTGATCCGTTTACTTCTTCGAGGTATCATCAGCGCCGTGACATCTGATCCTCGGAGCTGACAGCGCTGAGACTATCTGCATTTGCCTCTGGTGTGTGAAAAGATCTGAGCCATTCGGAAATGGCTCGCTCTAGCAAATCAAATGGCCATGGCGAAGAGATTCTGTTGGTGATTGAACAAGTCCGCCATCAGAATCAGAAGGGCTCCCTGTACATGACATCGCAGAATCTTGCTTTCCAAATCGCAGGAAAGGATAATTTCGACAAGACCTACCACTACTCCAATATAAAAAGTGAGTGAAAATAGGGATTTGGTTTTCGCTTACTTTGATTGGCATCAGTGGATACGAGTAACGAGTAGCACTAATAGCAGGCAAGATAGTGTGTCGGTCCTAAACGGGATATCTTGTTATTATTTGTTAACAGTGCAAAAGATTTCCGCCGAAGGCAAAAGCAAAGTGCAGCTGCAAATTATTCTTCAAAATGACGAAAGCTTCAATTTCCATTTTATTAATGCAAAGGGACAAGCAGATCAGCTAAAAGACCGGAACTCCGTGAAAGAACTATTGATGCAGCTTTTGCCGAAATTCAAGAGAAAAATTAATAAGGAACTGGAAGACAAAAATAAGTAAGATAAAAATAGTTCTAGTGTTGCACAGTGAAGTAGTTGATATTAATTCGACGAACGCTATTATTTAAAATTGTGAATTCATGCATGTGCCATGATTTCGTTATGTGGTGTATGTGATACACAGTTCATACAAAAAATTTTTCAGGCTTCTAAGAGAGAACCCCCGCTTGTTCCAGCTTTATAAAGATCTTGTCGTAAACGGCCTTATGACGGCGGACGAATTCTGGGCGCATAATGCCGATGTATGCATAGTATGATTGTGTTCGTTCCCGATTTTTCGTGAATATTGTTGATGAAGATTTTAAAATTGTGCCGGATTTCTACTGCAGAAGCTGCGAAATCTTACCGGAAACAGCGGTCAAGATACCGGCATTTCGGCTGCTTTTTTGGCGGATGTTGTCCCGAAAGTTGACGGAACAAATTCCATGCGCTACAATCTGACTCCGGAAATTATTCAGTCAATTTTTAAGACTTATCCTGCGGGTGCGTGCTTCTCTTGACGCAGATCTGGATTACCTGGATGTGAACTGATTGTTATTTTTGGATAATCTAATTGCTGCTTTTTGGTGTAGTCAAAAAGCGGCATGCCGAGCTAGTTCCCGATCAACTGACGGAACAAGACTTTTGGGTGCGTTTTTTCCAGTCGCATTACTTTCACCGTGACCGCGCAGTCGACCGTGCATCCGATAATATTTTCGGCGATGCTGCTGTAATGGAGGAGAAAGGTGAGCGTCTTATTTTGATTCATAAGAAATTGGTTTACTTGCTAATCGACGAATTTTACAAATTTGGATGCATTATTTCAGAACTACTGGAAAGTTCGCGGCGAGGGATCGAAGACAGTTCGGCAAACATAAAAAGTTTATCGGATGGCACTTTAGACGATGAAGAGGTAAATGCTGTTTGTTTCTGACAGTTACCGACGCTTTGGTTAGGGTTGTCCTTATTTAGGGCTTTGGTATGAATGTGTTCCGTCCTGATACTAACGAAATGGCGTCGGCGAAGAATCAGAAGCGATCTGTGAGTATCTCGAGCGCTCAGCTGATCCAGCGTTTCAACCAGCATTCTACTCGTATTTTAAACACAACCGAGGCGAGAAAATCCACGCTGTTCTCAGCGGTTGATAGTCAGCCTTCCACTCCCGGAAGTTCCAGTGTGAATGTCATGGATGTGCGAGAGGATACATATCTTCCGCCTAAAGTAAAGGATATCGTTATTACTCTCAATTTTGTAGTGAATAAGTTGTGTTTAATGCGGATAGTTCGGGAGCACGGTCCAGAACGAATTGGAAATCCTTCAGAACGACACTGGTCCCAGTCGAGCCTCTTTGAATCTGAAAAAAACTGACCGCTACCATCGAGCACCGTCGAAAAAGCGCCCCCTTCCGGTGGACCGGCGTCATGTTGAAAAGCGGCACGAATCGTTGAAGGCCCATGTTAGAGATATGACTATCAAACGAAGAATGGTAAGGTGGAATTGTTGTACTTATCTTATTATCTATGATCTGTGTATCGACACATATGGATTAACTGCTAAACTGTTTAAATTCATCTATGGACAGGCTATCTCATCAAAAATGGCCATGCAAGCGCTTCATGATGTGGCTAACGAAAAAAATCGCCGGCAAACCGGAATAGGTGAGCGATCACGTTTTTAATAATAAACTAAACAAACTTTTATACCAAAAGCAATAGCAACAAGATTTAATGCCTTCAACAAAGCAATTTAGCGGTCAGATTATTTAATAGTTGGATGGAGTCTTTAGTCCAGTTAGCTCAACATTTAAATGCGCCGTTTCCAACTTTGCGCTTACATATCTAATTTTAGATTCTCATCTTCCGGAACCGCTTCGAGAAGAAATCCGGGGTGTATACGCATCGCTTGCAGAGATCTTACGACATTACTGGGCATGTTATCCTGTAACAGACAGAGCACTAGGAGAAAAGGTATTTAAATACAGTACTAAACTGGATTCATCAACAGATCATAAAGTTGACTTCCAAGTTAACACCTCCTCTGTACATATAACTTTGTTGTATGTTAGTTGGCCAGAATGAAAAAGACCATCGAGAAGTTTCAACAAGAGCGACTGAAGCCGCTTGCTGAAAGAGCCCAAACAGAAGGCTATCCTCCGCAGATACTGGTCCCGCTCTACGAAATGATTAAAGCTGCTGATCTGCGATATGCTACACAAATGAAGAAAAGTTCTTAGTGTGGGCAGAATTGACAACTGTGATGCTGAATGAAGTCGTCGGCTTTCGAATGGTGGACGTAAGCGTTTAGGCTGTTCAAACTGATTCTCTTGTATTATTCCTTTTGCCTTTAAAGCTTTTTTGTTTTTTTAAAGTTTTTGTTAGAGAGTTTAGCTTTGATGTTTCTTGGTCTTTGAAAATTATTGACAGAAACTACCCGACTTTTCGTCCACAAGGAAGAAAAACATTTCCCAGAACAAAGAATGGTAAACATTGACTGTGCGATGTCGCAATACTGTACACTTGCGGAGTGTTATTCCTTGACCTATCATTAACGATTAAAAATATAACAGAAAGCAACGCACACCATACAACTATTACTATAACACGAATATTTTGAACATGAACATCTTTATGACAAATAATAAGTGTAATCCTTGCAAAAAATTAATGAATTTATGATGCTCGAGGAACGTGCGAAAAAGTGAAATGACAGTCTAATCATCGCTCGCTTCTCAGCGATCGCATGAAAATTTTTCCATAAACCACAACTACAGCACGAGGCTACTTATTAATCAACAGCAAATTCGCGTATTAAAAATGAAACCGATGCAGTTAACAGATACCAGTGATGAGGTTAATCAGAACGTGATATTAAGAATTTGCTGTCCATCAATTCGCAAAAAAGGTGCATGTCATTTGGCGAGCGATGATGGTTCCCCGTATGTCACGCTTCCTTCTTTCCGTACTTAGCGCGCAGTTCATCGTTGAAGCCCTCGCGATTGCGCGCCACTTCCAGCACCACGAACTGAACGCGCGGCACCACGATAGTGTTAGTCTCGGAATAATCCTGATTAGCGTCTAGAGAAAAATCAACAAATTACTTAAATTGCCAGACCAAAAGAATCTAATAAAAAAAATCCGAATTATTGCACACCATACACTGACATACAGTCATACTGTTTCGCATTCCCTTACCAATGCGCAACAGCGTCGCGTAGTTGAAGTCAGCCACGTCGTTCTCGTACTCCTTCATGAAAGTGCGCCATTTTTCCTTGGCTTCATCGCTCTTCAATTCCTCGATCACCAGCGGACTCAAGTGAAAATCCGGGAAGGACTTCTTGAAGTCCGTGTAAAGACGATCGTCGTGATCAGTCAGACGCAGACGACGCGGATCCACCGAGGACACCAAGTTGAAGTGCACCTCAGCATGCTCCATCGCCTACAATGTCCTTTAGGTAGAAATTGTGGGTAAACGTCCGCACAACGCCAGACATACCTTCATGGCCCACAGGAATTCCACTTCAGGATCATTCTCATACTTTTCCGCGGGTTCGCTCAGACAAAACGCAATGGATCGCGCTGCGTCTAAGCTCAGATCCTTCAGATCCATGTTCAGTGTCGAGAACGGACGAGAAACTAATTATTCAATGGGTTCTTCGTTACAACTGCCAGATTCCTCAATGAAAAACTATTTCGAAAACCTTTCTGTGAAGTAAGTACGTAACACCACTCCGCATGAAGCATCGACAAATCAACACTGCGCGTTGCGTAAACTGTATGCGATAAAATCGTTGCAGTGTGGAGGACCCTGTGGCAAGCAGAGCACATGCAAATTGTTGGTTTGTAAAGACTGCCGGACAAGGGTGGTCGGTAGCTTGCTGACGACCGCCTGCGGGAGTTTCCATTTAAAGTCGTGCACCAGTCTCGCTGCCACTGAGCCTGTCAGGACCAAATATTTATAGATCTTATCTTTTTCTTGCCATCTTTTTATTTGTGTTTTGTGTTGTTGACATCGTTCGTTTTTCTGCACAGTAAATAGTTCTGTTCCGTAGTTGGTGGATTCATTGCGGATTGCCGCTTCGGAAATCATAAATTTCAGTTCCGTGCGGCACGGCACGGTCTTTGGCTTTTCATAATATTAATATTTGATCAGTTCCACTCAGTTCCAGGGTTTCGTTTCCCACATTATAGACAACTAGTTACTAGTCAAGTAGAATGCGGACCGCATTGATGGTTGCAGAAAAGCCGTCCTTGGCCCAGACAATCGCGGAGATCCTCTCCAATGGGAAGCTGAACTCGCGCAAAGCATTCAACCGCGCCTGCTCCGTGCACGAATTCACGGGACAGTGGCCGAACAGCGGCGAACCGATATTCTTCAAGATGACGAGCACATGCGGGCATGTCATGGGAGTGGATTTCCCTGGCCGTTTCAACAACTGGAATGCCACCGATCCGGCTGAACTCTTTGATTGTCCAGTTCAGCAGATTGAAGCCAATCCCAGTCTGGCGATCCCGCGATTGTTGCATCAAGAAGCCAAGGGCGCTGATTTATTGGTCTTGTGGTTGGATTGTGATAAAGAAGGGGAAAACATTTGCTTTGAAGGTTCGTTGAATATTTTGTTGTAGAAATGTACTATGATTGTTTGCTTTCTTGACCAGGCAGTTTTTATTGTTATTATTTAAATATCCGCCTGCAGTAGTCGAATTTCATTAGACGGAGATATTTTACCACGCTACTGGAGAATTTTGTTGTCTAACTGTGAAAATTCTATATTGATTTTTATGGCTTGATTTTAATTTTATTAATACAGTGATCCAATCGGTCACGGCCGCCATGAATAAGCCGACCTCGCGTGAACCAAATATTTATCGAGCGAAATTCAGCGCTCTGACTAGCAAGGACATCAAGCACGCTATGAACAATTTGGTGTTTCCCAATAAGAACGAATCACTATCCGTTGACGCTCGAATGGAATTGGATCTGCGTATTGGATGTGCATTTACACGCTTTCAGACGAGGCATTTTAATGGGAAATTTGGCGATCTGAACAGCGCCACGATATCGTTCGGACCGTGTCAGACGCCGACGCTGGCGTTTTGCGTGCGACGTCACGACGAAATCCAGCAATTCAAGCCCGAGCCATACTGGTTTCCGGAGCCAGTATTGGTGACACCTTCGGGGGAGAAGTTCTCGCCGTCCTGGGCAAGGAGCGCGATGTTCAACCGTCCCGTCGCGGAGATGATTTTAAAGAATCTAAAAGATCTGAAAACGGCGGAAGTCGTCTCGGTGGCGACCCAGGAGTGTCGGAAACAGCGGCCAAATGCACTGAATACCGTTAGTTTACTTCGGGTGGCTAGTGCGGGACTGGGGATGGCCCCGCATCATGCTATGCAGGTAAACTTCTGCAAGCGCACAGTTTTATTGACCAGAAAAAAATTCCGGTTTTATTGTCTGCGTTCTGGCTTTTCCACCCACTATAAATTGCTTAACAGATTTATCATGAAAATTTTTTATTGAATTCTACGAGTACATAAAGGTTTGCAGCCATGAAACATGATAAAACATTGGATACTTACTACATATCATAAAAACGAAAGTTCGGT
This sequence comes from Paramacrobiotus metropolitanus, assembly GCF_019649055.1. Lineage (NCBI taxonomy): Eukaryota > Metazoa > Tardigrada > Eutardigrada > Parachela > Macrobiotidae > Paramacrobiotus > Paramacrobiotus metropolitanus. The sequence goes on from NW_026570246.1 coordinate 683,884, forward strand.
CAATTTATTCTCTCCTTCAACATACCGAGAACAGGATACCGCGTTAAATTTTTGTTGCTATTTTGGCTAAAAACGTTGGCACAGTATAGCCAGTCTTCTCGCGGTCACTATTCTCACTACGAATATCTTATGTTGCCGCTATTTGCTTGTATTTTAGATCGCTGAACGGCTGTATACGCAAGGCTATATTAGCTATCCCCGAACAGAAACTTCCTCCTATCCAGAAAATTTCGACCTTAAACAGGTTGCGCAAGAGTTATCGAAATGTTCTGCATTTGCTTCGACAGTGGCTGGTATTTTTAAAATCGGCATTCAAAAGCCGAAAAAAGGCACTGATGTCGGTGATCACCCTCCGATTACACCTGCGAAAGCGGCTACAGAAGCCACACTGGGAGAAGGCTGGAGGTTGTATGAATATATCTGCTGTCACTTTTTAGCCACCATTATGCCGGATTGTGTCTACACCGAAACGACGGCCACAATTATGCTCGGACAGGAAGAATTCCGAATTGTTGCTACAAAATTGATTGATCCCGGTTTTACGTCAGTATTGCCGTGGCAGGCCGTTGGTTCTTCGGCTATGCTGGATATAAAAGAGAAGATGGTTTTGAAAGTAGAGGAAGTGAAGTTGATCGAAAGAAAAACCAGTCCGCCGGATTATCTGTCTGAAAGCGAATTAATTAAATTGATGGAAGAACATGGCATCGGAACTGACGCCAGTATACCCGTCCACATTAACAATATATGCCAAAGAAATTATGTTGGCGTCAGCACGACGGGTCGGAAATTAATTCCGACTACGCTGGGTATTATGCTTGTTCACGGATATGAGAAAATTGATCCAGATTTGGTGCTGTCCACAATGCGTTCCGCCGTGGAGAAGCAGTTAAATTTAATCGCGCAGGGTCAGGCGGATTTCGCTGCCGTCCGAGATCATACCCTGAAGATTTTCAAGGGGAAATTTCGCTATTTTATAGAAAAAATTATGTTGATGGAGGGTTTATTTCACTCCTCCTTCACAACATTAAATGAGTCTGGGAAACCGTTTGGAAGATGTGGGAAATGCCAACGTTTTATGAAACTGATCACTACAAAACCTCCGCGTTTGTATTGTAATTTTTGTAACGAAGCCTTATCTCTACCGAGCCAGGGAAACATTGGGCTGCATCAGGAACTGAAATGCCCGTTAGACGGGTAAGCTCTTAATCGAATATTTTTAACTGCGGCAGTTTAGCTTTTAAATAACCTGTGAAATTGTACATTACACACTGTATAACTGAACAGCAAAATTGTCCTTAACGATGTGGATTGGTGTTTTAGTTATGACCTTATTTTTTGGACAACGGCAACAAGAGGAACACCCCTCTGTCCATACTGCTACAATAATCCGCCCTTTCCGGATATGCCGAAGAATGCCCCGTGCAACAAGTGCACCCATCCCAGTTGTCCGCATTCGATGACGACCAACGCTGTGCGGACATGCTACGGATGTGATACCGGTAACCTGGTCTTGGAAACCTCGTCAGGACAGAAGCGCCGATTGTCCTGTAATCAGTGCACTCTCAAGGTCTACTTGGGAGATTTGAAGAAAATCAGAGTGAAACTGGATCCGTGTCCCAGATGTCAAAGCCGGACGCTGGTGATGGAGGACAAGGACGGTGCGGAACGATCTGGCTGCATATTTTGCGATAAGGATATGGCGACTGTGTGTAGAGTGGATTATCGAGGGCCGGGAGAAAGATGGGGAGGAAGAGATCGTCGGCCGCGTGGAGGTGGCCCGCCAAGAGGAGCCGGTGGGGAGCGCGGTGGAGGACGACGACCACGTCGAGGCCGTGGCTCTAGTCGTGGCAGGGGAAGGGGAGATTATTGATAAGTGTTCCAGCGATGTACTTTTTAATATTGTTGTCTTCCTCGTAACTGTAACCTAAACTTTGGTGCTTGTTGCTAACAACATGTGCTATCTGTACATGATGATCGTTTTGTACAACATTTAATTACATAATTAATTGAAATTGCTGGTAATAATAGTTATTACCGTCGTTTTTTTTATTTTGTTCGAATTTTCGATTATATCTCTGCCTGCGTACGAAAATTACACGGGTGACATGAAATTAAGTAACTTCATTGATAATCCATTAAAATATTTTGCTTAAAAATTCAACAATGTTGGTTTTGTTTTAAACCCACAAAGCAAATACTGCAAAGGCGTACTAGAGAAATCAAGCAGTGTAGCACAAGCTGAATCCGTACTCAATAGGTTATAATCATCCCAGATGCACTGTGAGTTTTAGCGGAAGTTAAAACCCACATTCCTTGTCCCACAAAATCACTTATCCCGCTTTGATTTCTTATCTTTCTCCAACTTCTCCATGAAATTTTTCTTAAATCTGTCGAAACACTGACCATCAGATGGTTTAGCTGACCCGGTAAGCGCTTCTGAAAACCAAAGCAAAGCATTAACTGTGCTAAAAATGGACAACCTTCAGTAGTATTTATACACGTGAGAGTCGGAGAGATGTTTAGTGACCACATTTAACATAAATATTTGTCTAATTTTCAACCGAAATTCTGACTCTTCTGGTCAGGCATAACTGATTTGGTATTTTAAGTTCACAATGCTTACCTGCAGAAGGTAACGAAGGCTGCTTGACAGGTTCTGGTAAAGGTTTGTTTCCACTGGGAGCTTTCACTTGATCCGGCTTTGCTTCCCTTTGGTCAACATAATTGTCCAAGTTATCTGCAGAAACATTTTTTCCTTAAATACTGAAGCGAAACAAAACATTTTAACAAACGTTTATGAATCGGCGACCATCGTGTGGAAAGCATGTATTACATCGCATATGCTGGACATAACTCATTGCGGTAGATTCCTTCTGCACTTTGCTAGATCGGGTATCTCCAGGGCTGCCTTCACGGTATTTCTGCATCAGTCGCCGTTTGGCCTCTTCAGTAGCTTCGATATTCCTGATTTTAGCTCTAAAAACGCGACGGTCAAGAAAGTCTTTTGATCCAGGTTATAAGAATCAAAACTGTTCCCACAACATACTCAATGCCGAGATCCACTTCCGGTATACCGGAAAGCATTTGATGTGATAACATTTCTTCTGATCGGTGCTTCGTGTCGGTTTGATAGCGTTCGGCTACAACCAACAAGGCATCCTCCGGGCGTAGGATTTTCCTGCATTCATAGGATAATTGGCATTAAATATCTAAAACAGCGGCGTCCAACAACATCCGATATTACCGACTGCTAGAACTTGTCTTTTCCTCCTCATGGTCGCCAGTACGGATTTTTCGCTTCATAATTTCCTCTTCAATGAAGGTCATCCTATTGGTTAACAAAATTTCAATCCCGAAGCTTTTTCAATCCCGAAGCTTTTGTGACTGGATTAACTCCATCGTGATAAATCCTGCTTATGCGCAGGTTAAATCATTAAGGTGAGAAACAGAAAAAAGAAAACCCGATAAAACAAAGCTTACATGTCGTAATCCTCGTCTCGCCTTTGAGTTTCAGCGGAAAACTCCGTACCGATATCAATGTGCTGTCCGCCTGACTCCAAATTCGGTAGAGAAGCCCTGAAAGAAAAAGGAAAAATGTGCCGATAAGTGATCGAAATGGATGTATTCAAAATGTTTGCTGATCGTCGTGATCGAGTACGCAAAAAATTAATTAACAGCTGAAATTGCAAACAAGACAATACAGCGACACGATCTTAGCAAAACAAGCCACTCAACTCGACTGCAGTTTAATGGAATACAACAGCACATATTCACATGGAACTAGTCTTGTGCGTCCTTACATGGCTCTAGCGGTTTTCAAGCTGACCATTCCTCCAGTTTGCATCTTCAGCTTGGCAAGCTCCACTTCCTATATAAAACCAACAGTAGTCTGCAGTTACTTACATACTGTGTTTCATTAGAAAATTTTCTCCAACAACTTTTACCATAAAATGGCTCTTTTTTAGAAAATTTACAGCGAAAAACAAATTACGATACGAGCACTTTGCATCCAAAATTAAACAGCTAAACTGCATGAAATTATCAGTTGGAAAAAACGCGGCAATGGGGGAATAAACAAAATAACAATACCGTAGTGGACTGATTGTCTAATCGTTCCGCTCCCGTTCCAGCAAGGTCTTCGATACTGCAAAACAATCGGTCCCCATCAATAATAAATGTCCATCTCCCATGCGTACGGCGAAACCTACACACAGCCTCACGCGTGCCTTACTTGATTCCATGTGGTCTCTTCCTCGATTTCTGCTGCTCCAGAACTTCCAGCACATTCGCGCTACATACAGTCAGAATGTCACCATCAACAGCATGATATATTGTTCAAGCCTGCATTCACGTACGTACGTCACCGATGCTTCTTCGAGATCTGCCTCTGCCTCCTCGCTGGTGACTTTTCTCTTTGCTGCGGCATTGGGTCGACGTTTGCGGACTGCAAAGACAGCTGCATCCGCATCCGTGCTGGCATCCGACATCTTTAGTGCTTGCAGTTCCCAGTAGTCCGCGACAGATTTTGACAACTCCAAATAAAAAATCACGCGTACTCCGGTACTCGGTCAGTATTCCGATTTCAGTGACAATAATTCCATGCGCAAAGAAATTAAAATGGAAAAGTAAACGGTAAACCAGAACTGGATTAACCCCACAAATACTACAACGCGATTCTGAACGGATACAAAGCCCACACTGTTGTCTGTACAGAGGATATTGAAGAAAAACTAGAAAGGCAAAAAATGCTCTCGGAAAATTCTTGTGTTCGCACTTACGACTAAAACTATTGTATTTTACGATTGCAATATACCAAAAATGTTTTGTTTACATTTTCGTCTGCCATAAAAATTTAATTTGTATTTTGTCTGCCATAAAAGCGCAAGTGGAGTCAGAGTAGCCAGCCAGCCGCAGGCTGCAGTGTACCACTGTACGTAAATGCGGCGCTGCATAGTCGCGAACATTTGCTTGGAGCGGTACGGTAGGTTTTTTGGCAGGCATGGATTATGTGCTTCTCCGCTAAATGCCGATTCTGCCGTTTTTGATCGAATTACGTTGTTATTGCTGACTATGTCCGAAAAGCATGCTTTCGCAAAAATTTTCAACCTAAAGACAAATATTATCCGAAAAACAGTATGACTTACACTACGGTTTACTTGTGATCACTTCAAATTTCAAATCACGGGACACAGGAGAAAAGGTCCACTCAGTTTCTGAAGCAGAGAATCAGTGTTGCTTTAATGCGAGGTAACGCTGCGTGTGTTCAGGAAACGTTTTGTATCGGTAAGAGACTGGATGAAGTGTACTATGTGTTGAAGTGATGAGAACTGCGTAATTTTGAGTTTAACCAATGTTAAGTTGAATGACCCAATAAATCTGCATTCTTCAAATTTACTGTATACGGCGAATCATCTGCGTATAACAAAAAGCCAAAAGGTGTGTTTGGCCGGTGCAGTTTTTCTTTTTGTTGAGACGCTGACCACCGAAAAATCCGAGTTATATTATGATATTATTATCCGCTCGTGCTGTCTGGGTTGCGCCCTTAAACTGTGCACAGCTTTATTGGTTTTTGCCTGGAGATCTGTACATCAATTAAGCGGTATGTTCCTTTACTTTATCGAGTGTTTAGCGTGGTCAAGTGGTGTAGAGTTCCAGTAGGCACTATCCATAATGGAACCGCCAGTTGTCGATCCTGTATCGCTGAAAACGCACGCTGCATCGCATCCAGCTGGATATGACAATCATTCATACGACGATTCGGACGCATCCAAGTTTGTCCGTGTTTCTGACAATGTCGGTCATCGGACGCCGCAGGAAAGTGTCCGTGCTTCGTATAAGCAAGATGGTGATGCAGTTTCATTGAGTAGATCGACCCACGATGATGGCGAGACAGGCGAAAAGGGAAGTGTCGATGGGCGGAAACCGGACACGGACAGCCAAATGGTATGCCGGAGTAACTAGAGAATTAGGGGGGAAATTTTAAATATACCCCGGGTATGCTGCAGTTGAGAGGAGTTGTATCTGATTTGTACGTGTTTTGTGTTCGGTGTTTGTCCAGCGCTGAAGGTTAAAGTATTTACCGTTTTTTATAATATTTAATTACCAAACCTTTTCGTACGTACTACCGAATTTCAGCAACAACTTAATAAATTAATAGAAAAATAAGCGATGGAAATATGCTCCATGATATACATACCGTACAAGCGTAGTTGACTTTTTTTGTCCATGTAATTTTTTATGTCAGCAACAAGTTTGCAAAAGAATTAGTAGAACCGTTCACGGGAAATATTGCAGTGATAAACTTAGTTTTATTATTGACTGTTATTAATAATGCTGGCTGTGTAACTTTTGATCTATGCGCTGAACCTGTAGGTGGGGCTAACGTACTTTGTATAATTTTTTATTGACGCCTAAACTGCTCTTGAATAAACATGGTTTATGTTTGAATGTTATTTATCGTTACATGTTACAACAGAATGAAGCGGCTGCGCACAAAGATCCCTTATCCGAGAAATTTGAGCATGATCCAGAAACCGCCAAATCAAAGTTCGGCCCTGTACAGATTATATCCGCTGCTGAGGAAAAAATTCGGAATTTTTTCAAAGTGAACCGGCGAATTCTTCGCATTGCCCTTTACAGTATTCTTTTCTGTGCCTACAATGCTTTTCTCATATATGCCTGCGTTCGCGATTTTTCCAAAGCGAAAAAACTCTTCATCCTGACCGTGGTTGTGTATGTCTGCGTAATCTACTTCAAATTTGTCAGCAAGCCATTATGGAGCAGAGTTGCTATTTACACAAAGCCACTTCGGAAATATTTACGACAACACAGGAAAAATCGGAAAAGGTGAGCGTTGCAACATAGCAAAGTGCCATGAGAAATCACCAGATGTTGAGTAGTTTATCGTGTGCAATAAGTAGTGCCTTATGTAAGTGTGCTCTGTGGTCAGTTTTGAGGTCCATTGCTTCCACCTTCACAGCAAGTTTGGGAATCATGGTGCAAATAACATATTGCTGTACCGGGAAAAATTTATTATGACAAAACATCAGTACTTCTATGCAAACTCCGGTTGGGTTTCTTGCAGAATCCAGGTGGTCCTGTTTTTCTGTGCAGTGATTATTTTCCTGGGCGTGGATTGCGCGAAGTCACCGCGGCGCTTACAGAGTTTAACAGGAATATTTGGAATAATCCTTTTTGGATTCCTTATTTCGAAATATCCAGCACGAGTGAACTGGTGCGTTGAGATTCACAGAAACAAATCCAACCTGTACATCATCAGTTTTTATATGACACTTTTCCGCACATATTATTGTGCTTCGGTAGCACAAATAAGTACGAGTAGCTATTGCTATCTGACAAACGCCGGTTTTACTATCGTAGTCTCGGATTTATTTGTAACATTTTCGATTCATCTTTGCTACAGGTATACCGTTGTTTGGGGTATTGCCATTCAGCTGATATTTGGTTTAATTGTTTTGCGATGGGATGCTGGTCGGTCTGTATTTGTTTGGATGGGAGACCTTGTGGAGTCTATCATAACTTTTACGGATGCCGGTTCGGAGTTCGTCTTCGGTGCAAATTTCAGGGAGCATTTTTTTGCCTTTGCGGTAAGTATTTTCTCTTCTTTCGTAGTTCACTGACAAAGGTTGACCCGGAGTGACTCGGAAGCATTCTCTTTAGGTCTGTCCTGTGATAGTGTTCTTCGGCTTCCTTATTGCGGCACTGTATTATCTGGGCGTGATGCAGTGGGTCATCGTAAAAATTGGGTGGTTATTATATGTATGTTCCAGTATGTATCTGTACATTGTACATGAAAATTAAATTTTACTCGCGTGAGTATACAGAAAATTGCCAGCCACAATTAACAAAAATATAAGCTATTACGTATTTCTGAACTTTGTGAATTGTGTTGAACTGACAATAACAATGCTGTCTTAAGGGATGCAAATTTTTATCAGGTTACACTGGGAACCACTGCCTGCGAATCCTTTGCTGCTGCAGCGAATATATTCGTCGGTATGGTACGGAAGATTAAAATTTGACTTAGTAGGTTGACGCTTTACATGTTCGTACTGCGGTAATTTTGTTTCTTATGTCTAGACCGAAGCTCCGTTAATGGTTAGGCCTTACCTCGACGTCATGACAAAGGTATGTGTAGATTTGATATCATGGGAAAACTGAACAGTAATAAAACAAAATTTTATAATAGTATTGGGTCCTATGGTGATGGTTTGCATTTCGATTCTGGGGATTGGCAAAGCAAACAAATATTATATTATTGTCTTTAGAACCTACATGCAAGTGCTGGCAGATATGTTTAGTTTTCACTTTATCACGTGCTTGCATATTTATATCGGAACACTACGTAGGTCGATTTTGTAACATGCATTTTGCACTGGTTTATTAACTTTTAGATTAGTTACACCTCTTTTGCACAAGTACACGTAATGGTTATGCGTAGTGATATGACTTATCCTTATAATAGAGCGAACTCCACGCTTTGTTTGTCGGGGGATTCGCCAATGTTGCCGGCTCCGTTTTGGCTGCTTACATCAGCTTCGGAGTAAGCGGTACGTAAACGCTTTCGGACATACTTGTATGCAAAAAAGACAGCGTAAAGCCCATTACCCTGACATAAAATTTTTAGGCCGAATGACGAAATCTATTCAAAAATAGTTAAAATACCTTTTATCATTTCAGCTGTCCACTTACTGTCAGCATCCATTATGTCGGCTCCTTGTTCACTGGCGCTAGCCAAATTAGTCTACCCGGAAGTGGAACCCTCGAAAACTGGTTTCGATCACGTTACGGCAATGGATCGAGGGTAAAAACTGCTGTAGTTGACATGAAAGTTTCCCCGCTAGGAAAACCCCATTGTCGTCTGACCGGTGTGTTTTTGCAGTGCTGAACAAAACCTTCTTGAAGCGGCCACTGTCGGTGCCCAACAGACAGTCAAATTAATTAGCTACATTGTAGCCAATCTCATCTCGTGCCTGGCGGCACTGAAGATGTTCAATTTTCTTCTGGAATACCTGGGCGGTTTGGTTGGCATTCACGGTCTGACGTTTGAGGTAATTTGATAACGACGGCACACAGACGACGTTTAGATACATTTATGGAAGCTATTATATTTTTAATTGACTTTGACACTGATCATGATGCAGACACAAATGCCGCTGTGTCGCAAAAAAACATGTTTGGATGAATTATGAATGTATCAGTTCACTAATTTCTTCACCGATATAGGATTAGGATGTAAGAAGGAATGTTTAGCCAATGTTTATTGTGAGAAGTTTTGCAGTTTATTTGTGGCTATATATTCGTTCCCTTGGCGTGGTCAATGGGATGCGACTGGGAGGACGTGACGGAAGTTGGCTCTCTTGTTGGAACCAAAACCATTCTCAACGAGTTTATCGCTTACACGAAACTTGGTGAACTTATTAAAAACCGGACAATTACCGTAAGATTATTTGAATAAAGAATCGAGCGCCGAAACGACCAAAAGTCGTGGTTCATAAATTACAAAATAAACTTACATTTGTCTTATTTGACCGAACTACAGGAGCGATCGGAGGTTGTGGCCACTTATGCGTTATGTGGATTTTCAAACATTACATCACTGGGCATCACCATTGGAGGAATGGTTAGTGCTCTAAAACTACACAAAACACATAAGCGGAATAAATTTTTATTTGAACCTAGGCTGCCATGGCGCCAGCGCGAAGATCGGACATTATCAGCGTAGGATTCCGCTCGCTAGTCACCGGATGCTTGTCGTGCTTTATGTGCGCTAGCTTAGCTTGTACGTGGGCGTTTAAAAATTAACGAATATGATAATAAATGTTAACATGTTTATTCTTAACATAGGCTCTACAATTTCTTTTTTCAGCTCTGTTGATCGATGTCTGAACCAGTATGAAAGCATGGATATCACCTTGGTTTTTCCTTGGAATTCGCTTGTTGCATGTTGTACTGATTTACTGTATTCGTGCACTTTTTACTTGCTGTTTATTGTTGAACCTTACTTACAGCGAAAGTAGATTTTTAAAAAGCGTAATTATTTGTCGTTGCGACGAATTTATTCTTGCACAGATAGATATCCTTCGAAAATATTATCGGTTTAAATTTTCGTGTAAATGTCGATGTTGTAAACAGTTTGTCTCTTGTACATATTTTCAACTGCAGTGAAAGATACATTAAATGAATTTTATTTATTGCTCAAGTAAAACTTACAGTTCATGTGTTATTGATTTATGAGAAAATTTGTTTATGCGCACTCTATTTTTTTATTTTGCAGTACAGGTTGTAGTGCTTATTTAATCGTCGCGGCAGTTTATTCCTATGGTTTATTGCATCATTTGTAGAACAAATCAGTTAGCAAAATTGTTAAGTCTACCACCCCGTGGCATATTAGTCGTGCAGGTGTTTGACCAGCGACCCCATCAATACAATCTTCAAGTATTTGCTGCTAATACAGCCATTATATTGTCATCCCGTTAAGTGTGTACGCAGTATGCGGATGTCCTGTGGTACAAAACTCTTACTGCGCCCTGTGGCAGTTTCGTATTGCATTAATCCAGCATTCCTTACGTGCTGCTAGTGCTTCAACATAAAAGAAACGTTCAGTAAACAACAAAATCGTTAACTATACAATATTACGTAGCAGTTTTTGGTGAGACAAATAATTTTGGTGAGACAACAATTATTTGTTAAGTTGAAACCCACGTGCCCGTTCGATGTCGTCAAAAATGTTGAGCATTGAAATGGTATGACAAATTTGCTTAAGTTTTTACTGCGGGTGGCAAGTTGACAGTGACCTTTTCACTGATGATAGAAAAAACTAATTTTAATAAACTTCTTGAATCGATTATGTACGCAAAGGCTGACGGTTTTAGAAACAGAAGTGCGAGCTTTAGTTGTTTAGCTTTAGTTTTTCAACTTCAGTTGTTTTTTACATTGGTTTACCTGCGGTATGCTAATTGGTATTAAATAGAATGACGTCTTTCGGAAAGTAGACGTGTGCGCAAGATATGTACATGCGCATGTACATGTAAAACCGGCATTCAGTCATTACGATATGAACGATCAAATGTGCCGTTTGCGATACCAGTTCAATAATATTAGAATAAGCTCAATAAGGCAACCGAAGATTGCTAACAATACGGAAGCTGCTCCCTGGCATGGTGAATAAGCAAATTTTTAAAATTCAAGCCCAAAGAAAACCATTTACCATACCATCGCTTTAGTGGAAGTATGGAAGAAGTCATTTTGACAAGTGTGTTCCGTGTTGCGAAAACCATATACACCTTTCTCCGCACACCTCATTAATTAAGCGCTGCCAGTTGAATTGCCGTCATAAGTGAAGCATAGTAAATGAACAGTCATTTCGGCAGTATTATGGCAGTTAAGCCTTCTAGCGAATACTTCAGTATTCTAACCTAGTAAAAGTCAAATATTCTGACCCGAAAATTGCAGAAATAAGGATATACTGAAATGAAAAATATCGCCAGTAATCTCCGTTCGGCATTTTAATGCCATGTATAGCCTTATTGTATCGTCAAGAGCTGTTTCTGTGAACCTACTGATTTTATGACATGTCAATTTGCGTATTATCAATTATTATTCAAGTATCTAGATACAGTTGCTGTATCATTTCGTGGCCACTGTGAATACAATTCAACTGATCACGGGTTCGCATGTCAAACGCGTATATATACTGCAGTGGCTCTGTTGCATTGTTTAATTATGATGGACATCTGTAAGTGTATGTTTTTCATTAGTGCCGCTGTAAATCTATTACTCAGGTGTCCTTATGGTCCTACTTGTTTACCGTATATAACAATTATATTATTATGACCTTAAGGAAGCAACATTGATTGCCCCGTCAATTGTTATAAAATACACGTCGCCATACGTTGTCCTCTCGTGCAATATTATTAATGGGGTGAGTGCATGCAAGGATCGCCGTGGATTGCTGTGTTTTCTGTAAACTACTGATTAATCGTTACATTTGCTCTACTTGTTGCATGTTTCAATGTTTATTAGTAAACGCCGAGAAATCCCCCGGAACAAGGCACGACCTTATCGGTCGGGTAGCCTTGGTCCTGCTCTTCCGTCCACGCAGCTGAATGCTCGTCGCTTAAGCAACGACTATGCATCATGGTTTCAGATGAAATTTGTGCCGTTTCCCAGTTTTGCCACTAACGTTATCCATACCGGAAATGAGCCAGACCAATGGGGTAAGTTTCCACTGTAAATTTGCAATAGAGCGCATACAGTGATGCATCGAAACTGCCGAAATTTCGCTTAAGGTCAATAATTTCCCGAATATTCAAACATGTTGGCGTTCCATGTAGTTGAAAGAATAACGTAATTTGTATAACTACAGCATACGACAATAATTTTCAGATTATTTTAAATTTGTGCTAGGGGATCACTCCAGTTATTCAAACGTAATTCTAAAATGCCACCTGATAATTGGCAAGATTTGATCAGGTCATCAAAGTCTCCATCGAAGGTCCTTCATCTGATTACGCGTTATGACCGTCACAGAAAACTAATCGAAGAGTTTCGTAGAATGAAATATAACTTTTGGTTTTCTGTTAAGATAGACAGTTCAAAGATACCTCATACGGAATACCTCATACGGCAGGTTTATGTTCTTAGCGAGTAGAAGAAAAGGGCTGTGATAACCTAGGTTGGTGCGGCAGAGGAAATTTTTAACTACATAGTTTTAACTACATACCTACGAGAAAATAGCATGCGCGGGTAATATTTGCTTCTGAAAATCGGCTATGTAACGCTATAATAACGATTACGCAGTTATTAATTTTTATTCGTTAAATAAGTATTAATATCTTATTATTATAAAGACTTTTAGTGGCGCTACAAGAGTATAATTAACTGTGTACGGTTCTGCTGAAGATGCTCGGCCATCGCAGTGCGATTTTGGATTATAAGTACTATCTTTTTAACCTTGTAATGCCAAATTTAAGTTTTACACAGCACAGCATACATGAATATTTTGTATCTACAGAAGTATTGTATGTATTTTGTCGATATGTACTGTACTGTCAGTACAGATATGACAGTCTATGGGTGACGCTGTATTGCATTGCATAGGATAATCTTCAGAGTTGACTTGGCAGCAGGTCATTCATCATTCGCTGTCGAAAACACTCAAAAACTTTAATTGCAAGGAGTAATTACTTTAATGTATAGACAGAACGTGACACGTTAAACGTTTGTATTAAGAGAAACAAGTAAAGCGATGAAATCACCGCATTTTTGCACACAAGTGTCACAATGAATCAAAGCGACGTACCTGACACAACAAGTAGTGCATAATGTCTGTTTCGATAGCCGTTTAATACCCGTTTAATTCTAATCACTTTAATAACTGCATTCCAGGTACAGAAGATCTTGCTCCGCATATCGCGTGTTCGACAGCATTCCGACAGAGTGAGCCTGGAGTTTTCAAAAAATTTGATTACTCACGTTGTGGCAACCCTACGCGCGATGCACTGGAACGTTCCCTCGCCGCCGCAGAAGATGCTCAGTATGGTAAGAAACATTAAGCACTGGGGTCCACAACCCCATAATGATGACAATCAGTTACTTCTTTTGAATTTTTAAACAACACCTTAGACATTAAATACGACCAGACAGCTCCGCTGAACTTTGAAAAGCCACGAACGAAAATTTTGTGAATAGCAAATATTTTTCGCGGCATGCACTTTCTTGGAAGACAATTACATTTAATGCATAACGCAGTACTGAATCGACTATAGGTTTCTCCAAATATTTTAAATATTCAAGTTATCTGTGTGGAACGTAATCGTAAGCCGAATAAGCGTATAAGTGTAGTTAAAAAGTACCACCTTGCCTGCAATATTTAAATTTGAAAGAACGGCTGTGTTTGCAGCGGTGACCTTTAGTAGTGGAACCGCTGCTCTGGCGAGCATCGTCCATTTGCTTAAGAGTGGTGATGAAATCATAGCCGGCATTGATCTGTATGGCGGAACTTCCACATACTTTGATTCAGTTGCAGCGGGAAATGGCGTCAAAACGAAATATGTTGACATGCTGGACCTGCATGAAGTGACCAGTGCTCTGACCTTAAAAACCAAACTGATATGGATCGAGTCGCCATCAAACCCTGTCATGCGCATTGTCGATGTGCAGGAATTAGTAAAATTGGTTAAGAAATTCAATAAGGATATCATCATTGCCGCTGATAATACATTTACCACGCCGTATTTTTTGCGCCCTTTGGATTTGGGCGTGGACATTTCTCATCAGTCCTGTACTAAGTATTTGTGCGGACACACGGATGTGGTGATGGGCGCTGTGGCAGTTAATGATGAGAAATTGTATGATCGATTACGATTTTTCCAAATCAATCTCGGAGCAATACCATCGCCGTTTGATTGCTTCCTCGCGATTCGTAGTCTGAAAACTTTACCGGTGCGTATGCGGGAGCATATGCGAAGTGGGTTAATCATTGCCAATTTCCTAGACTTGCATCCATGTGTAGAAAAGGTCAACCATCCTGGATTGCGATCACATCCTCAATATGATTTATTCAGAGAACAGAGTCGAGGCTACAGCAGTGTATTATCTTTTTACGTCAAAGGAAATAAAGCGGATTTATGGAAATTTTTCAAGTGTCTAAAGGTATATTAACTGCACTCTACCGATTAGTGCGCAGACGTCATATTATACTTGTTAAACAAGCGTTAATGTTGTATAACACCATAACTACAAGCATCAAATAAATGGTGCTTTTGTTTGCGTAAAGATGCGACCTTTTGCTATAATTTTTCAGGTATTCACGTTAGCTGCCAGTTTAGGTGGGTGTGAATCGATTGTCAGTTTTCCCGCCGTAATGACTCACGATGGAATTGATCCAGAAATCCTAGCAAAAGCTGGTATAACCCAGAATTTAGCGCGTTTGTCCGTTGGACTAGAAGACGTGGAAGATTTAATTGCTGATTTGGACCAAGCACTATGGGCGTCGTGCGGGGAAAATATAATGAAGAACGGGAAAGAAAATGGAATGAATTGTCACCATGATGATGATGATGATGATGATGAGTCGGACTAATATTTTGGCATAATCCATGTGAAATGCTGATTCTGGTATAAAACGTACATATTATATATGGTTATATATTGTATACTCTTCTTTAAATTGGTAAAAAACAGCATATAAGGGTCAGCTTCTTGTGAAATCAAAATTTCACACTGCAGCAGTATAAAGCTTTATTAACAATAACGTGAATGTGTGGTCGGATATTATGTATATATAAGTTTTATTACTCGACTCTGTAAATTAACTGCAGTCCATACGACTTTACATGTCGTTAATGGCGTTAGCCCGACGTAAAGGTCACTTACGCTGAAAAGTATAATAATTGTATAATTACGCATGACCACGCTTACTGTAACGCAAAGCCATCTTCAGTTTTTTTAGATAATAGCAAACGAAGTGAAGCTGAATAGGATCTCTCACTAATAAACGAACTGCATCAACAAATATTCGAGAGAGCAAAAAAGCGATCACAAAGTTGATCAACATGTTGCACGCATCATATACTAAGACTCAAGAGCCGCCAAAGATTATGAAAATATCTGTAGTTGTTAGTAAAACCTAATGTAAGGTTAAAACAAGCAGATGCTTAAAGATTTCCAGAAGTTATATTCGTCGTAGTGTTTCCGCTGTTCGTTGTAGCTGCTTCGTCAGCGCTCGTGAGATCCATTTGCAATTGGAACAATAAGAGCTGGTACGTAATGTACATACCTACAATCTGGAAATTAAATACGATTTAAGGATGCATTTTACAATTGCAAACGCGTTAAATTAGCAGCAAAAGAAGCGCTATAAATGGTTTCGAAAGCTTTAAAATTTTACTAAAGCTGTACTGTACGTACTGCCAAAGCCGTCGATCATTTGGATGTGGCAAAAATCATTACTTACGCTGAGTACGGCAGACACATCGATCGTAAACAGTCTGCTGGCCGTGAAACCAATCTGATTTCCGTTGAGTTTACTAAGGAATGTATGCAAATGGTGAACCTCTCCAGGCCGGAGTTTGTTGTTATCCAACTTGTACAAAATGTCTAAGGGTGAATGCGCCTGCAAAGAAGACAATCAGCGGAGTACTACAATTAACGAGTAAAAAATAGAACTGAAACTGCATTAATCCGGCGCGGATCATCATAAGTTATGCACTTACAGCCGCGTTGACCTTTATGCCCATTCCGATGACGACGACCAGTTGTGTTACGTGGAACAGAAACCAAAACAATTCATTAACCGCGGTAATCACCGTGAATTTCCCTTTTGCCGAGTAATCAACTACCACAAACATCAGCATAAAGAGCTCGATGACGCTGCCGAATACAGCCAACAGAACGATGGTCGAGAAGATGTCGTCGCCCAAACTGACCAGTGTACACAGGCGTTCATGTTTCTGCCGGTACCACTCCACAGACTGCACTACGAGCTCGCCGTCTTCGTTAATATTCTTTGCCATGTTCCTTTAAATTATAGCGCAGTGTTAAAATACGACGATTGCTGTTTCTCTATAATGTATATAGTTTCATAAATTTCAGTATTCGTTCCCTACGTTAGATTTGTTGATTCCATAAAATGTTTATCGGTAGATCATGGTAGAGCATCATTTGATATACAGTTGAATGAAATGTTTACCTTAATTCTGTATCTTGGTCAAATCATATATGTTCATCAAAAGTTGTTGAGCCTAAGCGTTATATTTTATTTTATTCAAAATTAACGCCTGATGCCGCTTTCAGCTAGCAAATTTACATTTAGGTTGTATCTGTAGAACAAAAGTGCATTACAAATTTGTAGCCGCATGAGTAAACGTGTTGCCGCACATTTGCTCCTATGCTTATTTGTTTTACATAAGGATTAGAAATTTTTTGTTTTGATTATAATTAACCTGGTCAAGTGTCGAAATTCGCCATAAAGTGCATACGCCAACAAAGCCAGCAACATCACCGGTGTGATGTACACGAAGCTGGCAAAAAAGTGGCCAATCAGCATAACTCCCGTTGCCACCACGTGCCAGTATCCTTGAAATCCAGCGTATATTACAAACCGCTGCGCATCGAATGTGCCGTTGTCCACTAAAACCGGCGTCCAAATGGCCTGAATGTTGGTTAAAACCAGCAGCACCGTCAAGAACATCAGCCGATTCCGCCGCGGCTTGAAATAATTTTCAAAACTGTTGCAATTCTTATCCGCACAATTAAATCGTAATATTTCCCAGTGCGTAAAAAATTTAATAAAGAGTTTATTTTTGCAGGCGCGGATCATGAGAAAGTGCCAAGACGTAAACTGCACAAACCAATTAAAGAACGTCAACAGAAAGACAAATTCAGTGAGATTCTTGGCATTGATAGGATTGCCCATTAACCGCAGAAGAGACTGGAAATTCCAGAGAAATTTGCCCAAGTATGCCACTGTACATGCGAATGCAAACCAGCACCAGCACTTGAAAAATATATATCGGCGGGAATGCTTTCTCTGCAGGGGATAATCATCTTCAACCAACTCCTCACGAAGTACCCGCGCCGACATTTGCAGCTTTTCTGGTAAATAAAACAACCCACCAAGCCGCATAAGAGACAGAAGAGGGCGACAGTAATGGTACAAGGTTTTATCCTCTGCACTCATTTTTGACGAATACCCCAAATGAACAGTGTAAGATAAGCTTTCTCGACGATCCAAGAAATTATGTTTTGACTAACAAACTATATCATAATGTAGTGAATATCTTATTAAATTATATTTAACCACTTGAATGTTACGATAAGTGCGAGCAGACGATCGTTCGAGAAACTGTTCCTGTTAGTAAAAATGTTGTGGGAATGATATCGAATTTCCATTTTATACACTGACGGTATCTACATATCATAGCGCATTAATCCCCAAAGAACACCACAAACGTCCGTTTGCGCCTATGACTTTGCAATCAGATGGAGACATATTAGCAATGGGAGCATGATTATTTAAAGTTGTCATCATGTATCAACGGCGTGATACTGCCGACGAGAAAATTCAATTATAATCGGCGTGAAAAATGGAGTGTTGTTGTGCAGATGCTGGTGCCGGGATATTATCTTACGGTGACCAGTTGGCGCTTAAGCCAACACGCGAACCCATGCTGATCATCTGTTTCCTGTGTCTATCCGTCCAAGGGAGTCTGGATAAACTGCTGAACCGGCTCCCTGTTGGCAAACACACAGGATGTGTCGGTTTAACCCGAATCAATATAATCGCGCTAACGACTGTTTTCTCAACTTATACTAATACAGAGTATTTCAAGAAGTACAAACAATAATTATGCATTTTCAAGTGTTTCTACATGAGCTATTCCACACGAGAGCCACCGTGCACTGGCCCATATACTTCGTCTGTGTTAACATGGGGCATCGGGCATCTTGGTATATTTGACTCATTATTCGAAAATTAGAAACTAATTTAAATCATCAAAAACCCAACAAAAACCAAATAGTACTGTATTAAAGCTTCCAGATTTTCGAGGAGGCTAGAAAGTTAGATATGGTCACTCGCTTATGAATGCCAACTGTTAAGACGAGGGGTACCCAACATATGGTCCCCTTGCGCTAATTTTTTGTGTGCACGCGGTGGTAAATGTACGGTTAATTTAACTATTACCGTATGCCACCAAGATGTTGTGCTATCATCTGATAATTTTTTTATGAAGTTGTGTAGGGTCATTAACTAAATAATGAGGAAATTAATTTTTAACTTCGACCCTGGTAAAAATATTCACTATTCATCCGGTTAGGACGGTATGTCGCCTTATGATAGATCTTGATGTCGACTATCCGTTGCTGGAAGGGTTTTCAAAAATTCGAAAAAAACGCCGTAGAACTATCAAAAACAAAACTTTAAACCGAAATTCCGGGCGAACCCGGCGTCACATCGAGATGAAAATTAGTGCAACGGATAGCGCGAGTAATTGTCTACCTGTTCACTTTGATGCCGACATTGTACACTGTAACAGGAATATCTTCATGGACTTGATAACTTTCGCGTCAAAGTTTAGTACAACAGGCAAGTGACCACTAAAGCCACGCACAGAGCATTCTGCTGCCAGCCTGCTGGTAGCCAGTAGCCGGTCAGACCACGAAGACTGCTTGACCACAGTGACCGATTGCATACCAACCGGGCCATGTGGCGAAAAGCAAATACTAGTACTGTGTATCCTGCTCGAACCTTTTCTTCTCTTTTCAGTGTCTTTTCCGAACTACGATAGCGAATACACCCGAAGCAAACTGCAGAGTGCAGACTTTGTTGTCATCGGCTTAAAATCGCTGATGAGCATATTTCATTCGAAACATTTTAAAATTAAATAACAAAAAGATATCACATCCGCGTAGTCTTTTCTGTTCAAGCTAGCAGATCGCGAATCTTTCTACGTTGTTAATTGATAGTACAGAGGGTTATTCAGCCAAGTGTGGACACTTTTTGGAAAATTTCTCCTTAGCCGTCGCAGGCTCATTTTACTTTTTTAAAAAATTTATCAGGTAGCCACAACATCCAACCATACTTTAAATTCAACCGAGTCACCATTTCCAAATCCTGTAGCTCAGGAAAAAATTAAGTTTGTCCCCCCCATGTTGGCAACAGTTGACCAGTTCAGCTATAGGAAATGGATTCCCTTTAGTTAAAATTTATCTAAAATTTGGATTTTCGCCATAACTCGTTGAAAACCTATCGGGGGTTTCGAACAATCCTTTTTCTGAAGAAACTACTAGTATTTCTCGATTGGGAAGCTGCGTCCTTGTTTACTCAGCAGTGCTCCCGGGAGCACGTCTCGGGTTCTGGATGACTTCTTCTTCCCTGCCAGGCCTGATCCGTGAGACGTCTTTCTCGACCAATAAACATTGTAAACGGTAGAGAAAGACTTGTTTTACAAGTTTAGTTTATGGAGTGATGGAAAGGATAGCTATAGTTTCGTGCATAAGAGTTCGCGCAATGGGCTTGGCTCCTGCGGGTCTCTTCCTGTTTTCGCGTTTTTTCCAACCGTCCTACCGCAAGAACGCGCAAGAATATGAAATCGTTTTTGCTATAAAAAATATTCGGATCGTCGTTTTTCACAATTAAAACCATGCAGATTTGGAAAACAGACGATCCTTTTAAAACCAGGTGATCGAAAGCCAAATTTTGACTGGTCAAGGGATAGAAGTCGGAGTCTTTTGGTTAACAGACAATATCGCGAGTATTTTACGCTGGATTTTCACCGAAATTTGCAGGAAGCATTCATATTAGTTAGTCGTTGTATTGAGATGCTTATGGTATCATTTCTCTTAAAATGAAATTTTTAAGGAATTTTTTTTCGAAGTGTCCACACTTGGCTGAATGACCCTCTGTACTTATTACGTTGTTAAGTCCTGCTTGGTATTAAGGCATAAAAATGGATGTTTTGAACTATTTAAATCGCGTATTTTGTTAATAAAATGTGAATAAACCACTTGAATTACAGATATCAATAGATTCATATATCCTTACGTCCTTATTTTTTGGAAATTATCTCCTAAATCAAAATTGATTTTTTCAATAAGTTGATAATTTTGTAAAATAGAGCATCGCGCAAACGTTCCTACCTTTATCTTAAAAAAAATATTAAGTTTTGGAGAAGGTCTAAAAAGATTTTTATAAGCTGTAGTACTTAAAGGTTGTTAGTACTTAAAGGTTGTTAGTTTTGGAAATTATCTCCTAATTCGAGAATCCATTTGTGAAGCTTTTGATTATTTTATAAAATCCAGCATCTTCTAAAGCTTCCTACCTGCAGCTTGGAAAAAAATTTTGGTTTCCGGAACGTTTTCAAAACCCCTTTCAAACTTTCAGTGCTTAGTATATATCAACCTTTATTGATTTCCGTATGCTGTTATGCGGCAAAAAACCCCTATTACAAATTAGGGGAAAAGGCACGCATAACCTATTCTTCTTCAAAAGTTTTGTAAACAAAACTCGTGCAGTTTAAAGTTCATAGAAATTTCCAGTAAATTCTAGAAACGTCTCGAATGACCAAATACAAGTTTCGCAACTTAGCAACCTAAACTATAGTTATTTAAAACTGTTAATCCCATCAAACTTATAATTTTTTGTTAATTCTGGAAACCTTTAAGATGTTTTTAAATCTGTTTGAATACCTCAAAATAACTGTAAATTTTTCGAAAGCCGGCTCCAAAGCTTTTATATTTCAAGAATTTCTAATATTTCTAAATATTTCGACTCGGCCCCGCGCAGCGGGGCCGTTACCTCTAATTTTTTGAGCCTCCAAAGTTTCGAATTTTAAAAATATCTAGAAATCTGAGTACCTCAGTATCTCACGGTCTAAATTGTCTAATTTATATGTAATTTCTAAATATCTGAAAGCCAGCCCGCAGCCCGTTTACCGTAATCACTAAGTCACTCAAACAGCGGCTCTGTGATACTGGTGGTAGCTTGGGTATTCATTAACCTACGTTGCTCTGTAATACTGGCGGTAGCTTGGGCATTCACTAACCTCAAAATCTAATAAATATGTATTTATTTTATAAATACTGAAGAGCTTGACTGAATGGCTAGCCGAAAATTCTTACAATTACTAGCTAAAGATGCAGCGCAAAGCCAAATTCTGCCCGGAAATTCAGGGCGCACAGAATTTGGCTTTGCGCCCTGAATTTCCGGGCGCAGAAATATCGGCGATCTTATTTGGATTTTTTATTTATTTATTTGATTTATTGCAGTGGACACAACAGGAACTAAAAAAGTGTACGTACTAAACACGATAGTGCAGTCGCTGTGCGACATCGTCAATCAGAGTTGCATTACTTCTCCAGTATCGGGATGTACATCCAAAAGACACACCCTAATGGTTTTTCTCGGCTGGACACTGTTCAACCAAGTCGTCCAGCCGTGCAACTACCGCCGCTGCGTTAACCGGAATTAGTTTTGTGCATTGAGTGGAGTTCCGTGCCGTCCTAGATGACCTGTGGCATGTTACTAACAGAACGTGACAAACCAGTGTTACTGTATTAGCATGCGGTAAAGTTGCTTAAAACCAGGATCTCCCAGACTGATTCCGTGATGTTCTAAGCAACCTTTTCAATGAATCATGCGATAAAAAATGGGATAAACAAGCTACTAAGGATTTTTAAACTTTTGCTCTCCTGCAGTCTTTGCGCCGGTTCCGGTGCTAGTGTCTTCATCCCGTGCTCAAGTAAAGCTTGATTATTAGGTACGCGTCTTCGCTGTTGTTGCAGTAGTCCGCAATAAAGCAAACAAATTTACAGGTTGAGGATACAGTATATGTAAGCTGTTCTGCTTTTGACAATACAATAGGAACATTGAGTGGTTAAATAAACAAAAGTAGCCAGTTAAAACATAAAAAAGCTTCGGACAAACGGCAAATCGCCGATATTTCTGCGCCCGGAAATTCGGGGCGCAGAGCCTGATTCTGTGCGCCCGAGCATTCGGGGCGCACAGCTAAACTCTATGCGCCCGGTTTGTCGGGGCGCTCAGCCATTTCGTTAAATATAAGCATACCCATAAGAATATTGCTTTCTTTTAAAAATTTCGACTTCAGCTTTAAAATGCCCATACAGTCAAGGTTCAACATTGGTCAAATCCTGCGGTGCAGAATATTAAGAATAAGTATTTGTTTGTCAGTTTCATCACTACCGTTGCCAGTTTGAAGACCTACTTATTCTTTGTGAGCGAGGAGAGAGAGATAACTTGGAAGACGCGCTAGCAGACCCGATCACTGCCCGCTAGACTGACCGGCAGGCTCGATCTGCCACTGCTGGCAGCAGTAAGCTGCTGCCTGTAACGGAGCGCTTTTGGCAACTTTCTGTTGTACTGCTGTTTAACGTCAAAATAGCTGTTTCAGTTTAAAATTTTAATGAACATTGCCAATGTCAGGTTGTAGATCACAAAACGCTCTTTCCAACAATATGTAGCACGGGGGTGTACCAATTTAACCATATGTTGGGTACCTCTCGTCTTAAGCTCGATGTACATGTTGTAACTGCAGCACTCAGAGTCTTTTTAGTGTTGTTTACTCACTTGCACAGGGAGATCATGCCATGCATAGTCAATGATATATATATACTCTAGCTATAAAACTAATGACAGCGCGCATAGATTGCACAGAGGGTGATAAAAAACTTTACAAATAATTGTTTGAAAATACTGGACAGGTGGATATTTAAAGATACTTGTTTTCCGCTTTCCCGCTACCCGATTCTACTTTTGATAATTGGCTTTTCTGGAGCGCAATCAATCAGTCATGCTAATCTTTGAGCGGTTCCGCCAGTTCAGTTTCAGTGACCCTTTGTGCTGTTGTCACTTTTGTCGTCTAGATCCAACTGGAGTTGAAAAAGTAGAATTTGGTACGTACAGTAAATCCCAAGAATCTGTAATACACAATATTTGGGAAAAAACATAAAGCAACCTTCGATTAGCTTTATTCTTTTTGAAATACATACAGTTAACGAAACGACAGTTTTCAGTGTTAACAACTCGACATACGCTCAGTAACGCTGGTGCTTCCACTACAAACATTTTCCACGCAGTAAAACCAATTTGATTGCAGGAAAGATTGTTGAGGAAGGTGTGCAACTGAAGAACTTCCGATGTTGCTAGCTTTTCATGATTAAGCTGGTAAAGTGCCCAAAGAGGAGAATGCGCCTGTAAGAAGACACGTATTAGCGCTCTTAGCATCTATATATATATGGTTGAAAAAAATTGATACACCATTACCAATGTCTATAATGTTCTGCTTTAGTTTTCGATTTCCTTAAAATTATGATTCTCTTCGACCTTTCTGCAGGAGTAAGACATAACCTGACCGTAGCTAAAAGTAACCTGTATATTACAAAGTACTATACGCTTACCGCTTCGTTCAGCTTCATTCCCATACCAAACAACAACGCCGGCTGCAGCAAATAAAGAAGAAACCAAAAGAATTCGGTCAATCCTGAAACTACACTAAACAATCCCTTTCTACCGTATTCAAAGGTCACGAACACTAGCATGAACATTTGGGCCACACTGGACGCAATGGATACCAGAGTAAAAAGTGAGAACACGTTGTCACCATGCTCTACAAGGCGACACAGCTGTATGTGTCGTAAACGGTACCACTCCAAATTGCCACTGAATGAACCATCTTCGCCAATGCGATCAGAAAGGTCACGATTCAGATGCTGAAAATCCTGAGCAACAGCTTGACATAATAAAACATAAAAGAAGACCGGCAAAATGTAGATAAAGCTAGCAAAGAAATGTCCAATCAGCTGGAAAATACAAATAGGAATATTATCCGTTCCGAAACCAGCGTAGATAACCTGGCGTACAGCTTCGTAATCCTTACTGGCGATCAATAAAGGAAGAAAAACGCTGAGCATATTTGCAAATACACAGAAAAGCGCGGACATAACAACAACGTTCCTGATGCTGCGGAAGCGTGTGCAAAATCGGTTGCAGTTCTCCTCAGGACAAATATATCGTGCCCTTTCCCACAGTACGAAAAATTCATAGATCAGTGAGCTCCTCCAGCATGCGCGCAACATAATAAAATGGGAGAAGATCATGTTGATATGCCAGTTAGAAAAGCTAAGCATCAAAACCAGCGTCGCTAAGTTGGTTGTTGTCATTACGTTGTCTCCCATCGGAGTGATAACGGCATAGAAATTATACGCGAATTTACACCCATAGGTCACAACAATGCACAATGCTGTACAGCAGTAGATCTGGCATAGTAACTCCGATCTGTTTCGGTTAGTGCGACGGCCAGCCCCGAAGTCGTCGGGTTCGTCAGGTATGTAGTTGTTAGAGTGGCAATCCTTGACGCGCTCTAACTTTGTTGGCAGGAAGAATATCCCACCGATTCGCATAACCAAAATAAAAGGACGGCAAATCTGATACAGTACATTGTCGTTTAAATCCAATAATTCCATAGTATGTTTCATTCTAGATCTGGTTTCGGCACTTTCTTGCGTGGACGAAGCCCTGCAAAAAGGTGCTGCATGATACGAGCACATGTAACATTTAAAATGAACAAATTTATTTTACGCGCCATTTATCACGCTGTGCTCCTATATCGCACATTATCATAGTTATGTAATAAGTAGAATGGGGTGAAACATCTAATAGCTTTTACTATTATTACGGAAAGGTAAACAGTAGTATTTTTAAAATTTTGCGGCCTGCATAAATTCAGGTCACACCAAAAGCCTGCCGCCAAGTAAACACATGAAAAAATTAGCAGATCGTTAGCTGCGTAGCAATTATGGAATAATTTTATGAGATAAAACTGGATACTGGTAAAGCAATTTACTGTCCCAAATTATAAGCGTAAAGTTACCTGGTTAAAGTTTGAAGAGGCTGCATGTCATTTTCACCGTTTGATCGTGGCGTTTCCGATGTGTACTGCTGTTTTAATTTTAGTGTCATTCTGCTGGCAGCAAATGGTTATGGCTAACTGCACATTCTAAAAGACTGTTTTTAGTGATTTTCACACATTATTACTTGCAAAAATTTGTCTAAGGAAAAATGTTGCAGATCCAGAAATTAGTAATCACTCCGTTTATATTCCACGCTCACAATAGTAACTTGTTTGTTGAAACACTAGTTTACATGGCGCCGAGACTATTGCAATGCATGCTACGCATGCTGTGGTATTATCATTTGGGGAATATTATTATGCATAAATTTATCCCATAGATCAATGGGTTATACGGTTATACCGGAGTGTATAATGCAATCAATATACCATAATCGAAACAGGAATAAGTGCAAACCTCCGGCGAGATGACATCAGTAGTGCAAAATTACGACACTATTATACTGCATGCCAGTACACAATTTATACATAGTCTTTGCAATATTAATGATGATAAGATGATCACTGCTCCTAATTTGTCGCCCTTATCTTCGATAATGATCCATAAATTTAATGCGTCTACTACATAGTAGGCTACCTATAAAAAGAATGATCTTTTAACATATAAATCGTGCTGCAAATATGTACGCATGTCCCGATGTCTGCACCTTCCCTTTTTTGGATGGATCGACAAGTATTCTACAGTACATTCACTAGCTAGCTTGCTCCACTGCACAATAATTGTTTTGCGTATTGGATTTACTCGTTTTACCATATTTAGTCTAATTATAGGCGTCTGTGCCTTTTGTTTACTAAATTTCATGCGAAACTAACCAAATTGCAGATATGTATCAAAACGCCCCTGAAAAATGGTGAAAAACGCATCGATAAAGTATATGAATGCATCACACACTTTACTCAAAAGCTACTGTTTATAAAACTGCTCCAAATTTTTATATGATGAGGTCTTGCCGGTTCAGGACAGTTCTAAAAACCGCTGTACGATACCTTACAGAGTGCCTGTATAATTTATATCCGAACTGTATGGCTCAAATTAACAAATATACAGCCGTTTTTTAACTGCAGACTGCAAGCGAAGCTTTTATTGAAGCAAATCTGTGATTCATGCATAGCCCGGAGAATGACCCACGGGCAAAGCAAACGCATTGTTTGCTTGGGCCATCGTATTTCCGTACAGTGCACGGCTGCCACTGAAGCCTCGCAATGGTTGTATATTTTATAAAAATATTGGGAAAATGTAGATAATCATCGCATCATGCACGGGGGGACTTCCTTAAAATTATGCCGATCAAACATCATATAAGCGTACATGCAGTTTACTCCGGTTTATAAAGTATGTTGTGTATCAGCTAATTATTAAAGTTCTTCGTTAAGTCACTTGGCATTTACGTATATATGTACATAACCATAACAATCCATCGCAAATATGGGAGGCCATCACAGCAGCACCGCAGCTCCGCGATCCACCACTCCGCTAATCCGCATCCGGCGCAATTCCGACGACAGCCTGTCCAGTTCCAACAGCTCGTGGCGACTGGCCTCCGAGCACTCCACCAGTCGGTCTCTGGTGGCGGAACCCGTGCAGGTGGAGATGAATGATTCGATGAATTTGCAGCGCTCCTTCAGTTTTCACGGCTCATCGGGCTTGCGCGGTCGCTATCTGTCGGAAGTGAAGCCCCACCTCTACCGGCATCCGGAGGATGACTGGGAGATTGAGTCGCTCAATCTCAGCCGATTGACCGGGCAACAGCGCAAGACCATCTACTGTTTGTGGGCAGCCAAGTTAACTTATTATATAACCTTCGGGATACAACCGCTGGCCTTACCGGCTATTGTGAGCGACGTTCTATGTTGCAGCCCTATGTTAATTAATTGACGTTAAAAAATAAAACATTCATCAAGATCCGGCTTATTACTTATAATGAATATTGTTTCCTATTTTCGATTTTTAAGTTTTTTCCCTGGAAGCTTTTAACTGGGTTAAAAGTTAATTACATGTAGTTTTGGCAATATTTTAACGATTGTATGTGCTTTAAGGGTAAACATTCGCGGTTGATTTTGATTTACAGTCGGATTTTATTAATGTGATATGCCTATTATATGTTGCCGCAACGCATAATTTGTATTTGTATTTGTTGTTTGATTCTGATTTAAAGTCGCATTTTATTAATTCGATATGCCTGTTATATATTGCCGCAATGCATAACTTGTATTTGTATTTGTTGTCTGATTTTGATTTAAAGCCGGATTTTATTAATTCGATATGCCTATTACATATTGCCGCAGTGCTGTTAACCATGACATAATTAGGTGGAAGCAAATACCTTGCTATCATCTGCAACGGGAACCCTGTTCGCCACCTGGGCACTGGGAGTAATAGCTTTTTGGCCCGTTTGGAGACGCTGTGTATGTGTCGAAAATTAGTATTATTGTTTTAATAAAACTGTAACGGTAGGCGCAATGGTGCGTCACTGCGCTTATGAGGCGGAAATTTATGCATATATACTACAATGTATGTTGTGTTCCGTATAAATTATACAGTTTTAATACCGACATCGTATGTATTTTCTCCTCGTTGACTTTTCAGGTTAACAGAACGGGAACCAAAAGCGTTTTGATCATTGGAATGTTTCTGAACGGGCTTTCGTTTTTGCTGTTTGGGTGCGTGGTGGTGCAAAATATTCTACCAGATCCTGGCATATCTTAAATGTGTATATTATAATCAAAACTTTTGTCCATGAGGTGCGCGCAGTGGAAAAAAATATTTGTTTCTAGATGTTTACATTTTGAAGAAAGTTGGAGCCGCTTTATAGTTATGGCGTATATCTTTAAGTTGATCGAAGGCGCCGGATTTGCCGGTAACGGATCGTCTCTGCACAAAAGAACAAATATAAATCTTTTAATCAGTTGGCTTTTACAGCGCTGGAGTTGGCCATCATAACGAAGACGCTCTTGGAATTCCCCCGACATGAATCTGGAGCATATGTAAGTGATACAAGCATTTTTCTAACATTTGAATGCTTCAACGCATTTTTGTATAATAGAGGGAATGTATGTTATATGTATAACAGATATATAATAGAGGGAATATATATATGTTGTATGGTTTGTATTCAGGGAAGTGTTCAAACGTGCATTGGAATCGGCGTCACGATTGGTGCAGCAATTGGTGGTTTTCTGTATTCGGTAAGCCGTACTCACGAAAATATGCATGCGAAGTTACGAACCGATTTACTGTAGTCATGCAGTCAGAAAAATAGTTCGAAAGCTTCTATTTTTTATACCCATATATTGAAATTGTTGTTTTTACAATATGAATTAATAACTACTTTATGACGTCGTCAGTTGCAAATGATATTGGAATTATATTTTTAGATAGCAGATGTTGCATCAACCTTTCTGCTCTTGGGTGTGCTCTTCTTTTTGGTGGGACTGGTTATTTTATGCGTCATGGATACACGTCCATACATAAGTACGCATTCCCAATCTCCCACTATTGCACATTATCAAGAATTTCGTTATATTCACCCATGTCCGTTCCTACACGAGGAAAATATTTCACTCGGATCTTTTTTCCAGATCCCGTTATACAAGAATCGCGAAAGAAAAAGCGCCGATTCCTTCAACAGGTGTCTGTGCACTCTGCCATTCTCATGTATTTTTTTGGAATCTTTTCCCTCGGCGCACTGCTTTCCACACTGGAACCGCATATCAGCGCAGTAAGCAATACAAGTTCAGCTGCGCTGCACCATAAAACACGCTGAGTGCCAGCCTAGGCCTGCTGAAGTACTGCACTTGTTATAACTTATAATTGTAAATAAAATATTTTGTTTACAGGTGTATGATTTAAATTTCACGGTGGAGGGCATACTTTTAGCCGTTATTCCGCTGGGATTCGCCTTCGGAATGGCGTTTTGGCAGTGGCTGATCACGCACGACTACGTGTGCGGTCTGGACTGCGTTAACATCTTTGGTGTATTGGTTATGGGGTTGACCTTTCTCTTTTTGGGACCATGTGAAGTTTTCAAACTGCCCAATAAGTGCGTTAACACCCACCACCCTTCACGCGCACCTGCGAAATAATGAACTGTTTTTGCTGTAGTTTATTGTGGCTGAATGTGATTTGTTTCCTTGTGATCGGCGGCTGTATAAGTATGGTCGTCACAGCCAGCCTCAACACTCTCTTGGAAACCGCAGAGTAAGAATGATGCCGCAAATATTTTCAGTTATGTCAAGCTTTTTAAGAATAATCTTACTAAGTCGATCTACTAATTATTTTAAACATTCCTATAATTGTTTAAAATTTGAAAGTTAATTTGTAATCAGTCACTCTCCGCCGGCTTTTGCCGCTAAAATAAACTGAATAGTCAGAAGCCATTCTCACTGTTTGAGTAAACATCGTTTGCACATGCTATGATTTTCATGAATTATTACCGAAGTGATGTAGAGTGTAGACCAATATTTTTAGCCTGCATACAGATTTTTTACGGATCAAATCGCCTTGTTTTTTGCAGACTGAAGAAAATGAACAAACTTGCCGCATACTCCACAATCTCAACTATTATGATCATCATATTGTGCCTCGGGTAAGTGTAAACAGTCTCCAGCGGATCGTTGTATTTCCCAAACTAAACAGATCATTGTAGCGTTGCAATGGGATCCTGTATCGGCGGCTACATCAACCAGATAAAAGGCTTCGAGTACACCACAACCGTGTTTGCGGTGATCCTCTTCATCGTCGGTGTACTGGACGCCATCTACGCTTTGGTCAAAACCGCCATCAAACTGCATAAATACAATCAACTTCAAGCGGAAATTCAAGCCCAACACCGCATGCTGACACGGCACGGCCACACGAACCGTGTGGCCCTCATGGGCGTCGCCCAGCTGGGCCCCGTCAAGGGCATGAGCCGCCAGGCATCCAAAATCGCTCCCAATTACAGCGACCGACAAGCACTACTCGACTCCACTGGACGTCCAAAAGGCCGCTCATATGGGACGTATTTGTAAATCAACACAAGCACGTGTTTTAATCGTAAACACAAGTTTTCAAATGGGAATTTTTTTATCACTTCATACGAAACCAAAGAAAGAGAGCGTCGGCATTTCAAAAGAAAACGCATTTCAACAACGCTTCCCAGCCAGCACTCCCAAAAATGGTTCTATGCAGATCAACATAACGTAGGTCAAGCAAAATGCTAACATCCGCAAACATAAGGACAGTAGTAATCTTATAACCTTCAAGTGCGAAATGCGCACGATGCCATAGCATAACAAAGGATACCGTTATATTATTTTTCCTTAAAGCCATAAAACGTTTAAACTATAACTAACGGCTGTTATAGTTAATGGGATTTAAATCCCTGGTACTATTTGTTCCGGCGATATGGCAAAGATGCAACGGGAAATTCTCCCAAATCGATGTCGATACCTGCAAACAAATAATAAATAACAACATGCTAAAACAGACTTGAAATCGAAGCAACACAGGAGAAAATGCTAGACTTTTGCGGGAAAAAATTGTGTCCAATAATGAGGACTTAGAAAATCGAATTTAAAGTGTATAAAGAAGTAACAGATAACCAAAGACAAACGAACTTGTACAAAATAAATTAGACAACCACGCTAATAAATCTAATTTAACAACAATTTATAAATCAGAATAGGCGGCAACCCCTATGCTGCACACTACCATGCTGCACCCTTCCCAATTACTAAATAAATAACCAACCTAAATTGTATACACACTATCAACGCAAACATGAAACGAAAATTCTGGATGCATGGCCATATATTGTTACGCAATTCCAGAGATTACGGAAAAAGACTCTTGTTTAATTGTCAGCAAATAATACAATTTCACAACAACAAACAGGAACGATTCAAGTTACAAAACGGAACAATTATGAGAAATTCTAACCCGTTTTTTCACTTACCAATATCGAAATTGTGCATGTTGAAAGGATCCACTTTGCCCGATGTTGCAGTTCCATTTGGCGCTTCCGGCGATGTAATGCTGGACGCTGCACCACCTCCGTTGGCCGCTTCGGCTTCCTTGTTATTGCTTCCCGGTGCCGTTGTAGCAGCCGCCCCGGCGGCTCCCTTTCGGTGCACCATGGTCGGTGTGCCCCAACGTCGCGTGAAGGGATCGTCAGTGGACCGTTCCACTTCAGCCCGCTGTTGACTATTCATTGCATCGCCCAAGGCTTTTAATGTGACATTCTTATTTCTTTGGTTAATTTGTTCAATTTTCGCCTGGTTCTGCAGACGCGGAGCATCCAACTGCTGAGTCTGGGCGTTTAACTCGTCCAGTTCAGCCTGGTATCGGGAGGCCGTGACATGGTCTTGAGACAAGAGGGCCGCGCTTCTCAGCTTGACCAGTTCGGCTTTCTTCATAGCCAGGTTTTGCGGACGATTGGCAAATTTCTTCTTCATTTCTACCATGCGTGTAATATCCTCGTCGGTTTTGCGATAGGCTCGCGCCGCATCTAAGTCTCGGAGTTTTTTCTCCAAATGCCCTCTCGTGGGAGCCGGCAGACTGCGGTCATTTAAACGCTTCAAGAAATCGTTGAACTCCGTTTCAACAATTGGTCTATTGGATACGAAATTTAATGGTACATCTTTTTCGCGATCCACAACCCTAAAATTTTAGATGATACACGCACGGTTAGCAAAAAACGCAAAGGACAAATTATATCAAGTGAGCTAAAAAAAGCCATCAAAATTACTATGTTACAAGATAAGTAGCCTTCAAACCCATGAAAGTAACCTGCAGCATTATGTCATCTACACCACTAACACACCACCACATCATAACCTTAACATTTTCTGAAGTACGTGGTCCATATCAGACTTACTTGACACGGAGAGTCAACTGGGTATGGTGCGATTTAGCGGAGTCTCCCACGGAAACGACGTATGGCTTTTTGTTCTCTCCGACACCGACAATCTCGGCAATCTGTACGATTACCAAGAATAAAACCAGCGACCCGTGCTAGGGCTTTACTGCTACGGATGCACTTCTTACCCTATAGATGGGTTTTTTATCGGCATCGACATCACCAAAATTAACCTTGACAAAACAGCCCTTCATGGTTTCTGGGAAGAAGGACAAATACATCCACTCCACCAGTTTGTCCCGCTCCACGCGGATCTTATCCAGATCCTGATAGGTGTTAATAGTCTCCTTATCGGCGTTTTTTTCGTCATCCTTCTTATCAGACTTCTCGGAGGAATCATCGGAATCACTGTC
This sequence comes from Paramacrobiotus metropolitanus, assembly GCF_019649055.1. NCBI lineage: Eukaryota > Metazoa > Tardigrada > Eutardigrada > Parachela > Macrobiotidae > Paramacrobiotus > Paramacrobiotus metropolitanus. The sequence goes on from NW_026570246.1 coordinate 716,587, forward strand.
CGATGACGAGCTGGCATCCACATTCTTCCGCTCGACATCCGGCAAGTCGTCATCATCAGCGTCGGATTCGCTATCACTCTCTTTCGAAGGCTTAGACGCAGCCTTCTTTTTCTCCTGTTCAGCGTCCTTTTTGCGTTTCTCTTCGCGAGCCTGTTTAAATTTATCCATAGCTTTGGATTTCACGTCTTTTTTTCCTTCCACCATCAAACGACGCTCTTTACTGCGCGCACTCGTCTCGTCGACGGCTTTGATATTTGGTTTTCCTTTGACGCCCTCAGTGGCTCGGCGGCGGAGTTTCTTCTCGAGTTCAGCTCGACGCTGTAAGGCTTGGCGATGCTCTAAACGGCGAAAGATCTCTTCTTCTCGCTCTCTTTCAGTCATCGATGCCAATCGCTGCTTATCGTCTTCGTCGCCGAGCAGCTGATCGTCCAAACCGTCGCTGTACTTCATTTCATCCGAACTGCTGCCGCGATCGCTAACCTCACCTACAAGGTGTTACAAGAATGAAGGCTCAAGACATTACTTACAAATTGTTCACAAACAGATTTTCAAACCTTCTTCGACATCATCATCAGAAACAGCGTTGGGTTTCTTTGTCGGGCTTTTCTTCTTTAACTTGGACTTATTTCTCTAAAAAGCAATACAAAACACTGAGCATTCTATAATGTATTTTCAACACCGTAACGAAACTTGTAACATTATAAACAAGAACTGAACAAATAAGAAACCTCAGAAACTACTTCAATTAAAAACAATCGTAAAATCTTATTATTAAAAATCTCAAAAGAACTGGCATACCCTTTCTTCGTCGGAATTTTCTTCTTCAGAACTGGAGTAAATATTACTCGCTCTGGCTTTTTTGGCTCGCAGGCGAGACTGTATTGGCTCGTCTTTATCAGCAGCATCATCGTCCGAAGAAGAATGCGGACGCTTCTTTTCTGGTTCCTCGCGTTCGGAATCAGACATCTGAAAATAATCATAAATTTATATTACTGTACTACAATCTAAGTACTTACGATTAATTTGCTAGCCGCTAGCGTGAATGATTGAATCTTTAAGCTAGCGGCCAGCTTTCTAAACCAACAATTTCTCAATTACAATTTATCATACAATTTCGCAATCTAACCATTATTATACAAAGGTGAAAGAAGAACACGAAATTACTGAAATATCGCAGTACTTTACGGTTACAATTAATTATAGTATTGTGCAACAGTACTTAATGACTGACAGCAAAAGGCCGAAATAGCCTTCACTCCTGTAAACACATATCATTAATGATTAATCATACCATTCCTGTAAACTTTAAGTCCTTTTCTGGCATTAAAATTGTTAGTGCAATCTTAAAATTTTAAAACATGGCAGATACGGATTACTTAACACTCGGGTGGAAAGCAGCAAACGAAGCTACAACGTAAACGAAGAGCCAGCACAACCACTGTTGTCGCACCCAGCAGAGGTCTTAATGAAAACTGCTTCCTATGGTATCACAGATTACTGCCGAAACGACTGGTGGCATAATTAAAAAAACATATAATTATATCAGGTTAGAGATAATAATATTGCAGCCAAGGCCCATTATCAGAATCAGTAAAGCACCTATCATTATTAAACTTCAGCTGAAAACAGAAAACTGAAAATTAGCTAGATTCCATTACTCACCTTCGCTCATCAGGCTCGGTTTGCTACGATCACTCCAAGAGCAGAATATTCAGATTAAGAACTCTAGTATCAGCAATAACAGCGAGATTTTTTGATAAAAGTTGCGTTACGAAAACAATTCGCAGATAAATGGACAAATGAACGAATCTGCATTCTGCTTTATCCAGGAACAAGATGAGCCCGTTCCACGCACCAAGCAGAAGAGTCGAAAATTTATTTACGTTGTCGAGGTTATAGCGCCTGTGACGTCACGCATAGCTACTGTAAACGTCATCTTGCAATGCACATGCTGTTAACCGACCATTCAAAAACAGAAAGCTGTGCCGCCGCATATTTTCATATTATTTCTGAATATTTCATTTGAAATTGACAAGAAGCCTACGTTATAAAATTTTTACTTTGAATATTTTATTACTACAAGTAGTAGTTGTGCTCTGATTAGTATAAAGTGAAACTTAAACGAATTTGACGAACGGTTACAGTTCTGCATCACAAAATGTTAAGGATGCGTGATTAATATTCGCTTTCTAAACGGGAAAAATTACCTTTGAAGTGCTGATGTGTCCGCACATCACTGGTTATTTCCCCGCGGATAGAGCGAGTTGAATTGTACTGCAAATTTGTTGACCTGAATGAAAGACTGCAGTATTTGCTATCTTTATAAACCTCGCTGTTAGAAAAATGGACGAACGCCTTTTGGATCAGCGTTTCAGGAACCGTTGGCGAATCGCACAGTTTGTTTTTGTTGTTGTTCTGCTGGTCAGCATGGGTGAGAGTGCGCAGAAGAAAACTGCTGCTAAGCCTGTCAGCTATTATAAAGTCCTTGGTGTTGAGAAGACGGCCACGGAAAAGGATATTAAGAAGGCCTTTCGGAAGTTGGCGTTGAAGTATCATCCAGATAAGAATAAGGAAGAGGATGCCGAAGAGAAGTTTCGCCAGGTTGCCCAAGGTGAGACGGATTAATAAATCATCAAGTTTATCACAGCTGATTTTCGAAACTCCGATTTTATAGATTTATAAATACTGTAACTTACTTTACATGTATTAAACTGCAAATTATGTGCCGAACAGGTAGTAGTGGAAATTCGCAGATATATCCACATGTTTAGCATATGTATTTTTTTAAATGAGAATGAGATCTTTCCGTTATGAGCTTATGATCTTGATCTTTTGTTGCTGATTTGCTGATTTGCAGTCTGTTTTTCCTTTTGCGGCTTTACCGTCAGTTTTTCGTTTTTGCCTTGTGACTTTTAGCTTATGCTGTACTTTATCATATTTCTTAGCATTTTTCGCTTTTGTTAATTATTTTTTCGGGTTTTGGGACATGATTTACATACTACTCGTATGCTTTATAAGTTTGCAATACTTGCAGTTCGAGTGTTTGTGTTTTTCTGTATACAGATAAGAGTGGGCTTTTTATGCAAGAATCGTAATTTTACGAACCTTGTCCGGTTGTAACAATATTTTCTGTAAAGTTTTTCTTATAAGATTTACCAGTTAGTGATACTAAATCTGGACAGATAAGAAAATACCCGCGTCAGTTTTCTGGTGTAAATTATGCTGCTCTGCTTGTAGCCTATGAGACGTTGTCCGATCCGAAAAAGCGTAAAGAGTACGACATGATGTCCAGTTATCCGCAGCCTGGACCGGACAGCGGCCATGCTCACACGGGATTCGGTCCGGGACACGGACAGGGCAGCCACACCTTCACATTCCATTCTTCCAGTTCTGGTCCTAACAATTTCAATTTTGATACTAAAGAATTCTTCCGCCAATTTGATCTCCACAGAAATAACTTCCGAGGTGGTCAGAAGGCTCCAAAAAACAACAGGTGTGTGTCCATTTTTCTCTTTGTCGTTTCTACGTATAAGATAGCAAGTAGTACTGTTAATTTTTTTCACGCTACGGGATTTTATGGTAGGTTTAATTTTGGCGGGCCTGGCTTCGAATCTTTCTCCTTCGATGATCTGTGGGAAGACAGTGATGAGTCACCAAATCCGAGTGACCATCTGAAAAATCATTTCGGCAACGCATTTGGCCACAACAAGATGGGAGGTCCCAGTATGTTCGGCGGCGGTGGCAGTGCCTTTCCGCACATGGACATGGACTTTCATGTTCCCAACTTTGACAGCATGTTCGGCGGTAATCCGCACACGGCTCACCACATGGCTCATCAGTTCGCTCACGCACGGGCGCATGCTCAAGCTACAGGTGCGGACTGACGTTACCGATTTATTTTGGTCTGTCCAAGACAGACTAACGTCGTCGTTTTGATGGTCAAACATGGCGAGTTAATTTAAACCTTTCTTTCCCATGATAGGAAAGCATGCGCGTGCGCAGGGATCCGCCAGTGCGAAATCATGTGGCAACACCAAGCCTAAAGCTAAAGCTCAGGCTGAGGCTAAAGTGAAAGGAAAAAACTGCCGTGTAGTTACGGAAACTCGGGGAACTTCCGTTTCGACCAAGAAAGTGTGCAGTTAAGGAAGTTGGAGAGCTGAAACCTGCGATAAGCTCCCTGCTGCTGTTCGCATGATACAATTGGAGCAGTTCATTGCCAAGTGGAAGTTATGTCTAGATTACAAGTACCGTATAAACTTGGCTTTTTGTGAATGCAACCGGTGATCCCTTGTTATGACCTTACAAAAGGTATTCGCTTGTTACTGTAAGTGTTTACAGCTGATGTAATACAGACTAACACGGACAATGGTGCCTTCTTATCTAAATCTCGGTTTACATTCGCAGTTTGCTTTTGAATTGTTACTTGTTGAAATTTGTGTGAAAATTAATCTTTGTGCCTGTTCCGGCTGTACAGATAATTTTTTACAAAGTTGTATTTTCGTCTTGCTTCAACTATACTTCTACATCTGGTGTTTTTATTTTACATTTCTCTACTAAAAAATTAATGGACGCAGGGTTAAGCGTAATTTAATAAAATGCTGCAGTGTATTGTATTGCAGAAATTTGGGCTAAACGTTTTTTTGCAGGAAACGATTTCTTAGGGTTTTCGAGTGGAAAGTGTGCGCTAATCTGCGCAGGTAGGCTTCGTATAGCGGACTTCGCATAACGGAGCAAAAGCCAGTTGCCATAATTTTGAAGTTAAAAATCATAGAAGAGAGTTGCTATAATTAAGACACAGAAGACAGTATTGAAGTAGACTGCTGATTAGGCATTAAGTTCATGAACCTATCATGGTCGGACTTCGCATTCCTGCGGCTATGTTCACATCAGCTAATTGCAGATCTGCGCTTTAATAAAATGCTGCAGTGTATTGTATTGCAGAAATTTGGGCTAAACGTTTTTTTGCAGGAAACGATTTCTTAGGGTTTTCGAGTGGAAAGTGTGCGCTAATCTGCGCAGGTAGGCTTCGTATAGCGGACTTCGCATAACGGAGCAAAAGCCAGTTGCCATAATTTTGAAGTTAAAAATCATAGAAGAGAGTTGCTATAATTAAGACACAGAAGACAGTATTGAAGTAGACTGCTGATTAGGCATTAAGTTCATGAACCTATCATGGTCGGACTTCGCATTCCTGCGGCTATGTTCACATCAGCTAATTGCAGATCTGCGCTTAATGCCAACTTGGCGAGCAGCCACCAGCCATTTCTTGCCTACGGTGGCATGTGCTGAAGAGCAAAAGTTTCTTTTACACAAGTGCGCGTGCAGCAAAAGTACGGACTATGGAGCTAATGCGCTCAGTGACTTAAATTTAGATTCATTCAGATCGCGACCTTTGGAACTGCCAACCGATACCGGCATTGCAGTTCACTTGCCAACGTAAAGTACTTTGGATGCAAAGGTCTTCGAGACTTGCACGGGAAGTACTTGACGGCGCCATTGACAGAATCTACCGGCTACCGTGAATGGTATAGTGTAATAAGCGTGAATGGTATAGTGTAATAAGCTACAACTGAAAAAGAGCCTACTTAATATTTCGAGCTGTCAAAATTGCTTGTAGTTGTGGCTTATTGTTGGTTCTCACGTGTTCCACTGCTCAGGCAATAATGGCTGTAACCATATAGTGCCGCTCCAACCACGCCGTGTCGGCTTAAGAACCGGAAATTGAGCGCCTGGAATGTCACAAACTTTCAACTCATGTCTTGAGTAGTTTATTTAACTGATCGCCAGTGATCGGCATTTAATTATATAGGCGCAAAGGCATGCTTCGCATGGACTCGCACCTACACATCTATCTAATATTTCTATATTTTAATTTTTACCGAATGGCCTCACTAATAATCATTATTATTCATTATCAGAAACGTAATTAACTACTAGTACTCAAGCGATGCGTGTAATTCTGATGTTCCACTGTTCCAGCGTGAGCTGCAGTGTAAATAAATATCTGAAAAAACATTCACCGGAAGTTCGAAAAGCGAAACAAAGAACCGGCTTTGTTGCCGTGCTTTTGGCACGTTAAAATTCCCACGTATGTCTTCGTTTTTTTGGCATTTACTCGACTGTCTTATTTCTCGAATGTCGCTGTTTTACCACACGTGACGGACATTACTGAGCGTTTGTTGCGCCGTTCAGAAACTACAACCACAGAAAGTACAAGCCTTGTACGACCTGTGCTAAAATCGAAAGCGGCCCCAAAACCCAGCTACGCCAGGCGGGTAGTATGATGACGTAATCTCACGCCCTACGCAAACGTATCTTTAACAGAGGGGCGGAGCGTGCGACTTACAGGGTCCGAGTGCGTGTGACTTACAGGAAGTGTGAAAGTTACGCTAGGATTACTCTATTAGCTATCTCCGTAGCTCAGTACAGCCAATCCGCCTTGATACATGCTCTAGCCAATCCGCATTGCTAAAGACTGCCATTGGTGGACACACCCATTTACGTATTGTCCCACCCCATGCAGATAACCTGCCGTACGCTGATCACTTGGTTTCTCCTTAATCTGTAGCTTTCAGAAGGAAATAAGAAGGAGCAAATTAAATTATCAGTCAAAATTATCAGTTTCGAAAGAAATAACAATCAAATATGAACAAAATGAACTTTCACGAGAAGATCGCCAAATTTGAAACTACGCATTTGGCATGTCAGATCGTTCAGCTCCAATCGCACTGCATGGGAAAGATAACTTTTGCAGTCAGCTATGGTCTAATTAGCGAAAAAATTAAATTACAACGTAAGTTAAATACTTTTCAAGTCCAGAGCACGAGAAATAATACTAAAAATTATTATTACTTTTAATAGAATCATTTAAACAATTATTCTTCTAATTCTGTTAATATTCGGAATCCCAATTTGCTGGGTTCTGAGATCGGCAGCTCAAGAGAGGTACAGAGAACCCCTGCACACAGCAAAGTTGTGGTTTCGGTTTTTTTCGCTTTGCAAGCGTTTTACGCTCGGCAAGGGGTACAGGGACACTCAAACAGAGCAGTTTCGGGCCTTGGGCCGGCGCCTAACACAGTTTGTGCATCGACAATATACTTAGAGGGACCGTGCTACAACCCTATAAAACCCTCGTCGCGTACGCTGACGCATGTGGCTCCAGACGCATGATTCGTTGGCTCACTCAGCTGACTCGTGCCAGACTGGCCAGCAGCCGAACTTGCGTACGCTCGCATTTTACAGCTGACATAGACCTACAGACTAGAATAGCGCGAACGGTGAAAGACTGCTCACGCTTCTAGAACGCTTGGCAAGTTTTGAGTTTAGAATTTACAAGTTAGTTCAGCAAAAGTAAAACTCCTATTGCTTAGCGGCTGCAGCCATTTCCACCGTTTTTTATCTGGCGCTATAGTTTTCCATACTTCCTTCCTTCCCTTCGTATTTAGACAACCTAGTCTTTAAGAGTACAGTACTTTAGTTTAATCCTGAATAACCGTGGGTGTATCAACGGGAATAGCGGGAATCTGGATAACTGGGCGTTTCGGGAAATTATTCGGCAGCCGCTGGCTAGGCGATAGCGAGGAAGGAAGCGTGATTATCCTGAAGGTACGTAAAGCGTCTTGAGTCTTCTACGTTTTCAAAGTTTGTCATATCGGTATGTTTTCCGTATCCTAGATTTCGACAGTTGCTTCCGAAACTCGAAGTACGAATGTACGATAATTCTTTGCGTTATCTGGGCCCGATAGTGCAATAACTAAAAATTGTTGTCAATGTTGTAATATTATTTTCTTCTAAAAGACCTGGTTTGATAATGGAATCACAGTGTAATGGACTTGCAATTTACTTCAACTTACATGCACTCAAAATTCTCATTTGCAGTTACTAGTTCAATATAGTTCTTACAGTACTATTTACTATAGCCCCATGCCTGATGCAGATGACGCAATTCAAAGCTGTGTGACAGTGTAATGACATTGGGTTCTGTGCAGTTTATTGATATGTAACTGTGCAATGTGTATTAGATTCTTGGGAAACGATATTAATTTGATGGCCCGCAAACATTCCGAATTATTGCCTTAATATTCATGTTTTTAGCTAATTTTCGGTGCGAACTTCCAAATCGTACCCGAGTAGGTAAAGAAAGATATAATTATTCGGTGGATTCGGCAGCACTATTAAATTTTCGAGCATTGGCTTTATGAGTAAGTTTCGAGCATTGGCTTTATGAGTACCAATACCGCCGGCGGTTTCGGTAGCAACTAGCAACCTCATCTTGTTTTAAGATTGTTTTAACTTGTAAGCTGAATCGCTGTCGTCTGTCGGTAATAGTTCAAGTATGGTTAATGTGCTTAACTTGCCATGCAGTAGATCTTTTGAGTTTCGGTGTGAAGCGTGCTGTACAGTAATTATTTTGTCATATTTTATCGTAATGAAGTGTACTCGTATTTTAAATTTCAGCATAATTTCGATAAATATACTGTATAAAATGCTTTAAATGAACACAGAATTTTTGTATCAAAAGAATACTGTACCTAACTTATAATTATCGTATAGAAGCGGCAAAGTTAAGTACTTGTAAGATTTTGTTATGTGGTCAGTGGTCACTAATCAGTACGAGTTATATAAATATTTGCAATTTGTGATCCCTGATTCACCATGAACAAAGTTTCTTACCATGGTCCGCGCGGCATCAGAAATCAATCTTTTAGGCTCACGACCGACTGCCCGATATTATCTGTCAGAAGGACTGGAGGACTTGGAGATTGAGCCTTTAAGGTTTTATTACTGATTGGTTTCTTCCCTGTGTACCGGAGGGAAATTTAATACCACCCAGCATACCACAGGTGGGTGTTAAATAAAAATGGGTTTTACCTTTTAATATATGGACTTACCATCAACTGCTGCTCGAATCATTTGCTTTATATGACGAGTGCTTTAATTTCATGAAATTTAATGTGCTTCCGGATAGAAATTTCTGTGGTATTCAGCTGATATTTTTGCAATATATCTATATTTATGTGATTGTATACTCGTATTTGTAGTAAGTACAGTACTATTTTTAGTTTTTATGCAGTAGTACGAGTCATATTCTCGCATGTGCAGAAGCTTGAATACATTGTGGACTTCGAGCATTTAAGCTCTATATTGGTATATTACATTTATGTGTTCGTATAATGTAATGATAAAAGTTTGTATATCATAAATAATGTAATAGTTGTTATCATTTAGTAATATGTGTCCGCTTATGATCTTCAGTTAATTGCCAATATGATTCGCGTCACTGACTTGAACTTTTTTCATTCTTATTGTTAGGCGATTCCGTCAGAGCCAGGCCGAGTTAGTTATATCCGGCAAATCAATATGAAGATCTGGCAGTCGCAGCACGTGTTCGATCACCCATGGAGCACCATAACCCAGGCCGCCTGGCGGAAGTACCCTAATCCCAACAGTCAGAACATTGTAGCGATCGATGTTATCGACCGTGAAGTCGCACCGGATGGTGCCCTCACTACACATCGCGTTTTTACAACGAAATGGGCCTTCCCAAAATGGGTGAAGTCCATCATCAACATCTCCGACTATTGTTATTCCACGGAGAAATCTGTGGTCCATCCCGCAGCACAAAGCATGGTTTTAGAATCTCAGAATGTTTCTCTGGGTAAATTTATCTCAGTTGTGGAGCGGCTGGAGTATACGCCCCACCCCTCGGATCCCTCCAAGACATTACTGACCCAGGAAGCACAAATCAGTATTAATGGATTACCTTTGGTGGGCAAGCTGGAAGAGGCTATGTCCAATACAATAGCCGCCAATGCCAGCAAAGGCCGGCAGGCTATGGAGTGGGTGGTAAAGAAGATCACAATGGAAGCAGCAGATCTCGGGAGAAGTTTACATTCTATGGAAGAAATATAAGAAACCTTACGTTTATTTACTAAGTCGCCACGGCAGAAGCATTGTTCGTATTTCGGTCCAAAGGTCAAACGTTTTCTCAGGAATATGTACGTTCCAGAGGCCTTGAGCGTCGAGTAATTTATTCTGGTCACAACTAAGTATCCCTTTAGTTACACTTACAGTTGGTGATCAGTATCAGTTGTTAGCAATGGGATTGATGCTAGCTTATTACGATACTTAAAAAAATATCCGTTGTGCTAACTGAGATTACCAGACTGTGATGAACTCCAGGTGCCGAGAAGTTTTTGGTGATAGTCCGGTTGTTCATGTGTTTGTTCGAATTGGGATTGTTGTAGTAGTGATATTAAGTGTCGAAAATCACGGAATGTTACAGCAGTTTTACAGTGAATAAAAAAGTTATACTGGACAATTTGACCATCGAGAAATAGAATTCGTTACTTTTTGCTGTGAAACACAAAGAACATTCGGACAAAATTGGAAGTACGTAGACACACCACAGATCAAATAAGAGGAATTTCATGTAGAAAGTACAAAACTCAGTTTGACTGGTTTGCAGTCACGTTTAGTTTCGGTGCTTTACTATTTCAGACTAACGGAAACCACAAGGCAAGTAGAAACGTATTCGCATAATGACGGGAATACATACAAAGCGAACTTCTAATTATAGAAACCTGGTGGCCGCCAGCCAACACCGTACCTATCTATAGTCCTATACCGTGATAACTTGCCGATATCTTAGTTCATGGTATTTAGTTACTAGTTCTACCCTTCCCGAACATCCCCTTTCTTTGATTTTTTATGGCCTTGTTAGGGCCTCTGCCAGCGATTTCGCTTTTAAGGCAGAATTTTCACAGCAATATCTGATATCGAATTCGAAACATGATCTCCTAGGTCACTGCGCGTAGTCGCTAGTTCATTTCGTATCGCGAAATCGCTAATCCAATGCGTAACCGCTAGTTCTCTTCGCACCTCGAAATCGCTAATTCACTGCGTACTCGCCAGAACCAGATTTAGAGACGTCTCGTGGGCACCCAGCCATAGACTGGGGCGATCATCAGCTACGCAGAATTGGGGGGCCATATGTCTGAATATTTTTTTATGATCACACTATTTCCAAAAGTTTTGACTCTTTTTAATGTTATTATTAAAACCGCGCTCGTAACCAAAGGGCACGAGAAGTTGCAAATTTTTCTAATAATTTAATCAAGCTCCTTAAAAGGAAAACACTCTTTGCCAGGCCCAAAAATTTTCGACTTAATGTCGTGTTGTTTGTCAAAAACTTAATAGCAGATGTTTAAACCTATCTTTTAACTTCAGCACCGAGAACATGAACTTTTGTAACACAGTAAGTAAGTACAGTACAATGTAGTACAGTGCGCTTCCGCAGCCAGCTGGGCCATCATAATTATTATTCAGTTTTTAAATTTTGTGCGGTAGTCTCTCGTACCTGCAAACAACGAAAAAGAGTCCCGGGTGCAACAGTTTAAACTTTAAAGGCAGTCAAAAACAGCAACCTCGCATGCAAACCCATGATTTAATAGAAAGGTACGTTTAATAATTAAACATTCTACAATTAATAACAGCAGCTAGTAGATTACTAGATACCGAACATTCACATGCCACCTGCATTTTCGAACAGATTAAGAAAGTAGTTTACAAACGCAAACCAAAAAATGCAAATCAGAAAACACCAGTCTCAACCATGCGATCAACAATTAATCTATTCAGGCTTCAGTCATAGTGAACGGCATTCATTGCACCGTTAATATTCATAGTCAAGCGGCCAGGTTCATCATCGTCTTCGTCCGAATCCGTCTGGGAATCGTTGCCCGACTGACTGCTATCCAGCCCATTTTGCTCCATCCCGTTTTCGTCGTCCACATCCGACTCGCTTTCCGCTTCAGGCGGCACATTCTGCGGCGCCGTATTCTGATGATTGCGTACACCCCGGACACGATTTGTATACTCCATGACCGCTCGTTCAACGTGTTTCCGAATGGCCCCGGGATTGGTATAGAACTGAAAGGTCAGCGTGCCTACTTCCAGGGTTGAATCGTCTCGCAGTTCAGCGTCCTCATTAGCCAATAATGTCATTCCATTGACGGCGATTTCAAAGGCGCCCTGATTCTCGATGTGGAAATTACCTTCTACGTCCAGAAAGATCGTGCCCTGCAGCGGCTGGAGATTAACGATATTCCCCTCCAGACTGAGATCAACATCCACCGTGACATTCTCATCGGAATATCCAAACGTCACCTCGTCCGTCGTGATAGCGTAATCCACACAAACGCCGCTCAGGCAGGCCAGGGCGCTTTTCAAGTCCCGTTGAAATTTTGGTCGTGTCTGATCGGGCAGCGTGCCACTGCCCACTCGTTCACCCAGTGCCTTCAGATAGGCCACTTCGCAAGCAATATGCTTGGATCGATAGTTTAAGTGATTTGTTAGGCTGATAAGTTCCTTTCCGAAACAGCTGGCCCGGGTCTGCACGTCTCGGATGCGATTCCGCAGCCGGGCCGCTTCCAGATCCTCTGGTAATTCAGGATTTGTTAGCGGAGGTGCAGCACCGAACTCGGTCTTGATTCTCTGTGACAAATATTTCCACGTGACCAGGCAATCTTCAGGCGTTCGCCCCGGGAAGAAAATATGAGCGTGAGATCGTATCAGTTTCTCGAATGTCTCGAGGTTAGCATGGCCTGGTGTAACGCTCCTGATGGCCTCCTCTTCGGCCGTCGTCAGGAACTTCATTTTCCGTATACGCTGAATGGTGTCCAAGGGGATTTTATCCAGTCCATCTATGGACAAGCGACACACCCGTGGATCGTCTAACAGCTGTGTCCAGTAATGTTCCAGCGCAGCGGCGTCCAGTTTGATGCTGAAAGAAACATACTTGGCCACTAGCTGAAAGTCACACAGTTGCTGCAACGCAGTTATCAGCTTCAAGTCGTCCATGGCAGTCCACTGTCGCCGAGATTCGTCATCCACACGAGGCTTTTTCGAACTGCTGTGCTTCGAGACTGATTTAGTATCCTTCCCTGATAACAAAATAATAAAATACATAAAAACGACATTTATTTTTTTCTACATTTATTTTTTGGGGGTTTAATTTTCATACAGCAAAAACAACTTCCAAAACGATTTTCCTGTAATTAAATGTTCAGTGGCACTGCACCTAATACCTATCAAGTTCTCAAATTCCAGCCCATAATCAAGAAAACCGTAATCGCTGTTAAATTTCAGTACAGCAAAAAAGACGAGAAATTTTAGAAAACGCATACGAGAAATAAAACAAGTGAATTCATGAAAAAAATAAAAACTATTTTAAAAAATCGCGTGCACAGTGTGAAGCGTACATTTTGTCCGTAAACAATTAAGTAGCAGTAAGAACAGCGTCTGGTAAGATTGACTGCTTAATTAATTTTCAATACCTTTAACGCGAAGATCTTCAGCGCCAAATCGTGCATTACCGCTCCAGAAATGACGCTCTGGAGCTTCCTCAGCCATTTGAAATTCTCCACCATAGAAGAACCCCGACGAGTCCGTTCGCTGTTTCTTCGTCCCGTCTTTCCTCTTCTCGCCCTTCCCCAGTTCGGATTTCCGTTTCAGCAGCTTTTCCACTTTGACGAGATCATTGCCCCGCGGATTAAGGGACGGCGCTGACGGAGCATGGGGAAGACGACTGTGAGCGGGGCGAGGACTCTCCATCGAACTGGAATACGACGACGCAGGCGACATTCCCGGGTGCAATTTCGATGGACTGCTGCGATGATGCTCGCCCGAGCGATGCCGATAATAGGCTGGTCGCAGACTGGCTTCCACGATCTCATCGGCGAACTTCTTTCGCTTAACGGAGCGCGACGAGGAACGGCGTTCGTGTTGTTCGGAGTAGGATTCGATGGGAGTGGAGAGACGCGAGTGCGACGCCAGGGATGGAGGTTTAGAATGCACGGAAGAGCTTTCCTCCGATGAGGGACTGCGTAGATGTGGACGATGTAACGATGGGTGCGCATACGCCACAACGGGACTCTCCCCCTCGTTGGCAGATTCCATCTCGTCCTCGCTTTCCGTTTCACTGGAATCGGATTCGCCACGCTCAAACTGTCCGTTCATGGTGTGTTTTACGTCGGAGTGACTGGGATATATAAAGGATGGTTTGGAATCATCCATTTTCCAATAGTGAAGACTGCGTAGTGATCGGCTGACTTACATAACACTTAATGTTGGAATCGAAGACCAACTTCAGTGTTTCGTAGAAAAAGCACTGTAGTCACGTAGTGAAGCAGTTTACTGTTTACACAGGAGTTAAGGATAAATATTAATCGTAAATACGGTGATTAATGTTCCGATTAATTCATCTTGCAGCGTTACTCCAAGTCCCTGCCTTGCTACAAACGGGATGACAATCAACAATAATACAGAATTCCAATCTCCAAAAATATCATCAAAGAAACAATATATTTAGTAAATATTTCTTGACGCTGGAAAGCTGAAGTGACTGTAAAAAAAGACTGGAAAATCAAATAGTAGATATGGAAAAGCAAATACAGAGTACCGTAGGTGGTAAGACGTAAGTAATTCTGGTTAACTCGTCTCGTGTGGCCGTGCCCCGTGGAGTCTGTTACTCTGGTATCTGGGACGCACATTAAAGTACAGTACTTTAACTTATTGTAAAAAAATGCCTTTCGATAGGAGAATACGAGTACATAATTGCATTGTAGATGGTTGTGCTCAATGGTGCGCCGACAATCACATTCTGACATTTTGATCGAATCAATCTTATATGATAAATGTCGCAGATACGATGCGGTTGCACAGTCCAGAATGGGAACACCGGGAACAAGCAATTATTCAACCGGAAGCGGTTGGCCGCCAACTTGTTTCAACAGCTACGCATCATTTTACCATGCGTTTACTATAGATGTAAATAGTACCTACTGTACTTATCTACGGTACCATTACTACTAGACTTCGACTCTGGATTTCGACTCTATACCGAATCTGTACCAAATTTACTGTACCTTGATTACAACACTATTTGCTTTTCCGGAACATTTTGAAATGATGTTGACTACAGCAATACACGTTTGGATTCAAAATTCGAGGTTCTATATTGTACGGATGGTAGTATACCACGTAGTATGGATGATAGGTAACAGCATCGGACTGTTTTGTAGCTGCGCTTTATTGCACAATTCCGGCCCCGGCCACACCGCAATTAATTAACGAAACAATTAAACTGATAAAAAAGCACCAGCGCAAAATTATTCCACGTGGTCTTTGTTACTCGAGCTCGTACGTACAACGATACGACGCGTGAAGCGAACAGCAAGTGATCAGCGAAAACCACAAAAGGAAATGATTTGGCCCGAGTAAAGTGGGTATAATTTTTCTAAAGTTTTTAGAGTTTACAGTAATCCATTTTGGCTGTGCAGTCCTATTTCATAACCGCATAAGCATAGATAGTCCGCAACTCCGTATTTGCCTTGACTGGAAATCGAACGGTAATTTCTAAAACTTTCTTTGAACCACAGTAACAACGTACCATGTCAATATCGGTTGTGTTCAACCTTCCAGCTCCACTAACTAGTATATAAAATTAGGGTCAGTTGGAAAATTGACCTTTGGCTCGAATCTGTTGAATAAGAAGCTCGCACATATCACAGTTGCATCTGCCGGTGGAGCAGGTCCCTTTGGCTTGACTAATTTCTTTCCGGCAAGCATCCGAGCAGACTTTATCCCCATTGCATGATCCTTTGAAGGATTTACTGACAAATATGCACTGCGCAGGGGCTTCACTAGGCACGAAACACCCTGTGCATAAGATTAAAAGTAGCCACAGGTTCAAAAGAAATTTCTCCATATTGTTGTTATACGAGTATATGGTGCAGTAATTCTACATTCGAACAGCACAATCTACATATATCGTCTACACTGTTTACACATACAGTAAATTGTACGAATCCGCATATATAATAATTTAACTTAATCTCCAAATTTCGTTTTAACAGAACAAGTTTGCACACGCATTCAGATATACTTAGTTGCACAGCACCGAAAATTTCCCTTTAGGATATTTTTTTTTATTGGGCGTAAGTAATTACCGTAATAAAACTAGTGTATCTACGCACTCAACGTATTTTTGGATAGTGATCATGATGTTTTTCAGTTTTCTGTAAGTACCATGTAGCTGCTTTTGCCATTATTGTTTTGGCTGTCACGATCAGCCGCAATCTGTTATATTTTGTAGTAACATATTTGCGGATGTTTTGAGTGCGATCGTACCGGTATGGAGACATTAAACTTATTCCCATCGGACCCTCGAAGCGCTTTGCATGTCGACGATAGTGAGTTTGATACCTTAATGGTATCGCATGTTGTTTCTCTGAGTGCCTAACTCCTGCATAATATAGCGTGATAAATTAAAAACAGACAGCAAAATATTGACAATCGACCATTATCTATACGCACTTGAAAAGTATCTTTATTTCTATCACAAACAATTCAAAGGCGCAGCAACTACGAATCTGTTCGCTTCGAAATTAAATGGTGTGATATTTCTTAATGTACGTTCAATAAACAGCAATAAAAATATAGAGCGTCTATGGCGTAATTTGGAGGTCAGCAGCCGTTCTGAAGTAACGACGTCGCTGCCGAATAATACTTATACAATATTAATTTTACCAAATTTTGTTTTACGCAAGAGCACAGTAGTATTACTTACTGTTAGATTATTATCGAATACAATGATACAATAATTTAAATATACTTCCTTTCATTCAAATGATACAAGTAAGCTTTTGAGCAGGGGCAGCCCATCAAAGTACGTGTACTTCGGGATAGTTCGGAATTCACTTGGCACCACAGTATTAATTTATTTAGGGTAATTAAAAAACAAATGTTATACTATCGCAAAATACGAAAACTAATTCTTCAGCGTTAATTTCTTCTTTAAGCTGGCTGACTAGACCGATAAACTTTGTAATTCCAATATTTAGTGCACGGTATAGACTCTCCTTGTGCCCTGCAGGCGCAGTAGTCCATAATTTATATCACTAGCTGTATTTATACCCAGATTTTTTGCGGAATAATCCAAACGAATATATTTTTATATTTATATGACTAATATATGAATGTATTCTTATATGCGGGAGGCAGCGAGACCATTCCTTGTATATGTCTATAGACGTTACATTAAGTTTGTTGAACACTTTTTGGCAGTGTAGCCTTTGAATAATAACCCGGAGGCACGGGAACGGAACGGATAGTTTGACCAATGATCCAGGTTTACATACAATTACATACGGCCTCCGCGCACATCGTCGCAACTATTTACTGTACGACTACCTGCAATTAGCATATTTTAACAAACAAAGATACCAAATATTATTATGTAGGCATGATATAGATATTTACATGCACGCGGATGTGGGGTCACTTTGGTGCGACAAACATTGACGCATCGGAAAATGAAACTTCACAACATGTGGTGACACAGCCCAGCGTTTAATTTGGGAGTGCAGTTTTGTTATGATATCACTATGGACGACGTGAAGAGTCCAACGACACTTTCTACTGCATAATTCACAATCTGGAAAGAAATACACTGTCCCAAAAGGCAGCACAGGATGCCGGGACGGGTGGGCGGTAGCACATATGGATCAAACCGGACACATTTACTCGCCAAGGACGGTTTAGCTGATTAGGAAGCAAATCCCTTCCGAAAGCTTTGCCGCGCGGAGCACAGTTTAATAATGCCGCGCTGTGCTGATACCGAGATACGTATCACCCGGTATCATTATTTTCAGCGGCGACGGCGTTCAGGAGTACGTACAATACTTATACGCACATCGCGATGTTGACTTGTTGTGGAGCGTGACACTGTACACAGTAGCCGGCACTAACGGGCATACAACAGGACGGAAATCGAGTCGGAGCGGGTTGACAAAGAGAAGGAGTATAAGATTTCGGCTCCGGAGGTTTTTATTAATTATCTCACATTTCAATTCGATGCAATTGCAGTGCTATTTTAGCCGAAAAAGACGCCGACCGCAAGAGGAGGCCGACCAGAGTAAATTAGATTACCAATTATATAAAGGAAGCGGCTTATTTAGCATGGAATACGACATGGCCTGTACGTGATGATAAACATGCTTGTTAATCACATCGCGTATAATGCCCGTCGTCTCCCGCGCAAATCCCCGACATTAATACTATGGATTTTTTTCATCGGCTAACAATGGACGCTGAAAGTCAGGATCATGATCATCACGGTAGGATTTTTTATCCCGCGATACAGTATGGCAGTCGGCGCAACCATCAAAGATTAGGCGGAAGCTGTGTATGTGTGGATTGCGTGCGCCGGCAAAGCGGCCAGCCACGGAATAATTACTGTCCTCTTTAGTCACACATACCCATACCCACAAAACTAAACTGCCACTGACCGGTTGTGCTGCCAGTGCGTAACACGATTATCCGTTGGATCCTGGCGATGATTAATTTTCCTTTTTGTAAACCTTTTTGGAACGGTAACAGTTTTTATATCTATACATGCACATCCTGCCTGCAGAGCATTGTATAAAAAATGGCAAGTTCAGTGGCAGTCAGGAAATCTTCAGTGCACCATGTATGCTTTTCTTGTCCTTGTCGGGATGGATTTAATGATATTAATTGATTTGCATGATGTGAGCCGCTGTCACACGTATGTCCAGATACGCTGCCGGCATCCCTGATGCAGACTACACTTCTTTATTTGTTGGCGGATGTGTTTTAGCATACGATGGTTACCAATATTATTGGTGCAGTGAATATTGCCGATCATGACAAACTGCTTTTTGATGGAAACTTTTCTAACAATGGGACCGAAAAGGTTAACCCGGAATACAAGCTGGGGACACTGGGTGCCACGTTTCTGCTCATCTTCCTGGGATTAATGACAATTGTTGGCGTGGTTGGAAATGTAAGATTGTTTTCAGGCTCGTAAAATGTCACAGACGCTATCAACCATAAAGTACTGTAAATCCGAAAGTCTGATGATATGTGCTAGGGTAGTTGATAGTTGATATTTTTGGTAAGGAGTTGTGTGCATCTTTAGCTTCATAATAATTAATAACCGGAAATATTAACCTTTTGACATTATGGTTACCATTTGCATGCGCTGCATGCATGCACCTACGGTATCTGTAACTGATGTAGAGAGGTCCGCACATGTAATTAATAATCCTGCGCATTAGAAATATTAAGCTGTGATAACGCATCAGAATTTTAAAACCACATTCCCGAGAAATTGTTTCAGTTTACATATAACCGCGTATGGTTAGAAGGGGTATCTGCTTGTGTTAGAACTGCATTAACATGCTATGTTTGTGAGACTATAATTATTTAAAAAATTTCTACAGATTATTCAAAAACCACAACAGCGTTTTGAAGTTTCATGCATTACGCTTCACTACCTAAATGAAATTCAAATTTGCCTTATTTTAATTTGTACTATAGTGGTCAGTGTTTAGTGTTTGAGATATGTACTGTGACTACTGTCATAATACAACTGATTAGGCAGATTTCATTGCAGTGCAAATGCACACTGCAGCACACATCCCCATTTATTAAGCAATAATAACTCGCAGAACTACAAAAGCAAGACAGTAGATTATGACAGAATAAAACTTAATTTCTGAAGCACTAATTAAGATCACTCTTGTTATCTTTAACAGGCAGGCGAGCTTTTGGTATGATTATTATTAGTGTGATAAATAGTTTAATGTCTTGTCACTCTTATGCGGAATATCTTTGTTGCTATAATTATAAGATGCCCAGCATTTATTAGGATGCTCACTCGGGGCAGGTCATTTGCTCGCCAGCTGCATGGCGAATTCAGTACGAAGTTGCGTAACACAGTATCCAGTGTTCATCCGGGAGAAACTCTACACGGCGAGCATACGCCGCATCTCCCAGCAGAAGCACAACACAATCCCCGAACTTTAATGAATACATCTACGAGTAGGATTTGCGTACATTGGGATTGCATAGATTTGTAGCTGATTAAATTGTGAATTTTACATGATTTCCGGTGTAGGTGCTTGTGATACTTTCCGTGGCTCTTAACCGCAAATTGCGCACAGTCACCAACTGCTTCATCGTGTCTTTGGCCGTGGCAGATTTACTTGTCGCTAATTTCGGTAAGCCATTATTCCTGGTTTATAAAGACTATTCCTGCAATATGTTTTCCGGTGTGAATTATTTTGCTGACGTGAGAATATTCATAAACTTCTCGCCGTAAACCGTCACCTTTCGGTAACTCATTTTTATGCTGGGCACTACAAAAGATTCAATTTAGCCTGTAGATATCTCTTTTGACACAGCTAATAACTGACGTCAACGCCCAGGTGATCGGTTCAAATTTATGTTTTGTTTGGGAAATGATTGTGCTGTGCTACATACGCGCACATATTTTTTATGCATACAAATTAGCATAAGGCATTAGCCAGATACAGCTTTTGAATTTGTTGCCTAATAAAAAACGCAGAGATAATTATATGTACATGATCATAATATCTATATATTGAAAACATATCCAAAAGCTGCATGACACAGAAAAAGGCACACTTAATTACGAAGGCGCAGAAAGAGATTGCTTAGCGCACAATACCATGTACGGCTCAAAATAATCTTGTAATGCAAAGCAAATACGGTGTGAAATGGTATGCATTATAAGTCAGTTAAAAATCATTGGGTCGGAACAAGCCCTTAATCTCACGGATTCTAAAAGGATTTTAATGCCAACCAACGAGGCCTCCAATTTAGCTGCGTTTCTGCTAACATGCGTGAACAAATGTCTTCAGGCTACAAAGAAATACGTAGTTGTACACATATTCACGTTCCTACTTCCCAGCAGACGCGCGACAGCAACTCTGTTGTATGGATTTCTGACTTTCTACAGCTTGATTAACATTTAAAAAGACAAATCAAGCTAAAAAAATATGAAATACGTAATTAATGCAGCGGTTAATCTTCAGAAAATGTGTATACATATACGTAGTATTTTAAAGGTTAACAGCTGTCAGCTTTCATACACAAGCACGGTTAATATTACACAAAACTTTAATCAATGTGCATGCAATGAATTGTTTATATATTTATATACATTAAACTTATTTATTTAATTTCCCATCAAATTAAAGAAACATTCAGCTTGAAAACAGTAGGCGGACACATACGTTATCGCGCAAAATATTTTTTTAACGGAATTCAAAACTGCGAATAAATTATGCATTCTGTGTCCGTCTCGTTATTATAAAGCCAACAACGCAGCATTTGCTGTCAAACAGACGCAAAGATGTCGATCGAAAACGGACACCTTAACCATTCCCACATGCGCAATATTTACTCATTTTACCAATATGATTGTGAAATAACAAATACTTCCGCTTCTGGTTGAATGCGTCAGTACAACCGGTAAAATCGAATGCGTTTACAATAACATCCCGCGTGTGTAACGGAGACACGACAGGGCAGACCGTCTTCTGGGACAAAAAAAATGCTGCTGATAATGATATACCATTACATTTTTTAGTCATGCCAATTAGCGCCGTCATGGAAGTAACGGGTGGTGAATGGTATTTCGGCACCTTGGTCTGCTGGATATTTATCTCAGCCGATGTGTTTCTCTGTACTGCCAGCATTTGGAATTTGTTGATTATCAGTTGGGAACGGTTTATGGCTATCAGCTGGCCATTGTGGTATGGGGCGCGGCGGACGAAGAAAGTGGCCATTTATTTGATCGGTACCAGTGACCAATAGATTATACATAACGTATTATGTATACACTTAGCATGACGAAAATTATATTAATTTCGCTATCTTGTTCTTTAGCTTTAGCATGGACAGTCTCGGTGGTCATTTGCATGCCGCCGCTGTTTCTCCAGGGCATCTTTGAAGATGCAACAGCCGGGGGAGGCTGCAATTATGTCACCAATGAAATCTATCGTGTTTATTCGGCCTGCGGCTCCTTCTGGATTCCATTGGCTATTATCTTGTTCTGTTATGCTCGCATCTTCTCCGTGGCTGGCCGTAAAAATCAGATCCTCGATCGGCATAAATCATGCAGTTACTCCAGTATAAAACACAATCCGGTCCGTCCCGTGCTTAATGGACCTAATAATGTTGCGCCGTCCTATCCGTCCACCAGCTCCAATGAACTACACGATGTGGGTGGACTCCTACAGCAGCTGCCGGCCACGGCACGACAAATGGTCCTCCGCGGTGCTTCGATTACCGAAACCCATCTCTCGTCGTCGACGGCCTTAATTGAGATTAAATTCGATGACGTGTCGCCCATTGCTAATTTCCCCATGGCCTCGGCCACCGCCCCGCCAATAATCGGCAACGGATTGGATCGGACACGCAGCCTGCGACTGGACGAGTTACCGCGCGGGCGCGGTCTGCGCCGGCGTGTCACGGTCAACGGGCAGGCGGCTCTCTCGCGGCTGTCCAGTTTTAAGGACCGGGAACGCAAGGTCTTTAAAGTCCTGCTGATTATTTTGTGCTCATTTGTGGCCTGCTGGTTCGGATTCTTTCTCATTTATACACTGCAGCCGTTTTGTGAAGGATGCCGCCAACTGGATCACCGAATTTATGCGTTCTTTGTATGGCTGGGTTATTTTAACTCCGCACTGAACCCACTCATTTATGCCGGGTTTTCCAAAGAGTTTCGCACAGCGTTTTTGAATATTTTATGTTGTAAATGTCTGCTTAAGCGGCGCCGCAAAGGATCGGCATGCACCGGTAAAGTTTAATTGGCGTCCTGTTGCGGTTATGCGTTACTGAACCAGGGAGGGGAAACAGCTCATTCAACAATAAAGACCTTAATTGACTAAGATTCTGCTCAAGGTTGTTATAATTTAAAAAAATATTATGGCACTGTCACCGGCACTCGATGCCATACTTCGAATGCTGCCTTATATGGGCTCCCCTTATATTACTCTCCCTTATCTGGGCTCCCGGCTAGTTAGCAATACCCGTCAAATTAAATTTATCAGATTTGTAGCAGAAATCTTTTTTAATTCTTTCAGTCCGATTTACCAGTGAGCACATCAAAGAATTCCGAAATTTCACATCCGAATTATATTTTTATATATTATTTATATATATTTTACATTAATTTCAACCGGATTTGCCAATGAACAAACTGAAAAATGCTACAAAAGTACTGGCCAAATTAAGTATTTTAAATAATCAAAATTTTCAGTCAGTCATAACACTGATAACAGCTGCGAAAGGGTGAGCAATAACGTAACCGCCCATGTAGAGGGTAGCTCATATTGCTCGGGAGCCCAGATAAGGGAGAGTAATATAAGGGGAGCCCATATAAGGCAGCATTCGAAGTACTGGTATCACATGCACCGGTATAAGTTAGTTGTACGTCTTTAGTGCGGGTCACATAATATTTGGTATCTGACGTTTGTAGCGATTTGCTCGCGGCGGACAGAAGTGTACGATACTGAACTGATTTAATTAAGAAACATCCATGATATGCTGATTCGCATCGGGATTCTTGGCAATAGCAACAATGCCCTGAGATACTAACTGAATTTACTAAACCATAATATTGAATTGAGGTTATTGTAATTTTTCATCTGACACGCATCTTATCTGAGTATTGATTCAGTCTACCGAGGTACTTTATGCTGCGAATTTGTAAAGGTCGCATCATATGTAACCTTATACAACAAACACAGGCAAGCAAATAGTTCTCTTAGATTTCATATTAAGGGAGTGTTGAATTATTACATAACTGTATGACGAAGCCACTTGGGTAAACAAGTGCACGTGAAGTCAAAGGCGAATTACTTGCACTATTCCAGAAAAAGATTTCTAATTAACGCTTTTGCGTGGAACCCACCTACACCTTGTGCACCTGTTGTTAAATCCCGCAAAATTCATACACATATCACATGCAGGAATACTTTAGTTCAGCTGTAGTTGATAAATTACAGATACACCAATTTTTTAAGCAACATGCATCACTCTTTTCTTTTCCCGAAATCGAACTTTTTTCAAATAGAAACTTATAATTAGTTTGAACGAAGCCGCTGCGACAATGGAGATTTTGAACTACAAGTATTTACAGTGGCAAATTAATATGAGCTATAAGTATGTAGCGTATCGCGACGGCGAAGGGTGTGTCGCACGTGCACGATGCATGATTTTGGGCAGCCGTTTTACATCACGACAAAGTGAATAGGTTGTCTCTGGGGACATTAGCTGATCCGAAAAAAAATTTAAGCACAATACTGTTAATTTCCATAATTCCTGCAGACACGGGCACGAATAACGGATGAATACGACTTGCGTACACAACTGGCAGAGTATCGTTCTGTGCGGCAAGGACGAGGTCATTCAGTCTGCCGCCCACCCGTAAAAAATATGCACTTTAACGACATTATTATTAGTAATTTTATAGTAGAATTTCATATTATTGTCGTGATTACTGTACGCGACAATCTTCGCTGTGTTGCCTTCACGTTGGCAACACTCTGATAGAATGCGTGACCTAATGCGTTGCCCCGACTTCTTATTTTTTCTATCGGTTATGCAACTTCCCAATCATCGCTCATAAGTGGCACTTTCTGACTTTTCTTTACGATATGTTCTCTGGGAATGGAATAATTCAAAAGGGCATATTTGGCTTTCACATGTGCACATCCGGGCCACGCCGGTAGGTGTGGAACAGTGTGTGTGCGGGGCAAAAAATTACCGCCATCAAGTGCTGTTGCCCTTTCAGTCAGCATGCAACCTCAAATGTGCCCCCATTCTGCAGCTAGAATATTCTACTAAATATATCGTTTCCCAGCATCCGCATTGTGGACGCTGGGAAAATGCAGTGCAAAAATGTGAAAAATTTTCCAACGTAATGACCTGAGCGTGGGATTGGACATTTACGCTTGACCGATTTAAGTGCGAATCCATTGCGTGTCTGGAGTATAATGTACCGGCATACGCATTCGTATATTGTGTATCCTCCATAATATAAATGTATTCTGACTACCATTGTATTGTCCGCGTCGTATCGATCTCCATAATCTACACGACATGAATTGTGTAATTTACAGTTGTGAAATATGACTTGACTAACACGGAGCATTACTCGCAGCGCAATATACCCGATCAATACTCGCTTGCGCACGACAAACCGACATTTGTTGCGTTTTTTAATGACGCTTTCTGGGTCGAATTTGTTGCAGGCGCTGAGCAACCTTTTTTAGTTTTAAATCGTAAATATATCTGAGAGTATGAGATAGCGCAGTTACGATGCATCGAATGGTCAAGAAAACTCAGCAATGTTTTTAAATCTAATTCATTATTTCTTTGCGGCTCCTAAGTAATATTGCAGTTGTAATAGGGCAGAAGGTATAATTAAGGATACCGTGACTGTGGAAAGTGCATTGTTATTTGCTACGCGGATGTGCGTGCATATAATCTTGTATCTGCATTTTACACCATGAAGAAATTGCATTATTACGATACTACGTACATATACACTGCATATACTTCAGCTTTAAATTTTGCATACTACTCTATAGTTTTTTGGTCGATAAATATGCGTAATCGAATTAATTTTTACAATGGGAAGTTTCAAAGTCTTCGCTGCATTTTTAAGGCGTCCAAAATCGCCATTCTGCGCGCTACTAACCATAAACAGTGGCTTGGCATTAAGCAGTTAGTTCAACTTAGTTGTGGAAACGTAATCAAAAACACAACAACGCGTGCAATAAATAATTTTTTAAAAAAAATCATCGATTACAAGAAAAAACGGCATTATATATAAAACGAATCGAGGAGTGAGTGTTATAAATTCTCCCTCTTCGATTCCGCACAAAATTATACACTAATAATTTGCAACCTGGCAGAATCAATGATTTCCACGGAAGCTGAGTTTCCGCTGGGGAAACGCCGTCTCCTCGTCGTACCCGCTACCCCACCCATCCACTGATTGTTCCCCTCCTTGATCGGCGACATTACCAGAGAATCAATCCACGAACTAGACGAATCGAAACTCCTGCCATTATCCCCCGCTTTCAAATAATCCGGATTACTCTCCTGTCTCGCTGAAATTAATGGAGTGCTTCGTTAACGTAGTCCGAATGGCGAATGCCTGATGGCTCTGGTGAAGAAGCCCACCTGACCGTTCATGGACGAACTCGTCAAGGCCTTGTTACCAGCTGGCTGCTCATTGCTGAAAAGTGA
Organism: Paramacrobiotus metropolitanus; assembly: GCF_019649055.1. Lineage (NCBI taxonomy): Eukaryota > Metazoa > Tardigrada > Eutardigrada > Parachela > Macrobiotidae > Paramacrobiotus > Paramacrobiotus metropolitanus. The sequence goes on from NW_026570246.1 coordinate 742,738, forward strand.
AAATTCATTTCCTGGCTCCATACGTTAGCATTATGCACTCCTTATAGGCCCAGAAGCGATTGTGGGGTTTTGCCATCCTGTCGCAGTGGTAAAGCACGATAGCAGCGGATGCTGATCGGGCACGGATATTGCAGCGTCGTTGACCTCTGTCTACAACGGTGAAAACATGGACGATGTTGCTGTTCTTAGTACTAAACTTCAGTAAAACCCTCGACGAAATATTTCTGTAACCTCCTTCTCCAACTGCCGTGCTGTAATCGAGCAGTCGAGCTCTACAAGGCACCGAAACCCAAGACATCGAAATCCATCGGAACGCCTTAATGACCTTTCTCAGCTGGACACTGGTCGACCGTGTAGTCAGCCTCGCAGTCGACCTCTGGCGCGTTAGCGATTTAAGGTTTTCAGATTTGCATGGTGATAGTAAGCAAGTGACGTGTCGTGACTCGTAACTTTAAGCATTCAAATTATGCTTATATGATTATTGCCGGAAATTTGATGGGTAATATTATGTATCATTTGGAACCCCTCTCCATGTTACTAGTATTTTACCGTGCAATGCGGCTAGGGACCTGCATCGCCTGTATATGGACACTGGATTGGACACTGGAGCACTGGATTGGTCACGTTCCACGGGGTTTTGTTGCTGTAATTCGTAGAATTACAGCAACAAAGATGTTTTGATTTTGAATTGTTCAATCATGATCACTTTACTCAGACTTAAAAACTCGGACTTTGATCGACGACTGACGTTTGATGTGTCATGTACACCAACCAGGTCATCCTGATACAGCTTCAAATCTCAATGACACGTGGGCTAAAGATCGGCCCTGCTCTTCTTCAACAGCGGAGCCGCAGCTCCCTACGGACGCACTAGGCGTACGTTCGTCATCCACCACAACCCGCCGGATCAGATAAGGCAACATTCTAACCTGCACAATGGACAGTGCCTTTTTGGCTGTGAATTTCCTGTGATCCAGTACTTAACCCTCGTCAAAAAGTATTTTCTAAAGTACATCAAAATAATCGAACATCTCCGCAATCTATCACAAAATATATCCTCGGCATAGTTTTGGCAGCCGAGTAGAAATCAAGTTTTACATGAACATCAAAATTTGTATCTAAGTTAGCCGTCTATGTTGGCGATAGCAAAAGCAAAATTTTATTTTCTTAACCAATATGAAATTATCACCGTTCGATGCAAATAACAATGTTAAGGTAATTAATCTAAAGCGAAAGCTTTGTCGGTCGACCGACATTGGTCGCCTCGCCACATAACCTAAAAAGCAATTTCGATCCATGTGTGGCCGTTATAGAGTATCAAAGTTTTTCTGCAAACCTTGTTACGTAATCAGTTATGAAACACATAGTTTCTGTGCAAGAACAAGAAGATCGGTCGACCGACAAGAATTATTACCTCCAAAGCAAAAGTCACAAAAGTCGCAAAAACGAAAAAGCAAAAGTCTTTTGAAGCAAACTGCGCCAAATTAACTAGTTGGAAGCAAAGCTTTAACGACAAAGTTTAAAGAATTACGCGAAACTGCACACGCGGTGACTGCAATACTTTTGCTGCAGACTACGCTAACTACAGGCCACTTTTATGCTGCTTCTGATTGGCTGTAAGGCAATTTCAATGTTCAACCCCAGATCACGTTCAGCGCCGTTGCGATCAAATTGATTTCGACAGCCAGTTTTAGTAACGGCGATTTTCGACTTTCTCGCAGTCTTACCACGGTGTTTCCAGACGATTTGTTATTTTGTTTTGATCCTCTACGATTTTTTTGGTTTTATGGCTGTCGACAGCCAAATTAGAACGTTAATGGTCAATGCAAGCACTGGAAGTATTGCTATTTTGTGCGTTGAGCTTGTCAGGCACGGCATGTTATGAAAGCAGGTGCAGCACTTAACCCAGTCTGCACTGATGTGAGGACCCACACCAATGTTGGAGAAGTCCTAAGGTAAGAGCTAAGCGAACAGCCTTCCATACCAAGCATCATAAAATAAAATGTTTTGAATCATTGTGTATTTTTTATTTGCAGGTCCTTATGAAGCACTGCGTCGCTGGACGATTGTGCATGACGACATGCAGTAAAGCAACAGGTAATCGACGGGTAGAATAAAGCGCTATTTTGCCTAGAAGATCCCAAACGAGTTTTGATTTATGGAAATAAGTAGTTTTTTTTGTAACCATAACTTTTGTTTTTTCTTGTGGACTGAAAACGTGAGTAAAAAATTAGGCAACGTAAGAAACCGATCAAGTTATATTTTTAATGCAGACGATTTTTCTTTAGGTTTTATTAATGTGCAACAATGACAGATTTAACGTACTAAAATTTTGTTTTGTTAATTCTTTTGTCGTCTGATTGCATGTCGACATGTAAGTGCTTTGACGATGAGTTATTGCGTAATTAGGGATGCGTTGATGATAAGTTTATTACGTTTTTGAAATTCGTTTTGCCACGTTTCGCAAGCATTTTTCTTATTTAATTTTTAAATGATATATTTAAAAAAATAAAAGATAGTAAATCAGCGTGGGGTTTCTGCACTGTACTGATCATTGAAGTTTTATTCGTAAAAACAATTTAAAATTTTTCTTGTCGAAGTGACGATTCTCAAATTTGTTTTGGCCAAATGATTTCGTAACAGAAACACTAATGCTTAATTTAAGATATTTTTCTTACTAACTGCATGTCAACATGCACAGCAATTTTGTGGGTGGTGTATCAAAAGTCTATGCATATGGTAGCGTTTTGTTGATAACGAATGGTCTTACGTGAATGAAGGAAAATAATGTGCGACGAAACATATCATATGTACGCAAATCAGCCGTGCTGATCTTTAATGTTTTACAGGGCAGATGAATTATTGCTCTATGCAGCTCCATGGCCGGAACGCAAATTTAGCGGGAAATGCGTGGATGTCGACATCCATCATTGTACTTGTTATCCTGGTTTTAATTAGCTGTTGATGCATTTAGTAGCCGCTTTTGCTGTCCATGCTGGCATTTTGAAATTTTTAGCACTCTGTCAGTTCACCGTTTACGCTCCTGACGCATTATCCAGTTTGATTTTTTGGTCTGATTATGTTGGTGTTTTCATGAGAAAGTATGTCTCGGATGTTGGTTTTTTTATGTAGTACCAGTTATGTGATATATGTCGAAATAAATACAAAATGATGTTCTATATCCATATCTAAATGTTTCATATTCGTAAGTATTATAAAACAAGGAGATCATCTGTAATATCTAAGTCTAATTCAAAAGTTACCATTAAAGTATATGGTTTTTCTGACGAGGGTAAGCTTGGCTAAACTGCGGTGCCGACCGAAAGGCCGCTTGGTCGACCGGCTGATGCACTGATTGCGATGAATATGATACGTCGTAGATATTCGGGATCTTAGTTGTGACGAAACTGCTACCCGTCAATCGGAATTCTCCTCCCATGTCCACTTGGTGGCGATGCTGAATTGCATCCCAATAATTTCTCATCACTGCATGTACGATGCAGCGTTCGAAATTAATTAATAATGCAATTGCAGCACCCACATATGGAGACTTTTATGTTGTTATGTGATATGTTATGTGCGAACAGTGTGATCAAAATGGTTCAAAAGTTTACATGTATGATGTCTATCTGTACATGTAACACCAGCAGGAAACGCCCTTTAATATTGAAATGAACATGGCGGACCATCACAAGATTCAATACATACCGTGTTCACTTCGTTATCTGCTACTATCATTTTTGTTTGTGTCTTCTTTTACTTTTACGTTGTTTATCATATATGCATGTATGTTTAACATGCATATATGAGTTGTGGTGTGAAATCCCGCTCGCAAAATTAACAAGCATTTTTATTTTTTTTATTGTTGTAATAATTTTTAATTTTAATCAAGTACTGCGATAGTGCGCTTGTGCGCTAGTAAATTAATATACTGTAAAGCTTTATGGCGGTGATGTGACTTCCATTGGATTTTACTGTACTGTAATGGAGAGGCTATGGTTTCAAGGCTCGTTGCTCTAGTGCGCGGCCATTCATTAAACTGACTTCAGAGTTCAGGATAACGCAAGACCGTTGCAGCTTTACACTGGTTGCGCTAATTTTGATCGAATTTGATTTGTCAGCGGGGATGTGGACAAATTCTCCCTGTTACCTTAAATTTTAAACTCAAAGTCTACGATGCTACAGACGGGAAGTTCTGAGGGTCCACTAAACCGGAAAGAGTAGATTTTTGAATCGATAGCGCCATAACGGCGACTGGCGAGGATCCCCTTACGGCCTGCTGCCTGCAGAATGGAGAGCTTTCTGCAGTTTCTGTGGAATCAACGTTTTGCACCACTGGTACTCCTACATTGCTGGTTATTTCTGAAACTTTTATTGGCTCGCGACGTCTGTGGCCTGATCTTCCTGGTGGATCTGGCGTTTATTGCGGAGCTTCTAGAGCATGTTAACGGAAAGTGCGGAGTAATTTCTTTCTCGAATGGCAGCCAAAATTCTACGGCACTTGCACCTGAAGAACCAATCCTGGAGGTCCAAGAACTTCAGCACCAGCATTGCCTCGTACGTAAATGCATTATCAGGTTTCAGGTTTAGTTCGTGTCACACCGTTTGTGAAGCTTGCTGCGCTTTACCTCTTCAGGCTTATTTTGGTATTTTACATTTTTACGCTGAATAATTTGTTGTTTTTACTTTTATCATAGTTGGACCAGGTTGGGTTCTAATATCTTATTAAGTCGCCATTATATTTTTTGACAGACTTTCGATACCGTTGGCTGTCAGACGGATCAGGATGAAACGGATTCCAGAGAGCAACAAAGTCCCGTGTGCGAGAAACTGGTTCGTTAGATTCGTTGTATTGTTTAACATACTGTAAAATTGTAAATTCATCCATTGTGTGTGCCGGACCACTGACTGTCGTAAAATATGAAACCTTGATAACTGAATAAAATTACAAATCCATAAGAGATAAATCTGATTGAAGCCGTTTATTCAGATAAGCACCGGAGCATTAGTTCCTCAAGCTCATTTTACGATAATAATTTGGTTTTTTTGAAATTTTTATCGTGATTGCGTCCTTATCTTCCGATTCAATTTTTTTACTGTCAGACTTTCGACACCGTTGGCTGTCAGACGGAAAAGGATGAAGCCGATTCCCAAGAAGAACAGAGCCTCGTGACTCCTGTCTGCGACAAAGTGGTACGTTTGAATTCTGATTCGTCAAATTCGTTGTAATATTTAACAAACATACATTGTGTCACTTGTGTGTGCCGGTCGTAAAATGCGAAACCTTGACAGGGTAGTTGAATAAAATCTCAAATCCGTACGCAGTAAAAGTAATTTGATTAAAGCTGTTCATGGAGGCTTAGGGACAGTTAGGGTAGCATCGGAGCGAAGCAGTATTGTTTTGAATACTGCTACGTTTCGCACGTTCGTAAAATGATACCTCAAGGGAAGTAGCCACGATGTTATCGCGTTTGTAACGTTTATATTGAACGACTAGACATGCGTTATTATTGACTTGTTGGTGAAATGCGTTGTAAAAAATCTAGTTTGTGTTATTTTTAAGTGTTTTCTTTGTGATTACTGCAGCGATCTTTGCGACTTGGTAGTTGGTAGTGGTACTTTGTGAAAACTGTAAACCTCGAACCAAAACTCGGTAATTTTTTTGTACTTTTTCGCTGAACCAGTTTTAGTAATATAATACCGACAGAACTGAAAAATTCGAGCAGCTTTTCCGTTTCTCAGATAATTTGTTTCAACAAGAAAATTTCACAATTCGGAATCATGAGCGAATGACGTCATTGCACTGCAGGTCGGTCAGGAGATGTCCACTCAAACGGACGAGCCATCGCTCGCTCTGGCCCAAACGGATATGTCACTGGATATGAATTCTCCTCCCCGTCGTTTCGTTCGCCAGCTGATTAAACCTCCATCTCCGCGGGCAGAAGTCCAGACGCCGCATCATGACTTCGAGGTGAATGAAGCGCTGTGCGAGGAACTGCAACAAGTGAATTTTCAGCTGGACATTTTGACCGCTGAAAAAGTCTTACGGGAGGCCAAAGTTCAGGAGCTGCTTACGGAGGCTAAGGATGTTTTGACTCTAGTGGAAGAGGCTGCGGCTCACAAAATTAAAGCGGAGTCCGAAAAGGCTGGCGCTCTGCAACGTCTGGAAGTGGCAGAAAAACGCCTTGTGGTAGGTTTTATGAAAAAAGGTTTTGAACGGCTTATTGGGTTTTAAATTCTCGGTAAATAATATGGTGTATTTGAATTTTTTATGGCTTTTCCTTGTGCATTTACCTAGTTGTCATACTGCAGAATGAACCTCTTGGTGTTAAAGCCACTGTTGATTAACAATGAGATCTTAGTTAAGAGTTGGTTTGAATATTAATGCGCGAATTATATGTACAAACGATGACCTTTTGTGCTTTGATTTGAACCTGAACATTGCTCTTATCTCACAGGAATTTGAAGGTGAAGTGAATGATGTCCGTCTGGTTGTGGACAGTCAGCGTAAAATCATCGAGGACCTTAAAGCACAGCTGGATGCTCAAGCCGAAGAAATGAAACGGACAATGTCGATGGAAGACGACGACGATGATACCCCGCTACCCGAAAAGTACCGCACGTTACAGGAGAAATACGACAAAATTGAGGAAATGTTCGACCAGACCATTGTGGAAAATGAGCAGTTGGTAAAGGACAAGCAAGTACTGAGCTGCGAAAAAACCAGTTTGGAGTCGGAAGTGGAGAGTCTGAATGCCCAGATTGCACTGCTACGAGATGAAGTAAAAGTTAGTCAGAATGCGGTTTCTGCTAAGGAGACGGAGATGGAGGAGCTAGTGATAGGATTGAATACGAGAATTAAGGAATTGCAAACTGGTCTGCACAATGAGTCGGTCAAATTCGATATGATGGATGCGAATTTGCTGTCGTTTACCAGTTCTCCGAAACGCTCACAACTACACACTTCTGTGATCCGTACACAGAGCGGGACTGTGGATGGCCAGCACAGTGAATCGGTCCGAAGTGGTACAATGGATGGAAGTCTGATCTCGTTGGGAACATCACCGAAACGGTCACAGATGCAGAATATGTTCCGCGCACAGCAAATAGTGGAAAGCCAGAAGTGCCGAATCTCCATGACCAGTTTCTCGTTGAAGAGTGATGAAGGCAGTAACGTTTCGATGCCACTGGGGAATGACACGAGCGCATTGAATGCTAGTGTTGCCAGTATGCCCGGCAATCTGCTGGTCACGCCGACAACTGACAACTTGAAGAAGCGCAAGGAGTGGTTTAACAGCGCGGAAAAAAGTGTTGTTTCAACTAAGCATGTGCGGTTTGAATCAGGTTTGTGGTTTTACTTTGTAACTTTTGTGATTTTGTCGGTGTCCCTATCTGATTTGCACATTCATATCTTGAAAAATACGCTGAACGTACTTCACTTGTAAGCTAACCAGAAAGTTTGAGCGGTTGTTTAGTTCGAGGTGTGATAAACGATACACACTGATAAACTGATTTTTTTATGCTTTCAGGAAGTGAAGTGGGAGGCTTGGTGTCGAACGTGAAACCTGATTTTAGCCGCCCAGCATTGTCTGCCGTCAATGGAAAGCAGTTTGCGGTGTCCAAACCGTTAAAAAAGCGGCCTAGTATTCATTCCAATATCCCCGTTAGTGTACGTGCTGATATTTTGAGAAGTGTACACTGTACACCAGTATCTTTAGTGGTTTACGGATAATTTAGCAGTTGTGATTACTTATTAGAATAAAAATACATTTTATCAATGCGTTCAATGGTCTAATCACCCTTAATAAGTATCTGACATCGGATACAAACTAAGCACCAAAAACTTTCAATGGACATACATAACTGCGACAGTCAAGTTTATTGTTATTGAGAACAATTATTACTGTATCGTTTTTCTGGTGTATTGTTGAAAACGTAATGTTAAGAATGAATTCAGTCACAATCTCAAATTAGTTCATCACAGTATTTACCTTATTATATTTTGTTAACTTGCATTTTGCTATTTTAGCAAATGCTCCCACCCACTCGAATTCCTTCCTTTTCTCCTAAACCACCATTTATTCGGCCTGCCGGCAACTCGGAATTAAGTTTAACCATAAGGTGAAGTTGATCCAGCCTACTCCCGAAGCGCGTCAACAGCAGAAGGCAGGGTTGGCCCTTGTGGCACAGCATCTAGCGGAGCAGCAGATGAATCGTTCGCTGCGGACTAGTGCTAGTTTTATGACTTCACCGGCCCCCAATCCGCGCCGCCAGTACTACAGTGAACAGTACTCTTCAGCGTTGGCTTCCAAAATTTGCCTCATGATTCTCCAGTCTGTGGTTAGTTTTGCTTGTTTTAGAATCTCTGAAGCTGGTTTTCTTTGTTTATATTGCGCAGTTTTTCGGAAGGTTTTTTTATTATGTGGATAGATGATGCTCTTGAAAGGTTGTGTAAGTATACGTGTTTTCTCTGGTTCGGATAGTAGTGTTGAGTTAACACACGTGATGAATGTTGTATGAGTGCATAAACAGGCATATTGAATGTTTAAAATTTGCTCAACTGTCCTGCGGTAGTTGTTTTTCGGCTTTCATTTAGAAACTGCACATTGAATCCGCGACAAGTTGTTTTCATAAAATGTTCTCGATAATTTTGTTTGTATCTGCTCATTCTGCTGTAAGTGTTAATTGAACGAAGTTGGTAACAACCGCCGTAACGGGCGTCTGTAAGCAGATTTTATCGGTGTGTAAGGGCAACTAACGATCGGACAACGGTCGCGGGATCAGACGCACACTACAGTACTTTACTTTTAATACTGTTTACATAAGCAGAGTGCTGCACTTACAACTCGTTACAAGTGCTGGACCTTCTACAAGTTTAACTTTTATTTTTTAACGTAAAAACAAAATAACTCTAAAAGTTAAAACCTATACTTCGAAGTACCGATGTTTTTTCTGGTTTGATTTTCGGTTATTGTTATTTCGTGGTGATGTTATCTGGTGTTCGATCCTGAACTGTCAGAGTGCTAAATAATCCCCTTAACTTAAGCCCTATGATTCCAGTCGAGAAACCATGTCGTTTCCATTTCACGCACTCACTCATCCATATCCCCCGCAGCCTTTGCTGTTTCCACCACAGCCCATGCGACATCCACTGCCGCCTGTACCACCACATCTGCAGCCGCCACTGTATCATCATCAGGCTCCGACGGCGCCAATCCCCGCACCTCACCCACGGGGGCCCCGACCCCCCTTGCTTCCCTTCGACCACCATCATCACATTCACATCCCCGTTTCGCCACAGCCATCTGGCGAGCTGTCCCCCTCGTCCCGGTCCCGTATTGTCGCCGTACCATCGTCCCGAAGCACGGTTGAGCTTCCACCAGATGTCGTCATCCGAATCGCTGCAGAGTTATCCTTCATGGGACAGTGCCTTGCCTGACGCACGGGGATCTGATATTTATCTGCGTGCCGTCCCTCCTCTGGAGCAACGGGAGCACTACCTCCGTCAGACTGTCCATCCTGCAGTCCATTCGCATTATGATATGTTACATGATGCTGGAAGACGATTCGCTCGCACGGATGCGCAATTTAAACGAACAGCTGACTATGACGATGAAGATAATTCCCAGTACGGAACAAAACGCTTGCGTGTGGACTCCGCGCCCGAAGCAGCTAAAACACCGAGTTTTTTCCAAAAATTAATACACCCACAGGATCAAGCAACGAAAAAAATCCATCCTGCATCGAGGCTTCCGATGCCGTCGCGGCCAGCACAAATTGCGGTCGAATCGGTGAAAAACAGTTTGCTCAATGGCGATAGCGTGCATTTTGCGCGCGTATCGCATCCTGCGCAGCAGTCCACCGTCAGTATTCTATCCGAGAGCACCGACTCTCTGCCTGTATCCTCCCGCGTGATTCCCGCTGATGCGGATGCTTGGGATGATTCGGATGCGGAGATTGCGGCGGTGTTCGATCGGGATATGTCGACACGGAATCGTTCAGCGCACGAAAATGTTCGTAGACGTTACAGGTTACCGCGGCTGTCGAATGCGTTGGAGAAAGATGTACTGAGTGGGATATTCTCTGATTGGGAACGCGAGGACGCTGGCGACAGAAACGGGTGGGATGGTGGTGAAAATAGTCATGACGCCCATACGAATTTCCTCCCACCAGGTATTTCGGATTTTTTTGTGCAATGAATCCAGAGCCTCGAGTTTACTGTAATTTGCCTTCTGTGAGTGATTTAAGCACAGTTTATTTACGCACTTATTGCGTTGGGGATTTTGTGTTATTCCGCGATGATATGATCTTTGATGCTGTCTAATAATTTTGTAAAGTGTAGACAGTTTCGGTTTTTTACTGCTTACTTTCACAGCTAGCTTTTTACTGTCATGATAACACTACTTTTTATAGTATGTAATCCATATTCGGTTGCTTACCAATTAATCAGTTAATATTCAGCTGGTTACCATTTACCAATACTCTGCATTTACCATGAAGTTCGTTGGAAGGTTGATTTGTGAAACATGTTGCTTTTCCTTGGCAGCTATTTCGTTTTTTATCTTAATAATTTTCTTGTAGGTGAACCAGGATTTCCTGTGGACATCGGCGTTGAACAACGTCTAAACCATTCTGCACGCATCCCACCGGCATCCGGTCCAATGCAACCCGCAGTAAAGTCACGGATTGGACATTTATCATCCGATTTCTTATGTTTGGATGCAATCATGGCTGCTCTGCCAGGTAGGAAATCAGCTGCAACGAATAAAAAGTACCCGTGAAAATTGTCAACAATCTGCCAAATTACAGACGATATTGCTGTCTGGGGCATTAGTGGTTACGACAGAATGCGGGAAAATGGAGTTTATCTTCAAAGAAGAGATAAACGACAAGTATGTTTCCCTGATAAATTTCATGTTTCGGTATTTACTTCTTTTAAACCTTTCTTTGGTTAAAGTTTCGGTTTACCTATGCATTAGAGATCACAAATATGTTGCTGTTGTGGCGAAAGGACGCCGGTCCAGCACCACCGATGTCCGCAGATAATGTGCGGGATATGCCACAGTTATGAACACTTGCAGAATGAATGCCCTTTCCACTGGAAGGCGTTGCGTCTGACATGCCGACGTTGCCAATCTGTTGGTCATTTAGACGCGGTCTGCACTGAAACCTGGCGGCAGTACCATGCTACGGTAATAGTAGGCAGTGTACTGCAGTTTCCCATGTATAGGGTTCAATTTTTAGTGTTTTTTTAGATTACATCGGATAGCGGCTTGATTGTTTCACCGACGAGAAACAAACAGTTTTACTGCTGCAACTGCGCAGCTCCTGGACATTTATTCCACGTAAGCTTTACCATAGTTTTGCTCTATGACTTCGGATTGCCGTCAAAGTTATTTTTTATGGATGTATTTTGTTCCTTGTTGGTAAATTGTTTGTTTCCTTATTCACTTTTTTCTACAGGAGTGCCGTAATAAAAGGTATAACAAATACATCGTTTCCTCACCAAATTTGTTCGTGAAATGCTACGACACGGCTGCAAAACTGAGGGTATACCGCCAACAACAGCAAGTGGAATCTCCATTGGTTAACTTCAGCAGGATGCTTTCTGGCACGATGAGCGAGGAGGATTGGGGATTGATGAGCGCTACGGATGATCCTTCAACGAGTTTCCGGAAACGCATTCATTCTGACAGTTCGCCGTCAGCTAGCCCGAAACGAAGAGGGCCACGTTGAAGGAGAAGGGTGTAACACAAGTACCAAACTGAAACTGGATTCCGGAACTCTGGATCTTCGATCTCTGATTGTTCTTTTGTACGCCTGGGTGCATTGAGTTCGGTCATTTTCGAAGTATTTCAAGCAGGTCCATGCAATTTTTCATGTCTCTTGCAGCGGCTGCGGAAATTATTTTGGCCTTTACTGGTTACGTGTAACTGTAGCCCTTTAAGAAAATGCAGTCCTTAATGGAAAAAGAAGAGCTCGTTAATAAAAATGATATTTCGATGACTGATCAACATTACTGCTTTAGCCCAAGAATGACCGTTGTATTCTAGTCATTTCGTAGTAATTTTGTCTCACGGCAGAGTACACTTCGTGCACCTGTTGTAATCCAGGTGAATTTGCTGACGCATATCAGTACTTACTCCTACTGCGGTTAACGTTGGTCAAAACACCAGCCTTGTAATTGTATTTTAGATTCAGCAGAAATAAACCGACACAATTTAACGGATTCGTTATTATAGAACTGAATTAGATCTCAAGCAAAAAGCGATCTCAAGCATTTTCGAAATCATGATGCATAATTACTGCAACACCAAACAAAAATTGCAGAACAGTAAGTACTGTCTGTATATGTATGGTTTGTAATAATTATCTTTTAAATTTAATGTTTGGCGAAAGAAGTACAAGCGATAACAACAAGTTAGTGAGAGTCAAAACAAAAGGTATCGTAACAAACATGTTTTCCTAACTGGTACAATAATAATTTCCATAACAGGTATAACGATGCAATTGTAACTGTACTCTCTAACTAGTGTCCGCATACATGTTTTATGTATGTACAGAGGAAATAATAATAACTATAAAATAATTGTTTATATCTGTAGATACTGTAAGTCTCACATCCCGAAAATGCATTATCTGGTTTTAATCAACACACAGCAAACTTCGAAGCGTCGAAGCCTTCTTATTCAGTTTCTCGCACATTTTCCTGTTTAACAGAGGTTCCAAAATGAACACAAAAAATAAAATAAAATAAAAAACGCACACAATAAATAAATAGTCATCTCAAAAGAGACTGAAAGGAAACGAACAAACACAACCTTAAATGGTGAAATCTCACTAACCAAATTATCACAAAATAATAATCTGCAGCCATGCGGCATCAAGGATTTGCACTAAAACTGAGTTTCCGCGGGGGCAGCGCCGTCTCTTCGTCGCAGCCGCCGCCCGGGCCCGCACCCATCCCCTGATTCGCCTCCTTGATCGGCGACATTACCAGCGAATCAATCCGTGGACTAGACGAATTGAAACTCCTGTCGCCGGCATTATCCCCCGCTTTCAAATGATCCGGATTACTCTCGCTGATGTTGTTGTGCTTCGTTGTCAGCACGTTGTCCGAATGCCCGATGGCCGTGGTGAAGAAGCCCACTGGTCCGTTCATGTACGGACTCGTCACGGCGCTGCTGGCCAGACTGTTCATCGCCGAAAACTGATTCTCCTGATTTAACACGTCGGCGTTGAAGGACTCCTGATGGGTCCAGAAACGATTATGGGAGGTGTCATCCTGTTCGTGGGATAAGGACGACAATAGCGGATGCTGATCAGGTGTATGAATTGGCGATGTCACTGCGGATGTCTGTTTGGAGGACGATTCCGTTACTGTTTGCAGGAACATGTCCAGTTCATGGAAATGCAAAGCGTTGTGCAGTGTTTCCAGTGAGTGCACGTTCGGCACATGCAAGCACTGATCGCCATCTAACATATCAAATGAAAAAACTAATAGTAATTTTGTTGCACTTTGCGTATATAAGTGGCGCATGTAAAGGTGCATGACGCGTTCGTTTTAAGAGAAGCAGCGTAGACAATTTTTACAACCTGTTGAAAATTAACTAAAAAAAGTGCAGTAAAATTAAAACCGAAAAGGTTTTCGAAAAGTTCATATTTACCCTTTTTGTCTGTTTTATCATCCACTTTATCCAAGCTCGACGCGGAGCTGACACCTTTGATTACTGCCGTACTAAATACCCGATTCATAATTACACCACTGTCGCTGATTTTGGTGAATGTCGACCGATCATAGCGAGTTTTGGGGAAATTTATGGTGGAATTCGAATCCAAGTTATCCAACCATCCTGCATTCCAAGCAGTTAAGTTTAGATATGTGTATCATTAACCACCGTGTTGCACAAGGAATCTTACCATCGGCCAAATGAGACATAGACGTCGCAAAGCTTGAATTGATTTTCTTCGGTAAGGACGGTAGATCATTAGGTTCATTTTTCAAGGTAGTGGTGCTGGCTTTAGTAACCAAAAAGTCGATCGACTCATTCTAACAATACAATAAATACTATAATGATAATTCCAATCTAAATTAATTTTCCATAACAAAAATGTGTCAAAGTGAAGGGTCTTCTTACCGATGCCGATTTGCTGACTTTACCGACACTTCCGACGGTACGAAATCCCGGACCCTCCGTATCTTCCACATCCTCATTGCGCAGCATCATTCCCGGGCTGAAGTGGATTTCAATATGGAAGCGTTCTTCGGAACGCAGCTCCTTGTTAGGATCTTCGTACATCATAATGACAATCTGCGTGAGGAAATTGAACTCGGACACCGTCGAAATATATTTCATGGCGCGACTCCACTGTTCGTCATTTCCCTGCAATCGTTTTCGGATTATCATATTAAACAGTCCTGTCGGCTGCGCTTAATCGTTTTCTTGTGTACCCCGATAAGCCCGCCAAACCGCAGCATATTCATCAACGAATGTATATGGCTTTCGCTGGTAAAATACAGTCGACTGCGGACCAACCGACCAGGTGAGGCAACATTCTGTGAAAACCTGCAGCAAAAACAATGCTTAAATTTTTTACAAGTAGTAAAAAACATTGCAAATATATTTCTAATTCTAGAACAACCAGTGCACAAATTGCATGAACTAATAATGAATTCCATTTAGGTACTGCTCGTTCCATATTTTCGGTAGATAATAATGTATTAGTGAAACAAAAAGACAAATTGTTAAAGCATTCTAAAATGTATAGTTACTTCGCAAAATCTTTTCGTCTACTTAATTTTGTTGGTGCTTTCTTAGCGAATAAGGGTGTAAAATGGAGGTAGACTATTAAAACTTTGTCAGTAAAACCACGGAAGACCGCCTAAAATCTTTATCATTTATCTTGGCCGAAACCTTTTCGACACCAACTACTCCTAATCGCAGCAGTTAGCTAACCTCGGATGTAAGCGATTGATGTTCTCCGGGTCATCCTGGTAGTCAATGACACGCTGCAGATCGGCCCTGATCTTTTTCAGCAGCGGAGTCGCAACTCCCTACGGACATACGCAACTGTACGCTATTCATCCGTCACAGCCAGCTCGATCAGATAAGACAATATTCCAACCTGCGCAATCGCCAACTTTTCTTTGGCCGTGATCCCGTACTCTAGCGGCACAACGATGTTGGCTAAATTGCGACCCAGACTGAACAGCTGCTTGGCATTGGCCGACCGACTAATCCACTGATTGTGATGAATATCAAATTTGATGCAGTCGTAGATATCCGGGATCTTGGTTATGTCGAAACTACCATCCTTCAACCGGAAGTCTTTCTCCAACTTTCCCCAACGACGCTGAATTAAATCCCAACTCTCACCGCTGTACAGCGTGGGAACTACAACATGCACACATCATTATCCCTATCGATCGTCTGAATACATTCTTTTATTCCTTTACAAAATCCCCTCAACAATTTCAAGAAATAATTACCAAATCAAAGCATCCCCCAATACGGAAATGTAATTTGTCCAAAAGCAATATTCCTGTAGATTATTTTTACGCACTTACGAATTCAAATAATCCAAAATCTACCTAGTCAAGGGATGTACATAACTAATCAACCATGTCAAGCAAAATTTGAAACGAGAAAAGGAAGGCATTGGTAGCCCGGTAGAATAATAATGAGACGTCAGTGAAAATACTGCATATAAATATGATCGAAATGAGAATTACTAATTCTACTGTACAGGATAAACTACATTTATCAAAAGACCTACCGTCGCTATCCAAATTAGCGGCTTTTTCCCGAATGAACGCATTTAGTTCTTTGATGCTTTCATGCATCTGTTCGCAGGCTTTCACGGGATTCTTAATGACGTCCATGGACGCTTTAATCGCCAGAGAGTTCGTGGGATTTAAAATTTCACAGTCTTCATCCGTAAAATCACGATCCTGTTTCATAATGGCTTTCAGCCGTTTTTTAACGCTATAACACATAAACCCCATTAAACAATCTGCAGATCGCTACAGCAAATGTGATCATCAGCACCAGTGCACAGACCTATAAGCACAGCAATAAGCGGTATACGACCGGCCCAGCAGTGGAGTAAAATCTACCCTAAAGATCAAATTCAACCACCAAAATAAAAACCTGCATTTTCTTCATATGGAACACGTAGAACAAAAAAAACGTTTTCACACCCTAAGGAATAGTCTAATTGTGTTAGTAAAAACAGTGAGTTAAAACAAACAAGTTCTGCCACCTCGCTGTGCACCATTTTTCCTTGAAACCCGCCACCGCCGCGCTCTGGCAACCGCAAGTCCATCACCAAACGCAAAAACAACAAGACAAGAAAAGGAGCACACGCACACAGACACACAGCATGCGAATAACTTACGCGTTCTCATGCTCACGTGCATCCAAATCATTATCAAGTAGACCGTTTGTGTCAGCAGATTTCACCATCTGCACCAAGATGGGTGTCAATTCGCCTTCCAGTGCCAAGAATCCCTAATCAACACCAGAACAACACAAAGAAATTCAGTCACAAGTCATGTTGAACTAAATATCTGCTACCAATATCAAGCGTTACCTTGGCAAATGCCGCAGCTGTGGTTTGCACTCGTCCTTCGTCCGATGCATAAATTTTGAGATCATGACGAAATGTACTATGTAAACGGAGCAATCCATGACCTTTTTTTCGGGAAAATTCACCCGATCCAGGGTACATGCAACGAAACATCTGCCCCAGCTGCTCAGACTGGTATTTTCCGAGAGGAGTCAGTTCACCGCCCCACTTCATAATCAAAACTAGGCTTCCAGGAGGGATGCTGGTTTCGGGGTCGATTATCACAGGAGCTAAAGCACAAAATATCACGTTCAACTGTTCCCAATAATCGCTTATACGGTTTACATGTTTCTTTCAATACTAATTCATATTAATCAGCACAGCTGGTATCTAAGATGCAAGCAAAAATAGACACTACTTATAAAACTTATAGGAACTCGGAGCAACGGTTTTACGGAGCCACTAGGCAGAGTTTCCGAAGGCAGCATAAAACAACTTGGATAAACAAATCGTTATGTACTCGTACCTTCAGATCGACAGGGCGAGTCGGTGCGGTCTATGAGCTGATACTTAATCTGTATTTTCCTGTTGATCCCACTGAAATGCCCATACATTTCCAGTACAGCCTTCAGCTGCTCCAATTTCAGCCGTTTATCCCTGACTTCAGGCTCATCAGCACGATTGGCCAACAGATTCCTTACAATATCCAATATTTCCTGTAACTGATTGGGTTTCTTCAATTTAATTTCTCTCCCATCGGTCTCAAATTTTCCCCCAAACTTCTCGAATACTTCAAAGAATACCGGATGGCGGATTTCCATTTTCATCTTCTGCTTTGGAGTACGATCACCGTGCCGGATGACAGCGACTACACTGCGCAGCTCCATTTCTTTTCCGAAAGTCGTAGTGACAATGGGAGGGTCACCCAGCTGGTACGGCATCGCCCACTGGATGTGCAGCTGGGGCGCCAAACGCCGCAGAATATTGTTAGCCACAATTTTCGCACAATCGTTGTAGTAGATCATAGAGTTCTTTACAAAGCTGAACCCGTTTACATCACAGACATATGAGCGACCACTGGCACGCAGGAGATCAAAACCGCAAACGGTTTGCTGTAAACCCAAAAAAAAGATATTTACAAAACCAAAAACAGGGTAAGTTGTGCGGACACAAAATTATAAATTCAGATCACAGGGCAAAAATTACTGTGCAAAACAACTGGCTATGGCACCGTAACTGCCCTAGTACGAATATCCTTGGATAAATGTTTTAATTAAGGGAAATTTTCTTGCATAATTCGGAACTTAAAGATGCATCCCGCTAACTAGCCATTTTTTGCTTGCTATTAATAGACAACCGAGCTCTGGAAGTTGTCTGACAGACAGAACCATTCATTTCCGGACTTCACCCGAACCCACCTTGAAGGCAATGCACACCCGTCTGGCAATTAATTTCTCAATGTTATTGAGTATAACGGGAAAACGAATTTCCTTTCCCTCTTTATCTCGCTCCACGACGCCATCCAGCGCCGGGGATTTGCGCGCCTCAGCGTGCGCGTATTCGGGACCAACAGTGTACACTTTGACGTCAGTGCCGTCGGTAGGCATGAATTCCTCGTAGATATAGGAACCGGTTTTCCGGACTTTACTCTCCGATGAATATACACTGCTACGGCTTCCAATCTACACAAAAACAAAACAGTCCATCAATTCCGGCGATTGTAACCATTGCCAGGGCAATAAGTGTCGCTATTAACCGGATAGAATAGAGCAAAATTGAACACCTCATCTTTTTAACCAGCGACATTTCACAAACAGCCACGGCTAACAATGTAATCACATGTCAACAGTGGAACGATAAAAAGGCATTGCGAGGCAAAGGCCCTCTGCGTTTTGTCAGCAAGCAATACCGAGCATCAAAAGGCGACCCGGTCGGTACAAGTGTATTGGAAAGTGTTTGAAAATATCGAATAACGATTATTCGGCACTACTAAGCTTAATAAACAGACAACTGAAGTTCCCATCCACCAACAGAATCAAGCCATATTTGCAAGCCAGCAGCTACAATTAAACGTGGATGCAACTGGTTCACGAAAGTATGCACGCCACCTTGTGACTTTGTAGTTTGTATTTAACAGCCATGCCAAATAAAACACGACAGAAAAACATAAATTAACTTGCTCTTGAACCAACGCAAAAATCGCACAAAACTAATTTCTCAGAAACAGTTGAAAAGTAAGATTATTATCGTGAATGAACTGATAATCTAATACGAGATATTAATAATAACGCATATAATATTATAGTGAGAGGTTTCGCTCGGATAAATGTGAAAGCAGTTCCGCTTCACATTCAGCCGTGACGAAGTATAACCAAGGTCGACAGGAAAATTGGATGAGAGAAGTATTAAGTAAATCAACACAGACAGACACGAATAATAGTAACCGGAACCGTACCTTGCGAAAGAGTCTCTGGCTGCCACCACCCGCCGCCATGGGATAGTAGATGTACACATTATGATCATCAGCACAAATGGGTTTCTCCACAAATGGCTTATTGAAGGTAACCCCATTAACCACCACGTAATCGTCGTATTCCTCGATGTGCGCATCATCCGGATTTCCGCTTTCCCGATCCAACACAGCGTAGCGCGGCACATCAATGCCCTCCGACTTGAGCAACTCGTAGACTTTTCGCCTGTTTAAAGAAAGCTGACAAACCGCAAGAAATCGGTCTGCATTAAAAGGCGAACCTTTACACATCTACTTTAGGGACTAAAACAGATCCAACCATTAAAGGCATTTGCAAAACATCAGAACATCAGCATTCATTCTAACATACATTCAAATGATTTAATATAAATAAATGTAACTGTACCAACGCATTTATTAAAAGTAATATCGCAAAGCACACCCAGACTTGTACATACGAGATTGCTAATCCATCGACACTTATCTTAAGACACTTATTTTAAAACGTTAAAGTCAAATTAGCGAAACAAAAAGCGTAAATCTCAATACAGATGTAAGTCATGTTATTAATAGTTACGTCAACTAAATAAGGCACATTAATTAATTACAAATTGTACCTTTATCAGATTCGCACTCTGCTTACCTGTCTTTAATAACGTGCTGCATTTTAAGATCATTAACCACGAACGGTTTCCGCAAATCTGCGTAGCTGATGGCTTTGTCCAGTGGAAATCTTTCCGACTGGAAGCAAATGAGAGCATCCACGACCGGCCATTTTTCCACCGGATCATGCAAGATTTGCTGCTCATCAAACACCAGTGTCTTAATCTGGTCAAACTCCTGCGTTATGCGTCGTAGTATTTCTGTCATATACTTGGACTTGGCCTTTTTGGCCTACAAACATTTTGCATCAAACGCCATACCAATAAAATACAAGACATAAATTCGAAACAACCAACCATGGCACAAACGCCCAGTGTAACGTAGGGCTCATGGTCAGGTTGACCACCAGATGACGGCGAGGAAGCACTCTGTGGCTGCAAGGAAAAACGACGAAATGATGCTTTCGGCCGGAATGCCATGACAGGGATAATGTATAAACATATGAAGCTTCACATTTTCCCTTGTTTGATGTTTTCAACCAACCCGGCACGATCAGACTGCGACTACACATGACTGGATGATAACACGCGGTTACGCCGTACACAGGCGGCATTACGAGAAAAGATGCTATGTATGCGGTTTGCGATTTTTAGAAGTCCCGCCCAGTACAAGCGACAAGCTGGTGGAAGGACCTTTCTGTGCAAAACAACAAGTGTTTACGGCTCGGATCAGACTCGAACAGTTAGAACAGGTTAGGTATGAGTAGTTAATAATGCTAATTATAGACAGCAACCAGAGCGATTATTGCCGAAGGCACAAATGCGTGATAACGCATCTCCAGAAATGCTTTGTTTTCTTTGGAGTTCTGCCCGTATGATCAAATAACCGCATTGTTAAAAACATTAAAATGGAAATCGAATGCACAATGGTATCTATCAATCACTCTCACAAATAACACCTTCATTCAGAAATCAATTTCGGCAATAATCTAAAAATTCAGAGCATCTTGTTCCATCTAGAGTACAGAGCGCCATCATATTCGATACCAATGAAGAGTATTCGATAGTATATATGTCAAATGTAAACTGGCGCTAAATTACTTCCTGTATAAGAAATTTGTGCACATTTTAATCAGACAAGGTAGAAGAACCATGTCTACGTAAACAGTTTCTCACAGAAAAGTTTCCACAAATTTTATTGGAACTTCTGCGACATTGTTTAACGACAGTATTAAAAGGCAGATTCCATTCAAATCCACACCCGTATTAGCAAAACACTGCTTTTAAAAAAAATGTTTTGGTAGTGTAACCATCTACTGCATACATAATGCAAACGTTTTCTTGCTGTAAAACGTGTAGCGAAATGATGTACTTACTTACAGTAGCTTATTACACCCAGTTATTTATTGTATTATATAACGTACGCTCGTATAACAACAACGGATAGTTTCAATACTGCAAACCAAGTACCAAACCAAGTTCAGTACAAGTTGGCGGGAATTAAAGGGATGCTAGTCACGTTTTTAATAATGAAACATTTTTCAATTATGCCGTATAAACAGAAGCAACCTTAAAAAATATTCGAAAGGTTCTATTTTAAATTCCACACACGTTAAAGATCTTGCTGCAGTTTCGTTAATTAATGGAAGAGTAACATTAGCCACGGCCCACAAACACAAGCTTTCGAAAAGAGCAGTCAATGCACTGCTACAAAGTACGTCAACAAAAACATCAGACAGGAATCAAAATGCTTGGACTTCGCAGCCTCTTAGCTTACGAACTGCTGCAGGCAATCAAACACAGCGAAAAGATGAATCACCGAGTAATCACACCCAAGTTCATCAAAGCATCAGTACGATATTCACACAAACCACTACCGTCACCTCGTGTTACAAGATAGCCCTCTCAAGAATTAAACAACACTATGTACCTTCGTTCCAAATGATATTATAAGAAATCAAGAGTTAATGCAATATTACTTATAGGAAAACTGATAGAAAAACCATCCAAAAACAGCGCATCGAAGAAATACTAGTCTCTCCACCACGGAAGGGTTCAGGAGGCCCTTACGAAAATTTCGAAAAAACGTGAACCCTCTCGCATGATCTTCCTGCCTTCGTGTCACAGAAAACTGCAGAAAATAGCGAATTCTCTAAAAACAGGAAAAACGACAGCAACTTACCAATTCTGCCTGATCTTTCGATGATCCGCGCGACAATCGCTCAGTCGCACCGGAGGCAAGAGACCCCGGACGGGCATTAGCAGGCATCGCCTGTGGTTTTAAGCTGATCAGTGATCCCTCCATGGACGACGGACTAACCACCCGCTCCTCCCCCGCCACCCCAGCCACCAGGGGCGATCGGGCTCGTCCCACTTCCGGACTGCCCGCTAGACTCGAGCCCGCACTCGTACGATCCGGCAGAATCAGCCCGCCGCCGTCTTTTAACGACGCCTCGCTGATTTTAGAGACGATAAAGCGCTTGGGCTTCTTGGGTGCCTGCGCGACCACTGGCAGGGGGAAGGGGGGAATGTCCTTGTGGGAACTGCCCGGGGAGATGTCCTGACTGGCGGACAGGGAGTCGCCGCCTGAGGCTGTCAAGGGAAGGGCGGCGATGTTGATGGGCACGGTCATGGACCGGCGTCGATGGGGAGAAGGTAGGGGGGACGGACGGAGGGTGTGCTGGGGCGAGGGGAGGAGGGAAGAGCTGTTAACGGGGGATGTGCTGAGCGAGCCACTGTGACTGTGGTCTTCGACAGCTAAGTCCAAATGGATATGATCTACGGTTTGGAACGCTGTTATTTATTGGTATTAACATGAAAAAAAATGTTCATTTTTATGGTCTGGTTTGGTCTGAGTCTATCGTCATATACGACTGACCCGACCTTGTGTTAATCTGCTTTAATTTTATTATGCGTCTTCACTCTTCACATTACGCAATGGCAAGACCATGCATGTATACTGCGGTTTAAAGTAAGTAAGTACAGTACCTTTAGCAATTACTGGAGTAGGTGAATTCGTTCTAGACATTCGCGAAATCCAACTGCTCTAGCCCCAACTAGATCCCCAGTCCTCGCGAGTCACGAAAGAGGAAAACGAGGGAGATATCGCGGGAAACAAATGGAAAAATATTCAATAACGATAACAGGGCTCAAGTCTGATAGGAGCCCTGAAGGTTTATCCAAAGTACTGTAACTTCAAGTACTAGTTAACGTTAACTAGTACTAGTTATAGTAGTAACTAGTTAGCGATAACACCACGATCATAAGGATGGGTTGACCAGGATCTGGAAGATTTCTTCGGCCTGAACTACTGCTACCGAGGATTATAATTTTAATGAACGATGAAAAACGATGGAAACATCAGTGAGCTTTGACGCAATACGTAGCACAAAGCACAATAGTGATAAAACGATCTTAAAAGAATCTATGGATAATAATCATAACATTATGAAATTATCAGTTTGAATTATGGACCGATTTGTTTTAATACGGACTGCAAGCATTACAGTCGGGGTTGGTTTATCCGACGAGGTGGCGGCCACCTTTCCTGTTGCACTTACGTCTTTAGTAAGTAAACAAACAAAGTAACTTTTGAAATTCTGAAATCTGGAGTAACGTTTGTTTATGGAACTTTTCGCGTCCTTCGTCGGAATCTCACTTTTTGTTTTAGGTTTTAGGCAGACTTATATTTATCCGCGGATTTACGTAAATCAGTTACATAAGCGTTCCCGTTTAATATGTGTATTGTTGTTTCTCGTTGAGAATTATAAACGTAGCTACTATTTCATCTAATAAGATTCTAATTCAACATGCCACAAGGCAGCGAAAATCTACGGATGGCTGGATTTAAGCCTGATGGAACAAAAGACGAGCAGATCAAGTATTTCCGAGATCTTGTGGCACAGGAGGTATCATTTGAAAATAGCCTGGCAGAGCAGTGGCAGAAAAAGCTGAAGGAGTCCGGGCCTGGCAGTTCGTCCCCGACCATTACCGAGGATGGTAAGTTGGTCCGTGCGTTTGTGCGTTGTGCTGATTAGCATGTGTATGATGTGCACAAACACCGTGATGTCGTTCGCTCGCAGGGGCTGACCAGATCCACTTGGCAATCGGACAGTCTCGGCTCTTTCTTGACAAGAAAATGCAGCAGTTCGTCGGTCTGCTTGATGAGTGCGAGATGGGGAATACAACGACTACCCCGACGGATTTGGCTGGTTTCTGGGAAATGCTCTATATGGAGTTAAAGAACATCCATGATCGCTTCGAACATTTGGACGTATTGGCTGTCAATGGCTGGATGACTCTTCCCACCAAAAAGACGGTTTTTGCTGCGGATACATCAAGTGGTAGTGAGACAGCGGACGGAGATCATGCCATATCTGACGAGGAAAGAAAGAACACTAGTTCATCCACTTCGGACAGTCTCTCGGATGGCTGTTGTGACTCGGTCGACAATCAGGATGTGGAGAGAAAACCAAATTATCAGGAAGTTGAAAAAATTCTTATCAAGCGAGATCGCTTGATTGGTTGGCAGTTTTTCCCATTTTTCGAAGATACGGTGAAGGGTTGTTTTGTAAGAGTCTACCATTCCGTCTTGCATAATGTGCCAACGCATTGTGACACTATACCGGAGGAGAATCTGCTTACTGATGGATATTACAAGGTAATGTGAGGCTTATGAAAAGCATTGAAGTTATTTAGTTTAAATTTTTTATGGATTTATTGCTGTGTTGTTATGTTTGATTTATTGCTGTGAAATGAAAGCAGTCAATCAAGTTATCGGACTGCTTTAAACAATGAGAAAGCTGTATTGTGCTTTCAAATTTTTTATGTTTAGATTGGCAAGATCGTCGGCGTTGGAGAATCAAAAAAACCGTATTCCATCATACTGACTGATCCTCCTGTGCCGTTCTATACCCGAGTTACCCTTAACGTGAAGTAAGCGTAAAAAATTTCTTGAATTTCTGTATAGTATTTGACATTTTTCATATTTAATACACCCATCAGTGCGAAATCAGATTCAGGAAATGCAGCGAAGTGTTCATCGTTTTAGTTTGGCTGTTTTTACTGTTTAAATGTTTCTGATAACTGAGCTGTGTGTCCGCACTTGCATTTTCGTTACTGAAGTAGCTTTTGCTAATTAAACATTTTGAATGTTCATTATTTTTGTGTTATTCAGGTTTGGTAATCATGAGGAAGAGGTTCTTTTGCGGAATGTTTCCAACGGCATAACGAAAGAATGCGAATATACTGCTTTGTTCAACGAACTGGAGCGGTACAAAACGCCCTGGCCCACCAAAACGTTTTTGGAGAAAAAAGAGCAGGATTTGCAGCGGGCTCTAACTGCGCTGCTGTACCCTACTTCTGCCCATGTGGCTTACTGTGCAGAACAATACAATAAGTTTCCGAGACGGCATGTTACGATGAAAGATGCTGAAAGTGAATTGTCGAAGTTGAGAGATGCCGCTGCTTTGACTGGGGATCAGGAATCTGCTGCACGATTTCAGTCAGAATTGAGCGTGTTAATTGAGCGAAAGATGATTTAGGATTTGGCTGTGCACACCCCTGAAAACTTTGTGCAAGCAGCCGCGAAAACAGCAGAGAACAAAGGGGAACCCACAGCGGAAGACAAAAAGGGAACAACTGTCCTCACTCACTCACCGCTCTTAGTAATCCGCTAATCAAGCCTTATTGATTTTGTTTGTTTTCTGTGCGACTTTGTACAGTTGGTAATTTCTCCATCGAATTAACGACTTAATAGCCAGTGCCCCATCCCGCAAATCAAGGCCAGCCAGCAAACCACCCTCTCGCTGAAATCGAGCCGGCAGATAATTTCACCAAGTCCGAGTATGTCTAACATCATTTGCCATTGGGCATTGGGCTGCGTATTTCGAGGATCAGTATATTTATGATCCGGAGAGTAACCGCATATACCTGGTGGTGCGCGATGGGCAGATGGACAATGTGTCGGCCGCGCTCATAGCTTCTCCTTTATTACGGTGGGATATACCATAGTTATATAATATGTATAGCATCGCAGACATAAATTAATTGTGGTACACATATGTATTATGCATTACACCCATGCTGGATAATATTAGTAACTGAAAGATACATTTTCATATAAATGCACGCATTTCAACAACGCAATTGCAACTTGAGTACCCGTGCCCTAACCTTATATTTATATTCACGTAAATAAACGAACAGTTAAGCGCTCAAAATTATTGCATACTTGCGTTCGATCACAGTAGTCAAATCAGTATATAAATAATGTAATAGAGATTAAGTGGAATGCATTATATCTGTCCGATATTTTCAGCCCGCAGCTGGAGGAACATGGCATCGGTTTGGTTTGGGAGTCAATTGGGACACGTAGTCGAAGTTCCTTTCCCGAAGATGGGTCGGCGCTTTGCCAGTCTAAATTCACGGGCGTTATCCATAACCCGACTGAATCGGAAGGAGAAGGCATTTAAATTTAATTTGTCTCACCGTTTTCCCGTCCGGAAGCGTTATTCTCTGACCTGCCCTTATCTGTTTTGATGCCGACGTGTTGTCGTTAATGTAACCCGCTTTTGTTTTTTCTGGGATTTTTTCTCCACGTCTGACTTGGATTGATTTTTGGCGGTACGTTAGATTCATTAAATATGTGGGTGCGCTTTCTCTTTGTCCGCAATATTCCTGCCTAGCTAGTTAGTTCTTAATAATTCTTAATATGTCTAGCTAGTTAGTTTGCTGTATATCGACGATGGGTTATAGCTAGATTTCTTTTGTCATTTTGTTTTTAACATGATTCTATGCCTATTGGTCTGTACTCTGTAGTTTTCTGCGTAGACTGTTGATATTGAAATGTTCACTTCGCTTTTTAGTGAACTTGCACAATGTGCTTTTTTGCAGAAAGGCGGATAGTTTTTTAGTGTTTTCCTATTATCTTCCAGATTGTTTGACGCTCGATATATTTTTTGGCTTTCGCTGCTTTACACAGCAGTACGATTAATAAAGGTTGCCTTTATACCTGCAGCATAGTGTACGTTCGACACAAACTAATCGTAAGTTATATCTATATATGCTGGAATTCTGTTCCATACAGTATTAAATAACTGGCTTTTTCAAGTACAGTACTCGTACGGTACTTAAAAAAGCGTAATTGCGGAATTTTGAGTTTAGTTTAACCAATGTTAATTTGAACAACCTCGTACGGTACTTACTTAATTGTGAGTTGTGAGCAAGATTGTGATTGTTGCAGATCAAATTGTGTGATGCTGTCGCTGTTCGCTTGAAAACATTTCTGCGTTTTTGCGTATTTCAGATTCTTCAGTTTATTTTTCGAACCAAGTGCAGGTTATTTTTCAGGTGTGATTCGGCAACAGGAGCACCCGTTACAGAGCAGTACATTACCGTACAGTTTGCTGAATATAACACGGTCCACTGGGGGCTTTGTAAGATTTACAAAGCAAGTAAATCCCACAACCAAGCATCTTTGGGAAGGAAATAAGCATGAACATATGTAGATAACTGAACCCGTATCAAATTAGCAGTCGTTGCACAATATTTTTATCTTTTTATTTATAGAAGGAAGTACTTATGTAATGGCACAATTAATTATAAGTAAGCCAAATGTAATTTTAAAAAATGTGAAACATATAATGTCTTTGAGATACCATGAACGCATTCAGCTTCTATGTCGAAACTTGATTTTCATTTCGTACGGTTTCGGCAGCATGAAAAAACCAATGGTATGGAAATCCAGCGAAGGGAGTTTTTCCGGTGTTGCTGGAAGCAGCGTTAGCTTCTGCATCACATTGGCAAAAATAACGAAAACTTGTTTTTTAGCAATTTGATCCCCCATGCACATTCGGCGACCTTTGGAGAAAGGTACAAACCAGTCAGGCACGTGCACTTTTCCATTGTTGATAAACCGTTCAGGGCGGAATTCATAGGGATCTTTCCATACTGTTTCGTCGTAATGCACCGCAAAGGAATGCAGATATACACGAGTACCTAAAGAATAAATAATACAAAAAATGGCAAGCGACAGCGATGAAATATCCTGTGCCTTTACGATTTAAGCGAAGTCTTCCATGATAGATGTGTCATAATGGGTAAGCTGTAATTACACACTCCATAGTATAGCTGTACCAGTCGTTCTACTTTTACATCGTGTTATAGTTATTTGTTCTACAGTACATGTACTTGCTCGCTGTAAACATTCTGCGTTTCTATTGTGGTCCAGCTGACATTTACTTTCCAATCTTATTAGTACTAATATTATAATTTTGTTTTAAACGTTATTATTTTGCCAACAATTTCTTACCCTTTGGAATCGTGTAACCGCCTACTGGCACATCTGCATCTGTGTAGTGCGGAAGGGCAAAGGGAGCCACTGGCCACATGCGCATTACTTCCAGCATCACGCTTTCCGTGTACGGTAACAGTGCTTGATGTTCCAATGTTATGTCACCTGAAGCGATCGCCGAATCGATCTCGTCCTGGACTTTTTTCTGTACTTCTGGTTTATGCAGCATTACGGCAAAAATCCTATAAAAATGCAAAACCACCAATATATACATGACCGTATGAAGCATAACGTTTCTTTGTTGGCGCAAAATGTTTTAACTATTTTCTTATTCCTCACACCGTACCACGAGAGTGTCATTGTACTCGTATCGTAGCTGGCGACAAACAGCGGTCCCAGGATCATCGGCAAGCGGTCAATATCGAAGGTCTCTTTCTTATCTCCCGAGACAGCGGCATTCTGATCCATCCAAACATCCATGATATTCGTCGGGAAGCCCTTATTCCACACTTCAACATTTTTGTAAACAATGTCTCTCAAATATTCCGTACAGTAGCGAAATTTCGTGTAGCCCTCTTTGCGACACGTACGCGGAAACAGTTTCAGAATGGGAAACGCATCGTCCAGTGTCATTTGCATGAGTAAGCGCACACTCTCACTGAACATTTCAATCATTCTGTGGCTATGCGCGTCATCATAATCGAACCGCTTTCCCAACAGTGTGCCGAGGGTGATATTGGCAATGGTCTGGGCAATTATCTTCGTTGGATTGAAAGGTGTGCCCTCGGTGGCTTCGAGTTCTTTCATCATTTGATTGATTTCATCAATTATCCGGTTCTGCATGATCTGCACTCCAAAACCTTTCAGTTTGTGCCGGACGAAATCGCGCACTTCGCATTCGACGGGATTGATGCCGGCGTGGACCATGTTGAGAAAGCCTTTGCCACTCGGATCCAAACCCGGCACTGGCAACTCGGGTGGTCGTCCGGCGCAGTCCCATCCGCTGGCCACAAAACCTTCGTGGCATGTTTTGTACGAGGACAGCCATATCACTGGGCTGCAACCAGGCAAAAAAACTTATAAGCTGGAAATAACTGCATATAAAAACATAATCTTTCTTTACTTAGCCTACCAGACTTTACTTGAAATCGTGCATATATACTTTAATCATCATGCCCGTTATTGCTATTATGACCGTATAATGCATGTATATATTCACGTATAAAGATTTGCAGCCGCAATTAAACCGGTAGATAATATTTCAACAAAAGCAAATAATTAGCTTTGGCTGCGACTGTAGGTGTGTGATACCGAATCGCCGAAGAAAGCTTAAATTAAAATTTTCCTGATGTAAACATCTCAGTAATTTGCGGCATTTAATTCTTTGGAAGCTCCTTGCCTTGACTGCACAAATATTAGCTGGTTTAACCTTTCATAATCAATGCATTCAATAATTTAATTCGATGGGATATGCAAACGCACTGGTTAAATAAGACGACGGTGGCACTGTTTTTACATGGGCGCGGCTGGGTATTCAGTTGAGTGTTAACAGTTAATACTGTAATATGGTTCACTAATTCACTTACTATCGTCCTATGTACATGGTGAAGATTCCATTGTATTTTTTTCCGATCCGCATCAAACGCGTCTGCACGCTCTCTTTACCGTTTCCGTTAAGAAGCCAGGCATTCCCAATTATGGGAATTGCCAGCGGACCAGGTGGTAAACCGGTGACCATTTGTCGTACAAAAATATACCACGCGCAGCCAATCAAAAGCAAGGCAATCCATACTGCATGAATGGGATACGCCGTCAGGACACTCCACGCTTTTCCCAACAGCGCTTCGATCATTGTGAAAATTTGAGTAAAAATATTCTATAAATTATTCATACATAATATTTGTATAGCTAGCGAAAAGGCTGTCGCGGTGTTCGACAGCTGATTAAGTACCTCTGGAATCTGTTGCTGATACAATTTTGCACGTAAATGGCTGCAGATTCAGAGGAAACTTAATGTGCTGCCTTACTCGCACCAAAATTTCGAGCAAAAAAGCAGCGCTAAAGCATTAGGTTGCTTTGTATGATTACAAGGCCAAGGAAAATGAGCCTTTATATAAACTTCAGCACTCTTGCCGGATGATCGGCAAAATATAGCCATTAGATGACTCAACCGCACTTTTACAGCTTGGAGGAATTGTTTTTTACATCTGTGCTTGCGACAATAGCAAGATTTAATATACTCGATATGTCATGTTATTCTTTCAAAATAAGGAAAATGCATTAGTCACTGCCCACTGGGCAAATTATGCACCCAATTTTACCGCCGCTGCAAAAGCGAATGGAAACCTAAGACGTAAATTCGTGTACTTCGCTTTGATTACTAAAATCTAGAAGACCGCAAAATTCTTTTATGTAAAAGCCCTTAGGTGACCTGCTTCGAAATTTCCAAGAGGCGAGATAACCAGCGAAACGGTAAAGACATAAAACTTGGTTTGATCTTCCTACATGGTCTGTACAGGGGGCAAAATTAAATAATTATTACGTGTAAGCGGTGTACCAGAAAAATTATTTTTATTAAATGCCTCTAGGATAAAACTGCAAAAGGTCTTCCCAGTTACAAAAGCTGGTATATGTATATTAACCAATCCTAAATCAAGGAACGTCGTAAATGGAGGCCTTGCCTGCCAGATTGTGTTCTTAGGTACAAGGATAGTTTATAATTAATTTATTTTTAATTGCATTTTTGCTACAGAAAGCAATAAAAAACAAGTATACTTAAGCTTTGCAACTCTCATCGATCAATCTGCAATTTACGGCACCTGTCAATTGTCATCATCAGGTTCAATATTTTATAATTGTTACTGCTAATGTCACTGGTTAACGTTTATCAGGTACAAATGCAGTCTGAATTACCTGTTACAATAATTATTGTTAGAGTACCATGTATTGTAGCTGATTAATTTTCGGTGCCGTTGGTTTTCTAATGTAAAGCACATCGCAAACGCATTTTTAAAAGGTCACCTATTCAACACTCTCTGACCATTCAAGTTCCCAACAGTACAGTAGTCTTTGCTGTTATCCATGTGTCACTGTATAATCACTTAGGTGTTCGAAGCATTCCTCCGCCGGCCATAAAGTTTGCAATTACATAGATAGTAACTGGAATTTTTGCTATTAACATCCAGATTTTTTTACAAAACAATGATGTCTTTACGCACATATATTCTATCCCCGGTTCCTCTTCCAGAAATAATGCCTTTGCAATCAAAGGCATGAACTCTGATATAAAACGCTACAGTTGACGGAACAAACAGGAAATCCAAGAAGATGCAGAAAGTGTTTATGATACAAACCGAATACTTATTACTACAGAATACTTATTACTCTGTATACGACAATTACAATATTTTTGTTTGCCACATTTTGGAACGTACAAAAATTTCAATAAATTAAAAAGTTGTTTAGAAAAGCTGGTCGAGAAGTGACCTTGCTAGTCGATATAATTTTAATAACGGGTGATTCCAGTAATTTAAGACAAATGCTGGCCACGGACGGAGCGGCATGCGTTGGCAATTAAGTGGATATTGTAGTACGAGAATATACATCCATGCCAATTATATGTGCAAAAATTGTTGGTTCATATGAAGGAGGCACTTGTGCCGGTGCCAGACTCGGTGAACCCTTCCCGAATTCCCCTCCATCGGTTATACAAGTTCCGAGCGCCGTGCCGAAACCGCTTATCCGAACTGTAGATGAGAATGGCATTTGTTGCTGTACTACCGTGCGCTAATAGCAGACTTCCCAGATGAATCCATGCCGGGATAGGAACCATGGGCAGCATTAGGAGTATCGCTAGCGGCAACCAGGATACCAAAAATAGCATGAAGCTGCGTAACAGCGTCTGTGCCAGGAGGATTTCATGCCAGAATGCTTTACTACGCCGGTTGCAATGCTTCACCGGTAAGGTCAGGGCATCATTAACGGCCACCAGTGCTTTCACTGCTTTGTCGTCATCGGATTTCAGCGACACGAGCGGAATGCGGATTGACGATTCCAGTGTGCTACCGCAACTAGCCGAACATGCTGCCGATGTGGTTGGAGGTTTTGGATTGCGCATTTTAATAATTATGTTACGTGCGGATTTTGTGCGGCGTACCAGCAGGTAGATGTTAAAATAGGCGAAGAAGCTAATGGCGATGGGAAGGACAATGCCTACCACGGCGAAAAAAGTGGAATATGTCCACAGATTGGTTTCACGGGTGCATAGATAAAACTGTTCAACATAACTGTTTTCTCCCCATCCAAGATGATTGGGCATATGGATGAGAAAAGAAATCGCCCATATGGCCAGTATCCACAGCACAGTTTTGCGCGGCGAAAACAGCTGGTCGTAAATATCGTTCTTGCACATGAAGAAGTACCTATTCGTTGACGCATAGAACATAAAATTAAAACGCAATCTACCACTAGGACCGCAAATAAGAAACACTGTTTATCTAAATAACTACTAGAAAAGAAATGTCAACTTCCACTTGACGTACCGATTAAAAGCCGTTCCCGTGTTTGACCATATTGCTGTTAAGCAACCCGGTGCACATACGCTGGCAACAAAAATGCACAGCGGCATGCGATCGGCCCAAAACAGTTTCCCATGGACCACACCTGTGGAAATAAATAATCAGGAAGTAATTGCATTGAAAATACTTGCAGCGGGTCTTGTCGGCTCATTTTCTAACAAATTTTTGGCACTTCACTGTATGTGCCACAGTGCCAGTACACCAATTAAGAGTATATCTATATAGATATTTTGCTGAGGTATACGTAGTACGTACCACCACCATTTCACTTACTAATGATATTAAACGGAACGACTATCAATATCAGTGCAAGATCGGAAACTGCCAGGTTGACTAGGAACGCATTTTGAGTAGATCGCAGCTCCCGAACAAGCAATATCGTGATGATTATCTAGAAAAAGTATTGTTATCAGGTTGTTTTATTCAATCACATAGCCGTAATATGCACTACTCTAAAGTCTAAATCAATGTAATTGAGCGTGTTGTTTACTAGTTTCGATGTTCGGCTGCAAGGATTCATGGGAAGCGTTCTACATTAAAGCACCTCAATTTATAATAAAAATACCACGTATTCGTACACTATAGACTCATATAGCATATAGATATATATATATATGTAGAATGTAGCCAAAGCGTTTATCCATATTATAGTGGCACTCGTGTTCAAGGTTTTCGTGGTGGGATTATCTGTACTATATTATTACAGTTGTATGATATTCGCTTAAAAACAAAGACATTTACACAGCTAGCGCATATCAATTAATCTCGATCGTTTCGAGCCGCTTGCAGCTTTGACGGACAACGAATATTTACCGTGGTCATGTGAAACTCAGTAATTAACTGAATTTGTTATCTGTGGAAAAATTCATTAAAGGCGGAAGAAACAGCATCGCTTTAATAGGTACCTACCTTAATTTGACTACCGCTACTTCCTAATTTGGCTCTAACCTTGTAATTTATTAGTGTAAACTTACCATTGCGTTGCCCACAAAACCAGCGATACTTAATACGATCATGACGATTATGAAAGCCACACGAATCCACAAAGTATCATTATGAGATTCATACTGCCATAATGGCATAACTGCATCCGTTGCGTTATTCATGTCTGCACACGCAGTCAAATGAATAAATCTTAATGAATACACTCAAACGTCGCATACAATTAATTTTAGAAACGCAAGATATCACATGTAATTATATTAACAATGAGCCTCCAAACAAATGTTCCATCTCTGGTTGCTGTAACTATATGGAGGAATCAGGATTATCGAGTGCAAAAGCGGCTTCGGGTACAGATTTAATTCCTCCAGATAGAAGTATGGAATTTCACAACCGACGCTGCGGGTATGCTTGAAGGTTAATGAAACAGACAAGTTCGTGATACTTCCACCTTCCAGCATTGTGACTGTGAATTGCAGATGGGCGGATCTGCCTAATGAGATTATGACGTAGTGCTGTATGTATACTCGTAGTCCAGGAGTCCCGGACAAACATACTTGCATCAATATGTACCGTAGCACCGGTCTAAACGCCGCCGGAAGAGTTGTATTTCGGATCGGAGGCGAATCACATAGACTGCACAGTGTACCTTAATGAGCACGATTAAGATTGGAAATGCGGCCATATGTCGGATAACGAGAATTTCACGAGAAATTTACATGTCGCACTGTCCCGAATTCGTCCTTGCAATACTGCATACCGTGATCTCTTAACCGCCGAAATTTTTGAGGGATGCATTAATAATTTTGTTAACTGAATAATGTCCACAATGACGTGAAACTGTAGCTGTCACAGGTAAAGCATACAGATACAATTCTAGCACACAATGGTGCGTGTAAGTATGGCTCGAGTATCACCTTTCACCAATTGCGTCTTCCACGACACATCCTCATTCCCTACATGCACACTATTTCCGGCGCCTCTCTTTTGTCATTCATCCATCCAGGGAATCGATCTCCTGTGTCTGGCATGATGCGGTTACAAATGCATTGAACAATGAGAATCCCAAATAAACCCGTGGCCCGTCTTGCACTTTTCCGCACTAGAACCAAGTTGATGGTACAACTGGCTTGTTAAATGTTCCAATACAATCACGTAGCTAGATTTCTCCCGTCAAGTAATTTCCGTTGAAAAACAACGCTTTGATTATCAAATCCAGTAGGCATTAATTAGCCAGTACTTCCACCCTCGGCATACCAATTACAAAAATTACTACTCGTGCATGATGCATTACGGCATATAAGTACTGCATAGGGATAATTAGTGTCTCGCTAAAGCTGTTCGGCAAATCAAGACTCAAGAAATCTCCGAGAGAAATTCAAACATAAAATCCGATTTAATTCTTTCTTATGGTTAGAACGTCAGTCACAACTCTGTGGCGAACTTGAATAAAAAATTAAAGTTCACTCAGTTGTCTTCCCGATTTGTCTTGTATAAGCAATGAAATCAACAGCTGTCAGACCCTGCTAATTACAGCAATGCATTAAATTTTAGGATAGAGCAATCGCTACTGCATGTGTCCAGCAATACGACATAACAATGAGCAAACATGAATAATTAAAGACGCCTAAGATAAGTCTCAGCACACAGAAAGTAAAAGCCATCAGTCCACACGAAATCATGGATTAATGGAGGGCTTCATACGATCAATCCGTTCTTTCTCAAGCATCTGCACGTGATTCCAGTGCGCCGATGTCAAAGCCTTGTCTCCGTGCGATATACACACATAGCGCGCCAGCTCCAGTTGATTGTGAAGTAAAATGCCGGACATATTACGGTCGGTTTTCCGTTTTTCCACAAAGTCATCGACAATTTCCTGAAAAAATCAAAACTATTACAGTTCATGGCGCTCAACACCCAGTGAGAAAACCCGTTTCCTGCAGTAAAACTCGTGCAATGCCGCTATGCACCATTACAGAGCAAGATATTCGGTACAGGCAAAACTACTTCACCTTTCGCATGTCCTCATCAATTTCGTAAGATGCAAATTTGGCGGCAGTTAAATATTTCCGTATAACTTTCACAGTATCGTCCGATAAGACTGTTTCGGTATAGGAATTATCGGGTTTCACCGGCACCACGTAACGACATTCAATAAGCGAACGGCCATGGCTAAGGACGAAAACAGGTGTATCCATCGCAAATTCAACTTGTTGGGTGAAGTAATCAATGTCCATCTTTTGCTCTGTGGCTAATTTTTGCAAAGCCAGCAAATTTTTCACCCCTGTAATCAAACGTTAACTAAGCATTTATACTTAAATAAGTTGTACCATAGATGTAACGAATTCAGTTAAACCAAATACGCAACAAAGCAAGCCAAACAATAAATTACCAGATGCCCAAAATATCGATCCACATACCAGCATCATTAAGGGTTCCCGCATCCATCGTTGTTTCATCTATAATCAAGTGAGTGTGGCCCGTCAATTGTAGAATGCCTGGGAGCAACTCCTGTTCTGTATCAGAAGATTCGACATCCAGCTTCGGGCACATACGGGCGTTGTTCAGCGTTGCAATGCCCAAAGAGAAAAATCTTGCCTATGTGAAATTATCATCAGGTGGCACATCAATAAATGGAGAACGTGCTTTTCACTACCAGACATCTGATATTTTAGCCTGTACAATCCTTCTGTTTCATTCCGAAAAACAAAAGTACTGTTCTATAAAATAGATGAAAATATGTAACGTTAACTTTCTATTTTCATCAAAAACGCTCCCACTGCATATAATGCCGCATTACGTACTGCAAATTATTTATCAACCAGCTGACCTTTGGTATGATTTCGCTGATGAACGCCTTAAATCTGGCAGCAAATTCTGGCCGATCCGCAAAATTAATCAGATTAAGAGAGCAGTTCCCTATCGGCAATCCGTCACGCG
The DNA here is from genome assembly GCF_019649055.1 of Paramacrobiotus metropolitanus. NCBI lineage: Eukaryota > Metazoa > Tardigrada > Eutardigrada > Parachela > Macrobiotidae > Paramacrobiotus > Paramacrobiotus metropolitanus. The sequence goes on from NW_026570246.1 coordinate 779,131, forward strand.
AACCGTATCTGCAAACCGAACGAAAATGTGGTGATGACGCAGTTACTGCCAGATCGCTGCCAAATTAATGCTCACGTTGATGATAGCAGATGAATTAACAGGTACTCCGCAGCCACAATGTCACCTTGGACGAAACTGCGTAGAAATTCCAGTAAAGTCGGTCGAAGATAGCGCAATTCATGCAAGATTCCATTAAGCTCTGAAAAATGCGACAATGCCATCTCACACTGCAGACCAACAGCACATTCAGAACAATGAATAAGAGATACACCATAAATTAACGTAATGGCATCATTGTTACCGGCTGTATTGAACGAGAGTTCGGGATGGCTGTGTGCCCGTTTCCTCGCAAAGTACACGGCCATGTGTAATGGTTCCACAGCTTCCGGTGCTTTATCGGGATTGCCTCCGTAGACAATTCCAAATATATCGTACATTTCGTTTATCCTGATACCGTCGGCAGCACTCCCAAAAAACTACAACGAAGAACAATACTAATTTTACTGTACATTAGACTGGCTTGAGCTCAACTCTGTGCGATATAATACAAAATACACTTATAGTTAATTTAAGTACAGTTGTATTTGCCTATATGGCCTTCTAGTTCGTGCTATTTCGTGAATTTCATAATAATTTATTTCGCCCTGCGGGAAAGTGCGCAGTCACATACATGTGCTATAATGGTGCAGTCGCTGGTGGAAACGCGAGCAGAGTCATGAAGCGTATTCAAATCTTGCACCCACTGCGTTTCCCCCGGAACAGGAACACATTTGAATGACTGCACAAGGAACAAACTCCGCGGATCGCTGTTCGCTAGGCACATTTGGTTTTCCTAGTCAATAAAACGCCATTAATCTCCTATACGTGCTCCTGCATATAACGGTAAAAAAATTTCTATGGTTAACAAAACGGCTTTTGCAGTCACAAATCTCACTATTAGAAACACCACTAGAAAATTTAAAGAAACCGTCATTCGATAAAACAGTTAATTATGTAACGTTATGTAAATTATGTTAGAATCCACAAGGTCAGCATACTTGTTAAATAAAACTCTTTTTGCAAATAAGTAAGAACACAAACAAGCATTCTACACAGTGACAGATTTTTATGCCTCACCTCAAGAGCCACATGATGTTTAAATAGTCCACACACCGTGCGTACTTCTCCTGATGTCGAATTACGGATCTGCACAAACGGTTGATGATAGGCGGACGACTGCTCGTTCTGGATCATGCAGCGGAAATGCACTAAAGTCCTGCGCGGAATATCTCGCGGGCATTTCCACGACTGCACAGACGGAATCTAGCAAACAACGAACATCTTCATAACAGCCAAAAAAGTGTCCTGCTTATCACAACATACGAAGTATCGGTAGTCGCTACGGTCGTCGAAAGTTTTAGCTTGAAAGGCTGCTGCAATATCGCGACACAGACGTTCGGGATCGCTGACGTAAAGCTCCGAATTGTTTTCTGCAAAAAAAGATTTACAACATCAAATGCGGGACAAAAACTGCACCGAGCCACTAGCAAATTAGGTTCTAGGATTAGGTAGGTCTAAATTCCGAAGAGTGGAAAACCAAAGCATGGTTGTATACTTGTATGTATACAATCTAAAATACAATCTCAGCCTTGGCACAACTCACCAAAAATCTGATCCACGGTACGATACGGATTGGATACCCAATCTGGACGTGCGTGAGCAGGCATCTGCGATTAAGAAGGGGATGTCACCGATATGACAATAATGAGGGTAGCGCAAAAAAGTGGAATGCGGGCACAACACTTGAAATTTGTTATCCTGGCGAGTAAGTAAACTGCGGCAGCTAAGGTCTAATAAGGACTGTAAAGTGTAAGCACTGTAAGGGCCTTACAGTTAGGCCCAAAGGTTCGTAATCGTCAGTTGTCAAATACTGCAGCACTTTTGCCAGGGTTACAGATCGTCCGCAAAACGAAGCACACAATGTATGATGAATCGATGATACACTCCTGGAAATCTCGGCTGCTTTTATAAGTCTTACGTTGACCTCGAGATGACTGATCCGGGTAACACGAAATACAGGTATTCGTATTTTTTTTGAAAACTGAGAAAAATTAGAAAGCCAAGCGAAATGCGCGGGAATTGCCCCTGGATATTCGGAGACCCGACTTTAGCTAGTGCCCGATGGCGGTCGCCAACCGGAAACAAACGAAGCGGTCCTTATCATCTTATGCCTTCCTATATATTGACCACGAAATACGGGCGCGAAAGCGCTGTTGTTGCTCAGTTGGTGGTTTTATCAACTTGAAAAGATTTTTTTAAAAATCATAATTATTATAACACGTAGTAATCGGGATCCTAATTCGCTCAGCGGCGCAATGTAGGGGGTGTCAACTGGCAATTTTTTGGAATTTGACTCCCCTTTCTTAAAACGTTTTGTACCCCCTGTCAGAATTGTTCGATTGGTATAAGTCATTCCGTAATCTTTGCACTTCATTTTAAGTTTGAGCCTTTAATTTTTATTGATACGTTATTTTTAAGCGAAAGATTAAAATCATTACTGCAAGACAAAATCGGTTGTCGTTTTGATTAATGTGCTTACAGCTTACTGTCTACGTCTGTAGCCTATGCAAATCCATCCATTCATACAGTGATCCACCGGGCGACAATTTCAACTTTTTTTCTAATTTTGGATTGCAGAGGTCAGCTGGTCTGGTCTCTTGACTTTCAAAACATATTGCACGCTTTAATTCTTCCTTGGAAACAGATGCCCTTTGTCTTTAGAGAATTTAAGGAATTTTTAAGCACTGTAAAGTGTAAACAGGACTTATTTATTACCATGTTTTGTGTGCGATAGTGGTGTTAGAAAATATTATGATAACGATATTTTCGTAGAAACGGAAGGACGTTCAGTTTACAATATGGACAAACTGATAAACCACAATCTTGGTCTAGATCTAGTTGAGCCACTTTCCAAGTTGATGTCAGTAATAAGTTGAAAATATAATAAATCTTTAATATTTCCGAGTGAGTTAAGCAAAGGAACCGCTTGTCCGCGCAGCCGCTTCCGCCTCATACGCGCCGACCAGATGAGTCATTTGATTGACATGAGCCATCGCATTCTTGCTTTCGCGTAGACGTGTGCGTCGACATTTTCCACCTGAGCATAACTTGCTTTTTTGACTTCCGACTTCTTAGGAGTGTGTATCATCTGCGGTAGATCTATTTGAGAATCCATTACCTTCGTGGAAAGCGAGAACAATCATACGATTTATTGCAGCACGCCTCTGTATCACATGTGGTATCAGTTTTGCTGGTTTTGTAATTTTGTTCCAGATTTTTCATTTGGATGATCTGATCGAAGAAAATACTCTGCGGTCACATCAGCTGCACATGTTTTACTGTGAATAAGGCGAATTCAATGCTTGCACCTTGTGTGGATCTTGAATTCTTGGCTGATTTTGATTTACGTTTAAAGTAAATTTTGTTGTTGATAAAATGTTACGTTGGATGCGAAACGATGGAGGGAAGGGTAAGGAACCCGAAGTGTTCTCGACGGTAGTGGACGGCCTGAAGAAACTGTACCGTCAGAACATCCTCCCCTTGGAAGAACATTATCGCTTCCATGACTTCCACAGTCCGCAGCTCGATGACCCGGACTTCGATGCCAAGCCCATGATTTTGTTGGTGGGACAGTATTCAACCGGAAAAACAACTTTTATCCGTTATTTGATTGAACAAGATTTTCCGGGAATGCGTATTGGTCCCGAACCGACAACAGATGGATTTATTGCCATCATGAACGGCGATCAGGACGGAGTCATACCAGGCAATGCGCTGGTTGTCGATCCTAAACGACAGTTTAGAAAACTCAGTAAATTTGGCAACAACTTCCTCAATCGATTTCAGTGCTCTTTGGTGAATAGTCCAGTGCTGGAAAGTGTGACGTTCGTGGATACTCCTGGTACGTTGTGGTAGTCGCGTAAAATTCTGGAAAGGTGTACTCGTAATAAAGCAGGAAGAGTGCAAATTAGGGATCATCAGATGTTACGTTATCCCCATTCCCCAGAATATAGGTCGATGGCATAAAATTAGATCTTGTTTTATTTCTTGTTGTTTTGTCGTACTGCATATTTCGCTGGCTGCTGTATTACCTGGTAACAGTGATAAGTGATGGTGAATTTTGTTTTTACGTTTTGGTTGGCTTCTGTAAAGTGTAAACGTTTTAAAAATTACCAGAATTATTTATATTATGGTTTCTGCGAATTTATTTTGGTTAATTGTGGAATTTTTGGCTATGACAGTAGTGATGGGTTCCGTTCTATTGGTAATAAAATTGTAGACCGCACAGTACACGAGTTTTTCCTCTGCTACTGAGCTACTCTCTGAATTGCTCATGTGTGAACTGTGAAGTATCTGTTGTGAATAACATATTCGCCCGAGGCGCTATTGTGAGTTCATAAAAGAATCTTGGCGTTCTGTTTCCGTTCCAGGGACATAGTTTTAGTAACAGATTCGCAATCTGAGTATTACTGAGTAGACATCCACTATCCGCTGTGTTCCGAGTTGTACATGTCGCATATGTTGTCTAACTTTTTATGATCCCTCTTTATTTCCGCAGGTATTTTGAGTGGCGAGAAACAGCGCATTGATCGCGGCTATGAATTCACCGGTGTACTGGAGTGGTTTGCTGAGCGCGTGGACCGAATAATACTCTTATTTGATGCCCACAAACTGGATATCAGCGATGAATTCCGTCGCGCTATCGAAGCATTACGTGGCCATGATGATAAAATACGGATTGTACTGAACAAAGCCGATATGGTTGATCATCAGCAGTTAATGCGAGTGTATGGAGCGCTGATGTGGTCATTGGGAAAAGTGCTTAACACACCGGAAGTGGCGCGAGTGTACATTGGTTCGTTTTGGGATCATCCGCTACACAATGACTCTAATCGGCGCCTTTTTGAAGCGGAGGAGGTTGACTTGTTCCGAGATATTCAGAGTCTACCAAGAAATGCCGCTTTGAGAAAACTGAATGATTTGATAAAACGGGCACGCCTTGCAAAGGTTCGTAGATACCGTATGATTGGGGTTGTTCTGCTGATTGTAAGTAAGAAATAGTCTGTGTGGAATTTTATCTTACACAGTCTATTGTACTAAGCACATAATTCTACTGATTTCTACACAAGAGTTGTGCTTGCAATAAGGGTTAGAGTATTGTTGGTAACCTAGTGGACTTTGTACTTTACCTTAACGTAAGTAATTGTCAATTCAAAAAGTGCTTTATTCAATTTTGTTCCAGTATTATTTTGTTGCTGTTTTTATGTTGTCGGCTTCACTTTGCTTAGCTGTGCGTTTGTACACGCAGTGGGTACCTTGGCGCTCAGTTTTCAAGAGTACACGATGTGGACAATACAGAAACGTAAAACTAACGCGAAGAAAATGTTTGCTTGCAGGTGCATGCCTACATCATCAGCGCGCTGCGCAAAGAAATGCCAGCGGTTTTCGGCAAAGACAGCAAAAAGAAAGAACTCATTGACAATTTGGCTCAAGTTTACACCCAAATTCACAAAGAGCACAACATTTCCCCGGGTGATTTCCCTAATCTGCAGAAAATGCAGGAAGCTCTTCGTGATCAGGACTTCACAAAGTTTCACCAGTTAAATCCCAAGCTAATTCGCAATGTTGACCGAATGCTGGCTGAGGAGATATCCGGTCTGATGAACATGATCAGTCTGGAAGAATCCCGTCAGCCGACAGAACCAGCCGTCAAGGGAGGTGCCTTTGATGGACTGACGAAATCTCCATTCGGAGTGGGCTACGGTGAGGGAGCGAACGCCGGTCAGGATGCACCGGAATGGATTGTCAACAAAGACAAGTACAAATATGACGAAGTGTTCTATATGCTCAATCCGGTTGATGGGAAAATTACGGGAGCTGCGGCCAAGGGTGAAATGATTAAGTCCAAGCTCCCTAACTCCGTATTAGGCAAGATATGGAAGTTGTCGGATGTGGATAAAGATGGAATGCTGGACATTGAAGAGTGGGCGCTGGCTAATCATTTAATCCGTATCAAACTGGAAGGAAATGAGCTTCCTGCAGAACTTCCGGCACATCTTATTCCACCGTCCAAGTCAGGAATCTATCCGCGTCTTGGGAATGGAGAAGCTTAACGTGTGGGGCTTACACGAGAATTTTTATATTTTTTTTCGGTTTTTCCTGTCACAGTAAACTATTGCTTGTTTTGATTTTCCTTTTAAACTACCATTTCTCCGCTTACAGATGTCTGTCTGTTGTTTAATACCTTGTTTGATTTATTTCGTACCAGTTCGCCAAAAATAATTTAATTATTTATGTTCACAAAATGCGGAAGAACCCACTTGTCAAAAAGTAAGAAAAACAACCTTGATATGGATGCACTATTGATTGCAGTATCTATAGTTGCATATCACAGCGGAAAACCAGAAGGGAAAATTCCTGCATTCCTTCCATTGTGACATTTGTGAGTTAGTATTACGTGAGCCATTGAATGTCACAGCTGTTAAGTACTGCTGAAAAGGAATGCACATGCATCTAAGTATTCGGCTTACAGGTGTACTGCTGAGTCTGCTGGTATGGTTGACATCCCAGGAAGAAGTAGGAAACAATCCAATTTACATGCCCCGTACAAGTACAACCATCAGTCGCTTTCTTCCGACGTATCCTCTTTGTCAGAATCGTAGGAATGCAGGGGTCTTCTATTCATATTAGGCGACAAATCCGACATGTCACTTCCATCATCATCCGGACTGTCTTCGGCAGCCGGGGAAGGATCAACGCGATCAGCTTCGGGACTGTTTTTCACGGGTTGCTCAAACGCGGACGGCCTAAAGCGTTTAACCACAGTTACCATTTCACGATCAATTCCAACGGAGTCAAATAACAACAACAAATAACAATTTTCCTCGAACATGAGCTTTATCAAAAACGCTAGTGTCATATCCGATTAATCCATAATGAGAACGATTCTACTATCATGACCAGCGTTTATAATTTATATTAATCTCGTGAATGCCCAGGAACAGTATTGGGCATTTACCAGCATCCGTTCGCTTTAATATGACACAGCTGCTCCTTGGTCCGTAATATGTTTATAATTTCAGCTTTAACGCGATCGCCCTCTGCAATCGGTTCCACAAGTACAAAATCGCCTGTTTAAAAAACAACCAACTGTATGAGTTATCATTACGTGAACACCGCTCCATCAGAAATTTTCGCAACTTCGCTACCAAAAAATTTCACTGAAACGACTATTAACATTTCACACAAACCTCGTTTAATCCATATGTTTTTCCGGAATTTCGTTGGCATGCTGGCTAAAAATCGTTCTCCAGCAGCATTCTGAATTTCGTGCAGATTGTTTCCGCGAGAACCTATCACCTGATGAAGAGAATCACCGATCACAAAAGCGCACAAAAATAAATAAAAATAACCCGACAACTCTCGTTTTGGTACAAAGATCCCACTGAATTAAAGCTGGGTAACACAACTTAATCAATCACCTGAACGATTTCCTGCTGCTTCGTTGCATCGGGTAGAACGAGTTCTCCCAAGAACTCCTGGGCTACCAATTTTCGTTTGGTTGAGGCCGACATTATCGGAGCGCTGACTGATCGCAGGATTAGTGCAGCCTCACAACAATAAAACAACAAGAAAAGTTCCCGATTGGAGTTGTTAAATCGTCCGTACTTGCGAAACACTTAACACGGACATCAAGGAGAGATCTGGGACTTTTACTTTTATTGCCAAAATTTAAAGACCCATTGTTCTGGGCGAGCCTTTTTAGGGCCTAAGCTTGCACGACTCATCAGAAAATTCGGCCCGGATGAATTGAACAAAATGTAAATCGCTTGCATTTTCGTTAGCATTTTGCTCACTGTACGAGTGCACAATAATGATGCGAATGCGAAAACTCAGGGCGTGCTGCTGGCGATAAATGTTTTTGATGCTGTCGGCGAAAATTAAAAATTCATGACGTCACTGAACGATTGTGATTGGCTAGCCTTTTTCGTCCCGTTTGGAATCTTGCCGTGCTCGGCAGCATGGCTCTGGCAGGCAGCTTGTGATGTTGCCAAATCTTTAAATTTGGCAACATCGTTTTTAAAGTATGAGAGCTGGGGGTTGTTGCCGAATATGTCCGAAATTCAGATTATGTTTGTGTCATTGCTCAGCTACCTTCGTCTTGCAGTTACGAATATCGCCGTTTGAATTTACAACTTTACCGTGCAGATTCCTTTTGCTGTTCTCGTACGCACATGTCTTTTTTTAAGTAGAATTTCCTGCTTTTACAAAATTGAAGCTGCTTTGGACAAGCTGGGCGGATACTGAATTAACGCTGCAACTTGAAACTTGCCGCAGACAGCAGCTTGTTTTCGCATTCCCGTCAATATTGTGCAGAAGTGAGAAGTGGCGTCTTACTTGATTTTATTCGTGATTTTACAGCCATTGCACCATCTGTGGACCCTCCAGTTGTTAAGTGACAACGTAACAGGAGCACGCGTGCGGTGGCCCATGCCACTGGCTGCTTTAACGTAAATCTTTGAAAATTCATAACTTTGTTCATTCCTGCTTTAAATTTTTATGTATAGTCTTGAAAAATGCAGAATAATACACAGTATTAGACAAAATAATTTTTTTTATGTTTTTCTTTCAGGGTTATGCACTGCTAGCCTGTACGGCTAGCATAGCCGCCTATGGAGGATTTGTCATAGGCGGCTATGTTAGCTTCCTGAGGGCTCCTAGTGCGTTACCTGAAGAAAACAGAGAAGCATTTATTTTGTCATAATGTCACATTTCACCATATAAAATTTAATGCGAGTGAACAAAGTTATAACTTCAGATGGTCCACTGTGGCATGAACTACGCATGTATCACTCTGAGATCTTCAGATGATCAATAATAAATAACAAATCAAATAAATAAACGCCACTTCTGCACAATATTATTGTGCACTCACTGTACAAAGTACAAAAACTTAGGCCTCGTCCCGAATTCGAAGCGAATCTTGTTGCGATACAGCAACTCCACCTCGCGAGGTGGCTTCGCGTACCGTATCTGTAGGCGTGGCCACTGCATACAGCCACCTCGTGCGGTTGAGCAACGGTACCAAAGCTAGATTCGCTTCGAATTGGAGACGCACCCTTAGGCTTAGGCTGCTAAGCTAACAGCTGGAGCTGCTTGTCTGTTCTGCTTTTTCACAGAAACGTTTTGAGTTGACAGTTTGCTAATGGAAAAGTTCTAGTATATAAAACATAAAAAACATACTTACAGTTTACAGTATACATTGCGTTTATTTTACATCTGCGATATTGTACACAGTACAACGAAATTTTGATTTCGACGTTGAAGTTTGCTTACCTGGAATGTTTTTGCTTTTCTTAGTTCAATATTTATGGCGTACCAAACGACTCACACCCGTAGTACTTACAACGTAAAACTTAAACCGTAAAACTTAACTTAAAACGCAAAACTTAAAACCCAAAACCATAAAACTTGAAACGTGAAACTCAGAATTGTCACGTCTTCATAAAGTCATTTATTCACTCAGCTCTTCACAGTCATACTGGCAGCTTATTATGCTGCTTCTGTTCACATTAATATACGTGAAACTTGAAACGTAAACTTGAAACTCAAAACCGTAAACTTCAAAACTTAAAACGTAAAACTTAAATCTGTAAATTTTGAACTGTAAACCATGAAACGTACTTCGCCTTTTCACTTTTCGAAATTCATTTCCACAATACCAATTCCATTTATTTTGTTGGAATCCTACGTAATTATTGGAATTCGGCCTTGATTTTGGAATTTTCGTTTTGCGTGCTGGAATTTTCATTAGATTTAATGGAAATTGCACCTAACTGAAATTTAATACTGGAGCAAACTTCCAATAATTTCATGGATTCCATTGAATACAATCGAATCGGCATGCGGAAATGGAATTCTGAAAAGTGTCCACGAAAACCACGATTTCACATTTCATGGTTTACAGTTCAATGATTTAGATTTAAGTTTTACGGTTTTTAGTTTTGCCTTTTAAGTTTTACGTTTCGCGACTTTTAAGTTCTACGGGTGTGAATCGCTTGGTACGCCATAAATGTTATGCTTTCGAAAGACGGCAGTGGAAAGGGTGTGGCATTAGTGGCGGCCGTTGCTGCGCATCTGCCATCCTGATTTCGGCCTGATTAGTGGCATTAAACTGTTAATTTTAATTTGATGATATATTCCCGTGTGCTGCAACTGGATGATTGATGGATGGATGGGCTTTGTATCGCAGAAGGAGTTGTATATATTTTTCTTCTTCATTAATCCTGGTTCATCGCGGACCTGGGGAATGCCGTGGCGCCTTCATATACAGAGCAGAAGCACTGTTGTAGCGGTTTTTGTTTATTCTTCACCGTGAATCTCGCCGATTAACCCACCCTGGAATCCTGGCGGTTTTTTCCTGCACACACAGTTTTGAATATTTTCACGTCGAAAGCGAGAAGAATGGAAAGCTTGCTCAAAGAGCCCCTTTACTGCCCTTTGGCGCAGTTGGATAATTTACTTAATATTGAATTGTTCAGCTTTGTACAGGACATGCATGGGTTCTGTGTATTGGTTGTGCACAGATTTTTTGTCTGATTTTGGTTTCACATTGCATGAAGCTTCGTTAGAAAATGCACGTTGGCGTGCATTTTGGCAGACCGGAGCGTTGCTAGGGCATCAGACTTTGCGGCAACTGAGTTTTATTTCGTTCCAGCATAATGCTTAAAATCCCACTCAAAAAACTATAAAATGGAATGTGCTCAAATCAGGAGAAAAAGCAATACAGTACTACGAGCAATGCTCAATGCAGCAGCTGACATTCAAGCTGTAACTGTACTCTTCCACAACGAGATCGATCGCCTTGGAGAAAAACTCGCCGCGTCCAAAACAACAATTTTACAGATGTGCCGTATGTTCCACAATCATGAAGGGTTATCACTCAAAAACTGAGAACGTTACAGGCGATAAAATAAAAACCGATAAATTGGTTTACTGCTCCAGCATGCAAAAAACGTACATCAAAAACGACGAAGCCGCACACCACTCACGAACCTTCCACCCTCATCCCATGAACATAATAACATAAATAAAGGCCGCAGAAAACATCCAGGAAATCCCAATCAATCCAGTGATACGCAGGTAATCAAGGTCAAACTAGAGAAGAAAAAACAGTCAAGGTAAGCAAAGTTGATAATCAAAATTACTGTCAAGGGAAATTAAAATAAATACAATGTCTACTGAAAAATGCAAAAGTTTTTACTACAATTAATGTACTGTATCCGCTCGCACATCTTGAACCACAGAGTCCGTGTACGGGAAAAACACGCATTCAATATACACACTCTAACCGGGCAAAATGCACGACTACGAAATATTCCTCATTTGGTTTCAAGATGAACAGTTCTTCTTGTGAATTTTTGTTTATTAAATCAAGTCTTTTCATTTAAATGGCAATTCACTCTGGAAAAAAAAGGTTCTGTAGCTGAAAGCTCGCATTGTTCGGTGGTTCATCGCCATCAAGAATGTTGACGCGGAACGTACCCCTCCCCCTCCAGGGGCACCCCAAAAACCACAACAAAATCCGTTTGTAACTCGTGCTTACGCCAAAGCTGTATGTTAATGGCTGCTTTCGAGCCTAAACATGATAAAAATTGTTAGAGCTCTAATTTTTTTCATTATTCAAGAAGTTCTCCAGTCCAGATGTTGTAAGACATCAGAAATTTATCAAATCGCGAATCGCGCGTTTGGCCCGGTTAGAGTGTGTATATTGAATGCGCGTTTTTCCCGTACACACACTCTGTGGTCCAAGATGTGCGAGCGAATACAGTAAGCTTATCCGATCCGATGTATGTACTGTACTTTATTGGTTGCGCTTCCACAAGAAGAATCCAACCACAAATCCCACTACTCCGCCGATGAGCAACGCCACCGGGGGACTGCTGGAGCTGTCCGCAAAGCAAGAACATAGTTATTGTAGTTCTACGTACCATGGCACATTGGGGAGACTCCAAATTCAAAACAAATTATCTTTTATAAAAAATTAAATGATTACACGATACAGCACTAACCAGCAAAGTCGAAATCAGCGCATATTCACCAAAATATGAGAGTTACATCATCTAGCAGAATAAAACGTGCAGTATTTTAATAAATTTCTTATTATCCGAAAAGTATTACTATTTTTGTGTATTAACCATCTAAGAAGTATGGGAGAACGTTCAGTGACATCTAAGCGCGCACATCAAAGATGCCGCCCACACGCACCTGACCATGAGATACCGGTCTCCACTCCGATCGAGAGCTCTGGCCTGCCTGTACGGCAGCTGCGTTAGCGATAAAAGGATAATTCTTATTAGCTTCAATTTCGTTTTACACAGGGCGCCGACACATTACGATTATTTTCATGATTTTTAAATCTAAAATTCTTTCAACAGTTTTTTTTTTGGCTCGTAGAACTATAAACAAAAATTACGCCGTTCAATGCTCGGAAGATACAGCTGACTTCACTTCAGCTCACACTGAATCCGTATATAATCTGCCAACTGATAAGTCCATAACCATGAGATGCAGCATATCCGCGATCCAAATTAGAGGAGATCCGTATCGCAGGTGTGCACTGTGCGATGGGCGGCATCGTCAATGTGCGCGCGCAGACGTCACCGAACGTTCTCCCATACTTTAGACGATTATTAATTTACTTTAGACGATTTTTATTACACAAATACAGTGAAACTTACCGGAAAATAAAATATCTATTAAAATACTGCACATTTTTTTCTACTTACTGATGTAAATCTCATATCTTGGTACATGTGCGCTGATTTCGACTTCAGTGGTAAGCATACTGTCTCAGTACACACTACACAGTATTTTTCCAACTGGCCTAACAATTTACAACATAAAATTTTAGAAAAGCTCGCCGAGTTTCGGTATCATTTTCAGGATTGCACTTCTTGATTCAACAATACTCGGTATCTACGGTTCAAAAATACGCGAAAACTTTCATAAAAATTAAACACTGTCCAATTATGTTGTTTAATCGTAACTAGACATGATACTGTTATCGAGCTATTGAAATAAATGCACTGAACCATTAAAACACTGTCCACATTTATATATATATATTATGTACATATACCACTCCCGATGAAGATACGTACTATTTACTTATCCCCAGTGCATAGTGCATACTATTTATGAAACAAAACACGAAATTTTGCGGAGGGGAAAGCGAGCACTGGTTATCAAGCCGTTTTTGGATTTTACTAATGAAGTAAAAAGCAAGTAAGGCGCCAGACGGAAACGTTAGCAGCAGCAGAAGGGCTGCCGCAGTCTGAAAGTAAAAAGTAGTTCAAAGGACGTACCGAAAGTAAGTTTCCCTGTTTTGTATCTCCCAGCATAATGTCTTAGCTTTTACTATCCATACAAATATAAATGTCCTTCACTAAGGAACCAAAGTAAAATACTGTATACCTTAGTCTAAAAACTACCGCAGGGAGAAGAATGCCAAAAAAACCCATCAACCACTTTTCCACGGATTTTACCTTGAGAGTTTTTGTAATTTTTCTCAGACATGTTGTTACCGTTTTCTAACGTACAAAGCGTCTAACAGTTAAGCATTCTCTCTTCTAATCTCGATTAATAAACAACAGAAACTGTTCATAGTGTTTTCTGGGAAACAAAGCTATCGCTGGCTAGGTGCAAAAACCACAAAGCTGCCCTACTTTCACACGGCAAAAATTCAAACTTTCATGAAAGAAGTTATTGTTCCCGGTGTAGCGTGAAGCCCGTTGGTATCTCAGATGCGCATAACTAGCCATAAAATGTTCTTTTCATTGATGCAAAGAATCGAGCAGGTTGATTAAGAAGGGAATTTTTTCCAAACACCTGAATTTCCAAGATGGTCTGCCACCACAGAAATATTAAGCACACTATTTGCTATTAACCCTTAATTTATTGTCGCAAATTGGACTGCGGTGGAAGTGACACAAGAATGAATAAGGAAAAACCGAAGAAGTGATACAATCGATTCTATTTGTCCTTTCTTTCTTTTTTCATCAAACTATTTGATTCTAATTTTCCTGGGTAGTTTACACAACTGCTTATGTAACAAAAATCTATTAGTTGCGTCTTACTTCAGATGGCACGAAGGCAAAACAGGGAATCTTACTTTTGGTACGTTCTTTGTAAAAAGAACTGTAGTTGAAATGCGAATAGTTTAATTAGTAATTCCATCGTTCACTAAGACTAAGTATTTGTTCGCAACAGTTACATTTCCTTTCTTTGCTTACTTTCTGTCCCGCATGGCGGCGCGCAGTTCTGTCAGCTCTTCCTCCGTGGCCAATCGACGAGCGCGCTCTTCCGCCGCCAAACGTTCCGCATCCATCCGACCGCTACGCTCTTCCCCAGCCGAACGCTCCGCCTCCACCCGACCTTCTTCTTCGAAGGAGGCGCGCTGCTCCGCATCGTAAACCCGGTCTTCTATTTGCTCCAGTTGTTTCCTCAGTTCCCCCCGACGAGTTTCGGACGTCGCCAACGCCACATTCAGGGCGAAAAACGCCTGTTCCCCGTTGGCTAGGAGGTGCTGCAGGTGGGGGACATCGGCTTGCAGGTTAACCGGAGCGGGGGCCGCATTCCCCAAATCTGAAAAGTAGCATTGTTTTATTAGTAATAACAATCCATGTTAACTGACCATAGCCAGGTTGTACAGAGAACGCTCCAAAAGTAAATTTTCCTACTTTGTGTCTCCCTGCTTGAACGCTTTTAGTGCTTATGAACTATATTTTTAGAAACGTCTTTCATTAACGTACAGGAGTAAAATATAACTTCTTTACCTAACCACAATCAAAGGGAGAAAAACTGCTGAGAAAGCCGTTCAAAGTTTGCGGCACTTCGCCACGGGTTTTACCTACCCTAACAGTTTTTGGTATTTCTCTTGGTCTTCCTGCAGAGTTTTCGTAAAGCACAAAATATAATCAAATTTGGAATTCTTTTCTCTCCTAATTCCAAGTACGACACTACTTACACAAGTAACTTCTTCATGATGCTTTTCTAGAAAATTAACTCTCGATAACTAGGTGGAAAAACCACAAAGCTGCTCAAGGTGCCAGACGGTAAAAAATCGAAAACTTCTTATAAAACTCTATTGTTGTTGGTACAACTTGAAGTTATGGCTATTCTGTTTAACGCTTTTCCCAGTTCTTCAATGAATTTTTTGCTTCTAATTTCTCTAAGTAGTTTATATAATTGCTTATACAACAAAAGATACATCACATATCTATTACTTCAAATGGCAGGGAGGCAAAATAGGGAAAATTACTTTCGGAGCGTCCTTTGTAGTCCGTTTGTTTTAAAACGATATCCCAGATTCAATATTAACTAAGAATTTCATAACAGCAAATTTCCATTCAGCTTAAGCCGAATAAAGGTTTGGCTATTGTATTTGAAAAATAGTAATACTGTTACATCGCACCGGTTGTACCATAGACGTATACAAAGGGCATTCCAAAGGTTTTTTCAGTATTTGCATTTTCCGCTCCCAAACCTATTCAACCCTTTTCCCACATTATTTTACTATTCATAATGCCACTCGTTAACTATAATGACAAACTTAATCAACCACGAAATTAATTAAACTGAATTATATGAATGTACATTAGACAGTCACGGCGCGCATACGCCAATTCCCAAACGCCGTTGCGCAACCGTTAAATTGTCAAGGAAAATGGCCCGGTACATAGCGTCAGAAATGGTATACACACACTAGACCTTTCGTTTTCGCGCACTTCGAATCACGTTTTTGTAACACTTTATATCATTCTAAAGCTAAACGATTTGTATACATTGTTCTGAAAACCGTTGGCGCGCGCAACATCCGGGATATGGCGCACTAAAATGGGTGAAAAGTTAAATGCATTGTTGTGTACCAAAAGTCTGCTTATTACCCGATCTTCTTGAAACTTTGCTATAAAAGACACATGGCCATAAAGTTAAAAGTGAACCAGTTGGCGTCATTGTCAAATTATGAAATTTACCGTATCGACATTTTTGGAACATCGATAATAATGTGTGATGCACGGAACCTTTGGCCAGATCAGGATGATTAATAGATCGATTAATTACGTTGCGGAATATAAATATATCAATAAGGCAGTCGAACCAATGAAACTGTAATGGGCGGAAATGCAAAGACAAAGTCGAGAATTTTGGAGAAATGCAGAGTTAACTGTCACATTCTGGATCCGCTGCTCTCGTGTAAAAGGAAACTCAGGCCGATGAAGGGAGATTTGACGACATCACTGTCCAGCAAAAACTGTGAAAACAGAATCGCGCCAACAGAAATCAAATTTCAGATGTATTTCCAGTAGATTTTTTAGTTTGACTGCTATATTTTTTAATTCAGGTTTCAGACACAGTTAAGACACACAGCAAAGCATAGCTGATTTATAATGTTGAAAACATGCAAGAAAAAAGATGAATTCTGGATGCACACTCAACGTTACTCTGTGCTCACAAGCAAAAGGAACCGGTTGTGTTTTGATTTCATGCGGCATGCCGTGTTTAGATTCTTTGGAATACTTCTATGCCTTATTTCATTCTGCTACTAGAAGCATACAGTTAGCATATAGTTTATTTTATTCTAATTTTTTTAAACCAACTGATATTCAAGGTTAGCCGTTACATCTGCAGAGCAGGTAAAGTTAGGTACAGTACTAACAGTAAACAGGCACCATCCATGACATGTATAGAAGCTATTATTGTGAATGTACTGCTGGATGTGAATGTAAATTGACCCATGCGATCAAATGAAATTTTGGAAATTATCACGCCACACAGATGCGCACCAGACCTGGTCACCTAGGAAGCTATTTCCAACGATTTAGCGAAACACGTGCTATTTTCGTGTTACAGCGTAACGTTAAAGCGTAACTTGAAAAGCGTAACGCTACTGAAGATACCTGTATTTTTCGTTAACAACTGTAACGTAGCGCGTAAAAAATGCGAAACTCACCCGGGAACATTTTCCCCCTCCAAATTCAAAAAATCGTCATGTTTTGTAAAATTGTGGTGTACTATTGTGGTATGCTTAAAAAAATATTTTTATCTGCCATCGTCAAGGGGGCGTGGTCAGACAACATTTAAAAGTTTGCATACAGTACTATCAAATACTGTGTAATGCAGTGCAGTATAAGTTATTCCAAGAACTTAATACAGGTAGTCTACCTGTATTAGATATACTATACACTATAGTAAGTATATAGATATTAACACTGTAGTAAGTACTTGGTTATTCGTAATTATTACAGTATGTTGACTTTTTTTCCAGCACCGTGGACTTTTGCAGCTGTCGAGTAATGATGTATAAGAAGCCAACGGGCGTCGGCTCGGGCCTGCCTTTGTGTACATTTTCGAAAATTTGTTATAAAGCACGTATTGTTTATTAGTAGAAAAATGCTTTTTTGCACAACTTATTGTATACAACAAATTGATGTGTGTGCACACAGACAGCAACGGTGCGACACGACGCACGTGGGCTTCTTTTACATCATTACTCGACAGCTCCAAAAGTCCACGGTGTGCAGTAAAAAAAAGTTAACATAATAATAATTACGAATAACACTTGCGCTGCATTGCATTACACAGTAGTATGTGATAGCATGCAAACTTTTAACTGTTGTCTGGCCACGCCCCTTTGACGATCGCAGATAAAAATATCTTTTTGAGCATACTACAATAGTCAATAGACACTACCATTTTACAAAACATGAGAATTTTTTGAATTTGGAAGGGGAAAATGTTCCCTAGTCAGTTTACTTGCAGAAATGTTCCATGTAAAACGTAACGCTAACGGTACGTTAATTTTGCATAACTGTCCAGGTCTGCTACGCGCTAACTCACAACACATTCACATGCAACGCAACACATTCTCCAACAAAAGCAAAGCCCGGTTTTGGTAATGCATCTTTCACAAGCAAGTACTTTTGATAGACGTGCATGAACATCAATTTCGAAGAAAGCGGAAAAAACGTGACTGAAGTGAAGTACAAATGCCAATTAGCTTACCAAGATGTAAATCACCATGGTGCGCCTGTGCTTCCTCACCGTTGTGGTTACCCTGTTGATTATGTCCAGGATTCGGCTCCATCCCTGCAAAGAAAGGCATGCAAGCATATCCCTCGTAAACAAGAGTCGAATACGAGGAGGAGTAAAGCATCTTCGGTAGCGCGTTCGAATGTCAAGACTCTTTGAACACTGTGCGTTGAGTGTGCAATAGCATGATTCACTTAACAGCGAACTGCGGAAGGCTGGCAGTCCACATTTAACTTGGCCACTGTCAATCATAGCACTCATTCACGGGTGACGGTCACATTGCACTTAGATGGGCAACCTTCCACGGTTGGCTGTTAAGAGAATCATGCCGTCGCACAGTGTTCAAAGAGTCTTGACATTCGAACGCGCTACCGAAGATGCTTGACTCCTCCTCGTACCCAAAGCGCAACAAATAGTCTGATCAGTTATCAAGGAAATAGATCTATATTATGATCGGCCGCCCCGTGGAACTTGGCTTGAAAAAACCGCTAAGCAAATTAAAAAACCGATTTCACCATTAAACTCAGCATGTCCCAAAAGGGTCCCACATGCATTTTGTTTTCAAAAACATCTGCCCTAGACCACTCGGATGCCGGTACCGGTACAGGCATCAGTTCAAGGTGACCTTGAAAGACCTTTTACACAAAACACTGTTGCGTGGAGCAGCTAATACTCAAATGCAAGTATGTAGTGCAAAAAAAAACTGTAATAAAAAAAACTGTACTTCCAATTAAACTTCGAAAAATTTTCAACTTTGTCACGTTTCAACAAAATGCTCTAAAGCGAAGAAATTTTTTCCTGGTTTTCGGAACCGGAAAGCGCTTTTGCACTGGAACTTTTTAGCTTTTCCACGTACTCATACATTGTTCTCTGTGCATTACAAAACACTTAGATCTACAATAACCATAAAATTTACAATTAAATTAAGTACCAAAAAAGTGGTTTCGGTGTAAAACGATCTTATTACTCATACTGTACTCACGCGTCTTCATGCAAATTTGGGATATTTGAGATTATACATATTTACCTGCATAGTTCCTTTACATATTACGTAGAGGCGAAATCGCACTTCGTCCACTCGGTGGTAGTGAGAAAACAGGCAGTGTCTAACCATAGTTTGCAAGCGAAAGTTTACTGACCGTTAGTTTTCCTATACAATGAAAAGCTCACGGACCAGACCGGCATATGAGAACGGAACCCAACGGAACCCTTGCCCAGTACCCACTGTTCGATGCTAACAAAGTTCTTGAGCTGTCGAATGAACAGTACCGCACAAAGGTACTAGTAACACTATCCACTAACCAGACCTACTGAGTTACAGGAAACATACTGACCGTCGATCAGGCCTGTAGAGTGAATGGAAGCTGAAGTTTCAGGGAAGGGATATTATCTTAGCGTTACTGGCTTAGAGCAGATAAGAGCAGAACCGTTATCATTGTCCAGCAGAACGCTAATGCTCCAGCTGTCAAACGAACAGAATTGTGCAGAAGCTGGCATGTCTATCCGCCGACCAATCCTACTGAATAAAAGGAATGGTCGCCATGGTCCGAGATCCTCAATTACCACCGGCCTTACCACCCCCTACCACAAACAGTGTGACCGCGAGGGCTAGTTTTTGTTTTGTTGGTGGCCATTGCCAATAAACAAAAATTTTTGACTACCTAGTACCGGGTAGAACGGTTTGACTACCTAGTACCGGGTAGAACGACATCCCGTGAACTTAAATGCAAACGCCATTAGATGCTTAAAATCTCTGTCAAAAACGTTTTTGGAAACAGTTATCCGGAAACAATCGAAATTCAGAAAGAGCCAACCCACAGGTCATATCAGTGTTTAAGGACCATTAATCCGGGCTGCTGCGTAAACGGAAATTATGGACCCGCCGTTGCGGTTACTAATGTTCGGTGATTAGGACAACGTGATCTCTGTTGCTCGTTATCACTACAAACTCCTTGCTGCCGACTGAATGAATGGAATTTTCCAAAAATTCACACTACTGTATTTACCGATCAAACCTACTGGTTACTGAACAAAGGATATTATTGTACTCGATCAAAAACGATCGATCAGTTATTAAGAAGTAGCGAAGCAGAATTATTAGAAACTTAGCACCGCTGACCGCTCTCCGATTATTAGTCGTGTTACTAACCATTTTGCTTCACATAAAATGAACCGATCAGCTATGTAATGATGTTTCCTGATTAGATTAAGCTAACTGAAGTAATGAACAGTCATACAATCATACAGTCATACAATCATACAATGTAAAAACATACACTAAACCAGGCTTCAAAAATAAACGAATAAGAATTATTTTTCAAGGAAATGACTGTAGACCACAAGAGCATCTGAGGCGAAGCCGAAGATGACTCTTGTAACTTATAACTAGCGAGAACTGGTTTACGCTGCTTACGTAATCACAAAAAACGTGCTGCAGTCACACACTCACAGTGTAGTGGCTTGCCACGTGTAAGCGATAACGCTAGCACTTGTGACTTGTCAAGCACATCTACAATCCTGGCACACGATTATGTACGTAACCAAATTACACACTGAATCTCAACAAACCACAAAAACTCAGCGATCACGAATCCCTTTAAAGGTGGAAAACTTCTGCACAATACACGGTCGAAAGGGATATAAATATACCGAAATAACTCACAAATTCCCTGTTTTTTACTGTTATCGAACCAAACTTTCCAAATGCTGCGCTCGAAAAACCAAGCAAATGACAAATGTTTCATTACACTCTTCTATATGATTTACACAATCAGCTATGCATTCATAAATAAATTAGGATATTTTCCTATTCCATGGAAAACCAGCAAATTTCAGAACCCGGACCCCGGACAACAGCACGAAAACCTACTAAAGCAGATAGCTTTCACACTCTCAGGTCGCAGACGCACTCTTACCGTTTTCTGCAAGTCAAGCCAATACGAAATGGGAAATCCCAAAACCACCTGCAAACCGATGCACCGAAGAAATTATTATCCTTTCCTGAATAACAAAAGGAAAGCAAATTTTCGAATCTTTGAGTTGAAAAGTCACAAAGCGCAAGGAGGAAAAATTAGATACGGTATTAGGGAAAAGCCACTTTTGGCAAGCTTGGTAATTCTGGGCGTATGTGTATGAGTTTTGTAGAGAAAAAAATCTAGAATTTTTCAGAATCTTCTAAATACAAGAAAACATAACGAATTTGATGCAAAAGTGATAAAACTACCAATACACGCTATAGCATAGGGTCTATGGGCAAGCACTAAATTTAGCCGTGCCAAACAGAAAAGTAACCGAATGCACACTGCCAGTAGCACCATTAGAACTCACTTCCGTTTGAGCTTATCCCGGTGTGCGGTAGCCCTAACGTCACTTATTAACTTTCAGACGATTTTAGGTCATCTTTGGCCACTTCCCAAAATTCAGAAGAAGCTTTATTTGCTAGACACCTGCAGTTTTATAAAAGTTTAAACCTAATTTTAACGTTTTAGCTCAGGCAGAGACAGTAAAAAGCAGTCTGCCAGTATGCCATGGTTCGAGAACCTAACCGAGAAACACAACGTTCAAATGGTGGGTCACGATTTCGAAGATTCGGAAGAACTCGGGAATTTCTCTCCAAAAAGCTTGAAAAAAAATTGAAGAACTTAATATTAAAGATCATTTAAACTTGGTTTACTTCTACTTTAAGCCAGCGATTCGAAAGATAAATACAGAAGAACGCTGGATTTCGCAATGTGTAGCAGGGTCTACGACACTTTGCACGGTTCGGCTTAGCGGTATTTCGGGCTAACCATACACCATTAGAAAGAGCATTAAATTTGCTATCTTATTGGTGAGGTTTTATTACGATCCAATCAGAAACCCGATGGGCAGGGCGATGGAAAGTACGAGCATGCAGTTTACGAGTACGAAGCACGGGCAATAGATCGGTTCCGGTTCAGAGTGGGTTAATATACACACACTGTAATACCGTATCTAGGAAAAATGGCTGTTTAAAAGTTTGCAAAGTCACAGACTGAACACTGCTTTGATTTTGCGATTTGGGAAGGCACGATTTTCACGCTATCGGCTGTAGTAAAGGGCGATCCATAAACTACGTACGCAGCGAACAAGAGAGTGAGGGGTCCAAAAAACGTGACAAGCTGTGACGCCTCGGCGAACCCAGGGGGGAGGGTTGGTCACCTGCATGTATTACGATTTAACGAACCAGGGGGGAGGGGTCAAGCAAACGTGACAGACCGCTACGAGGCGCGGGGGAAAGCTGATGGATAAGTTCGATGGAAAGCGGTCGACGGTTAAAACCGCAGCTTGTGGACCGCAGTCAAGTACAGTGCTACCGAAAAATGCCGTAGAAAACATTCGACTGACTTGTGAGCTCCCATAAAAGTACTGTACCTAATAAACTGACAACTGAAAGGAAAGCTGGACATCGAATCATCGATTACCAAACAAAAAATTTATTGGTATTGTGTTAAATCGAAAAATCGAACACTGTGAGAAATGTACAGTGTAAAAATCTACTGTAACTGGGCGCTATAAATACTTACTCGACTACTCGTATAATTATTTATAGAAAGTGCTAATTTTACACCACCTCTGGTCACTTTGAAGTTTGATTTATGTAAGGAGATTCGTTATTATTATATTTCGAAAATAAAACTCTCAGCTTAACATTTGCATCATTTTAAAAGTGTTTTTCTACGCGTAATGTTCTATAGCTGACACTGCCTGACAGTACATTTGAAATCAACAACTGTTTCCTTATTTTGTTTAGACTTGCGCGGTCTTATCTCACATATGAACACTGCAGAAACCGAAAGGAAAACAACCGTTCTTTTAAAACAGTCTGGTTCTGTTTCTCTCCTTCTGCGCAGAATGTCAAAAAACAAAAAGTTGCCTGGAGGGAAAAACTTAACCGAAATCTGATATCAGCCCAATGTGAAAAACAGAAAATATAGAAATATCTATATTTGTAATCTTTTGCCGCTTTTGCTGTTGAGGGTTGCCTACCGTATCACGTATGCAATACTTTACTCGTACTGTACTGTACATGCTCGTATAAATATTGTAAAGCGAAAAAAGTTTTGTTTAGAGCGGTTCTATCACAACAACATTTGAAGGTGCATCCTAAAATAATAACTTTTAATTATTGCCTCCATGGTGTTTACGTGCGATGTGGATTTCGGTAATAAATGCTTTCGGAAATGGACATCGTACAGCGTGCGGTATGTGTACGCCACGGAGAATGCGGAACGTAGATACATACGTAGTTTATGATTAGAGATTTTGGTTTTCTTATTTGCCCGAACAATATCATGACGTCGAGTATGGCTGTAATTGGAGCCGGTGCCAGTGGTCTCGCGTCGTTATGGGCTTTCGAGAAAGCACAGCGCGCCGGTGCAAAGAAACCGGAAATCGTTTGCTATGAAAAACAGAGCGACTGTGGCGGCCTGTGGAATTACGTTTGGCGCACTGGACTGGATGAGTTCGGCGAGCCAGTCCATTCTGGCATGTACAGAGGTCTGTGGTCGCTGTCACCGATAGAATGTCTGGAGTTACCTGTACCGGGTTATACTTTTCTCGACCATTTCGGCAAACCCATTCCGCCCTGTCCGCCCCGCGCCGTGTTACGGGATTACATAACTAGTCGCGTGAAAAAGGGTGTTATGCAAAAGTAAATTCAGTTTAACAGCGTCGTCCGCTGGGTGGAATTTGATGACAAAAGCGACAAATTTACTGTAACTGTCAAAGATTTACAAAGCGATATTGTGCACACCGAACAGTTTGACTGGGTGGTGGTAGCCACTGGGCATTTTTCGATTCCAAATTACCCGGAATTTCCAGGTACGACAGATTTTACCCATAGCCCATAGCAATCATATAATATAGTATAAGTACTAGATACTGATATACATACTGCATACATACGTGATACGAGAATGTTCTAAGTTTTTTTTAAATTTTGTTGGAACAAAAATGACACTATTCATTGTATTATGCCATTCTTTTCAGGAATGGATAGCTTCCCAGGCCGAGTAGTGCATTCTCACGATTTCCGTAATGCAGCAGACTTTGCTGGGAAGCGTGTTCTGATTATTGGCCGAAGTTATTCTGCCGAAGACATCGCGATTCAGTGCTTCAAGTATAGCTGCCAGTCGGTCACTATCAGCTACCGAAGCAGGCCTTTCGGCTTCAAATGGCCGGATGGTATCACCGAGAAGCCTCTCCTCCGTGAACTTCGAGACGCAACTGCGTACTTTGTCGATGGATCCAGCGCAGATGTGGACGCGATTATCATGTGCACTGGCTACCAGCACCATTTCCCTTTCCTGTCGGATCATCTTCGCTTGAAGACCGCCAATGTGTGGTATCCGTTGGGACTGTACAAAGGCATCTTCTGGCACCACAATACCAAATCAATCTATCTCGGTATGCAGAATCAGTGGTTCACCTTCCCCCTGTTTGACGCGCAAGCCTGGTATGCGCGTGATGTCATTCTGGGTAAAATAAAATTACCGAAGGTGGAGGAGAGGGAAAACGATATGGCAAAGTGGAGTGGTAGGGAGCAGGCATGGACACAGGCCGAAAAAGATGCCGGTGTGTTTATGTTTTTTCAGGCTGATTATATGCGAGATTTGCTAGACGCCACCGATTACCCGCAGTTTGATATCGACGGAATGATTCGGATCTTTGAAGACTGGGAGCGTCACAAGCGGGAGAAGGAGGGTGTTTTGGAATATCGGGATCATACACATCGATCCGTTATGACCGACACTACTGCCCGGATTCACCATACGAAATGGCTGCACGAAATGGATGACACGTTGGAAAATTTTGTGCATTAATTTTGAAAGTAAAGATTACCCTCGTGTACCGCCTGATATGCGTATTATTAGACTTGCTGACAAAGTCAAATTTCGCTTCGAATTTTTGTGGCCGTGCAGCTTTTTACAGTACTGCTTGACCTGTGTACATTAGACAATGCTTTCACTTTCATGGATTTTAATTGATTCGTTTTCTGGTACAAAGCGAATTACATCACAACCGTATTCACATTAGGCTTCAGCTCTGTTTTAGAGATTTTTGCTCCATTGTAAGTCTAGATGTTGTATAATAATGATATGTCTACAGGGCGTATCCGTATACAGTATAATCTGTAACTGCAAAGCCTATGTTTTATCCAATAATCCACATCCAGAAATATGTCCAATCCCAACATCACACCGACATCTGTCTGTGGACGATCTGGTGGTGCGCATGACCACCATGCATATGGCCGTTCTGATGTTTGAATTTGTAAGCGGCTTTCCAAACTTCGGACAGGCATACACTGAAATTAAAATCCATAATTTACATGGACCTTTTCAGTCCCTGTTAAATTATGTTGATCTTACCTCGAATGGAAACGGTAGAAGATGATCAACGGCATTGAGATATGCGTGATCAACGTCCACTGAAGCAAAGTGACCATTATTTTAAACTGGGCAATTATTTAATGCGTTAACTATACTGCACAAGCATACCGCAAAGGTTCCATAAAATCGCAACTGCTGAGGATACATTTGTTGGCGCCATGCTTCCATTACATTGACTCCCCACATGGCGAAATTACACACCAGCAAAAAGGTCACCAGTTCACGACCCGGTTTTTCTTGCACATGTTTATGCAGAAAAGGTCGCCGTCGTGTAGCATCCAGCATGAAGAGAGTCTGGAGCGTTGATTGTGTCATTTCTAGAAATGCTGCCAGTGCTGCGCAAAATTCTTCTCTTGTCGGGTTTTTAAACAAGGAATGCCGGCTGGATATGAGTACGAAGGCAGAGATAAAGTACACTCCCATTTGGCAGATCACGAGCAGGATATCATCCAACACAGACCCTTCTTCCAGATCAAATTTTAGCGGTCGTAATTGCACAAAAGCTACTATAGTAGCAGCAAGGGAAACCGAATATAAAAATATCTCCACCAAATATGCTTGATAAACGGCAAGTCCATAAAACTCTGGCCTCCACACCCAAACAAAAAATAGCGCAATACTGAAAAAATGCATGGTATTACAGTACTTTAAAATCAAAACAACTGAATTCTGTTTTATTTTAAAGTGGGATACCTGCACCAAAGAAACCTACACAGCGGTTACGCACCTTATGATAGTTATGATGACCACAAGTATACCGGCAAATAATCCTCTAGATGCGCCTCGGCAGTCCACAGTATACTGTTGCTTGGTTCTGCCCGTTATCGACAGAGGTGTGGATGTGGTACTTCCGTCCGGATTTGGGAGATTGGTATTGTTGTTCTTACGAAGTCCTAAGCCTTGCCACATAACAAACAACAAGGCCGCGCAAATCAGGCTGTTCTCCACTATGCAGGGAAACACGAAGGGAATTGCCTAATAACGTTATTAAAGATTAAAAACCTAGGAAAATGCTGTTTTGTAAGGGGGAAGTAAGAAAATGTGTGGGAAAATAAAGTAGTAAGACCGCGTAATATGGATACAAAAAGGTATTATATCAGTTGCACATATCTGTATTTGTACTGTCAACTGTACATAGCATTAATTGTCAGATACAAAACTATGCAAACTACGTGCAAATTTCCAAAGCATAGCAATTTCGAAGCAAGGCTACAAGGTCAAAAGTGCCTAAAGATTATAATAATTTTGATCTAGCTAATAACGACATATTTAAAGTGCATTCAATTAGTAGTTGTAAGCGAGATGAGTATGGTTTTTAATTTCTTTAGATACTTATTATCTGTTATCTAGCTGTGCATTAATTTATACACAATGCTGAACAAAACTTCGGGCAGGTTTTTCTTTTGTCTATTAAATATCATTAAATTAAGCGTGGTTGCGACAGTCGTTTTAGAGAATTTTCAGCAACGTACACGTATTTATATACCTATATTTAAAGGTATTTAAAGGAAGGTGCTAAAATTGTAGCAAGATACACAAAAACATGCACTTGCGTTGAGCTTTTGGTCGATCCTGGCCTGACACCATGGCTATTTACCGTTGTTTAATTTATGTAAATGTGTTTCGAATGGTAATCAATGCTTCCCCGAAATTCCAAAGAGTTATTATTTATCGCCCTCCATTGAGTGTAATTTTCTTGCGAGCATTATTGAAGTTTATATGTGCATAATGGGCATACAAAATCCCCGCTCATTATACTTTACAAAAAGACAGCTGCATTAACAATATGCAGTGTCACCTTAGCGTTTAATGCCAGCTGATCGAATTAGGCAGCTGTGCACGTACACACGGTATAGAAGTACGCACAGAATGTTGTCCTGTGTGCGGAAATGAAAGTTGCTTTAAAATGAGTGAATGAATTGTTTCTTTACCTGCTGCAGAATAGCCCCCATACTGGTTCGAGCGCGACATGACGGAAGATGGCGGTCGGTAACTGTTTCATTGATAACTGTCTTAATGGCTTCGTTAGCAGTGGAAATAAATACTTCCAGTCGAGTTTGTGGTGCGTGACCATCGGCATGGGCCGGTGAATGGTGAGAACTATCGGCGTGGCCATGGCCAACACTATGGCTCAGGTGTACTGCAAAACCGGTAGGCCGGTGGGTGTCGGGCTCGAAAATGCTGTGTTCCAGTTCGTGTTTGGTCTCTTCTATTAAGACGCTCAGCCAAATGCACATGTTCGTGGCAACCATCTAGGGATATTTCCGTACAGTGATGCAGAACTTTAATAGCTGTAATTTACTTACAATTCTAGGCGTGTCTGTTTAGCGATTTTATTATGAAGAATTACCGTACACTGTGCTGCACTGTGCACAGTGTTCATTCCAACTCCGTAGCAGGCAGAATTAAAATAAAATATTAAAGATAGCGTTACCATTTTACAGTTGTTAGACAACACTGCACAATATTGTGCAAATCACGCATTATGCAGAGTTTTCGTTAACTTTTAAACGTTAACCTGCTCGCCAATATGGCAAATATATATGCGCACGGCCGCTGCTTATAGTCATTGGATGATTATCGAAATGGCCTTAAAGGTCACCGAAACTATTGTTGTTAATTACTCCTACGCAGTTTTTGTTGACAGAGGTTTTGAAAGTTTACATCTTACATGCATGAGGCCAAAACTGGCAACGTTCGTGTAGCGGTCCGTCCTTATCTAAAATGCATGAATGCACAGCATTAACATTACTCTTTTGAATAAATTTCGGCGGTTCGTGTAGGTGTGGTCCGCCCAGTGGCGCACGTGTCACAGTTGCGCACTAACCTTGGCATTGACAAAAATTAAGTACAACTGCACAAAGGAAAATATGAAACGGAAAGCCGGTGTAATGGCCGAGAATATATCGTCGCAGTCGGTTCCCAGGCCGCGCAGTTCAAAATACTGCCCAAATTCCAAACAGGAATAAAGCATGGTACCGATACCGAAAACCACCGCTCCCTAACAAAAACACAGACTGTGGACGAATTTGTGCAAAAAATATTCTTGCTGTAAACCTTAGCCTTACCACTCGCAGGTAAAAACTCCCAGTTTTTGTTAAGTTATTATGCGGTATAAATCTGGCCGGAGTATTGCGACCAGTAGACATTTTCCGCAGTCCCAATATTGGTGATACCAGTCTTCTCGTCGAACGCACTCTTATACGCCACCATGATATCACTCTGAGTTTTTGTCTTCGTCCGGTGTTAAATAAGAATCCGAAAGCAAACAACAGGAACAGCAAGGACACAACGTACAGGTATAGATAAAAGCTCTGTTAAAGCAAACAGTTTTAAGAGAGTGACATAAGTACAATATAATAAGGGAATGTTGATGGTTATCTCTTTGTGCAGTATGGTGCTTTTTTGCAACACAACGCAGAAAAATTTATTTTTCACAGCTTCTAGTTTGGGAACTACCATATTAGATTATAAATGCAAATACAGCATCTGCCTGTACTAATCTGTAACATTTGAAAATTACTACCGTTGTAATTTTTAGTAGCAGTTCGCTAAATATCATTTAGACTGCAAATTACATTTTTACTTATTATAAAACATGTTGTCTTTTACTGAACTGCTCAGCATCAGTGTACAGTAGTGTATGCACATGTCCCCATCTATATTCACTGTACGTACTAAGATAAAAAAATACGTACTTAAGTTATTTGCTCAAGTGAACTGTTTTATCGAACTATGGTGTATAAGTTGTATCGAGGCATTACGAAAGCTCTAAGGCATAAAATCGAACTGGCAGCCTGTACGATGACGTCACGGTGGAGGAGACCGATCTTGCGAACTCCATAGGCTTGCACGCTCTTTGCGTTCCAGCAGAACGAAATTTCCTTGCGTCTAAATGGTTTGTTTTTGTTTAAAACTGAAAAACATGATGTTTCGTCACTGTCCCCGAAAATTCTAGCGGTAAAAGTTGAGTTAAAAGCAGTTTGGCCTCGCACATGGTGGATCCAAGAGCCAAGGTACTGGTGTGTCTTCAAAGAGTGGTTAAGCTGCAACCATGGCCGTTTTCTTAATGATTAAAGTCCAGGAAACAAAGTCAAGTGAAAACATAAATTTCTGGACTCGTATTTCAGAAAGTGTTCACATACTGATAGTGACAGATAGTCAGCAACTTAGTCGGAAGACTGCAGCCGTCCACAGTAAATCCGCACCACAAGCATAGCCACAAGTGCAGGCTTCTTCCATAGACTTCCATGTTAAATAAAAACACTCATATCGCATCTAATTTGCAGCGGATCCGCGCTAACTTAGTATCAGAAGAAACAACAAATTATTCTCTTTCTTTTGAGATGTCCCTGGAGACTTATAAACAAAGGTACAAGGAATTCTAGAATTCAAAGTTGAATGTAAGTCTACGGG
This sequence comes from Paramacrobiotus metropolitanus, assembly GCF_019649055.1. Lineage (NCBI taxonomy): Eukaryota > Metazoa > Tardigrada > Eutardigrada > Parachela > Macrobiotidae > Paramacrobiotus > Paramacrobiotus metropolitanus. The sequence continues at coordinate 809,091 of NW_026570246.1, forward strand.
CGACACAGTACATCGTCTCCACTATCCTGACACCGTCGCAGTCGATTTTATGCCTGTAGCTTTCGTAATGCCTCGGTTGTATCAATTACTAATGAGCGACCATAGTCCGAAAAGAAGGATTTGCTCGGTCACGCAAGGCTGCAGAATGAACTGGAACTGGCTTTTTTCGCAAACGCTGCAGCGTCAGCTTTTAGTGAAAACAAAAGGACTCATACAGAAACAACTGGAGCTTTTGAAAAAGAAATTATGTAAACACATTAACCAAGGCCGCATTAGGGTATAGGTTCTGTTCTTCTCCTGGGAATGCTGTTGAATCTTAGGGAAACGTATACGAAGCATGCTAAATCAGCCAAATGCTAACAAAGGTGTCGGTGACTTGCTTTCAAGTGAAAATTGAGAACATAATACAGGCTTTCTTGTTCTTCTTGTTCTAAATGTTTCCTTTCAGGAAAAAAAGTGCATCTGTTTACGATTTGAATAGAAAAGCCACCAGCAATGTTTTTGGAAACTGTTTATAGTTGTAACATCTGACCACGTAGGCTATTTCGTACAACACACTTTAAGTGTTTCCAGTTTTGCATTTCGCCCTTGTGGCGTCATATATGTGTCAATAGAAATGCCGGCAAACTAAGTCTCCACATTTAGGAACGTGAAAGGACACAGCAAGGCTCTTCTCTCTGCTTGACAGGAAACGCTTAGAAATTTGACTGTGATATTACAGCACTCGTACTAACAATAAAATTTTTGTAATGTGTACTGCAATATCGTAAAACTAAACCGAATATGACAGTTATACGTGTGCTACTGAGATGGACTGTAATATTCAAGTAAGCTTCTTCCGAGTAGGTCATCACAAAATTAAATTTTAATTTTTTTATAAATATATAAATACTTTGCAAGGGTAGCTTTTGATGACAGATCTAGCCTACTCTAGGTAGGACGTACAAACAATTATCATAAAAAATTCAGCAGTGCAAACTTTGATTGATGGAAACATGTACAGCTCGTGTTCGATACTTACAACTTTCTCCTCTGCTCAGTATAGTAATTCTATACTTATCCGTTTCAGTTTTACGAGTAAATTCGAGAAAAAAACATATTAGTTTCTGAAGCTGAAACTACTGTTTTTCTTATGTCAGTTTGATTGTCGTAGCGTTTTATAAATTTCGGGCAAGCCCTTAGCCCTCTAATGTACTGGCGGCGACCGAAATTTACACAATCCCACAAAAAAATTGCTGTCATTAGCCAAACTATGGGAACGCACTAAAACATAAATTTTGAAGATAGTGCATGAACGTAACATCTTGGCTTACCTGATAAAAAAGCGGGCCTATATCCACAGCAATAATCTCAGAAATCGGAAGGGCAGCACCAAGTACAAACAACACGAACGCGTATATACAGCTTAAAAATCTCCAGTTGAAACTCCTGCAGTCATACGAAGACAATCCAGATTGCACAGCTTGCACATAATAATTACAGTCGCAGTTCATCGACGGGGGATCACATATTAGTAATATTAGCAAAACTAGAATCAGTACACACGCGCTAGTGCGTCAAAGTTGATACGGAATTTACTTACGATGCGAGTTGTTGGGATTCTTCCAAATCGCTATCGCTAACACAGCTGTCCAGAGTTTCGGCGGACGCATGCGACGCGTGCACCGGATCGTGGTCAACTGATCGGAAACTTTTAGGCGAACTAGGAAAATAGCCGCTGACGGACCGCGGATTGTATTGGACTTTCGGCTTAACCACCAGAGGCTGTGCTTCCGGGATAAATCCATTTTGGTTGTTCTCTGTTGGTGGCGGATTCTCCATGCTGCTCAATAGTGATCATATAATCAAAGGTCAACCTTGGAAAAAAACTTTCCTTTATCGCGTAAATTGCGATGCAGCTGCAGCATGGGAAAAGAGGTCGACGACGACAAATAAACGCTCCACACTGACCAACAAATATTGCATGCTCTTTCCTATGTGTGGCAGGTAACGAAATTTGTGTGTCAAAGTTTCTGTCAGTACTTTGCGTCTCGGTTTACCAGCTTGTACTTGTCCACCTGGAAGAAAGAATTACCGTACTGGGAACCGTACAATACCTTTTTTTCGCAGACATACAGCTATTTTCTTCTTCTGAATGGGTTTAATTTTGCGAGCGGTCATGTACCGTGCAAGCACTAAGGCAAATTATACAGTCACGTCCAACAATGCTCAAGTACTGTTTCTTTTGCTTACTTTTGTATGCTGTACATTACTGCTGTAGTACTGAAAAGTTCTTTTCTGATTACGTACTACCTCGTCGCTTTGCCGTCAAAAAATGAAGCTCTCTTTAACCGGTTCTCAAATGCGCCATATCATTGTATATAAATTACTTAGAAAATTTGCACAATTATTTTTATACCAGTCGCCAGGAGTGATTATTGACTGCACCAACACTAAGGAATGTGGTCGATAAATTTCAAATAAGTTCAGTTTTCATAAATTAATTAAAAATCAGCCTGTCGTACTTACAGTACCGGTATGTTTGAATATTAGGCAAATTTAGTCGGCAGCTTGGACATTTATCTAAACTGCTCACTGGTTTAAATTATTGGTTTTCCGTGGAAATCGGTCGTCGTGGTCGGTGTAACTTGATATAAGTATAAAAAACAATGGTCAACCTAAAGTATAGACCGCGATTGTGTTTTGGACATCGTCAAATCCCGCGCAGTTGTAATGTAATTAAATCTTCTGGGCCCCGTTTTAAAAACGTTCTGAACAAAAGTTTAAAGCATTTATTTGAGCCTTATTTATCCAATTTCCTGCCGATGTCATGTGCCGCAAAACTATCAAGTAGAGTAGCCTACACACTGAATGTAATTATTAACGCTTATTGCACAACAGTTAGCATATTTCGACGAACTACAAGTAAAAGAACTACTGGAATGAAAAAACTACAAGCATCTTTTGGAGAATTTTACCAGTCACTCAATTTAAGTTGTCGGTATTGTAAGACACACATGAATAAAATTAATAAATATCGTTAATTATTTTCAGTTACTTTAATTTGTGAGCCAGTTACAGCGACCAATGAATAAACTGCTTTCTACAGGCGTAAGACAATAATGCAGTATCAACATATACATCTCTGAATAGTATGCGTTTAAACCACGACCGTTAAATGCATTGTTTAGAGAAATACGAGTATTATGATATCAGTTAACTGGTTCAGATACATATGGACAACACGTCAGCTATGCATTACATTACACGCTTGACTGCCACAGCCAATTGAATAATATGCGATTTCACTAAAACTTTGTAATTATTTCTGATTTTGGAGTTCAAGGATGCAGATCTGTGCCAGCCGGCTGGAAAGACGGCTTCAGAGTGGGTTGGGAAGTAGTCGATGAAACTTCCCGTTTGGAAGCACTATGTGTTGCGTTTGTAGAAGTCGCTACTTCGGTAGTAGTCTCCTCGGGCGCTTGCATGGGGTGAAGGGTAGAGGTCGCCTCACGCTTGTGATGACCTTGCGTCGGCGTCTGATGTGGGTCCTGCGTTGTGGCTTCGCGCTTGTGATGACCATGCGTCGGCGTCTGATGCGGGTCCTGTGTGGTGGCTTCGCGCTTGTGATGACCATGCGTCGGTGTCTGATGCGGGTCCTGCGTTGTGGCTTCGCGCTTGTGATGACCATGCGTCGGTGTCTGATGCGGGTCCTGCGTTGTGGCTTCGCGCTTGTGATGACCATGCGTCGGCGTCTGATGCGGGTCCTGTGTGGTGGCTTCGCGCTTGTGATGACCATGCGTCGGTGTCTGATGCGGGTCCTGCGTTGTGGCTTCGCGCTTGTGATGACCATGCGTCGGTGTCTGATGCGGGTCCTGCGTTGTGGCTTCGCGCTTGTGATGACCATGCGTCGGTGTCTGATGCGGGTCCTGCGTTGTGGCTTCGCGCTTGTGATGACCATGCGTCGGTGTCTGATGCGGGTCCTGCGTTGTGGCTTCGCGCTTGTGATGACCATGCGTCGGTGTCTGATGCGGGTCCTGCGTTGTGGCTTCGCGCTTGTGATGACCATGCGTCGGTGTCTGATGCGGGTCCTGCGTTGTGGCTTCGCGCTTGTGATGACCATGCGTCGGTGTCTGATGCGGGTCCTGCGTTGTGGCTTCGCGCTTGTGATGACCATGCGTCGGTGTCTGATGCGGGTCCTGCGTTGTGGCTTCGCGCTTGTGATGACCATGCGTCGGTGTCTGATGCGGGTCCTGCGTTGTGGCTTCGCGCTTGTGATGACCATGCGTCGGTGTCTGATGCGGGTCCTGCGTTGTGGCTTCGCGCTTGTGATGACCATGCGTCGGTGTCTGATGCGGGTCCTGCGTTGTGGCTTCGCGCTTGTGATGACCATGCGTCGGTGTCTGATGCGGGTCCTGCGTTGTGGCTTCGCGCTTGTGATGACCATGCGTCGGCGTCTGATGCGGGTCCTGCGTTGTGGCTTCGCGCTTGTGATGACCATGCGTCGGCGTCTGATGCGGGTCCTGTGTGGTGGCTTCGCGCTTGTGATGACCATGCGTCGGTGTCTGATGCGGGTCCTGCGTTGTGGCTTCGCGCTTATGATGACCATGCGTCGGCGTCTGATGCGGGTCCTGTGTGGTGGCTTCGCGCTTGTGATGACCATGCGTCGGTGTCTGATGCGGGTCCTGCGTTGTGGCTTCGCGCTTGTGATGACCATGCGTCGGTGTCTGATGCGGGTCCTGTGTGGTGGCCTCACGCTTGTGGTGACCATGCGTCGGTGTCTGATGCGGGTCTTGCGTTGTCACCTCCCGTTTGGCATGGTGGCTTTGTGTCGTATCGTTTTGGTGAGAAGAAGCCGTTGTCGCTTCCCGCTTAGCATGGTGGTGTGGCGTTGTGGTTCCATAGGTGGGTCTTGAATGTGTACCGGGAACGGGCTCGTCGTGCGACGAGTGGACGTCTGCAACGGAACAAAGGCATTAGTATGAAAAAACTCTTTTTATCTGGATTTGTTTACAATTTGCTTTTGTTGCGTCGTTAAGTAAATCTGGTGTGATAGTGAAGACATGGTCAAAACTGTTCTTTCGCCATTAGCTATAAATTACGGAATCGGAAGGAAAATAATTTATTCGTCGTGGCATACCTTCGAGTAAGAGCAGGCAAATGGCCAAAACAACCCCAACATAGAACTTCATTGTGATGGCACAATGGCACACGACAGTGATAATTTTGCAATGTCTCGTAAAATTAAAATTATTCTTAATTCCGAAGTAGTAATTAGTAGTTTGCTTTGCACGAACTGGAAGTCTAACGTTGGTTCTTTCTTTTTATATACTGTTTGCTTGCAATGGTTTGCAGTTTCCACGCACTGCATCAAATAAGAAACTTACAAAAGCGATGCCATCACTACATCAGTAGACCAAAGGTCAGGGTTGTTTTCTGGGCTTTTCCCATACATAAAGCTGCTGACTAATGCAGAGCTCTGTATTTAAAGATCGCATCAACTGAAAAAATATTTATTTATAGAAAACTTATGACGCTGCACTGAATCCTCCTTTTTCTCTCCTGATTTGAACAATTTTTAAATTCTATTTGGTCTGAGGGAACTCTTCCTGCAGTAAATCTAGCTGTGTGCAATGATTATTAATGTTTAACATAACGTAATGATCGTCATAAAACATTATCTTCGCAAAATTATGTAAGAATATTGTTTCGCGCGAAATTTACTTATTGTGTCAGCAAGATACTTTAGTTCTTATCATCTGTAGTCATTTTTGTACTTCATTGATGATTTGGTTCCTATCGTACACCGTAAGCCGATACTCATCATATCATTACACTATAGAAGTATACATGCAGCAGTGTCTTTATGTTCTACACTACAGCTACTTCTACTACTAAAGTAAAACATTCTCGTTCAAGAGAAAAAACAGATGGCAGTTCAATATTCTTACAACCTGCTTTTCGAGAAATGCATCAAAGATCTGGTATAAAATTTTTTAAAATTTTCCTCAAAACTTGCATTTTTTAAATTTGAGAATGTTTGTAGATTTCTCCAAGCTCAGCTAAACGTTTGTTCTGGTGTGTCGGGCGAATGGCCACCCTCCGAAGTAACAGGGCCGTTTAGCTTGTGTTACATGAATGAACTGTGTACCGTCAGATCACTATGTTTTGGCGTGCTCGCTGACCTTTGGTACGTGATAGGTTTTCCAAATAATGATTCGGACAATTTTCCATGGCAAAGTACCAGCTGTAATTTATGGTGGATGGACTAATAACGCAGTGGCACTTTCTGATTATAACGCTAAATTAGTACTGCGCGATAAGGCTTCGTTCCCGTAAATTATTTGAATCTTCGACGTTTAAGGTCAAAGTATGCCTGTCCTGCCGCTGGACGTGCCAAAAGCACCCAGAATCAGCAGTTTCGCAAAAATATCATCGCTGATGTTAATGCAACACTGCGGTCTTTCCTCTGAATTCCCTGGTCGCAGTAAACAAACCACAAATTCAAATGAAGTAAACAATTTAAATAAGGATATTTATTTTGTGGATCGATCTCATCTACCTACAGAGGGTGATTTCGCAATATGCTTCCAGCACGGGAAAAAATTCCCGAAAATTTCCCTTTCTATTCTTTTAATCTGTTTGCTAGCCAGTCTTGTGGGATGAAGTGTGCCTAATTGTTCAAAATGATTTGTTTAGTTCGAGCGATAAACATGGCACGAAAAACCGATTTAAAAACAAGGTGCCGAGTGCTGGCTCTATCAACAATTTGTAAAAGCCACAGAAAAATCGCCGAGTGTTTGATGAGCAAAGGGATCGCTGTTTCTCATACTACGGTAAATGAGATGTTGAAACTTTATGGGCCCGAGAGTGAAGGGAATGGTTCGCCTGTAAAATGCCTAGAAAATCAGTGCCTACCCAAAGTTCCCACAAAGTCTCTCGTCGCCGAAGTCAAGAGGGTTATCTCAATACCGAATCCACCGTCTCAGAGACAGCTGGCAAGGAAATTTGGGACATCCCAGTACACGATATCGAAAATTGTTCTTCAGGATCTTGAAGCGAAAGTACCTAAAAATGTCAAAGTACAGGCCCTATCAGAAAAGCAGGCAAAACAGCGTGCTTGTCGTGGTTCCCAATTTGCCAAATTTCTGAACCAGCGAAATTCACTCTACATTATTTTAATCGACGAAGCTTGAGTCTATCTTGATTATACGGGCAAGCGAAGAAAGATCTGCTACAAGTTTAAAGGATCCAAAAATCCCGAAAATTGGATAAAATTTTGCAAAGTTAAAAAACAACTAGGTGGTATGTTCATCGCCGGAATTTCTTTTCGTGGCCTAACAGCGATCCGGTTCATTCCTCCCACCCCTAAAATAACCGCCGATCTCTGCATTCAAAACGTGTTGGAGCCATTGGTGCAAAAAGACTTCCCCCGTGTCTATCCAGGCGAAGAAAGGAAGGTGGCACTGCATCAGGACTCCGCTCCCGCACATACTTCCAAAAAAATCTGCCAGCGGCTAGCTTCTCGCGGCGTCCGAAACATTCCGAAGGGCATGTGGCCGAGCAACTTACCGGACTCAACATCCATGGATTTTGGAACGAACGGGATTTTTAAAAGAATTTTGTATCAGAAGTATGCAGCGTCGATTCGTGGTTTGTTAACAGTCGCGCGCCGATCTTTCTCTAGTATTTCAATTACCCTGATATGTCAGATACTTTTTTCCTGGCGTTATTGTGTGGAGTTGATGGCAGAGAAGAAGGGCTTTCAGATAGAGCAAATATTAGAATAAAGTCAATGCGGCGGATATTATAATAAATTTATGAATAGAGTGGAAGCATATTGCGAAATCACCCTCTGTACGCAGTATTTCGGCTTTTTGGTATTTGTTTTCGGTTAATTTTGCTGCTGTTTGAGCTTCATGAATCGGAAGTGATGCCAGCAGATGTACAACACATGCTGGATATCGTGGAATAAACACCATAATACTGTCGATCTGACTAATAAACGCACAAATAGCAAATTCCAGATGCTTTCCTTTTTTCTTCTTTTTGAAGATTTGCTTTGCTCGTTAACTCCATAAGGCTACAATTATATTGCTGAATGTGAAAAAGAAAATGTAATCACAATATTCAATCTCGGAGTATGAGTACTTCTATGCGTCATTATTCAGACAGTTATTTGTGCCTTGTAAGGTCAATGTAAACGTGCGGACAATGGTATAAATGTAATTATGTTGTACTGTAAAATTACTATCTTTTTGTGAAAAATTAATTTTTTTGGGCTAGTTTTAATACTTCAGATTTAATATGAAGTACAACTGAAAGCTCGTGGACGTTTAAATTATGTGTTAGAAGCCGAAGAGGCGCAAAATTATTGTGTTTTGCTATAATGCCGTTTTGACAATAACACCATAATTTTGGTTTCACTTGATATGTACTCGTATTTAGCAATAACCGTCTGCGCAACGAAATTAAAGCCTTTGGAGATAGCACAACACAAAGATCAGAAGTTAATCACTGTACGTACGCACCTTACCCGTAATTCAATTATGTAATTGAAGTGCTGCAAGTAGGACTCGTAATTCGAACTTTTGTAGGTATCGTCGGAAGAATATGCACAGTGAGTGCACAGTAAAAATTTCTCATTGACAGTCATTGTTTTGAATTCTGATACTGTCCCTAAATGTAAGGCATAACGGACGTCCTGGTCAAACCTGTGCCGTACTCTTACTGTAATCCTACATCACGGTTTGTGATCGTACAAACAATTCTGTCTCGTTACGTCCTGCTGCACTGCACGTTGTTGCACACTGTTGCTTAAATTCTTATATAAATGTTATAGCAAGTTAACAACAACAACTTCCTAAATCGCAAAAGCTCCTTTTAAGCTAGAAAATATTGCGAGAACTAACGAAGTTTCACCGAACAACACAATACAATCAACGTTTTTTAACGATACACGTGATTTTCCCTTGGTTAATTTTTATTTTCTTTGCTAGCAAGGATTTGCACTATATACCGCAAAAATCCTGTACATGTTCGTCTACCATAAGCGAGCATCCTTGAAGCTTTACAACAGCCCTTCCCAAAACGAAGGAAAATAGTCACCGGGTTCAAACATGTTTTCCATATCACTTCCACTTTCCGGCCAGTTTCGATAGTAAACGACCTGCCGTGCATCACTTAGATACGCGCCCCACCATCCAAAACTTCCCACAGTTAGTATCAGATTGTCCATTAAAGTAAGGATTGCCATATCAACTTCCGGTGAAGTGTTTTCGATAAATACAAAATTTGGTTCGGGAAAGAGATTCTTACAGAACTGAATGTCATTGCTGACGACAACAAAAATTACCGGTGCAAACATTCGCTGAAAACGTAGAGCCGCACGTAATAAATACTGATCCGTGGCTGGACGATGTCCGTGATCTCGCTGGTTGAAATTCAGAATATCTCCACGCCGCACGTGAATCCCTATTAATGTCGGCATCGTTAGCGGTCGCAGTACTTCATCGGGAGACGCATCATGCAAATTTTGCAAGCCGGTGCTTATCGCTTCAACGCTTTTAACGTATACGTCCTGGCTGAATGTAAATAAAGACTGGATATCAGCGCGGTATTCATGAAAATATTTCCATGATTGTAAATAACCTTCCAAAAGAACGTTCATATTTCTTTTCTTCGATGATACATTCGCGAGCCAGTCTGTATATACACCCGGTGCGATTTCTCTTAACATCGCAGCTTCCCACGCTGCCTTCCCGCTATTTCCGGCAAAGGTCACGCGATCCATCTGCATCAGCTTGAAATTGGCAAAATGTCTGTCAAAGGCAGAATAGTTGTACAGGACAACCGGTATTCGCTTGTTGGTCCTGGATAAGCCGAACATAGACGCCATCATGAACATCCAGTTTCCCAGTCCACCTTGCGAATCAAAATTGGAAGAAATGAACAACGGAGTTTTGTTTTCGTACGACTGCATGATCCGACTTGTCTCGGCAAGATGATAGGAAGCGTGTTTCAGTCGTTTGCTCACTTTCATTCGCAGTCGTTGCACTGTAAGTTTTAGAATGAATCCCTGATTTTTTAACGACAAATCGTCGGTAATTTGGAGTGGATCTCCGGCAGCGTTTATTTGCATCAGAATCTAAATAATTAGATGAGGTATTTATTACAAATTTGTGCATATTTCCGCTATGCTGAAAATATTTACATCAGTACTCGTACATTTCAGATGTGCAGTACGTTTTATTCCATCTCTAAAAATTATACGTATCGGTCAGTTTACTTGCCTCGTCGATCATGGACGAATTTATTTTGCTGGCATACGTCAGTCTAGAAACCTTGCCAATCGAATCCGCTGCTGTCAATGGTGGCACACATTGTAACTCAGAAGAATTTGCAGTTTCTTCAGAAGGAAAACGATTCAAGTTCAACGTTCCCGGTGAATACGTCAAAATAATCAGCGACGTCAGCGAGATCGAGATTATCACAATACCGCAGAGTTGCGGTGCCTTCCGGACTGCTTGTGAGCTCCCCATTGCTAAGATCTGCATGTAGCAATCTCTCGCATTTCCGGTCATAAAGAGTAATCTAGTTCCAGTACAAACATCTGAGACAGTCTGCACTGTCGACATTGACCGTCCTCATGATCCGTGAAGTCGAAATGCACTATTTCTTCCTGAAACAAAAAGCGCTTTTCCGATTTTTATCCACACCACGAGTTTTTTTTAATTTTCCAGACAGTTCACTTGCAAGAGGAAAATACAGATGTGTCGCCATATCGCATGTTTAATGTTTTGATCGAGTAAAAGCTAGCTAGGTTTGGGTGTATAGGAAACATGCATGCACTGTGTTCTCGTACAGTACGATAGACGTAATGTGCGGTCTTACAAGCTCACAAAATAAAAAACATTGGATTTCTTTGACAACCAGAAGCCATCGGCGGCTATTGCACTAAAACTTCAAAAATTTGGAAGAAGTGGCAGACCGGTTTGCATCACCGTTGTGCATACGGTTAGAAGCATTGAACTTTGAAGGTCAAGGGTATACGGTAATGGTGTCTGCCAAACTCTTGCTCTGTCCAGCTAATGAACTGGTTTATGCGTTAACGTTGCCGAATGTCGCACATTGTCGAAGTTGAAAGTCAATAGGTGTACTCTGTACTTCAGAAGTTTGGATTTGTCCTGATTTAGTATGCTTAAATACATTGAATCTGTAAATGCAATTCCGTAACACATGCGACAATTTTGACATTTGTATTAACGGAACGTTTAGGACAAAAATTAAAATCCGCTAGCTGCAGTAGTTAACAACTGTGCACACACAGCGTATGCCAAATACAAGAAATACAGTGGTGTATAAATTATAATTAATACAAATCTGTAACGTATCGCTTTGTACACAGCAAGATCACTGAAATACTGCGAGAAAAGATGCAGTTCATTTTGAACTACAAAAAACGCTTCCAATCCGGCAATGTGTAGTAATAATCTTCGCTTTTCTCGTTGTTTATATAAGAAACCTCCACCGCGTCTCCCAGGTACGCACCTAACCATCCTTCCACGCTGTCTGTGAGAATCACATAATCCATTAAAGAAGTCAAAGCAACGCTGACTTCCGAAGTGATATTCTCCACAAATACAATATTCGGTTCGGTGAACAGCTGCTTACAGTAACCAACTTCACTGCAAAATAGATAAAACAGAACGGGCGAATGCAGTCTCTGGTAATGGAGAACGGCGCGCAGCAGACGCCGTTCATCCGCAACCGGCGAAGGCGATTTCCCAAGATTGACATGTACGGCCACCACGGAGGGCAGCGCCCACTCGCGGACATCGGGCGCAGACTGCATCATTTCGTACAGTTTATCAACCAATAGAACTATGCTCTGATTATAAATGTCTCGTTTGAATGTCAGTAGCGTCCTGATGCTCCATCGCGTAGATTCATCCACTTTCCATTTGTGCGAAGACTGACGTAGTTTGGTGTCTTTGTTCGGCACATCCTGGGGATGATTTCGATGACTTCGCCTTTGTTGCTTGTCAGGGTGCTGTAACTCACTTTTTGCATGGTGATGTTTTCAAAATGCTGCGCAGCGGCGTGTGCTTTAATGGTCAGCAGAACCGGAATAGCATCGCGCGATTTGGCGTTGGCAAACAGTGACCCCACGGCCATCATCCAACTGGGCACGTCCATGTCCACTGGTAAGTCAACGGTAACGTATGGCGGTGGATTCTTACTAGGGACAATCATAGTCTCATTGGGATCTAAGAATCCTTTGGCGCGTAGCGTCCGTAAATCAGCGCGGAATGCTAATCGGTTTTGGGTCCACATCGCAACCGAATAGGGAGCCGTGATGGATTTGGTGAAGTTCAGATGTGACGGATCTCCAAAGTTCATCACATAAAACATCTAAAAACTATGTATTTAAATATGCATTTGCGACTTCCTCAATATTCTCTGGAGTGTACTGCGTGCATACCAAACTTATCCGTATGATATTGATTCAGCTATATAAGCATGCCGCTCAATTAAATGGCACCTTGCACTTTTATGAAGCAGTTCATTTTGGCTTTCGCTTTATTCCTATCACATTGATTTACAATTCTTGCTGGTAGACGGTAGTAACATTTTTTTCTTTCAGCCTTTAAAGACTGGAAGCACTAGTACAGATAATAGCAGATCTTCTGATTATAGTCATTACCTCTGAGACGGTCAAGCCTGTTCCATTGGCAACCCATCCGCTCATGCTGGCAAGTTGACTATAATAATCCATAAACTGAAACGGCGAAATATCAATATATTTTCCGGATGTGGAGTTAACCGTTGTGGCGGGCTCCGATCTATCCGTATGGATAGCATTTTCCAGAGCTATCCTTAAGAATTCCTTGGGTGTTTTCATTACCGAATTAACTTTTTCGCTGTACGAAGTCGAAAGATAGTTGGCAGATGGAACAAGATTTCTAAATTCGGAAGTATTAAAGTCTACGAATGCAATCACAAACATCCAGAAAATAAATCCAACTATACACATTCCAGCCAGACCAGAAAACAGTCTCACGGTGTGGAACATCTTCCCAGCTCTCCGGTAAGGCGGGAACTGCTAAACTAATAACTGAGTTGTTCCCATATATTATGTGTTGCAAATTTCACAATGTTGTGTCCTTCTACCGAAAGTGTCTCTTTTACAGCTGGTGAACGAGTAATTATATGGAATGAAAACCAGTTCGCAAATTTTTGTCTATGGCTTGAGGGAAACATCAAGCTGTCGTTAGAGATCGAAGATTTCTATTCGAAGGCAGCCACGACAAGACCGAGCGCGTAAAATTCGTTTTTTAACCAACAGCGTAGTGATAACAAAAAAAACAGTATTTTCGTTAAAACATTGAGTAGATCGTAAAACAAATTTAAAATTCATCCGCTACCTACACATCCATGCTTTAGTTTTCGGCATGCAAAATTCGTGACCAGCTGGCCTTAAAGGTATGACAAGATTGGCACTGAGGCAGTTGAAACAATTTGAAATGGAGTATAACAACTATATTGTTAAACAAGTAAAAAAGAGTATAAGCCATAAAAAAATCAAAAAGAATGTACATGCAACATCGAGGTATGTCATCAGACATCAATGATTCCATTCAATAACGGCCGCCACGTTTTCCGTGATGCTGGTGTTCCCTTGTCGCTGGTTGTGCAGAGCGTAATCAGCGTACGGATTGGCATACGGCGAGCGGTTTTTCCCAGCATTCGCATATCCGTGATTTGCCTGATGTTCTGACTGCACCACAGTCGCATACGCCGCATCTGCAAAAAAAGGCACGGAGTAATCAACTGATGGGGAGTGCTAACCGAATTGTAAATTGTCTGGAAATTATGAAATATGTGGAGTAGTGGAACGAGTACATGAACCGGCTTAATGCGAGTAAAGAAAGAATTCATACGAATTTGTGCGACAGCTCCGTACGGTGGGTGTTCAACAAGGCAGTATAACCAGTTCTGGAAGCAACGGAAAGAGCGGAAATATTAAACGCTTGCTTTTGTTTAAAATAATTTTTAATTCACGATTATTGACAAGCAGGTAAAGACGTCGTACACATTTAAATGAAAGAATAGACACGCTGGAATATTCAGCTCACTTACCAAGTTACGAGTACGTGACTTCTGAATATCTGGCCAGTAATTAAGCATAAACTCTCCTCGTGTTAATGCGCTACAGCGATTTAAATTGTAAAGTGAAACTAAATTTTACTGTAAAATAGATTGACTTCCCAATAATTTTTCAACCATTCCATACCGCTTTTCACATTCTATGTGACGAACGATCATGTTCCAACAAAAAGAACACTTACACGGATTGATACCCGGTCGCAGTTGCTGCTTCGACAATGCTTCGTAGATGGCAGTCAGTTCCTTATCGTCGGCGCGGGAATCAAACCCTCCGTGGCGACGGAGCGGAGCGGGACGCGGCCCCTCATACTCCGGATCGTAGACGTAACGGGGTGGCCCCTGAATGACAGTGCTGGTGCTGCCCGTCGACCAGATACTGCCACTGCTAAACGGATTGTAAGATCCGCCACGCCCGCTGCTCGAGCCTTGATACGCGGTCTCCGGCTGCAGTGGGCGCATCGATGAGGTTCCAGTCGGGGGGTGATACTGTCCCATCCCATCCGCGCAGCCGCGATAGGGATTTGCCCACGGACCGAAGGGATTGGCGTCCTGAGTAAAAAAATCCTTGGGTGGCTGGTAGAAGGCAGGAAAACTTCCGTCGCGGCTGTCACTCGCCGGTCCGCTACGCTCAGCGCCTTGAAACCAGTAACCGGTTAAATTCATAGAAGTACTTACTCAAAATGGAAAATGTACGTCCGGTATAAATAAAAATCTCTTTACACGTTTCCGATGGGTTGATATGCACGCTCTTAAAGCCTCAGTAAGTTACAATAATTCAGTAAGATTTTATTATTTTTATACCTTCAGTTTTCAACAGACTGGTGAATGCATTTTCAGCCTGATCCTTAGATTGTGAAGATTTCGCAGTCTTCCAGTGCTGTTCCATTCTGTCCCAGTTCTGGCATGGATTCATACTGCAGATATTTGTACAAACTGAAGATAAACCTTTGTTACGATCAATGATTTCGATTCCGGGAACTGAATAATAATAATTAATAGGTACAGTATATACTGATATATTTAATTAATAGGCACAGGAAATGCAGTGATTATTATTGCTTCCAGTTTGAGGTGACGAAATTTTGCTAATTCGGCCCGTCAGCTTGAGCGTGCAATAAAAGCAAGGATAAACAGAAAAAGAAAAACTAATGGCTGCTAACCATAAATAAGTGCACGAAATTCACCAGACTCAGACCAGGCTTTTTACAAGATATATAGGGGAAACAAAACTTTACAAAAAAACAAATATTGAAAACAGCAAAATATCCTGGTGGCTGTTTAGTGTCTGCGGTTTAGGTTGACTTACCTTGTCCTCACAAGACCTTATCGGGCAGGTTGATCAAGGTCCTTCTATGCTATTCTCCCACTCACGACTTTCCACTCTTGTCTCTTGAGGTTACGGATTAAAATCTATTCATAAATATCTATAGCGGCTTTGAAAGCGTACCGATAAAAAATAAATAGCTGCAATTTGCGAGATTTGAAAAAGCCACTCAAAGAAGAGTGTCTGTGGAATGCATAGGTGTCAACATCGGTGTTTATTGTTCACCGTGTGTCCGAAACGCCGACGCAAATTGACAAACCGGGGAATCTAAATAAGGTTGCACAATACTGGCGCTATACACCCAGGTGTATGCGTGTGCCGACGCACCTGCATAGAGCGAAAAATTTGCAAGCACGTTGTATGGACTTGGCCACTGGGAAACGCAAGTTCGTTTCCCAGCTTCCCAAGTCAAGGGAACCTACTATACTTGAACGACAGTTGTAGAGTAGATAGTATCAAATTAAACGTATCTGTAGACTGTTCAGTTTCACTGTGTCAGATTTACTTTCTCAACACAAACCTGAAGTTGGGATACGACAGCTCACTCCCGGCTTTGGAATAAATAATAAATATAACGAAAATTAACCAGATTTAACAGAAATAACTTTAGGCACTCGTATAATTTTAAATTTATACGATGACAACATATTCGTGCTCCCGACGGTGACCCAGGACTGGCAATCTGCAGTCCAATCGTAGCATCAGAACACAACACGCAACTGCCATTCGCAGCAGTTTTGTCCGACAACCAGTTAAAGGATTGTTATTACTAAATAATAATACAATAAATAAATTTTTTTTGCTTACACAATAGTTCTAAGTTTCAAAAGAATTATTAATGACAAAACCGAATTACAAACGAGTGAAACAATTCACATGAGATGCATCGCTCACATTACACATACACTGTACAGAGTACTAGTTATATATAGAACTCAAAACTCAAGCAATTACTTATACGAGTACTGTACTTAATCAACTTAATTAATAAGGTGAGCCGGTATGACCCATGCATGAATACGGCAGCTAAGATAGTGCATCAAGTATTAAATGGAAAAGCCAGTCAACACCAAAGTAGTCGGTGTTCGGTGTTCGAGGGCTCAAACAAAATCTTTAAGTGAATATGATTTTCAAAATTTCCCATTATAGCTTATAGCCGTTATCGGTGTACCGTATCAGTAATAACAAAAACCAACTTTAAATCCCGCAGCAATGCGTGAGTGCTAGAGTTATTCTAGCTATAGAAAATCTGAAAAAAATGCACTGAGAGCCGCCGACTTTGCCTTGATTTGTTTTGAAGCACGTAAAATTTCGTACAGGTGGCAGCTTTCTCATTAAAGTACGATCTCGAACCACCTTCTCCCAGTTATTAAAAACATAAAAGATTAAAGAACTGATAACGTAATCAGCTTTCATCGGTGGATCCTGAGAACAATGAGGCAAACAACAAAAACGATTTCGTTCCACTCTTTCAACTTCCAAGCTCCCAACATGCGTGGTGGCTGTGCAGAAAACAATACCAAAAATCCCGAGACGTAAGAGTTCAACACAACACAGTTGAGCATCACCATCTATCTAGACTCGCTGAGCTGGAAGGTAAACACTTGGGCCATACTGGTGCTCCAGTTCCCACTGCCGGCGTTCACCGTGTGTAATATTCAGCAAGGAAGCAGCTGGCAACTCCTGAACGTACGTTAGAGCATCTCCACTGGCAAAGGCTTCGTCAAAAAGGACAGTAATATAAACACTAGCCGCCAAGTCAGATTTTGTGATACTGATCACAGTTCCACGCAGGCCGAGCGGCACCACCGCTTCTCTGATGTTCACCACGCGATCGTACATCTCCCACATTACAGTGTCATCAGGAAGGACACCCGCTGCCTCCTCCGTGTACTAAACAATAAAAACCATACGCCGAAATAAAGATTAAATACAGCTAAACATAAAAAATCTTAAGAACGCAGAAAACCAGACTACGCACATCGCAAGGTTTTAGCTATGGCAAAGTTTACAGTGTTACTCTAGTAACTCTACATTCTTTCAACCTTCAAAACGCAAGATAACAGAAGAAATAATGATAATTTATCTATCAGTGTACTGTGTAAGCTCTAAGGCACCTTCTACACCAAGATCAAAAGTGCGATACTTCAAATCAGCAAAACGAGACTTACCCTATACAAAAATTTCGGCGCAATAAATGCCCGAAATCGGTCGCGTCGATTTCCGTAACGACTCTTAACGAAAGCAACTTTTTCCTGTATCGCTGCAATAATTCCATCGTCCAGCATTTCTTCACCACATGCTTGCTGAGCCACTTTATACGTCGGTAACGTCTTAAGATAATCTGAGACCTCTTTTAATTTCGCCTCAGCTCGGCCCGGATAAACCTCCTCCATGATCGGATCCTGGCACTCATTCTTCATCCAGTGACCAATCAACTCGGGGAATCGCTGTCGAAAACCGTGTAACAAATCCAACACTTTCTCTGAATACAACCAGTTGTATTGTCCCGGCTTCGTGTCGGATTCGACCCGTTTGGTGTACCCGCGAACCTGTACAGACACATTTAAAATATCAGTAAGTTCCAAATTCAAATGCAAATTTTTTTCCCTCGGTTTGACCTACTTCGGTACTGGCTTTAGATGCTTTTAACGAGAAGCCAATGTTGACTTTTTCGCTATCACCGGCGTTGATGCGTGCATAAACGGTTCCAGTCAAACGAGAAACAATAGGTGGAGTCAAATTAAGTATTCTCGCAGCTTGATAGGCGGGCTCGTATTGGGTAGAAAGTTCCTGTGAATATACACAAGTAACACAACATCTCCGATTCTCCAGACTTCTCGTCTACTATATAGAATACTGGTTAACCTTTCTCAGCCATAAAAAACACATACATCTTCCCGATTGTAAACATGGCTCATAATTGGTTCCGCTGGCCTCTCGAAGATGACGAACACTTTATTCTCCGCCCGATCATGCGAGACAACCTACAAGTTCAAAATTTAAATACTCCCAACTAGAGTCCCAAGACACATAGTTGTATGTGTGGAAACACGAAAACTCTTACCTTTCCCTGGCAGCCATAATACGGGAAAGCCAAAACAAAAACGGGAAAATTCATCGGGAACAACTGATCAGCGAACAATCTTTTTTTCGTCTCTGTTTCAGGAGGAGCGAGAACCACCAATTCGGCAGGAAACGGGACCTCCCAGGAAGACCACTGAGGCTCCAAATACGCCACTTTACTGTCTTTCCGAAAAACGTAACGCTTCCCAACACAAACGCGACAATAGTACAAAACATCGGCACTGTCGATTTGGATGCCTTGTCGATTTTTCAATCTAAAACAAGCACAGGTTTTTTATAAAGAAACTGTGCAATAGTACACGTACAACTATTTTCGACTGCGGTTAAACAAGTTCTAAAAATATAGTCGTTGCATCTGCAACTTTGACACAATTAAGATCCTTACAGAAGCTGCGCACCACTGTACAGTAATTAAATGCTGTAATCATGCACTTCCTCTAACGACTTTTAAAGTATAATTCTACTAACTTTGCCTCGATTTCCTTCTTGTGTTTGGAGTACTGATCCATCTGTTCGTTTTCCATATTCACTTGCATTCCAGTAGAACCACCATTTTCCACGAAAAATCCCCTTGGACTAACAGCGACAAATTGTATCATCCCATCCGTTACGCGGGTCACGAGAGCCATTGTGTGATGGGGCCAACTGACGAATACTTTCTTGCCAAGGAACTTGTACCCTCGCTCCAAGTAATTCTATAACAAACACATCCGTTCAGACAGCCTCCCATTTACTGTAGTTCAAGTCTAAGAATATCTGACTAGCTACGAGTGTCAAAGATTTCCTATTTAAGTATGAGAAAGCAATATTCAGAAGCAACGACGCCCTTCTATTTAACGACTGTTGAACGTACTGTGGAAGGATCCTTGTGTACCGTCAACACCATACTTTTTCCCGTAGATCGGCGCTGAAACACTGTTACAGCGCCTATTTGCAGTGATGCCTAAATGAAGTACAGCACAAGGGACCATTAATAGTAAACAAACAATAATTCGCATTATGCACAATCTACTTGTATCCTTACTGAATGCGGCACAAAACCAAGCGACGGGAAGCCGGGTTGGTATAGCTGTCCTTTGGTCAGGCGACCTTTGCGTATTTTTTTCCGGTCCAAAATATGGAAGTTGTAGTTATAAGTTCTAATCCTACAGACACCGGCAAATTACATTAGGGAAATTTAAACAGATTATCAGCATAATATTTCTGAAAGTACTTCCTACTACTAAAGTCAAAGTGGCGATCGAAAAATTGATGAACTATTTCCAACAAACAAAATAAATCGCAATCACAAGTGATAGTGCTCGGTGTTCGAGTAAAAACGAGCATTAAAAATATAGGGCGTTCAAAAAAAAGGAACGAAAACCGTAGAATAAATTGCGGCATTAGAGTATCCCCGAATGGCTTACACAGCACGAAGAGGATTAATGGGAGTGAATTTCTTCGTCGGAGGTGGGTACACTTGGCCGTTGGGTTCACCGCTATGATGGAACACAAAACCTTTTCCAATAACATTTCGGCGCTTCTCTTCGGGGCGCAGCTGATTCAGTAAGGGCCGCACGGCATCCGTCAGACGTTTCTGCAATTATGTTACTGCATAAATTTCTTTATCCAGGTTTACTGTGTCCCAAACGAGCTACCTCATCGATAAATGGTACCAAAACCACAGCTTCCCACTCGTTGGCTTTCCCGTTTAAATCCGTAGCAAAGTCAGCCGGGTAAAAGTCGTAAATCGGACTATTCGCGGAAAACAAGTACTGAAACAAAAACAAGAAATTATTACCTGACTAAAGGCACACCATCAAACATAAACTTATTTGCTTCCAACAATTTCTATTTTACATGAAATGACTCCGGTAAGCACTTTTTGCTTCGTTCCGGAAGTACGGCCATCAGCTGCTCGAATGGTTTAAACGGTTCACCCAGCTCATACTCCGGATTGAGCGTCGCGAAATTTTTTAAATCCGAAACGTATGGAGCATAGTTGTACGGATAAAACCTGCATGCGAGGTTGGTCAACACAGAGTGCTGGTAGAAATATAAATACTTCTATCCATATTTTTTGCAATTCGACATACCATTCCCAAGACGGAACGCCATGGTAATAATAGTGAAGATTCCACTGGATAGCCCGAACGTATTCGCATGCCATGTCAGATAGGGTCTGGCTAAAAAATCGACTGTGTTTTTGCGTTCGCTGGAGACAAACGAAAATCGACTTCTTACTCGTTGACTTCTGCCATTCGAAGCTTGTCTTTGTAGTATTTCTCTTTGTGCTCGAAAACTTTTTGCTTCTGCAGTTCTAGAATCGAATACACAATAAATAAACATTTTCTCGGTTACGGTATGCTACACACCGTTCCGTACAACTGAAGAGATAAAAAAACGATATAAGCAAAATATCAACAAAATCAGAAATGGCCATCAAACGAACCTTCCGCAGCCTCCTCTTCGATGTCGTTGTCAGCAAGAGCTTTTTGAAAATCGAAATCTTCTGGACCGGCTTCATCCCATCCACTGGCAGTCTGCAGCTCGTCATGGACAATTGCGCCTCGCTTCATTTCCATCCAACTCATATCGTCCACCTCATTTTCTACACGGTCCAGGTCCATGCAGACCAACGCATCCAACAGCTTTTGGAATCGCTCCAAATTCAAATAACCCCCTTCGTTAATGTACCCATCCAATTTGGGCAGGGTCTCGGAATATGCGTGATAAATATCGTCAAAAGCATTTTTGTTGATATGCAACCCCGGAAGATGAGGTATGAAATCGTTTCCCACCAGGAAACCCATTAAAATCCAGTCATCGATAATCTTCTCCAGATCGAAAGGAAATTTCAGATTCGGCTGCAAAGCACAAATATCCACATAACAATAACAGATAGTCGTCTAAATGTTTCCCACCTTTACGCCTTCAAATTCATGCTCTAAATAATCTCTCAGAATCGATAAATGCAGCAAATGGAAAGTGATTTTCTCGGGATTCGTTTCCCTAAAACCGATAAAAATTGGGATGAAAAAACAAACCACTCTTAAAACCATACTGAATCGCCATCGATTTTCTGCGTACGTTTTAGCGGTCTTTCCGAACTTGACTTCCTCGCGCAGAAGCGACATAAACGGTTCATGGACAGATAGTCCCAGCATGACCTGCAAAAGATCTTTGCATACCGCGTTCAATATTTTTCGAAAGTGAAATCTTACTAAGTCGGCATCCAGTCCATACAAGCAATGGCGAGTATCTGGATTGTACGATTTCTGCGATCTGATAAAGCGAATAAAATCCAAGATCTTGTGCTCGCCCTCACCCGGCACCTACAATTTGCAGTGTTGTAAATGACAAACTGCATCTTGTGGTAAGCCAAAGCAAACTGCACCCGGGGCGTACCAAATGGCTTGAATAATAAACTTCCAGATGCCGCCAGGACGGATCTTGGGAAATCTTTCGGGTAATCATGTATTGCAGGTGCTTGTCCAGTCGTTCCATAAAATCAGTACCTGCAATTATTATTCCGAGTTTCCGACCTAAGTACTGCAGTATACCCATTTTCAGTGCCTCCATTCAGGGCAAACAGAAATAAAAATATTATGTCTGATCTCCAGAAATGACAACAATGGCAGGCAAATTCTGCATGTATTAAATTACAAATCAATCCTGTAATCTTTTCCTTAAAAAAAAACGATAATAAACCAATACAGAAATCGTGCAACCTTTTCCCAGTAGAAAATAAACTTAGAAAAGCAAAAAACGCGATTTTATTTTTATTACATCAAGAGTCGACTCACCTGGCGTAATGCAGTTGGAATCAAAACGCTCTCCAGGTGGAAGCGGTTTTCCTTCGCGACGAGCGATCAGTTCCTGTTCATAAGCATCCTTCGCGGACCTGTAACAGTTTTTTCATGCATTGCCGATCCCACATGAATCACCACTCAACAACAAACTGGCGAACCGAAATCGGCGGCCTCGCTGCTGATTCATTTTTGCGCGCGGCGCCACACCGTCCACGGCCAGGTACAAAATGCCTTGAGGACGAATAAAGGTGCAGAGGACCTATGGATTTAAATTATGCAGACTTTCGACTTGATGGAATTTTTATGGGGGATTCCGGGCTCTGCCGTACCTCGATATAATGGAAAATATTGTGAAAAATCTCCTCTTCACTGATGCGAAAGCTGACATCCGCATCGTTCGGATGGGAACAATGGTGGATGATACCGTTCATATCCAGGTAAAAGTTGTCAAATTTTGGTATCTACAATAAAACAGTCCCGTGTCCATCGCGCCCCAAGATTCGGCAACACAAAGGAAAAATGATTCCGGAACTCGGTCGCTGCCATTTTGATTTACGACTTACTTCATCTTCCTTCACCAAGGAGCTCAAGCACGGATATCTCTCCGATATCCAGCGATAAAACTTAGGAACTCCCATCTTGTAACGTCAGACGGAAAACCGAAAACCTCCTGACGTGAGTCTCAACTTTGATGTCTGACAAAAAGCCACAACACAAACAGTGACGACGACAAGTCGACAACTACAAAAAATCTGGGTAAATAAATCGGGTCAGGCCGCCAGGAGAAAATTTTATCTCGCATAGCACCATTTAAAGCTTCCAAACTGCCTCCTACAGGCGGTAACCAGTAGTGCCGCGTTTTCATTTCAAGTCAAAGAGCGACAGCTCCTTTCTCCTTGCAAGTATCAAAACTTCAATAATCAAAATTCAAAACTAAAAGGCCCAAAAAGATTTGAATTTTTATAACTTTATTTGTTAGATCATTGGTCTGTTAGAGGAAAACGTCCATTTTCAGTGATTTTCTACGTAAAAGTTCTTTTTGAAAATGTTTTATTTTGAAGTAAGAGTCTCATAGTTCTGGTTAATTGCTTTTCCACGCGATTTGTGAATGTCAGTGCAGCGATTCGAAACACTACACTTACAGACAGACTGTCTGAGACAGCCGTGAGTCGTTAATTTTTGAGATACGCTACATGAACGTTTGAAACCGTTTGAGGACGCTCTTCGAGTTGGATGTTCGGAAGCTATCATGTCGGGCCGTAAGCTGGCGACCCCCTCCAAGGTAAGTTTAGATAGTTTCTCAGCACGCCACATCATCCCTTCATCCGCATCATGAACTAGGAGAAAAAGACCGTTGCACCATCTCCGCGCAAATCCAACAGTTGGTCGGCGGGCGCCGTTGCAAGCAGCCGTAGCAGTTTGGAACTGCCACGCTCCACTTCATCGGGATTGCGCCCACAGGTCTCTTTGAGCAAGTTCCGCGCTAAACGCTGCGAGGAGAAGTTGTCGTTCAAGCGGCACCTTCTGGACGACGAAAGTGACAGCGGTTTTGACAGTCCCAATTCACAGAGCAGCAGCGCCTACAAAAAACCGTTGCTGGCCAATCCGTTTTATCGCGATGATTCCACCTCGGACAGCACACAATTTACGCAGTTGGAAGGGCCGTCGACGGTGCCGTATAGTATAGTCATCGAAGCCAGTTCGCTGGTGGATCGCCTGAAAAGACAAGACGCCAGAACTGCGTATCTGGCATCCGGTTTACAGGAACCCGGCCATGCGCGTAACATCGTGCAGTCCGCGTCAGTTAATCAGCCTGTTGCCTACAAAGAGGTTTGAATTAACTAACTACCACAGTCTGCCATACGTTGCTATTTTCTTTAATTTTAAATTAAGGAAAAGTTAGGAAATATATTTTTTAGATCACATTCCATATATGGAAATATAAAGAGTAGTTAAGTTTTTGAGGTTTATGAAATTTTTTATTTCATTCTTCTGGCTAGGTTTCAGTTTTCTTAATGTATGTTGATTTGTTTACTGTGTATTTATGTGATAAATCCTAAATGCGCTTATTGTTAATACTCTGTAGATAGGCATTGGTGTTTTAGAATTGTTATTTTTCGTCAGAGCGCTTGCTCATTTATTTCTTGATAAATAAAGTTATTAAACTGAACTGATTGCAGGCTTTCGTTCCATATAAAGATTATTACGATTGGAGCCTAAAAACTAAATTACGCATAACCATTTCAAATGACCTGAAATGGTTAAGTGCGCTGACGCCGCAAGATCGGACGAAACGGATCAAGCCAACGGTACATGGTAAAATAATTTTCCACGTGTTTTTTTTTCCGTAAACTTTTTTTGTTGTTGCAGAAAGGAGAAGGCCAAGCAGCCGGTAGCCGATTCATGCGGCTGCTGCAGTATTATATCTTCCCTTTCCTCAACGGCGTGAAAACGTTTCCTCGACAAGCAGTGTTTTCGATGTACGGTTCCGTGAACGTTTCGAACTCGCAAGTCCTCGTCTTTCAGATGTATTATATTTTGCAGGGAAGCGAGCATTGATTGGCAGAAAGTGATGCCTGATTTGCAAAAAGAATGGTCTACTAGTCTGTTGGAATTGTTGGACAATTTGACAAGCGGAGAATGCCCGTTCTTTTACGTTGTATCGCATCAGTGGATAGCCTTATTTCTAAGTCGGAAATTAAGCGGCGCGGACAGATGTTGTGGATACATCACGCCCACGACAAGCGGTTTCCGAGATACAATGGACATTCATGGCATTGCTTTTCGAATGCCACTCAGACCACCTACTGACGGACAGTGTGCGGACAAATCAATCGATGAGTAAGCAGTTGGTGAAATGATGGTTTTTGAAGTAACAAGTTAATATTATCATCGTTTTTAACATTATCCTTTCAGATATACCGACTGCACTAGTTTTTTTTGCTCCTGTGTCTTAACTCGGCTATGCTGCACTGCGATTAGTGACATTCCGGTGAAAAATTATGGTTGTCTTTAGGTTGGATACCAGTAGTGAGAGCGAAAAACATGGGCAAGGTGGTATGAATATTCAATGGATTAAAGAAACCTGCTTGTCTGTTGGAAAGATCATCGATACGACTAACAAAAACTCCCTGGAAAATTTAATCGACTCCCGTCCGGAATCCATCGTGGCTTTGGATGGAGCTGAAGTGGAGTCGTTTGTAACGGCTTTGGCAAAAGAGAAATCATTGCAACCTAGTGGTGGGTTGTTGGTCAATGTGCCTCCAACGCTGATCGCCCCTGTTACATTTGCGAATGCTACATCAAGAAAGCTGGAGGTTAGGGCATAATTCCATGTGATCCTTATGATTTCTTTAATCATCTCGCTGTCAGTAAGTAAGATAAATCAAGCTTTCCTCACAGGGTTTATGGTACCGTAACGAGAATCTGGGTGTATGGCGCATTTGGTTTGGGTTACTAAATCAGTAGTCGTTTGTTTTTCGACGGTGAATTAGATTTCCTAATTTGTGGTATCTGATTTTTGATTTTACACGTCAACTTTTTCATGTAGTTTTCCTATGGTCGCTCGAATGGTGTATCGTTTTTGGAAATTCCTGACGGGCCAATTATGCCTCATTTTATCCCGGCGTTAGCGGAGCTATTGCGAGACAAGAACGCAGATTTGCCTTCGGCTTCCGCAGTTTACTCCAGTTTGGAAAGTTCCTTAACCCTTGCCCGAATAACCGTGCCAGAAGAGAAGCATGATTTTGAAATTCAGCCAAATATTACCCAGGTGAAATTAGAGGATGCACTGCCAGCGCAGAAGACAACGCGACAGAAGTCAGTATCGGCCGCGACTTTTGAACAGCGTTACGCAAGTGTTATCGGCAGCATGTGCGCTTATCAGTATATTTAAACAGCGCAGTTCTTTAAATGTGGTATCTGTAAATATGAGTAATCGATCAGCCCTTGTGGATTCAGGGATTGTTAACTTGTTATTTGTTTTTCTTTGTCGCATAATGCGAGCAGCTGTACATTCTGCTAACGTGTACTTCTATATTGAATTTATATTATTTATTGTGTCTATTATACATCACATTTGTTGTTTTCAGTAATTTATTCGTAAGTACTTGTGTACCGCAGAAGCTAACCCGAAAAACATGATTCGCACATAAGAAGTTTAGTACAAAAAACACCGCACAATCTCACCAACCATTAGACGACATCTAAAAAAACTAAAATCACAAAATTATTAATTTTTATCAGTGAACTGTCACACATACGAAAGCCGAAGAATGCAAGTATGACCTTTAGCCACATTCGAATTATGACAGAAGTCACAAAACTAATATTCCCATTCCAGAGAGTGCAATGATACAGTGTACCTATTAACAGCGATTATAAAAAAGCGGAAAAGAGCAGTAGCTACCGTGGAACTCTGTTACTCTTTTATAATTCAAAAATAATACGGTAGTGTGCGTGCAATATACAAAGTGAAAGATAAAAAAGTGACAAGGTGTGTTGTATCAAAAAGGCCTTATCTTTTATCAAACTTCGGACATCCTCCGACCACTCGATCAAAGTGGCTATAGGGATTCGTTTTATCCAAAAGAACACCGCAAATCCAACAGAAATTAGTGCTGCACTGAGTACACTGCAACCGGTTGCATCCTTCAATTTTCTACAACAAAGGCAGGCGCAGTTATTCAACAGGCTACCAGCTCCAAAAAACAAAGTTCTCATCTAATGCAGCAATAGTTAAGTTGACATTTTTTCACTTAAGTTCGGCAAAATTACCATGCGAACTGAAGCACTGTATACGGTCGTCAAAGAATAACTTCGTATGAATGCTTCGCATGTACATATTTTCTGCGGCATATGTAAAGTACAAGTTAGTATAAAATCATCAAGCTAATGATAGCGGACTACCAGTACCATGCAAAAACTATTATTAATAGTATAAACACATTAATACGTATAAACACTTGAAATTAAGCGCAAATTATAACGACCTTGGCACTGTAGTTCGATTAGATTTGCAACAAATGCTACTCAGTAACTCCAACACCACTGTAGAAGACGACGAGATAACCATTATGGTACTCGTACTGAAGTGTCACCCTTGCGTACATAGTCTTATTCAAATATATACAGCTCTGGATGACGCCATGCTTGCTCCTGAATCTGCTCTTGATCTGTTTGTTGGCCATGCTCCGGGAGACGCGCCAGACGATTCAACTGCATATTCCGATTAAAATCTGGGTACCGATGTCGTTCTAGGAAGTCGCGCATGAACCGCTCGTCCAGTTGTCTATGGGGTTGCGGCCGAGCATAACCCGCTCGAAATATATGTGGCTGACGGTTCAGCTGCTGGTAACCCGCACGAGGTCGAGCCATCGGCCGGATATTACCCAAAAAGTTACCCAAGACTCCACCTTGCTGGTACATGTTGCATTGACCGTTTGCAAAGTGACTGTACGGATCCCGTTCCGGCATCTGCTGACCACACAGCCAGCAGAAATGGGTGTGGCATCTGGGACAGGTCATGTGATTACAACCATCAGCTTTCTACAAACAATCAAATGCATCTCTAAACGATATTACGCCACAATTGTGGCCTACAATCGAATACCACAGTGCCAAGGATCGTACAAGGGAGCTGCTGTTGAACGGTCTAAAGCGGGGACAAGAAGCAGACAACAGAAAAACCGCTCCCACCACCCTGAGTTGTCAGCAAACACTCACTTCAGTTGGAGTCTTGCAATTTGGACAAATTTTGCATTTAGTACGGATGGTTTCTTCGGCGTCAAAATCTTCAATGGCGTGTTTAATGTTGTCTTTCCCGTGCAGCTGTTCCAGTCGGGCTTTCTCCTCGGCACTCCCATTGACGTATGAATTTCGTAGCTCGCGTTTTTGCTCTATAGCAAAAACAGTAACTTATAAAAAATGCAAATTTATAAAAAAACTAAGTTTCAAGTTCGAAGATTTGGCAGGCTACATTACGTAAAATTTTAGACAATATAATATCAAATTATTCGAGTCGTAGCACACAATATCGAAACAAATACAACTTAATAATCACATACCAAAGGTCATGCAGGGCTGATCGCCATGGTCTTTTCCGCGGCACCAAGGACAATACTGCTTCCCGCATTTGGGATCAGGACAGGTGATATAACGCTCGTTCTGGGGCAGCATTTCCGCCTCGAACACCACTGCGTGAGTACAGTGAGGGCAGCGCATAATATCGTTCATGGTGGCTAAGCTTTGGTCCAGCAGCTTTCCGCCAAATGCTTCAAAAACGTCACGACTGACTACGTCAGCCAGCTACAAAAGCGAAAAACATGGAGCCTCTGAGAAACGTGTAGTAACAAAATGCTAACGCTAGTGTGCAAACATGTTCCGTATCACAAAAAAACCGCCGAAGCAACATGGCTGCATAACGCGGAGAAACGGCTGAATGCTAAAATTCCTAATCCACTCACTTCATGTAACGTGGTCTGGACATCGCACCCGTCACCAGGACAGCGTATGGCAGTAGTGTTCCCCTGCTCCACTTGGGCCCGCACATGGTTAGTAATGCAACCGCGGCAGAATAAATGTGGGCATGCCGCCGAAAAGTCGGACAATTCCAACTGAGCAACTCGATCTGCACAGATGGAGCATTCCACCTGAAGATAAAAAGGTTGCAGCCTGTTTTTGGATAAAAAACGTTCGTTGTTGACTACCGGCGTCTACCGCTAAACGTAACTTTTGACTGAGAAATCATCAGCGATTAAAAAATATCAATCTGGGTTTGAAAAACCGTGACCTTTGTGCGTGAACTAAACGGAAGAAGTATCAAAGAATTATCAAGTTTAGTGGATTACAAATATAAAAAAACTTTTTCGCCTCAGAGTTCTAGAATCCGGCATAATTCACTGCTTCACCAGCGTGTTTTAGCTGCACTTTTATGAAAAACACAAACTTCTTTACAGTTTACCACTTTGCACATCTGAAAACCGAAACATGATACGATGAATGCCAGAAAAGACAGTCTTCCAACATCACATGGAAAATTTAAGGGCAATATAAAGCACGCTTGAGAAGTCAGTGAAGCCAGATTCGGTTAACCCAAGTATTACCTTCCAACACAATGTCACTAAAAATGGTTCAAGTGCAATACTGTAAACAAAATCAAATTTGTAATAGTCATCTTCGACATTTTTCATCAATTGACCTTATCGCGTTCCTCAACATCCTTAATCTTTTTGTCATTGAATTTATGGATTCTTTCAAAATGGACCCGCGCTTCCTTATCATTGTCGAACACGCACAATCCTAAGACATCCCGCTCCAAAAAACCCGACTCCGAAACACCCCGACTGGTGATGGTCATTCCAGATGGAACACCAAACAACGCCATCACGTTATTTCGCACCACCCGAAGAGCCTCATACAATGGACTTTGATTTCCGTCATTTTGGCATACTCTCCACTGATCCAAAATACCGTTTACCATATTCAGAATATTAGCCTGTGGCACATAATTACACTCCACCCTCATAACAGGGGCAACATTTGGGTAGCGATCCGGAACTTCAAAATGAATAAACACTGGAGGAAAATACTGAACTTCTCGAACAGTGCGAACTAAATCAAATTCCCCGTTGGCAATGTGGACAACAGGATAAGGCTCATCGGTTCGGGGGAGAATTTTCACAAAACCCGAAGTGTTTTTAAATTTCGGATCAATTTTAACCATAACGTCTTCTTCTTTAAATTGCTCTTCCATGTGCATGCGAAAGATTTCAACGTGGCTTTGACGCTCAGATAACAGCTTTTCCATTTCCTGTAAAACATGTTACCCTTACCATTCAAGAACATATAGGGTTTCAGCATGAAACTGGTGAAAAAACTTACATTATCTTCAATTTCAAATACAACTTACTAATTATACAGTTCTTAATTCCGAATACCTTCTTACAGTCCAATCACATGACTTTATAAAACGGATATATCATCTTTAAACGGAGCACATTGGACATCATAAATTCATATTTTCAACTTACATCGGCCCGCCGAATAGCTTCTTCCACTTCGGTTCTGGAAGAAGGTCGCGGTGGCTGCATTAAAATCGGCTGCAGAGAATTTGCAGCTGGGAAAACACCTGCTCGCGGAGGCACGAACTGCCCTGCGACTGGATACGCTGCCCGAGGCGGCGATAAAGGAGCTTGTGGTCGAAGCGGAATAATGGGTGGGAACAATGCTGGCTGCATTAATGGCACTATAGGCTGCATCATCGGTAATCCCGGTAGAAATTGCGGGCGCTGCGGAGGTGGAATGAATCCCGGGTTAAAAGTAGAAGGCATTCCGGGTTGCTCTTTCACTGGATGCAGTACATCCACGAGAACGGTAGAGCCATAACCAGGAGGGGCGTCAAACAGCTTGATTCCGTTATGAATGCCACCAGGCGTTCCAGGCACATACGTTTCCTATAATAACAGAAGACCAAAATTCGTTACAGTGCTCAAATATCGTTAAAGACAGCAATATTTAACGGTGAAACAATCAATGCATGCAGGATTTAAATATAGGACAAGTGCATTGATCGAGAAGCAAAACTACACGAGATTTGTCATAGGTATAGCGAATCTTATTAAGGCCTATAAATAGGTTCATACTTCACACCAATCTTATTAAGGTCTATAAATAGGTTGACAACATACCCAAATTACTCCGGCTTCTTTTGTGCTTTGGCTTAGCCATTTCACAGTCCCGTATACCTTTTGGCCGTCAAAATACGTGAAAACACGGCCGTTCATTACGATGACAAATTCTGCTACAGGAGTTGGGGGTGGGAGTAGTGGCTGTTTCGGATTGGAGATAGTGCCTGGGAACACTGGGTGCGTCACCGATGGCGACACCGAAGAAACAAGTTGAGCAGCCGGAGCAACACTAGGCTGGGGCTCTTTTTTTGCACCAACTACAGTCCAACCACCCTCTTCACTGTTTTTCACATCTTCCGCATCATCACATGGGACAATTTCATCACATCCAACAAAAATTCCACATCCCGCAGGGCAATGCAGGTCAGTTGTGTGCGATCCGTTTTTCAATACACCTGAGTATTCCGACGCATTTTCGGGGCTTAACGGCTTATCCTGCACAAACAGAAATGCAGCAATACCAACCACAACCCTAGCAAAAAAAAACCCTTACGCATTCTTTCCAGTATTCTAACAATTTCTTCTACTAGAAATAATGTTTTAGAAAGAAATTCGTCGCTGCTCATTTGCCGTTGATTTTTTATAACGAAGTAAAGAAAATAAGCTTCATAGCCCATACCAGTTGCACTCCAACAGCCGATCCAACAGGATAATGTCCATCCACGTCCTTCCATCGCACAGTGCCAACCGGACCGCCCTCTCGCAGTAAAATCACACGATCTCCTACTCTGAAATTGATTTCCGGTCGTTTGGGATCCGAAATTTCAAGATCCTTCAACTTTTTCACGTCCTTTGTGGAGGCGAACTTGCCGTAACCAGGTTTGCAGTTGAATGCAATGGCGTAACCGGACTGCGCGTCCCCAATAATACCTCCGAACGCCATATTATCGTGTTCACCAACTTGCTCGTCCTACAAGAAAATGCAGTGCAAATTTTAAAGAGCGTTACGTTCTCATCTCGTAGCCGCCTGCTACTGACTTACCGTTTCAACTCCGTACATGTACTGATTGGAAATACGCTTAGCCACACCGATCCAGCGCAGCGTACCAATTATCAGCGGCTTCTCCGGTTCAACCACGGCCACTCGGTCCCCTAATTCGAAGTCGCCGTGGGACTGATGATGGGTCACCAAGTCATCCGGCGAAGGCTCTGGTGCTCGCGCTGGCTGCGATGAAGGAGGTGGGGATTTCTCCACAGGAACACTCGGGGCAGTTACTCCTCCCATTAACCGCGCTTTGAATTCGTCATACAACATCAGTTCCTCGCGCGCCATAACTCTAGCATGTCCCGGTTTACTTTCGAAGAGCTGCTTCTTTCTGTGTTTGCCTGTCCAGTTCTCTTGTCCCACTTTGTTTCTCTGAACAGAAAAACAAAACTCATCTATTTATCACCGTAATTTAGCAGACATTTTGATGGATACTAATTAGTAGGTAATCGCTTAGTTGCCACCTAAAATTACCCAGTTCCATCATACGATTCTATAAAAATATGAATTAACAGCATGAAACCTCTGAATCAAATCTTTAATATTACAATTTAAAAGGAGTAAAACGAAGATATAAAATTAATACTCGTACATGTAGTAAAACATCGTTTTCAGTTACAGATCTGTATTAGTAAAAGAAGATTTCCCAAAGTTGAGAAAACAATAAACTCACAAATTCAACAACGTATTTGTCAGGAAACTCCGAGCCAATGTATCTGATTGTTCCACGTTCCGGTTGTACGTCATCGCCATCCTCACCAGCCTTGACAATCCACATCACCTCATCGCCAACTTCCAATTCTTTTCCTCGAAGAAGCTCAAAAGGGTTTTCCTCACGAGCGGACTGTGGAGTTTCCGGATATGAAGCCGGGAGTGTTGCCTTATAGTCACTTTCCAACATCAATTCGTAGACCCCAACAAGTATGCCATGGCCCTTCTTGCATGGGAATAACTGTTTTCCGTCCGCTGATTTGCCTTCGAAATTTTTATCCCCCTTTGGGACATCCTGAAAACAAAACCGGAAATAGTCGCGCCGGGACAGTATGCCCTACGACTTATTTTGAATCGAGCAAAACACTTGCCAATAGGACGCCAACTTTTTCCACAACGCTTTTGTCTTTCTTCTTCTCTGGCACATTACCGACAAATTTGACTTCACCAGGAACTGCCACTCCTTCCTTGTCATACCATACCACCCGATCGCCTTTTTTCAATTTTTTATCTTGTTCTTTATCCTTCACCTTCTCCGCTTTTTTTGAACCATCCTTGTCGACGACTGGTGCGGCAGGTGTTTGGCAGTACCCGTAGTCGTTCTCTCGCATCAACTGTTTTAACAGGTCTTCTTCGTCCCTGAAGACGCCATACCGCTGCTGAACTTTGAAGGTGGCAATGGCGTTATGCATGCCCGTGAAATCATCATCGCCTTCCGGTGAATCCTAAACCATTACAACGTTGTGATCAGCTGCTTATGATCTTCACAATATCATAAGCAGTTCTATTTCTTGTAGCGCTAAGTCCAAAAGCCTACCAGTTCCAAAGCCATCTTCCGTCCGCTTCCCCGACTTCCGCCTACTTCACCAATAAACCTTACTGTGCCCCTGACGTGCCGGTTATCATCCTTGATCCACACCACTCGGTCGTTGATCTCATAGGTAGGAATCACAGTGGATGAAATGGCGGGAACTGTTGCTGATGCCTTGGGCGCAACATCGAACTCCTTCGACCATCCTGGCTTCATTCCAAAACCCTTCCGTGATACTGGAATTCAAATATGATTCATTTATACAAAAAAAATCAACAAACCAGTTATGTAAAAAACCTAGAATGTGTAACATAATAGCAAAAGGAGCGGTTCTCCGTCACTTTGTTTTTTACCACAGCATAAGAGTATCAGCAAAAGGAGCGGTTCTCCGTCACTTTGTTTTTTACCACAGCATAAGAAGTCAGATACACGATTTTGTTGAGAACAGTTACCCTCTTTTCTCAAAATACCGATACAAATTTTAAAACGAATTAAATTTAATATAAGAATAAAAATAAAACATCAATTCGAAAAAGAAATACGAGTAAATAAAATAGCTTACTTCATAATATGATGAATGTTGACGTTTTACGCATTGAATCCAACGCAAATCATAGAATCTAGCGAATCAGTCTTAGGCAACTCCACCATTTACTGCTACAACCAACCTTCGTTCTGCACTTGTTTGAGCGTCTCCGATTTTCTGGTGCGCGCAGAGAACGGCTTCTTCCCCTCGAAAGGCACTTCCATTATCACATCGGCCAGGCGTATTGAGCAAATCGTTACGTACAATCCACGGCCGTTTTCACACTTGAAATGCGGAGATCCATCACCGGCGGTGGGTACCAGTTGGCGCAGCAGATCCACATTGCTGTACGTCACCTCCACACCGAACCATTTCTCATCGCCGACCTTGCCCGGCGGAAGTTTCTGCAGCGGTCCCACATAGCGCACTGTGCCATGCAGTTGTGCCGCTCCGCACGACACCAACACATCGGATTCTTCGAAGATATGAATGGCTTCTTCCAGCCAATTCTCGTCGCGGCATACCAACAGACGCAGACGATGCTGTTTTTCCGCACGCAGCAGCATCGTGGTGAACAAACTGATCTCAATCAGATCCTTCTCCATCGCCTGCACGAACAGTCCCTGAGATACGCCGTTGAATTCGTCCAGCGACTCCAAAACCACCTGCCACATACATCATCTTAAATTTGTATGCACTGTTTGTCTGGTATATGCAATAAATTTGTCTGGTATATACAATAAAACCATTACCTGGTTGGTCTCGTCGTTAAAGGATCTTGCCTGCAATAAGCATCCAGCTGGAACTGTGAAGGTTCCAACATCCACCACTGCGGACATATCCCCGCTCATTAGCACCGTCAGCATATCGCGTTTCAGAACAAACTTGGAAAGACTCATTCTCTGCAGTTACCAAATGCCAGCAGTAAGTAAAGTACTCTCGTGTTTCCTTAAATTAAGTAAAGTAACGCAATTCTGAGTTTGAGGTATCCAGACGAAACTGCAATTACCGTTTAGGTAGTGATGCGTATCAGAAAGGGCCACCTGGAACTGGAAGAACCAGGCCAACAGAAGATGCCGAATAAAGTAGGTACCACAAGGCACAAGCAAAGCTTTTCCACGGGAATCACATTATGACTATCATACTGGAGAATCGCAGATCTTTCGAGTCTTGACGCACTCTTCAACCTGGAATCAAGCGGGCTCAAGGCCGGCTCTGGACTCCACTGAATTGCACTGTGTTCCTGAGGAATGTGTGAAGAGGATGAAGCTTGTTCAGACTACTGACTACACAAGGCACTCCAAATTCCAGCAACTGCAATCCAATGTGTTTGAATAACTTCGGTAATTTGTGAGTCAACTTGTGTCATCAAAATTTTCCGTTTTCAGACGTGACAATTTTTATTGTGCTGCGGTGGTGTGCCCACTGCTCATGGGAAGTCATCAGAGACAAAAACTAGCACTCGTAGTATCGTACGGTGCCGGTGCCAGTAACGTTACTGGCGCGCTGGTTTCAAAATTTTTTCTGCCAAAAATCTGAGTCTAAAGCTTCTTATATTTTTCTTACAGCTAGTTTTTCAACTTTTGTACTCATTTGGTAGGGTTAAGAAGGCTTTTTGGGTTTTAATACAATTATAAATAAACACTCCAATTTGTGTCTACCGTGGCAATGCTTGTGTGAGGACAACAACTACAATAATTAATAATGTACGTAACTGGACAACTAGATGCCCATCTTTGCCAAATTTGCCTTAACACTTTCGTAACTTTTGTGTAACGTGTGTGCTGTAAATAATGGAAAGCGATTATTAAAGTAAACCATTTCTAAATTATTGCCGCAGCCATTTCCAGTTGTATGAAGTCTTGGGTTCGTTCTCACGCTGTCGAAGCACGAACGACAAAGCATGTACATATCAGCGTTTATAGAAAAAAATCTTTCCGATTTTCACAGATGAAGCGGAAACTGCACTCAAAAAATAACCGAAGCAGCAGGATCGGCTCTATCAGCCAACTTTTTAAAAATTAGAATTAATAATTCTATTAATAAATAGAAAATCGAATTAAAAAAATGAATTTCCAGCGTGGGAAAAATAATTTCGATAATTCGGAAAGAAAAATCGTGATTGGCTGGTTCCAGTTAGCTGCTGGACCAATCACATCACAGGAAACACTTTGAATCTACCATTGCATTTTGCTTCTCCAAAAGGTCTGAGTTCTGCAGAACAAACTTTTCAAAGTTGGCTTTGGGAACTAAGTTGGGAAAACTATTATCTTCGTTTTCGTACTAGAGTCATCTCTATCAACCAAGTCAGCACGAGCTGGCTTATCGATTTGTAAGTTGCTTTTGAGTGCAGTGTACTAGGTGAACGATCGTACTGGTACCAACACAGGGCGAGCGAAGCGACGGTTGTTCACAGCTTTGATTTTAATTCCGTTAACGCTGCATTCAAGCACTCCACAGACTTTGCGCCCAGAAAATTACATTTCCCGAATGAAAAGAACAGCAGTGCATGCGGATAAGCGAATAGGCAAACCAGTAAATAATTCAGGAGTATAGGATAACTGCAGGCGATTACTAATACTTTCCAGATTTAACTTCTGACCAAAGTTAAAGGAACCAATTACATTAACAATACGATAATTTGTAACCATACAGCGATAACCATACTGACGTAATACACTAGTAAAATAATGCAAGAGAGCGCAGGACTCCCGTCTAGATGTGCCGCCGTTGACTGTAATCCGGCCATTAGCATATAGTTGACAGTGACCTTTAATGGGATGCAGTGTCCGGAGGAGTAAACCGGAAAATCTATGCGGTAGGTACTGGGCCATCGACAGTGTCTTCTCCAACTGAGCGAGGTCCAAGATGCAGTTTAGCTCCGCAGTCGCCACAACATTGGTCACCTTGACAGTCTGTTAATACGAGTACCATTGCTACTACGTATATGCAAAATCAACTGGTACAAATGACTAACGATTCGTAAGGATTCTTACGGTACAAATACTCTTACCGATCCAGTGGACGGTTCCGCATTCGCATTCATCTTGGGTCAGCTCTTTCTTGGTATCCGGTCGCTCTCTCATGCAGGTCGTGCAGGTCTTCTGGTTCAGGTACCCCTCCAACCATCTGGCGTACGCAACAGGCTTATTCCACTTGTCTGGACGTTCACTGGACAGCTGGCAAAACGATGGACACTTCAAATCGTCCAGGTTGAGAACGGTCGCTGGCTTCAGAATGCTGGCTAGGACGGCACACTTGTCTGCACCCTTTGCATAAAACTGCACATCGTACTGACGCTCGCCCTTACAATGAGGAAGGCCACAATCGTGTTCGTCACCGAAATCGTCAAACATAACAGAGTACCAGGTATCGATCGTATTACGCAGGCTGCGGATATTTTCTGACAATTGCATGCCAAATATAACACCCTTGTTCACATTACGTAATCCATATTCTTCAACAATGTATTTCTTAGATGGATGGAAAACTGTCGCGAACATACTCTTGCCTTTCTCAGGACAAATAATAGCAAAATGCTTAAACACTTTAACATTTTGAATCTCAACATATTTAGCATCAACAACACAGGGAACAGCCATTTTGACAGCACTCTAATAAGACAAGTGAACATCAAATCCAAATGTGACAACTGATTTTGCTGTAGCTCGTATTTGAAGTGTATTGGCAGTGCTCTTGTGGCTAACCTACACAATGGTGTAGCTAGCCGACGCAGTGGCTAACATACGCAATGGTGTAGCTAACCGACGCAGTGGCTAACGTACACACTGCAGTGGCTAACTTACACAGTGCTAGCCTAACGATTTGGTGGATGAGCTTTAACCACTTATCAGTATAAAATCAGTCTACAGCCAGAGCCCTGAAAAACAGTTTTCAGTTTTGTTTTCCTTTTTGATCTAACTTTGAAAATCGCTGGTGACCTTTTGTTTTAACAACATTTTTCAATAATGGAATTTCTTGCTGATATCCCGTCGACCTCGACCCCGGCCCGAAAGAATCCTAAGCGCAAGATCACCATGAAGATCTCCAAAGACCGGACGCAGCTGGAACCTATCAAGCGCCAAAAGAAATCCGACATCGCCAGCAGCAGCAGCAACAGCGCATCCGTTCTTACCGGCAAGCATGCCCGCTACGCCTTTACTGAACAGGGACTGCCCGTCTACAAAATCGGGTTCGACAAGTTTGCCCTGGTTCGCTGGTTGGAGGAGGGACGAAGGTGGTCCTAGCCGAATTCAAAGAGCAGCCGGATGGCACCTTTAAACCTGTGGATGCCAACAAGTACATCGCCATGACCATCAACAACTTTTTGCGCCTCTGTGGATTAATGCTGACTGGTAAAGCCGACTTGGTCTCGTCGTGCCCGCCGTTGTTCGATAATGGAAAGCTGTCTCCTCACTACTGCCTGGACGACAACCTGTACTTCCAGTGGAGCCGCTACAACAACATGGACCTGGCCACTGTACGCCGTTTCAACCTGTCGCCTAACAAAGATTTGTACCCAACCAAGGTCGGTATTTCTTTCGGTCGGAAGGCCTACGAAGGACTCAAGGAACTGGTGGTGGACTTTACGCTGCTGAAGGAGATCCGGGACACCAACGAAGCTCACGATGTCGCCGCGGATCCCAAGCCTGGTCTCGCTTCCGTTTCGTTGAAACAGGTTAGTTGAATACGTACAATTATTTTAATTTTACTTGTTACAATTTACACTGTCATTTTTAATTGTCGGTTTTTAACAATGTGTAATTTTTGCGATGCGTGTATTTTACAACATATAATTTTTGAGCTGTCAGTTTTTGCACTTTGTTATTTTTAAACCGTCAGGTTTTCACACTGGTCCGATTTAATTATTAGGAATTGGCTGAAATTATGTTCCGCAATATTCGTGAGCACCGTGAAAATGCGACTGGTCGTACGCCGATGCGCGGAATCGCTACAGATGAAGAATGGAACACTGCCGAAAAGGACGTTCTGGAAAAGAAGCAGATTCATGGTGTGTTGTTGTTGCTTAATCAGCTTGATGTGGGTCAGTGTATTGATTTAGATGTTGATGGCTACTTGGCACAGTTCCGTAAGGAAGTGCGTGCCCAGTTGGATAAAATGATGATGTAACGCGTAACGCTGCATGCCGTAATTACTGGTTATTTATTTCATATTAATGCACGAACAATCTGTTTTTCTAGAAATTTGCTATTGCATATTTCTGTATTAAGCTGGAAATAATGATTAACAGTTCGGCAAACCATCTTGTCATTGCTCGCCTTATTATCAGTAAACATTTTAACAATTGAGCCAAATGGCTGACCACTGCACCTCTGTAAAATAAAAACATACAGTACTGTCCACACACAGTAGAAAATTCAGACTGCAACACTTCGCCTTGGGTCACTAGTCTAACACTACCAGAAAATCTTTGCCTGAGTGCGTTGCTGTAGTACGCCGGTAATTTCCCATTCGAGTCGAAAAATTCAATGACACTGGCTTGGTCCTGGTATATGGCTACCCAATGCTCTCCCGGCTGCTTTGCTGGGTCCGTATTGACGATACATGATGCAGGATAAGGCTGTAGATCCATTGGTACTTCATCGGCAGCAAACACACCACGGAATGTCGAGCTAGTAATAGGGTTAGCCCGCATGGCCGCCGATAATTGTTCCGAGTTCATGTTGAGAAGTCAGCAATCAATTGACGATGCTGGTTAAACTCAATAATACTATCAAACACCATCATGCACACCATCATCAGCGATTTAGCATGTGACTTTGCAAAGGTCACCGACACACTTAAATTTCCCTGTTTGATTAAAGTCAACGGTCCACGCCCCGTATGACCAGGTGTCAAATCAAAACCGAAAATAGCGTATCCTTCGTTATAGCCATTACGATTGACCGACCAGCATCCGGTGGGATGGTTTTTTGCGCCCAGTGCATCCAGCAACCCATCGTAACATTCCAATGACTGATTTTTCGCAAAATCAGCATTGTATGGTTTGGTCGGATAACTTTGTCCATCCACTTCCACACTTATCTGCCGTACGTCGAAATGGTGAAAATTAAATGGATTTTTCTGGTAATTGCCGTGAAAATCTTCGCTGTCCAGGAAACCAATGAATACCACCTTAGGAATTTGACCAATCTGCAGATTGGTCACTACAGTACTTTGGGTGTTCTTCGGAATGTCGGCCACCCGCATGACAATCCGTTCAATGTGGTACTTAACCGTGCGATTCAGTAACTGGCCGGCTACAGCGGTCATAAAGTCCGGAGCCGGAATATAACGGCGTACTGATAACCGAGCATTCCGAATGAATGGTTTGTATGTTTTGGTATCTTTATCGGCATCCCAAACACGTAGGCAAAATTCTGGCCGGTTCATAACTAATCGTATTTGGACAGGAATGCCCGTACAGAGCGGTTTGCTTTGGTCAAATAAATCGGCAAATATTTTTCCGGATAATTGTACATATTCTCCCTTCCCAAAAAGGTCATGCCGCCATACTTCACCAGTGTTATCGGTCTGATTGTTCATTTTTCCCGGCAAATCCAGCGCATAGCCCGCTGAGCTTAATTGCGAAAATTGCGCTTCCGGAGAATGAAATAACAATGATTCAAAATAAGCGCGATACGGATAAAATGTTGCCGCGTCCGAGATGAGGCGATTAGCCACCGTTACATGAACCGATTGGAATATTGAATGCAGAAAATTGTTCACCGGGGCCACCCCCTCAGCGGCAGTGATTATTTCAAAATTATTCTGGTTATTTTTCTTGACCTTTATTGCCACTTCCAACTCCAGTACCATGTCACCTAAACTCAACAGTCCGGCCGTACTAGGAGGAATGTAGAAGTTAATATCGCCAGCCGTCCCATCCTCGGTAAATATCGTTGTAGGATTAAGTTTCTCGTGTTCAGTGCGCCATCGGTCGGTCAATGTTGCAGGCAAAGCAAAGAGCTGATTTTCCAACTGCATTGCTGGCTCCGAATTGGGCATCATCATCATAGCCATGATTACAGAAAATCAGGAATATTTGTCGGGGGAATTCTACGGGCACGCTTTGAAGTTTTACGGGCTTTACGAGTACGCTTTCTCCGCACACCTTCGCCTTGCTGCATCCGTCTACTAATAGCTTCGCTGGCTTGTGCAGCAACGTCTTTAATAGCTCCGGTGGCTGCTTCTTGCAAGTGCGGTGTTGCTGCTTCGAGTGCTGCCTTAGCATGCGGTGCCGCTCTTCGTATAATAGGTTTAGCAAATGAAGAAATCTTAGCAATAATATTCTTTAATACTTGCGCAAAACCAGAACCATTCTGCAAAGTACCACGATAGCGCAGAAGAGGGCTACCACCAGTCTGCGCCACGAAAACGTCTTCATACCGCCGTGGGTCAGGAACATACGGTACTAAAGGCATTTTAAAACAGCTTCTGCGGTCGGAAATGCAATTTCACCAACGATTTGCCGTTCTCGAACTTGGCGTTTTCTCCCAGGTCATCAGCCAATGTCAAGTGCACTGTCTCAAAATGCTGAGCAATAACAGGGACATAATGGGCCTTGTCGAACCTTGCTTCCACGAGAGGATCCGTACCGCCTCTAATAGGTACATTACGCAAAAACTGCGCTGCAGTATCGCCAATTAAACTGTAGTCAGCCACATCACAATAAACAAATAAATTCTGATTTTGCAAATGGGCATTAGCCGCTTGATCAGCAATAAATTCCCGAGTTTCGGAATAATTTTCATCCTTGCATTTTTCTATAAACGTTTCGACAACGCCATCAACAGCCAAAAAATCTGCCTTTTGTGGGGTGAGATCCCAAAAGTCTGTTGTTAGGTGTGATTTTCGAAATCCCAGTATTTTCTGCAATGCCATGGATTCCGGGGGAAAATACACGGTTGTTCGTGGTGTTCCAACAGTAATTTTGACCCGTTGATTATTATGGCTATCGAGTTGCATTTGCACATACTTATTTTCTGGCAAAATGCTCAAGTTCTTGAGAAGGCTTCCGTTGACGCGGAAATAAGGGCTCTTCATGCTCATCACTGGTGCGTTCTTGTTGATCACCTCCAGTATTGCCGCCACATTTTTATAATTACCAGCGGGCACTACTATGTCCTCAGTATACGAACTCCGCCCTAGTATTTCTACTAACCGATCCGTATTGGCCTCTTTCTCTTTATCCCAGACTCTAGTATACTCCAGGCCATATACAGTATCCAGAATAATATGCTGGTCATGACTCAGAGTATATAAAGAATTATTGCACTGAAATTCCACCAAAGCCATTTCCCAGCGCCCTTTGAGTGATATGGGATGCTTAAGGCGTGTTGTCCAGTCCGATGCAGTATTTTCGGTGAAACTGTTGACATCGCTGGGTAGCGTTAAGTAGAATGGCGATCCTTCAAACATTTTTCACTGACCCACGAGTCGTGTTCCGGCCCGTATCCCAACCACCGTACTAGTGCTTTACCTTTTCGCCGTTTGATTACAAAATCAATAGTATGCTCTTTATTCTCTACATTCCGCACGCGTGATAATTCTTTCTCGTAAAATTGCCCTTTAATAATTACACCGTGCTCATCTTTTAGCCGATATACAGGAATCTTGTGCCGTACGACTTTGGCAATGGTGAATATTTCTTCTTTGAAATTATAATTATATCCTTTGTCTAATTTTCCCTTGTTAACAGCTAGACGAACCGTATCGTCCACTTTAAACTTGGGTTCTTCAGCGACAGTGTCTTTGTACAGCTTGTTAAATACTTCCAATGAATTTTCTTCGGTGACATCAACAGGGCGCATGCCGTGAGCGCGGTGGACAGAACGGTTGTACGAATGCACCAGGTCATTGAGCTTATCGGTATAGCGTGTGGACACTCGGTGTCTGAATAGCCGGACCATGCGTGATTTTATAGTGCGTATTACTCTCTCCACCATGGCACATTTTATATCTTCATTCTCGGATGTAAAAAATTCCACTCTTTTGGATTTCAGAAATGACTGAACAATATCATTCACAAATTCGCGCCCTTTATCAGTCTGTACACGCATCGGTTCACCCAAGTCATCAAACACTTTTGCAAAGCATTTCTTGTTTCCGTAGCATTTTTGCTTTTC
This sequence comes from Paramacrobiotus metropolitanus, assembly GCF_019649055.1. Taxonomy (NCBI): domain Eukaryota; kingdom Metazoa; phylum Tardigrada; class Eutardigrada; order Parachela; family Macrobiotidae; genus Paramacrobiotus; species Paramacrobiotus metropolitanus. The sequence continues at coordinate 852,289 of NW_026570246.1, forward strand.
ATTTGAACCACACATAGATTTTTAGAAAAGCAGTCTATGGCAAACAACAGATATTTTATACCATCATTCTCTTTGTAATATTTAGAAAAATCAGCCAAGTCAATTTGATACTGCATTTGAAGGTCCGTGACCACAATTTGATTGCGTTTAAAACGTTTCGAACGGTCCTTTGTTACCGTGTACTCATCCAGTTCCTCCAACAGCTCCTGGGCCTTCCCACGGTTCAGTTTGTGTTGCTTTGTCGCTTGATAAAACCTTTCTACGCCGCCAAAGCTTCCGGGATTTTTTGCGTCCAGATATTTTTTCAGGAGTTGATTCATTGCAACACGTTGAGACACAATTTATCCGGAAAACTCGGCAAAGGCGTAGAACTGATGGCAGAAAAGAGGACATGCTACGGTAAGGTTATCCACTTGGCTCGTGGATTGCCTGCGCCTTTTTGCCCTCCTTTTGTTTTGCGGGCACGCAGTCGACCGGATGGTGGTGTATGAAAAATTTCCTGGTGGTCAACTTCTGCTGGTGTAGTGGGCGGACTCAACTGACGCCTGGGTACTTTGCGTTTGGGCTCTTTAGCCGGCTCGGGTGGTTTTGGCGCGACGTACTTGGGCACTTGGATGGGGTTTTCTTCGGGAATCGCACGTGGCTTCAGTGCAAGAAAGCGCTCTAACGTTGAAGATAGCTGGTTGGCCTTCTCGTACTCGCTTATATCATTACGGTTAACGATCTTGGCAACTAAATTGTCTAGGGATATCACTTCTACCGCCTCCGGAGGTTGCTTGTTCAACTGAATTTTATTGGCCAGGCGGTCGTCCATTATTCGCTTAGGTACAATTAAAAATTCATCCATTGCCGATTAAACTGCTTAGCACACCGGCAATGACGGGTAAAAGTGCTCCAATGAATCCGCCCTGCTGCAGGATCTTTCGCTTTTTCTTGATCGGGTATCGGCGTAGTGCCAAGAGCCTCAGGGACTTTCGGTGTCGTTTACAGGTATCCAGATGAGCCGGCGGCAAGGTAATGGTATTTTTAATAATATTGACTGCAATCTCCTCTATCCCTTTCAGCTGGTTCCGATTAACATACTCTAGTAAAACCTTCCGCTGTTTCGGCCTCAGACTCCGTAAAGTAATAATGTAGGGCGCTAAGGTCTTCACTCTTTCCGACATGGCTTTGGCAGGGTACTGTTGTTCTTACTTAAATAAATCCGCATATACTGATCCGGCATCACATGAGACCGCACCCTTAAATAGTCGGGGCAGTTACTTCTCAAGTCCAGAATGATTGGCTGGTACGCCTCCGAAGTGACCTTTCGGTAAGCGTCCACCAGGTGCGGTAGACCCATCTGACGAGCCAGTGTACTAATCTGATTTACGTCACGCACGTTCTTAAACAGTACTAGATACTGGCAATTTAGCATAATGTCTCTCATCGCTTTTCCCTGTTTATAGAGATTTTGAAGGATCAAAATCACGGATACATTTTTGTGATGTATGCCTTGCGTAAATAACTTTGTACATCGCATATCCTTGTTAATTACGTGTGACAAGTCGTCAATAATAAGCAGCGTGTGTTGATTAGTATTAAAAAAATCATCATTGGCTAGTACTTCTTCTATGCCCTTAACAAATTCCACTTCCGGCTCTGCCTCTAGTAGCAGATCAAATCCTTTCTGATATTCACCATAACAATACACAATGCGATCAGGCGGTCGGTCTATCATCTGCTCTCGGTTTTTAATTAAATTAAACACAAATTCACTTTTTCCCGACATAGTCGGTCCGCATACACAACAGCCAAAGCATGCCTTAAAACGTGGATCACTATCAAGCACTGAATACATGTTTGCGCATAAAAAAAAACAACAGTTAGACGTACAAAAGCGCTTTCAAACGCACACAATTGGTCGAAAACACTTAAATGTCTACGTCCACCAATCCAAAGGCTGGGCTCCTCCCCATGCCAGGTCGTACACACGGTCCACCCACGCCCGCCCGCGCATGGCCCTCACGTATCCGCAGAATGGATTGAGGTACACGTGCTTTTTCCACGCATCCATCCCATCCTCCCAGTCGTCCGACAGAGTGCGCTTGCAGTGGAAACACGTTGCAAAGCATGTGGCCGAATATATGAACCCTGCCTCTGCCAACGAGCGCGACGCGTTAAGCCTGCAAGGATGACACCAGTCACTATACGTTGCCAATCGCGCTTCGTACGTGGCGTACTCGGAACAGCCAAAACTTTCCATGAAACTCATTTTCGTTTATTATTTAAAAAGGAAAAGAAATCAAGGAAAATTACGGCTTTTATTTCGTTTGTTTCCGGTGGTATAGTGGTTAAGCCACACGGTGGCTAACCGACGCGGTAGCTAACCGACACAGTGGCTGAGCGACACGGTGGCTAACCTACGCAGAGTCTTACCAACACAGCAGATGAGTATTTCAAGTTCAGTTTGTAATTATTTAAGTGAACAGTGAACGCCTAAGAGAGCAAAATGGCGAATTTACAGGGCATGATTCCCAGGCTGGACCTGGTCGAGCGCATCGACAACCGCCTCGGAAAGTTTTGTATTGGTTTATTGTGGTTAATGTTGATTGTTATTCTAATAACGTTCGTCTGCCTTGAAAATATTATAAAAGTTATTGCCCACCGCCCTCGGCTGTTGGACCTCTGCGTGAACGACACAGCATGTAATGCCACTGCTATCTACAACATTACGGGCTGACCTTTCGTGAACTCCCTCCTACGACTTGTCGCGGCAGTCATTTCTGCAACAAAAGCGGACTAAAGATCAACACAAGACTCCTGAATCCAGTCCTTACATTGGCAGTTCTCCTTCCAACCAGTGGGAGATGGGGCAGTCGGAATATGTATTTAATGCTGTTGATGTTCTGACTTTAATAGTTACTAATTGATTTTGTAATGTTGATTTGCTGCGGTTTTGTCGACCTACTGTAATTACCATTGCAAAATGAATTAAAACGTCAAACGTCAGATTTTATTGTTTATTCACTTTGGTACATAGCCAAACGGTAAAGTGTTCCAATTCTCAACAATTCGGCGCTTGTCATAGGTCATACGAAACTTCTTAGACATGTCGCGCTGCCGCAAAGTCAAACTGGGCTTATGGCGCTGTATAGAATCAGGATAATTAACATTCACTTCTTCTGAAGTATCCAACATCGACAACATGCGCTCAAAATTGATCAGTTCACTAGTAGCTCCATTGAGAGTAAAACCTTTAAGCTTAACGATGCTGACGTCATCATTAGTCCTGTACGCGTATGTTTTCGGACCCAGGCTAACGAATTCGGTAATGTACTGTCCGGGTTTCAGTTCGTCCGTAAGGTCACCCAAAAACTTGCCCGTTTCCGGCTTGGGCTGGTCGGGTCGGTCCACGAAGATAATAGAGTCTGCAATATAACAGTGCAATTGCGGATCGTGTATAACGCAGCACGTCTTTGACTGACCGGTATCGAAATATAACAGTCGGTCCTGGACCTGTTCCATGAACTGCAGTAAATGCAGCCGAGCCCAACAAGTTGTAAACCTGCGGTCAGTTAGAAACTGGGAAAGGTCACGGTCAAAACAAGAAAGGTCATGGCCAGAAACGTGCGAGGTCACTAGTACTTACGCAGCAAGTACAACATTCGTGCTAGGATTATCTTCAATGAAGCCTTCCTCCTTGGTGTACATGACCTGCAGGACTTCTTCTCCAAAAAGATCCCACGAGTGGACATGGTACTGGCCGGACAGCAGCAGTTCGTAAAAACGGGCCGGGTCACTAACGTACTCCGTGGTCAACTTGTTGTTCTGCATACCCAAGCGGCCCCAAAAGCTACAACAAAACATAAATACTGCTCATGAAGTGGGAATCCTGTAACCTACTTACCTATTCAGCATCAGTTTGGCCAAGGAGCGCAAACCGGGATTTTCCTGCACCTTCTCACTGTCCAACTGTATGGCTTCTTTGGCTTGGTATTCCTGGATGTATTGGGTCTTTTGGTCTTCGGTCGTAACGTCCGTCGGCCATCCACTGGCCTCGGTCTTGATCTTTAGGAATTTGTTGATGTATCCTTCAAAGAGGCGGTCTTCGTGCTGGTCAAAGTGCCATACCTCATAGATTTCCGCGATGACGTAACCACGGTCCAGCGCTGCCGCGATTTCCGGTGTACACCATGTGCCAGTCAGCGCGCGCTCGTGCGGCTCGTGCTCACAAGGGGCGTTGATGCGCTGGTCGGCACAGGTCCGACAAAGTGGAAAGGTCAACTTGTCCTTGCTACGGTACGGAAGGATGGGCAAGTACAGGTCATCGGGCGGCAGCACCTTGCAAGACATAAGGCCAAAGTAACTGCGCGGATCCGCAAAATCCTTGGTGATGATGATCGGATGTCCGGTGGGATACCGTTTGGTCTTGTTGACGAACGGATATTCGCTGCAGACGTCGTAGTAACAGATCCGTTCATCCTCCACCACCTTGTGATGGAGCTTGACCGCGTTGGTGCGTCCACCGTAGAAGGCATCCCGCGGATTGATTCCGACTTGAATGTTGACGGTGCGAACATAATCGTTGAATTCGGGGTCAGTGACGCGCATCCTGTCATACTCATGTTCCCATACGACAATTACCTTGTATCCCATATCTTTAAAATACTGGTCGCGGTCCATGGTTTCCCGGTAAACGTCCGACATCTTTAGGCCGCGGTATGGATGCACGGTATTGCCGGCAAAGCACTGAGGACAGCCGTGGAACCAACAGCCGTGAAATTCGTAAACCGTATTCGTCTGGACACAAAATCCGTCCACAAAGTACGAGCCGATCTTGTGCTCTGAGCCGGTGACCTTTGACTGAATTTCGCACTGACCTTCGGCTTCCATCCACTGTAGCCAACGAAGGGCCTTGGCGGACTGTGGGCGGTTGCGTCCGAAGCCCTGGTTGGGAATCAGGCCGATCTGCTCCGGCTTCAACAGGAAGGTCCGCCAGTACACGCTGCAGACTCCGGCAATGGTGGCGGCCGAGACAAAAGGATTCAGGCCATCACTAATGTCCGTGAAGAGCTGGGCAAACTGCTGGCAACACTGACGCAATACCGTAACGTCATTCTGACAATACTGAACGAACTCTTTCCGAAAATCAAAAACTCCGCCCTTGGCCGCAAACTCCGCATCGTACCACCGGTCAAAATCCATCCGGTCCTTCATCTTCATACTGCCATAACCGTACTCGTCCTTGGAAGGAAAAGGCACAACGCGGTTCCAGTTCTCGGGCCGATTGAATCGGTGGGGAAAGGTTCCCTTGCTGGCATTCTGCAATCCAAAGGTCGCCGGCCATTTGGACAAACTTTGCGGATTGTAGTTGTAGCTGTCACGGAAGTGGATGTTGTACGGTGCCGGGACGTCCAACATCAAAATCTTGCCGCCATTCATGATGACCTTTGGGACGATGCCATTACGCAGCAACCAGTTGAGGATAAAGTATCCGTCAAACCCCTATGAAAAGCAGTCCGATATACCAGAGTGAATCTAAATGAACTGTCTGGACAGAATACCTTAAAATTGTGGGCAATGACGTAATAACCATGGTGGTTTTCCTGGAAAAGGAATGCGCAAAGGTCATCGGTAACGTCCTGGCCAATATCGCTAACAGAGTCCGGGAAAATCCATTCAACCCCCTCGTCATTCTGCACCACCTATTATAACACAGCATTTTGTAGTTACACTATGAAATATATGCAGCGTCAAAACATACCGCCAAGTTGGGCACAAGGTCGCCTGACGATGAAACATAAGTTTCAAAATCAAAATACAAAAACTTGGAGGCGCTGCATTTCGTCTTCCGGTCCAACGTAAACGGCTTGGGACGCATGTAGCAGCGATGATCAGCCGGGAGGTCAAACACACCGCATGTCTTGCATTTGGTCTCACCGCAACGATGGGGATTGTCCGGCTTTCGCCGGGCATTGGAGTAAATACATCGGCACTGGGCACACAGCCTCACGGTCGCACAGATAGCTTTACGTTGTCGATGCCGACCCTTTGCACTACCGACCTTGTGGTAATTAAAACAATCTTGCCCAGGAAAAGTACGATTACAGTCCCCACAAACAATCGGATTAACTGCATCTCGCGGGCAATCAACACGAAGGCATAAAGAACAATAAGCACTACAACGGTGATGGATGCGATTATCGTACCCCTTCATACAGTCAAAACACCAGTAACTCTGCTTAAAAAACGCCGGCAACGATTTCAAAAGATCGAAATGACCATCATGATGCAGCAGAATTATGGTCTTCTTATGCTTATGACCTTTATGGACTATCGCGTTCGCATGATCAACACTAGCCACAATAATGCGATATTTCGTAAGAACTCTTTCGAACGCGGGGATATCACTCAGACTGTACGGCCGCTCTGGTAAACCGGCTTCCTGGATAAGCTGCTTGGCTAACTTTGTAATCTTTCGCTTACCACGTCGCAGGCTTCGGAATAGCTTCTGGTCGTTGTCGGCTAAGGCTTTACCAATCATCAAGGCGCGCGCCATACAAAGGTCATCGTTGCCGTCCACAACCACCACGGACTTCATCTTCTTCAACCGCCGCATTAGCAATGCAGGTACATCCTTGAGACAGCGACCCACAGGAATTTCCGTATGCTGGACAAAAATTTGGAAGGAATCATCAATGATGAACTCTTCATGACTATTCAAAACGCGCTGAATATCAGCCATCCAACGTTTTACACTGAGTTCAGACCGTAGCGTCAAGGACGTGTACAAAGGGCGATTAAAATGACGAGAATCTACACGTAGGCGTACCGCGTCATGGTCGCTTACACCAGTTAAAACAACAGACAAAATGTACTCAAGAATACACCAAATAGTTTGCGGAATATCACTGTGTGGAATATCCTTTAACTCGGAAACTTGAATATCAAAAGTGTTAAGATGAACACGAAACTTTCGAGAATATTTACGACCGATGCACCGAACGTCAACACTATCAGCTATGCACGCACTACCACCCCACTGGGGCACGGGATCTTCATACTCCCAGTCATCTGCTGCTGCTAATAGCGCGGCATCACGCAAAGTATCATCATCTAACTGCATATTACCATCATCATCATCCCAATCACCATCCGCTATCAAGTCAGCCATATCAATATCTGATAATGTGTAATCCATTTTTAAAATTTATTTGCAACACTTTCAGAACAAAAATCACGCTAACTGAATTTTATTCAGAACAAGTGAGCATCAACTGAAATACTGATAGGAGCTAACGTACGCACTGCTGTTGCTAACCTACGCAGTGGCTAGGCTACACAATAGTTGACAGGAAAGTTCAACACCTGACACTGCTGACGCACGTATTCAGTGCTTGCAAAGCATGTAAAAGAACAATCAGAATACACAGGCATCAGTTCAATTAAAATGCTGTAGAAACTGGTAGCATGCAGTTCGGTTAACATGGAAAACAATTGGTCTTCCGTCGGTCCAACGATGTCCTTCGAGCGCGCAGCATGGACGGCTTCCATGGTCAGGTAAGCCCGGAAGTCGTTCCAAAACTCCTGCGGTAGCGCTAAAAAAATGAAGAAATAATTTAGTTAGTTCTTGCCGTTGAAGCCAATATAAAAATACATTTTTACCATAAAAAATTAGATTCAGTGAACAATGAACGTGAAAATATGAACATCGAACTGAACGGAAATGAATTTTGATGAACACTGAACTTTAATGAACATTGAACTTTATGAACGTTGAACAATGAACTGAACTTGAATGAACTTGTGACCTTACGTTTGATCCCATGGGAGAATCCCGGGAAGAGCTGCGGGAGGAGCTCGTACCAGTTCTTGCCTCGGAGGCGCTGGAGGGTAGTCTGGCTGATCTTGGGAGTGGCTACGCTGCGATGGTTGTCGCCCCTGCGCGAAATCCGCAGCTGCAGGTGCTTGCCAGAGATCCAGGCGGCGTGCAGGGTGAGAGAGAACTCTTTTCGAAACGACGGGCTGGCTAGCTCTTTCCTCTGGACAGGTGGCGACGGACTGCGGCTCAGGGCTTCGCACTCGGCGGAGAGGAGAAAGCGCAGCACTGCACGCAGCTCGCCCATGGTGGTGGCACAGCCGGCCCTCTCCTTCCCACGGCTGGTATGCAAGGTCGCGAACTGCGGGATGCCATTCTCACGGGTGATGTTGATCGTCAACGCTCCGGCTTGCGCCAAAGTCACAGTGTCCACGTTGGCGAACATCGAAACCAAGCCGCCAGGTCGGACTTGGAGGAACTCGTGCAGCGATGCTTGTTCACCGAGCGAAAGTGGGGATGGGTTCATCGGAGGCGCTGGGTCGAACGCTGGCACCAGTTGGCATGGCGGTTGAAACAGGGTAGTATTGCTGGGTTCCGGCACATGGATAAGAACGGGAACAGGATCCGGTTCGAGCGGCGGCGGGGAGATGGCCTCGTAACGAGGCAGGAACTGCTCTTTCTGTGTATCCGGATCGACAAATCCCTCGCGCACTTCGGGAACCACACCAGCTTCCCGCAGGATCTCATCCACGATATCGAATTCAGCGTTAAAGGACGCCACACTTTCATTAAAATTACGGCCCCAGGCCTCCCAATCCATTGGAGAAAGGTACTCGGACATTTTAGAGATTAGTACAAACAAATAAATCGTGTAAGTCAAATATTACAAGTTTGTAATAGCAGATAACTACAAATAATTTACATGAGATCGAGTTCCAGTGGTGTAAGTCAGCAACTGATTTTGCAGGTTGTAATAAATCGTATACGCTAGCAACTGGCTGGGTAGACTAGCAACTAGATGGGTAAAGTAGCTACGGAGCGTTGCTGTGGTAACGTTAAGTTTGTATGTGTGTATGCAAATACTTGTAAAAGTAAACTGAACTAACGTATGTGCGAGCACTTAATAATCCGTCAAACGTTAATTGAGACCGCAGTCGACTGATTTTTATTAATTTCATTCAACAATGCTAGAAAAATAACACAAGTAGCGGAAAAACAACAAACAAATTACATTTCCAAATCCGCAGAATCCTCGGAGCACGAGTTGCTCACATGATCCATTTCCCAATCCGGATCTACGAATAAAAAGAATTAAAAGCAAATTAAAAATAATTCAGCTTAAAAATCAAGTTTACCTTCTTCCAGCGCCTTGACGGCGGCTGCCATTTCTTCAGAATCCTTGGTGGATTCTTCTTCGAATTCTAGTAAAAAAAATATAATTGATAAATAAAAAGGAACGCAAGACGGTTAGATAGTAATTAAGAACATTAATAAAAATAATTACCAGTATCGGAAACATATAATTCCGATTCCTCATCGCTGCTGGAATCCTCCTGGACGAGGTGTCCGGTCACTTGGATGTCGGTGTTGGGAAACAGCAGCTCCAGTGCTTCCTGACAGGACGAACTGCGGGTGATCGGGTTGTATCCGACATCCAGTACATCCAAAGGCAGGTTTCGGATCGGTCGGAAGTCATCCGCCGAGTCAAACAGGTTGTCCGGAAGGTGGAGCTGCCGGAGGGAGTGACAGTCACGGAGGGCCTCCAAGGCCGATCCGGAAAGAGCGTTGCCCTCCAAGTACAGCGACTGCAATGTCGCTTTACTGGGGAGATTGGCGAGCGATGTAAGGCCACACTTGGCCGCAGTGATGGATCTATAAATTTGCTTTTCATTTATTTACGTATTTTTTCATTCTAAGATTTTTACCGAATTATTTGGGTTTTTTTAAAATTATTAATGTGAATAAAACTCACTGGATGTTGGTGAACTGGGCAAGCAATGGCGTTGCTGGGATTTCCAACATCTTAAAATGATCAAAATACAATGTGGACGTCGTCGGCGCCAGGGTCTGCAGGTATGCCTCAACCTGGGCGGTTGCATCCTGGAAATTAACGGCAGGAGCGGGATGGTCGGCGTTATTATCCATGGTAACACAATACAGCAATAAATGTAAAAGAGCAAGGTAAAATACGCGGAACGAAGCTAGTGAGATTGAATGTGGAATTCTGCTACAGCATCTTCTTTATATGCGAGTAAACGAGTACAAATTGTGTCGCTTAGCCACTAAACCAATAAGGATTTTCTATTTTATTTTAATATTTATTTGTCGAATGCGGCGCTCTCCACAATAGCGTACTACGCCTATTCCATTTTTAATTGAGCATTTACAGTTGTGGTGCACTACAGTAGTCGGTTAAGGTTATTTTAGCACAGATCATAGGAAAATCGTTGCAGAGCAGACGCTCACGACCATCCGCTCAAGGAATACAAGCTCTAATCATCACTAGACATATCAATTCAAATGACCAGTAACAAATTGTTCCACAACACACTGACACATTTTTCCTTGAGAATCGCCTCACTCTGCTTGAAATCACACCACTGTGCCTCGTTGCGCTCCAAAGCCTGGAAGGCCAAATCGTAGACCATCTGTTGTTCCACATCATCTTGTTCCATTCGGGCAGCATGCAGCGCTACATCCAGCAGCACCATTCGAGCCGCCACATCCTCTACAGGTTTCCATACAATTGCCACAAAATGATCTGCATCACTGGGCAATTTGACCTTAGAGAGTTGCAGCTTCCGTATCGGAGTCCCCGGGAAAATGAATTTCTCTTCGCAGACATTAATTATACTATCAAACAGCATAGCTTCTTCTTCATTCTGATCGGCGTCAGCGCAAATCTCACGCAAAGAATTATCCGAGGAGGAAGATGCTTGTTGATGGATCAGGCACAATGCGTCCACCGCGGCATAGAAACTGTCCACTTTGTGCTGGTGTGTATATTCACCTTGTTTATGCGGCTTTTCCGTTCATTCCATAACGGTTTCAGCCACTTCTGGCATCACTACTGGATAGTGGACGGCGGTAAAGAAGTTATCTTCCATCCAGTCGTCCGATGGCAGCGGAATGTCAATCGGTTTAAACGCTTGCTTAAGTGATAAGGATGGAGAGGCATTGTTCGAAAGATTTAGTCTAGGTGACAATTGAGGCGAAACACTCCCGTCCGGTGAGTATTCGTTGACTATCGACCGTGTTACACCCAATAGATCGTCTACAAATAAGTTGATGCTGATTATGCCGGCGATTTTAAATAATTCCGTCAAATGAAACCACACCTTGCAGTTTCAAAAACTGTGCAAAACACTTAAAATTGCGTCCACCGGTAGTTTCAGTTTGATTTTGCAGTTTCAAAAACTGTGCAAGATACTTAAAATATCACAATATCTGCTGAGGTGCTGAAAACCTTACCAATAATAGAATGTCTAGACGACGAAGTGGATCTAGCTGATTCGTGTGCAGCATCCTAATCTCCACCTTCCACCGCCCCAACTTTACGACCAGCAAACAGATCATTTCCATCCAGTTTCTTGTCACCGCCCGAATTATCGTTGCTAATTTCTTCAACCTCTTTTTCACTTGCATTGGCGGGGTGATCATCAATCTCTTCCACAATGGAAACAGCCACGCCGCTTTCCGACACAATATCATCTAAAAACAATTCAACTTTTTAGCCTGTATTAACAAAACATCCCATTATTCATACCGGCTGCAGGTAGTAGTTCTCCATGTTCTAATTCATCTTCAACAGGGGACACTTCCTGCGCATTTTTGGAAGGGAAACGGAGATCCAAATCAAAGTCTCGTGGACGGCAATATCCGATAAAATAATATCCACCTAAATAAACAATGTTATCAAAATCTTGCAGATTCACATCAGCTTGGCCAGTTTCCGAATGGCTGGACGACAAGAAATCACTCCGAATCGATGCAACAATATCGCTGCGGTTTTCGTTGGCAATGCTCTCGTCATGGGTGGCAGTTTCACTTTTCTTTGGGGGGAGATTTCACTCGGTCTGGTTGGTTTTGAATACCTTCATCGTCCGAAAAAGTGTCAAAATCGTCCACAAATGCATCTGAAGCAAGAAGTGTTAATTTCAAAATTATGTCCCACTGCTGTATTAAAGAATCTATAAACTGACAGCGTTGCATTAATATGAATCCGATAAAAAACCACATGCAATTATGAATTTATGAACCAGCTAGAAAAACTAACCAAAAACGTTAAGGCATGCAGAATACCTGGAATGGAGAGCATCGGACTAAGCGTTGGCGAAACGATGTCATGAACATTGCTATCCACTTTGTCCAATTTGGTATTTCGATCCATCTTATCATCGCCATTAATGTGCAAACGAAACTCCTTTTCCGTGGAACCAGTCGCTGCATTGTACCCAGTCTTTCCATCGGAGTATCTTTCAACAACCGGATGATGTAGAGAAGGAAAGCGCCCACTTTCTCTAACGCACACACATCACGCACCTGTGATGAATCGCTTCAAACGAACGCAGACAATTGCGTACACTTACTGGCACACTGGCTCAGATGCTGCGTGGACTGCACATTGAGCTGGAAAGTCTCGGCTGGCTGCTGGTCCATGGCATCGGGACTGCGCTCCGCTGCACAGACAACAACGTTCGGCTGCAAAACCCCGGCGTCGCTTGTTTAATTCACCAACAGAACAGACAGTTCGCTCACACTCGTGAGAAGCAGTACGTTCACGGAGCAGACCTTCAAATCATCGATCAGCTTTTCGATGGCCATGGGATCGCACAGATACCAGTCTTAACCAGATTGGGATGTCGATCAGCACGGGAAATGCGAGCCCGGTCCTTTGCCAACCCACTGCGATGAACGCTTCCAGAACGGCGCAACCAAGTAAACAGGAGGAGCTAGTGATGAGGACGCGCTTGCTGAAGTTAGTGGCCATCGCTTCAGCGAAGCAGACACTGCACACAAAGAAGTCCAAACGGCACGCAAAATAGAACTACTAGTAATACAAATGCACGTTTGCAGCAAACATCTGCAGTCCTGTAAAATCATTACGACCGCAAAGTGTTTCGGGTTTACTTACAGTAATGCTTTCCAGTTACGTACATGCGGTGTGCGTGTGCGTGCGGTAGGTCATGCGACACGCTCAAATTCGCAGCAATTATTCTTTTCGAAAGCAGTCCTACTTATCGTTAGTATGACTACGTACCTATTACCTAATCATATTTTGTGGCCAAAGCTTAAAAAATGCACTAATGTACGCTGCATTAAAAATACATACACGGTACAACTAAAGTATTTGTGTTCTAATAAAAAGTTTGTTACTTCACCAACTACAATATAATAAGATTCATCATCTTTAAATCAGCTCGCGCTAACTGCGGACTGCGGTAACCAAAATTTGCAAACCATTTAACTGGATTTCATGATCAACAAAAAAACATAACCGCTTGCACGCAACATAAAAATCTAATGATTCGCTACGAAAGTAAAGCCAGAAAACTATTTATCCATTTTTTAGCAGACAGCAGGGAGAACCAAACCATCTGCATATGAAAAACACAAAACAATATCTTATGTCAACTAAGTCGCGTTTCCTATCACACAAACCCAAAGTTCGTGGTTTAAATGGCTAAAAGCAGTTTGGCTCGCATGATGATCTGGGAAGAGTAATACGGAATATAAAATCGTGAGATGCACGTGTTGGCTGTCGGTAGATGTGTATCATCGGCCGGCCGAATGGTCACCGACGGGAGCGGCGCGAAATCAGCTTCACTGGCCGGCATGGCTGAACACCCCGTCCAGAAATACAACTGCAATAAATTAACGTGTCAACAACAGAGAGCTCTGTAAAAACTTATCGCAACATATTGAACTCAATGTGTGTATGCGTGTACATGAAGACTACAAATTTTATACTGAAAATTTCACAAAATTCCCATTTATTTTCCTTTAAATTTCTATCACATAAAATGACTTTTCCAGCCTAACTGCTATTAAAAATTTAGGAATAATTAAAAAGTGGTCTTACATTAATTTTCTTCCTCATCTGTGTCCGTCGTGTCCTCTCCGTCACTACCCAAGCCAGAATCGGCGTCATTTTCGGCGGCCGGTTCTTCTTCTTCCGCCTGCTCTGGCATCCCATCCTCGCCCTCAGCGGCATCCCACCATCCACCCGCCGGAGCCGGCTGGCCATCATTTGCTCCCCATCCCCCAGCGTCCCCATTCATCGGCACTTCCTCCACAACAACGGGTGGCCATTCCGGCCCCCAATCCTCCACAGCAGCCCCACCACCGCCGCCGGCCGCATTGACCGGCGCGGCCGCTTGCTCCACATTCTGCATAGCAGCAGGCGCAGCATGCGCAGCGTTGAGCTGCTCCTGCAAATCCAACTGAAAATATTCGAGCTGCATAAGCTCGTCCCGTCGGAAATATAGCAGCTCTATGACGCGGCGTTCAAAGTCGTCCTGCGGTATAAAGGGATCCATGTTGCCGTCGTGCGACTTATTTAGGTTTTCTTAGGCTTTCTTAGGTTTCCAATTTCTTTAGTTCAATAAGTATTTTGATGAAATTTCAAAGGAAAAACGCGAAGAACAGCGGTAAACAAAAACGCAGTATGGACAAAATTTAAGGATAAATACTGTGCCAATTAATTTGTGACCGAGCTGTAACAAAAAGTCGTGCACCGGGCACGATTTTTTTCATTGTTTAACATTTGCTCTACTTTTACCTCATGGCATTGGGTAAGCGAATGCAAGCACACACCTACGACATTTTTAATTTTATTCTAATTGGTTCACAGTCAATTCCCGCCACTGAGTGCGAACAACAAATGTACGGCTTCAAGCCGACAATCATGGCATTCAGTAGAAATAACCGAGACTGACTTTTCTATAAATCCCACAAATTTTCCACAGCGTTCACATTTCAACTGGTTAACATTTTTCACATCAATAGCACGCGAAACTAACACAGCTTTTCCTGCGAAACCGGTGGCGCACTTGATCCAGTTGACGGCGGCATTGTAGAATTCCATGCAGGTTGAGCTGCTGTCGCTGGTGTAACCGCCGTGGGGTTCGTAGGCTTACGCTTCCCCGTAGGAACAACGGCTTTCAGGCGGGGCTCCCGCGGTTTTCTTTTTGGTGGACAGTTACTGCGCTGATGGCGTGGAAGTGCTCGCTGAAGCATTTCGGTGCGGCAGTTCTCACAGGTCACGCGGTTCTTGTTACTATGAACTTCTTTGATATGGCGTTGCATATCATCTCTACGTGCAATAATTTTTCCACACTGTTTACATTGAAATTTAACCATGGTCACAAGTGTTAATTTCAAGGATACAGGTCGAAAATAGAAAATGCTGTTTTGAAATACGGTGATCTGGAAACTGAAGAAGAGCAAGAGTGGAATGTTTGCACCCGGTACCAGTGGTGCCGGGGTACGTTAGCCACTAGGCCAATTACGTAATTTTGAATTTTGAATTTTAATATTCTATTGTTGTGCTTGGGGGGCGGGGCTTATCCGCAGCCAGCCAATCACGATTTTTCTTTCCGAATTATCGAAATTATTTTTCCCACGCTGGAAATTCATTTTTTTAATTCGATTTTCTATTTATTAATAGAAGTATTAATTCTAATTTTTAAAAAGTTGGCTGATAGAGCCGATCCTGCTGCTAACCGAGTCTGAAATTACTGGAAGAGGATCTGCGCACTGATTAATACTACTTATTATTACTTAATGTGTCGAAATTCAACACTGAAAGCAGAATCCAACATTCGATTAACAGAACAGAAATAAAACTTGACGTTACTATCACGTTAGTGATAGACGAACTCGGTTTCCTGCAGCTCATCAGCCACATACTGCAGCTTCGACATGACCATTTCAATGTCGACATCTTTGAGATTATTGTGCACCACCGCTCTGGCGATGTTGTGACCGAAAGGAAACATTCGGACATAAATAGTTTCGCCCAGTTCCTTGACTTCCTGTTCCGTGGCCGACACGAGCCTCTTGCAGAATTTCGACGGCGGCAGACGATCGGTCTGCAGATCAATGAGGATAATGTTGGTATGGACACCTTGCACGTCGACGCGGAAGAAAGGCGATTTATAATTGGCAATGGCTTCCGCTAGGCGCTGCGCTCGCGAATGGTCTTCCTCTAATCGAGCGGTCATTTTTTCTAAACTGATTAAACCGGCAGCAGCCAATATTCCCGCTTGTCGCATACCGCCCCCCAAGGCTTTCCGCAGTCGTCGCGCTTCCGCAATAAATTTGTCACTTCCGACAATTAAGGAACCAGCAGGAGCGCACAAACCTGTTGATGGTTCATTTTTTTAAAATGCAATTAATACAGAAGTTTCTGTCTTCAGTTTTGTTACAAAAAATTGAAACAACCGCCAAAGTTTACAGTTTTTTTCTTATTATTACAGTAAAAATATTTTAAGTCATCTTTTTTTACAATCGAATTCATTTGTTCATATCACAAAAGCTCGTATGCGCTAATGCGCTTACCTTTTGAAAGACACACGCTGGCAGAATCGATGTTCTCCAGTAATTTCGTTATGGGAACATTTAAAGCCACTGCAGCATTAAACAATCTGGCTCCGTCCATGTGAATGGCCGGTACGCCATTCTCCTTTGCCCTTTTGGTGACCTTGGTCAGAAAAGCCAACGGCAGCACTTTTCCTCCACACATGTTATGCGTATTCTCTAAACACAGCAATCGCGTGCGCGGATAATGAATATCATCGGCCGTTCGAATTTTCGACACCATTTCGTCGACCAGAAATGTTCCACCGCGCAGATTATTCAGTGTTCGCGCATGTACACCCCCGAACTGCGAAATGCCTCCCTGCTCGTACATGAAAATATGCGATTTATCGCCCAGCAGCACCTCCGAACCGCGATCCTGGCAGTGTATCATCACACTGATCAGGTTGCCCATGGTGCCGGAGGGAACAAAAAGAGCGCTCTCTTTGCCTAACATGTCCGCCGCGGTGCTTTCCAGTAATCGCACTGTCGGATCTTCCAAATACACGTCATCGCCCACTATGGCGTGCGCCATGGCTTCCCGCATTTCCGGTGTCGGCTGAGTCACCGTATCGGAGCGCATATCGACGATTTTCGCTTTCCGGTCCAACTCGTTGGCCGGATCCAGTATGGAACAGTATCCGAAACTTTTTTCAAATTGCTCACTTCCGTAACGTTTCAAGGACGGCATTGCAACGTAAGATCGGTCAAGCATTTTGTGCTGACAAGAGAACTTCCTCGCAATCAGCGACACCGGTAGTCGCAGGAAGAACGTTCGCATGATTGTACCGTACTTGTACAGTACTTGTGGATCGCAAAGACGTCGGATGACTGTAAAAGTTAATCGGCTAATTAAAACAAACTCATCTGACGTTTGTTTGAAATTTAACTAATTTCTTATCATAAAAATTTAAAGAGTTGTTTAGAATATGCCATGATCGAGCCAGGTGTACTTAACTTACAAAATACTGCAGAGAGTACAACAACTGACTGGTGAGATAAAGATTTCGAGCATGCAAGTAATCGTAAATACAAATATAATACCGTATGCATGCTATATCTGTCAGTGCGTATCATTCGAGACTTAAATTTTAATATCAACGCCATACTTTGGATAGATAAACTACGGCAAAAAGCTTAATTTTATGCAAGAATTTCTCCATAAATGAAGTATCAACGGTACAGAAAGTTACCATGTTGCCAGAGAAAACGCGAATTTACTGATTGAGGGAAACGGTGGGTGTGTTTCTGACACAGCAGATTCCGTTCGCGATTGCAAGAGAATAGATAACACAGGGAATTAGATTATTATACGTGATTTGTACAATTAAAGAAATGACTCTATAGAGCGTACAAATAATTTAAAAGTACGATAAATAAAAAAGGCTTAAAAACGTGTAGAAGAATTTTACGAAAACTATCATGTAACGGTGCAGTATTGTGGGTGACAGTGAAAAAGAACAAAAATAAGCAGCTCTTACAAGTTAGTATCATCTTACCAAATGATAGGTAAGAAGTCAGATTAATTCGAGGAGTCAACTAGCCCGGCGATCCACAATTCCAGGATTCACTTCAGAGTTCAGACCAAGGTTGTGATAACCTCCCAATGATGTCTAGAGGTTATAATTAAAAACCTAGCTCACTAGGTGATGTTTTTGTAAATCGTAGTATAAATAGGTCCTTTTTCGATACACGCTGTGGCGGCTGCCATTTTCTTATGAAAACTACGAGTACAATACACGGATATAAAACTACACTAATAATTACTGTGAAATTGTGAAACTACAGTCACTCGTAATAACCCGCTGGTAACACACTGCTGATTCAATCCAATCAACTAGTACTCGGATTAAAAGATTAATTTAAGAGTACCAACTTTTGGCTGAAATTACGTAAACAAATTTCGGAAGTAACGATAAAATTACTGTTCATATCTGATCATCTGCCATAAAATTATCAATTGACATCAGTGTGCTAGGCAGGCTACGGGAACTGAATTGAAAGTACGGTAGCGGATCGTGGAAATTTAGGTAGGCTAATTTTAAGTTCTGTACGTATACATATCCCGCAATGGCACCCATTTTCACATACATACAGTAAGTATTGTAATGGTTTCCATGCACTTTTGCGTATAATGTTTCATTGTGTTAATTCCTTTCGGGTGACCCAAACATCCTGATTAGATCGAAGATAAAATAGCCCTACACCGAAATTTGTTGCATTTCTGGTTACAAGCAGTCCAATATGCGCGCCGCGGAAATACAGCAAATAACCGGGTGATTCATGTGGCCACTAAATACTGCAGCAAACGTAATACGGTAGAAGTACGAGTAGTGTACCACATTTAAATACGTATGTTCTCACAAGCACTACAATTTATAAAAATTGTGTGAAATGCATGGCATGGTTTTCTCTACAGTAGTGTAACAGTATACTTATGAGGTTTGCAAAAGGTTTGCAAAAGCAGTGATGTACTACCTGTAGTTTTTGTCCCTGCAGGTTTCTGTGCAGTACAGATTGCACAAAAGATACGTTGTTATTGTTATGTAAAATTAATACAGTATTGTACAAATGCCGACTGCTCTGTAGTATCAGTATCCATAAATAAGTCAAGCTCACTTATGTGCCTTGCCATAAATTACAGTGCTAGGGATAATGAAGAGCATCATATCATGTGTTTTTGTACAATTATATTTTTACACAATTCACACAAAACTTCAAACCAAAACGTTTAAATACAAATCGAAAAAGGCACAGCAGAAACAATGCAGTAAGTAATCAACAACAACAAAAAAATGTGGCGGAAAAATATTTTTCAAGCTATATTTCTTTGGTTTTGATGGCCGGGGATTTTATTTTATACGCATTTTTCCATACTTCAGAAAGACACACACTGCAACATGAAAAGTCATAATTACCGTACGATTGAGTACTGAAGCCAGAAAATCTGCAATATTATATCATATCAATTTTATACTGTAGGTACTTATGTATAACATAAAGGTGCAAAACGCTAATTTTGAGTTTCAGCCGCCAAAAAATTGAAAAACTGTACCTTGAGTGAAACCGGTAGAATATCAGAAGCGGCATGGATACGTGCGTGATCAGTGTCCACTGCGTAACAGAAAACCAGAGTGAGCCCACAATTTATGACCTTTTGAACATTATAATTACAGAGCTTTCTTTATTGTACAACTTTTTTGCTCTTACCGTCCAAATACCGTAGAAACGAATTTGTATGGGATACAGCTGGTGGCGCCAGGCTTCCAGAGAGTCAACGGCCCAGAAACTGAAATTGCACACCAGCAGGAAAGTGACCATTTCCCGTCCCGGCTTATCGTCTACGTGCCGCTGTTTATTGGGTCGCCGGCGCGTAGCATCCAGCAGGAAGAGCGTCTGCAGCGTGGACTGGATTATTTCCAGACCGGCACAGACCAATGCGCTGATATTCTCTTTCGTGGGATTATCCATAATGGTGTGGTGACCGGAAATCAGTACGAAGACCGGGAATACGTATACACCCATTTGGGAGATGATCAGCAGATTGTCATCTATCCGTGAGCTTCCGTGGCTTTTGTACTTGAGTGCATTAATGCGCACGAAGGCAACGCAAACCGCTAATGTGGAGGTCGTGTACAGGATGCACTCCATAACATACGCCTGGAAGATGGCTAATGTGTAGTAGTCGGTCATACGGATCCAGACGAAAAACAGCACCATACTGCAGGACAAAAGCACGCAATGGTCGCAATGTTATTAATTTATGTCATACATGTACTGTATCTGCCGTCTATAACCATTTTACTATGTAAAATATAGACGTCAGCATGTTTCATGCAGAACAGTACAAACTGCAAATCGTTACGCTCACAAGTCAATACTGCAAATTGTAAAGTTATTGTATCCTAGTACTACAATGCCTAACAAATAGACGATGAGCCTCGTACAAATATATTTAACGGAAACAGAAACAAATAATTATGAGTATTTACTAAGATAGCAAAAATCGAAAATATATTGCGACAGGTACCGCGCAATGAGAATCAATTGCTTAACTGAAATATATGCAAATTGTTACATGCAAGTAAGTCATAATGCAAAGCGCCCAAGAAGCATCTTTTTGTATTTGTTAAAGTGATTGATCGCCGACAAGTGCATGCATGTCTAAATACCTTATATTACCTCATAATAGTCATAACAACCATTAACAATCCCAGAAATAGCCCCCGCGTCGCATTGTGACAGTTTACGGAGAACTGGTGTTTGTTTTTATTATCCGCATCGGTGCTGCTGTTGTACTTGAACCGGCGATGTTTCAATCCGCTCCACATCATGTACAGCAGAGCCGCACAAATCAGGCTGTTCTCCACAATACACGGATACAAGAACGGGCTAGCCTTGAGAAAAAATAAATTAGTTATCTCAAAACCTGCATTTGTAGCAGTGCCGGCATCATATAGCAAACTCACACTTGCCGCTAATTTTTTCAACGTATATATTTCCATTCGTAGTAAACTTGCGGCAAGCGTGCTACAGCTTCAAAATTGTATTTTAAGACATAACCTAGTGTCTGAAGCCGCTAATTTACCTGTTGCATAATGGAGCCAACGGTTGTCGTCGACCGGCAGGAAGCTTCGTACTCGTTAGAAATGTTGACCAAGGAGTCCACGATGCCACTTAAGTAGCTCTGTAATCGATGTTGTACTTTGTTGGGCACAGCACTGATCCTAGAGCTTTGGGTGAAATTCCCTTGTGCGGTCACGTTGGCGCGCAATGAAGCGAACGGCTTCACGGAGAAGAACATTTCCGGCACATCCGCAACGGCAATGCCCGGCGGACGCAGCTTTTCCGGCTCAAAGATACTGATTTCGAATTGATGCTTAGTTTCCTCGATTAATACGCTCAGCCAGACAGATATGTTCGTTGCAAACATCTGTTTAAAAAAAAAGTTTATGCAAAGATATTGGGGAATATAATCAAATAGCTGGGCTCAAAGGGCCGATATACTCGTATCTATACTAGTACTTAACAAAAGACTCAAGAGCAGCTGCGCTAATGAAATCGCACACATAAATGCACAAATTATAACAGTTCTGTTATACTTATTATAATATTTCTGTTATAGTATATGTACGCATACTGCAGTTCATCTGTCAACAGAATCAAGAGATGAAATAATTAAAACATTTTGGTAAACAGCAGCAAAATATACATGTGACAGCACTTTAAAGCCTCTTTTTTCTTATTAAAATTTACACTGTAAGTACATGTAAATGATAGTGGTCAATTTTTTGACGAGGTAGTATAGTGTAATACGTAGTACGTACATGCATAAATCCAAAGCTGGCAAAGACGTTGTATCGGTCAGTTCGAATCTGTAGAAACAATTCATAGCCGCTTATTGAGATATCGTGTTTACAAAGATACACAAGAAATTTCTCACCTACTTTGCTGTTCAAAAATACCAGATAAAGTTGTGCAAATGAGAAAACAAATCTGGCTGCCGGTGTAATGGCCGTCAGGATATCATCACAGTGGGAACCGAAGGGAATCTCAAAATATTGTCCGAATTCCAGCACGGAATATAGCATTGCACCCACTCCAAATATCATTGCTCCCTAAAAACAATGAAGATATCACCGATTTCAAATAAAATGATGAACAAGTATTTTATTACTTAGTATAATATTTTGTAAATTAAAATATTTTCCGACATATTACAACATGACCAAATAAACGACCCCTACTGTTGGCAATCATACAAGAAAAACGTAAAAAAATGCAATTGCACTCATATACGTTTAAGAATTTGCTACAGAAAATTCTAAAAATTAATCTCGAATCGTGCCGATTGCATTATTCGATATTTAATAATTATCGACGTCGCAGCAAAATTAACGGCACATCGTAATTCTCCGATGACTGAACGGATAGAACTATGGACATGTATGAACAGTTTAAATACTTAAAGATTGTGAGTTACTATTAGTTGTTAATGTTTTTTATATTGGAATCGCGTTACATTAAATAAATTGTGCAAGCCGCAAGACACAGTGTGTTCAAAGACGATAATCTAATTGCCTTTCGGCAAGTCTATACGCTCTATCTGTCACACCTTTTGTATTTTTACTGCGTGTCTTCAAATGTTTAAAATAAGCTGGAGTGCAATTGCGGTTAAGCAAATTAGCCGTGCTGACTTGAGTGCACATTCCCGGTTTATTAGATGCATTTGTGTATTGCTGAGATGGTAAAAACACTTGGAGAAAGGCGGTTCCTGCTAAAGAATTTTCACGAGCACTTAATGATCTGTCAAGCGCGCTTCACTCACCAGTCGCAAATAGAAACTTCCACTGCTGGACGCGTGGCTCCGGTCGGACAGGAAGTCACAATAAGGATCTTCCTGGTTGTCATGATGTCGGCTAATGGAGGATGATGTCGTATTGCGCCGGGCCCATGAGATCAGATAGACTTTCTGCCGGCGACCGCTTTGGAAGAGAAAGCCATAGGCGAAGATCAGGAAGAGCAGGGATACTCCGTACAAATACAAATAAAAACTCTGCAAACATCCAATTATCAAGATTTATGGCGATAAATGTGTCAACGTAATGCATAAATCTGGTAGTGTATATAAATTTGTGAACGAGAAAGGCGGCGTTATATGTTTCACATGTTCGGCGAAAAAGGTTGTTAACTTGTTATACATGGCGGCAGTTGGCGCTACATTTTTCTATCTATAAGTACTCGTGCTTATATTTACACATTATCAGTCTGTTGTTAAACTAATATACTTCAGTACCAAATCCGTTGTTCTCAAAAACCGAAATGCCACTAATTTTTTAAACATTTTAACCAAAAAATTTTCCTTCAAATATTCCTTTCGACTATTTTAGTAAGCTCGTTTAATTATTGCGGATGAACCGGAAGTAAAATTTGATTACGATGCGAGCACCCGTACTCAGGGAAGCGGAAGGGAACGAAACATGTTGTCTAAATTTGTTTCTTAAACAATCGTATGCGTGCGCAGGTTATATTGCTTTACATTTATCATATCTAGACATCACGCATGAGTAGCAAACAGTGCTAAACAGTTGCCTTAACAATCACAAAAAAATGAAACTTCGCTTCATTGAATTACGTTCAATACGATGATTGATCGAGTCAGAGAGTAACGATGTGTCAGCACGTTCGCTAAAGCACACAAACAGACAAACAACGCCAACAGCAACCGAACTCGCAATCTCACTCCGTACCCCAGCGTAAGCCAAAAATCTCAAAACGCTTAACACAAACATGCTGATGTATATTCATAATCCATAAATACCTACCGACTAAATAATGTACATAGTAATTCTGCCATTTCATTTTCACTAATTAAGAGGAAATTCCGATGTCAGGCTAACTTAACAAGATTCTGGGAAAAATTTTGAAATTAAATTTCTACTCGGTGAATCGGTTGCACAAGTTGAGTTTCGTTACTCTAAAAGTTGAAAAGTGCCCCTTTAATAACCTTATTTTCAAGAAGCGGAAAATGCCGAGTGCTCAAAGATTTGCACTAGAGTAGATCTACTGCAACCAATTTTCTGATTTCCCGAACAATTTTACTGAACGCCGAGCCGCTGGTAGATGACAGCGATGTTCATATTGTGGAACACTTTCGTTGTACCAACAAAGATACAGCCACAAATCTAGGATTGAGGATTCCATGCATTCTTTAATTATTTATCAATATTAATCTTCTTAAACCCTATATGCCACACAAATTTTAGGAACCAGTTTGCAATGAACTACCACTCGCGCATTCTTACCTCGTAAAACAGAGGTCTTATTTCCAGCGATATAATTTCGGCCAGCGGAAAGGCTGCCGAAAGTACGATGACAACGAGCGCATAAAGACAGCTGAAGTACCGGCAAGTTGAATAGCTAATAAAATACAAAAATACTGCCAGTGTTTTATTACAGTACATATAAATTCGCAACGATAAACTACTGTAATTATGTCTTACGCCGCTTTGGCATTCGATTTGGTAGAGCGCTTATGGTCATCCATGGTTTCCTCTTCGATTTGCGCTTTCGGTGCATTCCCGTTTTTCGTCTGGACCACGGTATCAGCTTCGGCGGTCGGCGTGGAATTAACGGGATGATGAAACGGTGGCTCGAAGTAGCCGCTAGCCGAGCGGATATGCCGATATTCACTACGCACGAGTGGCTCCACTTCCGGCAGCACTCCATCGGCATTGCTCGGCTTCTTACCTGTGCCATCTGTCATTGTAACAATTTTATATAACGGTATGAATTAGGAACAAGAAACCGTAATGTCAATGTAGACGACGAAAACGTCGCAAATCTCAATGCCGAGCGCATGCTTCGGCGTTTCTTTGACTTATTTGTAAAACGACTTGTAGCAGTCATTCGGGCATGCTGAAATGTCGGTAAGCTATTCAGCGATCGATATTGCTAAACATAACTGCGTTTTGGGGCAACTCTTAAGGTTTTTACGTTCAAGCTGACGTAACACGAATGTATACCGGCTACTGCATGCACTATAAGATCGCTGTACTTCGAACTACTTGCTACTACTGCATGTCTCCGTTATGTACATTGTACTAGTTTGTACTATTGTATACAATTCGTACACCGGTAATAGCGTATTGTATTGTGTGCTTTAGGCATTTGTGCAGGATAAAAGTAAACGTCCTAAGAATCTTAAACTGCTACAGCATCGATATTATCACATGGGAAAACCTTTCGTTGGCTGCAGTAAATACATATTAAGTTTTTTACATGCTTATATTCGTATTAGCAGGAGCCAGGCAATACTTCCGCAAGCCAGTTTTCTGCGGTCAGTCATCAACTTTAAATAATTAGTTGATTCATCTACCGTAGGTGAACTACCGTAGATCAAATTACTGGCAGTCGTTTGTGCGTGTCCAAAGCTATACAATTAATGCACTTATGAAAATCATCAAAGAAAATCTCATTCATGACAAAGTAAGCACTTTATACAAGTTACATCAGTTCTCAATTAAAGCCATAAGAGACAATTTATTTATTTATACAGTAATCCGAGCTGCGTAGATTATTTTGCTAGGCACGCATTATAATTTATCAAACCGTACTCACTTAGGAATTAAAGTCTTAGACTAACGTTTTCTTTCTGTAATATGAGTACGAAATAATCCACCACATCAAAGGAAATGACTGAAAATGTCATTTTGATTGCGCACTGTAGGAATTCATGTGTGTTATCAATCAGGTACTGTAGCTTGTTATTGGCGGCAGCCGGCAGGTGCCCATATGGGCCGAGATAAATAAGGTGTGCCATGGCAGTTTAATTAAAAAAGTGCGTGCAAACTGTGGCTAAGCGGAGAGGAAATCGTATTAAACGCGATTTCCATGGAGAATATCGAAAACAAAACGGGAACTGTTGTAGTCTGCAAGTAGTGTGCACTCATAGAGCAAAACACTCATAGAGCTGATGTTACAACGCAGTGGTGATTGTTTTCGTTTCAACTGTAAACGATGGTTGGGACAAAAAGCTTGTGCTTTCTAGAGTTTTGATATTATTACAATAGAATTAATTAAAAGAGTGTATCAACAAATAAACACAGATGTGTCGCATGCAGACAGTTCAGATCTACTATTTTTTATGTTTGTACTGTACATAATCTGGGAAGTACTCAATCGCAACGCCACGGAGCAGCTGCATGTGATCATCATATCATTCCCGTTTAATTACGAGCCTGTTCTTATGTTTCTTGTTAATCATCCAGTCACCAATCATCCAGTCACCAAGAGGTGTCAGATGCCCAGGAAGATTTTGTTTCCGCTTTCCAGTTCCTACTGAACGTAAGTACTAATCGTATACTTCTTATGTGGCCCTACGAACACAGGTATTAAACAATGTTTGGCAACGATAGTTCTTATACTGATACATACGTACGGTCTTGTATTGTATTTACACATACTCGTATAGATATACAATATATAGATATACACCCATTGGTACAGCAGACAATATCGCGTAGAATCGCCGTACATTCTACTCGTAGATCTATTATTCTAACAATACATGTATTATATCTACTGCGGTATGATGTATTATGTGATTAGGCAATAGGTACGAGTGCGTACAGAATATAGATATATTGTATATCTATCCGCATGTAGTGAGTTCCGAAAATATATGAAATAAACTATGGCCTAAACAACGGCCGATTGAGTATAAAATATACTTCATATAATATACTTTTACATAAGATTACGACTACAAGTACTACCTTGCACCTAGTATAACACGAGCCCGAGGTACTTTCTGCCATCAAAGTGGATGGGTGGTGATCTGCTAGCTCCCTAATCCATGCTCGAGTAAGTGTATGGTATCGCATCATCCCATACCGGTAACCGCGGTCTAAAACTGCGAATTTAGCATTTCAGAATTTGAGCAGCGCGATATCTTACATCCCGAATTAGTGCTTTACCCAGTATGTACGAGAGCAAGCTTCAGAAATACAGCTGTATAGACTATTCTTTTTTTAATGTGGTTGCTTAATTGTAACAATTTGTACCGCAGCAATTTAAAATGTATTTTATTTTAGATTCTTCTCGTACAGGTGACTTAAGAAAAAGCTTTGATGCTGCAACAGTGATAGTGGGACAGAAAATGTTCAACGCGTCAACGAAATCAACCGAATCTCTCGCCTTGAAACCAACGCGATACATTGACATATCCGCCGGATCTCAGTTGTCATCCAATGCGGATATTGGCGTTGCTGCCTATCTGTTGTTTATTTGTAGGTCCATAATCCTGATCGTGTTCTCATGCCGAAAAACAACTCGCTTCAAGTAAGCGTTTTATTTTTTACAGGGATATTGTCATTGTATGCCAATGGAGTAGTTCTGATAGGAATAGCCCGGCAAAAAGGTCATATACTGCCCTTAGACATCTTGATGGGATTTTTAGCAATTTCCAATGGTTTGCTCGCGTTGACAACGTATCCCATGGTCGGCGTTTCGCTCATCAGCCACCAGTGGAAATTCGGCCATGCAGGTACCGCAAACCGATAAAGGATCATAAAGCTTATACTATTCTTGAGAAGTATTTTGCGCACAGTTGAGAAAGCTACGTTTTCCTAGTGAGCACTGGCAGTAAGAGGGTAAACTGGGACCATATAAAATAAAATCAGCGTCATACTTAAATGTTCTAAAATGGTTGTATTAATATATTGTTATCCGTATACGCTGTAAATTTATTGTAACAACAAGGCTTTTTAAACTTGTTTCTGGTGAAGATTTGGCTGATTTTTTCAGTTTTGATATAATAAATGTTAACAGTACTTCTAGTATCTGGTTTGCTTACCCTGGATGTCTGGAGGAACGTAATTAAGAACAAAATAATAGGAAATCATAACATGACATAACTTCTTCACTTCTAAGTTTGTAGAATGCAAAAATCACGTTTGCATTCTACAGAATATGCTTTATATTTTGTCGCGGGTTCTGCTTTTCGATATTAAACATTATTTTTATAGTTTGTGCAAAACCTTAAAATGTATGCAATATGCAGCTGTGCACATATCTTGTACAGTACTGCACGTACATACTCGTACAATACAATACAGTCCGTCGTGCCGATGCGTATCGTATTTGGCGAGCTTTACTATTACAAAATACAGATTCAAATCTAAAGCTATTTTGACCACGAAAATGTAAGTTTGAAAAACTACAGCATATGCTATTTGCATAATGCGGGTGCATGCGCAATAACTTAAGGGTTCTTATTAGGTGTTTTATGCAACAGAAATCAAACGAATTCTTAAATCATTTTGCGATTATCATGTACGGTATAATAACAACATAATTTTTAGGGTGTGTTGGATACGCCTTTATTACAATGTTTCTCGGCCTTGCATCCATTTTCGATTTACCAGGAATTGCATACGTGCTTCACAGTACAGTGGCATCGAAGCATACAGGTAAGTGTGTTTCCGCCCCACACGTGCTTTATTGGTTTCCGAACCGATTGTTACGAACTTACGATTGCAGCTAGAAAAGGACAGCGCAGCAAAAAATGTCACTGTGGCACAGTTTGGATAATTATTCCAGCCATCTGCACGCTGTCCTTTCTCCTTTGCATTTTGCCGATTGTCGGTATGGGAGAATACGGACTCGGCAAGCATGGATCCAGCTGCACCATTAAATGGTCATCAAAATCTCTAATTTCGGTGCTCTACATCACGTTCCTAATGATCACGGGATTTGCCCTTCCGGTGTTTCTTACCGCGGTTTTCTATTATCGAGTCATTAGCCATCTGCGCTCCCTGAAACGCCGCTACGTCAATATGGAATTCGCTAAAAAATGGACAAAAGTCCAGAATGACACTCTCATGGTAAGTCACGCATCCCGCCCGGTAGTCCTAAGGAACTGTATCTCTGTGATTCAAACAACCCTCTGTGATTCAGTAAACTCAATTTGTAAAAACACCGTGCGCCGGTAAATTAACATCATTTTTCCAGCTAATCAAGGGAAGCATGACGGATAATCCGTGCGCATGCAGCCCCACGCGAATACAATAATTTAAACGAGTATGTACTGGAATATCTTTACATTCCGCGTGTTAAGCAACATTAAAAGAAATTAGACGCCGGTGCTTGCGAATCATTTACTGATTCCCAATAAAGGAGCTGAAATTTAAAACAACTGAAGGCAGTGCTTCTTGTAATAAGAATCCCTTTTGGGATTGTTCGCAAAAGCTGTGCGTCTTATTTTCTAGGAGGGGACACATAATGTCCAGCGCTACCCCTCTTATTTCCAGCAATATCGAAGTGCTAACGTTATACGGTAACAGTGATGCACGCAAGAAGTTCCCCTGTCACATAATTTCATGTATAATTCTTACCATCAATTATACATACAAACTCCTACGGGGAAATTACTTCAAATTAGTCTAAACGTTAACGCATTTCGCATAAACCTGGGAAGAACACGTACGTACTCAAAAATGGAAATCCTAAAACTTACGCTCCGCGTAACAAACAACTAACTAATTGATAAAGCCATGACCCAAATGCATGATATTCGGAAATAAGCACTGGAAACAAACAATATTGAAACAACCTAAGCGTGACTAGGCAGACTTCTTAGATGACTAACGAGAAGACAGAAATGTAAAACGTATGAACACGAAACACAAGCCGGTGTTTGGAAGCCCTTGGTGAAATTTATTGTTTACCAAGGTTAATTTAGGGGGCAACAGGCACAAGAACTCACTCCCTGCTCACATTTGTCACAACGTCAGAACGAAATGCGCACACATAAACTCACTAAAAAAGCTGCACCCCCACACTAAAAAGGTTGAAAAGGAGAATTAAGAAAATTAGCCGTCATTCGAATAACTTAGTTATCATCATTTTATTTCCTCTGGCATCCCACATAGGAATACTCTGAACGCACACTGATACAAATAATTCACAGCTAAATCTTGAAGAACAAATAAAACTCTACTCTATTGAAAGTACCGCTACAGTATCAGTTTTTAGGTAGCATTTGATACTTCATGACACATAAAGGGGCTCAATGACTGCGATCCAAAATTTTACCGTAAGTTTATTGTCAGCTGCATTAGCCCATATTGTTGGTCTGCTAAAAATGTTAATAAGTACTTATTCGATCAGCTCCGCGCGCCTCACCCAATTACCAAGTCTACAGATTATCCGAAATCGAGATGATATAGCAATCAGGATAACCTCCAGTTACCTCTGCCTTTAATAACCCCTTCAGCCATAATATGATTATAACAAATCATGCAATGTACCCTATATTTTCCACAGATGACGCTTGCCGTCGGAGTTTGCATGATCGTTTGCTGGGCGCCGTACGCCATTGTGGCCACCTGGGAAACATTTTATGATCCATCCACTCTCCCGGTTCAACTGGAAGCCACAGCAGCCTTTACGGCCAAAAGCTCCACGGCCTTCACTCCGCTAGTCCATCTCTGCTACACCAAGAAATGTCGACAATGGTTGCGCCGCACACTTTTCTGTTTCAAGCGCACCGAGGATTCCAGTCCTTCGCACCAGGAGCCGCCGACCCTGCTGATTCCCAGGGCGTCCGCCTTGCCGAGTGTTTCCATCTGTAGGGGCTCTCTGCCGAACAGCAACGTCGATCGTAGTTATATGGAGCTGAGAGTGCTTACTTAATGGCAATTTCAGGCAAATCGATGGCATTCAATCAAACATCAACAAAGTATTACAAATGCTACGAATATTTTTTTGGTAAATTTTATTTTCAATATTAAAATGCTGTACAGATAGCGTTGAAATCACTTCCGAAATGTTTAATCACTAAACAACGTTTTCTAGTAAAAACACTACTAAAAAGAAAGTATATGACGGGAAATGAGTTTCATATTCCAACAAACTGGCATCTCGCTGTGCTCACCTGCTGCTTATTAAAAACGTGGCTGCTTCGAAGGGTCAGTTCAGCATCTCAAAAATTTTGTCATGCAGTGTCCGTATTACTTCGTAACTGTAATAGCTTCAATAGCCAAAAGCTCGCCAAAAGCAAAGAACACAGCAGCCACTTATCGGAAACTGCATTCGCCATATAAGCAAACGTGAAGCAAACGTCTGCTGCAAAGTGGCAATCCTCTTTACTTATCAGATCTCCCGAACACCTAAAATAGTAGAATCGATGAGAACGTTGCAGCAGAAACGGAAACAAATAAATTTTCCATACCACAACAACAGGCTTCTCTTTAATCCGACATCCATGAACTTCTTTGAGTGCTTCAGCGGCTTTGGTTTGATTAGGCAGGGTAATAAATGCTTGCCCTTTCATTCGTCCTTCTTGCATTAGTCGAATACTGAAGCTAAAGGAACCCAAACTGCGTCGCGAGATGCAAATTTTACTGTGAGTGACATTACATTATACAGCGTCGCTAATACTAATGGCCTATTTTGCCTCAGCCAAACTGCGTACCTTTCAGTTTCCACTCTGTTGTTCCAGTTCACATACCGCCCAAAAATAAATTTCAGATCCTGTAAAAGTAAACAAAGATAGTTTTCCCTTTTCATTTAATGTCCCAACTGAATCTTCCGCTAATCGTCTTACCTCTTCTTCAACTGCTTCTGCTAGATTTTTCAAGTACAGTTTAGATGACGGTTGTCCAGGGTCGTACTTTTTAAACGGCGGTAGTTTCAGGAGTTCTAAAAACAACACAATCGCTCAGCAAATACCACTATTTATGAAATATATAGCTGAAGTGCCATCTCAGAACTCTGAATTATAAAAGCAATGACCGCGACATACTTTTCTGTTTTAAAACATTTTTGGAATCAGTATCTGAAATGCGAAAAATCAAACAGTAAGTAACAATATTTTTACCTTCCGCACTCGAGCGCAATTTATCAAGTTCTTGCGCGCTGATAAACGAAGCTGTACAATCGGGTTGGGGAGAAACTTCGGGTGCTTTTAAAATAGCAAACCCTTCCCCTGAGACGCCGTCGTCATCCCCACTGCTGCGGGCCACAGCTTCCAATCGTTCAGCTGTCGGAGGCTCGATATGCATGCGCCGGACAGCGAGAGTTTGGCCGGAAAAAGGGTTGTCAAATATGTCTTGATCAGGTAACGCTGAAACCGGTGCCATCTCGTGCGTCTCCAGAAGTCCAGAGAGTTTAATCTTTTTTCGCTTCGGTAAACCTTCTTTCGTTTTCGTTAACCTTGGTGGTACTGTTGATGCTAATTCGGTTTCGCATTCGGAATCAGAAGAAACCGCGACCATTTCATCAACAGCTTCCGAAGCACGGCCAGAAATGTTGTCAAACTAAGAAATTTCATTCCACAATTTAATTAAGACACAAAATTTTTTTGTTAGGGTTAACTTGTGTAAGTGTGAATTAAAGGTCCTTCGTATACAAAAAACTGCATTAAAGTGGCTTCATATACAATAAGCACGCTAGCCAAAGGAAATTCTCAAATTTCGTCGAAAATGTCAAAATGAAACGCGGATTCGTTTTAAAATATCTAACATCTCCAATAACTTCAAACAAATTTGTACCATTTTTGGTGGTGGCAGCAGCGGTCCAAACGGAATTGGCAGGTGCATTTTGTTCATTAAATGCATAACTTGCACGTATAAAGCCGGTGTTTGGGCCATAATGTACATGACATTGGTCAGGATGGACGGACTAGGTGGTGGATAGTGATATTTCAAAGTGACTGGGATCCTACAAAAAATCAAACATTCAATATTAATGTCGATGCGAAAATGAATTTGTTACGCTCCAAGAACATCCATACGCATAGTTAGAGTAGGTTTCACCTGTCATAACATAGTCCGAAGAACGTGCCGTGTTTTCTTTCACCATGGGCAAATGTTTTGTCAGCTTCTCATCAGCAAATTCCACGACCAAGCGACGTTTGCCCATTTTGATCTGATGAAGTTTCTGCATTATCTAGAAACAATAACTTAATTTTCAATAATGCCTGGTTTTAACTCAAAACAATATCTCTATCGTTTATGCACGAATTATCGAAATAGAACAAGATTTTCGTGACATACCACGACGGCGAGGTCCGGATTGTCAAATCTTGCAATTGCCAGATTTCGCTGAAGGAAATACTGCATCGTCATTACCATCCAAACAAAACAAATCAACGTTCCAAAGACGTACCAAACGGCCAGAAGATCCAAAGTATTTGATCTCCACTGCACCAGCATCAGCCAGGAATTTTCTGACATCGTCTTCACTAAATGTCTCTGGTAAATGCTTGATAACCAACGAATCGCTTTCGTTAAAATAGGGAGCTTTTAAAGCATGGTGTTCCCGGTTGCTTGGTTTTGCGAGATAAGTCCCAGGCGCTGCCATGTTCCGTGCGTCACACACGAAGCTGCGAAATATTCCGATGTCCCATTACTTGCTAATGATCGCTTCCTTCGATGTGGCAGAACTATGCTTGAGTTAGCATTGAATGTCTATCACAAAAGTAAACGACAACACTGTCACAACAGGGACAGAACAAATTTTAAAATAAAAACATAAATAAAAGTAGCAAAAACTACTAGCCGCCGCAGCTGCCGCCGTTGTACCTAACTTTTGCGGCAGGTTCATTGAACCGTGACAGGTTCTTATATGCGGTATACGACTAGAATCAGTCGGCATATATGAAACTGTAGTTTCGGTTTTTGGTCTTCGATATCCGTGTGTAAACAAAAGTAATTTTTGGCGCCCGTAGAGTACGGAAGGGTCCGGCCGGTTGAAGGAAGCGGTGGGGCCTAACAGTCATGTGACATGAGTCATGTGACATGAGTCGAGTAACGATGCGTGAAACTTGTAGATGGCGTTGTTGGCTCGGCATCTTTTTTAGGTTACATTATGTGCTCCTACATTATGTAGGAGCACATTGCAATGTGCTCGTACATTATGCAGGAGCACATTGCATCGGTTTCATCGGTTCTTGGAGGAGAAAAACGGAATTGTAGTACCCAAACAAACGTAATCCAATATGCTCCTGCAATGTGCTCCTACATATGTAGGAGCACATTGCAATGTGCTCCTATATATATGTGCTCCTACATATGTAGGAGCATATTGCAATGTGCTCCTACATAATGTACGAGTACATTGCAGGAGCATATTGTATGTGGAGATCATAAGGGGGTAGAAATATAAAGTGCTGAATAGAGAATTTAATAATATATTAACGCTTATGAGCTCGCTCACGACCGAAAGTTGCCGCCTGAGGATGCCGGGGCAAGTGATCAGCCTGAGCGATGTCCAGACGACACGCTGACGGGTGCCGTCGGTCACCCAGGTTATGATACAAGCCGCGCCGGACACCCCTTTATTGAAATCGAATTGGTACAAGCAGTATGAGAAAGAAAAACACGAGATAAAACACCGAACACCGTTGAGATACAATACAATGCGCATAAACGGGCGGGCGGGAGGTTTGCGAATTTTTCTGGCCGTGAAACTGCGTGTACGTGGCAAAGTGGCCCTGGAAGCATTCTGAAGGATGCAACCATGGTTGCCAAGACACGTGAGCTCGCTCTGCGTTAACGTCATTTAACGCTTGGGCGTTAAATGGCTGTAAATTATATTAAAGGTGATATGTTTGACGAAATGTGATAATGAAGAAAGGGTGTACTAATCCAGTTAAGCGAAGAAAGGGTCTACATTGAATTTGGGTCAAGATAAAGGGATTTTTACTGTAGTATGGTATAAATATATTCGACTTTCTGGTTGTTCGTATTTGAGTGTTTAATGAAGTGTTACAGGAAGTGGAGTGTGCTGCGGGTTGTAGATAGTGATGGATTACTGTGGAAAATTCAAGAAATTTCGAGAAAGTTGATTGCTTAATGGAGCAGACTATTATGTTTTGCTCTGTAAGTCTTGGATGTGTAGGAACAGGTGGTTTGTATATGGGAAGTAGGTTAGGTACATTAAAAATTTTTTCGAGAAAATGTATAGTCTAATTGGTTTGTTGACTGGATTTTTTTAGTTCGGTGGGTATATAAAAAGTTGAGGAATCTTGTGTTTGAGTAATTATGTAGTGAACGAAGTATATGGAATGAGCAAAATGTTTTTCTTGTCGGTTATTTTTTGGTGGCCGGTGTGGATTTGTAGATACTTACTGATTCAGGTTGCTGTCATTTGTTTGGCTTTGGTAAGTCTTTTTAGGTTGAGTATGGTTTAGTATGTTTTCTTTCATACATTATTTTCGTTTAAGAATTCTTTCTTTAATAAAATAATTGAAGGTGGTTGTGATTGTGAGAAATACATGCATGAGTATATGCGTGATTATAGAAAGAAATGCAAATCGAAACTGATGGTAATTGTAGCAGGGAGGATAATGTGGGAAGTGGTAATGATGTTAGATATGAGAATGAAAAAGTTAAAAAACAAAAATGTAATCGGAATACTAAAGGTGGTGCGTTTTCTGGTATGTTTGGAAAAAATTATTGGAGAATTTTTGGACAATTATTGGACAATTTTTGTAAAGGAAACGTGCTAAACGACATTTGCGGAGTATGGTAATGTGTGATGGTTGTCCGTAACTTTTCTTAAGCATTACTTTACGATTTTGTCCTGAATTGTTGTGTTTTGCTGACCCTGTTAAGTTCACATTTTTGTTTTTTAACTTCACATTTTCATGTCTAACATCATCACTACTTCATTATCTTTCTTGCTACAATTACCATCAGTTTCCGTTTTGCGGTTTTTTCTCTATGATCACGCACATGCTCACGCATGTATTCTTGCGACCACAACCAGTTTCCATTATTTTATTAAAAAAGAACAATACTTAAAAGAAACTATCTATGAAAGCAAACTTACTAAACTATACTCAACCTAAAAAGACCAAAGCCAAACAAAACACAACAACCTGAATCAGTAAGCTTCCGAAAATCTAAACCGGCCATCAGAAAATAACCAACAAGAAAAACATTCTCCTCACTGCATATACTTCGTCAAATCCATAATAACTCAAACACAAAGTTCCTCAACTTCTAATACACCCACCGAACTAAAAAAATCCAGTCAACAAACCAATTAAACCAAACATTCTCTCGAACAACCTTTTAATGTACGTCCCAGCCTACATCCCATATTATACAAACCACCTGTTACTACACATCCAAGACTAGCAGTGCAAAACATAATAGTTCGCTCCATTAAGCAATCAACTTTCTTAACAACACAAATTCTACCACCAAAATGACTGTGTAAACCTATGGAAAGGTACAGACTAAACGCGCAATTTTCAAGGTCTCAACTGTAGTAAAGAAACACCCACAACCTTTCATGTCCTTCATACACTCACAAAATTCTTTCCCCTACTATTATTATTCCTTTTATATACACAAATCCGAAATTATTTTAAATCCCAGTATTCCTGTTTCTTATCCCGTACCTGCCGCTACACAATCGAGAGATTGTCCACGGAGTGTATATGATTCCGGCGTGCACTTTGTGTAACCATCGACTGGTGGAGGTTGCCACTGCGGCTACACTGTTACGGCCAGTGTACGGCGCTACCACCACTATGCCGAGTTGCCCACTACTGTTCCGTTCTCCAACATGTTCTGAGGCTGTTCTCGCCTAATTATAATAATCACGTTTTTTTGTGCTTTTCTGAATTCCTTGAACTTCCTACTTAGAGACCTCAGACAACCAGCAAGTTCTCATTATTGATTCAGTTAGTCTTCTTCTAGAAGTACTACTTTCTACAGAAACGACGGATCATTCTGCCAAGTTAGAACTCTGACCTATTTACAGTGGCGCCATTTACTGATTTACACCAGCTTTTTGAGTTGTGACTAAACCCATGGCTTGTGCGAAATCCATACCAATGTTTGTGAACAGCAGAATTCTCGCGATCTCGGTGCTTTTATACGGCGCATTAAAGACAGCCAGCAGTGCACTCCCGACGCAGAAACACATTCCAAAACTTCTGGAATCATTCCTGTTTGGCGAACACGGAGACTGTGTGCACAGCATCATAGGAATTGTTGGAATCGCTATCCAACTCGTAGAATGCCTTGCCGCTCATTTTAACGGTGATATCGGCAAACCGAGCCTAGCAAGTCCTTCAAACTTCATGGGGTAAGCCGTATGGTTAATGAAATATTTTTTCCACAATATAATTAGCTTACCTGATACGATAGTAGCGTTTTTTTATTCATTACATCGAAGTTTGTTCAGTTTTGAACTGTTGCTCATCCTTCGATGTGTTCGATGTCAGTGTAAAACAGGTTTACAACTACAGATGCACGATAAGATAATTAGGAACGTGCGTTGTTACTTGTTAGTCGTGGTTCGTGAGCACAGTAACCTTACACTCCCCTGATGGACGATGTTTTAACTGTGGTATATTCAGTTTTAACTCCAGGATGATTTTGTCATAAATTTTGAGCCAAAATCCAGCGAAGGTGATGTGTTGTAAATGATGCTAATCGCTATGATTGAACATTGCTTCGTATGTTCGTACATTCACCGGTCAGTAAGGAACGCGTATTTCTGAAGTACTCGTACTTGTTTAAATATTGGGGCGGTTATCCACTATTTTCGTTTTGATCAAGAGATAGTAAGTACATAGTAACTTAGTTGGGTGTTGATTCATGCATTTCTTATTTATTTAAAGCTCGAAAAAGGCATGGTAAATTTTTACAGATCGAATGCTGTGATGTGGACAGTGGTCAGTGGCGCGTGGCTGGTGATATGCGTTTATGGCGAGGATGTTTGCGGTAATCGTACATTACTGTGATATTCAGATATTGCGTTTTTTTCCAATACGTGTTTTAGAATTAGCCTTTTCCGAATTTAAAAAAGTCTTCGAAACGGCTTTTGCAGTAATTTGTTTCAGTTACTCTAATCATAAATTATTTCAGTAGTTTCACTAACTGTATTAATCAGTAACTCCTGTAATCAGTTATTAGTGACTGCTTTTTTTTGCAGTGTTGACATCAATGGTTGTGTTGATCCTCATTGTTACTACGTTTGGTAACGAGTTTTCTCCCGGCCGCACTACAGCAACTGAGCCGACATTTACTACTGCGCTCACGGATCCGATTGTGAATACGCCAAACGCTCACCGACAGAAAATTACTTTGAAGCCATTTTTAGAGGACCTGAAAACTTTCAAGTACGACGCGCAGCCCAGGCTTCGACCCAGACAGGTGCGCCATCGTTCCGCATCCGTGCCATCGTTCCCGACATCAAAAAGGAATCAATTTGAGAACCAACCCGAGCTTCCCGGTATTTTGGCATGGATGTAAATCTAAGAGAAAGTTCTAGCTAATTCATGGCCAGTGAATCTGAAGAAGATTTTCACTTCCACGTTTTTGGTTTTTCAATACCGGGATCGACGACGAATGGCCATGATTGGTGCATGTGGTTTTAAACAAATCTAAAACGAATGTGCTGAGATTCCTTTATTGCTCGCGCATGGAAACATAAGTTAAACGCTGACGTGTTGCATTGTAGATCTGCCGGAAATCGTGCAGAAGACTCCAAATGACGACATGCGAAAAGCCCGCCGCAGTAGCGTCAGACAATTTCTTTACGACCAGTTTCACGCTGTACAGAAATACGTGAGTTCCCAGGAAATGGTTGGGCAGACGGATAGCAACAATGACAACACTGCGAAGCAAGTCGTGCGTTTCCACGGTATTCATGGACATCCAAATGAGCGTTCCACTTTACTCGGGCAGATGTGGAAACTGGCAAAAGGCGTCATTATCGGCATGGTTTTAGGCGGCGCTGTTTGTTGGGTAGTACTGTAGGGTTCGCCGATATGTGTTATGCCCGGGTGTGCAGTACTTCCGGTTATTGCTTTTGCCTCCATTTTTTGGCCGATCTTGTTTTGTTCGTTTGATATTTTACTGTGTTAGCAATGTATATTTCTTTCTCCGGTATTGCGATAATTTAAAATGGGCATACTTCGCTGTATTGGCGTCGAACTTCGTCTGAGGAATTACTTAAAATGCAATGGTTCTTGCTAAGTTTGAATCTTCGTGTTACAAGCGAAAGCAAAGTTTCGAGAAGGCTTTGTTTAATTTCTTCTCGTACAACCACGTGTTTACCGACGTTAAAAGGGAATTAAATTACGATCACGGTTGTAAACAGCCTATGTGGGTATGAGTGCGATTTCAGTGCCAGAACTCCGTTAAATGGTGACACGATCTTTTTACTGGTCATCCTTTCAACTGCTGAGCAATCACAACCTGATTATAAGCTGTGAAGAGTGAAATTTATGGACATCATAATAAGCGGATGATTGTTTATGCAAGATCTATTTTAAACCAATCCGTGATGCTAACGAGCAATAAATTACATTAATGCAGACACGTCGACGCAAAATAACACGTATGTTGCAAAAAAACAACCTGCTCGGTGATATATGCCGTACACTTTCTCGGACGTTTGCGACCAGTAATTGAAGAGATAAATGAATGATTTTGTTTACTGTGGCTTGAAGCATATCAGTTCGTCAAATAACCCGCCGGAAGCCTAGCATCTTCCGCAGCGGAAATGAACTATTCCTTTGCGACGACCACATGGAAGTGATTCGATGCCGGCGCTTGTACAGTTTGTTGCCTGGATGTGTGCGCAGTTGATTTAACCACGTTTACCTCCTGTTCCCGGGTGTCTGCATTCGGGTACGGCTAGCTGCTGTAGGAGCTACTCCCGGTCCGGATGGTTTACAAACACTAAAGGAATCAAAGGCCAATTACGACTAACGTCATCTCACTGACCGTGCACGGGCTGCGGCGCTCTGTGTGTGTACTGCCGCGTAATGCATTCGAGTGGATCAAATTAACGTCATCTTCAACAACGAGCGGCTTTTCCTGTGTCCGCATCTCGGCACTTAACGAGAGCTTTCCGTTGGATTTGTCTGGGATTTTAACCCGAATGAAAGATTAGCATTTTACCAGATTACCGCGACATGCGGGTTTTATTAATGCAAAGAATATACTGTAGCGTTGGATGGTTTTGTCATAATACTCAATGACCATATTTACCGTGCCGGCTTCGGATTTCTCTTAATTATATGCTCTTACATGTATTAAAGCTTATTTGAACTGACCTGATGGATGATTGACTATTGATTTCCAGTGAAATAAGTTCCCGGCATTCAGTGCTGCATTTGGGCGTTTACTTTTGCGCAGATTATTCGTTGATGTTTTTTCCTGACGCGGTCAATCATGGGACAAAATCAAGGCCGACAGAGACCGGCAGCGGATAGGCCCAACAGGACCGTGGCTGAGCGCATGAACCGCAGTATCAGTGCATTTTCCATGAGTTCCAGGACGCGAAAACGTTCGGAGCAAGTGGGAACACAGGTCAACGAAAATGTCCCGCCATCCCTATCGCAACGGCAAAAGGGCATCATTAAAGAGACCTTCGCCACTGTTCGCAGTGCCGTTGCAGAAGTCGGTGTCGTGATGTTTCTACGGTAAGTGGATGCACTTTGTACTGGGACGACCACCGTTGGTAACTGGTAAGTGGGACCGGAAAGGCACATTCATGGTCAACCGGTCACAGACCGAGCATAAGGTTTTTGGAAACCTTTTTACGAGTAAGCTGTCTACATAACCATGAACATGAATTTTTGAATAAGCATAAAAACATAGTTATAGACTCAGCTATAAAATAAAGTTAAGTACAGGTGCTTGGTTATTTTATTTGTGATAAATTAATATTAGATTACAACCATGCGCGGTCGACTGAGCAAAAGAATTGTAAATTATGTCAGACTGACTGAACAGAATCAAATTAAAACATTGCGCAACATTACAGTATATGTCATATTTATTCTAGAGTTCGAAAGAAAACTTTAAATTGTCTTAGAACTCAAATATGTCAGTAAAAATAGTGGCGTTCATGGCGTCCAAAACACTTATCGGCTTAATTAAATTTCGGTACTCGTACTCGTACCACTGTGGTCCTTGTACTTGTATAGATACTGTTGTACATACAAAATACTCGTATGCAATTAAATTGCAATTGCAAGTTGCTCATTGCTCTTACTGTAGCCTGCTAGGCTGCTACTAATAGCTTCAAACGTAAAATGTACATAAAGCCGACTTTCATGTTCGTAAAATCGTTTTGCGACATTTTAAAAGTAAACGTAAATCAACGCCTCAAAATTTCACTGGGATATTAAATCCTGTACGCACTTTGGAAGCACATCTTTTTAATCATTGGTCTGAATTATTTATAGGCTTTTCGAAACCCATCCTGAAGTGCAGGATATATTTTTGCCCTTCAAAGGTCTGACATCCGAGGAAATGAAACACAGCAAGCAGCTCCGCAATCATGGTTTGCGGGTGATGGGATTTGTGGAGAAGTGTGTATCCAGAATAGAACAACCGGAAAAACTCATCGCCCTGTGCTTGGAGTTGGGTCTGAAACACGTACAATATGGTGCGCCTGTTGACTATCTTCCGGTAGGTCACAGTTATGAAGGTGAATGCCATGCATCACAATCAGTCGTACGATGCGTGACGTAAATAGAAGCTTTACCGTTTAAATTTATAGAGCTATGGCGTGTTTTAAATTGTATTTAGAACTTATTTGTATTACATACTGTAGATTGGCATAATTTTGACGTACACTACTGGCAAAACATCGGTACTCTGTAGATATCATGGCAAGTCATTGATAAGCAGTTCTTGCAACAGCCGTTCAGTTTACACCAGAGCAACTACTAACCAGACATGCCGGTTTCATTTTTTGACAACAATAAAACGTACTGTATTTTATAATCTGTAGTACCGTAGTGAATTCATTAGATCTTTATACCTGTTGTAAACGATACTCTGCACTGTTCCAACAAAGATTTAAATATTACCAATATTCAGCTCAAAGAGCTACTAACATTTTATAGTATGAACATATATTATGTAGAAAAGTTCCATCAGCAGACCAAACAGCGAATTGTTGTTAAATAAATTACATGTTTCCGATAGTCAGTTATTACTGGCAGATGCTTCCTTAGAATAATTATTAAGAGTACTACACCCGCAATTCTAATTTCGACGCATGTGCAACGGTTGTGCTTCTCCTAATTGAGTTCTTTTGTGGCCTTTTGGATTAGCTTATCGGACCGCAATTCATCTATGCGATTAAACCAATATTCGATTCCCGTTGGACAGCCGAAATCGAAGAGGCCTGGTTGGGATTCTTTGCCCAAGCCATTTATTACATGCGCCAAACAATGTCACCGGTTTATCCCACACCGACAAGGAAAGGCAGCGTGTAGAAAACCGCCACAGACATTCACATGCACCATCACAAGATCTTATTCATCACCAGCATCTTGGAAAACAGCCCTAACAATTTAAATTAGATATTCAACAACTACGCCGAATCAGCAAAACACAACAACGTAACGATTACCCTAATCCAATCATTCAAAGTGAGCTTTTCCCGTCGCTCCCTCGACATTCACCGCTTTATTATTAACCGCCGCATGCCGCTTGGCTCTGGTCATCTTGCGGTAAACCTGCCCGGCGACGAAGACAACGACGGCAATAATGTGTCCAGCAAAATATAAACTGCTCCAGTACCGCCATGTTCTGGCTCCCGTTAAGCACATAAACCCAACGGACATGTATTCAAAGG
Source organism: Paramacrobiotus metropolitanus (assembly GCF_019649055.1). Classification (NCBI taxonomy): domain Eukaryota; kingdom Metazoa; phylum Tardigrada; class Eutardigrada; order Parachela; family Macrobiotidae; genus Paramacrobiotus; species Paramacrobiotus metropolitanus. Next base: position 894,800 of record NW_026570246.1, read on the forward strand.
CCCGCATCCGTAGGAACCAGTTGGCAAATTTGGCCCCAAAGCTATCGTAACGTGATATCCAGCTTTCAGCCATGAGCATCAAGGGAACGGTCAACAGACTGAGATAGTAGCCTCCGTGTAAACCATGCCAGTAAGCTGATACAAACATGACAACCACAGTGCGGATGGATTTCATCGGGACACGACGGTATACATGCCAGGCTAACCAGTACTGGACAGTCATGTTCCAGGATTTTAAGGCCTCACGAACAGTGGGAACAAATTCCACGGCATACTCATCGATATTGTATATCGTTTCGAAGCTATATTCGGTTTCTTCATCAACTTCCACTGGTATCCTAAAATCGAAAGAAAATATGTCACACAGAGTGTCTATGCCGTACAGTTAGTTCTATCCTTTGCTACCACTTGCCGGACTTATTGTTAATAAACAAACAGTTACCGAAGATGTCGCAAGAGAAATGAGTTCAGATGCATAATACGTTGTACTGCGATATGAAAGCAAACCAGTGCAATCGTGCAAAGTAAAGGATCATACCATCGTAAAAGATTAAAAAGCTAAAACATACCACTGAAACAAGAAAATCGCTAACCACACTTGATAATACTGTACGAGTACAGACATTCATGATGTTTTCCTTATATAGAGTATCAGAATCGCTATCGCGTATAATATCTTTTATGCTTACTTCTATACAAAAAGCGACGAGCACCAAATTTGCTACCAGACAGAAAAAGGACAAAACGAAATCAGAATGAGTCTCGTGCAATCTTTTTTTCGCGCGTCGAATACGGGACTAAACGCTTTGATACGGTCTGATCTTGATATGCATAGCACAAGAAAAATGCGATTTCGAATCTGAAGTCTGAACAGACTACCAGTCTGTCATTACACGGCGCAACCGAAGGACGCATCGATGAGCGTAATATAATATTATCAATTACCAACGCGGTACACGTACTTTTCAGGTTCTGTTGGCCCGTGTCCTGGTTTAGGCTTACAAATAGCGGGATAAATACCCAATCCAGCCGCTATGCAAGCGGATTCCGCCAATACCCATGCAATATAGAATTTCATACGGAACCACACAAACAGGGCCATCACAACGAGGAACCGGTACGGTGCATTCGTGGTCGCATAAAATATTTCGTCATAAAGAGTCTAACAAAGACAAAGAACGAATTTTCAGGCACGGTTTGTGGAATGCATGCGATATCTAAAGTAAAGTACTCACCGAAATGTTGAAGACAGCGGACAACGTCAAAAACAATCCACAATAAAACGGTAAAATGCGCATCCGCTGCAGTGCCAACTTTTCCCGTGGCATCTTGTTCAAAATATCGGAGTTGATCATGTCATCGAATGTTTTGTATTTAAAGTAAGGGCCTAAAAACACTTCGTGCAAGACTGCTTGAGTGATGTTCAGCGTTTCTATACGCACCTGTCATGATCCCCATAAAACAAAGGCAGTAATGAATAATATTAACAAATCCTGGATCAACGTTGGCGTAAGTATTGGTTGGAGAGAAATTCGGCGACGACGAAGCGAAGGGCGAAAGTCCTTTTCGTCGCAGCTGAGTATCGTTGATTTCAAAGGCAACACCGACAGCCTAAGACATGTACATTTAACACTGAAGTTTATTCTGCAATCTGCTGTGTGATATCTCACTTTCAGAGTAAGGATCAGCTGCACTGCATTGGAAAACTCCGTAGTCTCGGGAAGACCAAAGTGCTCAGCGGTGCGGAAGAAGGCAAGATACCCGAAACAAAATGCGAAGGACCATTTATGACAATCCCTGCAAACAAATACACATACTAATTATATAAATGCACCAATTAAAAAGTAAATAAATCACAAATATAAATTAGAAATTTAAAAAAAGGGTAATATCGTGCGCAATAAAGCATTAAAAATAATCTAAATCTATAAGACCCGACCACCGCCGCAATAGTTAACCCGTCCAAAACAGACAAGCATTCCAATTTCGTCGGACTTACCGCAATTTGGTGACTATCAGCGCGTTAACCACGATGGTGAAAAACGTGTGCAAGCAGCTGGAGCCGCAAAAAAGCAGGATCGCCAGGAGGCCGATGCCGCTGGAGAGCCATAATCTTGGCGCACCAGCCGGAAGACGGCCCACGATCCATCCAAAGATGACGGAGAACAACAGAAAGGCAAAATATCCCAATTCGTCTTTCGACGCCATTTGGTTGTGCGCTGAATTCACAGCCTGCCTTCAACTCTTCCCAAAATGCCGGATCCACGTATGCACAGAAATACCGATAAGATCACACTGATTTCTGCTTCTGACACTTAACAGGCTGCCGGTCGAGTTAACCTGAGTTGTATGGGCTGGTCATGCGCAGTCAACGATGACTCCCTACTTCCCAGGAAAACCCCAAACGAAGATTCCAGATTCAAGGGCCAAGGGCCCAAGGAGCAAAGTTTTACTCGCAAATTTTATTCAGATGCAATTTTACTTATTGCACCCACAGGGTGTTAAAGACTAATAGTTAAGGCACTGGCCAGGATTCAGGAACCACTTCAGTACCACAACTGGCTGAATCGGATTCCCAGACGACGTTCGGTTAACCCAGGATTTTAAACAAATTACGGTTGATCTCGCTTAACAACAACGGCGACATTCAGACGGTCTCTATTTACTTCACGAAATCGACTGACACTGACAGGCAGTCTGGACATGCAAAGACTTTGCAGCGAAGTGCGCTCGACTGCAGATAAAACTGATAAGTAAATCAATGATTGTACGTCAGCAACCGAACTAGTGAAATCGACAGTAAGTACTGTACTTACACTACGACACGAGTAGGAGTACTGACGAAGCGTACGGTACGCTCAGCTGTATCACAATCCTTATCAGTTATCAACTTATCACTTTTTATCAGTTCGAAGATGGTTGTGTTTGTGAAATGCGAGTCGAAACACAACGGCAAGAAAATGGGAAAACTATGGAGTGACTATGGCGTACAAAACGCGCAAAATTAAAATTACGTGAAGTGGTGAGTTATGAATGGTGATCTATAATTAGTGAATAATAACTGCTGATAGATTAGTGTTGATTAGAAAATGGTGATGTGAAAGTGATGGTTTGAACGCGGTGATTTTGAGTTAATTGGTAATTTATATGCGTGAGTTCAGAGCGGGGAGCTAAGAGCGGTGAGTTTAAACTCCTGATGTAATAGTGGTGATTTGAATGTGGTGACTTAGTAACGTAACTGGCGCCTTGTGCACCGGAAAAGCGATTACGACCTTTGTGGTTCTGCTGAGTCATCTGTGTCTGTCATTCAGCTGTGCTAGCAGCTAGTTTTACTGTTTACACTTTACACTTTACAGTACTTACTTGCGATTTGCGAATATGCGTCTAGCTTTTAAAACTGATTCTTCCTGTTCTTCCCATTTTTTGGGTTTCCGTTGATGTCACAGTATGTCTCTACGAGTGGATATCACTTTGCAGCCTGCAGATGTGTTTGCGTCGAGAGCTGCGACTGTTCCAGAGAACCAGTTGGCCGAAGTGTATGACGAGGTTCCTATTGAAGTTTGCTTTCCTGGAAAGTTAATCGTAAGTGCACTGATCCAAAATTAATAATCATTTAATTATGTGATTATCTGAAAGTCTCTAATATAAAACGGTTTATTTCGTGTGCAGCTTGCAGTCAGGCTGGGATAAATTCACCGCTGAAATGGTGGAAAAGATTAAAAAGGTTTGTGAAAAGTTAAGGATTTTCATCTTGCTCGTAATCGCTGCATTTCGGTGTGCAGCCAGCTTGCGTGGTCGATAGTACTCGATACAGTTAAAGTTTTACACGATGATGTTGTCTTGTGCGTTGCTGCGCGCAAGGACGTTACGCTTGCAGTGGATTCGGACGAGATTGATATTGAAGGAAAGACTTTTTTGTGGGCGTGCTGAAAATGAAGAACGATAAAGTTGAGGTTTGTGTAAAATTAAACAGGTTAAAGTTTTTCGAAATTTGAAAATCAATTTTCAGTTTTATAAGTATTTATGTTTACTAAATTTGTGATTAAATTATGGTTTAAGTGTTGTTCCGATAAAAGATAATTTGCACAAAGTCAAGTGTGCTGCGTGAGTAGTACCACGGTTTTTCCGTTTACTTTTTTTTTGAATCAGGTTCTGAGATCTTTTTGCACAGTAATTTTTATCCTACTTGATCTTTTTCTGCTTCCTTATGAGCTTTGCCTCATCTTTTTATAAAAAGAATTTTGATGTCAGCAGCTAAAGATGGCTTGCTCTAAATTAATGGAAATGTCGCATCTTTTGATTTTAATCGTGTGCTTTTGTTTTGGTGAGTACGTATACGGTTTATTAAGTGACTAGTAGACCCCGCGCAAATTGCGCGCAATATATAGGCTACCGGCTACGGAATAGGAACGATTTAAAATCATAAGGATATCATGATTATTATTATTTATTTTTTGATGAAAAATATCACGGTTAACTTTTCGTATCATGCGTTGTATTGTATGTGCGAATAATTTTTCATGGCCACGTCACAAACTTGGAGCAATCGTAAATTCCCAAGGTCGGATGCCGGAAACAGCACTATGACTCAGAACTATGGAGCACATGTTGCTCATTTGACGTTTCTGGTTTCTGCATATCCCACCCGTAAAAATAATTTTTCCACCCATGCCCTTTAAACCGAAAATATCAGTATGGGAAATGGTGGGAAAGCGGAATGCAATCCCGTGCAAAAAAATTGCCACGATTAATGTTTCACTTGATGCCCCGCTCGCGCCGCAGCTCGGCGTCGCCTGCGGCTTTGTCTTCGGTTCTTATTCCACACGTTGGAGAACAATCAGATTTTCTGAAAATTTATGACGCAAAGGAAAACCTACTCTAATGATCCGTGACATCTGGAGCCACCGTTGCCTACTCTTCTCAAATCAAACTTTGCTGGCTCTGCTGCTGACTTTGATATGTAAGATGTGTATCGAATGACAGACCCCGTGCAAATCGCGCGGTTTAAATCGGCTTCGTAATTCATATCGTTCTGTAGATAATGTTTTGCTGCTGATTTTATTACATTTTTAAAACGTTTTCTGCCAGGCTGCTTCGCCTTCTGCTGGTTGTCACAGATTTTACAAAAAGAAATGCGTACTTCCAATGCTCACCAGTCACCAGCTGCTGCCCTTGGGCGCGCTGCTACTTTAAAACTGGTCAGACTTCTGCGGAGGACAGTTGTCTTAATGATCATGCTTGAACTGCGCGATACGCTTCGACTCTTCGTTGCTTTTTTTCATCAAACCTCCTTTCTTTCGGAGTCTGAATTTCGATGAGAAATTAGAAACGCATTTATAAACATTCAAGTTTCGTTCCAGTGAAACGTTGTGCAAGCCCGTGGCTGCTTGGCAGCAAAAAGGTTTTGGCTGTTTATTTGAGACAATGGTGAGGTGGTCGGTTCTGCAATGGTGGATTCTTCACTTCTCCCGTAGACTCGGCATGTTACGTTTTTTCAATTTTTTATGAAACTGGAACTGTTTTTCTCAGATCTAACTTTTGATGGCTCTACTACATGATGAGAGCTATCGAACGATAGCAAGATATCGAAGTTTGGTCTTGTGTGTGGCTGGGGCTGACTCCCCGCAGTTGAATTTTGAGCACTTCTTATTCTTTTAGTATAAAGGATGTAAGCGTCAAACGACGGTTCGGGACTTTTGGTTTTAATTTGGTAGTGTTAAATAAAATATCATACGAATATGTTCTTCAATGGCAGTCCCATTTTTCTTTCTTAATCTTACAGCTTGTTAAATCGTTTAATAATTAATGTACACGTAGTACATAGAGTAGGTGTTTCGAGAATAGAAACCACCGCAATATGCAGTGGCATTTTCGTGTTTGGGTATTACTCAATACTTAAGCAGTTTACCGGGTGGCCGTACAAAATGTCGGTCTCCTGATTTGGTTTGTTTCTCGCGAACCATTTGTCCTATCGTAAAGTAGTTAGAGGCGTTCGATAGAAAATTTAATTAGCTACCAGAAACAGTAAAATCTGTTTCAGAAAATTAAAACATGCTGATTAACAACAGTGTTAATACAAACGTGTGGAAATTTATTTGTCCCGCTCGCAAACTTGTGAACCTGGTGTTACGTTTTTCCACCACGCAAAATTTTATTTTTTCACCTGTTTTACTTAGCGAACACTCTCTGCTTTTTAAAAGAAAAACAGGTTGTTTGCATGGTCAAATGGTGCATGCTCTGAATGAGCTATGCAGTTCCTGCATTTTAGACCTTTCGAAAACTGCAAGTTTTTTGTCAGATTTTTTCGCTTATTTTAGGGAAAATTTTTTGCTCCAAAACAGGCTGCAACCAGATAAGCCGATTCGGCTGATAAATTTAGCTAAATGATTGCTCTTATGGGAATACGTTTAAGCCTTGTCAGTTTCTGAAGCGTCAGAGAGAAATTTGTTATTAAAACACCGGCTAGCTGATTTCACGAGAATCGTATGTGCGGTACTTTGTGCTTACCGCTTTTAGCCCAAACACATCCAGCAAAGGTCACATGTTTTACTTTGTAAAGCGAGGAGATGAACAAGAAACATTTTCCCTCCTGAAATAGTAAGGTTACACCCATGAAAATACTTCGTCGAATAACGGCAATTTTGAATTCAAAATGACAAAGTTCAGTTTTGGTTTCCGGACATCCTCCAACTTCACCCATTTTTCAAAAGAATTTGTAAAAAATTCAAAGCTTTGTATGATATTGGTTTCTCCTGTTTTTTATATGGAACGGACACTGCTCTTTCAAATGAAACTAGAAAGCTGTCAATTAAAGGCTGGATGGACCAGCAACACTTCAAAGAACGGACCGACATTTTGTTCGGCCACCCAGTACAAACACAGCTACGTTTGATTTCACCATTTAAAAACTTTTTCGGTTTCTTGTTCCCGGTTAGCTATAATACAATAAAAAAAGTAAATAAATATACGTAAAATTTTAAATTTTAACCATAATCACCCACCCTTGGCGTGAGACGTGCTCATGACATCCAAAGTCGGCCGGCAGGCGCGACTACAGACGTTTCGCCACTGGTTGTCACTTGATTGTAAGTGCTTTCGCTACGTGTCGTTTTATTAAAATTTAAGTACCACCAGTGCTCTTGCGTTTAAACGAATTGTCGTAAAGCCTACGATAAACGGTTTATCGTAAACTTTGCCATGCTTGCGATGAGAATTGCGAGGTATTTGATTTGCTACAATTCCTGCAACAGTACCATCTTGGACAACATCTTTGTTTGTAATTAGCGATGTTTTTCGTCATAATTAAGTTGATTTGAATGCTGTGTTCAGCCTCTGTACCCCTTGACACTGTAAACCTGCTTGTGCATACAGACAGCGGCCGCAGGTGCTCATCCGTACGTTTATATTTTCGTAGGGCTGCATATCGCTGGTTCCTCCTCGGATAATTTGACGTTGCTGATACCTTCATTATGGATGCGACAGCAGTAATCAAGGATTTTATGACCGGGAATTGCCGCAGCCATTTTCAAAACGGCTGTAGCCCCGTTAGAGCGTGTCAAGCTCATTAAACAGGTGCAGAAAGACTATAGAAAGCAGCAGCGCTATAAAGCATGATGGGCGCTTTCATTTGTATTTGAAAGAGCGGGAATAAATCAATTTCTGATGTGGTAATCAGGCCAACGTCTTTCGTTATTTCCCCACGCAAGCCTTGAATTTTGCATTTAAAGGCCAATGTGAGCGCATCTTCTTGTCGGGCGATGACAAGGATAAACAGTTTTTCTCCTTCTTCTTGGGCAAGGTTCTGGCCGGGGTGCAGCTGGTATGAAGTCGCTGGTTTTACCTTGATTTTGCCCGAACTCTGCTTGGTATGTACTTGTACGAGTACTATATACTTTCTGGCTCTTTGCGAGAAAGTTTAGTTCGTCGTTTCCATTTAACCGGATCGAAATTGCTGATTATCCGTTATTGCGAGTAACTGAATTATTTTTCTAAAATTAATAGATTTATGGAATTATAGCAGCTTACAGTCTAGAACTTGATTCCGAGTTAATTACATTAAGACGTATGTTCCAATCCTCTTTCTGTTTTCAACAGTGTTTTCGGAATTGACATCATTTGTTGTGTAATGTTATGTGATTTCCATAATTTAGTCTCAGAAGTTTGGAATTTGAACAGTAAACACAAATATTGTACAATAGTATTGCAAAAGATTTCAACAGTTTAGTACAGTAGATCGGACATGCATGGAATTGCTGGCTGACTGGCTGACTACGTATGAAATGAGCTGTTTTTTAGAGTGGATGTCAGTAAAAACGCGGGGACTCGTGAGTTCACTGGTTTATGGAACTGTATGAGAAAAACCTACCAAACCGATGGCATTCGCGGCTTGTATCGCAGCTTCAACGTTTCCATCCAGGGAATATTTATTTATCGAGCTGCATATTTTGGTGTATCTGACACATTTAAAATTTACTTCGAAGAAGGCAAAGTGCCCATCATGCTTAGACTTTATGATCGCCTCACCGTCACGGCGATTGCCGAATTTATGGCGTAATTCTAACTCAGCTCCGTTATAAGTACGTTTTCTGATTTTTGTTTGTGCTTTAGGTATCCGCGGGATACCGTGCGACGACGCGTGATGATGTAGTCGGCAGGCAAGGAAATTTTCTACAAGAATTCACTGGACGCCATGATGAAAATTGCCAAAATTAAGATTTCCCGACATCCTTTATGGGCGCCCTGTCCAACATGTTCCGTGGCATTGGTGGTGCGCTGGTGTTAGTTATTTTCGATGAATTGAGACACGCTATGGAACTGCGGCCAGGTGCGAGCAAGCTCGGTCATTAACTGGACACCGTGTGGAATTGATTGCTATTTCCGATTACCGCAGTTATCGAAGTGTTCAGCTCGAGATTTTCTTGATGTATTTGATTCTTTATCATAATGATTTTCTTTACCACAATTGTATAAAAAAACAATTGTAGTAAAGAAATCATTATGTTTTACATACTTAATTCTGTCAAATTTATTTGTTAGATGTTTTAATATGAGCCGCACAGATCATGATCCAGGTGGGCGGCGCGCTTAACATTTGAGTAATAATAGATGTTTTTAAGTATGCGTACCGGTTAAAAGTTTGAAAGTCTCGCGTGGAAATATTGTAGTTGGCTCCGAGTAGTCGGTGACAGATTTTTCGGCTGACGAACGTCGCGTTTAATTAAAATCAGTTCAGTTTCTCAATCATAACATAAAACAAGGATAACAAATTATTGAAATTAATTACGCTGGAACATAAAGAAAATTCCCGTTGCCGAAGGAACTAGTACTCAAATGCCATGCGGCTATTCATATGCTATGCGGCCAGCAAAATGTGCTGGAGAATTTCCTATAAAACCAAACAGATTTCCACTTAACGGTTATCAAAGCCATTAACAGCATGTTGCAAAACTAAATGAAGTCCAATATTCCGTAATCCATTCAAGTCGGATACAAATTCAGTTGATTATTCCACCCAAAACAGGAACGAAAACAAATCCGTAATTTCTCACTCCACACGACTGCCCAGCTACCGCTTAACAATCCCTCAAAAAATACAGCGATTTAGCAATAATTTAATTTAATTATGTGATTTATGGTTGAATTAGGGTGTTAAAAATTCAAATAGTCATTAATAAAGTAAATTTCCCTTACACGTTATTCATTTCATCTGGAAAAATCCCGCCATCTCGCTGTCTACAGATAAAATGCACTCGCGAAGGTGCAGCCGCAGTTTGTCCTTGGACTCGCATCCGATGGGTAGCATAAGCTTATGGCTGCATGTAGATGCCTGAGGGCGACGTTCTTCTTCTCGTCCAACGGAAAAAACAATTGCGATTTTCGGAGTGGCCGGAATGCGGTACCCGGAAGTAACAAAACGGAGCAGTTGTCGTCGTTCATGGTGGCTAAGGTCGTGTTTGACAATTTCATCAAACCAGTTCACAATCTGCAGCTGCTCAGCCATCAGCTCATCGCTAATATCTTCGGCATGTTCATTGTACGGCAGAAACTCTTCCAGCAAATCGTCTCCTTCTTCAAACTCTCGATAAAGGCTTTTCTCGAAGAATTTCCATTGAGCACGTATTTCTCTCAGCTCCTACAACGATTTTATTGCAAGTAAGAGCAATCACACGCACTGAAAAAAGTGATTCATACCTTTCCCATCGTTCCGGCCAGCAAACCTTCACTTAGATATTTTAAATTAGAGGCTCGCTTCCCGCACAGTTCATACTCGGCGATGTGTCGACACAATTTCTGGCGTCCTTGTTGCACCAACGCAACAGTCTGCAATATAACACTTCAGTGCTATCCACAATTTAAAGACGTTGTTAGTTGTTCAGTTTTCTTAAATTTAATATTATAGGGCAATTTCGTCGAATTTTACCGGAAAGCTGGATGATTCTCTGCCCAAGTCTGCAAGGATGTTTCATTTGCCCAGACGATCGGCCCCGTGCCCGATAGGATGTCCTTGATGGTATCGCCGGTTCCAACGTTGAAGCGGAAAATATCATTCACTTCTACTGGCAAGTTCAGAACGTACCGGAAAGCGGAATTATTAAACCACTGAGGAAACGGACTCCCATGAAGTATTGCTTCACGCAGAAGAAATCCAAATGCCCGCAAAGCCGAGATGCCGCCTTCTGTTGTAATAGCTTTTCCGGTTACCAAAGTAATCCCATCAGTCACTTCGAATAATTCCATATCAACATCCGGAATCTTGTACGAGCGGAATCCTTCCAAAGCTCCGTGATACATTCTTTGAAAGGCCCGTCAAAATCCGACGCACTACAAGAATAAACTTTTATGTGCATGTTATCTTTAACACGGCGTATTTTAACACAGTTTTCAATACCGGCGCGTAAACTACTGTAGCCGCTAGATGAAGTGAGACCACAGAGTCTGGTGTACGGAAAAATGCACGCCCAATATATGTACTTTGCTCCATGCAAAAATGTTTTGATTCCCTCTGCTTCTACCAACATTTGACATGTTTTACTGTTCTTTGCTATTTTTAATTCTTTGCAACGAAAGATATTTGTTTTAAGAGCACAATGACACAGCTCTAATAGTTTTCTATTTATAAATCTGGTTTGTTGTGGTTTCTGGGTGCCCTGGCAGGCAGCACAATACTAAATGCAATGCAAAGTGTGCGCCGCCCGGTGGGAGGAAGGCTCGTGCTCAATGCCTGACGAGTGGAAGGCAGCGCCCGGATCTAACAGTGGTCTCACTTCATCTAGCGGCTACAGTACATAATACAGCTCACAGATACACCCGTGTCTGTTACAGTAGCGCGCTTATATACATGTCAAAAATAAAAAATCTTCAAACTGAAAAGCACAGTTATTACACTTACTCATCCATTTCCACCTCCATTCTTCCGCCATAAGCCAAACCATCAGCACGCGCATAGTAAAAGTCGATAAAATTTTGTACGTTGCTGCTTCCTTTAATCCAAACAAATACGAAGTCGGATTTGACCATTGGTCGCTGACCGGTAACTTTTAAGCACAGCCGAGATCTCATGCTTTCAATCGATATTTCACTTGCGCCTGGGTCAACTTCAGGAAATTCAGCGACTTCAATAATCTGCAAAATAAAAAGCATAAATTTTTGTTCGATTTAATCGTTCAAAACCAATAACCTGTTCTGTAACTGCGGGACTACTGGCCGCGACAACGTTCTTCTTCTCCTCTTCAGCTTCGCTGTTATCCGAGTCACCAAGTACGATGACGTTATTGTTTAATTGACGACCAGAAGCACTATCGCTGAACATTAATCGACCGCGACGACGGCGAGGCAAATCCGGTGAAGACGGCGGAGACGGAGAAGTATCGTCTAACCGTCCCCGAAAGGAATTCCTTGATGCAGACACACTTCCAAAGCCGTATGTAGAAGCAACGGAGGCACTTCCGAAGCGGGAGGATGCACTGGATGCACTCCCGAAGCCGAATGATGCACTGGATGCACTACGGAAGCCGGACGTAGAAGCACGGTCGGCACTCCCCAAGGCGGGTGTAGAAGCACGGGAGGCACTCCCCAAAGCGGATGTAGAAGCACGGGATGTTTCTCGCAGACCAAAAGCGATCGGGGATTTGTGATACCAGCTGGAAAAGTCTTCTTCAGTAACGATAGCAATATAGTTTTGACCTCGGATGTATTTTTTACTTGGAACGTTTCGTAAATCCAGTTCTTCCACAGTTCTTCCTTGATCCTGTAAACACATATTATCATAGCGGCATACGTCATATCGTTTCGTTAATACAAACTATTTACCGCAGCAAATTCCTCAAAGATTTCCCGCGGAATATTCAGTGTACCATGAGCTAGAGCGATATACATGCGTCTTCGCGCTTGGTTTACGGCCCTCTCGGTGTATCTGAAAATCGTATGCGACAGTTCAAACCAGCAGAATATTCTATGCGAAATTACCGCTTTAACATTTTTCACTTTGTACGTACAAGTCTTGATCCGCCCACGATGGAGATAAAATATCCAAATCTGTTGGCCAAATAAACGGACTCTTCAGCTTTCCCGGCTCATCAAGTCGGCTCAACAACGTCCATTCCTGGTTGCCAAGACAATCCCCAAACGTTTCGGAAATTTTTGCGTAGATGTGATGACCTTCCAGTACGTCAAACTCAACTTGCCGAATTAGTCCCGCTTTCCGCATGAAATCTAGTTCCATCTGATATTCGCTGTAAATAACATCAGCTATGAGGAAAACGTATACATTTCAAACATAAAACGTACTTAAAAATCAACTAGAGTACAAACATTTTATTTTTCAATTAAAACTAAACAGATATTTAAGATTTAAATTGTTCTCTAATAAGAAACCCTTACACCCACAAAATTCAAAAACTTACCCCACTCGCTGGGACGGAATCTGATTTCCTTCGGCGCTACGAAAAAGTAAATCTCCATGGGATATTTACGGTGTACTACTGGCCTCTGATTCACTGGCTGTCCGAATTGGTTTGAACCGGTCATTGAGCGAAATTCCTCCGTTCTGGGTCGCTTGACTGCATACTGCTGCCCGCCACGGCCTCGCCGGCTGCCCCGGCCACTGCCGACCGGCAAAGATAAAATTCCCACATTCGAATTGCTTGAAAATCCAGGTGGTACAGATCCACGTGCCGGTGCTCTTGGAATGCCTGGCTGTCCACCGCCAAATGTACTCCAAGGCAACTCACGCTGCTGGAAGTTTCGCAATGGATGTACTGTACTACTTGCCAGGCCGTAAGGTTCCATACTAAAGGCTTGATATTGACCCTGCCCCGCATTTCCTGTGAAACCCTGAGCTCTGCTTCCAGAAACTGGCGGCTGAACAATTTGTGCTCCGCTTCCTTGCGGGCTGATATCAGCGTGCTGGGCCGTAGTTGTGGATCCGGTGATACTTGCAGCATTTTCATTTATAAGGGAGCGATGGCTAGCGGAGTTTCCCATGTAAGAATTCAATTCGAGATTAACAGCTGCCGATAAACTACAGCGAACATGCAGACCGTACTCGTGATTACATCCAAAAACACTGCATTTAAGCCCGCCCAACGGTCCGCTCCAGGAAAAATCGATGTCAGCCTTTAATGGGATCACACATGGGCAATCTCTTACCCCACATTTATAGCTAAAATCAACCATTTTAGTCACACACAGGAAACGCAAAACAAAAAAATGTTTTGTCAACGAAAATAAGATAAATTCGATGTTTCTACGCTCCACTTTAAAAGAAACCGACTGATGTGAATTAAGCTGAATCTGCCGCTTAAAATAAGTTTGACAGTTCTTACAGTAACCCATGCGTAAGGCGTGGCAATAACTGACCAGCTACGAGCAAGCTGCGAATAAATAACCATTGGCGCCACAGCAGCTTATAGCGGCATGCTGGTGGGAACAAGAACAGACAGCCCACTTGCGGTAACTTAGTTCTTCCATGCCGCTCGCAAATCAATTGTCTACAAATTTTGGCCGGCATAAAACAAAGGCTTCCGCTTATTAGTCGTGTTCCACTGCCGATTTTTACCATACGCGTATTGTTCTCGACAACAAACTTTCTTGTGAAACGATTTTTGCGGAAAAAAGTAAAATAAATCAGCAGAGTAATTCATTCGTCGCACACGGTTCCGGTTTAGGATTCAGCAAAGTATTTTTCTGCAGTAACATCATGCGCTTTGTAAAAACACATAAAATTTTATTTGCAATGCATTCAACACATTATGCGGCAAACGAAGCTAACCGCCGGTCAAATACAACTATGGAGCTTTGGTTTTTTGAGCATAGGATTACTCAAACAACTAACAATTAGTAGCAAAAAAACGAGTGCAGTTATGATGATGCAGTTATGACGATCCCGTTATCTTGCACAGGCTAAAAAACGAACGAGCGAAACCAAAACATAACGGAATCATAGGTGAGCCAGTTACATACTTTTACTTAGCGCGTTATAATACTGTAACGACAGACCTTAGCTCTGTTTATGTCTTTTGTCATGGTACTAATTTGCTTGCGCAAAGGCATTTTCGAAACTTTTCCCTCCACAATCTGGTTGCGCACTTTGATTCGCAAAGGTGTACCAGGCTTTGAAAGCGAGGTGTTCACATAATCCATCGAAATATTTGTTCCCAAGGACGGTGCGGGGCATCCACTAGTAACCTTGCCAACTTGTTCTTCTTTCTCGTCGACAATAGCATAGCTCTAGGTAAAAAGACAAAGTCACAGCAAATCTGGATTTCGCATCCATTAATATTTCCAGAACACAAAACTTACAGAACATACAGATTTACAAAACATTTACGGACAAACTCCAAGTTTGCAAAGGCACTGTTTCGATGACATGCAAACGATGCCAGTTGATAAATCGCATCCATACAATTTCGTGCGTAATATGGCCGCAAGTTTTCACACTTCGGGCAGGTGCTCCAGTGGAAATAATTCCAACACGTTTTTCTGCGCGCCCCTCTGATTTGGGGAAGTATTTTCTCTGCACCCGAAATCCACCCTCTTTGCGACGGCGTTTTCCTACAATAACGCATATATTTCCAACAATTACAAATTTTGGGAATACTTTGAAATTTCGTTGCTTGCTTTAATAGGTTTACCTACTGTCCAGGTCAGGTCAGCTTCTACCGGTGTCGCTTGTTCGTTAATATCGTTTCCGGACAAACACAGATCGGCTTCCAGCCGGAGTGAATCCTGGCTTCCAAACCAGCCATTCGTACCTGCCCTTAACGTACCACGTACCACGCGACTTTAACAATATATCACATAAAGGCGCAGCATCTTTGGAAAGACAGGATATCTGCAGCAAGTTTGAATTATGCATGGGAACACTAGAGCGTCCATCGTGTAAGCACTGAGCACGTGCCTCCACGCCATCTTCGCCGGTGTAGCCGCATTTGGTAATTCGGCATCCCTCAAATCCGTACAGTGTACAAAACGTAGTCTGCATGAATTCCAAGCTATCCACCGAATCCTTTAAGCCGGGCTGAATAACTCTTGACATTTCCGGTCCTAATCACTGAAAAAGGACATATATACGGCAAAGGTTAAGTGTCACTGTGACCGTAACTTCGAATCAAACGAACGAAATCGAAAGCACATTTTTCTTTAACATAATGCCGAATAGGTACAATACTGACAAAAGTCTGTTTTTATCGGTAATATGATAACTCCATGCCAATACATACTTTTAACAGTTTTTTAAACGTCGTCATGCTGAAACAGAACGTGAGCAATTACTTATATAATCCGAACAGCAATTATGAATACAGATTTCCGTTACAACAAACCTTGAACAGCAATCAAAGCTCTTTCCTGCACAGTAACGATGCCAATTTGAGCATCCTTCCCTTTCTTCTGGAAGCCCAAGACTTTTTTCGTTAAATATTCTAGATCTTTTGCCGCACAACCGACGTTAACAACAGCGAAGAGATGTCCGCGACTGGTATTCATCTACACCGTATCATCAATGATGCCACCGTTCTCGTTGGTTAACAAACTTAATGTGCCGCTGTTTTCCGGTTGCTTTTTAACATCCGACATGCAAACAGATTCCCAGAATTCATGCCGATCGTTGCCGTGAATGACCAGCTGTTGCATGTGACACCTGCACAACAATAAAAACAGCATAACAAAAAAGTAAACATTCACAAGTTTGAACTTTTTTATTCAGACAATCCGATGCATACAGCCATGTAAATATTATTTGGACTTTACGGCAGTGGTAACATAAAGGATAACGTAATCTGCAGTACAGTATTGTAAGCGCTGACTTTCTGACCATCGCTGACCATGAGATACTTAACAGGTATTTTTTTAAGCATAAATTAATATTAACACGAAAACACACTGCAAAATACACGAATTTAATACACTGCAAGCGAGAAAAATGCAAGACCTTCCGTCAGCAATACTGTACTTTCATCAAAAATACTGCAGTGTTTCCGAGTATGGATGTGAGATTCCGAAATGGACTGGTCTTGATAAATCAACGGCATTGACCGGGTCTTCCTGCAAAACGTCTGAGGAAGTCAAATCTGTTATGTTCTACTAAAACGCTCATACCCTTGCGATACGAAATCATTGCACAAGCGAATGAAAACTTTATCCCTGATGCCAATTCCGTTTTTGGTGGCTGAAAATTACAACGACTATGCCAGTGTGTAAAATCGTCGTCCGTGCTAGTCACCAAAGCTGCGATCGAATAATTTCTTCGTTTGATGTCGTGATAGGCGTCCACTCCAATCACCATAAGGCTCATCTGATCTTCTTCTGAAAAACAAATTAACAATACGAAATTTGTTGTCATTATCTTCATAACAGCAGATTTAACCTTACCTTGTCAGCATTTTAGCCATGCGCCAAATGGATCCACCCAGCTTGCAATTGATTTGCAAAGCGATTTTCTGCACAATTGCGCGCAAACGATCTGCTCTTCCCAGTGTACAACTCACAATGACCTGTGAAGCGATTAAACAAGTTTAGAAGTGTGATATCCATAGAAAACCTTGTTTAAATTTTAAGCTAGAGCAAAATATTATACTTTGTCTTCGACCGCGGCTTTAGCAATGCTATGGGCATATGTGATGTTTTGATCGGCAGTTAGCATGATAATCTGCGGATTTCCGAACCGCATGCCAGAACTTTGACTGACGTCACGGAAGGCGCGAGCAAACTCTTCCGCACATTTTTGGTCCCGCTTTTGGAAAACCAAGGTCCAATGTTCCGCCCCTCTGGGATCTATAAGCATTCAGCACGTCTTTAGGAACTTCTTCCGGTGCCATTCGGAAAATTACGTTTTTGGACGACTGTCCAACAGCACGAGTGCTTTTGCACGCCACAATAAGTAACGATGTAATTTCTGCCGGTCTTCATATCCATGGGAAGATGACTGTTGAAGCGTTATCCAAGTCAACCGATCCCGCGTGCTTGCAAGGATGCCAAACTTCCTTAACGCAGCTGAACGAGACCAGAAGCAAACCAGATCAATTCGCATAATAATTCCGACACAATAAAATAATGCACACCAATCTATCACATACTTTGTAACTTAAGTTTTGACAGCGGGCATGTACGGAACAGCTCTTCATCGGACTTACGTGTAAGTGTCGTTAATAACCGGCGGAACGTACACGTATTTTCACGAGGCGGCGTACTGTATTAAAAATTCTTCTGTCACCGCAGCGGTTTCTTCTCAGTTAACATGCTTGCCGCAAATTTAATTCTCACCAAGCCGTGTTGCGTTTTCACCATGAAAACAATGCATCCAACAATTACAAAACGTTAAATTCAGCAGAAGCAGTCAATTACAACGCTAACTTACTAAAGCAATAAACTCACTTTCGCTTTCTGAAAGATTAGCTAGCTTCTAACACTGCCGGTAGTAATATTATCAACGGAAAGCAGTACTAAGGTTTTTCTAAAATTCGGACACACTGATTTGTCAGTCTACCATTAACCAAAATAATGTTGTAACATTTCTTTCGCTTCGCAAAAACCTGAATTCCATGAAATCCATCATCCCGCATCAGATCCATACTAGCCCGAATTACCTGAGCTTCAACAGGAAACTGCTGATTTTATCGCACACCGGGACAGAATCCTTGAATGGCCAACTTGATTTCTTAAGTACTGAGGGAAATTTTCTGCGACATCCACGTCGGCGTTAGGCAGTGCATTGTCGACCGATAAGATTTCTTCCAGAGGAAAACCTTTCAGTCCCTTCTGATTGCAGCCGAGAACAAACAACTGCCTTGGTGACTTTTCGCCCTCCGTGCGCAATTTGTGGTTATTAAAAAAGAAATGAAGCTATTGAGCTTATTCTGTATTCTTTCCGTGAATACTAAGTGCAAAACCATCATGTCGCGGGCACTCGTCATATCCAAAATTTGCATATTTTCCATGTGAATGAAAATAGATCGAAATAATTTAATCACAACGCGACCCAAGTCTCTCCACAGCCGTTCTATCCGCTGATTGTGAACTGACGGTCCCATAATGATACTGGCGCGGTTCGGACCCATATAATGCTCCATCCAGCGTGCAACTCCGAAATTTTCACCTAGTTATACAAAATAGTAAAATCAGTCAGAACTGAAAACTGTCAACTCATACACAGAAAAAACACTGATGAAAAGCAACAATCGCAAAACTGACAAAGGCGCAAAAACAGTATTGTACACCTTACCGCCGCAATCGCTTCTCACTCTGGACGGCACTCCCCAAGCTTCAGCGCCAACGAGGAAGGCCTGCAGCACTGTACTTGCGCGATTGTTCGTTGCAACGACGAGAGAAATAACCATTCGAGAGTAACCGTCAATAATCCCGTGTATTACGAATCCCCAGCGAACCAACTTGTGATTGCCATCAATGTGCCACAGCGCGTTTGGGCCAGCATTTGAATAAATGCGGCGAGGACAAAATGGAAAAACCGATTAGCTATGCCATACGGATCCAGTCTTCTCATAGAAGCCAGAATTCTCGTGCGTTGGACTGTTAAACCTCCTGATTTTAACTGGCCGTTAATGTAACGATATCCTACGTTCGGGAACGAATTTAAAATATCCACAATTACGCGATCCAAATCCACATCACTCAATTCCGAATACTGAAAAAGCAAACGAATTTAAATTAACACATAGCCTGCTTATTACGTATATAATGATCAAAAAAGGTAAAATTCACCAATGCAAATCTGCAACGAACTAAAATATCTACGAGTACTGCACCCAACCGTGCCGTGATGCTGGCACATACACTTACTTTCCTATTCAAGCCAGCATCTGCCAATCTGTACGTGACTGTCCTCTTAGAAACTCCATAAAGCTTAGCAATATCATTCACAGTAAATCCCTCGAACCGCAGTTCAGCTAAATCATCCTCCAGAAGGAATATTTTTCCATCTACTTTGGTGTGCTGCGTGATGGGAAAACGGACGCAGTCCCGTTTTCGTCTTCTTGCAGTAGATCCCGTAAGCGACTGGAGTAGTTAATTAAAACATCAAAAAGCTCTTGCGCTTGCACCGTCCGCTCCTCCGGAACATTTTCGCAGATATCTCTAGTATATCTAACAAATAAAACATTCAAAATTCCAACAAATTGATTTGTCAACCGTTGCTGTTTGGGTAAGTTACCCAAGCAAATAATCCATCTGCGTCAGCGCTCCGTCAACCCCATCTTGATCTTGATCCCCATTCTGGACTGTTAGATAACGCTCCGCACGTCTTACAACCGAGTACGCAAACTCAAAAAACTGATCCATTTCAAATTTCTCTTGGTTTTCTCTAACAAATAAAGTGGGAAGTAAACACTGAAAAACATTAGAGACTTGCTCTTAAATGGATCACCAACTAATCCAGATTCACTAAGTATACTGTAGTACCATTAGAAGAGCCTTTCCAGTACAAATAACTGTCACTTCCAAAAAATACGTTAAATTCCACTCACTCATTGGAACTGGTAGGGTGGAATGGGAATTTACAAAAACTCAGAAAAAATTATAAGTCCGGAAATTAGGCTTCCGGTTGACGAGGCGGCAGTCACGTTGCTGAATCACCACTCTATCATCACCACTTTTTAATCACCCCAGTCTTATCATCATTGTTAAATCAGCAGTATCTAATCAGCACTATTTAATCAGCACTATTGATTCACCATTTTGAATCACCACTTAAAGATCACCGATTTAATTAAAATCAACAGTTATTAATGAAACGTTATTATTCACTACCTATAGCTCACCACTCATAACTCACCACTTCACGTAATTTTAATTTTGCGCGTTTTGTACGCCATAAGTGACAGCTCCTAAGAGCCTGAAAAATAACTGAAAGTCTAAAAGAATCCCAGCTGACTGATCTGAGTTACGCAACTAGGCGGGAATAATCTCTTGGAAAACCCCTTTGTGGTCGGTACTTAGATCACGTAACGAGATGTTTTTGTTTTTGCCCTCCCCATGCTGACGCCGCGCAGTCGCGCCGCAGTGTCCCCTACAAAGTCGAGCTTTAGTCAGTACGTAGTTTACAATGGGCCCATACTAACGTTGCCCGTTTTATCCTTATCGACATAATTTTTACGAGAAACAGTCCAGTCATCGATTATTTTAACGTTTTCCTGATGATCTAATTTAAGATATATTTGAGCTTTTAATTTGATACGTGATAATCAGTTGCTTTGAATAAGGCAGTCTTAATTTTAAGGGGCAATCAGAGGTTCTGATTTCCATGTTCTCCTGAGGCTTTGTTGTGATTTTATGCGAACAATCGCCACGCACTAGCTTCTGAGATTTGAAGCTCAGAAATCCTCAGAAGCCCAGCAGCGGAAAAGACCTAAAAGACGTTGAATACTGAATGGGAAGATCGAAGATCCATCATTTATCCAGGCTTCGCTTTTGTGACAGTGAAGACTTTCATTTCATAAATCTTGGCTCTGGAGTTATGTTGATCCGGATCAGTGCCTGACTGCTTTCATAACACGATAACACTTCAGTTGCCTATCGTAATCCTGCGTTGTTCCTGTTATGACGTTTTGAGTCTGCCATCGCCAGCTATCCCAGAAACTTTGCTTCTTAAACGCAAGTAGTGCGTATTGCTGCTATTGCATATAATTGTTTGGAGAAAACCCAGCGTCTTCTTTTTTGCATAGGTATTTATTCTATGCAATGCATATTTTCTTATTCCCGCTTTGATTCAGTGATTGTTTTACGCCACTGTTACGGTGTTACCTTTCTTTTGTCAGTGCTGTTGGTACTGTTCGGTGCGAACTGCTTTGTCCTTTGAACTCGCATTTGTAATTTCCTTTTGGAATGCGGTTGGTTCGTGGACTTATCGGACTGTGACGCTGAAAGTGAGTGATCGGAAAGGAGCTTCAACTACTAATTAGGATTATCAACAGTTGATAAAACTCATACCATCGCCGTTTGCAGGTTGCTGAATAATATCTGGCAGGTGATACCAAGGAGAAGACACAGAAATGAGCCGAACAGCTCGAATTTTTCCTAAAGAATTACATCTGGCCGAGGATTTAGAGACGTTAAATAACAGGCTAAAGGATGACACAGCCGTACAGAAACTGGAAACAGAGATGAACAAAAATACGAAACCTCTGCAAAAGAAAGCTACTGCCACCAGGTAAGGTGTCCCGTTAAATCCTGTTGCTATCCCGTATAGTGTTGACAGCTGTGTAAATTCGTAATCGATCCCTATGAAGAAACATGCTTATTTTTAGCTGAAATTGACGATCCTTCGAGAATATAATGATTGATTGTAAAGTCTGGAATATTTGCACTTTTGCAGGATGTTCAACAGCCTTAAATCACTGGGCTCGGCTTTTGACACTGCTGTGAAGGAAAAGGATGAAGAACAGGCATATTTGTTTGCCATGCGCTACATTGATCTGTACTTTGCTCTGAGAAAGTCGGAACAGTTCCTTGCGGATCCGGTATGTAAAAGATGATTCTACTGACGTGTGTTGCACACTTTGTGCTAATGTTCTGATTTTTCAGAATTGGCATAAGAATGTTCGTCTTTTAAAAGAAGTTGTGACGGAATCAGAAAGATTGTCCAGCAGTTTACAAGAGCGGTATGAAATTTACTAAACAATAAAAAATGCTTGTGTTTTCTTGCTGTAATTTTTATTGGCGAAACAACACACTTAAACATGTATTACCTACTCGTAATTGCTAACGATTAATTGTTTGCAGTCTGTATATTTTTTTGCACTTCGTTGTGATTTCGACATTTTACAGGTATTTAGAGAAACAAGCTGTCAAAGCAGCCGCCAAAGCTCCGAGTGTCGTAATCCATCATGTTTCTCCCGATGAAGCGATCTCAAAGAAAGAGAACGTTAAGCCGAAAGTGCGATCGGATTTCAAGTCGTCCATCGACGCGAAAGAGTTGCACCAGTTGCTGAAAGATCACAAAAATTCAGTTCTGCTCGTGGATATTCGAGAAAGTGAAAACTTTGCCTCCAGCCAGATTAAGTTTAATGCAGTTATCAATATTCCTGAGGAAAAGCTGAATAACAGGTGCGTTTTGTCGTGATTTCGAGATCGTGCCCGTTGTCGAACACAGTAACTTACAGTTATTCGTTGCGACAGAAGTATTAACGCCGGTTATCTTGGGGAAGTTATTGATCCCCGCATGCAGGACCTGTGGAAAAGGCGGCACACTTTTGACCACGTGGTTTTGATGGATGCTATGGGAGACATTGAAAATGTTCCGAAGATGATATCTGATATAAGAACTATTTTAACAGAGGTGAAACTGTTGAACTGATATTTATAGTGAATTTAGAAGTTTATTTATAGTGTATAATCCGCGTTGTAGTTCTCTGCCGAACCTCTGAAGCAGCCATCACTGCTACTTGATGGTGGCTTTTACGACTATCTATTGAAGTTCCCGCATGGCACTACGGACCCAAACGTGTCCAAAAAAGTTCTAAATGGACCAGCAGTCCCGTCTCTCGACAGCGTGCAATATCCTTCCATCAGTATATTTTCCAGGCTGTCACCTCGCGCATCACCCATTCCAAAACGGAAAGCCTTCCCATCTTTGGAGACAGAAAATAGCGTGTATGGATCGTTCTACAAGAAAACCGTGACTTCGGAATTGTCAGTTCACCAGGAAAGAGTGTCGTCCGACCTTGCCACGTTTCCCGACGTCGTTTCACCTAGCACATTTTCTGCACCTACTGCTTTTAAACCACTGAGTGACGACCGAAATCGAACTGGATCTATTAAAACAGACCATGCCAGTGTGGAGCCATCTACGCCGGTTGCAAACCGCTTACTGAAGCCGAGTGCACAATATCCCCCCGCACCGGCGGTAGTCAGTGCAACAAGCGATGTGGTGCTCGACAAAGGTGAGCCTGCACCCCCAGGCAAGAAGGGTCAGGACGAATCGTTATTCAGCATAACGGAGTTCCATCCAAATATTACGCTGAAAAGAGGGTCGGCTGATTTAACGGATTTATCGAAATCAAAAAGTAGTGAATCGCTGAAAGAAGACGGAATTCGGAAGACACCGGAGGTATCACGAACAAATAAACCAACTGTTTCTTCGGAAAGCGTAAATCCAAAAGTGGAACCAGTATCCAGAGATGTTCAGAAAGTTGACCGAGAAAATTTACCACCAAAGTCCATGAATACTGTCCTTAATGGTAACTGTAATTGATTATCTTTATTTGTTCTCGCAAGTACCGTATTAGAGCGAGAAATGTGGGGCTATATATTCGAAATGCACTCAGTGAGCATTATGGTTTTCTCGACTTGCGGATTGGAATTTAATTTTCCCCTTAGTGATTCAGCATTATTAATCAGCACGTTTTTCATGCGACATTTAGAATCTAAGTATTCTAATGTTTCCATTTTCACTTAGAAATATCAGCGAATACCTTTGACC
Source organism: Paramacrobiotus metropolitanus (assembly GCF_019649055.1). Lineage (NCBI taxonomy): Eukaryota > Metazoa > Tardigrada > Eutardigrada > Parachela > Macrobiotidae > Paramacrobiotus > Paramacrobiotus metropolitanus. The sequence continues at coordinate 918,729 of NW_026570246.1, forward strand.
GGACTCCAGGAAGTCGGCCGCACTCTCCTGGTTTGCCTGCTGGCCAGCGATACGCTCCTCCGCCGCGTGCTCCGTCACCGGTTGTTAGAGAAATTCCCATTGTGCTTGAAGGCGGCACTCAGGAAAAACCGATTCCAGAGATCAACAGAACTCTGAAGCCAGACAAACGCGTCACTCAGCCAAGGCAGTTCAAATTCCCTGACTTCTCTGGAGATGATTGGCATAAACCATTCTTGAAAGCCAGTGTCTCGGTAAAGGAAAACTATGGTAGAGTTATAAGGTTGTTCACTGTTTTGATGGCTTGCAGAAGCCTGGCTTTACTGGATTGTACAATATGGGGAATACGTGCTACATGAATGCAGTTATTCAGTGTTTGGCACACTCGGGACCTGTACGGGAATTGTATCTGAGCTCGGCATCGACGGTAATGGATTCGGTGATGAAAGCATATGATCTGCCGCGGAGTACGAAAGGTGTAGTGACCTCGGCGTTTATCCAATGTTTGCGATCATTGTGGAGTGGTTATTATGAATATTTTGCTCCGGTCTTTCTCAAGAGTGCACTGGCTAGTTTTAAAAAGGTTTTCGAAGGGTGCGTATATATTTGCTGATCTCACAATCAGTGCATGTTGTAAAATACATTTTTTAGGAGTGCCCAGCAGGATGGATCTGAAGCTTTACAGGAACTGTTGGATCTACTGCACTGGGACACGAATTCAGCCAAACTAGCCGGTGCGAGTAGAGAGGAAAGGGTTAAAGCTCAGACGATTGAAAACAGCGAGAACCTGCCGCCCGATTTACTTGCTAAAGAAACTGCCAGACGCCACAAACTGGTAAACGATACCCCTATCGACTCTATGCTTTCGTTCATCCGGGAAACAGTGGTGAAATGCATGGCATGCCGTTATGAATCCTGCACATTCAATAGCGACCAGATGCTGATGATTGCCCTGGGTGCGGACGATGGCCAAGTGCTCAGTCTCAGTGTGAGAGAAACTTGATGGCACGGAGTTCGCGGTCAGCTGTAGATAGATGTTCTAGTTGCTAGCTGTTTTGGTTTTGTAGAAGTTGATTGCCACGGTAATGCAGGCTGATGCCAGCGTTAACCGGTGCCAGTGGAACTGTCCCCGGTGTGCGAGGGATCGCCCGGCTACACAACAGTTCTTCTTTCGAAGCTTTCCGAAATTGATGTTTGTGCAGTTAAATCGATTCGGAAATCCGTATCTACCATCGGACCGAAAAGACGAAAGATTTGTCGTTTGTGAACAAAAGCTAGATTTAGCGCCTTACTGCCGGCTGCCCAGCTTAACACCACAGGCGCGATATCGTCTCTATGGAGTTGTGGATCATTCCGGCACTCTACAGAGCGGACACTGTAAGTATGAGAGACAACATTTGGTGGAAAACTGGAGATAACATTTGCCTGTGCAAAACTGGTTTTTTTCATTTGCAGACACCTCTAATGTCCTTCACGCCGACCACAATACGTGGTTGCGTTTTGATGACGATCGGGTATCGCCGACTTCAGCCCAGAGTGTTGTTTCTGCTAAAGCGTACATTCTGTTCTACGAAAGAATAGATTAGTGAACTCAGTCGAGAACCTATGTCATTTGTGTGATAAATTTTAAAATCATTCGTTAGAGTGCTAATGTATTTTCAAATGAGCTCGTGAGAGATGTGTTATATTTATTTGCAATTTTGGATTTTTCTGGTTTGTTCTTGCTTTAGCATCAGTTTTTCGATGGTTTTAAATTTTAGTAATGTTTCCACGGTATCTGACAAAAATGATTATTCAGGTTTACAGAGCTGTATTGAAAGAAAAACAACAATGAAATGCTCATATTTCCGTTTCATCAACGTCCATTTGGGACAATCCTTTGCGTTTCAGGAAATTTGCGTGAGGACCGGGGAAACGTCGAAATGTCTGAATTTTACGGCGAATCTGTTTGGGTGTTTCTTGATAATAATTGTCTGCATCGCGAGCCATTGCCTGCAAGAAATAAACGTACTTACTATTTTCCCCATTCTCCGAAACTCAAAACAAGCATCACGAAGGTTTTAGCTTACCTTATAGTCTTGTCCATACTTTTCGATCATCAGCATACAGAATTCAGCCTCCGGCTCCGACAATTTCATGCCTGACTCTTGTGGCGTTGCCGCACTTTTCTGAAGAATTTCCGCTACACTGGATTCACCCATTTCGACATCTCCGTCCACCTTTTCGGCTTTCTTCTTCGTGTTTTTTCCAAGTAACCTCACCTAAACAGATTTTGCACCGGTTTACCCACTACTGCTTGGTAATAATTTAAAACCTCAGAAAACATATTTAAAATAATTATCCATTGCACTGCCATAAGGCATAGCATGCAAAGATAACTGCGAAACGCGAAAATAGTTTAAATGAGACCGCTGTCGGTTACATCGCAAGCGAAACCAATAGTCCTTCTGCCCCCATAATAACCAATAACAATATTCGTAATGCATCAGCACGTGGAACCCCAAAACATACCTTTGTATCCTCAATCTGAAGTGTTTTATTCGCGTCCACAGCGAGACCCATGTGCCTCAGGTTCTGATCGATACTTTTCTTTGCATTCCACGCTTCTTTGATTTCAGTACTAAAATAAGAAAACGAACGTTCGTACCTCGTACAGGAATAATAAGCGCCCGCCGTAAGCAAACAGCCGGAAAGTAGGTGACAAGTTTTCACGCTTAGGATAAATCAAAACCAGTCAGCAATAACAAACTCGAATGCACTGTTCATCTTGCTAGGCGGAAAAGCGCCACTGAGAACCGTCAGCTTAGCACGAGTTACGGTCTCAGTTACCGCTTCGACCACACAAAACAAGTAGAAATGGTCTTCACCAGGACATACCATTTTATGTGTGGAACCTGCTTCCGTTTCTTCCACAGCTTTTTCCTGTCAGTTGTGTAGCTGTACGCTTTAACGCGTTTAACTTTGGAACGCGCTTTGCCCATTTCTAGTGAAAGACAGCAGAGGATCTAAATAGAAAGGAGAAATCGCTCAGGACTGCTCAGGAGCTCCAGTGGCACAATTAAACTGCGGCAGTGACAGATTTCCGACACAATTCCGGCTGCCGCTTAACAGTTAGACAGTGGATGCTAGTCACAATATGCCCAATCTTTGATAGCTGGTTCCTGGTATTGTACTAATAAACTTACAAACACTCGCGCTTTTACTGTTCAGATCACCCGCGAACTTCGCACCAGCCTCGTCAAATACTAAAATAACAAGCGATAAAGCTATAAAAAGCTGATTCAGATTTCTGAGGAAGAAAAACTTGAAGAGTATCGTGCAGTTCACGAGTTCCTCTAAACTGTAGAAGAGCTTCGGGTCTTTGACATTTTAAGGAGCAGAGAAACCGAATCAGAATAAAATCCAATGCCACCTAAAAAGAATGGAATCGCGCTGTCCCAAGGCAGTTCCATTTCCAACGCGCGTAACCGCTGATTGGTGCGCTTAGACCTGATTCAAGGTGGACTCTCCTCCCATCAGTGGTCGTTCGCCTGTTACTCTAGCCTCGTTATGCCAGAAAAATTCCCCATTCTAATACAGTACCTCAGTTATAAGTTTTCTTCCAGACTGCAGGTCTTTAATTTCGTATTTTGAGTATTTTGACGGTGATCACTGATCAGCTGATCCTAAAGCCTGCGGCTTATATAGAAAATACGTCCAAACAACAGTTCTTTTGCTGATGATTGATGGGATATCGTCCGTTTATACTCGTATATGGGTTATTACAAGTTTACACCTAACCTATCATGATTGATTTATTCGTAATTAGTGGTAGCAATGAGTGACGATCCTAGTCCAAAAGTGGAGTTCTCAAGCTCAGCGGATGTTTTGCGGATTGCTTCGCGATTACATGTGGAAATCAGGAAACCTTTGAATCTGTAGTGTACTTATTTCTACTGCTGCATCCGCAGCATCTTTCGTTTGGTGAGTTACCGTTACGATTAATTTTGTTTAGTTATTTACAGTCTGTTTCGTACTCGTAATTGTGTTTGGTTAATTAATTGGTATTTGTTTGAATCTGTTATTTAAGACCAACGTTTTTGTCGCTTGCTGCTTTATCAGACCTTGACCGTTTTGCTTGCTGATGCACTAGGGTCGTGCGCCGCGAAATGTTAATCACTCTGGGCACGCTTGCCGTATCCGCTCTGCAAGAGCTGCGAAACGAAACTTTTCTGGACTGGAAATCACCGTATTTGCCGCTGTTGGGAACTACGGGATTTATCATAATCTCAGGATGCATGTGGCTGAGACAGACCAGAAACATTCCTGTTTTGAGCGTTCTCAACGGACGCCAGAGGCATCAACAACGGAGAAAAACTTTGCTTCTCAAACCCATTACTTTAGCAGAGGTACTACCGTACTATAGTCAGCTGTAGCCTGTAATAAGTATTAAAGATAAAGGAAATAATCACATCGATTACTATTTGCCTTGCAATACTGTAAAGTTTTGACGGTGTATATTAAACTTGTACCGTCACTTTAAAACCTTTTTGTGATTAATTTCAGTAAATGTTTGTCAACTGCTGCAAATGGACATGTGTCGTTTGATGTTTTAGATCTCTCCAGATAAGCGGAAACGCAACATTGTCGTTTTGGGCCTATCGGACGCGGGAAAAACCGCTTTTCTCCAGCGGCTACTGCGTGATTATAAGAATCCCGGCAAATTCTCAGATGATCCTGAGCCTACTCTAGGCGTCAGAATGACGAGTGTTGATCTCAGAGGACTCCGCCAAACATATTACGAAGGTACGCGCTGACAAAGTTCGAAATTTAATGAATAAACGCAAAGCACTGCTCAGTTTTTTCAATATTTCTAGCAATCTGTAAGCCTCTTATAGCTGCCATAATGATACAGAATGTTCATACTGTTCGCAGCTTCGCTGTCCCACCTAAAGGCTTAAAGTGGGCGCTTTGGTTTACGACTTTTATTGACGAATTTTTTATGTTCGCCCTTGTGTGGTGCAGTGCGCAGGTAGTTTCCGGTAATACATTTCTTACCAGCATTAGCTCGTTTTTGATTTTATTAGAGGAGCATGCAGAAGGTTACGTGATCAGGTACGATAGTGGTTGAATGTTTATGGGTAATAGACTATTTACACCATATCGAACGCGTTTTTATGAGATAACACTCGATTCCTGTTTCATAAAATCTTGTTACTACCGTTATCGACATCAAAGACAACCCCCGTAGACGTCTTGACGCAGTGTAATTTAATCAGAATAAAAGAAAATCGAATTCTTTTTGTCAAGACTATTTGCGCAGCTGGAGGCTTGCTCCCACTCAACGGCTCGGATTATGAATAATGGATTGCGAGCCTTTTGGGATTTTCGCATGCGCCTTGTTTCGCCGAACCTCTGTGTTTCGATCAGCTGACCGCATGGTGGCAATACTGACAAACAAACAAAGGAAGCTTTTAAATTAAGGCGTTCTGCGCAGCATGCAGTCTTTCGCATCACTTGGGAGATTGTGCACGGGAGAAATTTTGGCCTCGCGAAGTGTTGTCTGTTTTTGCATTATAATCAGTCGTAAAAATTGCAGTTCTATCGTTCGAATAGGTTATATTTTATGTTCGGTATTTTCAGTGGGAGGTGCGGAAACGACTAGAGTATTCGCCAAAGAATTCCTCCACATGGCCAATTTGGTGATTTTTGTTGTTGACGCTACGGCGGAAGATGCAACCATGGAATCTGCTCGAGCCTATTTTAGTTTTGTCTTCAAAGACGCGGAATATGACGGGCCAATAGTTGTTATCGCCAACAAACAGGTGATGTTTCGCACGGGTAGAGATGCATTTGTCTTTAATTTGGCGCTTTTATTGCCGTCATTTGGAGTGAAATTTGAAATCCACATAATTATACAGCTTACTTTTTGCTTGATCTGGCGAGATCGAGGAAAAGAATTTAGATTCGAAGGCTGTCGAACGAAGACTGTAAATTTGACTTGCTACAATTACAGGATCTGCCGAATCCGAGAAGTGTGCGAGAATTGTATCAGGCTTTGGGTATAAACGATAAAGATGACGTCTATATTTTGCCGGCATGTTCTGCGCCGAAGTACTACAGCGAGAAGGATGACGGTGACCGAATATATCTGTTGGACAACAATACGAAGCAAACCATGCAAACCACAGATCAGCACTATGGCATAATTGAAAATTTACTTTATCGTACTTTCACAGAATAAAAATTCCTTTTGAAGCGCCAGTGCGAAATGTCTCGCGTGGTCATTGGTCAGTATTCTGCGCAAATTCTGCGGCGTGCCATTGACCCTGAGCAATCGCAGATAGACAAGTGAGTGACAGATCGATGCATTATTTTGAGCGTTTTGTTAAATATTTATTGGTTTTCTTGCCGTCCATACTGTATTTGTTGTATAAGATTATTGTTTAAGCAATACAATTAACGTCTGCTCCATTAAAAAGTAGAAGATGGAAGACTCAAACAACCAGTTTCCAAATTAAATTAATCCAGTTAGTCGAGAATTGACCACTGAGTTTATCGAATCTTCCAGTTTACGGATGTGCAGGCAAACTCAGATAAGAGAGCTGTATATTAACTTCCAAAAATTCACACTGTATAACAAAAATCTACACCACCAGACGAAACGCAATAATTAATGTTCATTTTGCTCCCCAATATACACCGAGCACCAGCGCGACAATGGTCAAACCTAAAATCGCAAATAAACTGGTAAATAACTATTTGCGTTAGCTCAGGTGCATGACGCTATCTTATATAAATAATTCTTATTCTCGTATAAGAGAAACCAAATTATGAAAACAGTAGATTAGGCAATTAATTACCTTGCGCTGCTACTCTGGCGCGCATCATGTACTGCGACATCACCGAATTTCCTCGGCGCATGCTGATTAATCCGTATCCAAGAGCAGCACTAGTAGCAAGAACGCCTGAAAACAGAAATGCACAATACTGATTCAAGATTTCAAGTAAAACAAAAAATCACAAATAAATTCGGTAAAGCAGAATTCTCCGTGCGGTTTACCGATTAACGTACGTACATGAAAACGATCATTGTAATAATTATCATGATCAGGAATAATGTACAGATAGTAATTATTGCACATTAGCCATCAAAGCTGCAAAAATACAATGAAAGGGACACACTGAAACTGCAAAAAAACAAAACAAATGGTTATCCTCGTAACATTCAATGTAAATATAAAAATATGGAACCAGTAAAGTTACCGCAAGTACAGTACAATGTTCCACTAACGACTTTATAAACTTTCATACATAATTATTTCAAACAAATTTAATAATAATATTATTACTAGTTCATACAATAAAGTAAAAACTTTTGATTTCAGAGAGAGCAACAGCATCCAGGAGCGGACAAAGCATAAGCATTCAATCGAAATTCACATTCAAGTTTACCGAAATTAAAAAGATTAAAAAGATATTCCAAGGTTCATGTAGCTTATAACTCCCGAAATTCTGAAATCTTCTTCCCAAATCGTACCGATAGGAACGATGGGATTTGCGAGGGTTTTGCGCTTCGCTTTTTCTAGTATTGTTTCCGGAAACACGTATGGTTGGAAGCTGGGATTATCCAAGGCTGGAGCACGGACCCAGCGCAGTTCACTGTCTACATTTGGTTTTGTTGTTGACATCGTTTCCGGAAATACACTGGGTCGGAATTCTGGATTACTGGATGCTGGAGCACGAATCCAGCGCAGATCATCGTCAGATGTTGACTTTGCTGTTGACATCGTTAATGTTGATCTTATTCACAAGTATTCCCAACAAACGCACGACGCAAAAGAAAACTGTCTAATGGATGAAATCCTATTCTTTAATTAGTTTAATAAATCAACTTTTTTCTTACGGCCAGTTTGTGTTTTGAAACTGAACTCAAAATCAGAACTGCAGTTTAAAAATGCGACAGGCCATAGCCGCAACCGCCTTGGTGGCAGTCAACAACTCATCTTGCGAGAGTAGGTTGCTTTGTTGTACGCATTTCATTCATGAATGTTTGTACGCATTTAATATCATCCGTGTTTGGAAGTTTCTTGTTGGGGTTTCCAGAATTGAAAGTTTCTTAGGCTTTCTATTTTGCAGTTAGCTCTTTAGCTTGGCTGTTCACCCGAGCGTCTTTTCACAACAATGGCGGCCAATATTATGGATAACTACACCGGTAAGTAATTTAGCTGGGGAAGTCTTAAAACTACTGTCATAGATTGTATCCATATGCAGCTGTAAGAAGGATTTGTGCTCTAGAACTTCTAGCCACGCAAGACGAGAATGCTGCTACGAATAAAACTCGCAACGTGCGCACTGCGCCCGACACCTGTGCCAGTCTGACGGATGATCAGGACTCGTGTGATTCCTTGTACGGTGATAACCAGCCGTATGCATCACGCAAAGCAAAAGAGGAAGTGGACGTGCTGCCAGCGTACGAAGCGGAGTGCCCTGTGGATCCTCATGAGCCTGAACGCTCAGACACGACGGACTCGTCGCATTCCTCCGAGTCCTCTCTGGACGGGTCAGATCAATCGGATAGTTCGAGTAAACGTGAAATCCCGAAGAATCGCGCTGCGATACACATTCCTGCGGATAAAAACGACAGTCTTCACGGGAGTTGGTACATACTGTCCACACTGGGAGAAGGCGCTTATGGCGAGTAAGTTGCAGTGAAAATTTCAGATCAGTTTATCAGTTTCTGTAGCTGCCTACGGTTGGTTTTTATGGAAGCTGCAGTTTAGGTTTACCAATAATTTTTTCCTTTGAAAGACGCATTCATATTTTTTAAAAAAAGGCAAATTTAGAAATTATTTTGCAGTTCGCCTTCATATTACATAACGTGACTCCAGTTTTACTAATATCATCGATTATGGCAGATCAAACAGGGTTCTTACTTCTTAATACGTAAATAGCGGGAAATTTGAGTAATGATTTAAGTACAATTTTTTTATTATTATTCTCCGGATTTGACGTATAGGTAGATTTTAAAACTACTTTAGTAGGAAATTCTAATATTTTTGAATTGTTTCAGCGTTAAACTTGTGGAGAACGTCGCACAGCAAAAACTTTTGGCAATGAAGGTTATTCCAATTCAGAAGACTATATCGACGGAGGAAAATCGACCTGTGTTGGATCTGGTTCAGCGAGAGGTAATTGAAGGAGCGTAGCGTAGTATGTACAGCGTACTTTTGAATGTTACAGTTTACTTCGCCATAACTGCCTAATTAAAAGGGTGTTTATCGTAATTTTCTCCTTCTCAGATCTTGATTCACAAGAATATCCGCCATGAGAATATCATTGAATTTGCTGCTACACGGAAAACGTTGGCGAATACGTACATCTTTCTGGAATATGCGTGTGGCGGTGAACTGTACGACAGAATCGGTAAGTCCGTGGCGCACTGCTCTAGTTCTGTTTGTTGTTGCTTTTTGTTTTGCTTTGATTTAAAATTTGCTGCGTTGTAGAGCCAGACTTTGGTGTTCCTCGCAATAAGTGTCACAAATGGTTTGTGCAGATTATGAATGGATTGGTATGTCGGTGTTCATCGTACTTTAGTGACTGCGGAGTAGGTGGAGCGATTGTTTGTGTTTAACTCTTTTTATCGTAGGATTACCTTCATCAAATGGGTATTGTGCATCGCGATATTAAGCCCGAAAATCTGCTTTTGGACCAGAACGGTCAGTGGAGAGACTTTCAACCTGCCGATAAATATTTTGATTTTGGCGGAAATCTTCCGGTCGTAAAGCCAACTTCCGTGGATTGGATTAGATAGTATTTTAATGATTTTTTCAGATGTCATAAAAATTTCTGATTTCGGCTTGGCCACATTGTTCCGCGACAAAGGCAAACTGCGAGAAATTACAACTCGCCGTGGGACTGCTTCGTATGTTGCGCCGGAGGTATACAATCGTGATAAATTCCATGCCCAGCCATTGGACATTTGGTCGGCCGGTATTGTTTTGGTAACCATGGTCAGCGGTGAACTGCCTTGGGAAGCGGCCAACGTCGAGCACGAGGCCTACTGTTCATGGAAAATGGCTTCGTTAACGCTGTCACCGTGGAACAAAATGCCTACTGAATGCATAGGTTGGTACATTTTATGTGTTATGTTTCTGTAGTTTTTATTATTACAATAATATCTATCTAGCGATTTTACGAAAAATGTTGGACCCACAACCGACAGCTAGAGCCACGATTGATGACATTCGGAACAACCACTGGTACAAGAGAGGGTTCACAGAGAGAGGTAATAATCTGCGCTGCTAAAAATGAGAATTTTGCAAGAAAAAAATGTAGATATTACTGTTGTACAGCGATTCGTGCTCCGCCGCCGAAGCGCATTCGATTTGACATCAATATTCTTACCCTGCCACCGAAAAGTGATTGCCACGATGATAGTGCTAACGATGCGGACGTTATGGATAAAATGTTGTCTCAGCCAGTAAAACTGGAAGATCTCTTACTAAGTCAGTCACAAGGCGTCGATGCGTTGAAGGTATGTTACTGTCACAATTTTGCAATTGGTACAACATGGCGGCGATGCAGTTTTAATTTCAATTTCCAGGAACAACATCCCATGGCACGTTTGGTGAAACGTATGACGCGATTCTTCTTATCATGTGGCGTCCAGGAAGCCGTTGATACACTGAAGGAAATCCTCGACCCGATGCATATGTCAATCACGCACATATCCTCTGGATCGGTAAATAGCACTGTAATTTGTATTCTATAACATCGTAGTGCACGAAACTTCTGTGATTTAGTAGTAGATTCCAGACGCGTTTAGTTTAGTTAATCATTTAACTTCATGCATGGTGCTCGACGTTAGTACATTAACTGCAATTTGATAGCTAAGGTTAATTCAGGGTATCTTTTCGTAGGTTAATAAACTGTTCTCGATATACTATATTTTTTTTGCAGTACACGATATCTGGAAATGATCGCTACCGAATACCGTTAGTGCTGAAATTGTCGTTCGTCCAAATCGGATCGAAACTCCTCATGGATTTCCGTCTGTCGAAGGGTAACGGATTGGAGTTCAAGCGTATGTTCACTATTTTCCGGCAGAAACTGAATCATTTGGTTGATGAGGAACCAGTGGCTTGGAAAGGAAGCGAAGATGACGACGGTGATGAACTTATCGGTAATTCTAGTAATTCTAAGGGATTCTGATTTCGAAAATCAGCTCCTTCTCTCACTTGTTGTGAATTTTTCGTTGTGCATTTTTCTTCTTATCATGCGGGCAGGTTTGATAAGAAAAACGGTCCGCAGGAATTTTTTTCTTTGATAATTCTGATTTTTGACTTTTTATTCTGATGCCTAAAAAGCGTTAGTGTCTCGACGCGTGAAGGTGCTATAGCAAGGAATGGCAGTTTCTTGATATTACGTTTATTTTATTTTCTCGGTGTTCTAATTTGTGTTTTAGTATTACGTGAATTAACTATCTCTGTCAACATACTTGATGATGGTTTAGCTATTTTGTGACAGAAAAGTCGAGCTGGGATAAACATTACTTTTAGTCTAACTCTGCTCTTTACGAATTTGTATTCTTCGTGTATTTTCGTTATTTGTACCCTTGAGAAAGATTAAGGTCTTGTATTTTTTGACATTCAGCAATACTTATATCGTAGTTTTGTTAACACCGCGTGTCATAATGCTATGAAAAGATAACAGAAGTACATAGGTATTTGGTTGCGATTCCGCGTTGTCGCACAGTAGGACTAAATCTGCTTGAATTGCATTTCTTGTTTAACCATCCTGTTTATTCGGGAATCCAACAGCTCGCCCGTTTTGCTTTATCACGAAAACGGGAATTTGATGGTTAGCCACTTAAGAATTATTGCTGATCGCAGCAGTTTTGGCAAAATAATGTTAAACATGTTGTGTAACGGGAGCCACCTACGTCCGCTTCCATCCTGGAATTACTACTTCTTCACTTCCTGTATGCTATTTGTATTTCTGCACGAGGCCGCGACTCCGCCTATTTATTCGTAATCCGCTGTTCGCATAATACAAAATCATTATGTGAGCCATATTCATGAACCATCAAAAATTGGTCAGCCTTTTCTTAATTCATTTTCGATGCCGAAATGGTGAGAAAGGTCGTTTATCCACTTTTCTCGGTGTAATTTGAGAGAATAAGCTGTTTTTGACTGCCACAATTATTCTGTAACGTGTTGCATTTTACTGCTTTACCACATTTATATGGCTGACGATAATTTCATCTTTTCCGCTGGAATGACGGTTTCGCAGTCGGTCGAGGGATTAGCACCGGCTAATACAGAATCTGTTGAAACCAAATTGGATAGAATCGTAGACGAAACTGAATATCTGCACCATAACAAACTGTTCCAGTTGTGCCGGCCCTTTTTACACATCCTGCGCCTCGGCGGCCTGTTTTTCATCAATCCCGGTATCCATACTCGTCAACCAGCCAACACCAGCGTGACGCCCGGCGACATTACACCGAAATCGCGCGGTTATCAATGGCGTCACCGTCTGGAGCAGTTCTGCCGAATTTACTCAATTATAATCTTCCTGGTCACGGTAGCATTCAGCATACACGTAATTTGCGGGGTTATCGCGAAATTCACCGGCGTTCCCATCACATACGATAACCTGGGTCAGCTGGTCAACGCCGTGACCTTTCTCTTGTGGATAGCCCAGCTGCTGATTGTCCACGTTATTATGCTGCGCGCCTGCTGGCGAAAAGCGGGAATTGTGGCGTTTTTCATGTGCTGGGACGGAATGCGGTACCGGTGCGCGTTTGACCTTTGCAAATGCAACAACTTTGCCCAGAAATTTGATCGGAAAATTAAAACATTGTCCGTGATTGCGGTTGTCCATCTGCTGATCGTCATAGCCGGGCAAGTGGAAGCGTTAGTGATTCCGACGCGCGGTTTACGCTTACTGCTGTTGAGCGCTATTCCCGAGGAGGGCGTGTACCAGACCGTCGTCATGGCTTTTGACGTCGCTGCATCCGTGTATTTATCCTTTGTCTTTGTTGTCCCGTGTTATCTGTTCCTCGCGGTGTCGTTTCTCATCGATTTCGATTTTTTCCATCTGAATTATGATATGAAGTCATCCGTTTCAGCAGCCGAACTACCGGCGTGGATTGAATGGTTCCGCTTGCGGCACAATTCCTTATGCGTTCTCCTGGAAGAAGGCGACAGGCTCTTCGCTGCTTTCGTGCTGACCACCTTCACCTCCAATATACTGCAGGTGCTGCTGATAATCTTTCAGCTGTACGATCTCGGACAAAAGGGGCTTTTGGAGCCCATTCTGCTGACGTTTCTGCTGATCTATCTCTTGACCTTTTTCGCAGATATTCATGATGTATTCTACTGGAGCCTCGCTTAACCGGAATGTAAGAGCGTTCGGAGTTCTGAGCTTTTACACATTAAAAGAATCGTATATTGAGTAATTGTACGAGTGTTGATTTTTTTTATTTAAACTGTAGGCCCACTCGCCTTCTGAAAGGCTGTACGAGCTGAATACGAACGACCTCACGGAAAATCAAACTCTGCACCTACAAACCTTTCTTAGCAAGCTAACCTGCACAACGATAGGATTCTCGGCATGGAAAATGCTGACGGTGACCTCGTCGACTGTTATGGCTGTATGTATCACGAATTCATCCTTTCACGTTAGACCATTAAATTTAATAAAGTAGTAAGTTATAATACAGCCGTATTACATGACCTTTGTAATTTTAGTGTAGTGATTTAACTAGAACTTTACAGCAGACAACTAAACAAGTACGGAAATAATTTATGGAGGTTGCATGATATTTTGCAGTTGATGGGGACGTACCTCACTTACCAGATACTGGTGTTCCAGCTGCAGTTGGATTTGAAACTGAAGGCCAACATCGAGAAGCTGCCATGTTCCTGCACGGCGGAGAACATGACAAGCTTCCTGGGGTCCAATCATTCTGACCATAACATCTGGCAGCAGCATAATGAATAAATAACCAAATTTTCATATTGTTTTTATTAACAAATCATATAGATATAACTGATACAAGTATACGTATTTTATTTCTGATGATGCATGATATGAATTGGTTGGTATCTTACAGCAAAGTAAATTGCGCTTTCGTGTTACTAGAATGCACATAATCACTAGTCTAAATTAATTCTCTGATACAACGGTTAAATTAAGTATTCCGATATTATTATATTTATTACTGATGATGCATGATATGTATTGGTATTTACAGCAAAATATATTGCGCTTTCGTGTTACTAGAATGCACATAATCACTAGTCTAAATTAATTCTCTGATACAAGCAGTTAAATTAAGTATTCCGAAGTCTTAGCTTATCATCGCGCCGGTTCACTTGTAAGTTATGATCGTGAAGTTATTCATAACATATGATTTGTTCTGCGAATAAGTTCGTGCAGAATAAATCATATATTATGAATAACTTATGATACTCAGAATCGAAGACCCTGTATACGGTAATTCTGTACGTAACACCACAAAGGAGGTAAACTAACAAAGTGCAGGCGGTATTACAGTCTGTTTAGAAATTGTTAACAGTACTCGTATATCTGTTAGGACTTTTTTCTGAGTAACCTGCTGTTGGTCCAGCTTCCGGTGACCCAGAAAAATTTTGAAAAATGTACTGCATACTGGGAATTCAATATTCAATAAAAATAGAATACCCGTTTGCCGTTTTATTGAATATTGAATTCCCAGTTACAGTTACAGTACTTAATTGTAAAAGTACTTATAAATCTCAACACCCGAAGTTACTACCATCCCGCGCGTTAAAAGACAAAGTACTCTTTCATTCCACAAGGTAAAGGTGAGCTGATTACTTACAAAGTATGTTATTACTACTAGTACTGCATAAATTTAAGAACTATATCATATAAAAAATTGACAGTCCGTTTTCCCCGGCACTGTTGCAGTTGCCAGTTTGTAAGTAAGTAGTCGATCCCGAATACTTACATTTTTGTGTCGTAGTTCCCCTTCCTCGGGGCGTATAAAAGCTTTTTCGTATGGCTATTTGCTCAGCTTGCTCCATGTCAGGTTTCTGCTGATGAGTACTGTATTATACATCCCAGTACATGAAAAATGTTCAAACCAACATAGGCGAAAACAACTGACAATTAAGATGATTTTACGACAGTCGCGAACCTAGCAAACACAGAGACCGACAGAAAAAACTACGGAAACAAGCAGCCAGAATCCACAGGTGCCACACCAACGAGCTCGTTGGTTAAGGGCCAAACGCAGAGCGTTGTAAGGGCAAGCCCCAGATTGCTTCGGGCGTAACAACAAAAAATCCGACCGCAAACATCCGCGCTTCTCCATCCGTCTCCAGAGCCTGAAGATCCACGTTCGTTCCACGATACCCCAACGACATGAACAACGAAATGAAACGATCCAACGCGCAGTGAGAGTTGCAGAAGTCAACAAGGCTCCACAGCACAGATCTACGTTCTTCGGCCGCATTTACCATAAAAGCAGGATTTAGGGTTGACCGGATGCCGCGCTGATGAGATCACTGGTTAAAGGGCCAAACGCGAAGCGTTATAAGGCAAGCCCCAGATCACTGAAGCACAACATTCAGACGCCCCAGAATGTCCCCTCACGGCGCATGCGTCGCTCCTGCAGCAAAGGCTCCAGCGTCCTGACGACTCCATTAGACAGACAAGAATGCGTTCCGACGTATGACTCGAGCAGTATGAAGTTAAGTAAGGAATAATGAGAGGAATACAGTCACGAAAAGATGCTGCGAGAACCGAGGCAGTTCGTACACTGGAGAGTACCTGTAGTTCCTCTGAACAACTTTACTTGTCCCTGCCAATCTGGGTTCGAACCAGAAATGGCAGGGCTCACTATTTATCCACAAAAATTCCCAAGAAAAATCGAAAAACACAAAAAGGTTACTCTAGACGATGTTGTCTAGAGAAATTACATGATGTTAATGAATTTTAAAATTTTTGCATACTGATACATTGATGAGTTGTTTGTTATTTTATGTATACGCGTTGGACAGTTTTAATTGTTAATAGTTCATTGTTATTATATCGGTATCTGTAATGTATTTTGAAATGAAACTGAGTGAAATCTTTGGATTTTATTGAACAGTAGACTGGAAACTCCATATCCGAGTAATCTGCATTGATCTTGTGATTCTTGTCGACTTGTTGAGCTCTGCTCAGGTTTCGCTGGTCGTGGATGGTTCGCAACTTGGTTTTTGAGTCATTCAACTGAGAACTCACCAAGCACATCCGTGCCTTCTTGTTTCAAGTTTAGTTGACCCAGTTGTCTGTTGTGTTTTGTTGGCACAAATTACAATCACAGCCAGAGCCCCGTCATGGACACAACGTCCATTATGTTAGCCATTGGATTCGTGGTGTTTGCCTGTTTGGCCTATTTCCTCTCCAGGAAGAAGAAACCTGACAGTAATACTTCCCCTGATATTCCAGAAGGTAAGATCATGAAATTGGATTTTTGTCAAGAAAGGAGTTCGCGTTAGAACTTTTACTGATTATTATTATTCCGCTCGCCCGAGTGATTTGGTTGTCGCACATTTTCGTTGTGATAATTCAGGATCGCTATGGTTTGCAGAGCCTGTTGCGCAGCGTCCGCGGCTGCCTCCTGAACTTCCTAATGAAGACGAGGGAAGACGAGCCGGTGGCCGACGGGTTGTTAGGAACAGAGCCAGACCGCAGAGGCCTCGGGTCGAAGAAGGTGAGAACGATGTAGCGGACTGCATAAACGAATTTTACAGGTTTTGATGAATAATTAATTCTGTCCAAGTTTGTGCTTTCCTGTTCGATCCGTCCTGCGCAGTGTTCAGTGTTCGTGGTTTTAGTACTATGTGTCTTTTTCGCTGGTTTTTTTTTATTTCACTGATGGAAGAAAAACGGGTCATTTCTCCAGGCTTTACTGAGTTTTTTCTGTCTTCCGAATCTGGAGTTTTTGAAAATAATTTTGTAATAATTTTTGTTAATTATCGCTTAGTTGACGTAGCAGTGGTAATTTCGTTCCCACACTTTGCGATACTATTTGCGTTGTAGCGTTGGGATCCCTGGTAAAATTATACGCTCGAAAAACAGTTATAGGATTTTCTTACGATTTAGTTTAGGTTGTGAGGTTATTCTCACTTGTTCATGATGTTTTTCTGTTTAGTATTTAACCAGTCTGGATCAGAAGATGAAATAGGAGATGATGTGGAAGACTCAGCCATTCTGGATTCTAATATCGGAGCCAAAAAACGTCGAAAGCTGGAACTGAAAGCGGAAAAGCGAGCACACAGACAGGTACGCAAAATCTTTGCACAGCGCATCATTTGCCACGTTATCGTCTCATTCTTACAGTGATCAGATGCATCGCATACGGTATAGACAAAATATATCTTTTCCTTGACTAACTTCTGCGCAGATCGGATGCTTGTGTAATGGTTTGCCTTATGATTTGCTTGATTCTGTTTTTGTATCGCTTGGGTAATAAGGAAAACGTTTTATGCAGCGTGAAGATAATTCACTGTATTACCTAACAATAAGGCAATTTACTGTTAACATTGGAATTACAGATACTTGGCTGGTTATTATTGTTATTACTTGCACCTCCCTTTCCTAAGCGAATTTTTCTTACATAATATTCTGATTAATTCATTAACGATTTTCGTATACTTTTTTAAGATTTGTTAAATCAGCTACGGCAATATGTTTTGGTTTTCGGAATTTGGCTTTGTTTGCGAATTTTGTTGTTTGTTTCATTAGTATCATTTTTGCCGTTGTATCCTTACAAGGTGGTGTTGTAGGCTGAATTACAAGAGCGTGAGGAAAAGAAGGAGCGGGAAGCTCGAATAGAAGAGGAGCGGAAGCGCAAAGAGGCACAAGAAAAACTGGTTGAAGAGGAGCGGGTAAGTAACAAATAAAATGAGAATATTTTACAGTGTCGAACTGAGAATTTCTGTCTCTGTAGTTAGAGCAAGAACGATTAGAGCGCGAAGAACGCGAACG
The DNA here is from genome assembly GCF_019649055.1 of Paramacrobiotus metropolitanus. Lineage (NCBI taxonomy): Eukaryota > Metazoa > Tardigrada > Eutardigrada > Parachela > Macrobiotidae > Paramacrobiotus > Paramacrobiotus metropolitanus. The sequence goes on from NW_026570246.1 coordinate 936,735, forward strand.
GAAAGAACATGAAGAATATCTCAAACTGAAGGAATCCTTCCAAATCGAAGCCGAGGGTGAAGAACCGCCTGAACCGGAAGGGGAAAATCTTTTACAAGAGTTCATCGAATACATCAAACAGAATAAGATTGTCCTGCTGGAAGATTTGGCAGCTCATTTTAAATTAAAAACACAGGTAGGTATTGTGACGCTGTTATCAGATTGACCATGACTGTTCGTTGTGCGGCAGGAGTGCATCGATCGGGTCCAAAAGTTGCAAGCTGACGGCCTGTTAACGGGTGTTATTGACGATCGGGGCAAGTTTATTTTCATCTCCATGGAAGAATTGCAAGCGGTGGCTAAGTTTATCAAACAACGAGGGCGCGTATCGATTGCCGAACTGGCGGAATCCAGTAACAAGCTGATTAAATTGCAGACGCAAGAGGTTCCAACATAGCTTGTAAGTCTGTTTTTTTCAGTTATGCTTACTTACGTACTTTCCGGTGGTGGCCAATTTTGCAACTGGTTTTCTGTTTATTTCTGGAATTTTTTATTTATTTACCGCCGTGGTGGTAGACGTCGGACAAAAGAATGTGCTTGTAAACACAAGGCAGTTGTCGAAAAAATTATAAACTGCAAATATAAATTACCATGTGCGTACGTTCCCTAAGGGTTTCTATCGCAAGTTCGAATTATAGGCAACAAGTGTGATTTCAAAATCGTAAATGGATTTCGAACCGTGAAGCCTACTGTAATTGTTGGTTTGCTATTATAGCTTTCTCACGAAGTCTGGTTGAGTTTGAATCTAATCACCGCCATCCACGGCCTTTAGCTAGTTTTTGAGTTCTAAATGAAATATAAAAGTTCGCTTTCCTAAAATTATGAGAAGGATCCGAATCTTTTTGTACTTGCAGTATATAGATATTTGTACGCTGTGCAACGAAATATACTTCTGTATATTTATCTATTTCTCGTGCATGTGAATTTAGCGCATTTTTATTTAAGAGAATGATTTTTGTAAAAGTTCGTGTGCTTGTTTCATGCGTATTGCAGTGTTTTTATTTTCTTTACATCAGTACGAGTACATTCGAATTGCTAAACAATATTTTTCGGAATAGCCTATTTTTCCATACTGAATGTATAGTGACGGTATTGCTTTCCTAACTTTACAATAGCAATCCTTTATTGCGGCAAGCGCAGATGTTTGTTTATTACGCAGTTTTAATGTAGGCGCAGTAATGTGTTTAGTTGTTCACTAAAGGCACGCAGCAGTATGCAGCTCTCTTAGCACTACTGTGGGTAGGTTCTTTAAATTTTCTTTGACAAAACTAACAACATCAAAAATCACAAACGTAGCTTCCAGTCGTTGTAGTATTTCTCGGAAATGCTGATTCATATTACTGCTGATTCCATCCGCTGCAAGCGTTTCTAGTTGTTGAATTTCAGCATTACTTAGCGGTTTCATGGCATTTTCGCATTCGATGGCAGTCCAGATTTTTGTTTTCGCTTCTGTCAGATCCTTAACCGGCAGTTTTATTTGGGCTTGTACAACTTCCATGGTGTACAACCAAATACCCGACATCGGTTTACCGTTGCGGATGATTTTTCCACGGTACTCACTGCGATTATCAGGCAGAAAAGCGAAATGGTCCAGCACAACATTTCGCAGGGTGAAATGACGTAGCGACGCTGGCAGCTTTGGCAGAACATGCAGTAGACCGGTAAAATGCACACTAATTCCATCCATCACAACAGTCTTCAAGCACGATAGGCGGTGGGGAAAGTTTCCGCTAAATGTATTTTGGCATGTTAGCTGACACAGTTTGTAGGCGGATTGGAATGACTTTGTTGTCGAGAGTGTCTTTGAAGCGTCTTTATGGGCAATGATCAGGCTTTTCGTGCCGGGCTGAATAAGACGCGATAAACAACGCGCAGTAGTTGTACAATTATAATGACCACATCCGGTTGATTGTACCCTTGAACGGGAGTCTTTGTCGGCGACGATGCTCACCATAACCTGCGAGATGACCGCTTGCGATTCCAGTATTTGTTTCCATAAGCGGCACACGTAATGCAGGCGTTGTTGGGTCGGGGAATCCAGAAATCTGAAAATACGAATTAAAATTTCTTCCGGCAGGAGATCGTTGAGCGTCAAATTGGATGCTTTATGCATATTCCATTGGCTGTAGTCAACATCGATTTCATTTAAAACTAGAGTAAACACTAAACACTGCACCGGCGTACGATATTTGTGCGTGCGGTGAACGAATCCTCGTTGAATTTGTAACTACAGAGTACGAACGTTCACTATACTATTGACAATGCGAGAATTTAAAATTGTAGAATAAGGAAACTTTTTCATGAGGAAACATTTTAATGATTCTATTTTTGTTGATGGGCACTAGCTTGTGTACGACATGAAGCGATCCGATGTATAATTAATTTTATGATTTTATCAATAGAAGTATGACTCAACTACTCCGTTGTTTATACGAGAAGTAATCATTCTAGAAAAAGCTCGCTTTTGCTGTGTCTCATTTATTTAATCACCAAACCGGTTTACGCACAATTGGACAAATTTTGGTTTTGAGTTGGATTTCCGACTGTGAATGAGTTGAAGGAATTTTAGTTAAGGTGCAGAGCTATTAGCTTTTATTTATTCCAATCTCCAGTTGCTCAGCAAACTCTGTCATCTGCATGCGCGTTTATTACACAACTGCACAAGAGTAGAGCAGTAAAATGTAGAGTAGTTCTTGACGAGCTTAATTCTGAAATAATTTTCTGTACCTCTATTGCTTGAAGTCGTAATAAGTATCGACAGAGAATTTGTTCGGTAAAGCTACTGGTACGGCATCATTACAATTTCAAACCATCTTCGCGCGGGTGATTATAAGATTTTCTTGTTTTTTGATTAGCGCTGTGCTTCTGCTAGTGCGTTTGTAATTCTACATTTGCAACGTGCTTTTTATTCTTATTGTTAGTTGGCAGTATGTAAGCAATTCTTGTCGACTTGTCTTTTTATGTGCTTCAAGATGCAGGTGCCGTGCTAATATATTGGTGTGCGTATATGCTGTAATAGCTCATGTCAGATGGTTATATGCATTTTGCCCTCTGGGAATTCTCCCGACTGCGGTGAGCCGGCTAGATTGGGCTTTATCTTTTCCGGGTTTAAAATTTGAAGGTTAAATAAAGGCTACCGCATTAGTAAGTGCGACATTACTGTATTTCCGTTGAATCTGCTTCTCGCATGTAAGCACTGCGCTTTCCCGAGTCACAGACACGTTCCTCCTTTTGATAACAGGAACACACCTGATTCTCTTAAAAATTGTTTCCGATTTCATAGTGCTTAACAATACCGAAAGTACAGTACATACAAAGAAACCCAAAATAATTATTTCGAAAAGTATTGCCTACTATTGTGATTTTTGTAACAACGAGCAAAGCTGCAGTTGAAGAAAACATCTGAGAGGAAACTAAATAAATGCAGTTGTATTAATTAACTGTTGGCGCCATTTACCGTGGACATCGTGTTATTCGTGCATACCATATTAGCGACACAGTAATTACACGTATACTGTACCAGAATTATTCACCGTATTGTCCAGTTGTTGCAATAAATTTTTAAACGCAACCGTTAAGTTTACTTTGCGAATGCGGAATACTACTCTAGAATGGATATTTTTTTTCGTCTGCATTCAGTTCACTATGCAAACTCAAGTAATAACATACAAGGCCAAATGCATCTTTTAATGTGAAACGTTCGTTGACTTTCCGGATAACGAAACTCGAAAAGACGGCCAACACCGACAAAATCAACGTAACCCCGGTTTCAAGATACATAAGATGTTACACAACACGCAAAAACTAAATCTTGTTCATATGTGTTTCCATATGCACCGCTGCGCAGAGCTTTCGACCGGAGCTCCACGTAGAGTCAGAGACTCGGAATGAATATACAATGCTGTTTTAATTTCGTTTCATTTCTGTAACGAAGACTAGAAAAACTTTTGAACATAATCACTGATATAATTTTTTTTGCCGGCGTAACGAATCTAATACATTATACATCTATAAACCGACTAGAACTATAATTAAATTTAATAATTGTCAGTCTTTTTCGTATGATTAGTGCAACGATACGGTGGCTGTAATATTCCCAAATTTGTATACCAGCTTAATTCATCAGATACAAATTTTGACTGATTGTGTATTTACATTGCGTCTATGTTTTAAAAAAATGAAACATTACTGTATCCTTTTCGAAATGATCAGTTCTGTCGGCCACTACTCATACAGATGACGAAGTGCAAGTGTCCGCGATGCATATTCAGATTTGTGCGAAAGCGTCCCTAGAATATGTAATTACCACGCACGCGGCATGCAAATTTGCAAAATGCATGTTAAATATTACAGTGAATATTTATTTTCAGTCAGCTAGCTAGTACCAAGAATTTCTGGGTTGCCCAGTAGGACTGATAAGATAAAATATTACACACCATCACATAATGTATCCTCTGAAGTATAATTTATTTATGAATAACGATAACCATACACTATGTGTAAAAGCCGATGTATATTGTAAAATATTGGATGAAAAAAAGGAAGCTCCAGGGAAAAGGTACAGCAGAAGTATTCGTATTCATTTTGGAACATGCAAAGATGAAAGCGTGTTGGATGATGGTGTCCCATACCGGTTGTAGCTAGAGCCTCTCCTCCCTTCCTGTGCACGCGGATAATGCGGTTCTTACGTCCATAATACGTAAGCTGACACAGCATCCACTCGACTGAAAACTCCAAAGTGTATCGCACAACTTGCAACCACTACCCCGCTTCTAATGTCACCCTCAAGGTCGTCCAACGAGTCTTTGTGCGGGCGGCTGTACACATGTGTACATTTGTTGGCGCTGTACAGTTCCTGCATACACATGCACTTGCTAGCACGGCAAAAATTGATCGCTGTCTGAATGGAGATGGAAACCGCTAATTGCCGCAGCAGCCGTGCAACTACAAAATTTCATACGCACCTCATCAAAAGACCTAGATCTAGGCGAAAAACGCTAGGTACAGTAATTACAGTACGCTTAGATTTTTCTTTATACACTGCCGCACACATACAAACGAACCTTATCAGGCACGAGACGCCGCGATTGCACTTCCACCAGCAGCATATCACACGATCCATCCGTAACCCATGCACCGTGCAGTTTATCAGAGAATCGTAGCTCTATTTTGCGAGTGGTTAAACAAGAGCCATCTGCAAAAATAAGTATAGATGCGCAGGGTAACTAGTTTATTAAACGTGCATCAGTATCAAGATGACCTAATGAATAATGCAGAAATACGTGTACAATAGTATTCGATAATCATCGTTTGTGAGACGAAGCAAAAGTGCCCAAGCCGGTTTGTACTACGTGAAAAATTAATTAAGTGGGGCATTCCATGTAAAAACTCCAATCGTAAAACATGTGATTATCCACATGATCAGAACCACATTAAAATTTTACGACTATGATTGTACCATTTGTAGTGGTGATCTACTAATCGTAACAAAAAGCGTGCACAGTAGAGCACATGAGGTGATTGCATGCTTAATAAGTTGTTGGGACAGGGTGTAAATAAATGTTTCACAAAATGTCCATTTACGATAGATTAAAAGAAATTCGGGGGAAAGTTCATATGGGCTACCAACTAAAAATTTACTACTTCGCACAAAAAACCCAACAAAGACAATCCACAGCTTCTACTATCAAAACAAGGTGACCATACAGAATCCATACAGAATTAGTACTGTACAATACGCGCATACTGCGGTATGCACCAGTAGAGTAGTGACTATGCCGTCCGAGTACGTGTTCCAAACTGCAGGTGCAACTGAAGGTTTTAGAAATTTTCAGGATGTGCAATTGCAAAATCGAAGCTGCTAGCTCCATATTCTATAGTAATAATAGTATTACAGTACCATATGTAATACAACACTAATAATGGTAATAAAACGCACCGCTCCTACAGAACTGATGCACGTGGAACACAAACCAGGACATCAGACCCCCTTTAAAACGAAATCTGATTACAATTTACAATCAGAGCTTTGCAACGGTACGAATATTCATTCAGATCTCGTCAATTGAGGCATTACTGTTTACAATTAGTATTTTGCTATTTACCCCCTGAATTAAAGCCGCTTAATTCTTATTATAAAAATTTCATGCATGAAACTGTTGTTATTACAGTACCGAACACCTCACGGTAATAAGCATAAATCGGGAACAAGCACAGAGAAAGGTTGCTGCTGTACTATATATGCCTGCACAACAGTGACAACACTATATATGAAAGGTCACTGTTCCCTGACTTCGCATTTCTCATCTGCGACTGACTGCGAGTGCAACACCTTTAATGCCCAAAATTACGATTTCTAAATTCTCACAGAAAACCGAAACTGTTACACTAGCTTTTGTACTAGAACTGCAATTACAATCGTAATAAGACAATAATAATACTGCACAATATCTAAATTATGCAGAAACGTTCTTTTTGTGGGCAGCCTTCTGAAGTATGTTTAAAATACTTCTCAGAAAACTCTTTTGTAGCGTATCAAAGACGGAAAACTTAACAATGAGTAAAACTGAGTAATGTTTGCTATAATACTGATAGTGTTTATTAGAAAAATTAGTTGAACTTGCGATGGTTAATTATAAGAAGATGGCGAATTTAAGCAGATTTCACTCGCTGTCTTATCACTCTGATGTTTAATAAACCGCTTAATCAGAGGTTCGTACTAGCATTATCTATGTTAACTGCTAATCATACGTTGAAAGAATGGTGTTGTGCAGTATATTATGAAGTCCAAAATACAAATTTTTTGCGCAAAATCTCTAACGAAACCACTGGACACCATTAGCTTATTACGATGAAAGTGTGACGAAAGGCACCCAACGCAACATATGAACTTAATCGTTTTACCAGCTTACTACAGTGAATTAAGATTTCACTTCTACAGAGGGATTTAATACTATAATATTAGTCTGGTCACATTGTTTATTGATCAGTTTTTGCGTGAAACCGTTAACTTCAATCTTTATTCCAGTCGCCCACAAAATGGGCATTTTTCTTTTCTCAAAGATAAGGATGCAACTGGATGTTGTATGCGAGTACCAAGCGTTTCTGTTTATTTTTTGAAGCTTCTGTTCAAAATCAAAACAAAAAATACCCCACATCGTGGACATGGGGCAGCACAACAATAATCCTGCTTCGACCAGCGAATTAATTTTAAAGCTGAAAAATAAGATTAAAATTTACTAGTACTTACTAAATACACTATGTGCAATTTTTTGAGATTTCATGATAGCAGCTGTTACTTACTAAACTGAGCAAACAAATTAAAAACAAACCCAACCTTCTTCAAGTGTAGCCATAGCGACATTTTTTTCCCATAACGAAACTCATGAAAAGTACGCCCAAATACAACACGGGAAACTGAATTAATAAGTTGATTAATAAATGTTTCAAACACAACAGCGGAAAAGAGAAGCGGCATGTCAAAAATTCATACAAGTACAGTATACTCCCATATGCAACAATCTGTTAATACCATTTCCTTAAAAGTAGGTCTACGTGATTTGCCAAAAAAATCCACAGATCCCTAGCACACACACAAGCATTAACCGTAACAGAAGACCCCGTAGCGCCGTCTGTGTTGCCCCGATGCTGCACGTAAGTAATACGGCAGCGAAGCAATAAAAACTTTGTGTGGCTCTAAATATAAACGCAAATACCACGTCTGCTTACACAGACCCTATCTCCATGTTGTGCGTAGCCGGGAAATCGACAGTGGCGTCACTTCCATCATCACTGGGCACCGCCAGCCGGCGCTCCTCTTTGGCATCCACGTCGCTCGATTCCGTCCCATCCAGTTTGGGCGTCAAATCATCCACTTCCTTTTGCAGCAGTCGCACCTGCCGCTCCAGTACGCCCTTCTCCTGTTCCATCTGCAGAACGTAGGTTATCAGGCGTTCCTTCGATAATGCGTTGAGATTAGCGGTCAAGACGCGCATATACTCTTGATCGTAGCCGCGATCCAGGGCCGGCAGGGAATCGATATCAGCATCGCCCGGACTGCTCTCCTCCGATGATAAGCCGGCTGTCTCGTCGTCAAACTGTTTATCATACTCCGATTTATGATCTTCCATTAAAAACTGCGTGGTATTATACGGTGCCTGGGGGAAGCCCAGTGTGGTTAACTGATTACGCCGCTGCTCCGCCCGTATGGTCTCGCGCTCATCTAACGCTTTCTTCTCTTCCCATGTTAACAAATGATACGGCTTCCATTTGTGATCTTTACGCTGGCGCTGGAAACGTTTTCTATTGTTAAAAGTTTTTGGAAACTTTTGTACGCCTCGTTCTGACTGATCAGAGCCGTCGGATGGTGTTGGGCGGCGATCAGCGTCAGCATTGTTATTAAGACGCGGGTTGGCTGCTTTGCGACTGCGGTATTTACCTTTTCTATCCGCACTACCACGATGTCCAACAACATTCCGACGAAATCGACCCCGTCCGATGCTGGTCATTTCCGGACGACTGGCCGCGGCATCCACATGCGAGGCAGGCGACGCAATCATGGTATTAGGTGTGGGGGCGCTGCTGTCGCTGGTCGCGCTACTTACTATTTCGCTATTCTGCTTCCGATGTGCTCCAGCGGTTCTCTGTGCGTTAATGTAAGAATCTGCATTATGTGGGACTCCAGTCCCTCCGCCGCTTATGTCATCCATGATCAAAAGGTCTCCAAATATAGCAAGACAACCTCAGTAGAGGGAACGTTTTGGAGGCTTCGGGGAACACAGGGAAAAATATTCTGTGACCAGAGAAATTAAATGTAGAATATTTTCAATATACTGTATATTGAATCTAAACGTCTACCGTTTAAAAATTAAAAACTGACAACAAAGAATTTGCAGAATTGTATGAACTGTGAACGCTCTTTGTCTTGTGAAACGGATTCACGAAAAACGATTGCTCTCGATTACCAACGTGAAACTGCGCACACTGATCGTTAAAATTATCGCAAAGACTCTTTTATGTGCTTCAAAGTACCAGCAGGATTCTGTCATTGGTTACCAACAAAAGTTTCGCAATATCAAGGGCGGGTCAGATCAGAGTCGAGCATGTTGATTGGCTGCAGTTACTTATACACGCCTGTTGCTGTATTGTACTTCATGACGTCATAATGTTGGTTTTGCATTCTAGTAGAACAGCCAATGCTACCAGATCAAGCACCTGGCAGAACGACCAAGTCATGCCTGATCCCCCTGAATATCGTACAGTAGTGCCGCCGTATCGAAAACCTTCTTTCTGGATATTTATTTGTGTTTAACAACAATACAAAAATATCTGAATTAAAAAGAGAACGAACATATAATAATAAGATATAACGAAATCAGGATTCTGCGGAGCGGCGTGTCACAGCTCCCTCAATATTTTTGATCAAGCAATGTGAAAAAGCCAGGTTCTCAGCGAAGCGCATGTCTTATACAGTACTACTAGTCAGAGGATGTGCATTCCGCTTGCGCCTTGCGGCTTGCTAATAAAAAATTCCAGACTTTGATCCCGATCGGTGACATACTGCAGAAATTTGTTATAAATTTGTTTTAATTTTCTGTTCGCTATTAAGTCTTGCTCACACAGGTCTGAAAGGAGTAAAAAAGTATTGTAGATGTGACTGCAAGCTTTTGCCTTTGTTTATATTTTGGGAATTGAACTAGAGTATAGTAGTTTTTCGTGAAATTGCATTTGTGACTTCGTCGTCTTCTTATCGATAGCATACGAAAAGACAAGCGATTGCTACATCAGTTTGTTGTAAGGTTTTTCGCTTATGAATTGTGATGGCGTCGAAAGGATCTCGAGTAATTGGGACAGATGGGAGTGATTTCTCTCATCGAGAAACCGTTCCTCGTCGATATCAATTAAGGTGAGCTTGCTTCCCTTATCAATTAAGGTGATTGTCAGGACTCATGATTCAGTGGGTGTCCGCTGAAGCGGCACATGTTAAGAACGAATAAAACTGGGATCCGATTGTACTTCATAGAAATGACTTCCTCATGAATAAATAGTGCCTAAGTTTTAAACTTTTACTGATAATTGATAAATCGTGGTTGTTTAAATAAGTAGTAAGGACTGAGGTTGATACTTTATAAAGTATTTTATCATTATAATAATATTATGGCTGTACAGATACAGTACAGTTCGTAATGGATAATTTTTATCGGTAAAGTCAGTAAAGAAAAAGTTAGGAAGTCAGTAAAGAAAAGCGGTATTTATCAAAGTGATAAAATGTGTGCTACGGTATGCTATTTTAGTTTTTTTTACAACCTGTAAAAATTGTTCAGAGTCCTCAGTCATTTTCTTTCGATTTTGGGTTAATTACAGTAACCAGTTCGCGATAATCTTCAGAGACATATGGGTGCATATAGGTGCATCGTCAGTATCGAGTAATTTGTAATTATATATTTTACAGCCATCCGTAGATGTTTCGGAACCTGTTCATAATAGACATTTTATTAGTTTGGAGGATTATTTTATTAAAATTTTAAAAGAGGCTGTGAAAACTTGTTTACTGTTTTCATGAGTAAAGTGCCCTGAATAGCGGCGCTTATTGACCATTCAGACAATTACTTATAATTAGTAGCGATCTGCGCATCTCAACCGGAAACGCGAAGAATCTCTTCACTGTTTTCGCAGAGACTCAAGTGCGCTTTTTATAGTGCCCGATGTACCTTGGCAGACGATGAAGTGAGCGGTTGAAAGTGCGTTGTTTTCTTTTCGATTGCAGCATTCAGTACAAGGATAAACTGCGTCGGACGCTTGTGTTTTTCCATCTTCCGCTCTGGCTGTTGATGGTGGTGAAGATGGCTGACGATGCGCTGGACCGGCTGGACATTCTCATACCGGATTTAGCCGAACTCTCTGTGCCGAAGCCGATATTATGGGAGTACATTTGGATGTTGTCCATTATTCCGTCCTGCTTCGCCCTGGCGTCGTTGCCGCGAAATCGCATCGGTCTGCTCAACTTGTTCATTTATGGTAACATTCTCTTGGGTATACTGCCGGTGATCGGTGGGATTGTTTATTATTTCTGGGAACTGGTCGAGTATGCGCAAGTGCGCCATACGAAAAATCTCTTTCTGGATTTGCCGGTTGTGGTATTATGGAATATTTTCTTCTTCTTGGCCCTACAAATCCACTGCTTCAGTTGGCATTTTGCCCGTCAACTCATCAGATCCTGGGATAAAGGTTTTAAGTCTCGTTGAAAACTCAGTCTGTTGTCGCTCATGGTTGGGCTCCTTGTTTTGGAAAAAATGGTTTTATTTTTCCCTGATACAATGTTATCTGTGTTTGCTGGTTGTGCCTTGCATTTAATTTGGACGAAAGTTTAAAATTGAAGACACTTTACGTGGAAAACTGAGTAACTCGGTATAAAGCGGGTCTTGAATTTGATATCACATTATGCAGGATTTGAGGTATATCTATATTTAAGAAGCAGAGTTTTTAATAATATTTTTTAGATCGCACATGTTTGCTTGCATATGGCATTGACAGTTATTATCTGTACATTGCTTACAACTTACAAGCAACGTGGAATCACTGGGCCCAGTCTTTTGATACGAGTTTAATATCTTTTAGTACTATACTGTATGATTGTATCGTAATTTTACTTTGTTGTATCAATTAGCTGCGACTTTGCGCACGACAAACAACGAGAAGGTTCACAGCAAAATTTAATGCACAAGGGGTTTCATTGCCAGTGCATATCGTTCAACGTTCAAGAATGCAAATACAGTAAAAAAAAGCTGGATTTTAATCACGAATTCCATTATAGGATATGCAAATAATGCAGCAGACATTCTTTTGCGTAATTAGTAATATGAACGTCACGATAAAAAGCATGCCAACATTCTGTAGGTTAATAGCGACTAATCTTTTCAGCTGCAATAGGAAACGTCAAACCTGAAACTCAGGTCTTCGGGAATTAGCAAAACCAAAACAAAAACGAATGATAGTAACAAAAAGCCAGAAAAACCGATCGATAGTTGGTACCACCGTCCGAAGCAGAGAATCGGCTGGAAATGAGATGATTTTGAACAAAGGCATGCGGTGCACTCACACAGTCGGGCTATGCGCCAGCACGTCCAGGATACCGACCATCCGTGAAAAATGAATATAAACCACACCCTTATTGCGCAGGAATCTGAGGAGCCAACTGGGAAATGAACCCAACACATTTGAGAATAATGTTGCTAATGGCCGCGGGAGACCGCATGGCCAAGCGCTCTGCCGCTAATCGCAGCTGGAAAAATGCTTGCCTGTAAGAAAATTGGAAGAATACAGTACGAGCATCATAAGCGCAGCGAAAATAAGAAATAACTGTAACTCTACCATACCGGCAGTAGGGATTTCGTCGCGAACGATAGCGCAGCTGTAGAAAGCGATAATACATTATGGGAGCGAGCAGGAGAACTTTTCCCGTGAACACCATGATAACCGACACGGGCATCATCAGAATCTCTCCCAAGGCAGCCGTCATTAACATTCGCTGCTGTTCGGTCTCGATCAAGCGACCGACAGGCCGCAGCAGGGCCGCACCGGCTCCAATTTCCTGCATTTAACCAATACACACTCCTGTTAAACACGGTATTTCAATCCAATTACGTTTACACGGCAGCATTACATTTCCCAGTTTGACGAAGAATGCCATCGAGTGAATGCATGCAAATATGGCGATGGGCATCAGGACAACTGCAGCATATAACCGTGTTCTAATACACAATTCTATAATACGCAAGATTGGCATTTAAAAAGGGGATAACGTTCACTCACAGGTGACAGGAGATCCAATCACGAACAGCACGCAGTACATAAGGTAATGGCAGCTGTCCTCTATCAGCAAGGTTTGGAATAACTGGGCATAGGTCCTTTCCGCCCCGCGATTACCTGGTTCGCGTGTGCGCTGATACAGGCGCAGCGCACTGCTGGCGGCCATGGCCAACAGAGCTTTATAGTATGCGTCATTTCCTCTGAAATGACACGTACATTCAGTACATTAGCATTCAGTACACCGCACCTTTAATATCGTAAATTTAATTATTTTAAGAACGCATTTTTCTTTAAACAAAATTCACCATTCTCTAACGTCCAGATACGTACCCGAGGGTAGTCAAATACAGGATGGAAAATATTACGACAGATAATCTGTAAAACAAATGAAATTCGTCAACCACGACAAGTTTACAACCATATAGTGTAAAGAATGGAACTGCCACCAATTACAGACGAATAGCATTGGTGCTCAAAATTTCAGATTGACGTAAATTCATGAAAATTCACCTGGTTAAATTCAAAAAGAAAATCAATCGGGCGTTCCGAAACGATTGCCTGCAACGAAAAATTAAAACCACGTCACCGATCAATTATTCTGCTACGGCTGCATAAACTACTTATATCAACGTAAGCACAATGTCGGCGATCCCTAATTTTCAGTACCGGACAGGACGCCGCAACGTTGCGCTTTGTACAAAATATATAATCATTAAGTAATTATATCAGTAATTCACTATTTAGCAATTATGAGTTTTATACCACACGGCGCACGCCATAATCAATTAGTACAAATCTACAATTATGCCAATCCTAACTGATTAATTCGCTAGTATTTTCCACAATTCTAATTTTCAATGTACTACTTATACTAATTACCGTATTAGTAATACAGTAAGGTGTTACTGCGATGGTTAGTAAAAAAATGTCGAATTCCCACACGGGAAGAACAAGCTGCAAGCAGCAATCTTTTCTGGAACCATAAATCAAACTGACAATGGGTGTAACAAGGACGCGAAAGAACAGCGGATTTCATTAGTGCTAGCAGCTAGACAGCATTTTCCAAGTACTTCATCGAATTTTATTTTACATACTATTATCAAAAGAGTACGAACATTACGATTTTTTAAAAACCACCAGGAGACAAAAAGACGTGCGTATTTCGTAGCGCCACTCTCTCACAAAACCAGTACAGTACACTGACTGCGAAACTTCTGTTTACCATCAGTCCCGATCTGCGTCCGGGATATGTTGGTGGTGCATCTTGAGCATTCGAAGCCGGTGGTGTTCGGTCAGTGTCGGCCATCCTCTAAAAATAATAATGTCAATTTAGGAAAAACAATGGAATACAACTGGTTCGAGAAATTCCACGTTGAGTGTAGAAATTAGAAATAAATCGATTTTTCAGGTGCTCCAGATTCAAAACTGAACCACTGACTGATACGCTTGGAGATGGCAAGAATGTGACGATGCGAGTTTCGCCGGAACTGTGCGGTTGCCTTTGCGACACTCTTCGTGTGATATCCCCTCCGTGTCACCGCCTCACCGGTCAGTTTTGGGTGCTAGGCGGAGTTTCCCAAATGTACTACAGTAGAACATAAGTAGATTATTGTTTCTGACAAGATTATTATTTTCTGGGTCTTTTCTAAATTCATTTTCGCTACTACACTGCACAAAATTTTTACTTTTTTTTATAATAACGAAATCTTTTCCATCGACCAAAGCAGAACTCGCACACTTTTGTGCCTGCACTCAGCTTGCGCGGTGGCGAAATTTGCTCTTAGATAACGAAATCATTTGGATTGAATTCAAGAATAAAAGTATCAGAAAATCTCCAAAATAATCTAAAATAAACGTGCGAGTACAGTATGCTTGCGCTGATCCTGAATTCGTATCTTTATTCAATTGTTTAATAATTTATCACAAACAGATCAACATCAACACAGGCAACAACAGGGAAAATATAAAAAAGCAAATCAAGCAGTATACCGTGACGGCCTTTTCGCCGGCGCATATGACTTATTATCCTGATTAAAATATTCATTAACAACAAGTCGTATTAAAAATATATGAAAAACAGCAACCAATAACGCCACGCTTATCCAGAATAAGGCCGGCAGTCCTCCTAGACTGTGGCCGTGTTTGTGCTCCGCCAAGACATGGTGAGGATGAGGATCCGACTCCTTGATTTCTTTTACATGCAGGGTATGTTTTAGCTCCTCCATGTGCTCTTTATCGGAAGTGATATACAGAATGGCAGTCAATGGGTCAGTTAATTTCACCGGAAATTCCTGCATTTCTTTGGTCAAAGCGACTGGAGGATCCAAACATCCCGCATCGCAAGCGTAAAAGGTTTTATCGGAACGATCAACCGAAACCTGTTGCAACCAAATTATCAGAGAAATGCCATAAAGCAACAGATAATAGAACAGAAATAAAAAAAAGGGAAAGCAAAAGCGAGGACTGTGTGACCGGAACTCCGGTTATTTGTGAAATTCGCCCCTAAAAAACTTTGCTATGCGCTGTATAGTCACCTGTAAAACTGGTTTGTTTTCCGTTTCTTCTCCCACACGTATGGCTATATTCAAATGGGCATCCGCTCCATAAGCAATGCGCCGGAAATCGTAATTTCGATGCAATTCGGATGGATGCATCCACATTTCCAGATGCTCGTAGCCAAAAAAGCGAAGCCCGCCGAGACTCAAAATAAAAGCCTGTAGAAAACCTTCCGCTCCCATGGCAAGAAAGCTGAAAAACACATGAATATTTGAGCAAATGAAATTACGATACATTAAATTTTGGTCTCGGACAGTCCACATAGCAACAAGTCTGTGCTCATGGGAAAACTAACTTACTGAAATTAGCTGAATTAAATGAAATTATCTGGAAAATAAATAACGGAAAAGAATAAACATCCATACAGAAAAACCGCAGAGCAAATATACAGTAACTAGACATATTTACAATGATACGTGGTAGTGGTACAACCTTATTTACAACCTTATGGTACAACCATAAACCGTCTGAGACCTTTAATCAGTTTAATGTATAATTTACGTATTCAGAAAGTCAGAAATAATTGCAATCGCAGGAAAAGAAGCCTTCAAAAAATGGGCGTCAACAAAAAAAAACTGAACGAGTTGACTTCTGGTAGTTGTAATTGTTTACATTATTTTTCGTACTTGCCGCATCCTTGTTTCATCAGAGTCAACCGCCACAAATGCGACACTCGGACGATTTCCTCGACAGAACGATAGCTGGACCACAGGGAAGATGCCTGCAGAGTGTTGTGCGTGGCATAGCAGTGTCCGGCACTTTTCGGTGCCTCCAATGTCGGTCGGAGGGTCAGGAGTTGCTCCCTGGATTTGACGTCCTTCAGCTCCTGACTGGAGGATTTCTCGAAGCACAGCGCATAGTATACGGTCGCGTTAATTTTATCTCCATTGTACACATTGGCAGCCTTGGAATAACTTATGGTAAAACCAGATTTCCATAAGGCCTCCCACACCATCGAGTGGCTGTTCAATAACATATCCATAGGGATGCCAATAATGGAATTGTACAAAGCCTGTGACACAGTCCACAAAATATCAAATCTGGTGAATTTCAGTCAGCCATCTAGATTGTCCGTGATAATCGGAAATTAAGTTTGAACTTATCAGAAACACGATTTACAATAATAGAAATACGCAAATATGTGACAAATAGCCAAATACCCAGCTCCGAGCAAGGATGTGAAATCGCCGGTATGTCACGTCATTAACAACTGAAAGATGTACAATAATGAAAGTTTATTAAAGTACTAGATTTTACCTGTACTTCATCAATTGCATTGTTCTTTATCTGTGCAGTATTGGCACTGTCCACAAACGATTCGTAACTTATGACTGTTACTATCTGCCGCTGTATTCGTCCGCCCGCTTTCAGCGTAATTCTGCAAATGCAAAATTAAACAAATTAACAGAATACCGTGTCAATTACGTTCATGTCTTCACGATGAAGTTTCTCTCTCTGTGATTATTTTGGGAAGTACAAATAAAGAGAACCAGAGACGGCAGTCTATCCAATGGTTAACGTAAACAACTTCAATTGGTCACTTACTTTCTGGAATCAGCGAGTTTCGGTCTGGCGATGGCAATCACGGTTTTCTGACTGGATCCCGCATTCTCCACAATCCCTGAGACGATTTCACTGTCGCGTGCCTTTCCGTCCAGCACGACAGCCTCTTTAATTTCTCGTAAATTTGAATGCAGAGTGATCTTCACTTCCATATCCTCCGCTGATGGATTATAGAAATCCACCGTCTCCACTAATAAGTGCGGAATCTTGCGGTGCGCGGCAATTTTCCTGCTGACTTGCAGGCAGACATGCGACGCTTCACCGAAGCTCTGTAGTAAATGCACGGTTCCCTTGCGGAAGTCCATCACCGTCGCCGCCGTCTCGTCCAAACTCCGTCCCAACAGCGGACTATTCACCGTAATGCTGACCAGCGGATAATATGGCACTGTCTCAAAATACCGTCCCTGCCGTATGAGTAATTTGGACAGGGACTGTACGACGCCCAGGGCAATATAGCCGTTGCCTGTGAAGGGAAAGTAGTTGCTCTCCACTTCGTCGTAATGCAGACTGGCGTCGAAAGTGTGGATGGCGTCTTTGAAATCTTCCAGACGCTCTTGCAGGCACTGAAAGGGGACAAAATGTGCGGGTCGTGTCCCGCGCAGTCGACGGAACAGGACGGGTATGGCGTAGAGAAACATGCTCAAACCGATTAGCAGGAGAAAAATACGGCGATAATTCAGGGTGATCTTCATATCGGATAATAGTTGAAGCGTGCGGGAAATATGCGGCCACATCCTGAGGAATACCAGCCATGCGCAGTTTCTCACACTATCCGGGATGCTCATGGCATCTTTACTTCGTCCCCGTTATCAGCGATGAGCGAGACAGCTGCTGATAATGAAACTGTAAAACTCTCTGCTTGACAGATAGCGACAATCCAGTCTTGACAGCAGTAACCGTGCAGCAACAATCTGCAATCCTATAAGCTTGCCTGCTGCACAGTTTGCAAAATCTGCAAAAAGGAAAGCTGAAAGTATTGTTTCCAGCTTTTAAAAAAGCACGCTTTAAAAGAGCAAACACTAGGAGACTTTAACAGTTTATCAGTCCGAAACTATTACGACTTGTTTAATGAGTGCGTCTACCAAAAAAACAGTAGCAAAACGAAAACGTCGAAATACACTACATCGTATCAAACCACAACAAACTCTCTTTCGTACGATTTACAAAGTGCACGTACGTACACTGTGGACGTGACAATGGTGAGCTGGAAGGTGCGGTAAACTTCGGACGTTAAAAACTGATTGACTCAAAGCCAGTTTAAGGATTGAAAATTAATAAGACTTTGTCCGTAACAAAAACTGAAATAATACTTAAGTATGTAGGATTTGTCTATCTTAATACGGGATAAATATTTTTATTCTTAATTAAGGAATACGAATAAGAGTAACAACCACATCGCACATCAAATTCCGTGTTTCCACAAAAACACAGACAAGATTGACATGCAATTTTCCATTTTTTTTAATGATACACAGAAGATACTCAGTTACTAGACTGTCAAACATCTGAATGATTATCGAAAAAGAATTCAGGCGACCGATAAATCTTAAGACGGTCAAATACCAGGCACTTAAAAGCCGTACTTCCTCGATGCCTGTTGGCGAGTCTGCCGATTCTTGGCCCATTCGTTCTGCAGCTCCGTCTCCCTGGCCTGGGCCTGTGCCGCCAGATAGGTAATTTGTCCCTTTCTCTTTGCCGTTGAATTCACCTTCCCTTTGACCGGGACAGGTCCGGACGGTGGCGGATTCAGCGCTTTATCTGTCAGACCACGCATGACATTCGCTCGCGCATTCCCCAACAATTCATCCGCCCGAAAATCGACAATGTTAAGGGAATTTCCCGCCTTCAAATACTCTTGAAATTCCGGTCCTTCATAACGTGCCACCAACTGGTGCACCTGCTCGTCGGTCTGGTAAGAAGAGGCCGCAGCAGCTGCCGCTCGGGGAGCGGGATGATCGACAATATTCTGTACGTCCTGATATTTGTAATTCGCCGTCCATACGGTTCCCGTCGGCGGGTGCATCCCGGATGGGGTCAAGTTGTGCTCCGGCTGGGGTGGCTCGTATGGATAATCCTGTGGAGAAGTATATGAATCGTCGTCGGCATAGGCTGAGGCATCCACTTCCCACTGGAGATCATCATCCGCCGCGGCGGCGCCGTAATCCTCCAAATTTCTGTTAATACGAAGTTCACATTACTGATTACTGGTCTGCTCAGAAATAAACTGAACTAAATAACATTAGTTAATGTCAATATGAACACAATTATTATTTAAAATAAAAAATATTGTAACAGAAAGTGCTCACAAAGTAAGGCAATAGATGATCACTCGAATAGAGTAGTCATAAAGAATAAAATGGAAGAAAAAGTATTGTGGTTTATAGGTGCACCAGAAACTATAAACATATCATGATATACATGCCGCAAGTGAAGATTACAAAGCCTTTAAACAGAAGTAAAACTCGTAGCTGCGCTGCTACGGCGCAAATATCAACGCGGTGAGAAAAACAACCTGCTTACTACTTTGCTCGAGACTTTTCCCGTACCCAGAATTCAATCCAAGATAGTCAGCGCTTTCGGCTGGCTCACGCTGAACAACTGCCTGCTGTCTGGCATCGTTGGCAGCGGATTTGGGTTTCTTCAGAAAACTCTGAATAGCCTGCATCCGTTTTATCTCAGCTTCCTCCAACATGCTATCCACCGAACACACTCTGCTGCCACTTGGTGCACTGGGTTTCTCCAGTGGTTTCTTCCGTTTGGCCACAGGGTACGCTTCTTCAGGAGGAGGTGCAACAGCTCCCACTTTCGGCAGTCGAGCGAATAACCCCGCTCCACTGGACGGTGCGGCTGGCCGCTTGGGTCGGCGATCATCCTCATCGTCATCGAAGTCCTCCACGCGAGGCGCAGCAATTTGGACGCGTCCTGTGTTATCGCGACTGACACCTGGATAACATGGTAAAAACGACACAATCAGCTTGCGTCAGTGCTGCGCTTCGACAAATGGTCGAAGAATGGAAGAGCTGCAATGTAGTAACTGCATATGTCTGAGCAGGGACAGAGTGTGCTGTACCTCCTGGAAAAAGTGGTCTCTGTGGAGGATTCAAGGGTCGTACTGGCAGGGAAGGCATGCGGAATGGCTGACTGGGCCGCACATTTGATGGTGGCCCCATAGACATTGTGGATATGAGAAAAGCACGCGCTTTCAGCCAGGAAACGAATAAAGGTAATTAGTTTTGCAATTTGTAGTTTAAAAACATGTTACAAGATTAAGAATCGTGAATCCACAATACATATAACATAATTCAACAACATGTTGGAGCATTTCTCTACTTTCAGACTCCAGCATGTATGTAAGCTACCCCCGTTCGGAGGTAGGTAGTTTGTAGTTTTGTTTTTTTTCTTATTTTTTAGCAGTTCAGCTTGTAGTTTGTTTGTACGGTAAACTAAGATCAAAAATCTCGAACAAAAATGTATGAATGTACTCGTAAAAATAAATACAGATATAATACGTGAATATACTCGTAAGCCGTAGACCGTAGCTAAGTCCAAATATTTTCGTATTTTGGCGTATTATTATATTATAATTACGGTCATTTCAGTTCTCTGCTTCGAATTCCAAGGAGATTTACTTAATTCCAAAGAACAGACCTTTGCACTTCATACAACATAAAATAGCGGGCATCTGCACTGTATTAAGAACAAGAACGATTACGAAGCTAGAACCCACGTACAGTTGCAATAACACATTCTTTAAGCAAGTACATAGAAGTATGGCACACTGCTACATCACACATGTTAGTTCCATTCCGACCATTCTGTCCAATCTGTTTCTTTCCTCAAAGCTTCTTCTTCCTCTGGATCAAAATCGTTCTTGATATTGAACTGCCGACGAATTTCCTCCACTCCTTTGCCTTTTAGCATCTCAGCAATGGTTTTGCAGCAGAGCATGATTAAACCCTGCATAGGTTCTTATTTGTACACATTAGTGTACCAAGAAGGTTATAAAAAACAAATTATAGAAAAATAATGCCCGCTAATCGCTCTATAAAATAAACCATGTTTCGCCACACGAGTAACGCTGTATTCTGGTACAAGAAATTCGTCCAAATAGTGATAACGTACCGGGGAACGATGCAAAATCGATTACGAGATGACCTTTAGCCACACCCGACACGATACACCGTTTTCGGTATGCAAGCACACGTTAGGTACTTAAATAACCTGACAACTCTCTATACAATACGTGGTAGGGGTAGCCGGGTACAGTGAAAGTTTTCGATATTCATTCACTGACCTTTATGTCCAAATAATGCGCTGCCAGCATTATCTCAAAGATTGTGCCTTGGTCGACTTTAATGTATTCTTTATCCCACGGAGCGACTTCATACTTTAACCGGAATAATTCTTCCGCTTCTTCGTTCTCAAAATTCCAAGTTGTAGGCGATTCGTCTTTGTGGTATTCGGCCCACACAATGACCTTTTCCAGAATGGGTCCTTCCACCTGCGATATGGGGATTCCAGCCTCGTCAGCGTGATCGCCAGCGTTATGCTGATTATTAGACATCAGACTCTTAATCGTACTACTGATTTCCGCCAGCTTCGCATCCACTTTGAAGACTCTCCCATCTCGTGAAATGAGTTTCATCTTATCAACGCAAAGAGTAATTAAAGACAGCAAACTATCTTCCGGCAACGTTCGCAAAGATAGGAGTGCGACGTCAGAGTTTTGATAATTATTGTACAATAATTAAATTCGGTCTATTGCAGGGTAGAACAAGCTTTTTCGATGCAGAATCTAAAATTCTGCGTGCGAGGTGTGAAAACTAAATGATAAAGATGCTGATCGTAAGCAAAAATCCAGTCCCGTTTATCTTCGATTACGGTCTTAAAAATGCGGTAATTATATAATCGTCTGGATATATTCCACCAAAACCTGTTTATGTGTAATTGTCTTTCTAATTCTAATGTAAACTTAGTTCATTATGCTCAATAAAATACCGAAATCTTTACTGCAAAAATAAAACTTGATGCTTAGGCAAGAACAAAGACGGTTAGTCACACTCTGATTTATTTTGTTGTCATGGAATAAGAGGTCTACCGCCATTTGTTTATTTCCTTTGATATTCTCTAACTGAGAAATTTGATGTACGGAAAACATGGACCGCTAGCACTAATCATGCATTTCAGCTTAAGCTACGATCGCATACTTGCTTGTCTAGATCTGAGGATAGCAGCTTCGTACATTATTGTTGTCTTATGAAAAAATAATTTATAAACTAGAAACTGTGAAATCATTTTGTTTATTCACTGTTATTCCGTTGATTAATTATACACTGCTGTAAGAATAACAACACACTTTTTACGTCAATGCATTCTTTATTACCGTAATGCGATATCTTGTTATGTCTTGCTGCAAGCGTCATTTGTGTAGAAAGAGCGGTAATTAATAATTTCATAGGCAGTAGGTATGTGTTTAATTAAAAGGGGGAAACACAGAAATGTGGGTAGGAATTGAAATGCAAAATAAACAAGTGCAGTGCACAGTAAAGCCAATACTCGCACACTAATTACGGCTGATGGAAGACGCCTTTGCGTAGGTGGTGTGCGTGTGATTTCCCGATGATAACTGAACAACCTATAATTCCGATACTTTGTGAACATACATATTACTGCAATACACTGTCAGGATCAACTAAAGTAAGGGCGGATTGGGGTGCAACGAAATGTACTAAAGGCGATTTCTGGTTTAGAAGAATCGCCGATACCACCTATACATAAAAATTAATGACAAGTACCAAAAGAAAGAAACTTGATTTGTAAAGACAGTTTACATGATCAGTCACGTTACCACAATTCCGTGGACGCTGACATTTTGTACATGTGAATTCCGGCGCATGCTGAACTCGAAATGGCTGCTTGCGGCACTACACCGTCCCACGCTGCAGATTAAGAGTTATTATTGCCGTTTGCAAAAGCCGGAAACGGATTATGATAAGAGTTTCTTACGAAAAGGCTGCAGTCACGTTTTTTTATTCGACCTGACTAAAAACACATAAGAACAATGAAACCGTTAATTGTTTGTGTCGCCCTATGTATTTTTTTACCCGTAAGTCTGAAAGGTTATGCATCAGCGCGCGGTGTTAAAACGAAGGTGACAGACACCTAGTAGATCGCTGTCATCAATTTCATCAAATTTAAATGATGAATCTGATGGGCCACAAAACCAACAATGCACAAGGTGCGTTGGGAATTTTATGGCCGCGTTTTTCTCCGGTATTAAGTAAGCGTGTTGATTACGCGGGAACACAATCCCGATCAAACAAACGCGCCGGTGCTGGCTGGCCATTAGAGTTACGTCTGTTTATAACGGGGAAAAGCTATAAGGAAATGGCATGATTTACGAGAGCTGGAGCGCGCGTAGAGCATTTACGCACTGGGAATCCGGAATCCACAACATTCCACGTCGCCGAACGGGATTCTGTACACGCCGGGCTGTTTGGGGTGGAGTTGGCACGAAACGAGATAAATATTACGTCGCACCATAACACAACAGCAGCTGCAGGACGTGTACTACGCCCGCCGGTCGCGACACTATGTGCCTATTTGCGGCTAAAATGGATTGGTACAAAAGATGAATTCTAATTAGACCGGAAACGCCCGTAATCCAGCTTACATAGTGGACTTACCAAAGGCAAACACATATGCACACACTGCAGTGCGCCGGCATATAACCATCGATATCGGCAGTCCGGCGTGCGTATACAGTATACCATTCTGCAGTTGTGGGTTGACAGCCCGTGCATATATGCACGCGCACAGTGGTCCCCACCATTTCCACCCTACCGGATACTCAAATAGATGCTTGCTGTTTCCGGTTAAAAGACTATCCTTACGGTTGTGCGCTATTCGCCTCGTTTTACTGCCCAGATGCATGAATGAACATCATGATTGTATGTCTACAGAAGAAAGTGTACGATGTGTTTTGGCGGATCGGTTCGTAAGCGGTTCGCTGTTGTGTCCGTCGATGCGGATGTTGTGTCATATGCATAGTCCATACTGCATGGTAGAACCGGCATC
Organism: Paramacrobiotus metropolitanus; assembly: GCF_019649055.1. NCBI lineage: Eukaryota > Metazoa > Tardigrada > Eutardigrada > Parachela > Macrobiotidae > Paramacrobiotus > Paramacrobiotus metropolitanus. Next base: position 960,777 of record NW_026570246.1, read on the forward strand.
ATTTGCATTTTGACATTACAGCGTGAAATTGACGTTGCATTACTGTTTAGCGACGCGAGCGAAAGTTGTATACTAGTATTTTATTATTTTGAAATAAGGACGAGTTATGTATGGGATGGTTACTCGTCTGAAAACGGTTAATTACGCATTACGATCAACGCTGTCAGTCTAGATAGAAACTGCGTAATGCTGCATTTTATGACTCCCAAATTGTCCTGCTTGGATGGAAATGTATCGCACAAATCTTACGGGAATTAATTACGATTCCAAAAGACGGTAAGTGGCGGTATTCAAGGTTTATTCCTTCCCTCTGCGTGTCTGCCGTTCGATGCTTGTCTCGATGCAAAACATAAAGCCGAGCATACTTCATGATCGATAAGATTAAATTTGAATTGTGTTTATTTACTCGCACACTCCTTGCAAGAAAAGGTGTTCAACGCTGCTTCATGACCTTTTTTCCCTGTCGTTTACAGTAATGTAATTGCGGTGTAGCCGTGTCAACACCACAAGTAGTTGTTAAAATCGAATTATTGCGCTTGTCTGTCCACATGCTCTGCCATTTTTCATCGACGTCCTGCTGTTATTCATGGATACAGTTGGATGCGATCTTGCGCAATCATCGCCGCATGAGGAGTCCTACTCGTGTTAAATTTTCAAAGCATAACCCAATTGTACATATTGTTGATAAAAATTTAAAACAATATGCGTAAGGCAAAACTTATAAGTTGTTAAACCATGATTTCTGATGACCTTCGAAAATATATTCGATTTTTGGTGTTTCTTCGCGATTGTGATGACGGCGTTCTCAATCAGCATTAAAACGGCGCTTATATTACTTGGTGCTATAAACATTTATAGCATTAGTTATCAGCTTTGTATAAATTATTTACACATAACCGAAGCATAATTACGACATCTTTAATAAGTAGCACGATACAAGCATAATTATATACAGACCAATACATAATTAAATCATTTGAATTATAAATTAATTTTTGTAGCACGCCAGTGCTATAACAATTGTTTTTTGTTGCACTGACGGCTTATGCTCAATATATAAAGATTTAATGCATAGTACCACTGCTTCAGGTCTTTACTATGGTAAGCGGCGTACTGTAAGCCACAACTCACTTTGGTTGTCGGAAACCAGACTCCTTTTTTTCTGCTTGCGTTTCCTAAATAATAAACGAACAGAGAATGGCTCCGGTATTTCAGCCGTACAGTGGTAGCCAAAAATGAGGTTTGTACTAAGAATTTAATTCCTTCCACAAGCATCGTATGCATGCGTCCAGACTATAGAGTATGTAAGACACATCTGGAATACGATAAATTTGTTGTCAGCGAAGATAATATAAACTGGCGACATGCGCGGTCATTTATAACATCTTTACCGCCTCACTTTTGTTTCCGGTATAACGCAAGTCGAAACATTTGCACTGCATCGTAAATTTCTTCAATGAAATTTAAATCAGGAATCTATAAGCGTAGTCGGCAACAACGAGGAAAAATATGGGTCAGTTTTGGGTTCAGCATAAAATCCCAAGATCGGATCGAGTGGCTGCTAAGCCGATCTCTTGGGAAGTCATATTAGATCATCATGGTAATTCGACGGAAAGAAGTTACTGGAGCTCTTCATTAGTCAGTCGTACGTCTTGGTTGACTACGTTGCCGCAAAAGCCTATCGGGGAATCAAAAAAGCCGCGTGTATATGTAAACGTAAAGTGAAATTAATAGGAAACCTCGTTGGATTTCTGAACTGACACATTTCGCTATGGAAATTCTGTTGTGATCTTAGCAATTATGTGTTCTAGATCTCTGCTGCCATGCTGTAACGTTTGCTGACACGCATTGACACCCCTGCGCCCCGTACGTAATTATCATGAATAATTGTACATCCGATTGTGCTGTTGCAGTTCTAGCGCTACCAGATAAATACCGGTAATTTTGCTGTGACCTTACTTTTATCTGCAGCGTTAATACAGATTACACCTTTTGAAGACCACTAAAGCTAATATCTGCAAGCCTTAAATTAGCATACAATACATGCATTTTAATTCGCGATCTTTACTTAACGCATAGCGCTTATAAAAATTATTAAGTAATTTTGGCCATCAGTTATCTCTATCAAGTCCCAGAAAATTTTAGCTGTATCCCATGCACTTTTGCCGATTAAGTGGATGTAAATATATGCCGATTTGTCACAGAAGTATCACTTTTTCCGTCACTTAATATGCCTTAGCTTTAGTTGTAAAATTAATAAGAATCTGCGAAGCTTTTCCAACACGGCCATCACGGAGCTGCTGAAATATTATTTTCAAAAGGTGTTCAAATGTTGGTGTCGCTGGTTACTGGTTTTAAGCTTTCGATATACTCTATATATGCACATCGACCACTACAAAAGGCAGTGAGAGTCGCACATCAATATAGTCTGACTGTTTAACGACGAGCGGTCAGTATCGCAACTTCTCACTATCAACTAAACTGTGTACACAAAAAAGAGACATTTGCCATAGTATTGCGTAATCGTCATGCAAATCAAATATATAGTTGCTGCGGTGAACTTTTAGCTGGCAGCGAACAACCTAATCCCTGGATTACAGCTTTGAAAAACGATCGACGAAGTGCCATTTTTGAGGGCTTGCAGCTAGCAAACTCAAAGCGCTACAAAATCGACGTTTACATTTTATAATTTGTAGCTAGACCGTTTTTACACCGAGGCGCAAACGAGAAATTTTGTTAATTTTTACCAGAGAGTACAGACTGTAGAGGTCACATGTACGTGTAGAAAGTTGGCAGGGATCATTCACAACAAATATTTCGGCACATTGACCGAAAGAAAATTGCATAACACACGCCGACTGCAAGTAAATAATGCTAATTTGTTTTCTGAATACAGCCGGATTCTGCTGTGATGCCAGCTTGTAAAGAATGCATAGCGGCGGCGTTTAATAGAGAAGAAATGCTGCAATCGGAGATGAACGTCTGAGCTGATAGTTTGGGATAAATAATGTCTGTTGAAATACTATCTGCCTAATGTGATTGTATGCGGCGCTAACGCTAAGTGTTCTTGACCCTTTATGTGTACGAGTCAGTTCCAGTTCAGTGGTGTAATATGTGAAAGAAAAAGACACGAATTAAGTCGACCAGCGTCGACGCTGAGATGTCAAATAAACGACTCGGCATGCAATATTTTGAAAACGGAAAGAAACGGCTTTTGGGGGCCTGCCCGGTCTCTGACAAGCATTCAATAGATTATTTGAAATATTACACCATCACTTCCTGTAATCTAATTTGCAGATTGTTTGGCATAATTGATTTTTTCCCGTTATGTTCATTAGATTTTGTGATGTGCTGATGTGTTTATTCGTCCAAGCTTGCGTGCTCCGTAAGACAGGAAATGGAGTTTGGGCAGTAATTAGCCGGTTGACGCTGCAAGCAATGTTTCTGTCTCAACAGACTTCGGACACGTCGACCTTGCCACCACATTTCCGGTCACCTTAATGAACTTATTATTAAAAATGCCTGTATGCAGTTGTGTTCGTTTCAGCGCATTCAGAAGCTGCACTAAAAACATTTACTAGCTGAAGCGAATGCAGTATTTTGATTTTTGACGCATTACTTTGCTCCCGTCTGTCTGCATTCGTTTGTACCAGCGGCAAGTTTCTGGTCGCTACTGCAGAAATTTGAAAACTGACAAGTGAAATTACTGTTTGAAAACTTTATAAGTACGTTGTATGCTGCAATGCAGAGTAACTACTGTAGAGCAATATTATATATGAAGTGTGTAGCAATTAACCATTATTATCCTGATTGTGTACGTCATCAAAGTTACTCATGCTCCACATGATTAAAAACTCAGAGAAGTTCACCCAAATAAATATACAAGACATCCTTCGAGATAATGCACAAATTCCGTCATTTTGTAGGAAGCAAGTTTCGTGAAGCCATTCGATTTTCTGTATCTACAACATTTTCCTAGAGTGATTTGGTCTTCCTGTACATACACAGACACATCAGGAATGTCAATGATCTTCCGTGTTGAATGACCTCAGTTACTCCTTTCGCCCGAGCAACCACCTGAGATATTTTAAGAAATGTTAATTTTTAACAATTAGCACAAAGTAGTGCGCACGCTAGATTAAGGACTGGCTCGTATGTATCCTCTGATAGCTCCAGTAGAGTGTAAAGCATGCAAATCGATATTGCGTCGATCTGTGACCATAGACTGAGACCCTTTGAGTAATCAGTTGCATATGTACAGTACGACGTAGTGTCTGGAATATGCCGTATCCGTATCGTCAGAAAATCCAAAAAATTGTTAGTTTTTAAGAAATTTTTAATAAGCAATTTAATGTTCTTCGGAGAATCTGTAAAGCTGATGCTCCCAATGAGCCGGATCTGGCCAAGCGCTGTGCGTTGGCGAATAATTATTAATTATACCATCCGGAAATAATTTCGGCAAGCTCGCCTCTGATTAGTCTGGAACATCGATAGGGTTTCCAAGACGATACGACCAACAAGCCCTATTGTAATCATCCGTGAGAAACAGATACTCTCCCATGACACTGGATCTTCCATAATTGATACGCGCTAGTCGAGTCAAAAATCCCGGTGCAGCTTCATTTGGTGAGACGCACACGTTAGGCTATATATGCACTTAAACGGTTTACACCCACCGATGAATCTGCAGTCATCGGGGAGTATGTTGTCACCCGGTTTGGAAGCGGAAATGTATACCATAGGTGGAATGCCCGTGCAAAGGGCGCGGGCTTCATTTACGCATTTTGTGTACGTATTGTATAACACTGCCGCTGAAGCACATGGACAGCACACCGCTGCATACATATATGTACGAGTATATATTATACAGTATACGTATGTTCCTACGATAATTTCGTAATGATACTTAGAACAGACCACAGCCATAAGAACTGTGCCGTTTTTTCTCCACAAGATGTGCTGATTAATAATAATGATATTTCTGATCCATCATAGAATGATTTTTTTGTCGTCTTCAGATATTAAGGAGTTGTTGATCGTGATCCTGCATTAATCATGGGATCGGAAACATATCATTCCCGGCAAGCGGCAGCAGGTGCCTATTCACCGGGTTTAACCCAAGAGGCACTGTCGAAAGCCGGTGCCATGATGGAACTAATGCCGGATGGACAGCATGTACGGATATTTGGTCTGAACAAGACCTACGATCTGGATGATCTTATACCCAACGTGATCGGTCCAGATGAAACACTGGGCAAGAACGGAGTGTTGATTACCGTAGTTGGCTATATTTTTGTTTCTATTATTGGTGCCTTGGGAAATGCACTGGTGCTGTTTACAATTTTTTCCCGACCAAAGATGCGCATAATGCGCCATGTTTTCATTGCCAATCTTGCCGCGTCAGATTTTGTGTTGTGCTCCATTACAACACCGCTTACTTTGGTAAGTTTCTGCCCGGATTTCATTATGCGCAAAATTAATTGTATACAAGTTGCAAATATTATCTTTAACCACTAGAATAAAGCAAAGAGGTTTAAGTAACTAGATTTACAATTTTATTTGTAAGAAAACAATTTTATGCATCTTAATGAAAATCACAAATTTTTTTGAAAAACGTGTCTTAACGCCGTTTGTCAACAATAAACATGTATCATTACGGCTGAAGATTTCGCATCTAAGTTGCTGTTTTTGTTGACAATTCAAAACACAGACATACAAAAATTAATCATAAAAGGTTTTCTGTTTATTTCGATATATCAAAGGATACGTATACATAAGTTTATGCAGTTAAAAGTTTTAATCAAAAACAGATCAGATCAAATCGTCTAGCGGCTAATCACTTTGGCAGGTTACTTCATTCGTGTGCGACGGCTGCGATAGATACACAAAAAGAACTTCAGTGCAGCTGTCAACAGATTTTTTTTCTTACTTTCGGATAATTACAATGTGACTATTCAAACCATTCTACCGAACCAATAAAGGATGTCAAAACCATATATTCCGATATTTCGCAGTATTGCGGTGTGCGGGGAATGACATGCAATCCCGCTATAATTTCGACTTTACGTCCCGATTGCTAGCGATTAAAGACCAGGTGGCCGTAGAAAGGTGTATTCATTCTCCACAATTTATGGTAATTATCGTTTTATTTGTTTCTGCTTTGCCATTCGTTTTCACTGGCGTAGTCAGATATTCCGAAAAGTAGCTTCGCCTGTATTACAATGCAAGTACTAGCAATGAGATTATTGCCGTATAATACGCACACTTCTCGTAAAAAGGTGATGATGGTTCCAGGATACAATAAATAATTTGGTGATTAACATTTTCCTGTAGTTTTTTTTATGTAAAACAGTATGAAAAATAAAACCATTGACAGTATTAAAAATAAAAACCACACATAGGCCGAAGCCGAATCTAGACAATGCTACTATAACTGGGCTCCCATGTGCAGCGGAAGTATAAAGGTCGAAAATAAAAGAAAAATTGCTAATAATTAAACATCTAATTTTCGATGTAGGTACAAATTTTTAATAAATGTAAAATTCTACCAAATACGTGTTTGTTGGATATCAACGTGGTTCACCTGGTCGTTGAATTTCAAAACACTTGTGCTTCAGATGCGATGTTCTTTATTCAACAAAATTTTTTAGCTGGAGGTGCTGGGGCATCCTATTGGAACGCTAGGAGTGATGTGTAAAATTGTACAAGCTCTTCAGGCTACCAGCGTCTACGTTTCTACACTCAGCATTACGGCAATCGCATTAGAAAGGTAACGCAAATCAGTTTTTTTCTTGCAGTTACCCATTAACTTAAGGAATTTGATAACCTTAACAAAATTAGTCGATGACGATTTCTATTTTGAATTAAGTCGTGACAGGTTTATATTAACTGTGTTTGTCTTGATATGCTGGTATACGTCTAAGTGGTGCAAAAACGTGCGGTATATGTAAGTATGCGTTGCATATATTTACATCTGTATTATAGAGATAGTAATTAAAATCTTCCTGAAACTTTGTCGTAATAATCCGTTACCTATATAGAGTCTTTTTAAAACCTTGAAAGCAGTTCTTCCAGCATTTGTGGATTACCATTTCTAGCCACATATAGTCGAAACGCAGTGAATAATTATCGCCGAAATTGCGGACACCTTTGGGAGATTACGGGAAATTATATATGCTTGCGTAATGAATAGGTCAAGTGGATAATTTCAATCTTTGCAGATACAAAGTGATCGTGTACAGTATCAACCCGACACCCAGTCGCCGCATCATATTGGCGCTAATGATCGGTTTCATATGGCTAATCTCCATGGCTCTTTCCATGCCCTTCGTCATTTTTCGCACCAGTCTCCTGATCGGCATCCCCAATATCCGTGTGTTTTATCGCTGTACGGAGGTTTGGCCCATCACATACGGACGGGCACTGTACAGTATCTTCTGTATGGTCTTCCAGTACTGTATGCCCAGCTTCATAATCGGAATCGCGCACGTGCAGATTGTCTTGAAACTGCGTCATCGTTTCTCCACGCGGTTGGACACTCCGCAGACTCTGTCGGTTAATGGGCATCACACCACCACCCAGGAGGATTCGGAAGTTCTGGAGATTGTTCGCGGTCGGCGGAAGCGCCAGCGGCGCCGTCAGCGTAAAACCAATTTACTCCTATGCATAATTGCGCTCATCTTCGCCATCTGCTGGCTGCCGTTGAATGTGGTGAATATTATCGCGGATTTCAGCAGTGATCTGTACACCGAGAATCAGGCCTTATTTCAGAGAATCTTTGTCGGCGCGCATCTGTTTGCCATGTCCAGTGCGGTAACCAATCCTATTCTGTATGGATTCTTAAATGAGAATTTCCGGAAGGAATTTCAGGATGTGTTCTTGTTTTGGGTGAGGTGTCTGTGTGGGAATAATGCCTTCGTGCTGAACCACACACGGTTAAACCGGCATGCAAGTACTGTCACCGAAGTGGCTCTTAAAGACCGGCATCCCGCCGAGTTAACAGCACTGTGACCTTTTGTCGACCGGATCTCCCGTAAGCAGATTATACGATTATGCTCACGCGATGCCAGATGGATGTTTGCAAGCCTACAATTATGGCTAAGAAGCGGGAAAATATTCAATACCAACCGTTCGCTATAGTCCATTACGACATTACGTTGTATGTTGTTCACCAGATGAGTAGCGATCAAAGAATTTTTATAACGGCAGTCAAGGCAAAGTGGGGGTGTACGCAACTCGTTGCACCAACGAAGCACCGGCATAATGCGAATGTGTGTCTGCAGGCTGATTCTGCTAAGTACGGTGATTGGAGTTATTTCTTTTGTATAAACCTGTGACTGCACCATTGTGAATAAATTGCTGGTGATGTTATAATGGTTTGATGCGAAAAGGAGCAATCATGCAGTTGGAAAATTTCAGAATTGGTTTACCGCAGGTGTAAAGCGATCAATACTAATATTGTTGCATAAATATGGGTTTGGAATTACCACTTGTCATATCGCGCCGTTAGCAGAGGCAGACAATTTACCTATGACCTTTTCCAGTGCACCGAACCTAAGTGATAAAGACTAAATCTTTCAGAAAAAACTTGCGGACGCGGCAGGCCAGCACCTGTCCGTGTGCAAATGTTTTCAGTAAAAACCCTACCGGGTAGCTAAAAACGACAAAAACACAAATTACCGGAAAGGCGCATAAATCGATGCAATGTGTCAAGGCCACGTGCTGGCAGGTTGTCAAACGATGTTAGTGTGATCCACTCGTGTTGACTACCGGGACACCATGCAGCGAACATCTGAACGCCATCAAAGACGCCGAAGCAAACTACCGTCCCATACTGCGTTATTTCCCACAGGCAGACGGACCGACTGTCGGAGAAACGTTAGAACTTCACACCCTCGTCCATTTTCAAAGGGAAGCAATACTTAAATGTCAAACATGAAAGCGATCAGTTCTTTCCATCCAGAGAAGACATTTTTAATTTAGGTTTCATTCGCCTTTTATTCGACTAGTTTCACCATGGCAAAAAACCATAGGAATCTATTTTCTTAACTTATAAAACTTATAAAATACCACTGTAACGAAAAACGAAAAAAATCACTTTGGCATTAACAATTGTGAACTGAGACCGATTGGCAATTAAGCAGTCAGTGCAAAAGTCGACAGGCTGAATGTCCGAGTCAAGAACGTAAGATGCGGAACGCGGGATCTGTCATGGCCAGCGGATTAGCGCAGAGGCTGCTTATTGGTATTAGATGCACGGCACGGAATGATCCATAGATTTACGAACTAAATCCCCCGACATACTGCAAAATACGTAACGTTAGAACCGGCAGTGTTAAACTATGTACACCAGCGAACCATATGCCTCCATCAAACACCCTTCCTTAATCCAACTCAACAATTGACAAGCTGGCACAAATATCCATTAAACATTCGACAAGCGCTTTATGTGAGGATAAACGGGAAAAAAGTAGGTTCTGCGAAGCAGATCGAATGAAACGGCGGTATGCTTGAATTAATCGTAGCAACGAAATTCAAAGAATCTCCGCTGGGAATTTTGGAATTTAATTACAAATATGCAAAACATTTTGACACTCTTATCAGCATAATTATGCAAATAAATACCCGGACTACAGGTTAGGTTTTACAGTTTAATTCACATTACCCAAAAAGCGTTGACCAAACATTTTAGTCTAGAAACCTTCAGAATTCCTTTATTTGATTTACATAAGCTCAAGCTCAATACAAAAAAAGCACGTGTGGAAGTCATACGGTAGCATAACTCAGATGTCACACCGACTCGTCACATAGGATCATCATCATCAGCATTTTAACTGCTTCCAGTGCCGAGGCCTTATAATTCTCAGCTGGGTAGCAGGCATTAATACATAATGAACACTGGTTCGTAAAATCGCTCTTTTAAGAACAAGAGCCTAACAGTCCTACCTACACTTGACAGATGGGTCGAAATTTTCTGATGAGGTAAAAATCCTTTGAAAATTTTCACATTTCAGCTAGTCAAAACTACCGAACTACAGCTGTTAAGCCTCGATACTGGTGGGAAGAGCGCTTTCTGCTGTAGTACTTACTTCTTCATAATGTGCTGAAAGATAACAGACGGCATAATTGTGATGGTGACATCATTAGGACTCTGCTCGAGCAACTGTAAAATCTCCTTGTCCTTGAGACCAATTACGTTTTGGCCGTTCACTTCCAACAGATTGTGATCCGTCAGTATGCCTACGCATGCGTAAGAACCGATAAGAACAAATGGCTAATCATCCTAACGATTTATGACTGCGCTGTAAAGCACAGCACCACAATCAGTCATATTACAAATTTCCTTACCATTGCGAGCAGCTGACGACTCACGAACAATCTTCTCGATTCTGCCATCCCGAAAGCCAAAGCCAACACGATTGGCACTATCTTTCACCATGGTGATGGTGCGCTCGAAGGGCCTGCAAGCGAGTCAAATTAATCGTTAATCGCCGTGCAATACAACGTCTATTTCACTGACCCACTACGACGGGAATCACGGGATAGATGTATACATCGTTAGTTAACCGCTTCACAACAAAGCACAACAATACCTGTCGCGAACAGCCAGCCGAATGGAATCGCCCGCAGCCTTCTGCAATTTTTTTGTCGCATGATCTGTGCTCCACCCGGCACAGTTCTCATCATTCATCTGCAGAATCTGATCCCCAAAGCGCAATCCGCACAGCGCGGCGGGAGAGTTGGCCATAACAAACGAGATGAACACACCCTAATTTTCCGGTAGTCAATGTTAATACACTTTGTGCGGAAATGTTGTCGGCACTATTACTACGAAGCGACAAAAGCTTACATTGTTGACCGAGTACAGGCGCAGGCCCGCCTTGCCTTTGCCATCTTTGCATAACGTGACCGCACGAATCCCGTGAGTAACCTGGGCGCGCAGCAGACCAACGGAACCACCCGTAACGGGACCGCTCATCAAAGGACCAGCTGCCGGACGACTGACGACAGCCTGCAACAGATCAGAATACTGATCAAACGGAACATCCACTATGACTGTACTGTCTGTACATCATGCTTTTGCCGGCGAAATACACACCGAGGAAATACTTTACATAGACAAGCATATTTGGCAGACGTAAAAAGCAGGAAAAATGCAACCATAAAAAAATTCTCTGAATCCATACAAAAGAAAAACAAACCATCATTATCTCCAGATCTCATTAAATGTCGAAATTAAGGACTGGTGTATTAGTTAACAATTTCCTTTTACTAATTAAAGAGGATAGAACCGTAAACATCCTTTTATAATAAACGTACCAAAACTGCAAAAACTGCAACGTGTAGATTGCACAGCGTGTTTACAATATCCGTACCTGTGAAGCAACGGGAGCAGGCTGCTGAGTCTGCAGGCGTGAGGCCTGATCGATCATTTCCGGGCTGAGTCCCATGTACTCGTTCAGGGAGGGGTACATGCCGCCCGTGAATGCGCCCGGGCTGGGAGCGAAGCCCGCCGCAGCGGGATTGTACGGGGGCGTGGCTGACTGCTGTGCCAGCGCTTGGGCGCGATCGTGCGCCTTCTGTGCCTGTAAATGAAATCATCTGGGTTTCAGCGTTCGAAGGAGTGCAACAATCAAGAATAATATCACCCAAAATGGGAAACCATGTTAGCCCAAAACAACGGCAGCAAATTTTTGATACGAGTGCAAAACCATTGCTGATAAATCACCATACAAATTTTTTAAGGAGCTATACAGAAACAACAACATGGCGTGGTTGAGTCTGGGAGCAGTAAACTGCAGCTCCAACCCCAACAGCTAAACACTGCAACACCGCGCATTCAAAGACGGTAGTCAAGTGCTTTCGATCCTGGCATTACGCTGCTGCTCTATAGATAGATCCCAACATTCTAATATGTACTTTTAAGTTTTAACTTACCTCCATGAGGCCACCGACGTGCATGTCCTCCAAAGTCGGATACAAGGACATTTTTCCCGTTGTTTAGGATGGCAGCAGACGAACAACCAACGAAGTCACAAGTGGAATCACCCTGTTTCAGGATTCAGAATATGTTCGAAATTATACAAACGATACTAATTATTCAGCTATCGACAAGAATGGTTAAATCGGCAACATGAATCTTTGGCAAAGAAACTTACAAAAGAAACCTCCTACGTTCGTACAAATACAATCAATCAGCTGATTCACAATTCAAATAGGTCGGAGCTACACGTGTTGAACAGCTGCACGTGTGCGAGACAAAGCCAAACCAACTATGAACAGTCTAGTGAAAAACTTGTGGAAATTCTAAGTTCGTATGTGGATCCTTACCGGATTATCAGCTAGGAGGCGATTTTGCGAGAACAAACTACGGGAAGCCACGAAAACGACGATAAGTTCTAATCAAATGCGACGGAAGTCCTGAATTTCGTTCTAAACAGCGATAAATTTTCGAGCTGAGGAATGATCTCACCGAGCGACCGCACGGCGTAGTGTACATATATGCGCGGATGCAGTACGTGTAGTTACGTAGCCTCACGTTCGCACAAGTGTATTGTGAAAGCGCAAAACGTTGTAGGGTTCAATTTTCAATAAAATATAATGTAGTTTTCACTTTTCAGCGGTGTAGGAAAAAATAATACAACTAAATAAAAATCATGAGCTTTTGATTCTGCTATATATAGTGGCGAAACTTTTAATAAGTATCGGAATCGGATATAAACTCAGTACCAAAAACAAAATGGTTATTATAACAGAAACACTTCTTCGATGCTATCCTGATCGGGGATCGTACCCATTACACAAATACGTTTCCCCGTTGTATTTGGATAGACATTCGCTGCTTAAAAAACTCTTTCGCCCGTTTCTGGCCAGTGGACGTCGCTATACCGTTTCCGACCTTCTCCACTAGCTTCTTAGTTCCGCCTCCCCAAGGTCCGTAAATTTCGATGGCTGCTGCAACGAGATCGTACCGTGGTTGGAGCCAGGCGTGTTTCGTTAGTTTCCTCCTCTCCGCGATCTCAGCTGCTGCACCGACGTTTACGGAAGTACGGTCGATATACGAGGCCGCCAGGGTGTCTACGCAGGTAACATCCACCGCCAGCGGCTTTCCGCGCTCCCACGGTACAAGGGTGATCACATCCGGCCTTTTCTTGTCTTTCACAGACAGACCTTTTGGTTCCATTCTCGCTGGGAATCCGGCCGTTTTCAGCCCACGGGTAATCTCCCCGCTTATACCGTCGTGTCGTGGCAGTCTTCCAGCTGAGCGTTTACATCGGAGCCCATGCCGGCCCAAACTGTCCACCAAACCGCCACATACACACACGTGGGGAGTAACAACTGGTGCTCCCAGACGCAACGCGACGCTTATACGGAAGGCATTGTTTTCCAATAGATTACCAAGACACGCTGCCGGCAAAGCATGAATCCAAACGCCGGATTCTGGAACTGATACGGCTTTCAGGTGAGCGACTTCATCCGGCGTAGTCCGCAATGTGGTCAAGTCTGAAAAAGCGTGGAGCGTCGCGGGCGTGTCCCAGGCTTTCTGGACATGTCGAAATGGTTCGGCCGGGAGTTCATTTGTATCGGCCAATATCTTCCAAGCATGCGTGGCGGCAGTCACATCCATGGCCGTTAACTTCGGGCATAGCCTAGAAATCAGTGGGCGCAACGAAGAAGCCGATGCCAGGTAGGCAGAGGGGGCTAGCTTCTCGGTGCGTCTGATCCCCAAACCACCAAAACGAACAGGAAGTGAGGTCTGAAGCCACGTCGGGTGGTCCATCCGGACATTGGTGATGGTTTCCACTGCGTTGCGGAACACCTGGTCGAGTCTATAAAGCTCATGAGGGAACATCCATGCTGGGGACGTACGCAGGATGTGGACGATATATGCATCGTAGAGCAATGAAATGAATATTTAGGCAACAAAATAATGCTTTTTGTTCGTACTTGTGTTTTTATAAATATTCGCCTTACTTTAACCTTAAGCAGTGTGTCGTTTAATACACGCTATCAACCTACGATAACATAATTATTATGATAATAACATATGATAATATTACCGTAATTAAAATTAAAGAAATAATGACAAATAAGCACATCTGCTTGGAAATAAACACTAGACCAAGCTCTGACATACAATTTTTACGTCATGACTCATAACCCTAAAGGTATTAATAGTTTTTTAATTTACGTATTTTCACCGCACCAGTGTTCAGCAAAACATACCGTAGCTTCTGCTGACAAAGAGTACTGTACACAAAGCTAACAATAAAAATATTCGGGTTGGCCCATGTTTAATTATGCAGTTTGGCAACCGGGAATTCCTTGTTCTTACAGCTAGTTCGAAGAAGTCATCGTTAGTGAGCTCTTCAAATCCTACGTACTATGTAATGTAGCACTTTAGCTAATAACGATCCTGGTTAGAGTAATAAACTTTAATCAGGATCGTTTATTACGATATAACATAAGTTACATAACTGATTTCTCTTTAATTACCCTCTCCTAGTGCCCACGTGCACGAACACAATAAAAGCAATGGAACAACAGCATTAACAATGTTAAAACGTGAGTTTTGGCAGTGTAATCGACGTTTTATCAGCAAAGTTCACCAGAAGAATTTCAGCATTGAGTGTGCTATCCAAACCGGCATCCGAAAGAAAGCAGGAGGTCATGCCAGTCCTGAAAACCACAAATCAGAGGGGAACATGAAAAATTATCTATTACATCATATTACATCATCACATCATCCATACTTTATATAATTATCACTAAGCAGTAAGCACGTTTTAATTGTAAGTATTTAATCATACTGAAACCAGAACTGCCTCATTTGAACTGTAGAATAATGTAGAGGTTACTAACTTTCATCCTAACAAATAGCTGCCCCCTAGTAGCTGCCATCCTTTGAACCTTTCCGCCTAAATTTATAGTACAACAATAGGTGTACAAATAGGCAAGTACCCGCAGCAGAATTTCCAAATCAGGATGTGCGAAGTCGTAGTAATTCTTCAGATCGGATGCAGCCACGTCCATAGATTTACTCCAGTATACCGCACTGGTCTCTTCCAGACTTTTTTGCGCAATCTGGTTGATCTGCTGCATTTGGTGGTCCAGTAGTGCGGTTACCCACTTTAAATCTTTGTCGGTATTTAAAGGAGCTGAATAATTAATTTGGTATTAAAATAAAAACTACACGTAAATGCGGGACCGATCGACGAGCAAAGCGAGAAATGTCTACGAGAGTAGAATTATGTACAATACTTGTACAGATATTTGTATACTGTATGTACGCACTGTAATTACGGGAACGTTTACAAGTATTTTACAATTAGCGCCAACTACTTAACCAACTTAAGTATGTGAATAATCATCAGATACTGCATAGGTTTATAAAGTGCGGTAATCAATATTTAAAACAAGCTTACGCTGAGGCATCCAGGCATAACAAACCAAAGAAGCGATTCGTTTGATGTGTGGTAGTCCAGCATGGAGATCCTCTTAATTAAGAATAACAGCAAAATGCACAAAGTTCAATGTCCTGTTTACAATATTGCAGTTTTACCAGGAAAACTGCGTTGGAAAACAAACGGCGACTTACTCACAAACTGCGAGACAGAATTATTCCGATTCCAGTAAGAATACCACTGAAGGAAAAATTATACGGTTATTTTCGGAAGAGCGCGCACGGAACAAATGTACACTCCTTACCATCGTGTATCCCTGGATGACCACAATACGTTTTTTTGGATTCGCTAACGCTTCTTGCTCAATCCGTTGAAGCGCGGCAATGCTGTCCTCGTTGAGTATTTTCGTTATATTTCGAATCTAAAAAATCCGGCTTCGAAGAATGCTAATGAGCCTTGGCAGTTCTAGATCTGCACATGAGAGATTTACTTGAACATAATCTGCAACCTTACTAATACTGAAACTGACCATGAGAAATGCCGAAGCATCGTCGCCATATCTGTCAGGAGTTGGCTTCCGCAAAAATGTCGACTGATTTGTAAAGTGTACATACATAGTAGAAAATAAGTTCCGCTGCTGTGAATCGCCCAAAAAGTAAATCGTGGTATTGGCAAGACATTTTCGAACGTTCCTAATGCAAACCACAGGTTAATGTTTACAATATTATTGCGTCGTTTACTTGCCTTAGAAAATTATTATAAAATGTACTGAAACCAGAACCAGTAATTTATAGAAGTACGCGGAGCAAACAGTTGCAACTTCTATAGGGCTAGCTGGATACCAGCAGTGTACAGCAAATACTTTTCTTTTTCGTATACAGTAATTTGTATTTTATACGATTATCTGGATTGTCGAAGACGACTCAGCCACTGTTTGCAACAGCTTACAATCAAATAAATGCGCGCTAAACCATTAGTAACCTACGATATCTGTATACAGGCATCTCAGATTACGCATACGTATTTTTCTTACGCATACGTACTTCCTAGTTTTTTTTATAACTTCTGTGATATTAAATTGTCAAGAACGACCGACCTCAACTCATACGCAACCAAAAAAATTTTTTATCCGGTATATAATACAAATACTGATTGATTTTCGTTTTCGTTTTTTTCGTTTTTTCGATTTTGAAACTCACCCTAGCGTCCAGTTGCGCAAATTGTAGTAATCAGGTTGGATAGCGGTTTCAGACTGGAGGTAACGAGAATCCATCTGGCATGCTTTTTTATGTTGCTCTTTGTTATTTGGAGCGGATACCGTCGCATCTCGTGCACGAACCCCGATAAGGCGTATTATTCGATTGTGAATAGAAAAGGTGTCCGTATGGACTTTTAGAAAAAGTATTGTACTTAAGATCGCCAAGAATACTACCACACCCGTACGCGCATCTAAAGCCGACTTCCTCTTTGCAGGCCAGAATCTCAGAGCTCCTTTATTACTCATGGAACGCGATGATTTCTAGAAAGTAATATAAACCACAAAAATATTTTACAGATAATTCAGTAGCCTTTCCATCAGCAAACGAAGCCACTGGGTGAGCTGACCCATTCAGTAATTGTCGGAACTAAAATCGAATGCTTGCGCTGAATTGTACATGTTGTTTACGCGTGAGCAACTGGTACGCGTATTTTTTAAAACGGCTTCGTATTATTTGAATGCATTCTTGGATGCAGTTCTTTTACACTGTAGTGGTCATTTGCAAAAAATGCGTGTGCCTACTTGCTGCGTGGTTGGTTAATGGAGTGGAAACCTAAAATCTTGGAAGACAAGAAAATATATGTACAGCATAAAAGAACCGAAGACACTTATCATGTGTTCTAGTCGGCAAATAAAATTAAGTTTATTTCGAGTTAAGGTTATTTTTTGTTAAGTTTATTTGCTTCGATTTGCAAAGCCGGTATTCAAGTAAAACTAATATTCGCAAGGTTATGCTTAGTTACAGGTTGCATCTTTTTTGATCTCTACTTAATGTAAAGAGTTCACCGCGCCGAAGTGCCTCGATTAGGTGAATTTCAAAATCAAATTAGTATGCAGTGGCGAAATACCTTTTCTTTACGCACAATTAAATTCCTAATTGAGATGCGGTATTTTTATACAGTAATTGCAGTGCTTCCGTACTCGTGTAATCGCATACGTGGTTGTATGTACAATAATTGGTGGCAGCAAATTTTACTGTAGATCTGGATGAGCCAAATACGGAGAAATACTAGTATTTAATCCGTAATTCACCGTGAGCTGCGATATTAAACCGTGGGGCCACAGATTGATGGCTATGAGTTTACAAAACCAAAGACCTTTCTGCGGTCTACGTTCCGATACTTAAAAATATAATATGCCGGTTTGGTCGTTATGGTAAACAAAATCTTACTTACGGTATGTGTTAATTTAAAGGTGATCGGCGAACGTAGTGCTGGTTATTATCAGCTATCTTACGCCACTTTCATATCCTGCAAATCACCCAATCACTTTCTTGCTTTACTCAAGTGTCCAGCAACTACGGTGTAATCTGTGAATGGTCGAAGTGTGGTCAAGTGAAGAGTTCTACAAATTTAACTTCAGCGAACATCGCAAGCCGATAAACTTGCCACACTCTTGTCACGAGATCCATCACTATCGTTTTTGGCTTCTAAGTTATTTTACCATGCCCTTCCGGTCTGGGTGACCCCGGTAGTGTATCCAGCTGTTGAGATGTGATTCATCGTTGTCGATAACGATCCGTTTGTTTTCTGCTCTGTAACATCGACTCGTTTTTCGTAAACGCGTACTTTGTCTTATCGATTCCCGTGATTTCTTATCTGATTTCTTAGCCCATCGTGAATTCAGCACAAAGTTAAAAGTGAAGCGATGATGATCTACGTATATGGATTGTTGAAATACTGCGAATCCATTTACGTTAATGAAAACAGATTCTCCAGAATGAATTTTATGTACAAATGTTCACTGAAGAAACATGATAACATAATCCCCAAAAATTCAAACCAACAGTTCGCCTGCAAACTATATCAATAATGTTAATATTCTTAAAAACTGCAAACAACATTAAAAATCAGATATGTGCGAATTCATTTCCCGACAAGAACATTCACCCCAGTTATTTGGCAAAAACAAATTTTTACAATCAGCTGATCAACATCCATACGGGCATTTCGGCAAAAGTGGTACCCGGTGCTTTCTTTACTTTTGCAACCAGAGAACTTTGGAAGCCGGTTTCACTAGCCGACCGCAAGGTTTCGGATTCATCGAAATAATTTTGAAGTTTCCAAAATTCTCCAGTGTAATTGATGTCCATTTTTTTGCAGACATAGTGGCCTTCGATCTCCACAAAAAGACCAGTCAGCAGCGGGCTTCTGGTATAGACGTAGTACAGCGAGACATCCAAAATCCAAATATAAGCAACCAAACATAAAATGTGGAGCGCAAAAGCGCATACGTCTAAGCCACTGCAAATGCTAAAAAAACAAGCTGAAACTGTAATATATTTAAAAATACAAACTGTACCGGGTATAGCATGAAATATCACTAATGTCATAAATTAGAAAAGTAAAATCAAAACGCAAGCATGCAATCAAAACGTCAAAAACAAAGCAATTAAAACTATGTAAAAATCAAGCTAAAAATGAACAAATATAAGTTAAAACTTGAAATAATTCAGATCTACGAACAAGCCTGTGTGTTCGTTAAACATTTGGACGCGTTGTCTGCCATTACGTAGTCATACTGGCCACGCAAAGGAACAGAAGAGGTATAAAAAATTCATTGGTAACATATACGGCACAAGAAGTCCGGACTTTGGTCAAGAGTTTCGACGTAATACAGGGGAATCCGTGTACGTTCTCCAACAATGTATCCAACCCAATGGACAAATAAAGATGTCAATACTTCCGATTGTCCAAAGATCACATCTCGCATCCCCCGCCGCATTCTCGTCTCCCTCTTTCAGCTCTTCATGTACAGTGAAATACACACTGTCCTTCACTTCGTACGGCAGCTCGTCAAAATACCGTGCCGGTTCATCAAACAGGCGGGACTGGGTCAGTTCGCAGTGAGTATAACCCAGTCAATCAGCTGTGTCATATAACGTACTGGGAGGCATCTCTGGTTCAGCATACTTGGATCTCTCCGCTCGACTTTTGTCAATCAAAAGATCGGCCACTGTTCAGAACGCTGGCCAATTACGATGACTTGGTGCTGTGTAGTTAATGTGTGCGTACGGTCTGCATCGCGGTCTGGCGCAGTCTGGTCCCACAAATTTGGGTCAATCAAGATTCACAAAAACAATATAAGGGAGAAACAGACAGCAAGAGAGAGATATACAGTGTGCATATAGATAAAAATGCCTTCTCCTCCTGTATACATTCCGGTTGAATACAAATCAATCACTCGGGTTCTGCAAAAAGTGCGCTTTCTCAATAATGCTCGCCATGATAATATTTTCTCCCCTTTCCCGGGTTTCATGCCACCACGGTGGTGTCCCGTAGGGGCGATGCGAGCGACGGTGATATTAATGACAGGTCGCTGTAGCGCGGCGGAAGTTCACCATCCGACGACGAACCGAGCAAGTGAGCAAACTGTCTCGCTCGATTCAATAAACACGATGCAGTGGGTCGCGCTTCCGGATCCGCATCCCAGCACTCCTCAATGGTGACGCATACTGGAGATGTTCTCTGTAAAACGTAACTTCATTAGCAATGTCATATTAAAATAATTTCGTAAACATATTTTTCGGATATCCATCGTTTGCGCTGCATCTGCCCTACCCGGAGCAAAAGCCGTATGTACATAAATTCCAGTCACACACCCAAACTAATTGTAAGGTCGTGTGCCACAGGCTCTTTTCATCACTTAACGATGCACTACGTTGCATTTTTGGTTTGACTAACAATAAGAGAATACTTGTATAATTTATTGATATTGAGTAAAAGATATCTTTATGCGCTCTCGTCGTAATTCACTAAACAAAGTTTGAAACCACAAGCTTCGTGTCGTTGTCCCTCGAACTGATAGTGATAACACATAATCAACTGCAAGGTTGAGAATTCGAATTTTTGTCACATAGAGGCATTGTATTGGGAACCCATGGCACCAGTTTATCTCTGCACATGGTGTCACACTGGTTGATTATCTCGATGCGCTCCTTCGCAAATTCCTAGTAGGATAGCGTGAATGCAAAGCAAACAAAAATGTGTAGGAAATTACGCAACTCAGGCAGAAACACCGCTATCGGTCATGTGTGTTTCATTTCCCGAAACCGATCGATAATACACTACGCGGAGTTTAATCAATACTCTACAAACATATGTTCACCTACCGAATCCTTCCGCCATGATTCCTTAAGCACCGGCCGTACGCGCTTATGAACCACAGAGCCCTGAACAGCTTCATTGGTCGGACTAATTCCCAGTTCGTCTTCGAACGGCAGCTTGTATATTCCGACTTGCTCATTTGGAGTGAATCGGGTTCGCGATAAAATTTCCCACATCACCAAACCGCATGCATAAATATCGACGCGTAGGAATGATGCAACATTCAGCGAAATGGCGCCTTCCAACAACTCCGGTGCCATATAGCGTCGCGTGCCAACCTGCAAGACCGCGAACTTTATTTTTCACGGAGACCGATATTTTAACACACAGAATTACCACGAAGAACACATCAGACTAGCCTATGCAAATTTTTTCTACAACCCAAAACATTCTAGCATACATAACCAAAAACATTCCATTAAATTGCTTCAAGTAAATTATCATACCAGACTTTTTAAATTTCGTCTGGCTCACAAAACCAAATTATGGTAAAGGTCAAGTTATCTTATTTAAGTGTGTAGTGGTCACCCACCAACTCATTATATTAATCATAATAACACAAATTTCAAATTAAATCAGATAAAGAATTTGGCATTCTTTTCATTTAAAGTTACCAAATAAAACAATTGTTATAAATATGCATTAAAAAAAACCGTCATTAAATTCTACACAGTAATTACTTGTATTAACCTGGTAAGTACAAGCAGCGGACTCATTTTGCCCTACATCTGTAAGCACGATTTTCAATGACTTTCGTAAACAGTTCACAGACGCAGTACATTTCTTCGATCCTTTCTTGCCACAGCCCTGCACAAAGGTAGTTCAAAATTTACGATGCAGAGTAATTTAGTGAACCTGTTCCAGTATGTCTTGACACAAAGTCGTTATCGTCGCTCATTCTGCAGCCTGAAGGCGGTTTTCTGACAGGTATTTACAAAAATCCATAAGTGCTTTTGACTTCATCTTGTTATAAAACTGCATTTAACTTTGCTTATGAATTATATTGGTCAAGCCAAATATCCAAAAATAAAGATAATTATTAATGCAGTAACATGATTAACGTGAAAAGACCTATGCCCCAGGGAAACGTAATCCGCAGTCACGGTTCAATGGGCAGTGAAAAGAAAATATCAATATTTCTCGTTAAAAATAAGATGCCGAGAAAAGCTACCTATACAGCGTCATCCGAATCAACGTTCCAATCGTGTGACTACATATCGGTGCTTTACCGGCAGTTTCACCGCACTCTGAGCAATGCTCTAATACAAACTTTCAAAACCTATCAGCCGTGAAACCTCATTCAGCATTCCACACTCATAGTACGCTAGTTTTACGCCCATTTAAATCGTTGACGAGCGACGGTATTTTCTTACAGCCGAGCATCATCCGCCCTTCCTTACCTGTCCATGTTTATCGCCAATACGTTCGTTGGGCTCGAATGCACTGGCCAGCCCGAAATCGGCCAGGCAGGCGGTGAGGTCGCTCTTAATGAGCACATTAGTGGATTTGAAGTCCCGGTGCGCTATTGCCGGTTTCCCATCCGAATCGTGGAGAAATGCGATACCAGCTATCATACTACTCATAATCTTTTCCGCTTCATCCAAGCTCACCACACGACATTTGAGTACTTCCATAAGGGAGCCCAAGGGATGAAATTCGGTCACCAAGAGTAAGCGACCCAGATCAGACCCCGGATCACTCGACATCAGACAGCGCAGAATGCTGGGATGCGGAGACAGAAGAAACTTTTTATAAATGTTCACTTCATTGCTCCATGTTGACATTTCCGCGATAGGGGTCACTTTTACCGCGACAATAACCTGTCAAATCAGCTCGATTTATTCAGTGGCATAAATCGTCATTCACAATAAGAAACGTACTCCTATCAAACCACTGAAACTGGTTAAATAAACTGCAGACGGAAACAATAATACAATATATTTAAGCAGAATGTAGCAGACTTTTCATCAGCTGACAGTGTAAACGAATATGCCAATAACACATAAAGCAGTTAATTAACTAATAAACGGCCATCATTAAGCGCTCACTATTATGCAAAGAATGTCGGCGCAGTCAAAGATAGGTACATTAATCCGCGATCAGTGTCACAAAAATCATTCCGAATACCAAATTAATATTATTGTAAGTAATAATGGAAGGCACAATCATACATACCTCGTTAATTTTGCCTTTCCAGACTTCTCCGTATCTCCCTAAGGACTTCCGTTCCAGGTACTGGATCTTCTTTAGCAATGCGCAACCGTCTTGATCTTCGTACTCTTTGGCAATTAGTGGCGCCATCTGTAACGGACTTTCCAAGTCAACACCCGAGTTTTTGCCATCCCAAGGCGCCTGATTATGGTATCGGCGATGTATGCACACAAACAAAACTCCCAGCACGATGAGCGCGAACAAAATGCTGGCAATAATGACAATGACCACAAAAGAATCCAGAGTGGTGGCTTTCTCGACAGGACCATGCGGTAGTCGGCCGGCTGTAATCTCACCGGAACTGGAATTGTTGCTTTGATAACGATTAGGGTTTTCCGGCTCATTCAGCATTTGAAACGGTAGATCTGTTATACGCGATGCAGTCTGCAGTTCTTTATGCGGAAGGTATTCATGATATTTCATCTGATCCGACACATTGGTGGACTTATCGGGCGTCATGAACAGCTGCGAATTACAGCTGTTTCCCTCGCAGCAGCAGAAATAGTTTGGCCCTTCTTCCCTTTTGAAAGGGTTTACCCGAGGATTTTGCCGGCTGATACATCGTGACTGGTTACTGCAACTGTTATCACTCCAACATCCTTTCTTCAATACAATCATGCGCTCCACACCGTCCTACAGTGAATAAATTGTCAACTTTTCTATTCCTGTATTTCGGAAATACGAGTACACGAAAGAGTCAACTCACAATTTTCTGCAGTATCCAAAACGCGTAGCACATGGGTTCATCAATGCACACTTTCTGTTTGACGCGGCATTCTGTTTTATTGCGCTGGCATGGGACATCGTCGTAATGCTCGCAAATCAAGGCCAGGATCACCGGCGCAAAAAACAAGAAGGCGGCTACAAAAAAGGAAAAACTTTAATTTTAACTTGTAAAAAGGCAAGAAACTGTGAAAAACTGAAATTTTCAGTTCATGTTGTCAAACAAGTATCAATGCATCATACAGCGCTACACAAAAATGTTTATTATGCTGAGAGGTAATAATGTATTTGTAATTACAATCATACTTGCAAATAGACTATTCAGCAGTTCTAATATCTAATGCCGTGTGAAGGAAATTGTATTTTTCCCGTCAGCATAATGCATTCCGTTTTAAAATAAACAGTAATGACAACACTTGCCATTACTGTACCTATTCACTGGTAGTTTGTAACTTTGTGCGTCATCTTTGTGAAAGTTCATTTCGGCAAAATCAATCTTACGACCACAACTACGTAAGGAAACTGTGGGCCTGGAAATGGAAGCCTACCCTAGTTTCAGTAGATTGTATGACTGGCAAAGCTTCAAAATTGCTACAAACCGCAAAACGGCACAAAAAACATACATTTTCAAGCAAACTTTCTCAAGCCAGCTGCAGCCAAACAACTTTCGTCATGAGAACACAGTATCGGCTGCTTTTTTGGCTTTTATTTATCCTGCTATGAATCTCATGACTGTTATTAAAAGTATATGTGCTCTTGTATGACAGCATATCTATAGAGCACAGATTCTGTAAACGTTTTAGTCGTGGACGCAACAGAATATTTCCTTTAATTCGCTTATGTAAAAATACTAGCACACAAAAAGTCAGTTCTAAGCGTTTTTAATGGGGATCAGAAAAAATGATGCCTGCACAAGCCTCCAAGAAGTGAAACATTCCCACGTTGAAAATACAAATGCAGTATTTATGTACAGTATAGCAAAGTAGTGATTTAACAGAGGTACATTGAATGTGCCTATGTTAAATCAACCAAAGCTAAAAAATGCCGGTACGTAGTGAAGTACCTGGAGTGCCAAAGCAGTGCCGTTAGTTTTTCGCAAAATAAAGTTTATGGAAAAACTATTCGACATGCCATTGCAATTACTACTGTTTGTGGTCAGTGCGTACTGACTATGCATCTGTAACGTCCATCTGGGAAAGAATGAACAAAATATCTTGATTTACCAGGAACTCTTAGCTGCTGACGTACAACAACGTACTGTAACGTATTATTTAATGGCGCAAATTTTAACATGCATGAAATGAAACAGATACAGTACTTAAGAAGTTTGTGTAAAATACTCATTAATTCTTTATGGGTGCCCCGGTGTCATTATACAGCACTTGTATATCGTGATACACTGACCATGAGGTTTGCTTATGGCACAACCGCACACGAACTCAGAATTCAGAGGGCGGCACTCTTCATTTCTGCATCGCCGTAAGATATCGAAAGTGGAAAGTCGAATCATCAACGGAAGTTCGACACTGCGTTTATACTTTATAGCGTACACTTACGGTATGTACCGTAGAACTTTTACTATCTGAACTTATCACGATCAAGCCAGCATTCGCGGTTAGATGTCGCGGACGTGCAGCGGATTGCAACGTACGGTGTGGTCGTGTGGACCTGTCGTAGTGTCGTATTAGCGGATCAGCAGCGATCGTTCCGATTGATCTCCGCGTCTACTACTACCAACTGTTGGAGGCACACGCAGAAAAAAGATGGCGCACATGCTATGAAAAAACTGCCGATACTCTAGACAAGAGTGGGAAGCCGCTTATGCAACCAGTGATCTGATAAAATCATCTACACACATAATCCGATCCGTATCGTAATTTTTTCAGGAGGAAGTGCAAACGAATGCATATTAATCTATGATTCTATGGTACAGGAGTCATCTCCGAGATTCTTACCAGAACAGAAAATCAGCGGCTGAAATTCTGTTAGAACTAACTTAAAGTTAAAGGCGAAAACTTAATTTTTTTATCAGAATAATGCAGTACGACTGTACGAAAAATCATATAATATTGCAATTGCACGAATGACGAATGAAAATTCATGATAGCAATGCCAGATTCACAAATTTTGCTCTTTGTACCACACTCTGTTTACCAAATTTCGAATTTTCTGAAATACGAAACAACTGGTTGTAGAAGGGTCATCGTTTAAAAAAAAAATAAACAGCGGCAGTATCCGGCCATGATGTTTTCTTAAAATGTAAAGGACGTGTTATTTTTTGTTACAGTATATCTGTACTCTGTATTAGTTAACTTTGGTTCCATTAAAATCCTGAACGCATACCCACATACCGAATAAACATTAGGCCAAACACTTAACAAATCAACTCACTATAGTGACTATACTGTACTCAAATTCTAACATAGAAGGCTCAAAGAGTAACAAAATGCGAAATTACAAACCGTGTCTAGGTTAAATAATTAAGGGTCTCTTGTAACTGTTCACGCATGTAATTTCCTGTACAACACTACGCTATTTCAACTACATATGACAGGGAGTGGTCAACTCAGCTGACTGACAAACCCACAATTACATGCTGTCAACAACCACTGCAATTCGTATACTTACCAAGCAGTATGTATACGATTCTATCATCTGTCCATTCCACAATAATCTATACGTCCTACACGAAAATACGCATGTACGTACAACCGCCTTTACCTGGAATAACCAACAATTTCGGCATAACTGATGGGATTATGAATAGTGGTTTGCTTGATTAAAAGTCCGTGAATAATTGCAAAGTATATCCAGTTTTAGTTTCTCCAAACAACTCCAAAAAGAATCTGGCATGCGCGATTCGAAAGTATTATTTTTAGTCAGGAGTCATCCTGGATACAACTGGCTCATTCAAACGATTGGTTTCCGAACCGATATGCATCACATCCACATGATAGTACATTTATCCAAAATTCAAGTATTAAAGTCCCCTTTTACGCAGCTGCGGTTACAATTTTCAGGTGGGTGCTTGCTTCTTTAAGCGATGACACAAACGCGATTCGGAGATAAGGCAAATAAATAGCTTACTGCTATGCGAATACGACGGAGCTGGATAGAGTTAAAACCACAACGGAAAACAGCTGGAGTAAAACAACAACGGATGATCATACACACGATTCGATTGCTTTCCAAATGTTAAACAAATGATCGACTTCGTTAAATGTTCAGTTTTATCTTTCCAAAACTGATTTAGAAGTTTGATTCCAAGAACGAATAAGGACCGTAGAACTTACAAATTACTCACCAATTTAATGTACTATCTATCACCCGACCCATGAGCAGATCATATTAGATGTCGTGGTGAGCCGTTGTGCTCGTTATCGCCCAGAGTCTTACCTAGACGTGCGCAGTGTGCTGCCGTAGTCCGCAATCGTTGAACCGGCACAAGCACTATGATACAAGTACAGTACTGCATGTACCGTATCTCATTTAAAAAAAATTAAGTCGGATATGTATGGAGAAGCGAACTGTTATCAGTTGTTAAATTTATGCAGCATTTGGCGCACCTGTTAATTCAATTATGATGGCCAATGATTTGACATAGATGTACGAAATCTGCTCATAAGCGTATAGATATGTATAGTATAGACTGGCGGCTGGCGCATACTATATAGATATGTAAAGCCTTTTAATATGCGCATTTGCAAAATGTGCGTTTCATAATGCTTGTCTCAATAATATTATGGTAAATCCTCGGTGCTGTTTACCACGAAGTACACTACGTTTCGTCTTTCGGTATAATAATAAGCGTAAAAAGTATAGAGATGTGGTGAGGGACTCTGTCTTACAGCAAATTTTTATTTAAATTGTCGTTGACAAGTTACCGGACAAGTGTTGAGTTACCGTATAATGTCCGTATTTCTGTTTAAAATTGTCACCTGAAGTTGGAATTTCAGAAAATAATGCCTAATGCGGATTGTGTCACCTACAATGCCGCATTGTGCTCAAATGAACAATGGAAGTCGACTGCATAAAGTCATACTGGTTTAGTATGACTTGAAAACTCTCCTTGTAACAAATTATGACCATCACAAATTTACATGTTACAGCGTTTATAGCTAACCCGTGGCCGTAACTGGTTCGTGGGTAATGCAGCTACGTGCGGTACAACAGTAGCAAATTTGCAATAATTACTATATTTATTGCAAACGATTTACTACTGCCTTTGCTTCTGACGGCATGCCATACGCCAAGGCCATAATATTTTGTTGCACCCTGCACGAAATCAGAGTTCATACGGCAGTATTTTGTTTTGCTTTGCACTCTGCAGCGAAAGCTCACAATCAGCCGCTCAGCCATCTCCATTGCAGTCAAGGAAGACCGGCTCGCATGGGTACAAGTTTCCGATGCTACGTAGAGTGATGGTATTAAACGGCCGCTCTGACGAATATAGTAGTAAATTCGTTCCGCATTTGGCGACGGCACTGAAACTAGCCTTGCGGTACTTAAGCGTGCGGATCATAAAATAGAAAAATGCTGATGTCGCCCGCTGCGCTGCCAACTTGATTCTGGCTCACATGACTCTGACGTGTCTCACTCAACCTTGAGTATCCGCAGAAAAGATGGCTGACTTGTCCGGAAAAATAGGCGTGGTTTAATGACCTCGAGCAGCTCGCAGATGCTTCCCGCCACGGGTTACTGCAAACTGCCGCTAAAACTTTCTAGTTAGTAGCGCTGAGTCGCTGACTACGCAAAATGAGGCCCCAGCCTTTGCTCAGTTTAATTATAATTACTTACAGTATTCTTAACAAAAAAAGATCCGGAAGACTAAAAGGTATGAAACTAATGAAAGAATAGATGGCATTGCACCATAGGTATACTATAATCATAATGATATACTTGAACGTGCCGTTTGAGGTTTGATACCGGAAACCAGTGCAACAGCAATTCAAAAAGAAAAGTTTCTTATTTCTTGAATTCAGCGGAGCTTCTGAGAAAACAGTGCGAGCGAACGTTGCAAAATTTTCCGGGCTACTATTTTCAACGGTGCTATCGAGCACTCAGTTTTACCGACTGCAAGCTAAGATTTAAGAATTCAAACCAATTTTGTTGCTGCTGCTTAACAGCTTTGCAATACTGCGTATCTGCAAAATCATAGATAAAATTTATGAGATAATGAACGTAGATCAGCAATAAGTTTTCTTTGCTCTAGTGTCGTTGGTTAAATAACGTTCGCCGGTGACAGCCAGGAACCGGCCGGCGGCTGGCGGAAATCAAGGTGGGTATCTAGTTCTACCCACCTTGCGGAATGGTACTACTACAGTAGACATTAGACACTACTAGAATATAGTACTACGAAGGAACACATTTTATTAATTTTCGAAATACAATACATGGGCAGTCACAAGTTTTCTATAAAAATTAAAGATTCGAATACCAACCAACCAACTATATCTACGCAAATACAACGGGGAAACGCAATTTGTGTAATGGGTACGATCCCCGATCAGGATAGCATAGAGGAAGTGTTTCTTTTACAAATGCTAGTTTGTTCTGGTGCATAGTTTGTACTCGTACCATGATACTTATTAAAGGTACCAACTATCCGCCAACTACGGCCCAATCACAGAACATTTCGTCTAAGTTTCGTCGGCGACGCTGGTACTGTTCCCATGACAGATGCTGTACTTTTTTTTTACTACTAAGTACAATCAAGTATTGCACTTTTTTTTAAAAATACAACCTTTATTGCGACTCAGTCCCTATCCCGGCGCGCAAGCCCTGAATTGCCACCAGAACATGATGTATTCTAATAGCTGCGTTGACATGTATTTCATAATCCTATGCTTCCTTCTTCTTCCGCCTTACTGTCGCTTAGCCTCCCGGCATTAACCCAAAATATCCAGTAGTACCAGTTATTTATTCTAATTTTAATTTGATAAGATTTTCAACAAAATTTTCAAAAAATGGAGTAAAAGCCGAAGGGAAAGCATGTCTAGAGACTAAACCGGAAATCTGGCCGGTTCTTTCTTGCAGCTGTACATTTGTACAATTATTGTTTTATTACAATCGCAATATAAGGTAAAGTGTAACGGAACAGTTTGCTACGATAACAAAATCGAAAAACATGAAATCGGACACCAAATTAAAATATCATCGTTGCCGACCGTGCGGAGGACGACCGACGAGGCATTTTTTTAAGGCATTTCATATTTCGTGGTCTCAACACCTCGTTTTCGGCAATCTAAACTTGCAGGTCTCCCAAAACTTTTGCTAATACGAAATGTACATAATGAACCCCAACTCCCTAAGATTTTAATTATTGTTTAATTGGTTTCCTTCATGTTTAACAACGACGATTATACTACTCCCTAAGTTGTTATCCAGATCACAGATGAGCGTCTGCTTACTTGCGCCATGGGATACCTCGAAGTCGCACAAAAAGGGCTAAGAAGGTGACTGATGGTTTACATATCTTTCGGCAGTGCAACTTCATGCCGGTTGAGGATCACGAAAATCTGGAACCGTTGATGGTCTCAAATTCTATTCTCTCCACAAAAGGCTTAATTCTCTCAAAATCTCGAACGCTGTTCTGGCAACATGCCTCAATTCCGAGCCAGTTAAAACATTAGGTAAATAAATGTCTATGTCATTTGATGGTCGTTTCTCTGCCGCTTTGCTTTTTGCATTTCTTTATCGGTCAATTCTGGTTTAGTGAACATGACCTGGAACTGAATGTGGCCGTGAACACAAACGAACAAACGTTCACAAAATTAATATGTTGAAGGTAATATATATATATATTCACAATGTTCAAGTTTTAACTACAGGTATAACGCGGGACCGGCTTCAGAAACAATGAAGCGGTTTCGCATTTTCTGTTGTGCACATGCAATGATGCAATAACTTAACGTGAAGTGGCTAGCGAATTTTCAAAATAATTCCCAAAAAGTACCATATAGCTCATCTTATAGAGCATGTTTTTTACTAAGTACATAACGCGATAATTGTAATGAGCATATCATTTTTAGGTAGTATGTACACATGGTGTTATGTCGGGCATCGGGACGGTGTCCACATGTACCTCACCCCATGCATGCCAAACACTTTCCTCGATCTTCCCTGCATGCCTTCCGTCGCAACTGCGTTCGGAAGTACAGTATGTAAGGTTCCTCCGAATTTCGCTCTAGCATGCCGGCCGAGAAACACATCCGCGGCATATGACATGTTAATAACTTAATTCCTCATGGCGTGGACGTCGCCCACGCCGTGGGGAACGCCACGAAACGGAGCTATCACGACCTTGCCGTGTGCGACAGGCCGTGTCGCCGTGATGACCTTACGCTGGACTTCAAACTGGTGGTACCGCATACCCACCGCCGTATGCGCAGCGCTCTTGCTGCGGCTTTTACCACCTTTACGAAGTACTCCACTGTAAGTTCTGTTGACCACTTCGAGAAACATGCATTCGTGTAGCCAGTGCGTAATTGAGCACACTTACTGTAGCTTACTACACTATTGTAGTTGCATCTATAAACTTTGAGAACTTCCGGCAGTAAAATGCAGTAACATCAGAGCATTAAATTTTGTTTGTTTATTTTTGTTTATTTAGTAAAACCGGTCCAGTAAAGCAATCGTTTTTTATTTTAAAATGTTGCATGTGTGCAGAAGAAATTTTCTATGCCGAAATCTACTCTAGTGTGCTCGCACTGTGCTATGCGTTTAAGAACTTACGTCAGTTATCATAATCTTGAAATATGCATAAGTAATTTCAAAATTTTTACAGCACCAGTACCTTGTGTGATCTCGAGGGTTTGCGTCGTACCAGTCTGCCCGTGAGCACTGGGTTCTACAATAGTTTAAGGTATAAATTTCAATACTGGACAGCAGATGTGCCGACAGCGAGAAGTAAATGTAGTGAAGTTAAATCAACCGTACTTACAGTTAAGTACACAAAAAATCGATATTAGTACTACTCGAAACGCACTTTAAATGTGTTCTGTAAGATACAGAGCCGGGAGTTCTGTATAAGTGAATCTACCAATGGTACAGCGCTGAATCTTATAGAGCGTTACAGAGCAACGAGACCACGGTTTCTAAAAGCGCCCAGTTACCGTAGTTGAATTGGTCAACGATTTATTCATTTTTCACAACAATTTTGTGCTAGTTTCCTTTCTGTTTTTCTGCGATCTGAAGTTTTGTTAAGTTAAGAAATCAAACGACTGGTGAAAAAGCGAAAGGCCATATTGCATGTAAAGTACGCTGAGGTATTCCTCGCGCTGACGGCTATGGCGAAGTTGCTTGTTGCCACGATACAAATTGAAACATGCACAGTCGGAGGCAGCTAAAATCAGTGAACAAAGCAGAACTGGAATGTTGATTCGATAGAAAAAATTAAACTCCCGTTAATTACATCCTCAAAACTTGAAAATTAAAAATAGGACTTACTCCGACTTAGACGTACAGCGGACTGTGCATCCACATCAAAAATAAGTTTGGCCTAGCAAGAATGCGAGTTCTGTATCGTAACGGAGCCAGGAGAGTTCCTTTTAGATACAGAACACTTTAACTCGGCCGTCCAATCAGAGGTAGGGGGGTGTGATCGAAAAATTACAGAACTTCCGGCTCTGTATCGTACAGAACGCATTTAAAGTGCCTTTCGAGTCTAGCTATTACAAATGAATTTAAATAGTCGAGAATCGAACGGGTCAGATGAACATCAGCTAATTCACTATTGCAGTAGTTATTTATTAGCCCTGAGACGCTACCCTAGCTGTTGAATATTATCTTGCGCGGAAGTTCGGAACATTGCTGTGCTTTACATTGGGTTGCTCACAAGTCACAGTCTCGGAATTTAAAATTCTGCTGTCTTTTATGTGCGAAAACCATTAGAACAAAAACATGGAATCGTACATGGAAACTCGTACATTTCATCTCGCAGTAAACATATTATGGCAAATCATTGATACAATGTCATGGACATACAGGTAATCAGAAATCAAAACCACCCAAAACAACACAATGTCAGCAACAGTAAATAGGAATGTGGAAAGGCTGGCAAGTTTGCTTCAGTAGTATGTGGTATCGTGCCCGTCTTTTGCATGCCCTTTAACGTATATCGCTCTTCCAGGATGACGTACAGAACTAACTCCTCTCCGACACCGGATGACAGCAATATTCAAGATGAATATCAGAAGCGCTGCAAGGATTATCCAGACTGCATTCCCATGATATGCCAGGCCGCATGTTGTCCCTCCCCAGCCGATAACAATGACTGGAAGTATGTTGTACCGCAGGTGGCTGTAGTACATGCCAGCCCAGATGCAAAGCGTGGTCAAGGTACTCAAACCTAGTAAAAAACAAAATTGTACAGATTATACAAAAAAATTATACCATGCGGCTGCATCTTACTTTGTTTGCTTTTTAGCTACAGCTCTAATTACCCCTTGTGCATGCACAATTAACGATAAATTACTATACCTACATCTTACAGTTATCATAAAGTACAACCAAACGAAGCATTAATATATACAGCAAAGCAAAACAAAGCTTCCACTGAATACTCATAGAAAAAGTGTACGATTACTCCCAATATTTTGTTGTAAACATGGTAAGAACATTTTTAAGTATCAAACATGCCACAGGTCCAACCATTTCACAATAAATCTGTAGAGGGCTTACTTGCAATTGCGTTCCACACATATACGCCCTGGATTCCCGCAATGTCGGAGATCGGGACATATATCACTAAAGCAAATTATCAGCCATGAAAATGAAATCTGGTTCAAAACATCGATTGCTAATATATACCCGAGCGCTTGAATTAATAGTTTGCATACTGTACGTATTAACGACTGCAATGAGTCAACTGGAGATATAAACTAACGCTTTTTAACAGGCACACAAGTAGATTCCAAGAGGTAAAAAAGCATGTCTAATTCGGCAGTTTAACAATGCATGCACCAAATGCGTTCACTACTTAATTAAAGTAATTTAAAGAAGAAACGACGGTGTTGTTAAGAAAAACTACAACAGGCCCCTGTTCCACGTTATAAATTACAAATGTCTGATATCTCGCTATTTTCGCTATCGTTTCAAAAGGTAAATCTAAAATTTTTGCAGTTACCATTTACTAGCGTTGCGATCGCTGCGAAGAGGGCGAACAGTATAGCCAAGGAGAGAAATATGACTGTGGAGATCCAAAGCCAAAAACTGGGTTCACCTGGATGTTCTAAAATTCCTGGAAGGAAAAGAGCAAGATTGTCATCTGCATGGTCTGCTTTGTACGATATCTTACTAGGATCGCTTGGATCCAGGAAGCTTTTTCATAATTAAACAATCAGCAACATTCATTCTACGGAACGGTAAAGCTCAACAACACACACTGTTCACTGCATCAACTAACAAGTAAGTGTACCAGTAGCTTGAGATGTTTTTTCACAAAACTCCGCCAGGTTTATGCTGGCGTACGAGTTCGACTCCACATAATATAGATGGCCATCCCTTGGGTCAAAAGCGTCATAGCGGCAGATTCGTGTCGAGGCGTTACAGGTTACTATAAAAGATAAACGGTACAAAGTAGCCAAAATGTGCGTGCACAGATACGATGGCGGTGATATATAATTATCGTAACGGATGTTGTGCAGTCAGGCAAAACGCGCACACAACTTTTTACTTTACGAAAAAAATGGAAACATGATAATATGAACACCCACACAACGTTTACTAACACACTTACAATCTACAGAATGTTGCACCCGCAAGATATTTCCCGGTGGAACAAATTTCCCCTTGAAGAGTCCATGGCTGGCGTAGCCTGGTTCATCAGCACCGGCTCGGCTGGATTCAGGTGACGGGCTAGGCGACCTGTTCAGCTGCTGTATTTCCGCATAAACCCATTCGTCCGAGCTCATGGCACCTAATCAAGGCAGCGCCCGGACAACAGGAGATTTAGCAACAGCCAATTAATCGTTATAAGATGATGGGATTGTTGTTTCGATTACCGGCCAATAATCCGATGGCAGTTAGCGTTAGGAAAAACGCCAAAAGCAGAATAAGTCGGGATTTCCTTTCTTGTTTCTCCATTCTGACGATAATGAAGATTATTTATTCCCTCGCACAGCCGTGGAAAAGCAACCAGTATTAGGGATGCAGAAATGGGGAGTACTAAGCGTTACACAATTTTACACGCCAAACAGATTTAGGACAGCGCCAGCAGCTACGGTGTGCAACCGTAGCTACAGTGTCGAATTATTAAAAAGCCATAATAATCCGTCTCCGTGTGACTGGTCATCATCAGGTATGAGTCGCTGCCGCGATGATAGCATGCGTGAGATGCATCAAAATATGTGTTCGTATCGTATTATGCGTGTGTTACTTTGATCGCTGTAGAGGAAGTTTAGAAAGCTCGACCTCCTGTCCATTGTTGATGTGAGACACGTAATGCTGGCTGTGATGTGTAATGTAAAAACAGCTTGGTGGAGTATGACTGTGCCATCGAGAAGTAAATCATGAGGAAACGTTTAAACAGTACAAGTGGAAATATTTCGTGCGTTTACATTTCAGATATAAAGATAAACTATTCGTGAAGGAGGCGTTGACAGACTGCGAACTGGTCGGAGCGCGCTGAATGCAATCTTGTTCAGGAGATTAGATTATGATTTCTGCTGGCGTTTCAGCCACAGCTACTTCACCTGATGACAGCCTGCATTTTGCAGTTTGCATTTTACACACATAATAATTTCTTGATCACAGCACGTTGATGCCTGTCAGTTACATCATATCTGAAAATTAATTTTTTACGATTTGTAGTCGGTTTGACGAAGCTGAGTATGAGAACCACTAGAAAAAAGAAAATAAATCAGAGCACCGTCGTGGGATACGGATGAGGTTTTCACAGAATAAATAGAAAAAGCGGTGGTGCTGTTTGGGCTCGCGTGTCAGTCTCATGCCGGTTCGCAATTAAAACAGGCATCGGCTCTTAATAAGCCAGAATTTAGCTGCCTGTAGGATCGATGCTAATATTTACAATTAAAATTGAGAGCAGCGAGTCGCTGAATCCGGCTACATCTATTTGCGCCGTACTATGGAGTACAGGATATGCAAGCAGCCCGAACTCTGAAATATGGGTCTAAATTTCGAAAACAGCCAGTCACCGGCGCACCACAGGAGGACGAAAAAACAAGGAAAGCAAAAAGCCAAGCTTATTCCCAAAGTAGCGCGCGAAAACGGAACTGACATCAGATTTACAGAGCTGTAGCGAAGCCCTAACAATAGGTATTCAAAATACTTACAAAGCGCGTAGTTTGCAGCTTCAAATGCTCAGAAGCATAATTATAGTAATAGCTGACCTCTTCGCCCACAGCCATGGAGAAATTCTTCTCCCGATCCCCTTTAGGCTTTAGCCATATTTATGGAACTCTCCCCTCTCCCAAAAATTAAAGATCAATGATACGCCGTTCACAACAACAGCGCTCGCTTGACCGGCAGTACCGTAGGTCCGTAGTAGCCTATAAAACAACCATGTACAGTTTAATTGTTAGTAAAACATCACACTGCAGGTTCATACTCATACCTCATACTCACAGAATACGCTATATCACAGTCCGAAGCACAAATGCAAGATACGAGGGTACCTAATCAAGTCATGTCGTATATTTTTTATTTATTTACTGGTTCGCACAATTCACTTTATTTTCTCGAAATACTCTCCCTTGGCCTTAATACATTTTCTACATCTATCCCTCCACTCATCGAACATCGAAACAAAAAAACGGCGACCCAGAGAAGAGATGGCACTATCAAGATTTCCTTCGAGTTCTTCATCACTTCCAAACTTTTTTCCGCGAAGTTTATCTTTCAAAGTGGGGAATATTTTGAAATCGTGGGGGGCCAAATCAGGGCTGTAGGCAGGATGCGGGAGAATTTTCATACCAGACGCAGCTAAATAATTTTTTGTGTATTTTGAGGTGTGTGGACGGGCGTTATCGTGATGCCAAATCACATGGGTCGTTCCACTTTGGGGTCGTTTTTCTCGCATTTTCGCAAAGAAAGGTTCAAGTACATTTTCACAGTACCACGCAGAATTCACTGTAGTTTTAGGAGGTAGAGCTCGTTTGTGAATGATTCCGTTCCTGCCCGATACAAAGGCGTACATAACTTTCCAAGTACTTCGGGATCGCTTGACAATTGTCGGTCTTCCGCTTCCTTTGGTGATCCAAGTTTTATTTTGCTGCTTCCGTTTTGGTTCGTAGTATGCAAACCAACTTTCATCTTCAGTGTAGATTTCATACTGACGCTTGGATGATAAATCTTCTAGAATTAACTCGGCCAAATTCACACGCGAACGCTTCTGGGCAGAAGTCAGCAAATGAGGTACCCAACGCGACACTACTTTGCGCAAATTCAGATCAACACGCAAAATGCAGTCCACACTTGCCTCGTTAATCCCGGTTTCGTCCACTATCTCTCTAATAGATATATGGGGATCCTTCTCAACCAGGCGCTTAACGGTGGCAATCTTTTCCGGAGTCCTCGCTGAAACTGGTCTTCCCGATCGCCGATCATCGTCGAGATCAAATTTGTCCGCACGGAACCGCCAGAACCATCGCTCCACTGTGCGCAATGAAGGACACTGACTTTCAAACAGTAATTGCATTTCCGAATGGCATTCGGTTGCATTGAGTTTTTTTAAAAAATTTGCGTACATGATAGCGCGAAACCCATGTTTCGTCATGCGCGCCATTTTTAATAATGAATTAAGTTTTCACCCGAGTGAATGGCACGCTGACTCATGCTGACTGCCACCGAGAGTGGGCATTGACTCGGCCATCAGCCTACTGATACAGTTATGAATGCCCTATTTTTTAAAAATGATTTCATATTTTTATTTTCGTAAGTTATATGCGAACGACATTACTTGATTAGGTACCCTCGTACTCTAGAATCAATGTGAAATATCTCATATGGATTCTTGTAATATGTATGTTGTGGTTACTGACTTACTGCCATCCCATAATCCATGCTATAAACATTTAAAAGCTTACCTGAAGAAAATGTTGGACTCTTAGAGCGTAGTGCCGGAGTATTAGATAGGTCGCTCGGTACGCAAATTTCTCAGTACGAAATCACAGGAGTGAAGCAGTTCCAGTTTCAAACATCATCTTGATTCTACATGTTAATCTGGTAAAACTTTTAAAAGAGCAAAAGATTCAGTCTTAGAGATCAGCTAGCTAGAGTTGATAAAATACTAGCAAGGCTGCATGGGATTTGTGCTGCGATTCGTAATAATAATAGGAATACTAGTACGGTATTAGTATTGTATGTAACCTCAGAATAACCTTAGAATACAGGAGCAAACCGACTACAGTTAGGAGGCAGTCAGATGCCCTTGTGGGGGTCTTTCACCGTTTTGCGTACGCCTTTTTATTGCAAATGCACAACTTGCATAGTATACACACAGAGGCGTCGGCCAAGAGGCCCAGAGGCCGCGGCAGGCCTTTCAAGCTGACATGATATTTTTTTCGAATTACCAATTGACCCCTACCCGAGACAGAATGGAATTTTATAAAGTAGCTGCTTTCAAAGGCTGAGGCAACACTCCCTGCACTTGATGCCTTCACCCGGCTGGTGTTTTACATATTTATGGCTAAACATGTTTCTTGATGTTCTAAAGTACTGCGCCATATGTATGTATTGCCGCAACGTCATACTCCAGTGGTTGAGAGAAGGGACTACAAGAATTCCTTGCCTCAGACTTTAATTGCCCCCTATATCCATACGCTTGCTGTATGTACGACGCCGCCGCCGCTATAATATTATGTATCCTGGTAGATGTAATTTTTTAAACTGTAATAACAAAATTAATGAATTCGATTGTAACGTGACAGTGTAGCTGACTGTCCGCCATCCTGGTTACACTGTGACCATGCAGTGACCAGGATATGGGACAGTCAGCTACAAAGCGCCACAGACTCGAAGTCGCAAGTCACAACTTTTGTTGCAGAACGGCAGGTAGTTCCGTATTACGAGTACGAGAACATAATATAGATACGTGCCTCGTCCAACCCTCAAGGTAACATGCGGGTGCTGCTGCCTTTGCTGATAAAGAACCAAAGAACGGAGGTGTATTGTACTGCAGACACTCGCGCGCACCGGTGGGATCCCGTGTTGAGCTAGACGTGGGGTAAAATTAGTGCGAATTATAGCTGTTTCAGGTTTTTCAAGGGGAATACACATCAATAAAACTTAAGGAGTTTTGCCTGTTTGGATTTTATGGTCTAGACTTGGGCGCCTATTACGTGGTGACCTTAAAGCAGTTCCATTTACTAAATTGCAAGTCAAACAAATATTTGTCAAAACTCTGCACACTGAAAGCAAAACACGCATTAGGGGAAGCAAAACCAGCAAAACTTCACGGTGCACTAAGTCCGTATGTATATCGGTTGCAGGCGGTCTGAGAACAGAAAAACTATCTAAATTTGCTCCTAGTGGAGCTGTTCCCTGAACGGAGGCCGCGTTAACACATTGGATTTATATGCTGATCCGCTGGCATATGTAGATATTCCTATTCCGTAGATATACCTCGCCGGTTTCTTGCCGTAACGTCCTACCAATATTTGTTATATATACAACTAATCAGTCTGTTGTACCGCTACGCGGTTATTATGTGTGGTTCACAGAGGGAGAGGGGGAGTTTGCTTATACGTAAACAAATCCTCGTTAATCCAAGGAAAACCCTGTAAATCACAATTTTTGCCGATATTCCGTTGCCGTATTAACGATGTAAGTACAGTACTCTGCCGTGTCCACGCCACTAACCATAAGACATTAACAACATACGCAGCAAAAAAACCAAACAGAAAAACTTCGACGCATTTCATTAAAGAAAACAGTAATGCAAGGATGGTATGTGGACATGTGGTGTAAGGAAAACAATCCTGTCAGGCTGTCATCTGAACCTCTATGGATTGTTTACCCGTACAGACTGTAGGTACCACAGGTCCATAAAAATCAGATTGTTTTGAGCTTAAGAGTTGCCAGCTTGCCTGGACTGCGGCAAAGCTTTTTATTTTTTTTTCTGTTTATCAGTTGATATTGCTAATGCCTTATGGGACACTGCTGATTGGTGAGTACATAATATGGCAACGGAATATCGCCAAGAATTATGATTTACACTCACTTTACGCGTGCTCATTATAATAATTTATTGTGCAGTTGTATTGGTTGTATTGTCCTGTACACTTTCACTCACGAACAGTACGGCTTACGAAAACTGATTGTTTGGTTTCCACTTTCCACTCCCCACAATAACCATAACACGGCATTAAGCACTTTAAAGTATTTACATGCAGTAATCACAGTATCCAAGAAATACATACTGCATTGGCATGTATTCGACGTGCGGTATAAGATAAAGAGCGGCACAAAAAAGTGAGTACAAATTAAGCTGTGAAAATGTCTTAAAGGTATCAATAATTAAGTTTCGCCCTTGGCGCGCAGATGCTGGCCGCTGCTACAAGTATGGACCGGACCGTGCATCTCGTTCTATTGCTCCTCCGCCATTGTACTGACTTGAGAGATCAACGTCCCCGGAAACCGGCTACGTTGATCTCATGCACCTTCTGTAAATTCTTCTTTCCATCATCGTTTAGTTCAAAACACGTATTGAGTCGTTCTTTTTGTCGCTCATTCTAAAGAATTAACAGTTGCTGTATACGAAACTGCAAGTCCATGTAATTAGGAGGTGATCATCCATCCGTACACCAGCTATACAATATTCTTATTCTTCAATGATTATTGCGTGGAGAGATGGTACACAAACCCTGACATATTTTTAACCGGATTTGCGCAAAAGTAAGTTTTCTAACAATAACACATTGTAATACATGTGTTAATTAAATACATTTCCGTAATATTAATTTTGTGCAGGTTGTAAACGAGCGGTGCCACCGGTCAATACCGGCATTTAGCACTCGGTGCTTCTAGTCCGTGACAATCATAATGGACCTCGATCGACTTCTGTCCAGATTTTCCTTTTTAATTTTTTCTGTATCATTTTTCCCTTTGTTGCCGGAGTGGATTTGACGCGTTCAAATACTGCCGGATATGGCAAGACCAGGTCAAAAGAGATGTCGGGTATGGCTGCACCCCCAGTGGGGCCGCCAGTCCCGCCTATACCTCCTATTCCGCTAATGGAAGATCCTGGAGCCAGGATGGCCCGGCCGCCAATGGAGCCCCCTTTCGGGCCGCCTGGTCCACCAAATTATATGGGAATGGGAGTGGATTTCGGACTCAACCCCCAGATGCCATCTGCATCCGGACTAGAAGGATTTCCGTCAGCTCAACTCCAACAGGATTCTCCGCCTAATCGTAAGTTAGGATAACATAATATTGGCAGACGTTTACTGTTCAGTAAATTTATTACAAACGCTTGAACTAGAAGTACAGTATAGCATTTTTTAACTCTTTAACAATTCAGATTTTTTATTTATTTGTGGACCATGGCAGATTCTGCACATCTGAAATTTTCATGTATTATATTTCAACAACAAAGTAGCAGTATGGGTTATGTAAAAATTTTTGTTGGAGGTTGTGTAATTACTTTCACTTGAATTGCTTTTCTCAGTGTTTCGAGTTCGATGTCTAGTGGTCAGTAGAAAGTAAGAATAATTGATACGGCGGGCAAGATAATAACACACCGGCCGCATAGCCTCCAGACACGTTACAAGGTCA
This sequence comes from Paramacrobiotus metropolitanus, assembly GCF_019649055.1. Classification (NCBI taxonomy): domain Eukaryota; kingdom Metazoa; phylum Tardigrada; class Eutardigrada; order Parachela; family Macrobiotidae; genus Paramacrobiotus; species Paramacrobiotus metropolitanus. The sequence goes on from NW_026570246.1 coordinate 1,002,212, forward strand.
ATGGTCGAGAAGATGGTACGTTTTCATTTCCGTACCCCGGGCTGCGATCTTGAGATTTTCAAAATGGCGGCGTTAATCTTTGCATAAATGGAACGAAGTTTTGAAGGTTATTTGAATTAATGATCTTAATGATTGGTAATCATAAGTGATTGCCCATATGTGTTTTAGAAGCACTGGATGAATATTCTTATTCTTGTACAATACTATGGAAAAATCAGCACTGTAAAGTGTACAGACGTAGTCACAAAACATAAGTAACAAAAAAATTGATATGCAGTCTTTTTTAGGCGTACACGTTAAAACTTAACGAAACACTCTTGAGGAAATGAAACGCTCCTAAGATTTTTGAATACGCTCCCTCTGCTCAGTTCAATCTACATTTATCTACTCTAGTGCTTGATTTGAACAGAAGTCAGAAAGGCACAGAACGATTCACTTTATCTTCACCTTTGTTGCACAGTATTTTGTAATACTGTAGTTTGCCCGTAATTTCCGATATCTCCATCTGAATGCTTAATTGTTTTTTATATTCAGAATACAGTTATCCCCAAAACTCGGGAATACCTCCAACTCGTAACGACGATCCGTATGCGTACCCATACAACATGCCAAAACCGGCTGGACTGTACAGTCAAGGACCGGCCGAAAATCCAAATCCGCAACAGCTGACTTTGGGTGGATTTCCATACGAAAAACCAGCCGACCACAATTCATACGATAGGTGAATTCATGAACCATAAATTACCTTCTGTATTAGCAATTCGCACTGATTTTTCTTACAATTATAACTGTTGTGTACCTCGCTAACGAGGTCGCTCTGGCTAAATTCTTTTATTTTATCAGTTTCAGCCCTGTCACCCCACCGCCAGCAAATAACAACGGAGAATACAGTTACGACTGGAGCTTTAATTCCAACGGCAACCAGCCAATATCCAACGGTTTGACAGCCGCAAATGCGGGCACCAACGACGATGTTTTAACCGTCCGAGACCTGATGGCGTCACCGCCCCCTAAGGTCATGCCGCGGCAGTCGAAACCCGTGACCAAGCGCTGTGTTCCGGATGACATTGCTGGCTCAAGCGGGATTTGCGCGGCAAGATCCGCTCGGCGAGCAAAGTGCGGCGGACTGGTATCGTCCATGTCTAAAGACTGCGATAAAGACGAACTCTGCTGTTTCGCCATTAGACGGAATGGAACAATCATTTCAGTTTCTGTCAAGCAGTCACAGCGGCAGTGTGTTTCGGCAGTTGCTCCGAAAAACCCTGGGTTTTGTTCCGCTCAAGCAGACAGGCAAAAGAACTGTGCTGGCCTTGTTGCCAGCGGATCACCCGACTGCCCGGCTGGGCAGCTCTGTTGCTTTTCCGCTACACCAAGTTTGATTGAGATCCAGATCGTGGGTTCGACACCAAGACCGGCATTGACTGCCGAGACTGAAGAAACGGCATGCTTTCCCTCAATTAAACCGGAAGTTCAGGGAATCTGCGCCAAACGGACGGTCCGACCTCAACGATGTCGCGGAATGCTCTCCGCGACATCGAATAACTGTCATCAAGATGAATTGTGCTGCTTCTTCCTGAATGGAACGAGTGCGTTCAAGCAGCAAATTTCGTCCATGCAGGCCAGCCAGTACGGTCAGGGCGGCGGCGGAACGTATTATCAAATACCGACAGCACCGACCACGACAACCACAACGACGACAACGACATCGAGACAAACTGTGACCACGCCAACGACAACCACAACATATGGCGTAACATACGCGCCTAGTTGGAACCAGGGTGCGACCACGCCGTACTATTTCCCGTACAAGCCGGATCGACTGTGCATTCCGGCTACCAACTCGGCGATTTACGATGGCACTTGTGTCGCCGCGAGTATGATTCAGTATTTATGTTCCGGATTACAAGCGAGCTCATCACTTAATTGCGGCTTAAATGAGTACTGCTGTTACAGTAACAAGCAGACGCCAGCCCCATCAACACCATACGGCAACGGGTGTGTACCGGACAACAACCCGAATGTCGTCGATGGTTTCTGTACCGACGCCAATGACCTCTCAGCGAAATGCACTGGCATTTCGATCTCGACGTCTCGAGGCTGTGGTGTGACGCAGTTCTGCTGTTATAGCGGCAAGAATGTAATCGTACCCACACCCGGCTCGTACGGCCAACAACAACAAAGTTACGGTATGTCGAATAACTATGGATACGGCACTCCGCCACCACCGCCAGGACCTCCTCAAAAGTGCGTTCCGGATGCTAACAAGGATATTGGCAATGGCAGTTGTGTAGCCTTCAGTCAAATTTCTCAGCAATGCAAAGGCATACAGATATCGACATCTCTGGACTGTGGCTACTCACAATACTGTTGCTACGTCCATCAGCCGGTACAGCCACCACCATCTCGTTTAGGATGCATTCCCGAAAACAATCCAACTATCACGAATGGAACATGCATAGAGTCCACTGATCTGGCCACGTACTGCAAAGGCATGCAGATTTCAGTTTCACTGAACTGTCCCATAATGAGTTTGTGTTGTTATCCTCTTGCAATAAACACGTCACCACCGCCCACAATTACGCCATCTCCACCCACCACAACGCCGTATTACGTAACGGGTTACCAAACGCCGTCGCCGCCTCCTGTTACCTACTCACCTCCGGCTGGTGGTTGTGTTCCGGATAACAATCCCTCGGTGACAGGTGGTTCATGTGTCGCTCCTAGCCAGCTGACATCTTCGTGCAAAGGAATACAAATTGCGCCCTCTCGAGGGTGCCCACCTACGTATTTCTGTTGTTATACTTCCGGAACCACGGGTATCGTGTACACACCGAGCACGCCTTACTATACTCCGGTAACGCCTCCCTACACTCCGGCAACGCCTCCATATGTCACTCAAACAACGTCCACCACCACCACGAGCACTACATCAGGGCTTCCCAGTCGTTGCTCACCGGACACGGCGCCTTCTGCTAACAATGGAAAATGCATCGACACAGACCAGCTGTCTACTCAGTGCAAGGGTATCAATATTGCGACCTCGCGAGACTGTCCGATAACGTCGCTGTGTTGCTTTAACGCTAGTGACCTTGGAGTGGTCACTGGTACTACTGCATCTTACACGTACCCCACCCCAATGGCGACTACGACAACAATGCGACCAACTACCACATCAGCATATTACACACCGGCCCCGTCGCCGCCGCCGACAGTGACCCCGTCACCTCCACCGGTAACGGATTCTTATTACAACAACTACAAACCTACTGGCTCGCCCTATGTTGCCACACCGGCGCCGGTGGCCAACCGTTCGTGCAGTCCGCAAAGTAATCGTCAGATTAAGAACGGATTTTGTGTTTCCAACACCGACATCAGTCAAAAATGCCGCGGAATCCAAATCTCCCCCTCCCTGGATTGCTTGGGCGAAGAATATTGCTGCTACCAGTCGCCGGACGTCCTGGATGTGCGACCTGGTGGAGCCTGTATCCCACAGTCGAATCCCAAAATTCTCAACGGCGTTTGCGTTGATTCCGACCAGATTGGCGTGTCCTGCAAGGGCGTTCAGATGTCCACTTCGCGGAACTGCAAACCAACGCAGTTCTGCTGTTTTAATACAAACGACGCTTATGCATGGGGATACGGGTACCAGACTCCGTCGCAGTACTCTAGCAATCGCCAGCGGTTACCGGCGGGTTCCTGCAAACCTAACGGCCGCGACAGCGATAGCATCAACGGTATCTGTGTCGAGACCAGTGATATTATGGTGGCATGCAAACAGTGGCAAGTAGCCAGATCAAACGACTGCCAGTCATCGCAGTACTGCTGCTTTTCCGAAGACAAAGATGTCTCCGTGAGAGTACAGCGTCCTCAGCAGTTGCCCAACAGAGATGCGGTTCTACTGGCTCTGGCATCGAATTCACAAAATGGCAATTATTATGCTCCACCAGCCATAACCCAGGCGCCTCCGAGTTACTATCCGGCATATTCAGACAGCACACCGGCACCACCAACATCACCAACCACGAGCTATACCCCTGCACCCACCACAGCGTCCACAACCACTCGTCCTACGTCCACTCCTGCCTACACTCCTCCATCTATCACCACACCAACAACCGCCCCACAAACACCAGCGCCAAGTCGCAGCTGTCGTCCGATGAGCTACCCATCGATAAGCAATGGTATTTGCGTGGCGAGTTCCCAGATAGGTCAAGCTTGTTCAGGTAAGCAGCACGCGCCGCCGTTAACAATATTTGTCGGCATGAAGATCATATTATGTCACTTCTGTAGGCATTCAAGTCTCCCCGTCTTTGAATTGCTATGGATCAGAACTGTGCTGTTTTACAAGCCCGACGCTGCCTCCTCCAACGGCCGCCCCGAGTGCCTGCTCGCCGGAAACTAACCCAGAAATTACCAATGGTCAGTGCGTAAACTCTGATGCCCTTTCCAGCACCTGCGCCGGTCGACAGATGGGTAATTCGAGAAACTGCCAGATTGGTCAGTTATGTTGTTTTGGCACAAATGGACAGCCAACAGGATCCACAGGTTCAACAAACCCATACACTCCACCTACCGTTACACCAACAGTCACGGTGACACCAATGACAACATATGGATACACGACGGCTCCAGCTACCACGACTACGCCCACGACAACCACCACTAAAACTACCACTACAACTACACCGTCCTATACGCCTGCACCAACTCCACCTCCGCCACCACCAACCACCGCACCATACTACAGCTACAATAATAACGACAATACCGGCACGCCTCCAACCGGTAGTACTATGTGCATTCCCGACTCGACGCCCATAGTCAACAACGGTTTCTGTGTGGATCAAAGTAACTTAGCGGACTCCTGCCGCGGCATTCAGATCTCCACGTCCCGTCAGTGCGGAATCGGCCGATTCTGCTGCTTCACCTTAAAAGACAGTACCGTCACCGTGACACCTACTGTGACACCAAATACACCTGTCTATACTCCCACTCCAAGTACCACTGTCTACACTCCCCCTCCGACCTCACCAACCTCGTCAACCACAACTCCGACGACCACATCCACTACAACGACCACGACGTCCACGACTACCACGACACCAAGCACTGTCACGACCGCAGCCTACACATATCCAACTAACACGCCGACGACATCTCCCCGAACGCAAGTCTGCAACCCGCAGAGCGACACCAGTCCCAGCGCTCAGCAAGGTCTGTGTGTGGCGGCGGCTATGATATCTGTCGCCTGCAACGGCCTCCAGTTGTCCACTTCCTGCAGTGTGGATTTAATGAATATTGCTGTTACAAACCCACGGCGGTTGTCACGCCCTCCACCCCGTCAGCCGGATACTGTGTACCCGAAAATGACCTTTCCGTTAATAACGGCTTTTGCGTCAATACAAACCAGCTAGCCCAACGCTGCGCTGGAATCGAAATGTCCACATCACTCAACTGTGCTCTGGACCGAATGTGCTGTTATAACAAGAGCGCTGCAAGTGTGTCACCTAACAAATTCGCCGATGTAGTGCCAAAATCTGTGGACGTAATGAGCAAGGTTACAGCTCCCTGCACGCCAATTTCCGACAGTTCCCAGAGGGGCAGCTGTGTGCATAGATCGACACTGCCCGGTTCCTGCAAGAATAAACAGATGTCTATCTCGGGTGACTGTAACTCTGGAGAATTCTGTTGTTTTGACCGGTCGGCACCTCGCCTGAAGACCGAGTGCACACCCTTCTCGGATCCCTCGCAAAAAGGTTCATGTATCCAGTCGTCCCAAATCACAAGCACATGCAAAAATATGCAAATGTCCAAATCCAGCGACTGCGGTGCTAGGGAATTCTGCTGCTTTGCACGAAATTTTGCCTCCAAAGCGGAATGTGTTCCGGATTCGGATAAAGCGCAAAAAGGCACCTGTGCACTGAAGTCCAACCTACCCACCGTGTGCAAGAATATGCAGATGTCCATGTCGGGTGACTGTGCCGCGGAAGAATTCTGCTGCTTCTCCAGACTGGATTCCCGTAGTGATGTGAGCAGTCAGAGCTTCTGTTCGCCGGACACCAGCCCGGAAATCAGTAACGGATTCTGCACGGATCCCGCGACAGTGGCCACCAGCTGCCAAGGAGGAGAAGCAGCGACGTCGCGGAATTGTGCCGATGATCAGCTGTGTTGTTTCAGAAGGGACGCTGTTGTGCCCGCTGGTCGGGATGATGCGGGAAACGCGGAATCCGCTCCAGCAGTGGATGACGTAGCAGCCGAACCGGTCAGCTGGCCTAGGTCTTTGTAAAAACTTCTACCCTCCGCATGCACAAAACGTCGAACGATATTCGTAAATTCTTTCGTGATGATCATGTTCTGCTGATTTGTTAGCCTGTTTGTTTTCGTTTCCCATTTCCCAAAGATTTTTCCGGTTTGTTGTATGATCTTAAATTGTCGTTGTTTTTACTCGTAAATAAAGAACCGTATTTTTAGCTGGCATAGAAGTTCTGGTTTCAAATAGTACGGTAACCTGTTCTTATCTAGGTAGTACTAGGCCTAGAAAATTTGACGAAGAATTAGTTTTCATGGCTGAAGCATCATTTAAAGTATTCTATAGAATTTACTCTATACTCAGTCCAACAATTGCCGTTAATACGTGAAATAGCTTGTTTGCATCACGTCGGTTATATCGAGATGAAGCAGTAAATTAATTTACGGACTACAGTTGAGGATGACTACTGAACAAGACTTCATCTAGTGTATTTACCGCTGTGCTAGGAATGCTGAACTTTTAACGTATTTGTGTTAAAAATTTTTGAAAAGCACTCGAGTAAAAGGAAGCCTGGTGGCGCAGTATGTTGTGCAACAATTAAAACCCCCTAGATCCCAGCACTTAATTAGTCCCTGTTCGTGCTGACCTTTAAATTAACAGCACTGAATTAATGAAATCAAACGCTAGTTAAGCTGCAAGACAAATAACCAATAAAGCCAATAATTACTGTACGAGTATTTGCCTAATTATAATCTCTACACCTTTCTGATCCTAGTCTCAAAAACGGGCAAACAACTACTCTACTGTCTCTACGTACATATCAACTGCCATTCATATTTTAAAATGGTTATCGTAATCACATTCATAAAATTTAGAGTTATCAATAACATCAACACAAGGTCAACAAATCGACAAGTTGTAAATTAATAAGCAGTTCTATATGCACTTTTGCATTTATTTTTCATTTTTTGCTGCATAAACTGATCTGTTGCAACAGTTAAGAATTATGTACTGTGTTTGAAATGCGTACACAAAATGCCGATTCGGCTTGATGGGTCAATAACCTACGACCAAAGTGATGAACAACCAACATCTTTTCCTGATTACTCTTCATTATTAATTACTATTGAACAATCTCGGAGCAATCACTAGCATCGCACCGCAGGTATATCCTTTCCCAGCCGTTAAATTGACCCTAATTACACTGCCGGAAAATGGCAGCAATTTTGTCGATTAGGCGATGTCATTCGAAACCAACGGATTGTAAGTTTTGATAATTCAACCAGCAACTTGCCGCGGTATATACTCTGCATCTTGTATTGTCCACGCTTGAAACATCGTATTTCATTTTGGTCTGATGGACGTTTTCGGAAAATGGTCGTTTTGATAGGCAAATGGCAAGATTACGAGAAGCGTAAATCTTTTAATCTTGCGCAAAAAACTCTATATTCGTTTTTTACGAAGATCAAATAGTTATGCCGCAAAATGCAAAGCATAAGCGTTGATTTATTTTTATTTATTATTACTATTAGCATATTATCGTTCAAAAATCTTGATACAGTAACGTCAATAAACACAATTGGATACAGTTGGATGACGTAGAAATTTGTTGTCATGACTTATTTCGGAAATTCAGATTGCTTATTGTTAGCTGAAGCGCGATACATGTCCACCTTGATTTGGAGTTTGCTTTTATGGTGTACTTTTAATTAATTAAGGAATGAGTGATTACGCAGCCGATAAAAATTACATACTGTGGACAAGTTCACAATTCGGCAGCGCTCAATAACAGAGGAGCCGTACGTGCTTAGACTGCACTGACTGTACAACACGCTTCAATTTATTAAGAAAGCGAAAGTGTTTGCAACGGACACGATGACCATAAGAATATAATTCTTAATGCAGCCAGGTGCTCTCGGTAAAAGAATCGCAAACGAAAAACATTTCTGATTAAAGCAGTACCGCGTCGGTAATGAACCAAAACTACATTATTCAGTCATGTTTGTCTCTGAGATCGTAGACATTTTCCATTTGGTAACTGCTCCGCACGTGGCTGAATAGGAATTACCAGATCACTTTCTAAATCCATTATATTTATAGTCGTGTACTCTGTACCATTAATGACAATTCCATTTATTTTTTTCGATACTTCGCAACTTTCCTCCAGTTGCTTACTGACCGTTTAGCGGCCTATCATTTTATACAAGTAAAATACATTTACGTTGATCATGTTTGTAAATTAACTAGCCGTATTTTTATAAATTACGACTAAAATATTAACACACTGCAATAATAAGCTTTCTGAAAATTCATGGAAATTGCTCATTGGCATTGCTGTTTAACCTAACGATCTGTTTAACGAAAGCAGTTTATTTGGCATATAGAGCGACACTGGTGTGCATATTTGAGTAATATGCTCTTGGACATAATTTATTACAAACTACAATTACAGTACACGATAAAAATCCACTTATTTTAAAAAACACCTAAGCTCTAACCCATCAACACTTACACACAGACCTATAGTCCATACATACTATATCACTGCTTTTGTACTGTAGTTCACTTTGTAAATTTTTAGAATTTATAGGACAGATACAAGTTACAGTTGCACTCTTTTCCGCAAAGGCATGCCATATATGCCATAGTTCATCTGCACCAGCAATATGCTTATTAGCTTGTAACGATGTGTGCCTACCGAGGACAGAAAACAATGTCACGTTTTGAGGTGTGAAATTATTACGTACATGTGCAAGAAAATTTCACGACGTCGCATCTTTTCGTAAATGACGCCCTAGTTCGCGTTGGGTGATGAACATATAATTATAATTTCATCTAACAACCAATCGCGTCGATCTAATATGTGCTACGAGTATTAATGAAGAGTTTTGTCATCGTGCCACTGCTTGTGGATGGTATCCGGTTATGGCGGTTCGCTGTGACTATAATTAAAGGTTACCATGGATTGCATCAAGGGTTTATGTAACTGATAACGACAGCGTAACGGACAAATCAGTGTATGCAATGATGAGCATGACACTCCGAAAGCAAAGCAAGTTCAAGGGTTGCTACCGTTTTACGCATTACAAAGTGGATCCGAGCGTGACTGACATGCAACCGTTTATGCAAACCAATCCAGCCGCCTCTTGACCTACATGTTCCAGTCAGGTTTGATGGTGTAATCTATAAACAAAAACCACAAATGCATAACAAAAACGTGTGCCGGAACGCGAAATAGCCGAGCGGCAGTGGAAAAAGCTTCAAGGTCGAACGCCAATCATGAGTCAATTATGCATAAATTAACGTCATATTAAAATTTCATCAAAAGGTTATGGTGTAATACGCCGCTCTACAGAGTAGTACCGTGACTACTGAACCAGCTCAAGCAAGTTGTGAATCGCATCGATATGGTCCACACGTACAATACGTACTGGTTTTGACCTAATGCACAATAACGCATTTCATTAAGACCAATTAAAAATGTGCATTCACAGAAAGCAAAATAATTGTAATTATTTTGTTAAAATACACTGAATCGACATGTGATCACAGTTTCGCCGATATGTGGATACGGAGACGATCGTTAGCTACTATTAGGTGGACGTCCGCGCCATACTTAACGATAATTCATTCCTTTAGTAATCAAAGCGATAAGGAAGGGATGCTGCAGATAGTAGGATCATTAACATTATTATCGCTGAAATAGGGTTTAACAAAACAGCAGCGTAACAGAAACGAAATCTGGGTACTGAATGACTGTTGATCTACCTATTATATGGATCGAGAAGTTATAAATCCGTACATACTTTAACTTCTTTCAGTGCACTTTTTTGATTTGCCCACTTAAAACACCTTTAAGAAATCCTCGGTGTCTGCATCACGGCGAAGATGCCAGCAAAGAAGTGACATATATCTATGTAGCAAAAGTTGTTATTTTTTGCCGCTCGTACATGAACTTTAGATCATCGTCCTCGGGCGTGAAACATGATTCGTTCAATACACAAGTGTCATTTACTTCCTTTTCGGACTGACTACGTCGTGGTGGCTCGTTAGTCTCTTCGCATTCATCGCTACCATCAATACACTAGCCGGTAGCCAGTATTCTCATGATCATCCATTTTGTTATTATTACCATCAATATGTCTTTTTCACGAAATTTTTACGTTTTCTAATTTTCTCGTAGAAGGTCTCGTTTCTTGACAACTGATCTCTCGCATCGGAGCCGCCGCGTGCATTCGGCACTCTTAAGTGCTTCTGTCGACCTTGATTACCGCTTGGACACTTAAGGTTACACCGGTAACATCAGTCCAATTTCGTCCGGATAATACGGCTGCCGCGGGACCGCGTCCTCATAATGGCCGGTCGGACAGGGTCACTGACAATACTGTCTGCTATCCTTATCCAATGGTATGGGAGGGCAGCAGGGCAACTTGGTTTTCAGATTGGGAATAATGGCGGTCCGATGCGGAGTGACCGCTCATACGGTGATCCCGGCATATCCACAGGATATAAGAGCTCAGTGGCAGCAAATCCCTTTATGAATTATCCTAATACGGATCAAATGAATTTTAGTAAGTCCTACTTGCGATTAAACATTCAATTAGTTTGTTTGTTTACCCCATAGTGATCAGTTTAAATCAATTAATGCCCGTGTATTAATAATCGTATTTCATGGTAATTATTTTATCGCACATATGCTACACTGAGTAAACTCTTTCCGCGAATTTTTTTGCGCTACAGTTTTAACCAAATTTCTACACCAGATGGCTTCAAATACAAAAAGACATTTCCACTAACATTTTCACAAAATAGTTCTGAACAATTAGAACGTACGCTTTTCGGTTTTAATGTAGGGTAACCGGTAAGAGATCTCGAAATTTGAGTTTTTTCTCGACAGAAGCTTTGGTACATTAAATTATATTAAGTAATGGCTTGGATAGAAATCTATTCAAAATAAGTACAAACGTAGAAGAAGCATCTACGATTTTACAAATATCAAGAGTCCAAACTATCTGTCTATTCTATCTTCAACTCTTTCTACAGTCTATTAACAGGAGATGAGAAATACATTATGATAGCTTTCAAAAACGTAATTCTGAGAGAATAAAAAGTAGGTGAACCAGTCGGCAGAAGCCTAACTGCTTTGAAAATGATTGGCAGACCACACGGTTGTTGAACTTGAACTTCGTAGGTTGTCCTGCAAAATATGCAATTTTGACTTCCGATGTAGCAGACGTCCACTACTGCTAATAAAATACATACAGAATATGAATATGCGAATATGGCCTGTTATTTACTTACAAAAGAATATTAAATTAGACAAGTACTATATTATAATTTTGTTGGCGTTTTGTTAAGCGAACCTCTAATTGACAAATGATAACGATGACGTTCCGCTAAATATGGTAAGTACAATGAAAATCATCGGTGACTCAAGTATCATGCTACTAAACACTGCAATGCATACAGTGCAATAAATAATTGCACTGAAAATATTTAACGATAACTAATAACGATACATTAGTAAACGACAAAAAGTATGTTCTAATGAATGTATTTCATAAACCGGTGAATTTGGTTTAGTTTTGAATAAGCTACTATCTGCAGTAGTTATCACGGTTTAAGGCCTACTAGTACACGACAGCGCGTTATGCTACAAATTACGTGTTAATTAATGGGCATTTTACAAAATAGCAGTACTCGTATACAGTATTACAATTTTATAAATCATCAACGTTCGGAGTCTGTATCAAGTTAAACCCGTGTAAAGTCAAAACAAATCCTGAGTACTGTTAAAGAAGTTCTCCTCCGGCTTGTATCTGAATATAGTTTATAAATATTACCACTACAAACTGACTAAGCCAGCATTTGACGCTCGAATCCGTCGCAACACAAATTCATAATATTGTGATATCAACCAGACCGTTTGATTCATTTGATTCGACACTAAGCACAAATTATTAAAAATTTATAAAAAACATGCAAGATATACTTTAAGAAATCGATCGGACTACAGCGCAGAATGTCTAAAGTTGTACATCTTGGAATTCTTTTTGCAGATCTTCCTGGAGCGCCTCTGCCTCCCGAACCTCCCGCGTTGGGCGGTGGAGGCAGCTACATGCCCTCCGTATTCGGATCAAATCCCATGAGCGGATACGGTGGCTACGGAGGTGGCGATTCGTACAACAGCGGAGGTTACGGCAACAACGGTATGAACGGATGGGGCAATAGCGGCGGAAATAATTATGCCCAAGGCAACCAAGCCAACAGCTATCAATCGCAAAATCAAGGCTCATCGACATCGTACGGCACTGGATCCAACGGTGCCAACACGAAGCAGAACAACAAGCAGCCACCAGCGCCCAGCAACACCGCCAACAAAGAGGCCGCCAAACCGAATCCCGTGCCGGCCGCCATCTCAGCGAAACCGAAAGACTGCAACCCGGAAAACCTGCCCAATGTACAGGGCGTGTGCGTGCTGCGGAATCAGATTCAACGAAAGTGTAAAAATTTGCAACAGGGTATTTCTCTGGATTGTTCCGGTAAAGAGCTGTGCTGTTACAACCCGGACAATGTGGTTACCACCAGCGCCCCGCCCACGGCGGCCGTTACCACTCCGCCCATTTCACGCTTGTCGGCGCTGGGCCAGACAGCGGAGAACGGCGATCTGGTTGACCGATTCTGTATTCCGGATGCCAATACGAATATTCCCGACGGAATTTGCGTGGCGGCGTCGGAAGTGTCCAATCGGTGCAGTGCGAAAATGTCCACATCCACCAATTGTAATCCCGGTGAAAGCTGCTGTTACAGTGATACCACATCTAAGCAGGCTGTCGGTTCCAGTAGCTATAATAATTACTACACCGTTATGACAATGGGCACCACGACCAGTAGTTCCACATCCACGGCCAGTAATACGCGCCTGTGCAGTCCGGGCAGCTATCCGACCATCACCAACGGCGTCTGCACACCATCCTCCCAGATCGCCCAGAGCTGTAAGGGCAAACAGATTTCCCCGTCGATTGACTGCCAGAATAATCAGTACTGCTGTTTTGTCGCCGATTCACCGAACGGTGGGCTCAATTTACCGGCCGGCTCATGTTCACCGGCTAGTAATCCGGTTATCGCCAATGGTGCTTGCGTGGAATCGAATAGCATCGCCAGACAATGCCCAGGAATGCTGGTGTCCACATCGCTGAATTGCCAGGCCACCCAATTGTGCTGTTTCATTATGCCGGCAACAGTGCCGACAACGAGCACCACCACGACCACTCGTGCTCCAACGACGACAACGACCACCACACCTGCCGTGGTAACGGGACCGGCATCAACAACCACACCACGACCGGGGGTGACAACAACAACAACAGCCGGAAGTGGAAGCGGCTCGACGGGTGCCGGAGGTGCAACGGGAACGAGTGGTCCGATTGGTGGGCAGACTACCCCGACTACCGGTCCGATCGGAGGCCAGACTACTACGCCGTCAGGAATAGCCACCACTTCGTCCAGCGGGCAGGGTGGAAGCACAGCGGCTCCTGTGGTCATTTGCCGACCGGGACGACCGCCTTCGGGTACGCATTTAACGAGAAAATGTCGTTAAAAATCTGAAATCCTGAAATATATGCTAGATTGCAGTTATAGTTTTTTCAAAAAATTTTGTTCTGTGAGAACTATGAAGCATGAAAAGTGAAACTGTTGCAGGTCTGCCGAACGGAACTTGTGTGCATCGCACTCAGATTGCATCACAATGCAAGGGAATCCAAATCGATTATTCCCTGGACTGCGGTTTTAGCCAGTATTGTTGTTATTCGCATGGCAATGGCCCTGTTGATATGGGCCAGATCCCGGCAACCATCGCGCCTGGCTCTTGCACTCCGGATTCGAATCGGGCCGTCAACAACGGGTTCTGTGTAGACAATAATCAGTTATCATCGCGATGCGCAGGTATCGAAGCCTCGACGTCACCCAACTGTGCAACGACACAGTATTGTTGTTACTCGGGCACCGGTCTACCGGATTTAACTACTGTGGCGACGCCGACAACCATGACCTTAGGTAAATTGTTATTACAGTCTTTCGGATATTATGTCAGCGAACGCTTACAATTAGTATGATAATGCAGGATCTACATCTTACACTATTTACACGACACCGTCGTCGGGAACTACGGGAGCAACGGGAACAGTGGCCACAAACACACCGAGCACGGTGACTCCGTATACCGTTACGCCAACGGGAACGTCATCAACAGGTAATTTAAAATAAATAAAAATGCGCGAGAGCGAGAGTAAGTAGTTAAAAAAATCTACCGTTCGAAATCTTAATCGGCTGTCAGTCTGCTTTTTCTAAAGGTCATTGTCTGCTGACTGTCCATCTACCGGCACATGCATGAGTGTACTGTACGCACGGTATCAGCGGTTAGCGAGTACAGTACGAAAGCAGATTTTTTATCGCTGCCGGTCACAATCGCATGCTAAAGACCTGCTTCTTCAGTGCATTGTTGTGGCAGACCTATCTCGGCGGTAGCGCACTTCTGCTATATCCACGTGGCCAGAGTTACAATAGACCGCAACCATACGAACGCAATTAGTATTAAGAGGGCTTGATCGTTCTCAGCATGCATGTGCCGCTACGTGAGGAAAGTCTGCCGCATCCGTGCTATTGTTAACACTTCCGCTGATGCTGACACGGGCATCCGGTTAAATTCATTTTCTATGAGACAAAACAAAATAAATGGGATTTTTATGTCTGCCTAATCAGACATGCAGACAGTCGGCTTTCTGATTAAGGAAATGTGTAATACGAAGTATGAATACCTTAAGTCTGCGTGCTAGTCATAAAATATTTTTACTGTACGGTTATTGCCATCAGAAATAACTCAGTGCGTAATTAAATATGCGGTTAAAATAATAGCCTCGGATAGTTATGTGGCAGTAATTGTACAAATGTGCAGTTGCTTATTACAGGAAATTCATAACAATTTTGCAAGAGAAAATTCGTTTTCGAACCATGTGTTGTTGTAGGAAGCACCACCACCAGTTCAACTACGGGACAGGCCTGCGCTCCGCAGATGTACCGCAACTTGCCAGTTACCGGCAAATGTGTGTCGATTTGGAATCTGAACCCGCAATGCGCCGGCATGCAAGCCTCCCCGTCTCTGAACTGCAGTAACGGAGAATACTGTTGCTTCTCCAATCCAGTAGCGCCACCATTAACATACGTGTCGGGTGGCGGCGGTACGTGCACGCCAGAACTAATGCCCACGATCACAAACGGCATGTGCACAGAAACCTCGCTGCTGCCGACGGAATGTGCCGCCCACGAAGTCGGCACGTCCCTGCAGTGCGATAGTGGTCAACTGTGCTGCTACCTGATCGAAACTCAAGGAAACACCGTTATACCTGGTAGCACCACGTCACCGTCAACACCTGGTGGCGGAGGATCGACGCCCACTTCGACCGGAGTTACGACACCATCATCAGGGTCAACAAATACACCATCTACCGGCACAACACCGAGCAGCGGTACAGCTTCATCTCCCAATTTTTGCAATATATTCTGCTTGCTACCAAACTACCAATGCCTTTTGTTATTTTTTTAGGAACGGTGCCTAATTCGGGTACCACCACAGCTGCTTACCAGCCTACCCAAGCTACGGGTGTAACTGTTACTAGCGTTACGGGAGTAACCGATGTAACTGGCGTAACAGGAGTGACCAGCGTAACAGGAGTGACCGGCGTAACAGGGGTGACCGGCATAACTGGAGTCACAGGGGTAACCAGCGTAACCGTTACCCCTACCCCAACACCCGGATTCTGTTCACCCCAGGGTTACCCTAACGTTACCAACGGAAACTGTCTGTCCGTGTTCAATTTAGCCAGTGGATGTGCAGGGAAACAAGCCGCACCGTCACTCAACTGTGGTTTGTATGAGTACTGCTGTTTCAGTAATCCCGTTGTACCACCAACTCGACCAACACCTCCCACCGGCACCTGCACCCCGGACATCAATCCCACTATGAATGGTCTGTGCGTGGAGAGCTCCGACATCTCCGTGCAGTGCGATGGGAACGATATCTCGTGGTCATTGGACTGTTCGCTGAGTCAACTGTGTTGCTTCAATCCCAGCGGAGAAACCTTTAGCACCCAGTCTACCGTATCCACCATCAGCACTGGACCCACAAGTCCATATACCACCCAAACGTCCGTAACACCTTTGATCACTTCGACGGGCACGGCTTCAACCGGCACCACTACCACCCAGTCGACATCATCGTCGACCGTCGCCAGTGGTAACGGAAGCGGAAACACTTGCGTACCCGATGGAAATCCCGGCGCTCAAGGTACTTGTTGGAGCAGCTCGGCAATGTCGCAGTACTGCAGCAACCAGCAAATGTCAGCGTCCAGTGACTGTCTCAGCGGTGAATTCTGCTGCTTCATGCCGGGCACTAGCACGACCAGCACTAGCACCACAACGCCCACTACAACGACCACCAGACCTACAACGACGACTAGCACGACCACGCCCACTACCACCACCACAACAACAACGCCCACAACTACAACCACCACTAGCACAACAACAACCCGGACAACCACACCAACAACAACTACATCCACGACGACCACGTCCACTACAACGCCGACGACGACGCGAACGACCACCACACCCACAACTACCACCTCTACCACCACAACGCCTACGACCACCACCTACACAACGCCGACCACAACCCGAACAACGACACCAGCAACGGTGTTGACAACCACCCCGTATAGCAGTGGTAAGGCGTGCAAACCGCAAGGTTCCACGAGTGTGATTGTGGGTAAATGTGTCAATAACGCCCTTGTGTCCCAACAATGCTTCACTAACCAACTCGCGCTATCCCTTGATTGCGGTTACAATGAATACTGCTGTTTCCCGTCGACAGGCTACCCGGTTTATAGCAACATGACCAACAAGGTGCTGCTAACCAGTCTGAACAGCGTGGGCGGTTGTAGTCCACAAACCGCGCCCTGGGTGTCAAATGGACGCTGCGTCAACGTTAAACGGCTGACCTCTGACTGCAGAGGTCAGCGCATTGCCAAATCACTGAACTGTCCGTCCAGCGAACATTTCTGCTGCTTTGTCGATGCTCAGTCTGTTGACGGATCAAACCCTCCACCACAACGGGAATCCTTACCACAGACTGGAGGTTGTACACCGGTGACCGAACCATCGGTGACGAATGGCGCTTGTGTGCACACTTCACTGCTCGCCAGCCGGTGTCGTGCACAGCGCATCTCCCGGTCCGACTCTTGCCAGAAGTCCGAGCTGTGCTGTTTCGTTACACCAAGCGAAGGGTCACCAGATCAAGCGAAGGTCACATCACCCAAAGAAACATTCGTGAATCAGCCAGATCAAAATAACGTCATCGTGGCTCCGCCGAAGGAGACTCCATTCGGTGTGAAACTCTGCTCGCCTTCAACGTCACCGTCGGTAACCAACGGCATCTGCACTGTAGCTAACCGATTGCAAACCCATTGTGTCGGAATGGTGTTTGCCAAATCAAGCGCATGCAGCGTCAATGAGTTCTGCTGCTTTAACCGTCCGACTGAAAAGGAAGTTCCAGCAGCCTCGTGTACACCAAACACCCAACCCCTAATTAACAACGGCGCGTGTATCGCCTTTGACCAACTGACTAGTCGATGCCGCGGCATGACCTTTTCAAAATCTGCCGACTGTGCTGCTCAGCAGTTTTGCTGCTTCAACTCGGACACCAACAAACAAGCCAACGACCAAAACCGGCTCGGTTCTTCGGAATCCTGTAGTCCCAAGAGTGCCCCCGAAATTACCAACGGCCGCTGTGTTGCGACCAACTTATTAACATCCCAGTGTCGCGGAATGCGATTGTCCAAATCCGATAATTGTCCTCAGAACCAGTTCTGCTGCTTTTCCACTCAACCTCAAATTATTACAGCGCCGAAACAGGAAATTTCGGTTACGTCATGCACGCCCAATACCCAGCCGGACATTCATGACGGTTTCTGTGCCGAGCTGAATCAGCTTAGCACCCGCTGTCGTTCCAAGACGTTTGCAAAATCTTCCAGTTGCCCATCTAACCAATTCTGCTGTTTCAACGCAGTATCAACGGCTGATGTAGGGAACAAAGCAGGTGAAAATGGGCAATGCACACCGCGCAGCCAACCACAGCTTGTTAACGGCGGTGTCTGCGTGGACCAATCGATGGTGGTTAACCAGTGCCGAGGTCAACGGTTGTCGCAGTCTGCCGACTGCGGTCAAAGCCAGTTTTGTTGTTTCAATCCGAACGCTATCCAACAGCCACCATCACCACCAACAAAACAAGTTATCCAGAGCGCCACCTGCACACCTTTAACGGAGCCCAGCATCCACGATGGAAAGTGCACCGATCGCAGCATGCTTATCGCCTCCTGCACTGGGCAGAGGTTTGCCAAGTCAAACGACTGTCCTGGCACTCAATTCTGCTGTTTCTCTTTGCCATCACCCGATGAAGCAGAAAAGATATCTTCCGGTGGCAAGTGTACTCCGGCCAGTGAACCAAGCGTGAAAGATGGCACTTGTCTCACTCTCAACCAACTGACCACTTCGTGTCAAGGCGGACGACTGTCCAAATCGGCCGACTGTGGAATGAATCAGTTCTGTTGTTTCCAGGTAAGTAATTTGTGCAGTAATTTATGACTTTATCCGCAATTTGCGCAATAATTCATAACTTTACTCCGTGTTGCGGTCATACTGTAGTCATTGTTTTATTTAGGCCAGCGCGGCCCAGGTGACACAACCGCAAGAAGTTAAAAAAATAAAGCCGGACAGCGGCTCCGCCTGTCGACCGGCAACCAATCCTGACGTAAGCAACGGATTCTGCTTGAATGCCAACCAGTTTTCTTCCAACTGTTCGGGAGGATTCTTGTCGAAATCCAGCGACTGTGACAACGGACAATTCTGCTGCTTCAATCGTCCACAAGAGGCTCAGGTTAGTTGAAAATGCATGTTTTTTTAATCTACGGCGTGACGCAGAAGCGCGCATGTCTAAATATACTACTGCTATTGTAGCCGACAGCTGCGCCAGTAATTCAAGAGGTCAAGAAGGTCTCCGTTGACGTCCATAATTGCCGACCTTCTTCGAATCCAGAAGTAATAAACGGCGTGTGTTTGGCGCCCAACCAACTGACTGCTGAGTGTGCTGGTGGCGCTTTCTCCAAATCTGGCGACTGTGAACGAGGACAGTTTTGCTGCTTCCGACGACCTAACAAGCTCATAGTCGAAGTTATGAATCGTCCTCGTGAACTCTGCGTACCAGACTCCGATCCCACCGGTTCCGGCGAATGTGTGGACAAAGGTCAACTGGTGGACCGCTGCCAAGCCCGTCGCATGGCCCGCTCGAAACAGTGTGGTCCCAACCAGTTCTGTTGCTTCGATTTGGACGCGAACGAATCAAAGGTCAAACAGATGCCGTCGGGAAGCTGCACACCCATGACCGATCCCACTGTGACGAATGGAGTATGCCTCAACCGCGTCCAACTGACCACTGCATGCGGTGGTAACCGGTTTGCCAAATCCGTTCAGTGCCGTGGTGACCAGTACTGCTGCTTCCCGCAAGCTAGCAATATCACCGTCCAGGAGACCTCTCTGAGCCAGGTGAACAGTCGCTGCAGCCCAAATTCCGATCCATCGGTCACCAACGGCGCTTGCGTAGAACTGACTCAGCTCAGTCAGCAATGCGGAAACCGCCGTCTGTCCAAGTCGAACGACTGCGGCGCGAATCAGTTCTGCTGCTTTGACCTGCCCAATCAGGATGTGAAAGAGCAACCGAGCCCCGCAGCAACACCATGCACGCCGAACAGTGACCCGTCAATTAATAACGGCGTTTGTCTAGCTCGCAGTCAACTGATGACCCAGTGTCAAGGTCAGCTGGCCTCCAAATCGGTGCAGTGTGCATCCGATCAGTTCTGCTGTTTCTCACGCGATTCAACGGCATCCAAGAAGTCCGTTCTAGCCGGCTTGGCGTCGTGCAGTCCATTAAGCGATCCAGCCATTACGAACGGTGTCTGCCTAAATATCCGCGAAGTTTCACAGCAATGCGTCAATAAATTCACGGCAAAATCAAACGATTGTGGTACAGACCAGTGGTGCTGCTTTGACCGAACAACTGACAAGCAGTCGGCAGGAAATCCCGCACCTGCAACGTGTACTCCTTCCACCGATCCGACGGTTACGAATGGTGTCTGCCTGAATCTGCGTGACATATCGCTGCAGTGCGTTAACAAACTTACCGCAAAATCCAGTAACTGTGCTGCAGATCAGTTCTGCTGTTTTGACCAGCCAAGTGGTACCGGTAACCAGGCGTCCGGAATTACATTTACGCCCAACACACCTTTGCCCCCCAACACGCCTTCACCTCAGTCACCAACCAGTACTACGCAACCTCCAAATACTGCCACAAACACTCCAGTGCCTCCCACACAATCACCAACATCACCGCCGATTTCCGCTCTGCAGTCATGCAGTCCATCAACCGACCCCACCATCACAAACGGTGCCTGCATGACCCTCCGACAAATCGCCCAGAACTGCGCCAATATGCTGACCACGTCGTCGAAAGACTGCGCATCCGGTCAATTTTGCTGTTTCGCCCCATCTGGAACCAAGAGTGCGCTGAACCTCAACAAACTGGGAATGGATACCGGCTGTAGTCCGGCCAATGATCCAACCGTTAACGGGTCATGCATGACCGTCCGCGAGATGGCTACCCAGTGCGTGAACAAACCAGCAGCAAAATCGAGCGATTGCGCGCAAGGCCAGTTCTGCTGCTTCGATCAACGCGATATGAGCGCAGTGCCTCCGTCAGGAACGAAATCCTGCAGTCCGTCAACCGATCCCACAATAACCAACGGCACTTGCTTAATCCTCAAAGATATTGCAAAGAAGTGCCAAAACATGCTGACGACATCGTCCACAGATTGCCCGACCAGCCAGTTTTGCTGTTTCGCTCCAACCACAGCCGGAAAGAGCGCCCAAAAACCAGACAAAGTTGCAGTTACTAAAGGCTGCACCCCGCTGAGTGAGCCAGACATCCACAACGGTGTGTGCCTGAATCTCAAGGAGCTCTCGCAACAGTGCAAAAATCACTTGGCGTCCAAGTCGAACGACTGCGCAGACAACGAATTCTGTTGCTTTACACGAGATGCCGAAAAGACCCAAGTAGGATTGCCCCAGTTGGCGTCATCACAGAATGCCTGCTCACCGAAAACTGACCCCTCCGTTACCAACGGATTCTGCCTCGAGGCCGGTCAGTTGGCGATGAACTGTCAAGGCCAGAGTTTCGCCAAATCCGACCAGTGTGGTCAATCACAGTTTTGCTGTTTCCACCGTACCGAGAACAGCGAAAAAGAAGCCGCACTGCAAAGCGTCCAGTGCACACCAAACAGTGAACCACAGGCGACCGGCACGTGCGTTGAACGAAATCAGTTGACCGAAAAGTGCGCAAATTCGAAATTATCCAAATCAAGCAACTGCACAGCCAGTCAGTTTTGTTGCTTCAGCAATCAACCAGTCAACATCAAGATTTCCACCGGTGGATGCAAACCGTTGACTGACCCCAGCATCAATGATGGCACCTGCGTGGATGTTTTCCAGCTGTCCGCCCAATGTGCTGATAAACGATTCTCAAAATCAAATGACTGCCAAGATGGGGAATTTTGCTGTTTTGCTCAAGAACCCGCAGTTGTCGTTAACCGCAACAAGGACGCCACAAAATGCTCGCCTGTCATGGATCCGAGCAATAAAAATGGCTGGTGTGCGGATCAAGACCAGCTGTCAGATTCCTGCAAAGGAAGCCGAGTGTCCACTTCCAGTGACTGCGCACCAGGTAAGAAAGCAACTAACAGAATCTGATAATAGCAGAAGCTAACTTTCCTCAAAAGTATAATTCAGTTATTAATCGCTATTATTATTTTGTGTTTTATTTTTTTTATGGTTTAGCTAGAGTCAGATAAAATAGAACTAAAATAAATGTGCGATGAAACCACAAATTAGCGTAATGACGAATTGAGCTACAACTGTCAAAATACGAGTACAACTTATATGTATGCATTACTGACGTTTTACGTTGTACATTTCAGACCAGTTTTGCTGCTTTTCTAACGGACGACCACTGCAAATCCTGCTGCCACCACTTGCAGCCCATCCACTGAGCCGGGAATTACCAATGGAAACTGCGTCAACAAAGACTTGCTACCCACTCAGTGCAACGGCATGACCTTTGCTCGATCTTTCAACTGCCCGACGGATTCCATGTGCTGCTTCCAGAGTCATCAGTCGTTGACGTCGATCAAGCAGTCGGTCACTAATACTGGAGGCTGCACGCCTGTTACCGAGCCCGACATTCACAATGGGCAGTGCCGCAACAAGAACGAACTAGTAACGCAGTGTGAGTCGCAGCGCTTCGCCAAATCCAGCAACTGCGCCGCCGACCAGTTCTGCTGTTTTGCGCCGCCGTCTGTACAATGCACACCGTCTACCGCACCGAGCGTTAACAATGGCGTCTGCGTCAACAAAGGCGACCTTTCAAAACAGTGCAAAAATCAAGCCTTCTCCAAATCGTCTAACTGCAGTTCTAGTGCCGATCAGTTCTGCTGTTTTGACCGCACCAGTGTTAAAAATATGGCGGTTTCCGGTGGTAATTGCGTGCCTAATACCGACAAATCGGTCATCGATGGCGTTTGCCTGAACCCGGATCAACTGACAGGACAGTGTATTAACGGAAGGTTCTCGAAATCCGACAACTGCGACGACAACCAGTTCTGTTGTTTTGACAACGGAGCGTCCGATAAGGGAACAGCGTCTGCAGGTTGCAGTCCAGCAACAGAACCGGATGTCACGAATGGTGTCTGCGTCAACAGGAATCAACTAACATCGCAGTGTGGTACCAAGCGATTCGCAAAGTCTACCGGGTGCTCACCTGACCAGTTCTGTTGCTTTGATACGCCCACCGCTGCTAAGTCTACTGGGCAGTGCACACCTAACTCGCAGCCAACGATCAACACCGGTACTTGCATAAACCGAGGCGATCTCACAACGCAGTGCAAGAACAACAAAGCCTTCTCAAAATCAGTTAACTGCAGCGACGATCAGTTCTGCTGCTTCGATGCGTCAAACATTGCCAACAAACTGGAAACCGGCACGGCGATGTGTTCGCCCAACACGGCACCGGATGTCAAAAATGGAATGTGCGTCGATAAATCACAGTTGCATTCCCAATGCAACGATTTACGCATTTCCAAATCCTCCCAATGTTCCAGTGAACAGTTCTGCTGCTTCGAAGGAGACCGACTGCTGCCGGATGTCGTTATTGCGCCCAAGACTCGTGTGTGTCGTCCATCGAGCGACCCGGCTTCCAGCGGCAAATGCGTGGCTCGCAGTAACCTCATGGACAAATGTGGATCGATGACCTTTTCAAAATCGGGAGACTGTTCGCCTGATGAATTCTGCTGTTTTGAAAACAACGTGAAACAGATTGCCTTACAGACGTGCTCGCCTAGCAGCGACACCTCGGTTCACGATGGCTGGTGTGTGGCGAAAGGCGATCTCCAGACTGACTGTGAAAATGCCAGGGTGTCTAAATCAGGCGACTGCCGGCAAGGTATTGACATAATTTACAATTAACCTGCGCGTAACATTGCGTCATTACTTATCAGTGGCATATTAATAAATTTATTTGAACCACAAACTTTACAAATAATTTACGATTGTTTATTTATTTACTGGTATTTTTACTACGTAATCATTTAACGCAGACTGTCTGAGAATGAATGTTACATAAATATGAATTTTGAACAAAATTCGTTCTTATTTACACAGATCACTGGTGCTGCTTCAAAGGCCACCTCGAATCATCCTCTCCCAAGATCGAAGTACCACATTCATGCACTCCTATTGTGGAGCCGACTCTCAACAATGGCACATGCGTTGAGAAGGAACGCCTGCGTGAGCAATGCTCTGACCGTTCATTCTCCCGGTCCACCGACTGCAAGATTGGTCAAATGTGCTGTTTCAATCGTCTGGGTCTGGACGGACAGAAGGAAACCGTGCAGAGCACTTGCACACCGGCCAGCGCCCCTGATGTGCACAACGGCTTGTGCTTGAACCCCGACCAACTGTCCACTCAGTGTATGGGGCAGCGCTTCTCCAAATCCAACGACTGTGGCCGCCAACAGTTCTGCTGCTTCGCCAATCCTGAACCAGACGTTGCGTGCACACCGATCACGGAACCAACGGTCACCAACGGCACGTGTGCCAGTTCGGCCGAGCTCGCCACGAAATGCGCCGATCTGGTTTTTGCCAAATCGGACAACTGTGACAAGCAGGATTTCTGCTGCTTTACCAACCCAGTCAGCCGCTTGAAGGTGCCGACTCTGATCGCCGGCAGCTGCAGTCCCAATTCGGAGCCGCAGGTCACCAACGGAGTGTGCACCAATATTCGGGATCTGAAGGAGAAATGCGGGACGCAACGGCTGTCAAAGTCCATCAACTGCGCCGACAATCAATTCTGCTGTTTTGCCAGTCAAGACGACAAAACGACCGTTAAAATGCAGCAGTCTGGTAGCGCTTGCATACCCACCAGCAGTCCCAACACGAAGGAGGGCACATGCCTGAACCTGGACCAGATCACCACGCAGTGCCAGAATAAACGATTGTCCAAATCACCAAACTGTAATTCCCAGCAATTCTGCTGCTTCACAGCTGAGACAAAAGAGAGCACCAACCAAAGGTCACCGTGCGTACCGAACAGCGATACTACCATCAACAATGGTCAGTGTATGCCGTTGGAACTCCTTGAAAGCCAGTGTCAGGGAATGTCCTTGTCGAAATCAGAAAACTGCCCGATCGAAGAATTCTGCTGTTTCAACCGCAATATGCAGAATAAGCAGTCGCCGCCGGATTTCGTGCCAACCGGCTCACCAACCCTGGGCTCGCCCACACCGCCTCCACCGCAAGAGAACACCACGGTAACCTTGGTGGGTTCCCTGTCCGGTGCCGGATGCAGTCCCAACAATCATCCGGATGTGACCAGTGGTACGTGCATTCCGGCCAACAGTGTCGCAGCACGCTGTGCCGGCAAACAGTTTGATCGGTCTAAAGGTTGCGCCGACGACAATGTCTGCTGCTATACTCCGACCAGCAACACTGAGTCCATTCAGACTGCCAACCAGTGTGCGCCGGAAACCGACCCAACGATTACCAATGGAGTCTGCTTGGATGAATCACAGCTGGCAGCACAATGTGCGGGCCGCTCTTTCGCCAGATCTTTCAACTGCGCAACTGGTCAGAAATGTTGTTTTGATCGCAACAACAAGAAGGACAAAATCTCAACTGACCCTGATACTTCCGGCTTGCAGGTAATTATAATGTTGTGACCTTGCTACTATGGGGCGAATGCGCACTTATCATTCCAACTTAACACTACAGTGAAATACATACTGCATTTATATCCGTACTAGGTACAATAAGAATATTGTATTTTATTGAAATTCTATTATATCGTACATTTGGTGCCATGTGGTTTACGAATGCGCTAATTACAGGTCGCTCCGGCAGTTTCCGGTATACGCTGCAGTCCTAACAGCCAGCCCGAAGTAACAAACGGCACATGCATGAAGGTTCGCGATCTCCGAATGAACTGCCTGGAAAAGCGTGCATCGCCATCCGAAGACTGTCCGCGCTTTAGTTGGTGCTGTTTCGACGCGCCATCCTCCACGAACGAAATCGTTGCACTGGCGACAACAACAACAACAGCGCAGCCAGCATTGACAGTCAGTCCGAACCGCGAACAAGTGGCCAGCTCCGCACCGCTGTGCATCCCGATGAGCAGTCCATTCTCCAACGGATTCTGCTTGAACATGGACAAGGTCAACACCCAATGTCAGGGTCAGCGTCTCTCAAAATCAGTTAACTGTGCCAAGGAGCAGTTCTGCTGCTTCCAGACCGAACCGGACAAGGAACAGCAGCTGCAAGTAGAACAGCGGGCCATGTGCATCCCCAGCAGTGACCCCACGGTGGTCGGAGGGCGATGTACCAACGCGAAAGATCTGGCTAACGCATGTGCCAATCAAGCTCTGTCGAAATCGGAGAACTGCGAGGCCGATCAGTTCTGCTGCTTTACCCGAGCAGAAACGGTAGCACAGAACAAGGTCACCACCGCCGGGTGTAGTCCGAGCACCGAGTCATCCGTGATCAACGGCACGTGCTTGGATGCCAATCAGCTAGTCCAGCAATGCTCCACGAAACGCTTTGCCAAATCGCAGAACTGTGCCACCAATCAGTTCTGTTGTTTTGATATGCCGACATCCGTGGGCGGACAGTGCGTACCAGAAACCGACGCCAGCGTGACCAATGGTCAGTGCGTGGGGACAAATCAGCTGTCAGCGCAGTGCGCATCGAAATCGTTTGCCCGATCGGCTAATTGTGCTATCAACGAGAAGTGCTGTTTCGACCGCAGCAGTACTTCTAACAAGATTCTCCTGCTCCCAGCCGGCACATGCAGTCCATCAACGGATCCATCGGTCACAAGTGGCGTGTGCTTGAACGTCGATCAGTTGACGGCTCAATGTGGCACCAGTGATAAGCGCTTCTCCAAATCCGAGAACTGCAACAACGACCAGTTCTGTTGTTTCGGCAATGAAGACAACAAGATAGCCGGACGCGGGTGCAGTCCCAAATCCGAACCGCAAATCAATAACGGCAGTTGTCTGGATGTCAACCAGCTAGTGGGTCAGTGCCGCGGAAAAGCCTTCTCCAAGTCACAAGACTGCGATGCCGGTCAGTTCTGCTGTTTTGACCTTTCACAGGCCATGAGCGGGACGCAGTGCTCACCGCAAACCGAACCTGCTTCAAAGGGCATGTGTGTCAGCGAGACCCAGCTGAACAGTCAATGCGGTTCAAAATTCTTCTCCCGCTCATCCCAGTGCGGCGACAGAGAGATGTGTTGTTTTGATCGGGTAGCTGATAAGCAGAACGTCGCGGGATGTAGTCCAGTTACGAATCCTGCCGTCACAAATGGCGCTTGTTTGACACGCAACCAACTAACACCGATGTGTTCCAACAAGCGCTTCGCGAAGTCTCAGAATTGCCCGAGTGATCAGTTCTGCTGTTTTGATGCTGCGGCTTCAACCTCGTCTGGAGGGCAATGCATTCCGGAAACCAACCCGACGGCCAGTGGTCAGTGCATCGCAACTGCTCAGCTCTCCGCCCAGTGCGCATCCAAGACATTCTCGCGCTCTTCAAATTGCGGCAGCAACGAGAAATGCTGCTTTGACCGTACAGCAACGAAAGTGGACGCCACATCAGCTGCCCAGTGTTCACCGGAAACAGATCCCAGCATCACCGACGGTGCCTGTCTGGATAAGAGCCAACTGGTCACTCAGTGCAGCGGTAAATCGTTTGCTCGATCCTTCAACTGCGGTAGCAGTCAGGTCTGCTGCTTCGATCGTAATACCCAACCGGTAAAGGTGAAGCTGGTAGTCGGCACATGCCGCCCGTCCACCGATCCGACCGTCATGAACGGTGCGTGCCTCAATGTCGACCAACTGACCACTCAGTGCGGCAGCAGCGACAAACGCTTCTCCAAATCCGATGACTGCGGTAGCGACCAGTTCTGCTGTTTTGGCAACGAGAACGCCGATAAGGCCACTGGAAGCTGCAGTCCCGTCACCGAGCCGGCAATCACCAACGGTACCTGCCTGAACGCTAACCAACTGACGGCGCAGTGCAGTGCCAAACGCTTCTCCAAGTCTAAAGACTGCGATACCAACCAGTTCTGCTGTTTCGATGGGGTTAACCAGGCTTCGTCCAGTCAGTGCTCTCCGCAAACCGCCCCAACGGTCACCAATGGAGTCTGTGTCAACAAGGATCAACTGTCCAGTCAATGCGGATCGCGCTTCTTCTCCCAATCGTCCAATTGCGGCAGCGGCCAAATGTGCTGCTTTGACCGCGAGGCAACCAAGATCGCCGTCGGAGGATGCAGTCCCAGTGTCAACCCTTCGGTGACCAATGGTACCTGTTTAAACAAAGACCAACTAGCGCCACAGTGCGGTGCTAAACGCTTTGCCAAATCAACCGGATGTGCGGATGACCAATTCTGCTGTTACGATTTCGGCAACGTCGAGTCGATACCGGCGGCGTCGCAGTGCGTGCCGGAAACCGACGCGAGCGTTATGGACGGAACCTGCGTACCGAATAACCAATTAAACCAACAATGTGGCTCGAAATCCTTCGCCCGGTCTTTCAACTGCGCATCGAACGAAAAGTGCTGCTTCAACCGCAACAAGGTCGCGGATGGCGTTACCGGCAGCGGATGCAGTCCGATGACAAATCCTTCCGTCACCAACGGCACCTGTCTGAACAAGGACCAATTGCCCTCACAGTGTGCCGCCAAGCGATTCGCTAAATCCACCGGATGTGCGGACGATCAGTTCTGCTGTTTCGATTTCGGAAGTGTCCAGTCCGTGCAGTCCGCATCGCAATGTGTACCGGAAACCGACCCGTCAGTAACAGATGGAAAGTGCGTGGCCAGTGATCAGCTGACGGCGCAGTGCGGCACCAAGTCATTCGCCCGGTCGTTCAACTGTGCCCAAAACGAGAAGTGCTGTTTCGATCGCAATAAAGTCTCAACCGGGGTTAAAATCGACTTTGTCAACGGTAGCAACATCAACCTGCAAGTTGCTCACTGCACACCGAACAGCGAGCCGACCATCAACAATGGAATCTGTCTCAACGTCCGGGAACTTTCCGTGCACTGCGTCGACAAGTTCGCATCGCCGTCACCAGATTGTCCGCGCCTCAGCTGGTGCTGCTTTGAAAATCCTAATGCAAAGGGCACCGAGAACACCGACACTCCCAATACTGATGGCAACCGCCAACAGACCACGAAATCCTGCACGCCGAACAGTGACCCTACCGTTCACGATGGTATGTGTGTTCAGCGAGGTCAATTGAACACGGTGTGCCGTGGGGGACGATCGGGCAAGTCACCGGACTGCGCCAGCTCCGAGTTCTGCTGCTTCAACATCACTGTCGCCACCGACGCAGTCAAACTACCGCCGCTCCCGTCCTGCACACCCAATACCGACTCCTCCGTCCACGATGGTCAGTGTATGAAGATGCGCGAGTTAAGCGTCAACTGTATCGATCGACGCGCCGCACCCTCGCTGGACTGCGCCTTCGGGCAGTGGTGCTGCTTTGGTGAATCAACAAGCGACAACACCTCTCCCGCTCCGGTTACCGACACCGTGGTCGTGGAACCCACCGTGGAGACTCCCGACTCGTGCGCTCCTAACAAGAACAAAGCGCTGCGCGGGCAGTGCATGACCTTACGGGACATCAACGCCAACTGTACTGACCGGCAAGCCGGTCCCTCGGAAGACTGCGAATTTGGTACCTGGTGCTGTTATGTGGAACCCGGTAAGAAATTCGTCACGGAGAAGGAGAGTATGCAGGCGGCGCCGGTGGTGGAGACACCGCAGGTGGTCGCTCAGGTCACAGCCGGACAGGCCTGTGTCCCTAACGCCGATCCCAATGCCACAGACGGAACATGTATGCCAACCAAAGATCTCAGGATAAAGTGCCGGAACCGTCGGGTGTCTAAGTCACCGCAGTGTAAATTAGGCCACTGGTGCTGCTTTGCTTCAGCGGAGCCGCTGGATTTTGCCGGCAATGTGTCACCGGTCGGGCGGAGTCTCAAGGGCCTCGGCACCCTGTAAAGCGCAAAACGTACAAAGAGATGATCTACGCTCAAAATGATTTTCTGTGAATCTGTGGTATAACTGAAGTGTCTTGCATCCTTCGACGGCGAAAATGGAATGTTGGACAGGTTTTTTATGCGAATTGTTGGCTGCATTTCAGATTGTTATATGTGTGTCCAGTTCTCCTCGGGGTGCTGTGCATCTCAGTCTGCGGTTATTGTTATGTTCGTCCTATTGCCCGTTATTTCCTTATTATTTTTATTAATTTTGTTTATTCTGCTTTTATCGATTAAATATAAAAATAACGTCGTACGATGCCTGGTCCGTTTCAGTACGCACTCCTTAACGTAACTTGCGAACACAACGCAGACTTCAGGCTGCAAGCATAGAACTTATAAGATTAATTCACAGAAGTACAAATAAAAATCAGTAGAAGTACAGTTAGTAGTTACACTGCACCATTATCAGTTTTAATACAAACATCGTAATAAGTACGCTTTTCGCTTCTAATTTAGCAATCTACTGATACTCAGCACTGAACAAAAGCGAGAAAAGCAAACGTAAATGGAATTAACACAAACAATTTCCAGCCGAGATCCAGCTGGGAAATAACGTAGCTTGCCAACACATTTCTGACTTTAGGCTGCAAGTAACGTATTTAAAGAAGTAGAAATACAAATCAGTATAATTATACTGCACCATCATCAAATTTTAATACATTTTTTTTCACACCGTAATAAGTACGCTTTAATTTAGATACTGCACACCGTAATAAGGACGGATTTAGATCCAGTAGGGAAATGGGATAGAATATTACGATTTACGAAATCTTGTGCCCGTACATTATTATAACAACAGCTTATTTTATAACAAACAGCAGCTTCAAATAAGTAGGTACTTTAATTTGTACCATATTTTCGCCAGTACATGGTTAACAGCTGCTTTTCGAAGTTGAATTCAGAACCCACAACTTTATTCGTCCGAACTAACTAACAAGTAATTCTAAGTTCGAATGACTGAAGAAAAGAAAGGCTAACAAAACAAATCCCAGACCTCGCGTTAAAAAACAGTGTAAGTATGTATGATGTCCAGACAACTTATCTATACAATCTTTTCCAACTCCTTTGCATAGCTGAGCATCGTTTCGGCAACGTCCGAATATGAAAGGGCAGTATGATCAGCAACATTGATTTCTCTATCGGTATCCATAGCATCCACATTCAGTTCATCCATAACCAAATTTCGTTCGGTGTCAAATACAAACGAAGTGCCTTGTTTCTTCCATTTATTCTGTTTACAATGCAGTGCTCGTTATTTCGCATCGATTGATACCAATCACCTCACTGCAGAACAAATGTTTACCTCATCCGCAAATTTCTTCAGATCCGCTTCCGAGTCCAGAAATAACATCTTTCTGGCGGTTTCCGCACTGATGACCGGACAGGCACGGCCTAGGCATTTAGCAATTTCTGCCCTAATGGAAAAGAAAGAATTTTCAGCAACAAATAACTACAAACGTCCCAAAAACTAATTTTTCGATGACCTTAATTACCGTACAACACAAGCTGCAATACCGCGAGACGCCTACTTGTAAAGCGCCAGTTTAAGTAGTAATAATTATTAGTGACAAAGTATTATTATTACTTTGTACTGTTTGTAGTACGCTTCTATTACTTATTAGCAAATGTATTAGGACGAGGTAGTCATCGAACAACAAACGTGGCAGCGAAATACCGTATCAAAAAGACTAAAATGTGGTTAAATTAACCCATCAATTTGAAACGCTTACGTTTCACGGCAAACTTAACTCTATCTGACAGCACATTAACCAATCGAATGAATGGATCGCCCAAAATTCTAATTAAGTTTACCTGGTTGTCTTGGCAAGCAACTCCATAAAATACCCATAACTGGGCGCTGGGACGTTCTTGTGCGCCACGAAGATCTTGCTGAAGCTGCCCTCCATGAGACAGCGTTCCAGCTGCACGGGAAAGCGCAGATAGGGATCCTTCTCAATCGTATCCAACGACATGAGCTCCACTTCACTGTGGAAGTCACCCAGACGATTCTCCGCCAACAGTGACAGCAGATACAAGCCCAGGAACTGATTCATCATGGCGGAATCCGCAATCCCGCCTCTGTAATACAGAAACATAATACATGGTTGATTTGAGCAAAATACTGTATCCGCATTGGAAACGCTGTACATATCAGTTTAATCGCACAACCCAGTAATGCCGATATTATTTTCTTTGAGAGCGTGAAATGCTTCCACATGTACCAATGCAATGTGAAAACCCGATCTCTCATTACATTATTTTCATATAAAAATAGAAAACTCAAAGCACTGCAACTGCAGACTCACTTGACATCGTAGTAGTAAACTTTCAACTGGTCAATGTGCCGCTGGAAGCCTTTGAGATCCTTGTCGAAAATAGCGAACTGAGCGCCCATTTCCAGTACGTCTC
Source organism: Paramacrobiotus metropolitanus (assembly GCF_019649055.1). Taxonomy (NCBI): domain Eukaryota; kingdom Metazoa; phylum Tardigrada; class Eutardigrada; order Parachela; family Macrobiotidae; genus Paramacrobiotus; species Paramacrobiotus metropolitanus. Next base: position 1,034,686 of record NW_026570246.1, read on the forward strand.
CTGTAGGCAAAATATACTATAAGTAGCAAATATACATATAAGGAAAATAATGCAGTGCATCTCCAAAATGAGCAAAATTTTTGAAATTCCGCTACCCCACATAAGCATTACATATAGCAGGACAAAGCTATTATAATTACAGTACCATAATTATTCTGCGCGGGATAGTTCATTACAATCCACGATTGCAAACGACGGCGCAAGTGGAAATACGGCCCTAGTTTGTATTTGAATTTTGAGGAAAAATAATGTATCAGCACTGGAAACGCTGTACACATCACAGATTAATCGCACAGCCCAGTAATGCCGAGATTATTTTCTCTGAGAGCGTGAAATGCTTCCACATGTACCAATGCAACGTGGAAGCCCGATCTCTCATTATATCTTCTAAACACTAAACACTAAACAGCCCTGCTAATATTGCATTGTGGAGACTCACTGGCCAAGATAATTTCTTGCTTGGACGCTTCGCCCTCTGTTGTCGGGATAAAATGGTGTTCCGTTAAGGCTACCTGTTAATATACCAACTTTATTTACTACGCCCAATACTGAAGAAACAACATTTAAGAAAGAACAGCATGCCATCAAGCCATAGCGAACCTTCAGGTTGTTAAGCAGTGTTTCGCATTTCTTCTTCTCCATAGGACGCTTGTTCCATTCTTCAGTGAGCTGGCGATACAGTCCCATCACGTTCTGCAGGCCGATCGCCATCTTTGCACACGTAATTATTAACTGCTGGATCCGATTAATCACAAGATATTGCTAGACGAGAAACCGAGAAAAGCTGTAAAAGGCGGCCAATGAAGAGTACCGCTAAAGTTTTGTAATTGCAAAATGAAAAACTGTGATTCCGTGAAAGCGCCGAGAATTCGGACTTCTGGACTCGTTTCCGCAGTACAATGTGAACAGCAATCAAAGACACGAACTCAGAACGTCAGCCCTCTTCGGTGAATATTCAAACTAATCCTAAATCAAATACTCCAAAATCGACTATCGAAAGAGTTTCATGAAAGTTGCGGACAAGATTTATTTTCTGATTTGGTATTTATTTCAAAGTGAAACCGAAACGAAAGAGAAATCTCAGAAAACGAGAGAAGTACAAAAATGTTTGGTCATCATGGGGGAACGCGATTGGCCATAAGTCACGTAACCATGCCTCGTTATACTGCCGTCTGCCGAACCGCTGATAGATCTTTAGGCAATTAGGCTTAAAAGTTAAAACGTTTACATCAAGGCTTTTACTTAAAATTAAATCAAGTTATTAAAAATTCAGTTTCCAAGATTTTCAATTTCCAGTTTTCGAATGTGGAACAATTAAAATTCCTCCGTGCATTTGTATCAAGTACTACTATCAACCAACAGCGCTTGCAGAAGTTGTTCGGCTCGCTACTGTTAGCGCTCAGGCCCGCGTGCCAAATCTTTGGTAACACGGTATTTTCAACATCCCAAAAATATACAGAAATAAAAAATACCACAACGTACGCGGTGCATATGAAATGATCACTTAATTTTCACGAGTTCTCTTCATCGATCAAAAGAGGATTTGCTTTCAGCTGGCTTTCTTTGTTTTTGACGGTTATGACAATTTTCCGTTTTTATTTTTCATTCTTTTACACATACTGACAAAATTTTCCGCATTATTGTGGGTAGTACGGTGAAGTAAGATCACACAGCGAGCGGCTCTACCGACTGTAAAGCTGCGCTGACAGTGAATGTTTACGTGATCTTGTCGAGTAGATCGTGGACTCGTGGTCGCGATATTGTCACAGCCGTTTACCATTTGGATTAATAAAAATGAATAGTCTGGAGCAGGTGCGATTCCCCAACTGATCTCCGTGAAATTCTCTATGGTAAACCGAGTTGTGCTTGCAGGAGGTGCTTCAGATCGAAGCCTTTTGCCGACAGTTGTACGAAGCGGCGAATCCCGTGGTGCAGAAAGAGGCCGAGCGGGCTCTGCTGGGGTTCGCGGAGAGCCCGGATTGCCTGCAGAAATGTCAGATGCTGCTGGAACGGGGCCAGGTGGGTAGAGAAAATTATCCCGTTAACGGTACTGTCGTTTGACTGGTGTATTGGCCGTTTTCAGTCGCCCTACTCCATCGTGCTGGGCCTGAACACCCTCGTCAAACTCTGCTCCAAGCAGCCCATGCTTCCACTTCTCCAACGCATCGAAATCAGTACGCACCAGATATCTTTGAAGTTTCAGTATCGGCAAACGATGTATATTTTTGCAGAAAATTTTGTACTGAATTTCCTCTATTCCAATCCCAAGTCCCTGCCGTACATTATGCAGGCGGCCACCAAAGTAGGCTTTGTTTTGGTTTGCTGTCGTATCAAGTGACGCACTACGAAGAGCGAATGCGTGTTGTTTTTGTAGTTGTTTGCAACAATCGTAAAATACGGATGGTATGATCGCGAAAAGGACGACTTTGTCTTTCGCAACGTCATCGATGATGTGTCTAAATTTATCCAGGTGGGACTGATTGTCCGACGTTGATTTGTATTCACTTCCAATTACGCTGGGAATTTCGTTTTCAGGGAAGCATGGAGCAAAGTGTCGTTGGCGTGCAATTGTTGACTGCGCTGACCGTGGAAATGTGTCATGCTGGCGGGGTAAACTGATTTCACTATTTATCTGCAAATTTTCTTTTAAAAAAGTTGCCTCTTCTCTATTATTGGTGTGTGCTGAATCGCATTTTGATGTTTATATCGCATAAATTAAACGTTTTGCGTTAAGTACTGCGTTGTGGGGGAGATATCCGTTATTTAACTGGCCGCTGAGGGATTTGTTGCGTTATTCACAGGGCGAATCTTCGCGGTCATTGACGACACATATCAAAACCTCATCGGCTTATCGTGATAATCAGCTGTATGATATCTACAAACTGTCCTGCACATTACTGGATGGAGCGCTGAAAAAATTGCAGAGTCAAAATCTTGATGAAACGCAGGTAATTTGTCTAATTGATAATAACTAATCTATCGTACGAATTTTGGTGTTTTGCTTTCTGTTGCGTCATTATTTTGCTTTCGTCATTCGCAGAGATCGCTCTTCTCCAGTCTGCTCAGTTTGTCGCTATCATGCCTCTCCTTTGATTTCATCGGGACTGCCTTGGACGAGTCAGATGATTCCAATACGATCCAGATTCCGGCTTCGTGGCGCACAAGTGAGCTCAACAATAGTTTCTTCTGATGCGTCATTTTGGTGTCAGTTTGTATTGGCGATTCGTGATATTCTTTACTTCCGCAGCTTTTTTGGATCTGGAGCATTTGAAGCTGTTTTTTACGCTATACGCCACCATTCCGCCTGCAATTGCGCATTTGGTAAGGTTTTGTAAAATATGAGACTTGATTTGTTTTCGGATGTGGCAGCGTTTGTTTGGTTTAGGCTCTTGGAGTTCTAATCCAGTTGGCTTCGGTTCGTCGTTCCATATTCAGCAACACAGAGCGTTCAAAATATTTGAATACGCTAATCTTCGGTGTTCGGGATATCCTGGAAAGCCATGCCGATGTAAGGATGGGAGATCATTAGTGAAATTAATAATTTTTCGCTTTTAATTAAAGCTTTACTGTGTTTTCACAGACCCTGGTTGATCCGAGTTGTTACCATGAATTTTGCCGTCTTCTCTCTCGACTGAAAGCCAACTTCCAGCTGAGCGAACTTATGGAGTCAGACAATTATAGTAGCTTTATTCAAGAGGTTGCCAAATTTACTGTGATGAGTATTCAGGTAAGATTAGCACTCAGTTAAATTCACAGCACTTTATTTCGCAAACTCATGCTAGCCGCAGTAATTTCGTTATCACTTTTGATAAAATTATTAACGATTGTTGTTTGCATTGCAGCATCTTCAATTCTCCCACAATAGTCTGCACTATATTCTCAGTTTATGGCAACGTTTGGTGGCATCTATGCCGTACGTGAAATCCAGTCAGCCCTCACATTTGGACACCTATGCACCGGAAGTATCGCGAGCTATGATTGTTGCTCATCTGGATATGGTTACTCATGTCATCAATGATGGCTTTGAGGATCCGATTGAGGATATCGGACTGTTGCAGCAACAGCTGGATCAGTTTGCTATTATCGTGCGGTGTGAATACGAAAAGAACTGCTCCTTTATGGTCCAGCTGTTTGATCGCTCTGCACGTCTTTATGATGATCTGCTCCGTAAGCAAGGAGGAGCCGAAAATGAACTGTTGGTAGAAGAAGGTGAGCATTTGTTGTTGGCTCATATTTTTGTATTTGGGAAGAATTAGTAATTGCATTCGCTCAGTAAGGCACAAAACTTCATGCTTTCGTTGTGATATTCATTTCCATACATAAAGCATCCATTTTAATCTTATCTGCTACGATATTCATGAGGTTTGTTTTGTGTAGAGCGTTTGGCATGGCTGGTGTACTTTATTGGAGCCGCTGTCAGTGGACGGATTGCTTATGCGGCATCCGAGGAAAGTGACGCCATTGATGCACAGTTGATATGCCGGTGTGTTGCAACATAGCTCAGTTAATTTACTCATGCTTTGGTTTATCAGTACTTTTTGTTGAAATAATTTGTAGAGTGATGCGGTTGATGAGCTACACCGATAGTCGACTGAACCGTCGGAAGAGCGAAAAATTGGAGTTGTCACTGTTACAATTTTTTGAAAGTTTCCGTAAAGTATACATCGGTGACCAGTCTCCCAAAGGGGTACGGAATGCTTGATCTCGTGTATATGAAAGCTCTGTTGAACGATTGTAATGGGATGCCGTTGTTTGCAGGTGTATCGCGTAATGAAGAATGAACTGGGTATCGATGACGAACTGATGGTGATGAGTATTATGATCCGCAAAATGTACGGTGGCCTCTGGATAACAGATGATAGATTTTAAAGATGTGTTTACGTTTCAGTGTGACCAACCTAAAATTTTGGGGGAACAGCGACAGCGTCGTATCCCGTAGTCTGCAGCTTCTCAACGATCTTTCTATGGGATACAGCAGTATTCGACGTATGGTCAAGCTGGATGAAGTTCAGTTTTTGCTGAAAAATCATACGGTTAGCGACTGGTTTATCAAAACGCAAATCCGTATACTTGGCCTGTTATTTTGTATTGAACTTGCATGTGCCTACTCCTAGAGTGGGTGCTGCTAACGTGCTACCTAGTTGCTGCTAACTAGTTTTCCGATTTCAGAGTGAACATTTCTCGTTTTTGGGCGCTAATTCTACATTGGGTGATTTGAAATGCCGTACTGCATTCTACGCCTCCTTAACGCGGCTGTTAATCATTGAACTGGCAGAGGATGAGGATAAACTGGATGAGTTCATGCGGCCAATCGGAGGTACGGTGTATTTCTCTGCGCTCCTTTTGGCAAATGATATTGGTAGGGCACTGACAGTACTTCTAATGTCTTCTATACATAAAGGATAGCTGGATCAGAGAATATCAGAACATCGAACTTCAGGGATTTGCTTAATTTCTAATTTTGCAGTGGAATTTGAGGAACTGGGTAGACTTATGACCCACGCCGGTACTGCCATGTTTAACGAGCGCGAAGCAAAACTGGCGGCAATCGGCATCGCGAGAGACCTCCGAGGAATTTCATCCGCTTTGCTGAACCGTACATCATATATTTTATTCTTTGACTGGATGTAAGTGATATTTCTTTAATTTATCGATTTGTCGGATGAAACGATATGTCGCTTTCGATTAACTGAGAAAATTTAGATTGTTTTGTATTTAATAGAATAATGATGAAATTTTTACCATTCTACAGTGTTGTTCGGTATTTTGCAGATATCCCAAGTACCTTAACGTGTGCCAGCGCGTTGTTGAATATTGGTATTCGGACCCCGCTGTGACGACACCTATGTTGAAATTCATGGCAGAATTGGCACAAAATCGCTCGCAGCGGATACAGTTTGATATCTCGTCTCCAAACGGGATCTTGCTCTTTAAAGAAATTAGCAAGATGTTCACCGTCTACGGTATGAGGTTGTCTGCTCATATTTAACCTGACCACGAATTCTGATTGATTCTATCGCAGGTACGCGCATGCTGACCATTAGTGACATTCCAAAACAGGATTTATATCCCCGCAAGTTGAAGGGCGTCGCCGTGGCACTCACCATGTTCAAATACGCTCTCATGGGCAATTACTGCAATTTTGGTGTTTTTCTGCTCTACGGTGATCGCACGCTGGACGAGGCGCTACAAGTTCTCATTAAACTGATCACTTCAGTTTCCCACTCTGATCTCCTGGTACGACGTGGTTTTTCCTGCCCGTTGCACTAGTTGGGTATTCATTCAATATGTCTGTGATGTTTGGTAGGAATATCCAAAACTCGGTCAGGCGTATTACTCCTTACTCGACGTTGTCTCTCTGAACCACATTGACTTCCTGATCAATGTGGATCCTCCAGTGTTTTTATACATTCTTACCAGTATTTCCGAAGGGATAAATTCTCTCGGTAGGTTAATTGTGCATGTAATTTTTAATATTGTTACCGATGCCAGACAGTTTCAAGCTATTAGGTTCAAAAGAACCGTGAAAATACACATGTGTGCTGTTGTAGAAACTGTTGTGAATTCAGCCAGCTGCTCCTCGTTGGACAACATCATCACCGCTTTATATAGGGAAATTCAGCGTCGCCACAAGCATCCTGAATTGGCTGCCACCGAAAATCGTTCCTCTGTGTTGCGCATCTACGAAGTGCAGCCGCAGCTTTTCCAGCAGCTGATGACAACAATCTTACGCATTGCTATGTTCGAAGAAGGACGCAATCACTGGAGTCTTTCACGGCCGTTATTGGGTCTGGTCCTTCTCTGCGATCAGGTATAACTGACAGATTTGCAAGCTTATGATTTTAACGCATCTGCAGTGTTTTTTTTATTATAGTGAAAGTACTCACAGATATTGATAAAGTTTTCATTTAGCATTTTCAAGAATTGCAACCGCGCATTATACAATCATTTCCCGAAGACAAACGGGGTCAGGTTGCCAACTGCTTTACCATCTTGATGGATGGAGTGGAGCGGAATTTATCAAATAAGACTCGCGACAGGTACAGTTATCTTGAATAGAACAAGTATAATCCTCAGTTTGTAATTCGTAAAGATTTATTTTTGATTATTTTACGTAGTAACCATAGGTTTACACATTACCGTTTGGGTAATGATGTGAACACTTGCTTACAGATTTACACAGAATTTATCTTTATTCCGTCGTGAATTAAACGAGACGCAGAAAGGGCTGGACAATAGTAATCCCATGCTGGACTGGATTGCTATGCGTGAAGAGCTGGATAAATTTTGGCTGCGTCTGAACTCTGAGTTCACCGGCAGTGGAGGTGCGTTCGTCGATTTTGAATGAAAAAACAATGGATTGAATGGCGCATGCAATGTTAGTGCGATGTTGGCTTCTTTTTGCTTGATGCTTAACGGAAATATATTTGATGTGCTGCTTGCGCAGGTGAAATGGTCCTGATCTACGAACCACCATCCAGCAAGACTGTGAGTTTTCTCATGTGACGTGCTGTGGCACTGGACACGGCTAGCCCCAGTTTATATTGATTGTTTGTCGTTTTTTGGCGGGGTTATTTTGTGGACTGCAGAATTTTCCTTCGTTTTTACGCTTTATTTGTCATCTGTTGCAATGGCCTGCGGTTCAGGCCTTTCGGTTTTTTGTATAGGATCAACCCGCTCAGTGCAGCTCTCGGAAACGAACAGACTATTGAATTTTTATGTTCGGTGTACAGAGAGAAGCGGGGCTGGTTATTTCGAGTTTCATCTGTGAATCTACTATAAAGACGATGCGTACGTTGCTTCATACACTGCTTTCATATCGGTTCTGACACATCAGTTCAGTTTATCTCGTTTAATTTATTTGTAAGTGATAACTATCACGACTGCGGCTATGCTCTGATGCTATTTCGGATTCTGATTAGTTACTGACGCGCTGAGCAATTGTGGCATGGTGGGTACTGAGTCTACTGACATAAGGGGGGATCCATAAATTACGTACGCAGCGAACCAGGGAGGGAGGGGTCCAAAAAACGTGACAAGCTGTGACGGCCTCGGCGAACCCAGGGGGGAGGGGTGGTCAGCTCCATGTATTACGATTGAGCGAACCAAGGGTAGGGGTCAAGCAAACGTGACGGACCGCTACGAAGGGGGAGGGAGGGGTGAAAAAATCGTGGTTTTCTGCGTACGTAATTTATGGATGCTTCCTAATTGGGATTATGTTGTATGAGTTTACGGTGCGCATGTACGTGTGTTCCCTGTTGTACTAGCGATGACGTAGTACATCCGTGTTCTTATCGGTAGCCTCCGATCAGAACTGCGCTTCGTCGTCGGCTAGCATTCAGTAGTTACGGTGTGACTGAGTTGGAGTGAACATCAATAAGATTAAAACGAGTAACATCATCTTAGTCCTGTTGGTGTTTGTGCTGTGAGTGACCTTCGTTTAGGGAAAGCAGTAGTGTGTACCTAGGCGGAAGTTACTGTGTGGTATTCCTGTAGTGTGGTAGTGTGTGTGGTGAGAGTGTGGTTTGTGGTACCTGTTGTCTGCGGAAGTAGGCAACAGAACCAACACCAATCTCCAGAGTTCCTTCTCTGCTGACTGCGGTCAGGTTGGTAGTACTACACGCGGTGCGTGTAGTATGTCAGTACTACTCTAGAAAATGTAGTGTGTTTGTGGTACATATTACGTGAAACAGCGGCAGCAGTTTGTGCTTTTGTATTCTGAATTCATGGGATGTTTAGGAACCAAAATTTTCGGATCACAGTTTACATTATCCGTCACCTCTTGCGTACTAATTACTAACAGTTATTTGCTGACAATTAAGGTATGACTACGATCCTTATGTGAGCAGCTCATGGACTGAGCACGATTGATATTCTGTGGATGATACCACTCCACACCGTGGGCTCAAAGGTCACTGCAACCTTGCACAATCATTCATATTTCGCAGGCCACAGCGAGTACGATTAATAACAATGTGCGGTATTTTACAGTAATAAAGGTCTTGAGTGCAAACTCTTAATTAATGCAATGCAATGTTTGGGTTTTTATAATTAACCGTCGGGGCGCTGCATGATCATCATTTGTTAACTGCACCACGCTGATAGTTTTATTCTTATCTGTAAATTGTCCACTGTAAATTACAATGTAGTAAACAGAGTAAATTGAAGTGCAGTCAGTCGTGCTCCGTTGTCGACTTGATTGTGAGACCCTGGAAACGGCTGGAATTAATAGAAACTCGATTACAACTTCTGCTGTTGGCATAGTACAATAAATATGCAGTACGAGGCATTGTACGAAAACTAGGTACACCAAACCTTCAAAATCTATGAAGCTTGTTGCTTACTAAACTCTCTCTGTAAGGAAATTTGATAAAGCGAGTACATACATAAAACAATATCGTCGGGAAGTGATAGCAGTTATTACCGATGTCGTTATTGTTGTTCCCTATCTTGTGGCTACAATACATGCGGAACATATTGTACAATACAGTAAGTACCTTTCTACCGAAGGTCCAAGCGTGGCCAGGTACATGAAAACACCACCACATGAACAGCATGCGTCAGAAAATTGTTCGAGATTTAAGTGAATACTTTTGTCCTTATGGTTAGCTTTTGAATACTATATTGTACATCACCGATGCCTTCAAACCATGTACTTTTTTTTTATAATTTTGCCTTTCCGCTTGTTTGTGAACAGCTCTAGATTTGGTATTATTATCCCCAACAAACGAGACTGCTACTGCTATACTTCTATACAGTCACACCGGCAACGTTAAACCGCGAAACTTGACCGGTCAGTAATGCAGTACTTACCAAAAGGTTTTTGTCGTAAGCCACATTCTAATGTTCTATCTGGTTTGTCTACCGATCCAGCTTGTTGCATTTTTAACAGCATCTCCTTGTAAATACTGCAAAATCTTAGTTTTAATAAAAAAAAAACAGGAACGAATCCCAGTCATCATGGCGCAGAGGAAACTATTACCAACATTACAGTGGACACTCCGGGATCGGTCATGCATGCCGGCTTTTGACTTGGGCGCTGGGAAATGCTGTGGCCTTTATTTATTAAGTATAAGGTCCAAGGGCGCCATTTTTCATTCAGGGATTATCGCAGGTGCGAAAGCTGTAGAAATTACTTAATCTAGAAAAAGTAGTTAATACACTATAAATTATATGCCCACGTGAGCTGCAGAGAACCAGAGACGGTGACCGGACCGGAAAGACTTACTGCCTCTGTTTTGGTGCGGCATTATATTCCCGTTGGCTTATCACACCTGGTTTGCAATGCGGATTTGGTTTTTCGCTCAAATACATTCACCCATCCGTTACCATCGCCATCTTCACCAGCACTGTGGCATTTTCATGCCTGTCGATTATTTTTATGAAAAACAAAATTTATCTGTGTTTGTATTCTACCATCGGCATCCGATCCGGTCCTCGAAGCTACTCTGCCGGGTCGCATTAATAACATTGTAATTGTTTGTTATTATGAAAATGGGAATTCTGTTATAAACCATTTGCTTTTAAGTGTCTAGTTGCGTGAATCTTCCACAGAGCTTAGACAACGACGTTCTAAATTTCCGGCTCTTATCAGAACAGAAAATTCTTCGCATCAGACATGGATTTACGGCGCTTCCAAATAAGCTAAAAAAGGCTTCACGCTTAATTAAGCGTCAGTCATCGTAACGTAACGACATAACTCGTGCTTATTACAATTGTGTATGAAGAATCAATAGTGGGACCCAGCTGGGTGTATTAAATTCAGCCAGCTCGGGTGGTACGCTTTTAGATCAAACTGCTTTTGTATATGCGCCGCCAGCTTGTAGTCTCTAGCGTCAATAGCCTTCTGCTTCCGTTTGGACAACAAAGTTTTCAGTTCCGGGATGTCTAGGTACGCTACGATTTCTTGGCCGGTGCCTTTCTCTTTCGAAACATCATCCAACAAAACATTCTTCGCATCGGACATGGATTTACGGCGTCCAATTCGCTTCCGAATAAGCTCTCGACTCTAAAAAACAAAACAAGCTTAACGTTAACTTTGCACTTGTGACAATAACACCAGCTCGAAATATACTACTGTAACATACTCGTAGTACCCGCAACACAACAGTCATAATTTCCAGATGCCATAATTATGAACAGAAAACGAATTTCGAGATGCAGCGATGTCACTGTATTATATCTGTGAAACTGGGCTATTTAAAACAGAATATCGGCCATAGTTAAAACACAATAAAAGACCACAAGCATTGTACCCAGCTTGAACTGTTATTTTAACCGATTATTAAAAAAAACGGCTTCAGACTTAATCAGTCTTCGTTACATAACGACTCTCACTCATGCTACTTACAGCTTTTTTGTCAAGAATCCCTGGTGGGACCCAGTTGGCTGCATTAAATTCGTCCAGAGCCGGTTGGTACGCTTTTAAATCGTTCAGCTGCTCTTGTATGTGCGCCGCTAACTTGTAGTCTCCAGCGTCAACAGCTTTCTGCTTCCGCTTGGGCAATAAATTTTTCAGTTCCGGGATGGACAATCTCCAAGGATGCGGAAGGCATTTGCGTTTATTCGTCACAAATTCCCGAAAATCTTCCCTGGTTGTCGGACGAGAGATCTTATCCAAATCACACAACTTGCTTTTCAGTTTCTGATTGTCAGCGATAACAGACCAGTGTCTTTCCATTGACTCAAGGTAAGCGGCGACTTCTTCGCCGGTGCCTTTATTCTTTGAAACATCATCCAACAGAGCGTCATGCTGTTGATCACCTACTCTAAAATAAAACAAATATTCTCAACTGTCACGTCTTGGCACAGGTATTTGTGGTGCCACTCTGGCCGGATAGATACCGAGTAATGATAACAATGAAAGAGAACAGGTTACATATATGTAAATACACAGGTTAACATATGTCTACAGGTCAACGCAACCATGCGGGTTGCCACGCGCTAATATGGCGCGAAGCCACTACACTACATCAACTATATGCAAAACTGCAAAAACAGATTTAGCAAGGTTATGCCGGTTCCTCCATAATATGTTCATTCGCAATTTAAGTACTTACTTACATAATCGCTTACCGGACAAGAAGCTTCCATTTCGTCCTACTGTCCGATGGCGGTCCACCCGTCCGAATGCTGGCATTTACCCAATAGGGAGACTCCATTTCGGTTATGCCCACAATTTCGCCAATCTGTAATTGACAATTTGGGCAAAATGCAGCGGTAGCAATACCAACGGCCATAGCTAGAATATAACCGTACGCGGCGTACCGTGGTCTACGAGACGACTATGGTTATAGCCAATGGGATTGCTCCAATGGGATTGCTACTGCCGCATTTTGCCTTACAAGTTAACAAATTATTTACAATATGCTTATATGCACAATAGCGAGCACCACTCAGTAAATACAATCAAATAAAGAATTTGCCCCAATCAACTTGCAAGTCAGCATTGCATTGCTCATCCATTACGCCAGTTACAGTGTAACTGCTGTAAAACAGCTGCATCATGCATGACAGCATGTACAATACAGGACGTTGAACATGCAAAGAGCTAACTATCGTTCGGCTGCTTACTTGATAAATGGGCTGAAGTGACTCGTAATCCTTGCCGTACGTCTGCATATCAATTTTTACAAAACAGCCAATAACAAGTTTCGCGAAGAAGTTGTGGTAACACCAAGTGACAAGTGTAGCTCTATCCAGGGAAATCTTTTGCAGGGCCTGCAAGTTGACTACTTAACACGGATGCAAGTAAAAGCTTTTATCGCAATGATAATGTACAAACCTTCACTTGATCAAATGGGTCTTCCTCCCATTGGTACTACGAAGAACATATAGTTAGATTGGGAATCAGCTGCAGATCGAATGAGTGTGCGGTGTGCTCAACCTGCTCAAGTTGGTTTTCCATTTGCTCTGTCCGTGTCTTCACGAAAAAATCATAATTACCACCGTAGTATTTGAGGTGCCTTTGATTCAAATGGATAGTGTGGGTGCACACTTCGTTGAGGAAGTCTTGTGAGTGCGAAATCAAAACGAGAATTCTCCTGTACCTGTAATATAAATATGATCACCATAAAACGGCCAATGTATTATACTGACAGCCAGGTTGCTTACGATTTCAGTTCCTCTCTCAGCCACACGCAGGCATCCAGATCCAAATACTTTGTCTAAAAATAAAAAAAGCGGAAATCAGTAATCAACAGTTATTAATTTCGTCAATTACCGGCAACATCTTGTTCTCACAAGGAAACAAGTACAGTTTAGCAGCAAACAACGGATGCCAAATTCAAAATTGTCATTCAGCCAAACGAAAACCGAATACAAAGCCATCATTCTCATCAAAAATCAACGGTAATACAGAAGTACGGCGCAGAAATACGAATACTTTTCACGTATTAGCAGTGTAGCACTCACAATACAGTACTGATCACCATAGAAAAGACTAGGAAACCATTAATTAACGTTTTCATGAAAATTAGTAAAGAAGAAAATGCAAGTATACCGGATCGTCCAAGAGAAGCACAGAAGGTTTGAGATAGAGGGCGCGGGCCAGGGAAATGCGCATACGCCAGCCTTTGGAGAAATCCTTTACTTTCGTCTGTTGCATCTTTTCAGTGAATCCTAAACCATGCAAAATATGCGCTGCACGCGTTTCTGCAGTCTCCGCTCCTAGTTCGTCCAGTCGCTCATAAATATCCATCAATTTATCGTGCGAGACTATAAAAGTTCAAATTTTAAGCACGATCACCGCTATACGATAAAAAGAACTAAGAAATACTAAAAATGCGCATTTCATAGCATGAAATCGTCACAGTGAAGCCGAAGAACACACTTAGTGGCGAGTTTTGTTAAATACCTTAGTACACAGATATTCGGAATGTACTTCCAGTCAGTTTCGATTAATCGTAAATAAAATGCCGAAAAGAAATGCAATATGCCATAGCGCATAATCATTTTGTATCAACTAAAGATAACAACGAAGGAAATTCAAGAACAACAAATCCTTTTACAATTCGCACTACTAATTACTTAATTAAAAAAGGGAAACGAGAAATTAGTCCTGGATAAAATCGCCATCTTTTACGGCAGGCAAAAAACACACCTGACGGCAAAGCGGTGTGATCGAAAGCGAGAACTAGGCCTATGAATACTGCAGTAACAGCACCTTCTAGAGCAGCGTGACTGAGCTCCTTCGCCTCTTTCTCCAGTCTCATCCTCTCCTCACCGACCTCTATCACACACTGCAACGTGGGCTTATCCTCCGGGGCCATCTCGCGATGCACGTGGGAAATATCCAAGTCCGCGGGAACTGGAATCTCGCGGCGGGCGATAAGTCCCAACAGCACACTCTTTCCGCCACCGTGTAATCCGATCAAACCATAGCGGTTGCCCGCCTTCAACTCCAGCTGTGTGTCGCGCAAAAGCTCAGACCCTCGCACACTCACGGACAGATTGTGGATTTTCAGATCGCGCGACTGCGGATGACTGGCCAGGAGACCGGAGCCAGTGCAAAACTGACTGCTCATGTCGCATTCATTTAATTCCACCTCCAAGTCCGCCACTATACAACGCAGCCCATGTCTGACTATGTCCTTGGCTAATGGGATGGAGTTTTCTTACCTTGGTTGCTACTGATGGCTGTTGCAGTTTCACTGGCAGAAAGAAGCACGACCATTAGTCAATCCATTCGATTCCGTAGTCTGCTGAAGCGCAGCAACAGCTGCACCGGCCTTCTTGGCCTTACGTTTCTGCTTGGAAACACTAGACATGGTTGGTGTGATAAGGACGGCAAAGCAGATGCCCAAAGTTATTTCTCGGTTATCTTCGCGATAATTCTGAGAAATCAATTTTGAGAGCATGTACAATACAGGACGTTGAACATGCAAAGAGCTAACTACCGTTCGGCTGCTTACTTGATAAATGGGCTGAAGTGACTCGTAAGATACTGTAAGCAAAAACACGACAAATTCAGAGTCATTTACTTTTCGAAGTCAGGGTGAGCAGGGATTTATTGAGATCTGCCTTGGCTAGAGCTAAAATAATTTTGTACTAAAATAATAATATACGGTAGTACTACGGAGAACGAACACAAATTGTAGTAGTAATAATTTGTAGGCTGGTTATTTCGAGTTTCATCTGTGAATCTATGTACTATAAAGACGATGCGTACGTTGCTTCATACATTGCTTTCATATCGATTCTGACACATCAGTTCAGTTTATCTCGTTTAATTTATTGTAAGTGATAACTATCACGACTGCGGCTATGCTCTGATGCTATTTCGGATTCTGATTAGTTACTGACGCGCTGAGCAATTGTGGCATGGTAGGCTAGGTACTACTCTAGAAAATGTAGTGTGTTTGTGGTACATATTACGTGAAACAGCGGCAGCAATTTGTGCTTTTGTATCCTGAATTCATGGGATGTCTAGGGAACCAAAATCACAGTTTACATTATCCGTCACCTCTTGCGTACTAATTACTAACAGTTATTTGCTGACAATTAAGGTATGACTACGATCCTTATGTGAGCAGCTCATGGACTGAGCACGATTGATATTCTGTGGATGATACCACTCCACACCGTGGGCTCAAAAGTCACTGCAACCTTGCACAATCATTCATATTTCAGCAGTGAACAGCGATTACGATTACATAACAATGAGCTGGTATTGTATACAGTAATAAAGGTCGTTGAACCGCAAACATCTAAGTAATGCAGTGCCAAAAGGGTTTTTTCGTGAACCACATTCTAATTTTTTTTCTTGTTTGTCGGTCCAGCTTGTTGTGCTTTTAACAGGATCTCCTTGTAAATATTGCAAATTCTATTGTTTTATTAAAAAAACAGGCACGAATCCCAGTCATCATGACGCAGAGGAAATCATTACCAACATTGCAGTGGACACTCCGGGATCGGTCAGTTTTGCCGAGAAAACTTCGACTGAAAACCCACAGAAATCGAAGAATACTTGGACGCGATTTCTCATCGGCATTATCCCCCTTCTCGGATATGTTGCATCCAGTGTGACGGAATCTCAGATGAATAATTTACTGTATGCCACAAAAGCCGACGGAACTCCCAGCGCTTTCAATGCACCTTTCACATACGTCGGTCTGAAATCAGCATGCCGGCTTCTGACTTGGGTGCTAGGAATTGCTGTGGCCTTTATTTATTACAAGGTCAAAGGGCGTCATTTTTCATTCCGGGATTATCGCAGGTGCGAAAGCTGATCATGGAGAAATTACTTTAATCTTGAAAAATTAGTTAATATCCCGATTCACGATGCCTACCTTGATTGCAGAGAATCAGAGACGGTGACCGGACCGGAAGGCCTTACTGCCTTTGTTTTGGTGCGGCATTATATTCCCGTTGGATTATCACTCCTGGTTATGCAATGTGGATTTAGCTTCTCGCTCAAATACATTCACCCGTCCGTTTCCATCGCCATCTTCACCAGCACTGTGGCATTTTCTTACCTGCTGTCGATTATTTTTATGAAGCACAAAATTTATCTGATCAAGGTATGCTTTCCAAGTGTATATAGTAGCTACCTGCAACATATACAAATTCGAATGTATGATGACACGCAAAAGTATATTATAGTACAAGTACAAGCCGCATTTACAGGTTTACTGTACATGCGATAAACTAAATAATGTATTCCCGGTTTAACAATTAAGTTGCAAATTAGGCAGATAAATATCCAGTATGATAGATAAATGGTATATTTTGTTGAAAATAATTTTATAAATAGCAGTTTATAAATATCGTTTGTGATGCAGCTGATCTTCGTTGTTGCAAGCTTCACCGGTGTCACTCTGATCGCGTACGATAGTATTACGAAAGTTGCAACCGAGAAACCGGCACCAGAAAATGCAACAGATACGCTGACCACTACACTCGCCTCACAAACATCCACGGCAGCGTCCGGCTCTGGATCCATTCAGACCGACGAGTCGTACATCGGAATAATAGCCATCTTGCTCTCCGCCGTCGGGCTTTCGATTCATCAAGTGAGTATTTATTTGTACATACAGAAATTAAAAGGATAAATTAATTATTCTACCATCGACATTGGGTTTTATGTAACCATAAAATCGTAAGAACTGCTAATTATACAGCACTTTTACAGATATTATACGCTCAGGCTTTCCCAAGCAGCAACCTGACTCAAGCTTCGTTTATAATGATGATCCTGGGCGTGACCAACACAATTCTTTTTTTTCCTGTGCCACTGGTACTGCTGCTGAACGGCAACGAAACAGTTGACCTCGATCGTTTGGAGTACGGAATACTGGCAGCTTCTTTGATCTGTTCATTCTGTAAGCGGCGACATTGTGATCGATTGTGTTCTACAATTTCGACTGCTTCGTGTTTATGCTTTGCAGTGGTTGGTTTCTTATATGGCTATGGCCTCGGCATAACATCGCCCTTTTTCATGTCATTGGGAGAATTGCTAAGTTTAGGAACAAATACAGGTAAGTAGCAAGGATTATATGATCAGTCGGTGTTATATACATACACCGTGCAGCAATAATGGTCACCGCAGCACACACACATGACTGGCATAAGTACAATACAATTGCCGGCATGTAACAAAACGCAAGATCATTTCGAAATTGACCAATGTGACGTCATTTTATAAATTACCTTTAACTGGGGCTTTATTTGCAGTAATCGACATACAAACCAAATCCGATTTACAAGTCACCGCTTACCAGATCGCAGGACTTGTGGTTGTGGCGGTGTCGTTTTTTGTGCTTATCATACCTGATGAAAAGGTCTCCGTTCCACTGCGTTCCAAACGTAAAACATCAGTGGAACTTCAAATGCAGGATGTACAACTGGAAAAGAGGAATTAACTGCTTTAGCATAGCATTTCCTATGTCTTTTGGTTATTGACCAGATTTGTGATACGAGTATAGTGGCACAATGAAGTTGCTGCTTTAGCATTTAATGTTACTACCGTGTACTTATTTACTAATTATTATTTATTATATATAATTATCAGATTTAGATATACATATATTCTGTAGTCTGTACTTGTATAAATTATATTCTTCGTCTCATCGTACTTTCTTTGATTTTATTTTAATACGATGTTATTTTGAGATTTTTGTTCAATTGCTGCTGTGGTGCGGTGACCTGCGGCATTCGCCGATTTCGTCTTTCGCGGTAGTATTTAATAAAAGTTTGTAGATAGATCATTGAAACGAATAAAATGAAAGTTAAGAAAACAGCAAAAGCAGCCGAGTGAAGATTTACAACTCATACGAAATGTATCGCATTTTTGTATGCGGGGATATGAACGGCGAACGACACACGCCGCATTCCCTTTTCCCGCTTCCTCCATCCGGTTCGGTCCACAAGCCCGACTCGGTGCCGGACCGTCACCACTCATATTGTGGCAGTGTGCCGTTGTTATAAAAATCGCTGGAACGGCTTTTGAATGCCTCTTTCTTGCCTTAATTTTTACTGGTTAGTTTTTGAATTTTTGTTGTTTGTTTGAGTTATTTTTTTAATTTAAGTTTCTGCTGGCGCTTTTTCCCTATATTTTCTAAAACCTCACAAATTTCGCTGACACAGTCTTTAGTTCCAGCCATCCAGTTGTGAAGCTGTGCATGCAGATACAGATAGTGTAAAATGAGCCAGATTACTGAGAATGTGCAGGAGACGGGAAACCGCCGCCTTGACAATAAGAGCGCATTGTCCGCCAACACAACTGCTTCTCACTTCTGGGATGACGTGGTGGAATGGGAGAAGTGGTCCAAGGAGAAGCAACTGAACGAGCGTATAACACAGTTGTTAGCGCAGGCGGCTGTTAAGCCGCCGAAAGAGGCTGTCTTCTCCGCGGAACATATACAGATCCGCCAGTGGCTGGCCGGGATACGAGCCCGCCGTGAGGAAATGACGGAGGATATCATTCGCGGTGTCTCCCAGCTCCGTGCGGCACAGCGCAAAGTGGACACTGTCGCTGCGGTTGCCGATAAGCGGCTGAGTGAGTTTTCCGAGATATTGGCCCAGATGGCCATACGGGACGAACAGGCGCACACGACGACGGAGCGAAGTCGACTGCTGGACGATGAATCCATCGACGAGTGCGGCAGTCGCGTGGGGCCACGGGATCCGAAACGCCGCTATCCAGATTCCCCTGAATTTGTGCCGAATAAGGCGCCGAAGCTGCAGACCGCGGAATCAGGCGAATAACAAGTTGGGAAATAAATTGCCTTTCCAGTTAGCCGCGGTGGAGCTTTTTTTCTTATACGATCATATCGTTTTACTTTTTTATCTTTACAGTTTTTTTTGCTTGCTTTTGTTTGAAATTTTGCTGTAAACGCAGTCACAAACTCTTTATGCCAATACGAAAATTGGAAATCGGTTAACCTGAAATTTTTGGTGCTGCTGCGGGAAATTTTTTGAATGCCTGGCGTGATTGCTTAAATTGGTTTTTTTTTGTGGTTTTGTTTGAAAGGTTTTGATTCCCACGAATGTGGCCTTCATATTAGCTGTTTTGCTATCAGCCGACTGCATGGCGAAAGTTTGAAAATGTGCACGAGAATTAAGTGAAGTAAATGATTGAAGTTTAATACTGCAACCATGTCGAATGCGCACTTTTACTCCGACAAGATAAAACTGAAATATGCAAAAAATCCCAGACTGGCACAATAAAACCTGCCAAAAAAGACATGTCCACCGACACTGCCCATATGAATACAATATAGCTTGTGGTTAAATGGTCAAACAAACGCCCTGAAGTAATTAATCAATAATCCACACAAAAGAAAAGAGATCCCGGTAGTTATCGAATCCCAGTGCAGCGTAGACATGAATTTAAAACAGAGAGACAACAACAGGTTAAAATAAACACGGACACACGATTCGCTCTACTTCGCCGTCAATACATAGATGGATTTTTGTCGTATTTCCCCGATTCTTGTAACGACGGCACCAACACGTGCACATTCCCGCCCGCCGAATGCGCACACACATCTCTATACACGGGAAAGCGGCGTCACAGCGTGCTGCTGCAAAGATCGCTCTCATTTCAGAGGAATGCTCCGTTCGGCATCACCGCGACTGTGGCTGCGGGAACCGTGCGGATGAGGTAGTGTGATGGCCGCATTGTTGAAGAAATCCCACACCAGGATCGTGTCGTCGTGGCTGCTGCTTACTATCTGGAATTCATCGAACTGAAGGCGAAATACACGACCGGTGTGCTCCTAAACATCAGAGTTGTATTAAAAATAACCACCACAAATAAATTTTGCATCGCATCACACTCTGTAATTTTCAACTCTCAGTATTTTCTTGTGCATTACACCACACCGCACCACACAACACAAATAAATTTTCTGAAAATTAATCTTTTTCGTGATGCAAGCAGATATCAATCAGTTAATTATTTACCACCAAGGTCTTGACACAAAGCGATGACGCCATGGTTCGGGGGTCTAAAGCGGCTTGGAGATCCCAAATCTTGATTTTTCTGAAACGCAACAAAGTAACTTTACTAAATGGTTCAAAGCAGGAGATCTGTAGCATACACCGTACCCATCATACGCTCCGCTCACAATCCGTTTGCTATCAAATCTTATACAACGCACCAACTCCTCGTGACCTTCCAAAACACGCAAACACGCGCCGCATTCGATGTCCCACAATCTACAAGGTAATTTTCATCTCGTTATTTGTAAAATTAATTTGCAAAGAAAAATGTAAGCGCATACCTGATTGTGTTATCGGAACTGCCACTGGCAATTAAGCGCTCCTTATACTGTAGACAGGCAATGCCTCGTTTGTGGCCTTGCAAAGTTCTGACAAATTCACACGTCGATGTGTTCCAAACCTAAAACATAAAAAGGGGTTGAGCAATTTTTCAAATAGTCTGATCAAATCACAATTAGGTAAATGAATTTCGTTAAACAAAGCCGGAAGGAAACAGCTACAAAACAGATTTGTGGCGATGTCGATTCGCCGACAAGCATCTCGTCGGCCTTTAAAGATGCAGACCGCACTTTTAATGACCATGGGAAACTACGTAAACACAGTGAAATGCAAAGTAGTCCGACTACACCACACACACTATGCATAATACGCTAAAGCCAACAGAGAGCAAGCTGCACTTGTACTCTCGACCAGAGACAAACATACCTTAATGGTTCGATCACCGGAGGCGGACACAATATATTTATCATCAAAATCCACGACATTCACCGCAGCTCGATGACCGACGAGGACACGGCGTAGTCCGATATCTTTGGGAGAATTCATGTCCCACACGGCGATGGAACGGTCTTTGGAACAAGTGACCATCATGCCATTTTGGAAGCGCACATGCAGTACAGCTTCACAATGATGCACCAGGGTGTTGAGCAATTCGCCACGAGTAATATCCCACACGCGCACTGTGGAATCACTGGATCCGCTAACAATAATACGCTCATCATACTGCAGACACAGCACCGATCCGGTGTGCCCCGTAAGGATTTGTGAGCACTGCAGACTTGTGCGATCCCAAATCTACAAAAGCAAATTTTCAAACAAAAATTCCAACGTACTTACTCTTACCTAAATGCATTAAAAGCTACGAAATCCTTGAAAATAAATACTACAACAGAAAAGCCAGAAAACGTCAATCAAAACACGGGCTTCTCCATTTCAGTAAGATTTCGAATTACTAATTACACAGGAAGCTGGTAATACGACTGGGACTACAATGGTAATGAAATCAAAAGTATTCATTTCATCTGTCATAAAGTGCGTGAGCATTCGACGGAACGCAAACATTAATAAACAAGAGCACATATTTAATTTCTTTAACAAGATCATGCTCCAAAGTAAATACAAGCGGACGACACGCACCTTAATGGTATTGTCACGTAATCCACTAATAATTTTCTCGTCATCATATTGCAGACAGTAGACGCCTTTGCTGTTTTCACTCCGACAATTGATCTTATGCAACGTAAAATTGCCCTGCTTCCAGTTACGCTCCGTTGTCTAAATAAAAAAAGTAGCACTCGTAAAGTAACTAGCAAGCAAAAACAACCGTATACACTTTGACGGCTGCGCTGCCGGGCCAAAATGCTTACCTCGATATCACGCATAATTATCGGAAAAAGCTGCCGGTAATATGAATCTGCGATTAGAGGAGATGGATACTTCCGGAAAAGATTTTTTATCCTGTAATCAAATCCCAACGCCGGCTTAACTTTATGCTGTATAAAATTAACCGCACGTCAAAGGTATGGTTCACTGAACGACGGCCAAATCGCATGCGCAAAACTAGAAGCGCCTGCTTAATTAAAATGCATAATATCCTGCTTGCGGGCGCTGCCTCTCACGTGCTGCGAACACAGCACCATCGTTTCGTAATGCAGATTTATTTTACTAGAAAGGTAGATTAACATCATATTTTGATTATTCCCGCTTTCGTTATAGCGCAATAAACGTACCATCCGCGGCGGGTTCCGATTCCACGCCATAAAGGATCGGTTCGGATATTGTTTTCAATGAGTTTCCGCCACAATTGTCCTTCGGCTACTACACGGCCCCAGTCATGACAAACTTGTTCAGCAGATCGCAGAGATTGTGCATCCAACTTGAAAAGTATCTTTTCGGCAATAACGTGTAAACCCAAATCTATTCAAAAAGTCGGTACAATACTGTGCATTACACTTCATTGATATAAAAGTAGTACAGAACGATATGCACATCTCGCATGCACTAATCGGTGATTGCATGACACGTACTTGAGCGACATTATGCACCCAAGTATCGCCGTGTCTCAAGTAATTACCGCTCAAATTACTCACTTGATAGCAAGGTGATGAAATCTCGTTTTAACAGAGGTTTCAAATAGCTGTTAATCTGCCCGTGTTGATACTGGTTCATGCGAAGAAGGAATTCCTGTACACACTGAATCTGTTGGTCTTCGCTCAGGCCGTCAAAACGCATAAAAACATCCCCAAAATCTTCCGGAAAGCGCACATCACCAGTACGGCCCAATCCCACGGCGGTCTCCGATGCGAGAATGGGTGCACTTTCTGACAGATGCATCATGGCAACCATGCGTTCCGTGGCGGGGATTTCACGGGTTTTTCTTCCCTGCAGACGGCTTGTGTCCATCGAAGGCTCTTCTGATGTGTCCATAGCCTCCATCGCTCCTAGTGTGCCACCAACATCGTTTGAATTGGAATTGTCGTCGCTGGAATAACTGGCAAAAGAGCTGCTGCTGTTCGCTGCCGTTCGCGGGCTAAATTCCTACAAGTAATGTGAAACTGCCATCAACTAACTATCAGATCCGGAAATAGTTTCAGGCATTCTTTATGCCTATTAACCCTTTATTATGCCAAACAATATATCAAAATATATGAATGGATAATAACCAGGAAAGATGAAACACCAAACTACAAATCGACAATTCCGGTTCCTTTTCTAATACTGATGCCTGCTAAATAAATCTTGGCATACAGTCAGTACAGTAAAAAATGGCAAAATAAAGTGACCAACCATTACATTAAGTAATAAAGCCCACTCTAGTCCGAATCTTCCATGCACAGATACTTCGTAGTACGTACAAGAAAAGCGCACCAAAAAGTCATTGATCAAATTCATAATACAGAGAGAGCACTGGTGGAAGCGATTTAGAATGCAACACGAGTTAATAAAACTTATTTCAAAATTCCTTCGGATTTTTAATCGTAGGTAAGGGTAGCATAGCATGTGTGATTTTTTATATCGCGTTTTCTCAATCGATAGGAAATAATTCAAATAAACGACTGAAATTTACAAACAGAGCCTCAAAAAGCCTGTGTGCGGTAAAGGCAGCGAGCGTTAACAGTTTTTGAATCGTAGCGCTCGCTTATTTTTCCTTAGCACACTCTTGTCTTAATAACGTGCAAAAGAGCGTAGAATTAAAACGAAACAGGGAAACTCTGTAACATTGTTGCTCTTGTGCTGTTTTCAGCCTCTGTTGTGGGATCAGGTGGATTAAAGTTCATCGAGCTATGAAACAGACTAGTTAGGCAAAACATGGTTGGTTATTGGTTTATGAGTCCTTATTTGAGCATTCTAATTAAGAATAAAGATTAGCAAGATATTTAGAAATGGTTAAGAGTCAGGAAACAGCTACTGTATGGTTCTGTTAGTTATATACACATTAGTGCTTCCTACAAACCCCTAGAACTAGAAGGTAAGACCGTAAGTGTCAGTATCTATTGTTGTGAAGAATACAGCGTTCATTTACTGTCCATTCATTTATCCTACTGTTTTAAAAACAAATAAACTGCACAATCCTTATCCCTGGTTGTCAATTCCCAATAAATTTTTATTCGCAACTCACAATTCATTGGGTAAGTTAAAGTAACCGTAAGTTTTACTGTGTGGGTAATGGGTATGATATATCAATGATATGGTTGTAAAATACAGAATGTTCTATACGTATTGTTATTTGTTTACATGCGACATTTGCACAAAATCTTTCACGTCTCATACTGATACACCTATATTAAACTACCGAGTTGCTTCTTGAAGTCTTGAACATGTCTCATTGTCAGCTAAAAGGTTCCTTCTCATTTCTAGCGCACACGTAAAGGTATGCCATCGTATCCTATGATTCATACCTGATGTGGCATTTAATTTCGCTTCCTTCCTCTGCTTTCAAAACCAAACGAAGAAACGTTTCAGCACCACGGGACAGATGATCATAAGAGAAGCTATGGAGGAAATTCCAGGCGTAGTAAATGGTTTGAGCAGGTCTGAAATTTGGATATCAAGAAGTGATTCAGCAAAAAACGATCAGTATCCGTGGGGTAGTAAAGATTATATCATCAAATTCGGTCTTTAGATCATTATGATTAAATCCTTAAGGGCTCAGGCTTGAAGGAAGTAGTCATCCTGCTCATCCAGCTGTCTGGTTTCATCAAGCACGTAGTAGCAAGTAGTCATCAAGCACGCGCTATAACTACAGGGATCTCCATAGAATGTAGACTGTTACACGCCCAAGAGTGAAAAATGTTTCGTTTGAAATCAGGAAAATGGGAGAATCGTTGTAGTGTCCTTGATTTCCTCCAACTGCACGCGATAATTAAAAATACTTAACGAATTTATCAAGAAAACCAAAAAAGCGTAATTTTAGACGCGATCGACGGAGCATGAAAAAGCTCTACGTTGAGTTCTTGTACTTCACTCTCTCGTCCAGTCGAATCACCCACACGCGCATTCTGTGACTCGACTCAGCCCAGAGTCCCAAAGTGACCCCATTGTGATTCCATTAATTCAATAACGCCGCCTCGTGGAAATGACTCAAATCGCGTTCTTTGTCACAACTCACCGTACGACTGTAGTGTGTGGTGTACGACGTACTTGTACAGGACGTACTCACTGTACGAGTACTTGCAGAAAATTAAGTACTAGTACTTAATCGAAAAAACGGATAGTTCTTTCCTTGAAAATGACCGTACCAGAAGCCACCAGAATACTTTAAAAAATTTTTTAACAAATGGCCAGCCGTGCTGTAACATAACACCAGAATACTTTAAAAATTTTTTTAAAAGTGAGCTCATGCCGGTATTTTAATTATTTTTTAAATATGGCAGGATTGTAGTTTGTACGAGCGCATAAGCATGAAATAAATTAATTAAAGTACTTACTTAAAATTTAGGAAATCACTATAGGCACCCCCTTACACCCTCGTTTATTATAGGCACCCCTTCTCGCACCCCGTAATTTATAGACACCCTTTTCTGTTTATTAAATAGAAACACCCTGTCAGTGTATTCTATAGGCACCCATTAATAGCATATTTCGGATACAGAATTCGAAAATGATTTCATGTACGTGCGTCAGTCTCATACAGATACTCGCATACATACAGACAGAATCAGGCTTTCCATCCGGTGATCGGGCGGTGAGGCCGATCTGCTAACTTGGATCTAATGAGGATGGCATCGTCGGCGGTAATTCTGGTGTTTCGTTTCGCAATCGTAATTTCGGATGCCGGTTTTCTGCCGGTTCTTTTCGGACACCGGGTGGCCTCCTCTTTGTCCAGCGCTTCTGCTAACCATTTTCGGTGCGGTTCGGCTTTTGTAAAAACCGTACCTTCTGGTGTCAGGCCCGTGATGAGCCACAATGATTCGACCCAGCATTTTGAAGTTGTACAAGAGGGTACATACTGTAACATCGACGTCGGTCTGCCTCTCTATACTTTTGCGACCATAGTTACCGTATCTAGATTCTAGGTTCTAACACTACAATTACATTATAATACTGTACTAGTATGCTAAAGTTTTATAGGGGTGCCTATAAAAAACAGGGTGCACGAAAGAATCAATTAATAAGATAAGGGTGCCTTTAATTAACGGGGTGCGGAAAAGGGGTGCCTATAGTAAACGGGGGTTTTTGGGGTGCCTATAGTGTCACCCTAAAATTTAATAGTAAAATATAATTAATAGTTTTGGACCTCTGATACTATTACAGTAAACAAATCGTTATGCGGATTATGCCCAGTGGAATGCATACAGTTACAAATACTTACAAGAAACAGCATTTACGGTGATTATAATTGTTATTACTATAGAATTGATACTGAATTTCTAAACCTCTGCAGGAAACTTAAATCTTTGGTGGATCGTCACTGCTTCATTGGTGACACTGTGTACTGTAAGACGTAAGTTACCGTGTAACAAGCCAAACTAATGGCCAGCCGTGCTGTAACATAAAAGAGCAGCGCTAGTTTTTTGAAGAGAAAAAACAAGGTATGTATCTTGCTTCCAGAGGCGCTTGCAGGGTAAATCTGACATCCCGAGATCGGCTTCGGCATGCAAGAAAATAATTATGGTGTAGGAACACTTAGGCCCACACGAGAATTTTAGAAGGTCATGTTTTTTAGCAGGAGCATTGGTTACAGTTTTCACGAAAGAAAACTCACTGTAATAAAATGAGATCCCTTCAGCTCATCGAAATTTATTAAAAAACGCCAAGCGAAATTTCATGTCACTAACGTATACTCAGGTCTGATAGGTGCAATGTACAGAGTAGATGACAATTCATTCTTTACACTTAATCGCGGAATAATTAGCTATAATTCATACAATACAAGAGTAAACAATATGAAGGTTCGTAAAATCAGGCTAAACTGTTGATTTAATCCATTTTCCACAGCGAACAGCCCAAAATTAAAACCAGATCAAAAACCAGTCAAATAAATGGTAAAAGCAATTTTATAATAATGCTGCAACCACATTTTATGCTGACGAAATCCATAAAATTTAAAACCGTAGTCATTCAACATCTAATCTACATAACCTTCTGTCTCAACCGGGATGGATTAAATATACACAGCGGTCAAATTTGAAATAATTTAAACAATAAAGCTTTTATTGATAAGCTCCACCGAAGAGAGCGGTAAAGAGATCGATTACTCCGGCATCACATCGCGCTAAAATAACAATGTGCGATATGGTTACTTATTCTCAGCTGCTTGTGCTTCTACTTTCTTCTTTTCTTCGGTCCACATTTCCAGATTATTCCTGTAAATGAAATGACGTACGAAGTGTAATCACGGCACATCTAGTAAACTACAAACTATAAAATAATGTACCAACATACCGTAATAAATTTTTTCACTTAAATATTCTTACATTTCTACGCATTTTTACTCTATAAATAATAAATTTGTATCCCTATTTACCTGGCACCATCTAACATGGGCTGGGAGCCTGGCAGCAACTGCGCCATAAGTTCGTAGCAAGGCAGGCAAATGCCGGTAAGGAAGCCACACTACGACAGGAAACAAATATTGCATTTGTCCACAACGGACAATCAAAAAGCCATGGTAATGATATGCCGGCTTTAAATGGAAAGCATTCTCCGGTTCATACTGCTCAAGAAAAAAAGGGAAGACAAACAAAAAGTGCTCTACCTGGCTGGCTGGGAGCTCGTTCGCTTTTCTACGGTCCAGCATGGGAATCGGCTCCTGTCCACGAGCTCGTTCCTGATCGCCCTAAAACATTAATCGAACGCGTCTCTAAATGGTCAAGTGCATGTTAAGCTGTTCAGAAGGCTGATGTAGTTCCATGTGTACCTGCTCAAAAAATTCCTCCATAATTCACTGCTCTAGAATACCTTTTAATACGGCTTTGTTTGGAAAAAACAGCGCCAAATCCGTCGCGAGGATGCAGTGCTTGATGTTTCCCAATACTTCGCGATACTCTACCGGCGTCAAGGAACGGAAAATATTATGACCTTCTTGCTGCAGAATAGCTACTGTCTGGTTAAAATGATGGTGCTCCATTGTCGAGGTTGTATAAATAGCGGCAAGGGGTGAGGCAAATTTCACCATAAATGAATTATTCTTTCCGCGATGATCCAAATCGTGACAAAGAGCTGCTACGTATAAGGCAAGTGCCTGTAAAATACTTCCTGCATCAGTTAACACATCAAGTCGTTTGGAAAGCAACAACAAATAGTCCCTGTTAACTCTACGCCCATAAAATATTTAAATTCCATTAATAGCTCACCTCTAATGGCTTAAACACATGGGAATTAGTTTTGAGACAAACATACATGGAGTTGGCGACGGAAAACCCTAAGGAAATTACCGATCAAATCAACCATAAATGCAGACGTCGACGGAAACTGTTTCCATACCGTGTGTATAATTATGATAAGGTACTTTGCGGTAATTCTTCCGAACCGTTAAGCTAAACCGAATCAATGTGTCCAAGTCGAAGCGGGTTAATCCAAACAAATCGCGGAACATGTATATGACACAGAGAGGTTTCTGAAATTCCGTTAGCTTCCACGGAGAGAATTCAAAACGGTCGATTTCCGGAATTTCATCCGGCATATTAGCATGTTTGAGCATATTGAACTCATCGTCGGTGCATGTAGAATGGTAGGCTAGGACGTCCAAAGCTACTTTATATTTCTGCTCCGACCGGCGAATTTTATCGTATAGCTATTAAAAACAAAGAGCCAATGTAGCCATGAACTGCAATGACACTTCGTAATTAACTGCAAGCAAACGATCTGTCTTGCGTACAACTAACGGTGTCTTAAGACACAACAACATCCTATTTCTGGATCTGTGGCGTGATACCTTCGCGTGATGGAGCGCCAGTCCACAATAAACGGCAAAGGTCTCAAACGCTTCTTCGTCGGCTTTAGTGAATGTTCCGATCTGCTTATTAACCATCTGAACAACTCCAATCACACTGAAAAACGTTACTTTCAAGTTCAGTCTGTGAAAGTATACGGCTGCATATTGGTTGCAGCACTTTCACCGCAGTCTATCGATTACTGCAGCACCACAACACACCCGATCCCAGTGCAACATTGAAAAGCCCTATCTTTGAATCTATCGTCACCTGCCGCGGATGAAGATCGGCATGCACAGGATCGATTTGGTCTTATAACCCGTCCGTTGATCCACCTCCGGATTAAATCGTTCATCCTCGTAGGCATTCTGTATGTTCATGACGGCGCCGGTGGCGGCCACCGTGCCAGCAATGCCCTTTCCAATGGGGAATCGAATCTCCTTTGCAATGTTTGGCTTAGCGGATTCCCCATTAGCCACCTCTTCCGTACCAATATCAAAGATGCGGGCATATAGCTCGTGGGTGCGTGAATCCACGAGGAACAGTGACGCACGATCCGCATTAACTAGCCGCTGTGCGTGATTCTGCAATTAACAAAAGCTCCCCTTCAGCCACTGATCACTTTAAGCAATTTTATTGAGAATATTCCTGGCGGGGCAATAATTGTTATGGTATTGTTTACATACCATGATCTTCATGATCACCGTATCCATCGAAACAATATCCTGGAAAATTGATCTAAAAAACAGGGCAGGTGTAGCAAAAAGTCAGCACATCCGTGAGCGCTTTCAGGATTAGGATGCATGGCTATATTTGCGCTTTTAAGTCACCGGAAATACCCCTGACATGCACACCACGGAACAAACACGCTGACGTTTATGTGCGGACGGTGACCTTCGGGTTTTAAGGAAAATAAATACATCGGTGTAACGTTACATTAACCCTGGCTATTTTTTAATGCTTTAAGTATTTCAAGATACCGTCAATAATCTCTTTGTCATGATATTTTAGGTCATCCACACGCGATTATGTGGAGAATTACTTTCTGGGCACTCACTTGACAATGTTCAGAAGATAGCTATTGAGTTGAGTTTGCATGTTGAGCTCTTGAAGACGCTGCAAGTGGAAGCCGAAAAATCAATACGCGCACCTGGTTACATTCTTTCTCCTGGTGTCGAATGGCTTACCAATCCATCGTGCACAGCTGAAGCACCCAGTGTGACAAAATTAACGGCAACCTGCAGCCGGGAAAAGAGAAAACATCGTCGTAGATGTGCATAAAATAGGCTGTTCATTCATGCGGCATTTATATTCACGTGGAAAAAGGACAAACAAATTTTCAGTCTCATTAGACCATCTCAATTCCTCCAAATCCCTGCAGGGCTTCCCAAGATAAATAATGCAAATGCCTCTTGTTAACAGCCTGGCTAATCGAAAACCCCGCGTCTCCCGCCCGTTAGAATGATTATTAATATCCATTAGAATAATAGGACAAACAACTCTTCCCAGCAAGAAAACAGTTCTTATACCGACACAAATTGGCTAATACAGCGCCGTAGCTATCATTTAACATTAAAATAATGTTTGTACACCTGATTCGCTTTTTCCGATAAAGCACCTTATGGCTTATGGTGTATTGATAGCATGACTGCTCAACCACGATGACACAGAAAAGTGTTTGAATTATTACGTATTCGGTATTACTAATGAATTCGCAGTACTTACGTCTTCATCTTTCGCGCTGAACGGTCCTTTTTCCGCACCGGGAAAACGGAAGAGTTCCAATACACCCACCATTTGAACGGCTTTGCTTAGGGAGAAAATAGGAGAATCGCCACGACCAGTTGCGAATCTAATATCCGCGACTGGCTTATTGCTGAACGTAATTGGCACTGCTAGTATGGCTTCGGTTTCTTCGCTGTTACAGCCGACATCCAGAACGCTGGACACATCATCAGCCTGCACAATCAGTCATGTAAAAAAACCAATCAATTGTCAGATACTGAACATCTCCACCAAGGCGTATTACAGTTGTAACACACTACGTATAAATGTATAAGCATCAAATTTTCCAATCAACTGGGTGGAATTTTTTTCACTTGAAAAATATTTTACGTACGAGAAGCTGCAATCTCCAGTCATCCATGCGGAATACTTGGTTCGTGCGGGCAACCTGAGGTTACATAATACATAAACGATAGCCGTAATTATTAAAAATTACCAGTAGGAAATGCAAAAGTGGTTAGGTGATCAAGTTACCAAAGCGGCAATGAACTTTCCGGTGTTAATGTCACAAATCTGCTGCATCCGAAATTTTGACACCGGAAACGAAGCCGCTGTTTCGCCATTCACCATACCGTTCCTGAAATCATCCAAATTAAGTACGTAATTAAATAACGGTAGATATGAGAATGAGGCGCTAACAGGCTAATGCGGGTTTTTTGTGCTGTAACGGATACACTGTCAATTTCTAGGATCATTTTTTATGCTCTTGCGAATATGTAAAACGGTCAGACTGTCCATAAAAGTATCATTCCCACATAAAATATAAGACAAACTTGAATTTATCATAATGAATAAATATTTTCTTTTTGCAATGCAGTTCTCATTTGAGTCGTACGAGGATAATATTATTGTTTCAACAAAGCCGTAAGAAGTGATCCGTTACAGATCCAACCTGTAAACTGTAAATCCAATCTTTCAAATAAGCAGCACAAAAAGGCCAAGAGACGGTTTAAATCGCAGTTTTACGCAGAAATTATCCGAATTTAACTAATAAGTAACACTAAAAATTATCGGAATTCTTTACGTAACTGTGAAAAACCGGTTAACCAAATAAAGCGCTGGTTCAGAAAATCTGAACGGTGTGAAAATAAGCCGTATATCCCATGGTTGGATGTTTGGAAGGCACACTTACAAAATCATACCTCGATGGATTTATCAACATGTTAATATTACCAAATTAATACTTACTCATAAAAAATCCGTCCTTTTACAATTACAAAAAGCACAGCTCAAAGTAATCTCAAAAGCTCTTCGTACGCCTCTGTGTTTAATTAGTACTGACCCGTCAGTTTGCTGCGATAACAAGCAATATCCGGCTTTTATTGTTAGTTTTAGTTCTACACGCCATAATACAGTAATATTTTGTTCAGTTACTAATAAATCGTTAATAAAATTAACAGTATATCACTAATACGAATATTAGGAAAAATTGCTGCTAATTAGCGCAGCACAATCACTCTGCGCAGGTTAAGTGGACTTAAATCACTTTCCTTGCAACAACCGACATCCAAAAACTGCAAAAAATCAAAACCTAGGATTGTACTCGTAAGACGTAAAAGGAAAAACTGGATTTCTTTCCTGCCACACCACTGTTTGCCCAAAATCAATTACTTAAATTTTAGAAAACTGCTTGAAACTTCCTAACAACACTAAAAAGCGAACACTTATAATACCAAAAATCACCAAAAACTCGGTAATACTGTAAATATAATTTTAATATACCTGTTGGCTTCCGAAATCTCCTCCGGAACTACCAGGCTGAGATACTCGGCAGCATTATCCGCGACATACAAGTGGAACCCATCGGCCTCCACCAACTGCATTGTCTGATAGGACAAATCCCAGAGAACACTAGTTACCTTGTCCGATTCATTTTGAGCATTAATGGTCGCCCGAAGAAACTGGCTGCCAGTCACGCTTTCGCTCTTATCCGTCAGCGCAAGGATCTGATGAGCTAAATCGATCTGTGAGCTAACCGAAAGATTTTTGGCAATGTACTCCTGGATGAATTCGGGATTCCTGGTCAAGAAATTCACCACATCGTCCTCGGACGCCATTGTCAGTGCAGAATATCACACACTGGCCAGACAACAGGAAAGCTACACTGTCAACATGAAATCCCGCTGCTCGTCAGCGCCTCAAACGCGAATGGAGAAGCGTCGGTGCGCGCTCTGTGCAACACCACACAATAAGCGCGATCGCAGCAAAAACAATTTCTGGATCAAAAGGCAGAGGCTTCCATGTGTCGTGGTAGATTTAAGGTAAAATGCTCAGGTTTCCCTGTGGTCGCATGTTTTAAATTCATCCACCATCCCGCTAGGCAAATGACGTCAAAATTGGATTGGGGAGCGCACAGGTGATTATTACTTGTACGAGTACATAGCACGTACGCTTGGCACTGGCTGAATGTGTGGGTGGATCGATATTTAGATTAGTCAAATGGATGGGATTCTAGCACTATCAATATCCACATAGTCGCCAACCGGATCCTTTTTGGCAATGCCGGCAGCATCCCAGCTCGAGCGATGGATGCGGTAACTCCTGTTTCACTATTCCCCGTCAATAATAAATGCATTTCGCATCACCGCACTTTTATACACATGAAAGCGTGATATGATTACAAATGGAAGATCATATGCGCACCGCGCAATGATTACTTGTATTATTACAGGCGGTAAGGCTTATGGACAGCGCGCGCTTCCGTTGTCAGACAGCTGTGCAGTGCATTTTGCAATTTGCGCTACACTTTTTTGCCTGCTCTGGAATGAACGCCTGGTCAAACAAATAATCGTAAAAGGGAACCGACAATGAAGGTCGAAGAAAGAATTCAAATTACTCACCCAGGAAATTAAAATCTTTCAACCTGGTTTCGAAACAAACATTCGAATCTCACAGCGATCGGCTTCGAAAATTTCCCAAGAAATCCAGAGCTGCACACCTCCGGTTAGCAAAGTGGAGGGAGAGATCGCCAATTACCGGTTTCTGAATTACAATGTCTTTAACTATTCTATTATTTTGCAATCTAGAATCTGCTAGTAGAGGAATTATTGCTTATGTAATATGTTTTTATAGCATATCAGTGAAATCACGCTTCACCCTCGCTTCTGCGCTATAATTACAAACGTATACAATATATAGCTCACTCTGTCCAGGTTTCAAAAATAATTTATTGTGACATCCACGTAATCAATCTGAACACTTGCTACAACTATAATTTAGCAACTGTCGAGATGAAGACGTTGCTTACAAGTTACAACTCGGAAATTCTCTCTGCAGACTGGATGCATGACATTTTTTACGTTTCCCTCTTTCCGCCCGGCGACCGCATTGCAGAATTACCGTACTATACAGTCTACAGTTAATGTGTATTGTGTATGCGGTTGATGATCGAACGTCTTTCACATTATATTAAAATGCAGCCAATTCGATTGCGAAATTTCCGTCCTGAAAATTTGCTTCATTTGCTAGACCCACACTCTGGCTTCTTTTACATAGAATAAAACCCTGCACGGCGACCGTGCGACGTCAATGCGGGTTGAAGACACTGATTGTTTCAGTCCAGGTATAAACGATGGAGACAGCTGGCCGGTAGCGGAAGTGCATTAGCGCACAAGGAAAAATTCGGCTCCCAACTGGCGCCGATAACGCAGTGGTAGACCTTGGAGTGCGTAGGTGTTCAGCATACATTTGTCCAGAATGTTAGCGCGGGACATTTGTATGCTGAACGCAGACCAGCACGAGCCAGGTACTTCAAGCGCCAAGAAAGTTTTTTAACGCGACCACGGAAGCTGCTTGTCAACTGTCACCTGTCCAGCAGTGAGGCAGTCGCAGTGGCGCAGGCAGTATACTGTAATTATACACACGTAACTGCCTCTTCGAGCGCAGAAACATCCGCCCGCCGCTTTCGCAATCCAACTTCAAGTGAGCCTGCAGTTTTTGCTATCAGCGAGACAGCGACACGTCGAACGGCAAGAATTTTAAATGGTGAGAATGAGATCTGTTTTTTGTGCTGTATGTTCTGTTTTTAACGCGTTATGTTGCGTATTTTGTTTCTTGCCTCCAGCTACCCGTTCTGTTACTCTGCCCGGCAATCGTAAAATGCGAGTTAGAAATTATGCGCTCGCATGTGACGAGCAGACGTTGTTGTGGTTTCGCAATCATTTCGTTGCCGTGGACTTCGTTTTCTGACGGCATCGCTCACATCAGTAACTATGGACGGTGGTTACGGCTGGGTTGTGGTTTTGGCCACATTCCTGGTTAACGCTGTCGTACAGGGTGTGATTGCCTCCACAGGAGTGCTGCTGAATGTCCTGCTGGACCAGTTCAACGCAGGTCGAGCAACAATTGGCTGGATACCTTCGCTGCTCGGTGGTCTGCTCTTGGCAGTGGGTTAGTAGCACCGTATCGCGGGATTTGTCGTTTGACTATCGATAAGTGGTTGCTCCTTTGTTTACTTACTGTACATTTCCGTCTGGTTTGCACAATATAGGTCCGTTCTCCAGTTATTTAATTGACAAGTCCAGCTGTCGTACCGTGACGATTGTGGGCGCCGTGGTTGCTTCCTTTGGTTGCATTTTGAGTTCTTTTGCCACTGGAATTAATTTTCTTATTATTTCGTATGGAATTATTACTGGTATGTCCGTATGGGTATAATCTCCGGTTACTGGTGCGGTCTAAGTATCTTACTGCATGAGTGATGAGGTGCTGTTTTCCAGGGTTTGGTTTTGGGCTGATGTATTTACCCCAAACTATTGTTTTGGCTGAATGGTTCAAAGAATCGCGTTCGACGGTAGTGCGACATAAAATTTTGAATATATTGTGATTGCAGTATCGTTTAATCCTTAATCTATCCTTTCGTGACAGCCGTACAGATTACTGGCTGTAGTGATGTTACTGAGAGATGCAGTTGTTAATTTGTTTTATTTAAGTCGTTACGTTATGCTTTTCTTATGAAGACTCCCATAATTATGATATGATCAGTTTTTGTTATGCAACAGTTCATGATTTATGTGAATGAGAAGTGAGAATAGCGTATTTTGTGCGATATACTGTAGCAGTTAATATTTATTGTTGTATGCTTTAGGCGACGGGAATCGGTCTTTCCGGCGCAGGGTTCGGTGCTTTTATTATCCCGCCACTTGCACAACATATTCTCAAGTTATACGGATGGAAAAGCTATTTTACATTTTCCGGTATTCTCATTTCTTTGTGTTGCGTTGTTGGAATTTTATTGCGACCAAATCCTGAACATCAGGCACAAAAACGGTTAGTGAATACTGTTTGTCGCTTAATATTTTAAACTGGACCCGGTGAGCATTAACTCACAGTAGCGAAAAGTGGACACTG
The DNA here is from genome assembly GCF_019649055.1 of Paramacrobiotus metropolitanus. NCBI lineage: Eukaryota > Metazoa > Tardigrada > Eutardigrada > Parachela > Macrobiotidae > Paramacrobiotus > Paramacrobiotus metropolitanus. Next base: position 1,070,916 of record NW_026570246.1, read on the forward strand.
GGACAGCTGTTGTGTAGTATTGTATACAGCTAATAACGGTACGACTGTCGAGATGCACTAACTCCGGTTTGTTAGTGCCGGTAGTACTATCGAGTCAGCAGTTTAATTGAATCGGTAAATTATCGAATCGGTAAGAGCAGTTGTAACGTGGTACTAATGAGTAGCATCCAGCAAAAAATAAAAATTAATTCTTCGTAAAATGCGTTGATTTTTGGCATGGCTTATCTCTTTCGGTTGCAGAGAAGCATTGCAAAGCAGTGGTTCTGCTGTTTCAACGAGTGGCGGAGTGGCGTGGCATTTTCTAAAAGATCCTGCTTTTGTTCTGTTCAGCTGTAGTACGGCACTATTCAGTGCCAGCTACCGGATTCCCTTTTCCTTTTTACCGGATTATGCTGTTAGACAGCTGAATACAACGAAATCCGATGCGGCGTATTTGTTATCGTATCTTGGAATCGCGAGCTTCCTGGGACGGGTGTTGGGAGGATTTATTGGCGACCACCAAAGGCACCGCAGATTCCTTGTGTACATGTTTCTAAATGTTATGGCGGGGTTCTCAGTGGAGGCTATGGGGTTGGCGGGAAGTTATTTCCAGTTAGCCCTGTGTTCGCTTGGTTACGGTGCTGCTTCCGGTAACATTTCCAGCACATCTGGCGTTGTAACATTTCTGGTGAATTTTGGTAAAATGTTTTTCTTAGGTGGCCGTGTCGCGCTCAACTCAATAATCCTTGCTGACATTTTTGGCCTGTCTGTATTATCGCAGACTTTCGGTCTTGTTTGCTTGGTACAAGGAGTTTCGATATTTTTCGGAACGCCAATTGCAGGTATCTGACGTTTATAATTTGTTTATCTCATTTAACTCATTACGAGTCAATAAGAGTAGGATTTTGATGTTAGCACTCTCTGATTTTTAGTTAGCTTTGAATATCTCCTATAGTTTCTGCGTGAGCAAACGAATCACGATATTACCGGTATTTCATCGGAAATCCCATCCATTATGCAAAAATATCGCCCTTCTTATGGGCTATTGTTAGTGCGAGCAATTTATGCCACTGCTGTGTGTTTACTAATATTGTTAATTCTCTATGCAGTGCCTTGCGTAAGACTTATGCGTGATGTTATATAAATATCCCTTGTAATAATAAGGTACTGTCGGTTATCAGGGTGGTTAGCGGATATTTTTGGTAATTATCGCACATCGTTCATTATCTTCGGCACGGGAATGCTATCGTGTGCGTCTGTGCTGTCCTTTATACCGTCCAATCGACGATCTCACATCAGTAATTACACTGAGCGACGCAGTAAGTATCCTTCAAATTGGTTCTTTTTAAAATTAGCGAAATTTGTTGGGCTCTACCTTCGTCATTGCAGTCAGCTGGTTGCTGAGGATGCTCCCCTTCGTTATTATACCCCTTTTACTCGGAAACACACCGACTGTGGTGCGTGCAACACGACAAGTCGTATCTCCCGCGCCACCCAACATAATAATTATCGTTGCGGACGACCTGGTATTGTGCAACTCTAAATTTAATGCTGAATTGGTTTTTAAAATTTGGTACTTGTAGGGCTGGAATGATGTTAGTTTTCATGGCTATAAAGAGATTCCCACACCAAATCTGGATAAATTGGCAGCGGAAGGAATTATTTTGAACAGCCATTATGCGCATTACATGTGTACGCCATCTAGAGCGGCTTTAATGACCGGAAAATACTCATTTCGAACCGGTATTGTGCTTTGGACAATGGTCGTGTTATTACTGAGCTGTTTCCTCTGCGCTGCCAGGTTACATTCTTGTTCTAGGACTGCAGCACTATGTATTACGAGCTGGTGAACCTCGAGGATTACCACTGGAGGAGAAACTGTTCCCGCAGTACATGCGTGAACTGGGATATTCCACTCATCTAGTTGGAAAGGTGCGAATCGTTTCTTTCCTGAAATATTCCTTGCTACATTGTTTTTGGCCGTGTCGAAGTTTTCGCATTCCTGTCATTAAGTTAATCCACGTAATTCTTTTAATTTGCAGTGGCACCTTGGTTATGCTAGGAACGAGATGACCCCCAGTAAGGAACATTTAACTAGTATTAGTCATTTCTTTATCGGAATCACATGTTGGTATAAAATTTATATGCAACCTGAGCTTTATTATGTATGTTGTAATATCCTGTTGCAGCTTTCCGGGGCTTTGATTCATTTTTTGGATATTATACCGGATATGTGGATTATTATAACTATACTCCGACAGCAGTCAGCGCCGGATACAGCGCATTTGACATGTGGGATGGGTTACAACCGGCAAAAGCATCGAAAGGACAATATGCAACCAATTTATTTACCCACCAAGCAATAGAAAGAATTCGCGAGCATAACAGTGACCGCGTACGTCATACTCCATATTTTTGGCTCCTTATTGCTGCATTGCAATATGAGTTGCATGGTCTCTTCCTGATTTAGCCACTGTTCCTGATTTTATCCCATCTTGCGCCTCACTATGCCAACGAGGATGATCCCGTGCAAGCTCCCAAAGAGTACATTGATAGATTTCAACACATCGCCCACGAAGGTCGACGGAAGTATGCTGGTTTGTTCCCTTCCCCGTTGTCACCATCTCGCTGATTCTTCATCGACTGTCATTATTTGTTTCGTACTTTGTTGCAGCAACCGTTGCGGTTTTGGATGATGCTGTCGGGGAGTTGGTCGAGGCGCTGAGCGAAAAAAAGCTGTTGGAGAATTCGGTTATCTTGTTTTCTTCGGATAATGGTGGAGCCGGAGCCGTGGAAGGGATACACTTTGGGCCCCCATCGAGTTTCGCCAGCAACTGGCCGTTGCGAGGAGCGAAAGCATCACAGTAAGATATCGGGATTCGAGCTCACATTGTGTAGCTTTAAAAATTTCAGTCTGTGCCACCGCACCTTTAGTTCTTTCTGATTAGCGATTCCTTTGTATCTCACACCTTAACCTGCAAAATTGTAATCCGCTTTTTGCAGATTTGAAGGAGGCGTACGTGTAGCGAGCTTTATCTGGAGCCCATTACTTAAGTCCGTTAAGCGAGTGTCCAGCGAACTGTATCACATAACGGACTGGTTATCAACCTTTTACCGGCTGGGAGGAGGTATACCGTTGAGGAATATGGATGGCTTGGACATTTGGGACTCGTTGAGTCATGCTACTCCGTCGCCCCGTACTGAAATCGTTCTGCAAATTGATCCCGTATGGAAAGAATACGCCATAAGACTGAACCAGTATAAACTGGTGTGGGGATCAAATTTACGAAATAACAATCGGATTGACGATTGGTAAAGATCAACTGATTAGCTTATAAAGCGTATTTAGGTTCTGTCGTTTTCAGAACAAGATCGAATTGCTGTACTGAGATTATTCGGTATAGGTTTAATACTAGAGTTCCTTAGGGTAGTAAATGCATGTGCGTGTGTTGTTACTGTTGCTAAAATTTGGAAACTGTCGTTTTTAGCGAACAGGGTATTTAATCGTGTTGTTGTTTTAGGTACATACCGGAAACAGGGATCCAAGAGAACCTCGTTGTTGATAGTCCCGGTGCGTTAAGCTGTGGTCAACTGAAGAATGACAGACCATGTGATGCCAGTGTTGCACCGTGCTTGTTCGACGTTGTTCAGGATCCCTGTGAGTACAATAACTTAGCGGAACAGTTGCCCGATGTTGTGGATCTGTTATTGGGCAAAATACGGAAATACAACGCCACTGCAGCAATCTCCCAGAATGTGCCCTTGGATCCCAAAGCAAAAGCGTCGCTTAATAACGGACTGATGCAGCCATGGCTGCATTGATTAATTGTTTTGTATTGGAGTTTTAACATTTCGTGATCGCATATGCTCTCTGTGAAACAAGTATAATTTTTCGATGTGCTCAATTTGGAGTGATGTTTTTTTATTTGTATAAGAATTTTCATGAGTGCACAAATGATGGCTTTTGCCTATCGAAAGGCATTCTGAGATTTCTTGGCACATCATGACGATCGTATGCCACTCAAAAGAAGAAATTCGAAAAACAGCAGAATGGTTTTGTTTTGTCTGCATTGTTGCATGCTTAATGCGAAACTACGAAAACACACTTTTTTCCTGTTCGCTTCTGTTGGCACGATGAGCCATTCTAGCTGTTTAACAATCAAATAAGTATCCATAATGCATGAAGCTTGCGGTCTCGCTACAAAGTTCGGTAAAGCCCTACCGCACAGCTGGAGGCATTGTAGATAACGAACCAGCTTTTGTTCACTTTTTTGGTAAAAAAGCTTGCTGTGTGTAATTTGCACATGATGGATGTGATCATACGCCAATTAGGAATTTCCCGCTCTAATTACAAACCTTTCTTACTTGTTCTACATTTTTTTTGAGTGCATCAACGAGAAATTTCTTGTCTTATTACTCGTAAAACCTTTCTTTCTGGCAAAATTGTATTAAGAGAAAAAGCATTATGGAATATGGAAACGTTGCATGCACTCTGTTTCTTATCATGCCGGCACTGACTGTTACTGCGGTCAAACAGCCAAACATTGTTTTCATCCTGGCAGATGACCTGGTACGCCTCTGTTGTAGTAACTGGCAAAGATGAGATACTCGTACTTCAAGTATCTAATGCTGTACTAGGTGTTTATATTTTTTAGAGTTTTCGATCGGGTTAATTTCTTGATGCACTGTTTCCGGTTATTTCCACCCCGTAGATGTGTGTTTTTTAAGTGCACATTAATACTTCTATGCTACAGGGTTGGACAGATGTCAGTTTTCATGGCTACGACGAAATTCCTACTCCGAATATTGATATTCTGGCCGAAGAAGGCGTAATTTTGCATGATTATTACGCACAGTATCTATGTACGTCAACCGGTAAAATTTGTTGATCTGATAAATTTGAAACAACATTTCACGACCCGAGAATAGCAACAATCACGGTCGGACAACGTTATTTGTTGCTCATTATGTTTAAGCGCATAATTGTACGGAATGCGCATAATTGTACGGAATGGATTTACAGAGATGAAGTAAACGATGGAACATTTAATTTTCAGTTTGCAGGCACACCTTCCCGAGTTGCTTTAATGACCGGAAAATATCCCTTTCGCACAGGTAATCAATTTACAATCGATTATACAACGAATAGGCTATGTGCAAGTACAAAGCAGTTACTTCGTATGGAATACACTTTGATGCAATTTGGCTGCTTTTGGTGTCAGTTATAATACAACTTGTGTTGTGCCTACAGGAATGCAGCGGCTGGTTCTACAGATTGGAGAAGATCGGGCGCTTCCGCTGGAGGAAAAACTCTTGCCTGAATACCTGAAAGATTTGGGATATTCCACTCACATAATTGGCAAAGTGCGCCTATAAGTTTTTATAAAAGAATTGTAGCCATATCAATTTATATAAAGCTGTAATTATTGTACTCCACATTTGGCTAGCAGGCCTGGATTTCAATAAACGTTTTGATTTTTTTAGTGGCATTTAGGTTATTCAAAACGGACAATGACCCCTTGTAGGTAAAGATGCGTGCATAATACCGTGTACAAGATTGTCTTGGGAATTATTCTGGTGTCGGTTTCAGTGTACCGGGGTTTCGACTCTTTCTTCGGCTATTACGCCGGTGCCAACGACTATTTTAATTACACCCCGGAAGTGCGCAAGGAAGAATGGCGCGGATTTGATCTTTGGGATAACGTGACTGCCTGCCAGAAATGCAAAGGACAATATTCGACAAATTTATTTACCGAAGTTGCCATTAAAAAGATAGACGAGCACCACTATGAAAAGGTTGGTTAAACTTTAAATTGCGTTGTTTATAACCGATTAAATAATATTCTAATTTTTCTTTTTAGCCACTTTTTCTTTACTTTTCCCACATGGCCCCGCATGCTGCTGGGAAATATGACCCAACACAAGCGCCATGGAAAGATGAAAAACACTTCAGCTATATTAAGCACGACGATCGCCGAGAACATGCCGGTAGACTGATTTTTCTACTACTTGTTTTACTTATATACAACACGGTGTTCCTGGTAAAAATCCTTCGTCAATAAAAATTACGCATTTTGCTTTCTAGCAATGGTGAATGTGATGGACCAGTCAGTTGGGAAAAATTACGCATTTTGCTTTCTAGCAATCGGTGAGGATTGTAGACTGGACGCAGATCGCAGTTAGGTGAACAATATTGTTACATCTGCGTTGTTTGACAGGAAATAACTGGGTGTTTTGAACAGATGGGACGTACTACCGGCATTGTGGAGTGATTCTCACATTTGGCTGATAGATTAGGCGGTAGATCCTGGGACGCTATATCCGAAGGCTTACCTTCACCCCGAGAAGAGATTGTGCATCAGATTGATCCAGTGGGTCCTGAATACGCTATAAGATGGAAAAATTATAAACTGGTTTACGGATCACCGGCAGGCTTGAAAACAAAATCATTTCGCATGGATCACTGGTAAAAATGCCCTTTAAAAAATGCTGCGAAATGTGTGTCTTGTGATATTAATGGTACGAAGCTTCGACGGCCTTTCCTTATGGGTGTAGGTATAAACCACCGAATGGTATTCATGCCAAGTTTATCAAACACGAAAAAGCAGCCGTACACTGTAAAAAGCCTAGCCACGCATTGCCGTGCCATTCTTTACTGGTTCCATGTCTTTTTGACATCGAAGAAGATCCCTGTGAATATAACAATCTTGCGGGTTCGCACAAGAATATCGCTGACCTGCTGATGGAAAAGATCCGTGAGTATAATACAACCGCACTACCCTCTGATCCTGATATTTTTGACCTGGATCCAAGAGCAAAAACCGCGTTTCATCATGGCTTAATAGAACCCTGGTTAACTTGAGTATTATTTGGTTAGCAAGAATGCTATTTAATTTTTTGAGTAAATAAATAAGTTATTGCATTGCTACTAAAGTAATTACATTAGAAATGTAATTAATTAATGGACGTTTTGTTGGCTTACCCTGATGTTATCTGCCCTTTTTCTTGGATGTATTAGGGGCAGTACAAAACGCATTATGGCACTTGTCTCTATTGTTGTGCAAAATTTAATGTTATTAGAGAAAAAAACTTGGTTTGATTTTCTGTAATGAAATTTTTAGTGTGTACAGATAGTTCGATTCATAATGAGAATTACGGCTGCCTGTATCGTGTCAGCACCACAAAGATTAGATTAGCTGCAAACAGCTGCTGACCTTTTGCAGCTAACAGATACCAATAACAAAAAGCTTATCATAGCAATCGAGAAGTTCTTGTGCGTAAAACTGTTATCGGATATTTTGGTTTCCAGCTCACTCGTATTCCTATGAGCAGGTAATCTTTGCAGTTATTACAAACTGTATCAGAATCCCGGACTTCCGGGAAAGTTATCTATGGGTTATTTCCACCGATGCCGATCTTTGTATTGTGTGTGCTCCGTTCTTGTTTTCTAGTACTCATGCTAGAACGATTTTTTTCGGATGCGTAGCAATCAACCATAAATCATTATTCAAATGGCGGGAGAGTCAGGACAACCAGCCTTAGCGGAAGTCGATGTAGTTCTTGGGCAGGACGACCAATCAGACAATAAGAAGACACACGTTGTCGGTAAGGTTTCGCAAATCTCACCGGCTTTCCAGTACTTCAAATCTTCTACATATATATAGTACCTACGTGGTTCACATACAGTGTATTGTATACATGATTTTAACATTCGACATTAGTCACATTACATACAAAAATCTTTTAGCAGCAATTGGTAAAAGGATTTCAAAAAACTTGTGAGCGCTTGTTTTTTTGTGGTTTACGTTGCTATATAATGAAGTCGTTGTTTATCTGATTTGTGCTGCAGTGTTGGATATGCAGAGTATTTATGACACAAATAATGAATAAAACTGCTAAAAATTCTCTGCGTTTTATATATAATTAAAATTCAAATTGTTGTGTAGTTTCAACTCTGAGCGTGGAATATGAGCGAGATTTTTCGGAGTCGAATGATCCTCAAATTTCATCAGTCACAATAGAATCTCAAGTCACTGTTGATGGACCTGTTGCTGAAGAAACAGACTGGCAAAGATTTGGAATAAGTCTGGTGATTTTGTTGTTTTGTGCAAGCACAGCCGTGGGTGACCAGCAATTATCGAAGGAAGTCAATGGGTCGACCTTTGATGCACCGTTCTTTTTCTTGTGGTGCAGCAATATTGTTCGGATGCTTACATTTCCTGCCTTGGTCTGCATTAGGATGATATACGAATACACCTGTGGGCATGCCGGCCTGATCCATAAAATCTGGATCTGTGGTAAGGCCCACCGCAGCATAGTTATTTCCGGCGAGAACAAAAGGATATCTGCAAAAGGTCTTTGGGTGTAAGTCGTATTATACTGTGAAAAAAGGATTTAGTTAGCCAATTCTAGCTCTAATTATAATTATCCCAAGCCAATAATACTATGTATGCCATGGTCCCAGCGTTATATCTAGAGTAGCATTTATCGATACGCTGCAGTTTTAAGGAAAAAGAATAAAATGTTGTTCAGTAATAACTGAACTTTGAGAAAGAAAGAGCGCTTTAGATTGTACAAGGTAATTTTTTGTTGATACCTTAACATGTAAACTTTATTGCAGGGAAGCAAAAAGTTTAATGGGACCAAAAGGATTCCAACCGCTGAACTGCGTAATTTACTTAGTTCCGTTCGCATTAAGCATTATCGCCATCAATGGATTGTTTTACTGGGCAGTGACGTACGCCTCGGTATCGGAATGTGTCACAATTGGAAGCCAGTTTATTATCATAGTCCACATTATTTCATGGGTCTTCCTGAAAGAGAAGTTTTTAATATTTAAGGTGCGTACACCATGTTCGAATTACTTCTTACAGTTAGTACAGAAGTATTTTGGCATGGGTAAATTTGTAATATGTGTGCAAATGATTAACCTAACTGCATATCGTATTGTCAGGATAAATGTTGCAGCTACTGGGAATTATTGTTTGCATTGCCGGGGTTGTACTGACTGCGTATGCATCCGGCGAAGAACTGGTTTCCTCCAGCGATTCCTGGATCGCTGCAGCTCTGATGACGGGATCATCGGTGTCACTGGCAGTAACGTCGGTATGTTTGGCAATCAGCATTCAAATTTCGAATACAATCCACTTGTATTAATTTTGCTGCAGTCGGTGTACATGTGATACTGATAACTGATAATAACATCAGTGGCTTTTCGAAAATATTTATGAATACAAGTAAACGTGCAGGTACCCAAATGATTTCCACAAAATCCATTGTTTTGTGCGCTACTTCAGAAGTATACTATATTAAATGTAGATCGTAAATGTGCACATGTTGTGTGCGTGCTGCTTTTTGAGAAAAAACAACATCCTAGTTTCTCACGATATTTTACAGGTACTTTTTAAGAAACATTTTGGGACGCCTACTATTAGCCAGATCGCTTTGTACCAGTCGTTGACTTCCACGGTCATGGTGCTGATTTCTTGGCCGCTTTTTCTGGCACTGAAACTGACCGGAAACGAAATCTGGGATTTCCAAACCGCTCCTTGGCTGATTATAGTAGCGCAAGGTGCTATCGGAGCCGGTTAGTACTTGATGGTTCTATTTCTTATCGTTGTAAAACACACATGTACAGATTAACACGTTAATTATGCAGCGAATTAGATTAAATTTTATGGCTACGTATTTTTAACTTTGAAATTAATTACAAAAAACTGAGTTACAAAAGCTAATGGACGTTTTGTTTGTCCCTCTCTCTTCAACGGTGCTTGATTATAAGGACTAACAGCTTATATTTATATTTTATTTTTCATGGTTGTACTTTGTATTTGTAGTTGGCGCCTTGGCGTATTACGTGGCAATTAGCTTTGCATCGCCTGTATTCATTACCATGTCGAGACCTCTGCAAATCGTTATAAACAATGGTACGTTGTTTATTGTGTTGTTTATGCATAAATTTTACAAAGCCACTAAAGCCAGCTGAATTCGTACAGAAACATCGTTTAATCACTTTGCATTGCGAAGGGACAAGATGCATTTCGTAATATTGATTTCGTATCATGTTTTGGTAAAGGAATTGATATTGGCGCACGAGGGGATTCATTTAGCCTGCTCAACGGAATCGCCGCTGCATTGGTCATTGCCGGATTTCTGATGCTGGTCATTCCGAATAACTTTGTAGATTTTGAAATAAAAGCGAGGATAACGAGATTGTGGTGGAACGGAGAATCAAGCAGCGGCATAAAGGACAACATTTCTATTTCCTCCAATCGCATTGAAATGTCTAAATACTAAAATGAAGTGTAAAAAGTTCGCATTGTTTGAAAAACTAAATGCTAAAACACTGCCACTGTTAAGTGATATTAATTTTGGAGCTGGAATCAAAAGGTAATACGGTCCTAACGCCACCGGTTGCTGTCCGTGAACGGTCTGGAACGGCGGCGATTTGGGAAATGCATTCTAAAGTTACTGCACCTCGAAGAGAGACAAATTTCAATGATGTCTATCATCAAGCAAAAGTAATATTATTATGTTTCAGAGTTAAAATTGTGACATTGTGTTGTATAAAAAACGCATTTCGAAATGTGTCACAACCTGCCCGGGGCAGGAAAACGCTAATATTGTATGTAGAATACATCCTCTACCTCCAATGCAACAGAAATGCCCACTGCTAGAGCCATGGGTGGGTGCGTGGGAAACTGCATTCTCTGTTTTCTGAATAAAGCATATAATAATGGTACTTTTTCATACGAAACTTGTAGTTGTGCCCCTGGAAGAAAAAACTATGTGCAAGTATATCTATCTGGCTACAGTGAACGAAAGTCAAACAGAGTGTATTTTGTACGCTGAAAAACTTGTTTAACGTCGTCTCGTAAGCGATCAGCTGTGCTATGCACACTGCACATGGCATGCTGCGATGATAAGCCAAATGATATGCGCTTGTGTATATAAGACTGCGCTGGTAATTGCACTACTGCCGAACATTTTTGTGCATGTCAAAAATAGCAAACAGACGCGTGAGAAACCGTTTTCTACTGCTTCGGTTTTTCTACTTGGTTTACGTGAAATTCACAAAATCTGCGAGCATGTCGATCACGATGGAGCCCGAAGGTATATGCATTCCAGTGCACATTTCCATTGTTTTTGCTCTGTGCTATCCAGGATAAACTTACGATTTACTACTGTTCTTTACAGACTACGACTCGCCCTGGTACTCGTATTTTGAAGCGCAAAAATCACTGCCCAGATTTGCCATGTCCAACTTCCAGAATACTTCTAGCAGACAGCCGGCCAAGGACGAAGACGCGGATTCCTTAACCGCCGTATCCACGTTTCTCCAGCTAAAGCAGCAAGGCCGAGATATTAAACTTGAAGATTTCATCGAAAGCGTATTCAAATCGCCTGGTCTCAGTACTTTAGAAAACACGGTGGAAAATTTGTCCAATAATTATGCGTACGTTCAGAAGCCGTTCGACAGTGTTCCAGCCGATGTTCTGCAGACGCTGCTGGCGGAGAGTTTTGTCCAGAAAGGCCAACTGGAGCGGACGGATCCCAGTTTGATGGCTGGGCATTATTTAATTTTACTGAAACGAATTTGGCATTTATTCGCTAAACATAGTTTTGTCATTGTCGACGACAATAACGTCCTGCGTGGGGTGGCGACATCGGCGGATGCGACGGATTTTGCTAATCTCCCATTGGATGGTTTGCATCCGCATCTGATCAATGTCTTCCAATATCTCGATGACATCACGGCGCGTGTTGCCGGTCAGTTCCCGGCTAACCCGTCGGTTCCAGGTTAGGCCCGGAAGATTGTCCGATTCAAAGCAAATTATCATTCCCAAATAAGGAATAATGTTGTAAAATTGTTTATTATACCAGTGAAATTACGGTAGTTTTAATTTTTAAATGTAAGATTGTATCACAGATCTTATTACAAAGTAGACATTTAATATCCATTTAATCGTTAATGTATGTACAATGTCGTACGTAAAATACGTATACTTTATGTGCAGCATATCAGAGTGATTATACAACACCAGTAATCAGTAATTATTAATTACGATTACCTTGTCATTTTGTCAGGATTTGTTTTTTGCTGCAGGAGAAGCAAATGCTCATTTCTTAATGGGAACGCCTTTATACAACACTCCTAAAGAAAATGTGTATGCCATGTATCTCTTAGCCAAACTATCCCATGAAAAAGCTACAAAAGATGGATTCAAAATATCCATAGCGCAAAATACAAGTCCTCTTACCCAGGTAGGTGAAACTAGTAAAACAATGCGGCTCGGAGCACAATGAATTAATTTCGGGTTTAAATATTTATATGTGCTCCGCGCTCGTACTTCTTATTGTTTTGCAGCAACTAGCGGAAATGTTTGGATGCACACGTTTTCTGACTGATCAGCCACATGCATGGACCAATGCAAGAGGTGAGAAACCGTTTGCAAACTGCCCCGGTGATTTCACGGTGACGGTCGATGTCGGGAACTACTGCTCTGCTGGTCGCTAGAAGGAACGGCTGTATCCGCTTCCCGGGGAACTTATAATTTTGGATCACAAGATTTTGGCGTTATCGATTCTTTCCATAATTTAGTATTCACAAAATAATATGGTCTCTCTAAAAATTGCAGCTACGTATACAGTATATCTGTATATGGTATACATAATTATATAGTTTTGCTTACGTACAGCTGGTTTCCTATCTGCGAAAATTTAAAGAACTTACTGTGGTTCTTTTGCATTAATTTCGATTTAAAAAAATCTGAACTGCGTGTGCGCAGAAAACGACCCAATCAAAACGAAATATTACGCTACGAATTAATTGTGCAATGGCCGGTGAATTTGCGCACCCTTGTTGATGGTTATGTATACATATTTCAAGTGTTTCGCATGTTATTGGGAGATAAGGATACAGGCAGACACATACAAACCTAAACAAAATAATACAATTTACAAAGAATACAGAACCGTCAGAGGAAACAATGTACATACTGGATATCCATAGCAAATATGCTCTGATGTCGGTGCAATTTTGGATTTCTAAATTCTGGACTTATCAAACGGCGAAAGAATACACAGAAGCATACGCAGCAAGCTCTTATCGTTAATTAATTTATGCAGTTGATCTGATTCAGTGTCAAGCCAGTGTCAAGATATGATTCGGCTCGACTGAGTATGTGTTCCTTTTGTGGCTACCATTAATATTACAGACTCCACGTATCTGTATAATTATAAGTATAGACAGCTGTATATATAAGCATAGAATAAGCGCCGATTTAAGGTTCCTTGGAGGATTTATCTTTTCGCGCTGTCCCATCCGGACACGGCGGCAATGGGCGAAAACTGGACAAGAACGATCCTATATCCGCCCGTCGATCAGAAAATATACTAGCGGCCAGTCCAGCCGCGGCAGCATGCGCCGGACTCCAGGGCCACATCATGCCCTGATCCACAGATCCCTGCATGTGCGACCACAGATTGGTGGCCGCGCCTGGATGCAGGAGACTATTATGGTGCCCATTCTGCCGGTACAGCCAATCGTACTGGAGTAGTGAGGCGGCCGGATGGATCATGGACGGATACGGCATAACGGAGGAGCTGGCGCTGCTGGCCAGCGGCGCCGACACCGAGCTCGGTGTCGGATAATGTCCGGCAAGGGTCAGCGGCAGCGGGGAGTTGGGGATACGGCTGACGTTAGTGCCGAGATCCACGGGGGTTATTTTGCGGACAGTGGGAATGGCTGGGTGGGAGGTACGCGAGGGGCCGATAGAGCATTTGCGGGGCAGCGATGTGCTGCAAGCCGACGCGGTGATGATGCGGCGTCGACTGCCGCCATTGAACATGGCTTTGACGTCTTCCCAGGCGTGGACAATGTCTTCCGGAAGGTGAATGTCTTCCATTAAGCGGATATGGCGTCGCCAGCTGTTGAAATTGGCCTATGCGCGACGAATTAACCAAAAAAGGTTCAGTATCTTACGATAAGGTTAAATGTTAAATTAACGCTATCTTGCGTTAAATGTTAAATTAAAATTAATTATATTTATACTTTAAATGTAATAGTTATTTTTAATTATGCTTTAATTTTTAATTATAATTGTTTATATTTGACTAGAAACAAAAATTAAAAGCTGCCGGGGCTTTTGCCTTGTCACGCGCAGTAACACATACAGCATCTGCCGGTGAGAAAATCGAATCCGGAAGTTTATGAGAGTGGAAGATGAACTTGTTGGGTGAAAAGTATTGTTGGCAATGAACACATTGGATGCATTTGGCTCGACTACTGTTATACCGCGAAGGCATGAATCGTCCTGCAACAATATACCAGTGACACAACTTCGACACGATTCGTTGTTAACTGAGTGACCTTTGCATCCCCATGCGCAGCTGTGTGCGATTTGGAAGGCAAAGTCGTCCGGTAATGCTGGTGGTTTAGTTTCACACAGGAACGACCGCACCAGACGTTCAGCTTCGCGCTTCGTAATCATCCCACAGCGTCGACTGGAAATGGGCATGGCGCCGGCGCGGCGCAGAATCTCCAGCTGTACTGGTGTGCACTGGACACAGTTAATGCCCAGTGCCACGCGCCGGTTATGGATTTCGTTGTAGCTGAAGTCTTTGAGAAGGGTGCTGGAGATTTGGGCCAAACACAGCCGCAGTCGACGGTCAATGCTCAGCGCCACGATAGGCACGTCGAAGAGCTGAACTGTATGGATCTGGTTGGGCACGGAGTCGTGCGCGGGTGACGGCGAATTGGCACCGGATGAACAGTTGCTGCTGCTGCGCCTGCCACGCTTGTCTTCGCTGGAGGCGCGCGGACAGCCAACGTCCAGCTGAGCAGAGGAACGGATGTCCTCATCGCTTACCCATCGTTCCCTGCAGTCATCGTCATACGAAGGAAATTATCGGCTGTTGCTTAATGGCGGAAAGAAAAATTATTTACAGAATCTAATAAGCAGTTTGCTTTAAAAAAACGTTTGATGTTACCCGAATTAACATTATTTCAAGAGATTTTGTTGCTGACGTTTAACAGTACATTATTTGCAGTTTAATAGGTGTAAAATGTTGAATCTTGCTGCAAAATGGAATTTGCATTTTCGGTTGTTATCTTGGTCGGAATGGAGGTTAAGACCGTCAAGTACTAACACAGTATTTTATCGATATCGCTATTTGTAAGTCATTTTGAAAACATGCACTTATGCATAAAACTTTTCAATGAAGCAGACTGAAGTAGCATCTTAGGACGCCTCCATAATTGTAATGATAGTGCGTTTCTTTTAATACAGTATTGTGAAAAATGTGGCAACTTCTTACAAAGAACTTGGCAACAATTCGCGTGGATTATTTTAAAAATATTTACTGACACTCGAAAATGTGGATAGACTTAATTAGCATTTTGAGTTCGCGCTATTTAATTTCGTATATATGACCGCTCCGTTCCAATTCAAAATACCTGCACAAATATGGAGCAAGTGGTCATACAACGTTAACGCTGGCTATACCACAAATCCCTGCTACTTATCTCCGATCCATAAGCGCAATAAAAATTAATTCGTTACAGCTGGACAATATCATAGACTTAATGGTGTCTCATACCGCACTTACGCGAAGGGTTTCTCCGCATCTCCCGAAGCTGGAACATCCGAGTTAGCATTCGCAAATGTTCGCTCCATTACAGCATCAATACGAACCAACACATTCACAATTTCTCCGATGCTCTACCAAGAAGAAAATTTAACCGATAGCGAGGTGATCAAAACAAAAAGTTCAGTGCTTAGAATTCCGTGCAAGTAAAGGTCATCAGCGCGAGCGTTAAGAGAGCTAAATACGTTTGTGCGGTTTTATTAATACAGTACTGTAGTGCAAACACGTTCGACAGAAGTAACTTATCTAGCGTGTATTAAAGATACTGCTGCTTCTCCAAAGTGTAAAAGCTATGATACTTTTAAAAACCAAGAGGAGCATACTGGTGGACCAGTAAATAAATAGTACTTTCCGATCACTGTTTAAACCACCGTTACGCTGGAGTATTTCGGTTGCGCTCGTACATCGTTTACCAGTACAATGTAACAGAGATCCGATCGGGAATAATTAAATTGCAGTTAGTTGCCGGTAAAATAGCCTCAGAAGAGAACAGGGATGCTGATGGGATTAGTCTGCTGCGTCTCCCGTATGCTGCTGACATGTTGTGGGCTTCAAATCAGGCTACGAAGCCAATCGAGTAAATATTTGTTACTAATGGCCAATGACAGTATATTGTATGTATACCGGTTACCGTTAACGCGCTACTATTCCAGCTACCCGAACAGACCAACCCTTTCCCACGCGGACATCGGGATGATTGTACAATTCTTTATTTTCACAACTTCCAGCGATTACAGATCCTTATCTTTGTTTCTAAGAAAATGCGATGGTGTAAAGGTGATCTCCAAAAATTAAAATCTACAATTAAAACAACCTTAGAATTAAATATGTACATTTGCAGTCAAAACACAAGCCATAAAAACTAAAGCTTCTCGCGCGATAATTATAAGTAAATATGATCATAACCGGAATCGTAACATACTGAAAATTTTTACGTTTTGTGCACCATAAATGACTAAAACTCTTGAAAAGTATCCTTGAATCCATATTGGTTGAGTAATTTTATGTACCATACGAACAGATGCATTCGCAGTGACTATAATTCAAATGTACAGAAATTCATCAAATAGCGGTGTTGTTTTTGGCGAGCAAATGGTTACGACATATTACCGGTAATTTCTGTGAAGAGCAGTACAATTAAATATAGAGGTTCAACAACCCAACACAGAACTCGTTTTGTAAAATGAGCATGTTCAAACTATTGGTTGAATACTTGTTTTTTTTAAAATAATTTTTATTTATAGATATGCTCAGAACTTCAGAATATCGGCCAGTTATTTCGATAACATATTGGTAATCTTAATTATGGTACTCGCAATATGCCATCCAAATTGATGCGCACATTAAAGAATTATGGTGTGTGAACAAGATGGGCTGGATGATAAGCCCGATCGCTCCCGACTGCGATACCACTGGGAGAGAGCGAATCGGCTGCGGTAAGTGTTGTAATGCAGTAGGTTTGAGCAAACAGTCTATATACCGCTCATGCTTATTTGACTGGAATTTAATGAATTTAATTTAGCTCCGAGTTTAGCTCCCTTGATGCTAGCACCAACGTTCATGCCGCCTTTCGCTTCCGGCACCGCGTAAAGCGGCTGAATGTCGAAAGACAACTGTAAACAGTTAATACGAGTTTTTAATAGCTAGGGATTAGCTAAAACCACCGATGACCTTTTCGCGAACATAGTTTCTAAATGATTGGGCAGAATATCCTTATACTGAGAACTGGAATACCATCATTATGAGCAAAGATAACAACGGTGAGAGAGAAAAATACTGGCAAATAGTAGAATTATTAAAGATTAAACCGTACACCTATAGTGATTGTACGACATTCTTGTTGTTTGCTATGTGCAGCTGATTTTAAAAAAAGAAGCTCCAAACTCTTAAGAAGATGCAGTTTTATTTCTTTTCTTGACAAAAAACCTAACCTATTGCTGTTAAGCTATTGCTGTTAAAGACGCTATAAATAAACAAGCTATATTTTACTGCATGGAACGGTTCGGTTTACTACCAACATCCACTGCGGTCATGTGGGCAGATTACATAGACCGTTATGCGGATGACAAACGCAATTATTATTCAAATCCACCGCTGTAAATATGGAAGCATATTTTTGAAGAAAACGTCAACCAACAGATAATTTTTTCAGTTCCGTGTTTAATAATGTTAATTAATTGTTGTGCGGGCGTAGCTGACTAAAGTCCAGTTTTCAGGTTGTGTTAAGTTTGACCCCCTACGCTAGAAAGCAAAGACGAAAGCGAGTTGCTTAAGAATTAAGATGCACAAGAAAATTGAGACGTAACGCTTGAGCTTGCTCCAATGGAATTTCTGTCACGGTGTCCGCGTCGCCATTACCGTTACGATTTGGTTATGCGTGTGTACATGTCTATATGGAGATTGGACGTCGGTATCGATCAAGCGGTAGTAGTCGCGTCCATTCCAACTGCTGCATGCAACGGTTGTGTTTATCTGGTCGTCCTCACATATTCTTTAAAGAAGTCCCGGCCAACAGTAAGGAATATGGCTGTATTAAGCAACCGAGAAGATTCTTGGCCAACAAGTAAGCTAAATCGAATCAGTTTTTAAACGAATCAAAGCTGTTGAACCGTTTAATCCCGGGACCAAGCAAATGTGTCCCCAAGCAAATTACATCATGCAAATCACTGAGCTATACCGGCTTGGCAATTTAACTTAATGCACCCATCTCCTGTCTTGCAGGCCCTTAATGCGCATACGCGTCTTTCAGCTCGGGATGCGCTGCATGCATCCGCTATTGGATTAAATTCAATGACAAACTTATTTGGATCGGACTCCGACTGCAGATATTCCCGTCAGCAGAGTTGCTTATTCTTAAATACTCCACGTAAAAACAGCGGCTGTTTCGCAGCACAAGCAGTTCATAATACGGCTTCTGTCCATAATTTACTAAAGACTGCTGCGTAACAGAAAAGTTAAAACTGATTATAAAAAAATTGATAACTGTTAAAGAGACTGCAATATGTGTAATCAAAAATTTCTGTCATAATAGATTACAGAAAAAGTTGTTAACAGAGTGCTGCTGTCGTATGTGCTCAAATTTTGTTAGTATCATAACTCTAATGGTAGCTGTGTATAAGCAACACTAAAGTAAAGGTCACCGGGTATGAATCAAAGTAAAACCTACATAAAAGTACGAAAATGGAAGCTTAACTTATGCGATGGAATGGATTACCGGAGATTAGCTGGATAACAAGCACAAAAAGCAACTGTACGATGTGCTTGTATAGAATATGCTGGGAATCCCTTAAATCAGCCGGATGAGAAGACGCAACTCGTAACTAAGATGCAGCTGCTGATGTAATTACTGACACTTTGGGCGGATATTGCCATCCAACCACCTGCGCCCTTCCAAATATCAAATTGTCGCATCCGCCACCGGAAATGCGAAGTGTTACACAGGTTAGAGAAATTACCTACTGGATAATACTGGCTGTCCATCGTATAATCTAATCATCACTGGTAGGATTTTCCACCACACTTTGGAGGATGTTCCTTGTTAGGTGGTTACGTTTACTTTTCATCTGCGAATCAGTAAATGTGACTTTACGTATGGTTTCAGATTAATGATTAATTAACCTTATTTCCCTCATGATAATGCGTTGTTAAAAAATTGATTTCCGGCTGGCAGAACAAATCGATAGGTAAATGTTTTTATTTTAAATTAGTAATATCCATGATCGCTGTCATAAAAACCGACATTACAAATGGATAAGCCGGTGCAACTTGACCAAATTAAACGTCAGATCAGTTTAAGTAATACATTTAAAAATTTGATGGATGATGCTGATGGATTATAATAGTACACGTGTGTATTGTAGATAAAGCTATGTTGCTTGCCGGTGTTGTTTGCGAAGTGATAGGTATAGTGCGTATTTGCCTCGCTTAATAAATCCATAATAATGTGGCGATTAAAGTTTTAGTTGATTAATCTAGTTGAAGGTTGACTGACAAGTTGGGCTGCTTTATTTGCCGGTTAGGAGTGAGACGAGCCTCCAGGGAGAACAGGCTTCGTGCAAGAGTTCTACTTCATGTGAAGGATATCCATAATCGAACTGGGTAATCACCAACTTCTTTCTTTTAACAACAGCCTTAGGTTGGGATAATAATGACTGCTATTCCATATTTTCGGTAGTCGCGCAGAATTGCAGTGAAAATAGTTTCAAAAAAATAACTATTGGCTTAATTTTTTAGACAGGAAACTTGCTGTGCAATAATTTTCAAGATTATTCTTATGTATTAATACTTACAGCAAAGAACGAATGATAATATAAGAAAATGTACGGCTTGCCCCTAGTATGTAAGCGTAAAGCGATTTACGCTAATTGTTTTGGAAATTTACAGTTTATCAATTACTAGGCGCATGTTTAAAAAAAACGCCAAGCTGCCAGAAATACGTATCTTTCATAATTGCGCAAAGTAACAAACAGCTGCATATTGTATATGTTTTCTGTAACAAGTAACAAAAGTTAGAAAAAATTATTGAAACCCACAAAATATCCTTTTTGAAATTCAAATAAATTTATTTTTTACAAAGTAGCAGTTTGGCAGTCGACAACGACATGCATTTACTCGATGTTGGCTATAATAACGAGGAAAAGAGCGCAAAGAATAAAATTTATTGCAGATTATATCCTTATTAATGTTAATACAGTGCATTTTGTTCGTACAGAACATAACACGCGCCTGCACCACTTCATGATGACCGTTTTTATTAATTTTTAGGTGAGCCCAAGAAGAAGATCCTAAAATTCGGTTCGTTCGCGCAGTTAATTAAGCACTGCAGCTGCTAGAAGGATTTCGATATTGGTTTCGTATTTCGATATTGGTCAGAAGTTTTAGTGCATGTTGTGTTATCTCTCTTAACCATACTTACTGGGAAATTTCTAGCGATGATGACCCTTGAGCTTGATTAGGAGGCTGGGTTGATTAGAACTGTGTGTTATACATTCAGTACTCGTACTTCTAACACTTAATTAGTTTCTATGTTCGAGTCAAAACAGATGCTCGTACTACGTTAAATTAGTTTTTCAAAATTAAAACAAGACCAAAGCATAATACAACAACGTTTAGAAAGCTTGCAGCGCGACCGCTATATTCTCCTGAGTAGTCGTAATACTGTGCAAATAGAATCGATACATGTATTGGTATTTACTTTCGTTGCAGATTAAATAAACAAAAGTTTTTTTGGATTTTTTTAATTTTTTCGAACATTTTGTATCCTTCGTTAGACTGCCGCTGATGTAGCGCTTACTTAAATTGGAATGTCGGAAAAAATGCGCACCTTGGTATATAATTTTGGATTATCCGTAGTGACGATTTTAATCACGTTTTGGTTTACATGTGGATGGATGCTAACATGGATGCTATGGTATAAACTTTTGTTTACTAACTATTTCTGGGTATCTCTCGCACTTTTGTTGTGGACAGTTTTGGACAAAGCTCCAAACCGAGGTGGCCGGCTTTATCGACCACTGAGGAAATTAAGTATTTTCAAATTATGGAGGCACTACTTTTCCCTGAAAGTGCATATTGTCTCCCCATCCGATATTACTCCAGACAAAAATTACATCTTTGGATACCATCCCCACGGCTACGTCGGATTCGGATGTCTGTGCTGTTTTGCAACGGAAGCCGTAGATATTAGCAAGAAACTTCCTGGAATGCGCTTCACGCAATTAAGTACTCGTCTGGCCTACATCCATCCGATT
This sequence comes from Paramacrobiotus metropolitanus, assembly GCF_019649055.1. Classification (NCBI taxonomy): domain Eukaryota; kingdom Metazoa; phylum Tardigrada; class Eutardigrada; order Parachela; family Macrobiotidae; genus Paramacrobiotus; species Paramacrobiotus metropolitanus. The sequence goes on from NW_026570246.1 coordinate 1,092,293, forward strand.
TTCCGGGACTTCTTGATGCTTCTAGGAATTGCCAATGCATCAGAAGAGAATATTCGGTACATGGCTAACAAGGGCACCGGAAATGCCATGGTGCTGGTCATCGGGGGAGCAGCGGAGACGCTGGACGCTCGACCAGGAATGCACAGACTGGTGCTAAAAGACAGGAAGGGATTTGTGCGAACGGCTTTAAAAACCGGGTACATAGTAACAATAATTATTGCCTGCACAAGAAACTTTTTCCATTTTTATCAGAGTTTTGCTGCATTTAAGCGTTTGAACAGCTGTTTTTGCTATAGATGTAGTGGTCACTTTATTTCTAAAAGAAATGGTTGGAATGAATCAGAATCGCTGTGTGGTTATTATCCCAGATTGCACTGTCGTCTGGTGTAAAACACCCATGTGTAGACATTTTAGTTATGCAGTGATATAGCGATATTATTCAACTAGTTTTTTTGCAGCATTTTTATTTTTCAAATCTCAGCTTTAATATATTGACTAATTATATTTACACGTATCTGTATGATCGTAATGCGTGTAACGGTATAAGCATGCACACATAAATTGTTTTTGGTCCGGATGTTATTGATCATATTACCCACTTTATTTTGTAGCTGTCACCTTATTCCCGTTTACGGCTTTGGAGAAAATGATATCTATGATCAAGTATTTAACAATCCCGTCGGATCCCGGTGGAGAAAAGTTCAGCGATGGGTCCAAGCAAAAACTGGAGTTCCTGTATTAGTTTATGTTTATGGATCACTCAAAATACCTTTCTGGTATCCTTATCGCAGGCCTATCAACATTGTCGGTAGGCATTAATTAGCTAGTGTGTTCTTCAAATCTGCAAGTACTGAGATATTGTACGTTTTTTAAAATTCATCATCAGTCAGCTTATACACTGTATGCATTTTATGTAGTGGGAAAACCAATTCCTGTGCCACATATTTCTCACCCGACCGAACAACAAATCGACAAGCTTCACCAGCAGTACAAAAAAGCTCTACGGGATCTTTTTGATACGCACAAAGGACTGTATGGACATGCTTGCAGCGAAATTGAATTTATTTAACAAATGCAGACCTTTGTATGACTGTACGCTAGTCAACGATATCATGATATGGCCAGCGCGCAGTGATGTTTTTGCATCGCAAACAAGCAAACGCAGTTAATTAAAAACTGTTTATTACTAAAATCAAAACTGTTTGATACTATTACTAAAAAATTTTATTTGTTTGTTTTGTGCGGTTTGTTTTGTACAAACACCAATAGTTAGAGATAAATTATAAGAGTGGAATAATAGTGGATACCATTATATATGGCGAAAAACGGAAATTGAATGGCATGCTGCGGAATGACCACCGCAGGCGCAGTCTGAAGTACTTTTATACTAGTACTGCAACTGATTTCGCTAAATAATTCTGGAATTATGATCAGGTGTTTATTTTATTGTATATCCTAAATTCCTAAGAAAAAAACTGTTTTACCTGACGCGCTTGACGATGCGGTGCATTCAATCTAGAGAAGGTTTGACAGTCAAAGGCACTCGGCAAGAACACAATAGTTACAATATTATTGCCTGAAGTTTCGAAGGTGATGCCGGCATCCTGTTTAAGATTGCAATGTTTATCAAATGTTGAAATAGTAAGCACTAGGCACATAAATCTTTTCGTATGTCGGTCTGCCATAACATCAAGTTTGTAATCAGCTACCGACTCTGCCACTTTTAGTTAATTTATTAGACGGAAATTGTAATTATTGCAATCTGCGGTGTGCTGTTTTGTGATAACGTTTGATTGCTATGGACCATACATACAGCTGCTGTAAATCCGATATTTTTATCTTATCCGACCTACAAAATAAGTTGAGGTTATTGCTTTTCCAGGACTTTTAAATATTGTCCACTTAAGTGATGCGTGGGAATTATCAGTATTGTGATAAACTGCGTATCGTACGTGCTTCCATTGTCCACGAAATATTAGTAAACCACAACATACGAGGAGTGCTGGTTATAGTGCACAATGCACTTGTGCGTATATAAACAGTTTCTTATAACAATAATAAATGTTCAGGACTTAAGATTGTTTACGCGACGGCGGTAAATGGTACATCGTTCCTACTTGGTATAAAAAACCACACATAACTTCCACAATTCTTCTGCACCTCAATGATTTCATATTGCGAAGATAGGTGATACACTATAACTTTTTGTAGTAGCCATAAAGTACGCACAGTGAATGATGCAGTTGCATTAGACATAAACATTTTGTTATTACCCGCGTTTATGTGCTCTGAAAAATGTCTTCTTATGCCAAAAATCGTCCACCATATTTTACTACGGACAGCGAAAGTCCAATCCTATCACCGGACTTGCAAGATGAAACATCATTGTCAGGTACGATTATTAGATCGGTTTCTGTAAAGTATGAAAACCTTCAATGAATCAGTGTACGTAACAACATAAAATTTTTGGTCTACCATCTTTAGTAAGCACCGCTCTGCGTATCTGGAACTAATGCCAAAATGGTTCGTTTGCTTACAGCCTGAATAAACGTTAACAAGTCAACATTCTTTTAGGAATATTCGTATAATTGTAATACCGATTTTACAAATTGTTACATGCCTTCACTTCTAGTATAATTTTCAAATTCTTCTTACACCATAAATGGATTCTATAGAGGAAGGTAAGACACTTTGGATTTGTGTTTCGTAAAAGCATTTCTAAATCGCAAAGCTCGTGTAATAAATGCGTAATATGTTTTTTTTGGCAATAATTGCAGTCATGAAAAAAGTCAGTTTTCTCGGTCACCATTTAATACAGTTCATAAGACGATGCAAGAGAAAACGGTCATTACTAGGGATTGTTTTATTTATAATGTATAGTGGTGCCTTTATACTATTTCACGCGGTATCAGGCTCATTTGAGTTGATTTTCGCTAGTTAAAGCTCAAATATATATAATTTCAAAAGCATACTTTCAGTTATTTATATTTAACAGTTTTACAAACTTGTTTTTATCAAATTTTGCGATAATAAAGCTTTCTTTTTTTAATTCGTCTTTAAAATTTTAAAAGCAAAAATTTCATATTGCGTAATTGAGTTGCCTGTCGTTAACTTCCACTTAACTTATTGTTAGGTAATGTTGCATTATGTGCATACTTATAATATAATATATTAAATGGGATTGCAGCTGATTCATCAGGAAGCTCCGACCTAAAGGACAAGTGTACGCAGACAACTCTTTCCAGCACAAAACATTTTCACGCTTCAAGATTATTGTGCTATGATGTCGGATGTTGGACAACAAAATCCGAAAAAGATGACTCCGTCGATAAGTTCACCAAAAACACGAAGTAATCCAGTTCTCGAGTTGCGACTAGCACGGTGTTTGTAATAAATATCATGTAGATGTTAGCGTGTAAGCTGCTTAGTCGCTGACCTTTCCAGCAACCGGTATAGTAATGCTGGTATCAGTCCAGTTCACAAGTCCTGTTACATATAAACTACTTAAAACTGTACACAATAAATAATTCTTGTGTTTAGTATTGCAGTTTCGGCGTAGTAAGCAAATTTTTTTTATGAATATCGCTTATACATACACAGGTGGTTTGTACCTTCCCAAATGGTTTATGCATGTACGAGTACTGTAGTTATGACACGCGTGCACGTTGTAGAGCGGTGATAAAACGGCGTGTTTATGGACTTAACCAAAGGCCCGTTCAGTTCCTGGGATCCCTGTTTCCTTTAATCTCGAACATTTTGAATTATAAATGGACATGGGTTTTAAAGGATTTTATCAGCGGCGCTGTTGTTTCCATGATTCATCTTCCGCAAGGTAAAAAGCCGTATGCTTAAATCCGATTCGATCTGATTGATATCTGTACAGTTCTCTTATTGCCAAACCACTGAAACAGTTGCCATATTGCTGACGATCATAGCACCTTGTTTTATTGTGGTAGAAGACACATATATAAATAAAATATCGAGCAACATTTTGAACATTTCGGAATGTTTTCTAGCCATGGCTGGAGCGATGACAGCCGTAATGAGACCCCAGCATGGTTTATTCATTACCATCTTCCCTGGACTTATGTACGCCTTTCTGGGAAGTTCACCACAGAATTCTGTTGGTGGAATGCCGATTACCGCTGCATTGACTGGCGTCAGTATGTCCAGAATTCGTGAGCATTATCATCCAGAAAACTACACAATAACCAACGCAGGGGAAATGTTGGATGTGCATTTCCAAATTGCCGGCGCTGTAGCACTGGTAGCTGGCTTATTTCAGGTATTGTAAACCGACTAAATTACATAACTACACTAGGCATGAACTATGTAACTGTGCATTTTGTGGTAAATTCTTTTGGTACTGACCAAAATATCAAGGTATTAATTTTTTCGTACTATACTTGTTGCTTAACGATATCGGTAACGAATAACGATAAACGTAATCGGTGTCAACTGATAAAGTTAACTGCCTTCCTGATGATCTAGCTGCTAATGGGAATTTTCAAACTGGGATTCTTGTCGAATATATTTTCAACGAATGTTATGGATCCATTTTCCGTGGCCTGCTGTATGCAGGCGATTTTTGGTCAGGTGCCGAACATGTTGGGCATTGGATTGTTCCCCTATTGCGGACTAGCAAAGCATCCATGGGCAAGTACACAAAATCCGCAACAAAACTATGTGCAGTGCCAGCAATTTCATGTTGTTAAAATGTGTGCGATCTTCAAAATAATCGTGACTGACATTGTTTATTTTGATTAGGCAGCTGGTGTCAAATATGTTTATCAACATCAAGAATATCAATGCATATGACACAATGATATCCGTCTTGGCGGCATCGTGCATACTGGGATTTAGGGAATTTCTCCAGCCCATCCTTTTCCGCAAAACCAACATTGTGTACCCGATTGAGTTTTTTGTGCTAGTACTGGGTGCATTAGTATCATATTGGTTCAATCTCAACGAACGGTTTGGTGTGCGAATTCTAGGTGCTATTCCGGAAAGGTCAGTGATTCCAGTGATCACATTCACTTCAACGCTAATTCAATAACTATGATTAATACGATTTATAATTTCAGCTTACCCCTTCCACAACCTCCGCCTATGGACTATATACCGCATGTTTTGGGAGAGGGATTTATAAATGCTTTGGTGTCCTTTGGGTTAACGATATCTTCAGGTACAACAAATAAGCACAGGGCTATATTTATACTTAATCAATGTCGAATTACCTATTTGTAATCAATGTGGACTATCTTTCACTCCATAAAATGGATACTGCAGCTAAAATTCTCGCCCGCAAGGAAGGAAACAAAATTTCGCCTAGTCAGGAACTGATAGCAATAGGATCGGCCAATGTGTTTGGGTCTTTCTTTTCCTGTTTCATATCTGCCGCACCAGTCGGCCGATCAGTTATCAACCAGTCAATGGGCAGCAAGAGCCAGCTATCCACGATTTTTGGCTGTTTGTTCATGATGGTTTTGTTTCTGTCTGTCGGCCAGTCGCTATATTACCTGCCGGTTGTAAGTTACATTTTCTTTCGAATTGCAAAACCTACGTTCCATGGGTGTGTATTGTCAGGGAATCGTTTCTGCCAATATCGTGGTGACCTTAATAATGACCCTGAAGATTTTTGGGGACCTGCCAACTTTATGGAAAGCCAGCAAACCAGACACGGTATGCAGCAGTCAGTTTGGACAGTAATCACAGTATATACTCGTATATACCGTAATAGCAGTAGCACGCTCGCCGATAATGTATGTTCACTGCTGCAGTTTACCTGGATTATCACATTTACTGCCTGCATTGTGTTGGATGTCAGAGTGGGACTTATCATTGGAATAACTTTCTCTCTATTTTTTGTTACCTATCGAAGTCACAGGTGCGTTCAATTAAAACTGATTTTATACGATATATGTAACGCTGTATAGCGCACTTAAAAACAGTAGAATCACAATTTCGGGACGTGAGTATTCAACAATTAATCGCGCATTATTACTTATTGGTTAACAAAATTATCAGCGTTAAAGGTATTAAATTCCTTCATGCTGACAGGCCAAAAGTCCGCGTCCTCGGGAGAATAAAAAAATCAGCCGGATATCTGCCACTAAAAGAATACAGAGAGGTAACCATATACAGTAACATAAGGACGAACAATAATAAAATTATGCGCCTCTGAAAAAGATTAAACTGGGCGTCTGTATAATCCTGGATAGGCAACGGAAATACCGGGTATCAAAATCTTGCAAGTTCAAAGCGCCTTCCACTTTGGGAATGCTGAATATTTGGTGAAGAAAATCAAAAGCATGATAATCGACCCTAATCCACCTCCTGTGGCAGATCCCGGTAGTTATATTGCCACTGTTGTCAACGAGCGCGAAGAGTCACCTATTGGTCGCAGGCGGTCAGTGGTTGCGGCTGTCATGATCGAAAGGAACCGTGTCCACGACCAGGAAACATCTCGGCCACTACTCGAACAGACAAATCATCAGGTTAAACACAGATACTTTCGAAACGTTTTTACTTGTCATAAAAGGAAAACAATAAATTTTCCATACATGAATTGATCAGGTAATTCCTCTCGGCACTGCCAAAAGCGCTCCAAATTTAGCGGATTTCTCAGAATTTGAAGAGGCAGGTTTTGACAAACCGTCCAGCAAAAAGACAAAATTTTCCTTCAAGAAACTGACACTCTCCGTCAATGATCCGAACAAAGCTAAATCGTTAATGCGACCTTCCAGTTCCGCCACAGCGTCCACCGATACTTTAGACGAGCTCGAAACCGATTTGACCCGAGCCATAATCGACTTGAACATGACATCGTTCATTGATTCCGTTGGACTGCGGGCTCTGGAGCAAATCGCCAGCGATCTTGAGAAGCTGGGAGTGGAAATATTATTAAGCCAAAACAAAGGTAACTCCCAGAGATTAACAGCTTATACTCGTATGTGCAAAAATCAAAAGGTCACTTTAATACCCATTACTGAGCCCTGTTACAGCAACCTGGTCAAATGTGTTGAACAATGTTTGTTTCAGGATCCATCACTGATCAGATCAAGCGCTTAAAAGTGTTGAAAACCATACCGGAACGCAATATATTTCTCTGTGTGGAAGACGCAGTCGCCGAGGCCAAACGAAGAATCAGAAAAAGAGCGGAACCGGACCATATACCTCTGGAAGAAACTCCTGACAATCGATTCTGGCCAACACCGGCGTTTAGAGTCGAAGGTCTTCCTGGAACCAATTAAAGATCCTTACACTAGAAGTGTTTTCGTATTGCTGTGCGATTTTTATGGCTGTGAATGCAGTTGATGTGTGCAAAAACTGAGTGATGCTGGCTGATATTTATACTGTACTGTATATTACAGTATTGCACTTTATCCACGTAAAATTCTCTTCACTGGTATCAGAACATCTAAAAAAGTTTACGACCGGATTTCACTGACGAAATTGCAGACGCCTTTCTTATATATACGCATAAAGATAATAAGAATCTCATTTTTGAACAGTTCTCGTACTCAAAACGTTCTGTTCTGAAAGTTACTCTGTTTTGCCATCTGCCACAGGAATTTCGATTGCATATCTGACCGTGCATATTGATAGTCGGATTTTCACGGTGCGGGCCGCGGAAAATGCGCATTCGAATCGTTACGTGTCTGCTTTTTTGTTATCATTAAAATCATTTTGTCAATCTCTGTCAAAACTATGATTTTAATATTGAAATTTTCTTTATTGTTTATTTGTGAATTTGTAAACGGTGAGACGTTCAGAATTGGTTACATATCGGGGTCGAAAAGATTACGGGAATTCCCTACTTATAATCGACCAGGATATCAAATCAGCGGTGCAATTGCGTTGGCTGTTAATCAAATTAATGAACACCACCCAGGTAAAACTGCACAATGAATAATGCATTAGAATAAGCATTTCACGTTACTGTTTTGGGTAGGGGTGTCTCTATATTTTTTTACTGTAAGGAACTGCAGTATAATGGTGACCGTGTTTGACCAGTACACGGGATGACTAAAACTGCGCATGAGTAATTCTCGTGAAATCCCCTAGCAGGGTTTTTTGAATTTCTGACCAACGCTTCAGGAAGCTAATCTAACGAATTGTTATTTCTGTAAATGCTATATTCAAAATAAAATCCGGCAGTTTTCGTTGTCTCGTGTCCTGCAGCCAAAAATTATAATGAAAATACTAATAAAATCAAATTCAAAAACCGGCATTTTTTGAGAAAGTCACAAAGTGTGCTGACTGCATAACTCATCCAGCGCATGCAGCATGTCCACAACTTTTATTCAACTGAAGTCTGAAAGTATATGTCTTGCAATTTACCAAAAGTATTCAAATAGTCCGTACGGAAAGAAATGCCACGAGATCCTACATACGTTTTGCAAGCTGGGACACGCAAATTTTTCACGCAATTTCAACCTGCACCATTGCAAATGAGCCATCAAACGTGGCTAAATAGTTAACGTTACGACAAGTGGTTCGCAAGAAACAAACCAAAAGAAGACCGACATTTTGTTCGGCCACCCAGTAGTAGTAGTACGCTGCATGTGATGTATTACTTATGAAATCAGTAAAACTTAATGGTGATAATTAATTCTTCAATGGTCTGTTTGTCTACAAAATATATCACAATTTTCCAGATGGCATTCTTGCTGGGCACAAACTGGAGTTCGAATACGCAGAAACTTACGGACTGGAGACGGAAAGCATGAAACATACAGCGAGATTTTGTGTAAACAATTTCTCCGCCATCATTGGGCCACAAGAAACGTAATGCCACCCACTCTTAAGTTAACTTGCCTAAAACGTTTTGCAAAAATTTTAAGGCATGTTAACGAAAAAAATAAATTTTCTCCATTTTATGTGACATAAATAACACCGGTATACTGCGTGTGTAAGCATTTAAGGTAAAACTTTCCATCTTATGTTTGACCGTGAACTGATTAGGTGCATGCATGAAGCCCGACTGGCAGCCGATTTCAACAAGCTGATGCTGTCGTATTTCTGCCATAATGCGCTGAAGGATGGTAATAATTCGGCTGGAGGTTACGCAACCTTTGTTTCCGTTAAACCACCGGCATCACAAGTTGCAAAGCCGCTTGCTTCGTTATTGCTAAAATATAACTGGAAAAAGGTCACGTTGCTGTATAACAGCGAGAAGTCCAGACGACTGAGCGAATCAGTTCAAAAGCAAATCACCGAACAGGGTATCCAGGTTCTCCATACGGAAACCTGGACAGGAACTTACTTCGTGGTACGGTACACGTCGCTATACATGAGTTTGGAGCGTTCAGTTACAATTTCAGTCTGTTTCTATCAGGGAATGCCTAGCGTACTACCGAATCCCTTCAAGAAAATTGTACAAAACACGCAACATTTAACAAGAAGTGAGTTTTCCTAGCAAAGTTTGATTTGTACCCGGCAAAAGTTTCTCAAACTGTCGCTGCAGAATTGAGAAACTCGTACATAACATGCTTCGACAAATAAAATCTAGTAATCAAAACTTTAAGTAAATTTACAGTATTCCTGAATATATATAGTTTATGTTGTAATCGGCAATATCGAGGAACATCTTGGCTTTATGGAGGCCATGGACCAGGCCGGTCTGTTGGACACCGGATTGTATTTTGTTGTTGGGATATATCTGGAGCAATATCGCTCAAGAGAAGCCTCAAAATACCTAAACGGTAAACTTATGAGTAATAATGTAGAAAAACGAGATTGTGCTTATGAATGAATCGGGAAATTTCTAAAACTTATCACGTCCAAGACAAAAACAGTAAGTAATCTCGTTGTATTTATTTTTAGGAGTGTTCTTGGAAAAGGTTAAACCTGAAACTATTAAAGCCTTTCAGTCGTTCTTCGGAATAATTCCCTCGCCACCAAAAACCGACAAGGTCAACCTTGATGAATTCACCAAGAATGTCAACAAATTTGCCGAACTGCCGCCATTCAGTTTCGCTTGGCCACAGGACATTCCGCGAAATGTCCGAACCGAAGCGGTGTATCTGCACGATGCGGTTATGCAGTATTCGATAGCGCTGCATGAATGTCTGCAAAACCGTTCCCAGTGTCCAGATCCTCACAATGGCGTTAGTTTGATGAAGTACTTTGTTAATCGAACTTACCAAAGCGCCATGGGATACGATGTTCACATGGACAGCAACGGAATAGCACAGGGAAATTATTCATTGTTGGCAGTGAGGAAACAGGAATCGCTGGATGGATTCGATAGATTCGGTCTGGTAGACATCGGAGTATTCTTTGTGGGACACGATTACCACAGCGACCTCCCGGTAAAGACAACAAATCTGTTCTACCATAGTGACCTTTCTCCAGATAGCCTGTTGCCTAATCCGCCTAGAATAAACATGTTTTGCATATTTTTTGTAGCGTACGTAATATTATGGGGGTGTTTATAAAGCGGTCAATTATTAGGTTCTGGTACTGAAAGATGGCGAAGAGGTTTCATGGGCATATCCGTTCCCTCCAGCAGATGAACCGCGCTGCGGTTTTGACAACGAATATTGTCCTACCATTTGGCGATGGGTGATTGGATTGCTGATTCCCAGTTTAGTCGTCACTTTTATTTTTTCAGTGTGTTATTTCAGGTGCGAGCAGTTGCGCTTCTTCAGTATGATATAATTCACTGCGCGTTTTATTTTTCTGTAATAATCATGATCACATGCAGGAAACAAAGTAAAGTCTGAGTCTCCTTAAAAGATGAATGCACGACTGTGTTAACCGTATTAAGCACGACCGTATTGAACACGTATTAAGCACGTACGTACAAAGTGTTAACGTACCGCATTTTAAAAGATTGCGTATTGCGTATATGAAATATTTGATTGCAATATTCAGAATGGAACGAACAGAAGCTGGAATTAAGGATTGGAAGGATTTGCAGGTGGAGCGCATACGCAATTATCTGTGCACGCGAGATCTGCCGCCGACGATGGTCAAGATGTTCTACTCCAGCTTCCTGGATCTGGAGGCGCTGGTTGAGCTGCAAGCCGTGACGGCCACGCGCGGCGTAGAAGTGGGCCTTTTCAAAGGGGAAGCTGTGGCGGTCAAGCGCCTCTGCTGGATTCGCTGCTTGGATTTAACCGACGATATCAAACAAGATCTAAAAAAAGTAATGCAGTGGCAGGAAATTCGAACACACTAGTATAATTGTGCGATAATTACGTACTGCAAGTAATTTACAAAGAAAACTTGGATTTCTGTCTTTATCAGACGAAAGAATTGGCCCACCCTAATTTATGCGCCTTCATCGGCGCCTGCACCGAACCGGCTTGTTTGGTAACCGAATACTGCCAGCGCGGTTCACTAACCGAAGCACTTTACGGGCACTTTTTTCCGCTGCTCTGCAAAGGTTTTATCTGGTCATTTATTGTGGACATTGTCAAGGTAATTGTTTCGTACCATTTTTTTCAGTTTTACCTTTGCACGTTTTAATTTTGCGTATTCGATTTTTTCTTCATTTTTAGGGAATGTCATATCTTCACGCAAGCGTATACAAAACCCATGGCAGCTTATCGCCGGCATATCTACTAGTAGACAGCAAATTTACCGTGAAAATTACGAATTTCGGTTTGATCGAGTTTCGGAAGAAGTTCAAAATAACATCGTCCAAACCGCAACAACGTCGTCTGTGGATGGCACCGGAGTTTCTCCGAATGACTGATCCGCCTCTAGAAGGCTCACAAAGCGGAGATGTTTATTCATTCGGTCTGATTCTGTACGAAATCATCGGCCGAGAGGGTCCATTCGGCCACACCGATTTAACAAACGACGAGATTATTAAGAAAATTAGGGATGGAGATGGCGAAGCGTTATTTCGACCGTCCCTCAGTCACCTCTTGGACACTACGCCGCATTATCTAATTCAGTTAATGCGCAGTTGCTGGGAAGAAAGCCCCTTTGCGCGGCCAAGTTTTCCCAGCATCATGGAGCGAATTAAATTATTAAAGCAGGGAATGTATGTTTAATTATTAAATAATGCAAATAAAAATACAATGTACTGTACCGGTATATATACATTTTATACATAAACTTTGTATGGTGTATATACACCATCTTGGGCAAATATACGGGAAAACGTCCAAAATTTGTTTCCACAGGAAGCCGACAATATTGGACAACATGGTGCATTTGCTACAGAAATATGCCACAAATCTGGAAAACGAAGTGGCTGAACGAACAATGGAGTTGGCGGAAGAAAAGCGGCGCACGGAATGCCTGCTGTATGAAATGCTCCCACGGTAACCATTCTGAACGATTCCGTTAGAGCACAATATTAATTAATTAAAAACTTGGATTCTGATTGCAAATAATTTGTTTAACCGTAGATTCCCTACACTAGAGTACTACGTAACTCACGTTTATGTGTAGCCCTGTTGCTGAAAAGCTAATAAACGGCAAGACCGTGGAAGCCGAACAATTTGATTCCGTAACAATATTTTTCTCCGATATTGTTGGCTTTACTTCCTTAAGTGCCGGAAGTACACCCTTTGAGGTATGCTACGGAATAATTTATTTTATTGCCTGATTAATAAAATGATTGAAAAAAATTTGCGGGTAACGCCGTTGCTCCGTTTTAGGTTGTAGAGTTTTTGAATGATTTGTACACATTATTCGATAAAATGCTGGAGCTGTACGCAAACGCTTATAAGGTGGAAACGATTGGAGACAGCTACATGGTACGGGATTAAATGAATTCGTATCGTCATGCTTGTTAAAAATTTCCTCCGTTTAACACAAGCATTTGCTATAATTTTTTAGATGGTCAGCGGACTTCCCATTCGAAACGGCAAGCGTCATGCGGGAGTAATTGCTGACATTTCCATCCATTTATTATCGGCTATAAAATGCTTCCGCATACGTCATCGTCCTTCTCAACAGCTGTTACTGCGTATCGGCATCCACAGCGGATCATGCGTGGCTGGAATTGTGGGCCTTAAGATGCCGCGCTACTGCCTGTAATTAGTCAAATTTTTTTGTGAAGCATATTACTTAATTTTCAAATTAGGTCTTAAGACATGGTGTTGCAGTCTTGGTTTGTTGTACGAGTACTTTGTCAGTCTATGTGCAACAATAAGAAACGAGCAATATGATCGTTTCCGGCTCTAACTTAATTATTGCTTTTGAATAGATTTGGCGATACTGTGAACACGGCGTCTCGTTACGAATCAACCGGGAAACGTGAGTACTGCTACTGGCTGTAACTGTAACAGTCAGGAATGACAATTTTAAAATCCGCTGTTTTTATTGCTTCTAATAAGATAAAAAATGACGACGAAGCAAAGATGATGGAGCTCAACTTTTTATACCTGAAATAATTCATACGATTTTGCGTATGCACATGACAATATTATTTTTTCGCAGCTTTACGAATACACTGCAGTCCACAATGTAAAACAATTTTGGATTCTCTGGGTGGATACTGTTTCGAAGCCAGAGGCCTGGTGCCGATGAAAGGGAAGGGTGAACAACTGACCTATTGGTTACTGGGACACGACGTCGATTCCGACAAGCACCAGCTACGTAACATTGTTTCCATGGGCGATATTCCAAATGCCGGCAACCAGCCGTTCCTCGTCAGCATCCGTAGTCCACCACAAGCGGAACTTCAGCGACGCTGGAGCAACATTAAAAGGCCACCGCTCAGCCAACTACAGCTACGGACAGCTTGGGATGGTCAGCCTGTTAACCCAAGTTTGCCGGAGGATGAAAAGGTCAATAACAACTACCCGCTTGCTCTTCCGCCCTACAAGGATACTAAGCCTGACGGATTTCGATGTGACCTTTCTAAGGAAGCAGTGCCGCTGATGATGAGCTATCGAAAGAAAGGTGTTCCAAGCAACGATATGGCACAGCTCATGGAAGAGAAAGAAATAAATAATGCATAGACGTTTAGATAAAATATGCGGGGGTTGTTGTACTGGAATTAGCAGCCGCGATGTGGATAAATGTAGCGGTAACATGTAACCGTAAAATATAATTAAATCTCGCGATGGGATATACGTACTGCACTTCTTGTACACTTCTTATTCACATGTCAGACCGTGGATAACAATAATTAGCGCAAACATCACGGTATCACTTTTGTGAAATAATTTAACTTGTTTTCGAGCTTATTATATCCTTCCGTCCACTAAAGTTTGGCCAAGGTGGATAGGGTAACCACCCTGGTACCCTATCCACCTTGGTTTGGCTATGCGTGATGTTGTTTTTCGTTACTAATGCGCTGCCTCTCATGTTCATTTGTTCTGGTGGGGGTCGTAAATCACCGGTAACAGGCAGTGCCATCAAACATTGTCCACAATCTTACGCAAGGGTCGCGAGATAGCCTACTTCTTCCGACTTCTTAGATGTTACCCTACATGCGCGCGCGATGCCATTATGCACCAGATCGACATTTTCGATAGAAAATGACAATATTAATTATATAGAGTGCCGCTACGAACTTTGGAATTACTGAATATCAGTGGATGGTGAATTTCAAACTGATTCGAGACTCGTACCGATAATCCGTCTTTTGCATTTGTGACGACCTATGACAGCCAACAACGACTCAGCACATTGCATGGCTCGCTGTACTTGGCTATACTTGTGCTATGCCGCTGCCGCGGCAATGCATAAAGAAATCTCTGATTAGGGATAGTAATGCTATACAAATACACCAGTGTCTGATAAGAAAACAATGTACTCAAATTATTACGTACAATTAAGAACGAATTTCACCAGCCTTCGGTCTTAATAGCTTCTGACGCTTATTTATTTTTAAGCGGCTTCCGTAAAATTTGAAGCTCTACGTAGTTGTCCAGGATGTTTGTTTTGACCAATCGCATATGACGTTTTCGAACAACGCTAGGTGGAGAATGTTCTGATGTAAGGCTTACAAATTTTTTTAAACAATTATTCCATGGGACTTTTCTGAATGCTGGAAGTAAAAATACAGTATATGCAATCGGAAACCCAAGGATAATACGAGTACACTGTACAGAATGCTCAAAATGGCAACCCGAGCGGATCTAGAAGAAACTGATGGAAACAACATGGAAGTGCTGGCATCGTCCAGTAGTGCGACGCATTATCCAGAAAAAATGGATTCCGACAAACGTGTGACTATGGAAAAAGGTAGAGGTTAAGTTCGATTTGCATATTGTCATGCGCAGATTCTTCTTTCAAAAGTTCGGCACTTGCTACAGTAATATAAAAGTATTATATTTTTATGGATGAATTGTTAACAAATTGTGCTTACCTGCCCAATGCCAATATATATTGTACATATACCTAACTGGTCAAATCCTGAGCTCAGGATTTGACCACTGTCGGAATCCCTAATTAAAAGATTCTGGGATTTAGCTATTCGAAAATTTTTTTTAGACGAATCTGGGCATGTTAGAAATACAGGTAGAAAAGGATCGCTTGCCATATCGGAGGAGCTTCCGGATCCACTTGTGGCTACGCCGGAACCTGAACTCACTCCAAAAAGCACCGGGAAAAGAGTTATTTTATCCATTGCACTAGTACTTGGAGCAACCGGAACCAGTATTGCAGAATCTCAGCTAGCAAAGCAGTCGTACTCAGAGGACTTTAACGCGCCGTTTTTGATGATGTACACAAGCCAAATGATTCGAGTTTGGATCTTCCCATTGTTTTTATTAATTTCCGGAGCAGTTACCTTTGCAAAGCGAAGGTCATTTGGATTTGAAAAGCAAATTAAGTATGTAAATATTTCCGTGCAAGGTTTCACTGCCCAGTATAGGCGGCAGTAAAAGGTTGATCGTGATCTTTCCAAGTCTTCATAAATTAGTTGCAATAACAAAAAAATAAAAGCGAACCGGCAGTAATGCATCTGCTGTTATATTAACAATAATTGTAAATTAAAAACATAGACACTCAGAAGAACAAGTTACAGCTGTGATACATGCATAAGTCCAAATTAAAATTTATTTCCTGAGATTTTGCATTGTCCAGCTTTGTTTCTTACAGCAAAGCTATACTTGTGTATGGCCCCGAAGGCGTAACCTTACTTTCGTTATTCAAAGTGACCGTGGTCCTAGGAGCAAGTAGCATTGTCAGTTTGGGCCTGTACATGTCGACACTGTCGTATATATCTCCTTCGGAGTCGACAACGTTAATGACCTCCCAAATCGCCATAGTTTATGTCATCAGCATAATATTTCTGCATCAACGGATTCTGCTAGTAAAGGTACAACTGCATACATGTACTTAGCAATTAGATTATTATTATAATTATGATGTGATGCTCAAAGAGCATGACAGTTGTAGTGAGACAACGAGCAGTTTTCTTACACAATAGTATTTTTAACTATTTCGGTTTTCACTCGCATGTGCATTGAATTTCCGTACTTCCTAAAACTTTGTAAATGCTCTTTACAGATAATTGCTACAGTTGTTTCGTTCACGGGTGTGGCACTCACAGCGTATGTGAAAGGATTTCAATCGGATTCCATAACTGGCATTGCCGTGACCCTAGTTGCTGCGACATTTTACGCGGTTAACCAGGTGTGCTTAAATATCTCGTGTTTGATGTTTAACTTTTACTGTTAAGGTTTGAAACATTTTGTAAGGAATGAAATTTTATGGTTTTAAGCAAAATTTTCTAGGTTTATTTGAAATACGTTCTAAAGACGGCTAAGCTCGGACAAATCACGTTGTATATGTCCAGCACTGCAATCTTTATTTTGATGTTTGGATGGGTGTTTCCGTTGACTTTGTGGATCGCCGGTATGGAAACATGGTCTTTCGATTCGGTTCCTTGGGGATGGATTGCCGGGTCGGGAGGAGCCACCCTGGGTAAGAAAATCCTTTCGATGAAAAGCAAAATCACTCCGTATTTCAAAGCGGTCGGACCATCATATATTTATTGAAATACTTTGCGGCATTTTAGTTTTTAATTTTCGTACACAGTGTTATGGCAGTATGATTTCGGTGATTTACTTTTATTTGTAGCTACTGCCATTATTGTTAATTATGGTATAAGTGTTGCGACTCCTTTCTTCATGTCCATGTACAACCTCCTACGAATCCCGATTAACAATCGTAAGTAAAACTGATTTTTATGTCCAGATATATTACCGATGTATCGCCTGGCCACGCCAAGTTCGGACACTTTTCCCCAAAAATTACCAGAAATCATCCGTTTAGAATTAAAACCGTATTACATTTTTGTATGATCAGCGTATGTATCCAGCAACTATTGCATGTAAAGGTTTTACGCTGAAGTCATGTCCAGAATTACAGTGAGATCGAAACTGGAACGGACCAGCTTCGAAATGCGATTCGACCCATTTGTTCTGGGATGCAGCTCCCATTTCAAAAATCGTTTAAAAATTCCACCCTTTCCTAGTCCAGCCTAATTAATTTCATGGTATTGGTCAACCAATTCTCTTTCTGACGGTGCCTAATACCGCCCGATTTTTACCAAGACTACGTGACCTTTGCAGCCTTCCTGCGGGCACCTCCAAAATGTGGGATGACCTTTTTTGGGCGCTCGCTGTACAGCGGTGAGCGGTCGTAGCTATCTGATCTTGATAAGATCTTGTTTATGGACGGCTATTCGTCTAATCTAAGTTTTCCATTCTCACAAAAAATCCGATGCGCCTCGTACCAACGAATTATGATATCAATCATAACATTTTTTAATCACCGCTTTGTCAGATCCTTCTTCCAGTTGTCCGGCACTTGCGTGTTCCCGCATGTATGATAGATAGCTGTCGATTCATTAAAATCATGTTACTGGACCCATGTTTCATCCAAGGAAATGGTCAACTTCAAATCTCCCACATTTGTGTGCTAGGCAGCCGCGTTCGTCGGCAGGTGTGTTATAACATACAAGTCTATGGGAGACGAACTTTGAGTTGGGGTTACCTCTAGGGCCGATCGCTCAGGGCTGAGTTGCTGAACCGTAAAGGACACCCTTTGAGCAGTTATATAGTTTTTAAAAAAATTCACTGAAAAATTCAGTTTCCTAAAGTTTCTAGAGGGCAGTTATAAGCACCCTAAAAACGACCACTGCCCCGCCCACTTCATCACCGCCTACCTGCTTAGCGATATGTCAGAAGGTTCCAATTTTGATATCGCTAGATCCGCAGTAAAAAGTTACGCTAAAAAAGTGTTAAAAGAGAAACATAATCACGAACAAAAGTATTTTTGAATTTATTTTACGCAGCTGTCCGAACTTGGCGTGGCCAGGCTGTATCTACGTACGCTTAACATCTTAGATGTAATAATAATAGATGTAATAATAATAAGACTTGCTCTAGAAACTGGCCAAGTATCTAAATCTACTTTATAGTCTGTGCATAAACAATTTTCTGGGTAAAGAACGAACCCAAATTAGAGAATTTTCACAACTCAATACGACTAGCAATATAAATAAAAAATTATTCGTTTATTTTGGTAGCTATGTGCAACTTGTGCCAGTACTTCTTTAAAAGACGCTTATGTGACAGTCAAGATTTCACAAAGCGAGCGTTTTACGATGAACACAGACGCTGCCTTTAATCCACTGTTTTTACAATTTCAAAATTAAAAATTATGTTAAATAAAAATTGCGCAGTTTTAGTTTGCGAGGACGTTATTTTTTAACTCGTTTAGTATAGACAGCGGATTATAATATATATTTTTTTCTTCAGTTATAGATGCGTATGCACGGGGACAAACTTTTGCGGAACTGGAAATTGTGGGCGCTGTTTTAATTGCAATTGGTTTTATTTTTATTGTTCTTCCGGACGACCGAGTATCCATTCGCCTAAAAAAACAATCAAGCAAATAACAATGAATTTCACTCAACGAAATTACTATATGAATGCAAAAGCTTGCG
Organism: Paramacrobiotus metropolitanus; assembly: GCF_019649055.1. NCBI lineage: Eukaryota > Metazoa > Tardigrada > Eutardigrada > Parachela > Macrobiotidae > Paramacrobiotus > Paramacrobiotus metropolitanus. The sequence goes on from NW_026570246.1 coordinate 1,111,170, forward strand.
TTTTCGGTCAACCAACGTGGGATACAAAACCTAAATTATCGCACAATTATCCATGTCAAAGCTGTTAGAGTACAGTACAATAAACAATATTAGTCTACATTATTTTTTAAATTTTAAGGGTGGGTTTTTGGTTCTTTCTACGGTGAGCCGGTGAGCTAAATTAATATAAAAATAAAACCAAAACATTTATTCCTTTTAATGATAAATATCATTAGACGTGCGTCTAAACAATCTAGAGCCGGAAATACCGCAATTTTCGATCCACAGCAACATTTAGTTTCGATGACAGTCTACAGCATGTAGCACCGAACATTGCATACGAAGATAAACGTAATTATGCACCTGCAATCTGTACGACATTACACAAAAAGTATTCAGAAATTGTTTCGGACGCAACCGAGAATTCTGAAAAACGCAAGCGCCAAAGATGGGTATACAATCACGGAGGATGCCGATTGTAAAAGGGCAGATTGATGGATACCGGTTGCCATTGGCGAATTTCGTGATGGCGATAACAGCAGTGTCCAAAGCCATTGCGACACGCACGTGCCTCTTGTTTTCGTAATGCAGCCGTCAAAATCTGATTTCGTTGCTTCAAAAGCACCGAATCAGGACAAATTAGGTTTCCGGCAAGAGGAGGAAAACCAGTAAAGTGATGTTTTTATCGCATTTTACTTGCATCTCCTAATAACCAGTCTTTCGCACGCAATCACTTTATGAACTGTCAGCCGAAAGCACCGGCGCTGACCATATCGACGACGCATATATATACTCGTATTGAGCCCGATATGGCGTACAAAACCGTTAAATATTATTATTGTACTTACCGCTACTTGCTGATCCCTACTGGTGAGTGGTGAGCGCACTATTGGCTACCACTGCATTAAGTGGGGTGTGTCCGATGTAAACCAGTCTAGCAGCGCTCGCAGCAGCCAGCGTAACGGGACCGTTGCGAGTGGGGTCATCACACAAAATCGACGAAGCAAAGAATTATATCATCCTTTTTGCGTTTTGAAACGGGTATCGTATTTCGGTTAAGCTGATTTTGTGATTCGTCTCTATTAACTAAAAATATAGCGGTGCTTTATGATTTTATTCTCCAGTAACTTAATCATAACTATAAGCAATACTGAGTTGTTGCAGTTTTCCTGTGCACGAGGGCCTTAAGCAAGGGGTGATAAACACGGACTACGTTCGTTACGCCACTTCCAGCTTTAGTGATCAGCGCGCGCAAGTTGATTGAAGAGAAATGCTGCTGGACTTGAGCTATTCCTCTCGGATCTAGAAGCAACGCTTTAGGTTAATTTGTGGCGGAAAGAGACAAGTTTAATCGGTGGATGTGTGTAGCGCGCGATGACTAGTCTCTCGTACGGCGCAAAAAGAAGTCTCCTCACAACAGTCATGCAGTAAAGTTAAATTTATGAAAGCCGAAAGTCCAAGCAGGAACACGCTTCCCTGATCGATCATTTTTCTCCGCCTATTGTATGGATATAGCGCTATATGTGTTAACGCCAAACAGCATACATTTTTCTAAGTGGAACATTTGCCCACATGCGCTATAAACGATAGCTGGATGAATCACGTTGTCACCGCGGCGGGTGGAAGTTTGAATAAGCCGGTAAGAATCTGTATGTCCCATTGTCAGCGGGAAGAAGCCGGTGATGAAAACGCGGGTGGATTTGTTTTGATGAGGACAAAGTGAGATGCCAGTGTGTTGAATAGCGCGCGCGATGCCGGGACTGCCGGATGGGAGGACGCATTGTACATGCTGCGAAGAAAACTTAATGCTCAGCGGCTACAGGAATCTATTGGCATAGACCAAGTGCGAAGGAGTCCCCTGTGCAGCGGAACCGCGATGCCGTATCCGCGGCAGCATCTGCGCATCAGCCGAGGATGCCAATGTTTATGGGCCTTACGGCCATTGGCCCAGATTGTTATGATGTATTTCGGGATAATCCGGCAATCGGCATTAGCAAGTGCAGGAAATGGTGAGCTTAATCTCTCGGCTTGATAGTGTGCGTAGTGTATTGCATATAGAAAATAGTCCCTTACACGAGGCACAGGATATCTTTGACTTAAATGATAGCAATTGAAAAAACACCCCCCTTCACAAAAGTGATGTTTATCCGGATGATTTTTTACTGTTTAAACAGTCGCCGGTCTCGCTGGTCGTCTCCGATTGCCATGCCGCGCTTTTGTGGCGTAACCTCTTTTCAGGCTGCAATGAAAAATTGAATTACAAAAATGGAGTGCAGTTAAAGTCAGATAAAAAGAAAATGATTAATGAACAAAAACATGACGTGACCAGTTGAGATGCCGACTTTTCTTAAACAAATTTGCACGACAGACCAGCTTATTTGTTGATTGAGTTTGTGTTAATGGGAAAAACTATTTGGGGGATACTAGCCAGAACATTTGTTAGAAAGTCGTTTTGGTTTGCTAGATCAGTGCGCAGATATCAGTTTCGCAAAAATTCTAATCGGATTCATTTTCAGATCTATCTGTTATTCGTGCCTTATTAGTTTCACCGCAGCAGTAGTATTATTGGGCTGTGGTTTTAATACTGTGAATGCTACATTGGTTTCTGTATTTATTAATATTCCGCTCTGAATCGTTCAACTTCAACCAAAATTACCTTGTGCATTATTCATTACCAGATTATTGTGTATTGTTTTTTCCGATGTAGTCAACATGAACGATAAAAATTTTCAGCAGCCTGATGGTGGTGATATTTTGGTACGATGCAGGGACATGATACATCCATAAGACGCTGTTTTCGTATTTTTCTGAGGCTACTGAGCCACTATGTTAGTAGTTTAGCACGTTCGTACTAATAATTTCACTACGAACGTGCCTTATTTGTGTATCCAAATTCTGTTTTTAAAAAATATGAGACATTAGAAAACATACCGCTCTGCACTGCGATTTGTTTTATTTAATTTTTTGATTAAAATTGTATATGGGGCACCCCAAATGAATTCTGCAGTTACTTGTTTCCTGCACGACTGAATTTCTCTGACATGCGTATAAAAAGCGAATTGTGCATAGCAATAGAGAGGAGCGACAGAGTGCTGACCGCGTTTGTCATTTGCATTTATAATTCCAATTCAAGGAGAATAGACCACTCTGACATCCTTTTCTGCTTGGCACCTTTTTGCCATGCTGGCCGAAGTGAGTAGTAATCCCCACAGGCAGAAACAGTTATCTGACCCTTTCACGGGCATTATTGCCTATCCGTCGTCCGGTTATTGTTGTCCGTGTTCGGACTGAGATTGAAATATTGTTCAAGCCAAGACAGTTCAATAATAAAAGACCGCGAGTGCTTTACAACAGGTCCGACTATCCATCAGAACAGACGCCGGTGTCTGCGATACCTTCTGGTAGTACGCCCGTGTTGTCTTTTGAGTACTTTATAACAAAATATGTGTACCGAAGTGAATGCCGATGAAAGCCGCTTCTGTTTTTATATCTAGTTTAAACATATATTTATCTTTTTCTAAGCCGTCTTTGCACAATATTGATTTAAGCTGATGAAATTTATGCGCACTTAAAACTGATGCTGAAGATTGCTGCCGGTTAAGAGTGTGAAGATAGGTACAGTATTCTGGCTCTGCTTCTCTGGCAAATCCGTATTAAAACATTGATCCAGCGGAATAAATCCAAGTCTTTAACTAAATCATCTTTTGCAACAAATTGCCGTTTCCGTATTTACTTAATTTAGCATCAGCAATCCTGCATCAGTAGTTTTCCAAAAAAATTCTCATAGGTTTAAATAATTTTACAATCAGCAGCTTTAGAGTCCAAAACAAATTTTTTTCCTTATAATATTAAGTAGCAGGTGCACTTGTGCCAATATGTACCTGTTGGAAGATTGTTTGTCCTGTACTTTTGATTAAGCTAATTGCATTAAATTTGGAGAAGATTGTGCGGAGGCGAGAAAATCACCAGTTACAGATACCATATTGATGGAAGTTAAATATTGCCCGTTTACATGTCAATACGCAGAACGGTGCGGAACTGTCAAAACGAATAACAATGATAAATTCAATTTCATCAACTTGATTAAATTTTTGTGATCGAATTTTCCATTTTTGTCCCCACTTCCGGTTGATTCAGCCAAGTTGAAAAGTGTGGCCTACCCCATGAGAATCGCTCGTTTAATGTGCTGATTTTTGGGCCAGCTATAACAGCCATGGAACCACACTCTGCTGTGACGATTCCCACCATCCGTCAGTCGTGTATGTTGCTGTAGCATGTTTACCCAGTGAGGCATCGGAACAACCGTTGTAACTTTTTATAACCACTAATATCCATTCAGTTAACCGTATAGCTGTCGTAGATCGATTTGACTTTTGTCGATCCAGCTGTCGAATAATTACAACAGTTGCCCTCTACCAGAGCATACAAACACATTGTTATACATGCATTAAACTATAATTTCCAGCCAAAGTTACGAGTTTATAGCGATTAATAATATGTTAACCGGCAACCGGTGTTACCACTGCCGGTATACGTACCCTAGGATTTATGGAATCAGGTATTTTTGCGCAGCTTGGATAAATTGGCAGGTGCAGTCACGGCGCGTGAAATGTACTTAGTCCAACTGATTGTAAAAGGAAGGATAACAGTTCTAATGTTGCATTTGCTTTAAACATGTCCTGCACTCTCAAAGTACAAAGAATGATCAACCTGTCTGCGGCTTAAACTTCTGACTTTTGGCTTTGTTAAAGCTGTGTGTTTGGTGCTTTGATGCTAAAGATCTGCTCTGCTGGTGCGCCAGTCGCAATAAACATTTAGCTTACGTTAAATACCTGATGCACGATTTTGGTGTTATATTAATACATTTTAAATTGTTTTGCAGGTACAAAGTAGTTGTAATCTAAAAAGTTCGTTACAGTTTGAAACTTTTGTTGACGCATTCGAGCCGGTTGGTGCTTCATATATGTCTAATGATTTCACTTTAAGAAATTTAAAATAAAATAGTGCCGATTAAAGCTTCAGTTCTTCTGAAGGTGTTTGTTGGTTCTCGACCTTCTGTTATTCCTTTGTTTTTGATCAGTTCCACACCATTTTTTATATACATTTTTCAGCATTTAGAAAACGTAATCGAACAGTTTTAAAAGCGCCATATTGCGCTTACAGTGAACGCATAAGTGATCGCTGATGTGGACAGCTGCTGAAATTTCGGTATGGTTGCCGGCATCGGGTGTCCGTTCTGGTGGGGCGATCTGACAATTTTTCCAGATGTGGGAAGCGGTCAAGAATGCCATCTTTGTTTCGTCATCTGGAAAATATTCTTGCGTACTAGTACTTACCGGTTGTCGGCAGTGGTCAGTGGAATTCCAATCATTCATAGCCGAGAAATGATATTGATTTAGGATGAATAAATTTTGGGCGAAGGGTAAACTTATTTTTATGATTGCTTCTCAATTGGAAATAGATGCCAGAATCAGAAATATGCAGTAGTGGTGCAGGACTGGTAGCTGCAACGCTGATAAACAAATTTGTTAGCGTTTAATTTTCATAAAACAAAAATACATATAATTCGTTATATGCACAGCCAGGAACTTACTATAGCTACCCAGTAGTTATTTACCTCACACTATTTACTATTCACACCAGGAACTTACTTACCTCACACTATAGTAAGTAGCACAGCAAGTAATTTTACACACCTTATTTTACATTACTGTACTCAGTGACATTAGAAAAAGATAAACAAAAAATAGTTTAGCAAATGAATCAGCTGCAAAAAAATTTTTGCAGTACTGTATTTTTAAAAAATTGTCCTAAAGGAAACTAGTAATTTCAGTTCGTTTTCCTTGAAATGTTTCATTCACATTCGGTGTAGCGTAACCAATATACTTGTAATTTGAAGTAATTAGTCTGTGTGCGAATCACTACAGTAGAACTCAAGGATGATCGGGGGTACAGTGCAGTTAAATATGCCTTATCGTTTACCTACAATATGTCAGCTGATTGCAATCAATCCCAAGTGTTCCCCGGATATACGGTGATTGGCCGGCACTTATTATTAATTGTCCATCTGGACGAATGCACACGGTAAACGATAGCATCCTGTTAAATGATAACACCAGCAGTTCGGCTGGGATGCTAGCCAGCAGAATGTGTAGCTATCAGGAGCGTAAATACTGGTTCTGATAAATATGGGCAGACGTAAACGAAACAGTGGAAAAATACGAACAGAAGGCCGACAGCGGATATTTACCATCAAAATTTCCCCTCTAACAAACACCCCCTTATTACACAAACTTGAATTATAGTTCTAATGCTGTAATTTACATTTACAAATATGAAAACTTTTAAAGCTACCCTAGGGTTCCATTTTGCCATTGTGACAGATGGTCGCATGTTATATTATTGTACACATCTTTCCCGCTGTAACGTTAATTGTGTACTTGCGCAGGTCTCTAATTTGTATCACTATTTATTGCCAAAACGAAAGCTTATTTCATATTAAACGAAGACTTTTAGAATAAAAAAGTTGCTGTCTTGTTGCAGCGAAGGCTGCGAAGCCTCTCATTTACGGCAGTCATTGAAGAAGAAACGTTCGGTATTAGTTAATCATGCAAGCAGGAAGGCGCTACAACGCGTCCAGCTGAATACTAAAGGAGTGAAATGGGGTGTAATCAGCTTCGTGGTCATTATCTTCCCAGCGGGCTCATGTAGCCGATTGTTAATAAAGCGCGAGTTATCGATATTAGGACACACTGCACCAGGTTGAGATCCTGTTGCTACAAAGTCTGCTACATTAACCTTTGGCCCAAAATCGACATCTCTATGAAAATCTGTCTTTCTCAAATATCCCAAAAATAATAGAGGCACAGCAATCAGGTGGACGATAGACACTGCAAGGGAGCAACGCACCGGATGCATGTAGTGAATAGGTTACTTGAAAGAAATATATCTTTCCTGTGGAGTGAGGTTGCAGTAACCAATTGATTTCCGGCTGTGTCACTAGGCTGCGTGATTTCTGGGCGTCGGAGTGCAGTTCACGTGGGAATATGTAGTCCCCGCGCTGAAAGTTCTGGACTGCAGCTTGCAAATTCAAAATTGATTTACAATTTCTTTCCAAAAACTTTTAGCAAGAAAGAAACATTAAATCAAATTTTTCAACATCGTCAGTGCAAGTATTTCTTTTCAAATTAATTTCTGACATAAATTGCTGATTGCGTTTATGAAACTGATAATATCAGTAACTTTGTTTTCAACATGCAGGTTTTCATCACTCATGAATTAGTCATTTTTGTCCCAAATAATAATCTGAACTGAATACTTTAGCTAACACTCTGTGCTAAATTGTAAATATAGATATTTGCTGCAAGTTGGAGTGTTTCGGTTTCATCGCGGAACATGCCTACTGCCTGGTGTCTGTCGTCCAACCAAATACACTGACCACAATATGAAAATCGACAGTGGGCAGATATTGGATTTCTGCATTGCGTACACGCAATTATCGGCTGTGAATTTGTGCTAGCTGGATAGCAATGTTGACCAAATTAACTGACCACTGCCTCTCGTATTCCCATTCATCAAATGCTTTTAATATTTATACGGTACGCACAGCCGGGCCGATCGATGGAAAATTAGACGGATCGACCGAACGCGGTGTATTCTATAGCTGCATGCCTTCGTTACTAGAATATCGGTTTTTATTGCATTAGCATATTTAAGTTGTGGCATCATTAGGGTAGCCGCTTCGGTAATGGTCACTAGTTCCATCATCGCCGCCGTCCGGCCAGCAGGATCCATATTTCACTCTCAGCTGGTCTGACTGCACTGGCAACACACAGCCTCAAGTAGGAGATTTGCACACAGAAGCATTTGAGTGATTTATTTTTCCAGTTACTGGTCAGAGTTGCACACAGCAAGGGCGCATCGCGGAATCGTGCTGGGAAAGCCGCTGCATATTGTAGCCACTTGATGGACAAGAAACACCAAACGTGATGTAGTTGAGTGGCTGTAACAAAGTAGCCAACGGCGCTTCACTTTGGATGGGTGTTAAGAAGAGAAAAAGGACGCATAATCATATCCGCAGCACCATACGATCTAGCTGCACTTTTCACAGTGTGCTGTATTAAATGTTTCGCAGTCGTTTCCGTTGGCAGATCGCTTACCGCGAAACGCAGTCGTCAGGTGTTAAAACGACAATTCATTATGCCGGCTTGAATGATGTATGACGGATTGGTCGTTTCTTTAGCGAACGTCTAAGGTCAGACCACAATAAAACGAATATGACAGCCGGTTGAGCGGACAATAGCAGCTCTTGAAACATGCAATTCCTACATTTCAATGAGCAGTCAATCATGGCGTTTTTTGTTTGTTTTCTTCCGCTGTTTTAAGAAGACATTAGCGTTGGCTTCTTGTCCGGTTGATTCTGCACAATTCTACTAAAACTAAACAGTGACCTACTAGTCAGATAATATGGGATAGCCGACTATTGATTCGTATTCCCAAGAAACATGCGCAGAGCAATTTTGTTGGTTTAGTAACACACAGCTGATGGAGCCGCGTTGCGCAGCGTTACGAGAAGTCCAGAATGAATTTTGACTGCCCAGTCATTCCTTAACGATTTCACTCTCTTCATCTGCGCAATCGTATAATCATCAAAATTCAATGTCTTAACTGTTAAGAAAGATGGGGTACCCATGTGAAATCATCATGACAGTTTGATAATCCATATCAGATCAAAACATTGCAAGTCAGTAACCTCTGCGCTGCATTTTAATGAGAGACGCGGCTGCAGCGTCAGCGCAGTCACCACTGGCCAGCGGGCCACAGTTACGGTACCCGCGCAGATCGTTGGGATGCAAATGCCTCTTGTGTCACTTAGATTATTGCCTCTGATGTTTTGATCAGATTTCCTTAGGAAAACTCTGACTTGATGAAATATATTTGCGTCAGCGTCTCATGAATACTTTCGCGTGCGAGCTAAGTCGAGAGTGCTTTGGTAATCGTTTGTGCATCCCATGGGACTAATAAGGAACCTTGAGCGAGACCACCAGGGTCCCACGCGAATTTAGTCCCCATTCAAACAGTTGGGCTCAATTTTGCCCATCTGTTCACTTACTCTGGGGGTCTTGATTTGATTTTCTTCGTTCCAAAGCACTTAAAACCGGTCAGCATGTGCTAAAAAAATAGCGTTAATTGAATTACGGCTGGGCGTTCCGGTACAATGATATTAGTACATGTGTGCACTGTCCACCTGCTTTTTAATGCAACCGAAAAAAAAACAAGAAATACTCAAAAAAGTAATTCTGTATAAACATACAATAGGGTTTATTTGTTAATATCAATCGGATTCAATTACGATAATGGATGATATTATTTTACAGGTCAGAACAAGATTAAGCCATTTTATTTTACCACTGAACCGGCAGATGTAACTGCTGTTCGTGATCGGCCTTTACTCTTGAATTGCTCAACGTCCAGTCAACCAGATGCTCATGTGCAGTGGAAACGGGATGAAGTTCCCATCAGTCTTGCCGCCGACGGAAGAAGGTTGATATTTGCAAATAATGTTGTAAACCAGATAGAAAATCGTTAACCAAGCATCATGATTAATCGAAAATAAACTACAACTGGAGCAAACGATACAGACGTATTACGAATGTATGTATAATTTTTTTGTGTTTTAACTGTTTTAAATTTACGAATATCTGAAAAATTTTCTTATATAGATTTTTCATTGAACACGTACAGTATTTTCATGATTAATTTTCGACACATTAAGCGTTATGACATCTGGATATCATATTACTGAAGAATGCACAACGATCGATTTAGGAAAATTCGGTAAAGAGCTATAAACATGTGATTGTGCTCATAAGTCACGTCGTCCCGCATGCGCATGTCCCTCGGAGCAGGGAAAACATTCTGTTTCCTGTTTGGGTTCAATCTGTGATTGTGGGACGTTTTGCAGGTCGGTTTTATCCAACGGATCATTGTTCTTCACAAAGATCGTTCACAGTCGGACAGATCGACCAGATGAAGGCATTTATCAGTGCACTGTCACCAACAACATCGGAACGATCGTCAGTCGAGCGGCCAAATTGCAGATTGCCTGTAAGTTGAATAACGGAACGGGAGGGGTGGTGCGCTGTGCGCCGGGGAAGAGTGACGGAAAGGGCACATGTGTGCCGGCGGTCATGCGTAGGCGATAAAACGCTTTTGTTGCAGCAATATCGCGTAATAAAGAAGGACACGTGCCGACTTTTAGGGAAGTGTGAGGAACATACGCGGTGGCCAGCCGCTGAGGGAATAGATATTTATGTATGCCTGTGCACGTCTAATGCGACAGATGGTATTTATGAGCGAGTGTAACCGACACATCCGCGATATGAGGATTTATGGCTGCTTTGTTTTGCGCAATGTCCATAAATTACGACATAAGCAGGTCAGCGTGAAACACGAATTTTCGGCAAAGCTCACCTGCTCTGTAGTTTAGAATTTAGTTTGCACTGCTATACAACGACATCGTGCCGGCAAAAAAGTCGAAAAAATTATTAGTCTGTGGGTTTCCTAAAAAAGCCCCAAAAATTATTTATAGTTACGCGCAGAGCTTGTTAAATTTTTAACGAGAAGAAACTTGTGCGTTACACTGTTATTTTCTGAGCCTAGTCATAATAAATGGAAATACGATAAAGTTAGAAATGATTCACAAAAATAGATGCTAGCCCGTTTCCGCGGCCATGTAATTAGTTAGTGGACTGTGCGAACATAATTTAGCAAAAGTTCGTTAAGCGGAAATGACTGCCCAAGGGACTGCTGCCACATGTACTGGTTCATGCACACGAGCAGGAACACGAGAACCATTCCGAATGAGATCAGCAGAAGCTGGCAAGCTCATGGCTGCAGAAAGAGTTGTTTGACTAGTGGCCGGACCACTTTGCTTGCGACTTGTTTATGGCGACATTAATGCCGTGAAAAGGGAAACGTTCTCCGAAAAGCGTGATAGATTAAGTTACAGGACTTTGTTTAGACTGGCTGAAAATCCATTAATGGGCTATGAGTAATATAGCGGCAATATATCGGGAACGGCATGCGCTGACCGGAAGTGAACTAGATTAGGAAGAAATTGCATTACCGCTGCAATTGTGTATGCTTCCCGCAAATAGCGTCATTGTTATTTCGTGCTATTGCAGATGACTATTTCTGGGATTGGAAATATAAATAATAAATTTTGTTATACTTCTTCCACCAGAAACTAAACAAAACAAATAGTTGCGAATGAAGTGCCTTTTGCTTTTAGTTTTGTACGGCGTTTGCTGTGCGTTGTATTGTTTTCATGGTAAAAAAATAAGTACGTACTAGTATGTATGCAGATTAAGAAATGGGCATCGTGTGATATATCATACAACCAATTAGGAAAACAGCAGATATAATGCGTTCGAATGTTCGGTAGTGTGATTTGAGTTAATTTAACTATGGTCTGAATCAAAGTTGTTGTTCAGTTGGCAGGTTGCAGAATCCAGTGCAGTAAAAGCTGATAATAATGTTGTGCCACTAACGAAATTTGACCTAGTGGCCTACGTAATTGCGGACGTTTTCCTGGATCAGCAACTTTGGTCCACTCCAGTATTGATCTGGCGATTTCTTAAAGATTACTAAGGGTTCTTATCTCGAATAGGAGGACATTAGACAGCATGTGCTATCGATTTGTCACAAACAGCAAGGGGCGCTGCAAAATTTGACATAAACTCCCTGAAAAGGATAAAAGATACCCATTAATAGATAAATGCCCAAATGCAAACCATTCAGGCGGATGTATATACTTTGCATTTGAGAAATCTTACAACAGCCTGTCATTATAATCAACTTAACGAGCAAAACATATTTTATTCATAATCTGGTTCACAGCGAAAATATTTTCTTGTGTACTTGCTGGTATATGGCTGTACTTGTATTATAGGTACTGTACATAAGGAATGTTGCACCATTTTACAATCACGTATATGTTCAGATTTTGGGTGCTCTCGTTTCGAAATGACCGAAAATTTGCAACAGTAAATTTAATTTGCAACATTTACTACGACTAAATGCTGGCTTACCACAATCATTACAATTTTATGATACTATTTTTTCGCATATATGCTTCACATATTTTAGTAGAGCTAGTGGTGTGGTACTAACTTTAAACTAACCTTTAAACTAACTCGTAAGCTAATTTTTGACCAATTTTTTCAGCTTTACCGGCATTCGAAGATGAACCACAGAACCAGCATCGCATAGAAGGGCAGACGGCGCGATTTGCTTGTAACACGCCGGCCCTTCCGTCGGCCAGCGTTACATGGTACCGGGACGACAGGCCGGTAATTCTGGATGCTCGGATGTTTATTCTACCAAGTGGTGCACTAGAGATTGGCGGTGTGCGGGCAGCGGATGCTGGGAACTACAAGTGTAAAGCCGAGAACGCTGACGGGAGCAAATTCAGCTCTGTTGGTCGATTAACTGTGGACACTGATCCAGGTATTTGGGCGATATGAATGCTTGATTAAAGCCAGGGATGAAAAGGAGGTCAAAAGGATCAATGCACAGAAATGCTAGGTGCTCCACTGCCGTTATATAACATGATCCGGAAAGCGATACAATAGCACGTACACTATGCCAGTGGGTTAGGGATACTTCAATAGCGTGGTTTTTCCCGGAGATTTTGCTTAGGATCATGTATCACTTCAGCGCCACTGCGGCTCGTAAAAAGGATATGGGAATCGTTTTTCTCCAAACTTTCATGAGATTTCACAAACAGACCAAATAATGTTAGAACGAAAATTTCTTTTTTGCTGCTTGCATCAATCAAAAGTGGGAATACCTAATAGCATAAGCTGTATGCTAAGGGTGTAATGGTCTTTTGGTTTCGTAAAAAAAATTTTAATATGTGATACACACTATAATATCCTGTAATTGCGGCAAATAATTGTTATTGTTAATTAATTGTTATTTTATCAAGGGTGTTTGCGAATAGGTTCAATACACACAATTAAAATTTCGTATTTTATGTTTTTCTACAGTGTATGTGTAGATATTTTGCACGTACCGTATTTTGAAGTTTGTTTTTGGCAGATCCAGATGCCGAACTGCAAGCACCAGTATTTTCAATGCGACCAAAGCAAGTGACTGTGTTACGGGGTGGGAAAGCGGTTATGGAGTGCGCGGCATATGGCTATCCAGTTCCGGCTATTACATGGCTAAAAAATGGACTTCCGGTCGATACCAGGAACACGCGATTTTCTATTCTGGGCGTGGGAAATCTCCAGATTGATAATGCACAACTAGATGATGCCGGACAATATAAATGTCGAGCTGAAAATTCCGCTGATATAGTGGAAAGCTCGGCATCACTAGAAATTCATGGTAAGCCGTTGTGGTTTGTGATTTCCGCCTTTTTTCCGGCTTTTTAATGCCATGTTCTTTGTGTGTTCATTAGAAATGCCGGTCTTTATTAAACGACCTGTGGATACCTACGGTCAGAAAGATTCAGATGTGTTGCTGGAATGTGAAATCCGGGGCGCACCGGAGCCGACAATACAGTGGTACAAAAATGGTGATATGGTCATTCCGAGTGATTATTTTCAAATTGATAACGGGAGGAATCTTCGGATCCTGGGCTTGGTTAAATCCGACGGCGGAGTGTATCAGTGCTTCGGTAGCAATGTCCAGGGAACAGTGCAGGCCACGGCACAGTTGGTCGTACTGGATGCTGGTATGATAATTAGATAATACGGTTTTGGGTTTTATAATATGCTTGTTCTTACAGTCAGAACGTTAAGTAAGCAGTGTAAAATGTATATTTTTGATTTACGGTATGGTGGAAAATGGCTTGCCGATGGTCATTACTTTGTAATGGTGCCCCGTACTTCCGATTCTGTTTTCGTTATAGATACAGTAACAGTTTTGAATTTTTATTATATTCTTTCGTTTTACGTTGTTGTTTACCTAATTGCATTTATTTGCCTGAGTTATATATTACCGCAATTGAGTAAGCTTTTGCTTCCTCTGTTTGTACGTGCCGTTGCATTATTTTGTGTTTTGGTTGCTTTCGTACAGATGGGACGATGCCTGTATTCCATAATATTCCTGCTCCTCGTGTAGGTTCAGCGTCCTCTTTAACTAATGTTCCCTCGTCGCCGCGGAATGTCGTTACGCATCTAATTAGCTCACGCTTCGTAACACTAACCTGGCAAGCCCCTGCTACCACTAATATACCCCTTCTGACATATTCCGTCTACTACAAACAAGAGGGCTCCACGAGGGAGCGGGTCTTCAACACATCCGCCGCCAACAAGGAGGCCAACATTCAAGGCCTCCGTCCGGACACTAACTACGCTTTCCGGGTGGTGGCGTACAATCGGCACGGCCCAGGAGAGTCATCGGAAGAAGTACTGGTGCGGACGCATCCTGAAGGTAATGGTTGTGGTCATTACTGGTTGTTAACATAATTTCTTCATTAAGGCCGTGCGTTCGTTTATCCGAGGCACATATTAAGGCTTTACGTGACTAGCAAGTTAATCGACCAGAAGCGACTCGCTTGCATAACCTGTTTTGCTGAAAACTTGTAAAAATTCCGCTGTATAACTTCCGCAGATTATTGCATTGTTTTTATTAATATAATGACCAGCTCTGATCATACAAAATTAATAGCTCTGTAAAACGTACAGTAATAGATTACGCATAACGACGCGTCACCGATGTCAATGTGATCTCCATACTTCAAACTTCACGTTCGAAGTATAAGGCATTTGACATCGTAAACAGATGAGCCACAAAATTTACTGATTCAGTAATCAAGGATAATGGATTCAGTTTTTAAAATAATTAAATCAAGGACAAAGAGATGGTTGCAACGTGTGGGCTTTTTTCGCATTAATATCGCCACCTGCGCGCTGCATTTTAAGATCAGATTATCAATATTAAAGCAAGGTTGCTAATGGACATGGGACTACATGGCCTCACATTTACTTGTTAGAAGGATAATGTTTTGCCATTTGCGGTAACTAGAACATAGGTAACAATGCTTTTCACACTTTTAAATAAATAATCTTCTCCGCTATTTGCACGATGTGTTTGTTCTTTGTACAGTCGATGTACCGGGACCGGTGAATAATTTCCGCGTATATCCCTTGTCCACCACCGAGATAAAACTGGAATGGGACCGGCCTCACCATGGCAGTGGATCCATACAGAAATACAGGATTTCGTACGGGAAAGTGGGCGCAGTACAACCATCACAAGAACTAGATACCGAAAAGCAGCAGTACATCTTGACGAATTTGAATCCGTACACGGAATATGCGGTAACGGTTGTTGCATTTAACGAAAACGGCCCTGGCGTCAGTTCGACCGATGTCCACGTTCGTACTCACTCTGATGGTTAGTGAATTTTTATTTCTTCCATTTCTTCGGCTTTCATGCAGGTGATGATAAATCAAATAATTAATATTTTCCAAACATTCCAGTGCCGTCTGCTCCACCGGAGAATGTTGTAATTGAGCCAACGAGCGCAAACGTGAGTTTTGTGTAGAATTTATTGCTATTTGGTTTTTGTATGGATTTCTTGTACAAGAACTTTAAAAGGTTTTAAACTACAAAATGAAATCAAACTGATAAAAATGATTGTGGTTTTTTTTCACAGAGTATTACAATTCGATGGGAACCACCGCTCACGGCGTCACAAAACGGCGTAATCACCGGCTACAAAATTCGCTACCGCAATAAAAGTACAAAGAAGACGGAAGTGGCTACTGTGGACGGTAACCGGCGGACGCACACTATCACCAGTTTAGAACGGGGTCAGCCCTACCTCTTCCGCATTTCGGCGGCCACCGTCAATGGCACAGGTCCACCGACGGAATGGCTGACTGGAGAAACATTCCGCGATGACGTGGATGAATTGAAAGAACCGGGTATGCCAAAAATAACCCGCGCCCGTGCCACCGCCAAAAGCATTATCATTAGCTGGTCACCGCCCAGTGATTCCAATGTGGTGGTGCGCGGCTACACCATTGGGTGGGGCATTGGAATACCGGATGTTTACACCAAATTGGTGGATAGTAAGGAGCGGTTTTATTCCATCGAGGATCTCGGGTGAGCGGAAATACACAAATATTTTCAGTAGTTTCCAGTTCCGGAAGGTGTACACCTGTCAGTGCAGCCACGTGACAGGTTATTTTTACGAAGGCATTATGTAACGGAATGAAATTGCGTAAACCGGAGAAACGCTTTAGTGTTTTTGGTTTCATCACATATCCAAAACAAAATCAATTATGTACGGATCATTTAGTACCAAACTGTTTTAACGCTATTTTCCTCGTGCCGGTATTGCGTAATATTGGATATCGTTTCATTTGGCTGGTCTTAACCGTTAATTTGTTTTTCAGAACCCGGTTCCGAATACGTCATAAGTCTCCGAGCATTCAATAACATGGGTGACGGAAGGCCAACTTACGAAAGTGTTACAACCCGGCTTCCATCAGGTAAAACCGCAAAACCGGCATACATGAAACTGAAAAGCTGATTTACATGTATCGGACAAATACAGCAGCTAAATGGTAAAAAAGTATCCACTGACGCTGTCGGCAGTAGCAGGTAAACAAATATTTTATGGAAGTTTTGACGGACATCCGTGAGCAGCGGATGCCTGCCAATAGTATCGTTTTACTTTCATTACCTAGCAAAACTACTCGTACACTAAAAATATACGTATTCCGTTGTGCGTTAATAATGCAACACAAACCGGTCAAACGGAAACCGGGTTTACTTACAAACGGATTTTTGTTTTTTGCAGCCCCAGCCGAACCAGCGACAACCATCCTTCCACCCGTTGGGTTACAGGCACAGGTCATCTCGGAATCCATGATCATTGTACGCTGGACGGACTCTTCGTTGCCCAACGGTCAGCCACCCTCCGACAGCCGATTTTACACTATTCGCTACTCGAAACTGCATGGTGATTCCCGGCCAAAAACCATTGATTCAACGGATCTGGAGTGTCCTATAAGCGGACTGCGACCCAACACCCAGTACATCTTCGAAGTCCGAGTGACTCGTGGCGGCATGCAGAGCACATGGAGTTTGAGTGTCGTCAACAGAACGGCCGAAGCCGGTACGTAACTAAGTTAACGTTATTAGGATAAGCGGTGATGCTAAAGTATTTTGCCACATATTTTGTGACCTTCATGTTTTCGTAATTTGTACCTTTTCTTCATAAAATTTTTGTAGTTTTCTTATGGCCGTTTCTGGCTGCTTTAACAGTGCGCACTGTTAGTAAGGTAAAGAGAAAAAAAATTAAAATTTTCGTTAATATCTCCCGTAATACTAACTTAGAGTTTTTGTAGCACCGTCTTCGGCGCCGCTGGATCTAACCGTTATGTCCCTGGCCAATAACCCAACCGCTGTGATGATTAACTACTCCCCACCTGAACTACCTAACGGATTGATAACCGGCTATGTAATTTTTTACACCGTCGACAATTCCCAGCACGACCGCGACTGGGCCGTAGAGCCGGTAGTGGGTGATAAACTAACCACGGTCATCCGCGGCCTGTTGCCTAACACCAAGTACTACTTCAAAATAACGGCACGCAACAGTAAAGGTTACGGGCCTCCATCAGCGGTAGTGTCTTTCATCACGGCACCGCCAGATGCGGATCCGCGAGCGTACTCCGATGGTATGAATTCGGCAATCCAGACTTACGAAAACTAATTTTTAATAATAATTCACTTTGTTTCATTTTATAAAATAAAAAAAAATATGGCAAAACTGCTTTAAACGAAGAAATCAATGAACGGTTCTTGAAAACGGCAGTCAAATGCATTATTTTTTATAATAAGCAATAAAATGCTAAATAATATGTAGAAAATGAACCTGTAATTTTGCAAACTTGCGAGAATTTGGTAAAAATAATGTTCAGTAATAATTTAATGAACTTTAATGAATTTATTAGCAGTCGCTGTAAGTAAGATTACTGGGTTAACGAGAAAGCTGATTTCCAAGCGGCTTAATTAGTAAAATTCGTAAATATTTCAATTTATTCGATTATGAAACGGATGCATGCACGCGTCACAATCATCCGTTCCAGTACTTAATTTGTCGGGACTGTAATGTGAGGGTCGTGTTTGATTTTAGAACTGCTTCAATTTGGCTCGTCCCATGGGATCGCCATGAACACCTTGTACATAATTATCGCCATCGTTGCCAGCGTGACTGCTGTCGTCATCGTCATAATAATTAGTATTTGCTGTTGGCGGAAACACAAGGCACCCTCTAATCTGCGCAAAGGGTGGGTCCCAAATCCTGTTGTCTAGTGCCGCCGACGCGGGGAAAAAAATAATGGTTGTAATGTCCTTGTATTACATAGGACCAATGGTTACAAGGCGGGCTCGAAGAAGAACAAAGCCGGCCAGCAGCAGACGGATCTCAAAGCGCCCGATCTCTGGATGCATCATCACCATCATCCGGCCGACAATGTGGAGCTGAAGCATGTCGCGGAGAAATCCCCCCATGAAATTGTCCCCATCCTCAAGCATTCCAACGAATACACCAATAACATCAATCTCTCAGCCACTTTAGATCGATTACAGAAGCGCACAAATTCATTTGTTGGTAAGTAGTCATAAGCAGTGGGAAAAAACGTTACGCGATGCCACTCAGTAAAGACAAGGCCAACATGTCGCCGGGCCGGGTGTAATGACATGATTGACGGGAGAGTGTCAGTAAAAAAATCCCTCTTAGACACCCCTGAATGCGCTGGGAACAATCGCCCTGAGGGTTATCGGACTAAACGATTGAGGAAATGTTTTGACTCTTATTATTTGTGCTTTTTATGTTATTATGTTGCTTTCAGCTAATACATCGGGATTCAGTAGTGCGATGATTTTTAATGGTTACTGGAAACAAACAAGAAGGCGCAGTTGTAACACTTTGACAGCAAAGTTAACACATTAGTTTTGCATACAATATACGATGTAGTAATACCAAATGCACTCTCCGGGTCGCAAACGCAGAAGGTCACCTTGATACAACAGAGTTATATAATCTTTGGATAATTAAGCAGCAGAAAATAGTACCAAGAAATTTGAATTAGGTAATTAAGAATTTCGATTTTATTCTAGATATCAAGAACAACATTGACGGCCGAGGCTACAATGACATGAATAAATTCAACAGTCTCAGCCGGCGGACCCAGCGACCTTTCCAAATTACGTTGGATCAACACTCACAAAAAGAGCGTACGTAAAATAAACTTACAAGCGATAATATGATACCACATGTCATATATAATGGTCACCGACGGTGTATGACGATCTCTTTACTTCCCTTTCCTCCAGCATTCCCGGTAATTTACACAGGAAACCGTATAACTACGTCGTTTAGCTGACATTTTCGATTATTTTGATCTCTTGTCAATATGGATTCAGTGTGGTTTAAGAATACAAAAATAACAATCATGCACCTTTTGTTGCTCATCAAAATGCATGTTACGTAATCGGAAATCGTTCTGCTTGATTATAATATTTGTTGCGCTGCGACTGCTAAATTGTAAAAGAAAAATTGCCTTAATTATTCAGCGAACAGCAAATTGGTGGCACGTGAAGTGGCTAACATTTCAACTTGAGGTCGGTGAAAGTATTTAATGCTGGATCACTTTTACTTTAGCTTTTAGCCATAATTTATGTCTATTTAATCGCCGCTGTCACGCGATGGCGAAATTGTGAAACGGCCTTCCCTGGAACCCAATTAAACAAAACAGCCACTTGGCGAATAAATTTTTCCACGTTTTCCCATAATGGGCATTAATGGTTAAGCTGTCTTTTTCCCATTGTAGCCATTACCAACGTTGTGGGTATGCCGAACAACACAGCCAATAACGCCGCACGCATTAATCCTCCTGACAGCATGCAGCGTAATATCTTTCCACTGCGCGGCGGTCAGCCGGTAATCGGCGGCGGTGGCGGCACTGTACGCTTGCCGACCATTGAATGCAGTCCGCATCAATCGCTGGCATCACCCGATCCCTCCACACCGTCGACATTCGATGCCGGGAGTTCCGGCGCCGCGGCGCAGGGATCATCCGACACACTGCGCTCCGCATCCCATCGCGTGCCCCACCCGCTTAAGAGCTTTAGCGTGCCTGCGCCGCCTCCACAGCATCATCATCATCATGTCAACGGTGCCGTGGCCGCCGCTGGGGCCATGCAGCCAGCTGTTACCACTCCGAGGCATTTAGGTAAATAAAGATCCCATTGTATGGTGTGTAATTCAAGCGGGATATTGTGGGTGATGGTTGTTGTTGTGCGGAGAAATACACTGCACCCGGATCAAGCGTGCGGAAGAAAATCTCTTATTGTTAAGTGAACAAATTTAATGGGGAATACGTTTCAGATTAGTGGGGTTCTGTGAAAATGGACAGCTCAGTTATATTCATTTAGAACAC
The DNA here is from genome assembly GCF_019649055.1 of Paramacrobiotus metropolitanus. Classification (NCBI taxonomy): domain Eukaryota; kingdom Metazoa; phylum Tardigrada; class Eutardigrada; order Parachela; family Macrobiotidae; genus Paramacrobiotus; species Paramacrobiotus metropolitanus. The sequence goes on from NW_026570246.1 coordinate 1,131,623, forward strand.
ATGTTCAAGTAAGGAAAAAGAAATAACGACGCCATCATGGTCAGATGATGTCAAGCGATGGTGAAAATGCCACCTTAGGGAATTTTCAGGCTACGCATTCACATATTTTAAAATAATGACTGTCCTTGTATTAAAGAAAAGCTCCACAGAAACTAATTTTATGGCGTCACACTGCTTGACAATTTTAATAAAAAAGAAACCCTTATGACTTTATTGTACTTTAGAATTATTTGAATTTTTGAATGGAGGTAATCGTATGGATCTTTCGCGGCATTCCAGGGCGTATACCTAATTATTCCAGAAATATATATGACCAACCCTGTGATTACTTTGAAAACTGTGGCTAATTTTCCAGCTGCCAAGCCTTTGGCTCAAATCTCGGTGCCTCCCGTTGTCCATCCACCGTTGACGGCCATGATGAACGGAAGTCCGTATAAGCGGGCTCCCATGACGGTGCCTATACAAAATCAACCAAAAGCGCATAAACCACCTGTCACTTTCGCCGATCTCCCTAGAAAGGAAGACGGAAGATCAGCTGTAAGTGCACCAACAGCCAAAATGGGCTTGTAACAGTGACGTGCAGACGGTACTAGGAAAAAATTAAAAAATGCGCTATAAGCAATTTTTCAAGCGATTGCTGTCGTACTCTTGGTAAATATTTTGGTTGTATGTAGAATTGTAGACCATAATATTAGTATCGACATCATATTGTGTGGTGACAGTTAAACTAAGTACGTTAACATCGAGTTGGTAAAGAATAAAAGACTTGAGAGCATTTTAATACAGTACGTTGAAACAACAAATTTATAAATATGGTATATGAAATAGTAGCACTGAAAAATAAATGACCCTTTGATTATTTTCGCAGCATGGTTATAGCACGGAAGAATTGTCCCAAGAAATGGCCAATTTGGAAGGATTAATGAAGGACCTTAATGCAATAACTGCCTCTGAGTTTATTAATTGTTGATACTTGTCGCATATTTGTATTTTCTGTGTCAGCAGACAAAACTACTGTGAAAAGCTTTTTTGGTTGTCCGATGCCTGTACATGTACAATTGTAGTCTGATTACCAAAGAGTTCTACGTGGGAAGAAGTTTTTGTTCTCCGTATAGTGTGTATTTATTAGCGGTGTTCTCAGTTACAAACGATCTGATTTTGTTGTCTGTTTTGTTGAATGTGTTTAATTAAAAATTCCGTGAAGTGAAAAAAGCGCTATTGATGTTATTAATTGACGTTAAACTGCACATGATGGCTCACTTTAATCTGACTTGCAACGGCTGTTATGTCAGAAAATTCTCGTTTTCTGTGAAACGTAGCTAAGACGCAGTGTAGCATAATTGCATTCATTAGTACGTAGAAACGCACGTGAACTGCATCCATTTGTATGATAAGGATTTTTTTCACATACACACCGAAATGCACCTGAATGGGAAAATCAGCGCGCATTATTATATATAAGGTCAAATAGCAAGATTTTGATAATTTGTTGTACAATGCACCGCAAATGCCGGTCAAGGCGATAAATCCCTTAGCTTTTTAATTCTTCCGTCGACGTGGCAATGAAGCCGCTGTAAGGAAGGCAATATTTTGATTATTTTCCCTTCGGTTCGTGCAAGGTAATCCAGGCCGCCGCCGCGTTAGACGCAGGGAAGCGGGATAGAGAGAAAAAGAGGATGCGCCGGACGATGCCAGGAAGCCGGATCAGTGCTGTCGTATTACTTCCTGGTAAACTGTAATACAGTTAGTTATACATGGAACGCGTATATGCCGCATGCAGTGCGTACATGGTGCTTATTACTTAACACAACTGGCGCCCCGGCACATCAGACTGGATGATTTGACGGTGCTACACGTTCACACATAGGCGCATATTAAATCCACACTTATCCCGCTACAATGACACAGTGTGAAGTGTAAACCGTCCCGGCTATATCCACTGCCATTTACTCCCGACGGTGAGTTTTAATTCTCTTTTTTCTCTCCCTTTCTTAACGTCGCGCTGGCACAGCACGTGTCCTGAGCGGAGGACACCCGGCATTCCCACACATCTGAATACATGCATATGTATTCTCCCGTTTAATCATATTGCACCAATCTCCGGCCATGTGATGATATTGACGGTACTCCTCGAGGATCACTTTACCGTTGCTCTCTTTATCAGCAAATTTAATCAACGCCTGTGTGCTTTCTGGACGTGAAAATAATATTCACATCCAACAGTTAAAATAATATTATCCACAACGGAAATTCAGAGCTACTTAGAGATTCATTATTAGCATTCATCTTTACGCTTACTTCTTGGGGTTGACATTTTGAAGAATACATATGTATACCATGCCGCTTAATCCGGAACCCACGATGCGCGCCAGCCCCAGCTCTGTTTACGATTATCAGCATGCCTGCATGAACGATTCCATCTTTGCGACCAGTGCGAGTCCGGCGGTTTTGTATACCGTTAATGCAATAAATGCCATAATATGTTTGGTGGGATTAAGCGGAAATATTCTAGTTGTAAGTGCTTAATGTATATTTTGTGTTTTTTTTTGTTATATTTAATCATTACGTACACGGTATACATAAGTGCAGTAACTCATTTATGAGCCAGGAGATTTGCTTTTTATGTTAATAACCATACCTTAATTACTACTACTATAATCGATGCTCGAACATTAAGAAATGCCTTTCTTATAAGTACAGAAATTTACTATACACGTTTGATAGCAGTTCATCGCAAAATGCACACAAATTTGTCTATATGTATCATCGGTTTCCTCTTTTGTAGTTTTATGTGGTGTGCCGGTTTTCGGCAATGCGCACCGTAACAAACGTTTTTATTTTGATGTTGGCGATGGCTGATATCGCTTTTCTCGTCAATATCCCTTTCTTGATGACCACATCCATACTTGAACACTGGCCGTTTGGAAACATTTACTGCAAAATGTAAGGGTTTGTATATCTTTGGCTTTTGTGCGTTGTGGTGTCTGATACTATTATTCATGTTAATTTCGAATCATATTTTACTTTTGTGCGTCGTTGCCTATTTCTAATTTCCTTACAATTTTTGGATTTACTGAATCTGTACTCACATAGTATTGAACATTATATTAGTAATCACCAAAGCCATCGACTGTCGTCACTGCTACAGTCGTCGCAGTGTTAACTTAAATGTGTCAAGTTCAGTGCCAACTGACTTTTAATGGTGCATGCCGCAGATTCATACCGTTTTCCTCGAAGATAAAGTTTAGGTCACCTGTTTGTGGCGCAGTTATTTTCATGGTAAGCTCGCGCGCAAAGAACCATGGCATTTAAGCAAATTTTCATTGCAGTTGTTTCCGCAATAAGTAAAAATACTATGCCAATACAAATCATGAAAACTGACTTCTTAAAATAAAATCTTTTTTCAAATATACAGCACGACTGGTAGCTTTCGTGCCACGCCTCTTTACATAACGTTTTCCCTCTAATTTCTGGTATGGGGTTTATAATTTTATGATAAGTGCAAAGTGAAGGCGGTTGTAGTACCATAACGGGAAGTTTAAAGTGTACAGTATTATCTTCACATCCTCTTCCCCGGGTGCACCTAACTTTATGGAACGGATCTTTGGCAGACAATTATCCCTCGCAGCTTCAAAGTTTTAAAGCTTCCGGTCTGGAAGCTGTTCATTTCCTCTAGATGTACTGAGAGTTTCCTTCCGAAAGTAATGTAGCTGTTATAAACATATCGCCGTTAGGCAGTGCAGCTGCTTATCCAAAAACTTTTCTTGCAAATTTCTGTAGCTTGTACGCGTATATAGATATTATGCATACAGACGCTGTCATTATATACATATGCGTCAAAATATTTTTCCCGTATACTAAAAGGATTTTGTTTCTGACAGCTATTATTCAATGTCAACGGTCAATCAATTTGCATCAAGCTTCTTCCTGGTCACGATGTCTGCAGATCGCTACGTAGCAATATGGTGAGTGTCTGTAGGAGCAATAATGATGTAGCGTTGAATTTGGTGTATATACGAGCAAAATACAAAGTACGATTGCATAATAATATCTCTTGTTTAGTCAATGTTAACGGTTCTACAAATTAAAAATAAAATACATCTTTATATTTCATAGGCTTATTTGTAATAAATTACTGTAGCCGTAACTTACACAAAGGGCGTCAGAGACCCAGGTGATTTTGTTTTAGCAGTTGCTTTGAGTACAACTACAGAACTGCTTATTATTGTTTCATCAGAATTTCTGAGAGAATCGCTCGATTTTTACATATCATACATATATGCACAGCCGACAAATGCATAGGTGAAAAATATGGTTGAATTATCTATGATTTTATTTCAGTTTACCAATTCGAAGTCGTCAGATCCGAACAACACGAACAGCTGTTTTTGTATGCTCCCTGGTGTGGGCATTAGCCATAATGCTCAGTAAGTCTGCTTTAGGGTATGAAGCAAAACAGATTACTAACTAAGCAGAATTTGTAACATACAACATTTAGCGCTAAACCTTTTTATTACAATTATAATTCAAAACGAGAAGTAAAATACTGAAGAATTCTTCACAAGACTTTTCAAGTAGTTCTAGGAATTTCAAGGCATTATTTAAGTTTTTTTCTGGAGCTTAATGAAAAGGAAATCATCGCAGACTGCGTATCTGTGGCCTGTACAGTGTCATAGCAATATTATTGTGGCAGTACACGGGAATACATAATCGAAATTGAATATTCACAGATGTTACAACTGACAGCCCACATAAATTTTTTAGTGTATCCGGTGTTTTTGTACGCCGAGACCGATTCAGCCGCAGATGGCAGCGTAACCCACTGTAACATATTTTGGCCCGATTCCTTTCATGTTTCCGGAAACCATGCATTCGTCTTGTATTGTTTCGTCTTGGGTTACGCATTTCCGGTGGCCTTTATGTTGACGTTTTATGGCTTGGTGGTACAGCGACTGCGCAGTCGTCATAATTCGCACGATCACCCCAGCAGCACTTCATCCATAGTGTATCCACCCAATCCCACCGTTACAAAACGGCGGACCCGGCTGCGTAGGGTCACCGTCATGATATTTGTGGTAATCGTCGTTTATCTGCTGTGCTGGACGCCTTATTGGTAAGGTCAACGCTTGCAATATCGCAGATTACTATTAAACGGTGTAAGGTTAAACTAATAATGGTGCCACCTTTACGCTGACATTTGCGCAAATACGTCCAACAAATTTCATTCAATGACACAAATTTGAATCAGTTAAATTTAATTATTAAGGCTAGTGAAATATGTTAGCTGTACACGTTTTGAAATCGAAGTGAGCATTCGATTTCGGTCACTGCTGAAATTTATTATAAGACTGGTGGATTAAATTAAAATAATAAAAGTAGAGCAAATACCATTACGTGGAATCATGTTTGCCGAGGAAAGGTCATGCATCGTTGTTGCACTGCAGTATTTGCTTCCCAAAAGTGCACAAAAATAATTTCGATGGCCGGTCATAAGTAGGCTGGAGGCCACAGAAAATTAATAACAATCTCGCGAAGCTCTTCACAAAATTAAGACTATGTATCCTTGTAAGCCGAGAGAGATTAACCAACATCCGATGAGTCGTCTCAGTGATGTCATATCGATTCTGCCGCGAAAGATACTCGACTCCATGTCAAAACTCGCGGGGATGCTGCTACCGTAAAATTCCAAAGGAAAAATATGTGCATAATTCGAAGCAAAGCGCAACTGAATTCCCAGTTTAGTTTGTTGAAGTGGGGTGAAGTTCTGAAAGACACTAAACAGTAGCTTGTATCATATTGAAATGCACAGCACAAACCGAACAATGCATGGCCACGCCGTATGTTCACATTACTGTCATCGGAAAACGAACCTTGAATGGTGTACCACCAAATATGGAGTATGTTACAATTGTAACACTGTTAACTATTGCAGTTTGTATTCCCTCAGCATTTCTTTTAAGTTCATTGCCTCCAGTTTTTTAATCTTGTCTGGCCTTTTCCAGGGGAAGTCAGCTGTTCATTTCCTTCAGCGCATCCAGCCAGTTTAATCATCTGCTGTCCTGTCCCTTGACTCCCGCGGAAATTCGCGCTAGTCAGCGCATTGTCTACTTATCGCTTATACTGCAGTGCCTTTGTTTCGCTAATTCGGCTGTTAATCCCATATTATACGCCATTTTAAGTGAGAATTTTAAGCAGAGCTACGCTAAAGCCTGTTATCGCTGTACGAAAAACAAATCCGACGCACTGAGCACACCGAATCTGATGCTACCGCGGGAGTCCAGCTACCGGCCCGAGTACTGTTCCAATTATAAACTGTCACAAAACTTCTCTCCGCCGGAGTACGACAAACGCCCCAATCTCTATCTCAGCTGTAACATGCAGCACTCACCGATGCCATCAACGCCTAACACGGGTAGCACCAACTGCGGCCCGACGACCAGTGTGGCGCCCGTTAAAACCGATGTCAACCGTGTGGAGCACGACAGTGACGAGGACACCAGTGTCGACATGCAGGTCATTAAGGGCGAGGTCATCGCGTCCTTTCAGATAACCGCCTGGACGCCGCTGATGCGCTACCAGGAACCGATGGTCACGCGCAAAACTGTGATGACCACATTCGAATTAATGTCACCAGAATCCACTGGCTCTAATATGCTGCTTTAATCACAGCTGTTCATGCACCCACGTCATTGTTTACGCTCGCAGATTAAATGTCTTTCTCAACGTTGTCATGATGGGACGTTATCGTATTATATGGCTACGCAGAATATAAGTACGTATATAAAACACTCTAGTTTTCTATCAGTTATATTGGACGTCATATGCTGTGCTTCGTCATGCAATACCCTTACGTGTCAGTTTTTCCATATGTAACTCTACGCTTATGTTTATTGTTACGTTCTTTACTCACTAATCAGAATTTGTACGAGGCGGCAGCTGTTCAATGCCTGCAGTGGTGCGCGCTGGGCGGGATGGTACTGTCTCGTTTGCGTATCCAAAACCCATACATTGTTATAACATAACGCTTTTATTTCAAGCATCTTCAATTCAAGAGTTAATAAATGACGCTCGAGATCGAGTTTTCAGGAGTCTGAAAAATAAATTAAGAAAACGTACGCGCTGCGATTTCGGAAGCTTTAGAGTTCTGGTATGACTAACCGTATAACCCGAGTAAAACAGTTTGTAAAAAATACGTTAGCTAAACGTTTGTTTCCCAGATGCACCGTGTTAGACAACCCGTGCAGGTTCGACGTGCGTGTTTCACGAAGGTTTTAATTTTGCAAGGTGGGTATATATATTATATACCCATACCCATTATGAATTTTGTAACCCGTTTGTACTTATCTGAAAAAATCTTCAAAAAAGTTTGAAGATTAAAAAATAAAAAATTATTTTACGCTATACGCAGGGGTCTACGGCAACCCGCTTAGAGGAGCGGTTTACCTGTCTGGAAACTACTACTTGGTAGTCGGCGCACGTGACACGCGTCATTTTTGGTTTTTATTCGCCGAAAAGCTGACAGCATTTGTATTTTGTCAAACTCGATACTTTTTTCGACTGAGTTATAAGTTATCCGTTGAATTCTTTCCATCTCGCAAAGATCAGATTTGTCGTGTTTCAGTGTTTGGTATTCCTGAAAGACGTGCGTCTTCAGTGGGGATTTGGTATTTTGTGTAAGTTCCTCTGAAGCAGTAAGTACTCGCAGTGATTTGCCTGGTTTGCTTGACCCGCTGGCTCGTTGAGTTGTATGCAATGTGCTGTAGCCTGTAGGTGTCTCTTGTTCTGGCCTTTACCGTTGGTTTGCTGGGCAATTGACTGGGAATTTCCACTTACGCTTCAGCCATGAATTCAAACCTCGGTCCACCACCTGCTACAATCAAGAACGAGTATGATAGCATTAGCCAGGGCAAGGGCATCCAATTCGATGGTAGACTGCCCATTGCGGAATACCGTCAGACTATACTGGACACGGTGAGGAACTCACCCGTTACCCTGATCCATGGAGCAACAGGTTGCGGAAAGACCACACAGATTCCCCAGTACATTTTGGAGAATTTTGTGAGGCGGGGCAAAATGCCCTATATCGTGGTCACGCAGCCCCGCCGCATCGCTGCTGTCAGTATTGCCCAGTAAGTTCCTGCAGGTCTTTGTTATGAATTTTACTTAAACATTTCACTGATGCTTCATGATGTGCCGCTTAAGAACGTGGTTGTGAAAGAGTGCGTTTTTGACGTAATTGAATTCGTAGATATGTGTGCCAGGAGCGTGGTTGGACATTAGGAGGTCTGATTGGGTATCAGATTGCCCAGGAAAGTGTTCAAAGTGCCGAAACAAGGGTCGTCTACTGCACTCTCGGGGTCCTTCTGGAGAAGCTTGTGCACAGTAAGAGATAATTTATCTGACTGCTTCAGGGTCTGTATATACAGACCCTGACCGCTTACTGCAGCATGATGATTTATTTTATTTGTATGCGAATTCTGGATTTCTGTCCTGTTTCACACTATCAAACTACAGCAGTAGTCCGTCGTGCTTTTCATTTCAGGATTTAACTTCATTTAAGCATTGGATAATTTCGATGTTGAAGTTCTTGATTTTGGTTTTTTGAATTTCAGTTTTCTCGATTTTTTGCCTCTTGTTCGCCAATAATTAAGAGGCTATTATTTATCTGAAGACAAAAGACATAGAAGCCGCTTTTGTACACTTGTTTGACGCAACAAGCAGATACAGGCACTGAAAATGAAAAGTAGTTTGACAATTGTGTAACAGATCAAGGACGATTGGACTACTATACGCACGTGATTTTGGATGAAGTTCATGAGCGCGAGGAGGAGATGGATCTCGCTTTATTGCTGATGAAACGCGTTTTGAAAGACAAGAACTGCCGAGTCAGGTTAATTGTTATGTCAGCTACAATGCACATGGAAAAGTTAGTGGCTTACCTCGACAATCCGCCGGTCATCGCTTTGAATAGCGGACTGTTTGACGTCACAGTCAAGTATCTTGACGACATCCCTTTCGGAGGTTTCCGCTTTGGTGTATTCTCCCTGGATGACCCGTACATGCAGCCAGTAGTTACCGAATGTCTGGTCAATCTGGTCGCCTACTTCGACGAGGCGGAGAGAGGCAATCGCTCGACTGAAAGGGGATCGGTGTTGATTTTTGCTCCGGGAATAAAGGAGATAAAAAGCATTATGCTGCTACTGGAAGGTGAGAGCGCTAGACGGCGAGCAGAGTGGGAAATTATTCCTCTACATTCGACTATTGCCAACAAAGACCAGCGAAGGATTTTCCAACCGAAAAAAGCGTCAGTGCGACGAATTATCGTATCGACCAATATTGCGGAAAGCTCGATTACGGTTCCGGATGTGAAGTATATTGTGGATCTCTGCCTGACAAAGCAGCTGGAACGACGGGCAAACACATCGTTTACTGGCTTGAATCTCACCTGGGCGTCGAAATCCAACTGCGAGCAGAGAAGGGGACGTGCGGGGCGGGTTTCGTCGGGGATTTGTTACCGGTAAGCTCCTTTGTGCTTCCTGCTTCGATACGTTCTCGTTTCCGCTTGTGCTTTAAAAGGCTTTCTTCGTTTTCCATGCTTCAGATTGTAGAGTGGATTGTGTTTTAATTAATATCTTATTGTATTTCTTTTATTACGGCTGTAAAATTTTCTTGTTTGGTAAATTGATTTTTTTTTCTTGTTTACTTACAAACTTTTAGATTGGTTCAAAGAGAGTTTTATGACACCCTGCCCTCTCACGCCACACCGGAAATGCTACGGGTGCCACTACATCGGACGATTTTGAGGGTGAAGAAACTTGGAATTGCCAGTACCATATATGAAATATTGACGGGCGTCATAGATGCGCCTAATCCAAACGATATCGAACGCAATGTGCTGGAGCTCATGCAAGCCGAAGCATTGACGGTTCCTGATCATCCCAGTCATGACAAAGGGGAGCAACGAGTCGACGGACAGCTGACAGCTTTCGGACACGTTATGGCTTCTTTACCGCTGGATATTGCTCTGAGCCGATTGATTATTCTGTCCGTTTGTTTTGATTGCGTCGAAGAAGGTAATACTGGATTGGAAAAATGCCTTTTGAACTTTGTTTATACCTGGCAGTTACACTACTTCATTTAAATTTGAGATACACAAAATGCTTTATTGGTCTGGTGGTTTCTTAACTTTCTTTTACCACATATATCAGCTATTTGTCCGTCACAGTTGTTTGCATAGTACCTTGACTTTTTAGGAATAATTATAGCGGCATGCCTTGCGTCGCGAAATTTTTTGGATAGTGGATTCGGGAAGGAAAATGACAAGTACAAAATGAAGCTGGAATGGGACGATGGGCAGTGCAGCGATCCCCTGGCAGCGTTAGCGGCTTATCGTGCCTGGTATGATCAGAAGAGCACGGTCTTTCGTAGTTCCATTGATGAGGAAAGGGAATGGTGCAACAAATACTCAATTTCGTGGCACCGCATTAACGAAGTCTCCGCTCTCGTGACGGATCTGGAAAATCATGTTAAAGAGTTCAGTGTGGGCCATTCCCATAGCTTCCGCAACAGAAAAGCATCTAAATGGGACACTGCTGGTGATCAGATTGACCAGCGATTGCTGCTCCAGCTGGTAATTACTGGGGCGTTTTATCCGAATTTTTTCCATGGAACCGGCGACACGAAACGGGTGGCCGCCAAGGGTGATGCATTTCTCGATGAACTGCGGTTAGTTGAAAGTTGAAAAATCCTAAGTTGTCAACGTAAATACAGCAGTTAGTTTGTTACAATGTGAAATGGTAAATTAGTTAAAATAAGGTGATGGAGGTGTAGTATGACGACTATGTCTTTTGAATTTAATTAACTGTGAGTCGTGACGAATATCACAGTAATGCGACGTTTTCGAGTATACAACATTGTTACTGCTGACCTTACACTTGTTTGAATTAGAATTAGCAGTACTTCCTTTTCCAGCAACGGTCTGTATTAGATTGCTTATGGTGAAACAAACTTACATCAATGGCTTTGAAGTTTGAACATATTTATTTTTTCGATCAGGTGTGTGCAGCTATATGCCCGAGTATCGGATTCGTCTGTCATCAGCACAAATGGAGTGAAAGCTTTTTTTCATAAAAATATCGGAGTTAATCCTGACAACGAAATTCGAATTGATGAGCAAGGTGCCATCACGGTCTTCTTCAGCGGAGACAATCCTCGTCAGGTTCCAAAAGCAGTGTACCGGTCTTTAAAACTGCGCGATAACCGGGATATCCAGAAGTGCATAGAACCTCCTCGACCCAAATTGATGTTGCAACCACGCAGCATACGAACCGATTCTGCCGCGTCCAGCGCCAATGCCACGTCGAAATTCGAAGTGGTGCAGTTCAACGGACCCGCAAGCTCACTGGAAATTCGGGAATTCTGTGGAATTACGAAGGGAACGGAATTGAAAGTGACCCGGATGGAACGGTCGTCGGTCAACAGCATCACTCTGAATAATGCACCCTTACAGAAGATGAAGCGATGGATTGTGGCCGCTGATGTTTCCTCCAATTCCGTGGTATGGTGACTCTACTGTAAAAACAGTATTCTTTTAAAATTAATACGCAGTTAACTAAGGTAAAGGGGCAATCCTGTCGGCTCCGCATGATGGTAGGTATTTATATATGAACAAAAAATATTGTATGCATTGAGGTGTTATGGTGAGGTGCAGTACTTCAGAGTTTAATCACAAACTAATAACTTTTCAGGAGGATATTAAGTTAGAAAACGCTTTTTGTAGGAAAACAAGTTAATCCTAGAAAACACGACGTTATTGGAAGGTCGACCGGAGTTTTCGGCCCTAGTCTTCTTGTTGTTTACCAACGCCATCAGTCTGATACCGCACAAGGATAACGAAGCAAACGGGAAGTCTAATTATATTGGCATTCGCGGTAGCCTGGATCGTCACCGACGTTTGCTGCGAGATAATAACTTTGTGATGTATTTCGACACGGTGATCGATGAAGATATGATGGTGTTTGTCCGTATCATCCGCAACTCTATCCGTGGATGTTTTGGTGCGGACGTGATGAAGGATCCCATGACCCGGCAAGTGAAAGTCCCGGGGTACCGGAAAGCCATTCGGCACGCTTTGCATATGCTGTTGAACAGTGATTATGAGTTTGTTCCCTGCGCGAAGAATTCCAAATATGCTGCTAAACGTGATCAGGAAGTTTTTTTCAACGATTTGCATCCGTTTTTTAGCTCACCTTTGAATCATGTGTAAAGCTCGAACAACTACTGTTTAACATATTTTGCCAAAAGGTAAAATTTTACTAACTGCTGTGCATAATTTTGGGTTAGATTTGTTGACTTCTTTCTTTGTGATAAGAATTGTTAAGAATTTGGAACAGTAAAACGCTTTGGTAGAGATTGGCGTAAAATGGCGAATGGGCAGACATTGGTAAACGATTTTTCTAACTAAACAATATATGCTGAAAAAGTGAATTTCGTATTGAATCGTTAAAAGAGCACGAATTTCCACGAGTCAGAAATCTGCACTGCGAGAGATGTTCATGACTGATAACATGGATTAGCACATCGTTCAAATCATTGTTTTCATCCCGGCACAATTGTAAACAAATACAACAGAAATTGCATTAGGGCTAAACGAAAACTGTAAAACATAAAACGATACGCAGTGCCACCATCCGAACCAATTCTAAGTTAACAGATAAAAAATCCTCAGATTTTCATCGGGTATGAGAAACACTACTCCATAGGGTCTCAGTCCACCGTGAGCTCAGTCTCGTCATTTTCGTTGGGAAAGATGGGCGCATTCGTATTGGAACTGGCTGTGCAGTAGGCCCACTCTTCGCTCGATATCCACACGTCCAGCAGCGCATCCTCCATCGCTTGTCGGCATCGCCTCATGAACAGCTCCGTCTGCAAGGACTTTATGATGGGCAAATACACCACCTGTTTCATACAATCTTCTAAAATCTCCGGTGAATAATGGTTCACACCCCGACTAGGAGTTTTTGGCAGTTTTTCCAAGGGAGTATGCTGGAATGTTTCGTGGGATGACTTTTCGAATATACGGCTTTTACTGTGGTATCTTTGCTGGAAATCCGCGATGCTGTACGTGTTCAGAGCGCTCAAATGTTGCTTCTTTTCCAGGCGCTTCTCCGCTTCGGCTATATCGTAGAGATTGTACGCCTTTATCCCATACTTTTTATACAAAATTCTCTCTTTCGTGGCAAAATCATGCACGACGATGTGCACATGGAGATCAGCGAATAGCGGCTGTAATATCGAGCGGACAAACGCGGTATCCATTTTCGTCCAGTCAAAGATAAAAATAAAATTCTCAGTAGCAATTAACAGCACCGCTGGTTTGTAGCTACGGTCCAATTTTTCGTCATCAGTCCCCGGTTGCGCATTGGCATATCGCCCGTCCAACGCGATATACAGTGCTTGCTGCTTCCTTATGTAGGCAATACATCTAGCGAAGGAGGAAGATGAAGTGCTGTCGAGAATCGTATAGAGATGCGGGTATTCCTTCCGGGCTAACAAATCCGGACAACATTCGTACATCTCGTGCAACAAGTGATCGGAGACGTGGTCAACCGAGGCGATCAGTTCATCGCAGCGTCGCAGGCTCAACGATGGCAAGTCCGTGTTGACGAAACAGTGAACCAGGGCGAAGGACTTGACGTGCTGTTTGGCTTCAGGCTGACCGTCCAGGTTGGCTGCTTTCCTTCTGGTTGCTGGTTGCGGAACCTGCGTGGCAATCATTGCAGGCTGCTCCACAATATGAAGGGGAAGTACTGTACTGATCTGCTGCAAATAATCATTCGATACTAACGAGTTCATAGTAAAAAATTTGGAGAAAACCCGGAAAGAAATATAACAAAGGCAACTGTTATAATAATTATAAATTATGAATATGAACTTATGAACTGTAACAACAGATTTCGCATCCATATCTGGCGCGTGTTGAAGCCTGTATCGGATCCAAGGCTCAAAAATAATTTGCTTTTTGTCGACAACAATAAAAAAGTTTTATGAGCTCGTGCCGCAACGAGCCTTTTGTCTAGTGAAGGGACCACTGTCGAGGCGAGCTACTACGGCTAAATAACGCAGCACAGTCTCTAGAAGTATACAATAAAAGTTTTACATTTTCAACTTTAATGTGCATTCAAAGGGAAAGAATCTGTTGAAAAAAACATCAATCATTCATAAATAAATAAATGCCCTTGAAGTTGTTAAAAAACTTGAAGCCCGAAAGTAACTATACATACTTAAATGGTCAGGTCATGAACGCATACGCGTTGTTTTCTTGCTTTTAACCATTTTTGTATGTTTGTAATGATCTGTTTTATCAGCCGGAAAATCCACGAAGCTACCGGGAAACCTCGATTTACGGCGTTTTCGAAACAGCGCTGGAGCTTGCATTAGCGGCGGAAGCGAAGAAGAAAAGTTGGCGAGACGACCTTTGCTTGGAAGGTTAATAAATTGTGGACATTTTTTGTTGATTCTAATTTTTCTGATCTGTTCGATATTCGTACCATTGGTGCTTTTAAGCAAGCTTTGAACCGTGTGAATTTTGTTTAAGGAGTCCTTTTCTGTCTATCTGTACAGAGTACTCGTACTTTTAGATTTTACTGTTTGGCCAGGTTTAAAATCCCAGCTAGTATGTCACTCTAGCCGGAAATGGGCTACCTGCTCCACGATGAATAATAATAAAAAAAAATAATAGCGGTAGTTGATGAAAATGCAGCAGCCGTTTTGGGAACTCTAACCATGCATTCCAAGGCCAGGAATACCGATTTTGGTTGTTTTTTTCAGTGCTTTAACTCGTACCATTTTAATTAACGTTCAGCGCAGGCAGTTTTGCCTGTACTGGCTTTCGCTGGATAAAAAGGGTTTTGTAGTTAGTATTTTGTAGTGCTTTATTTTGGTTTCAGTATTTCTGTTTGCCACAGAAGGTGCGGCAGTGAATAACAACTGCTTCGGTGCTTGATATCAGTTAATTGTTTGTTGTTATTTAATTGATATTAAATCATTATTAATTATATGGTTCATGCCGCATACAGCTAGTACTTGCAACTGACTTGTTACAATGGTCTACTGTAACATCAGTGCTCTTAACTGCTAGCGAATCAATAACCCACATCTACGACAGCTTCGCTTGCCGGGTCAGGTTCTTATTTATAAATCAGTTTTTACTCTTTGTGGATAACATAACTAATAGTTCTCACTTTCACTAATTTCTTTGTTTTTCTGTATAAGTACATACATTTGGATATAGGCAATGTTATAAAAGTAATACCATGTCTAGCACCGTAATAATTAATAAGCTTATTAGAAAGCTCGGACATGGTACATGCAATGGCAATGTTATTCGGGTGGATGCCTCTAACCAAACAGTGGTTACGTTTTCTAACTTAATAAGCATGTCAAACGTGACGCAAACGTAAAAGTTGACAATCTGCGATGATGGGGAATATGCCAAGCCGAAGATGGCTATTACAAACGGCATGTTGGAATGAACCTAAAAATTATTTGAGCGATATATCTTGTTAATTTGCGCTCATGTTCGGTAATTGATGCCATAGAATTCGTGTGTGCAGCGTTGCAGGATCTATCGGAACGGCTTTCGTCCTCATTAAATGACACCTTCCAGGCGTCATAAAAGTCAAAACCAACAAAGAACAGTGTTCAGGCGCAGCTCACAACACTCGAAATCGCAATAACACCGCCATAATTCAATTCTTTGTGCGATCGTAAACACTAAAATCCAGGAGCAAACACTTATCGACAGTGTCAAATTATATTAATGCGCATCTATAATTTGGCAATATTTGTACATATTGAGCTCAATTACTTTTATATCGGTATACGTGTAACATTTAGGAAGTTGTAACATGCATGTGATTGCGAGATCTGCAGAACGGTAAATAAGTATCCGACTGTGAAGAATAATAATGTGACCCGTGCCCGTTTTAATACATGTTACAAATGGCACGAGTATTATCATGAATAATTATTGACTTATTCACACTGCAGACTTTCGATATATTCTCTTCGATACAACTTACGTATATACAGTATAATTTACGAATACACAGACAGGTGCGTCAAATTTAAAAAAAGCAACCTCCGCTTCGCGAATGCTAACCAAGTTACAAGTATCCGCACACTGACAAAAGATGTTATGTTAAGGTTTGTAAACAGTTCGTGCATAGAAGTATACGTATGTTAAGAATAAAATAAGTCAATAGTTCGGAAATATTGCTAGCCAGATCCAGAGTAGCCGGAAAAAAATAAGTATAACAACCGGTATACAAATTTAACGAAATTAATATCGTAACTATTGCAATTTCTCAACTTGATTTTTTAATGCTCACTGTTCTGGCACGCAAAACGTGAGAGCGTTGCAGGGTACCAATACGAGGTCACAAAAAATGCTTCCTCCGCACTTATTTAGAACTTGTATTCCTAGGCCTTTCATCTCGGCATAAGAAAATGCTGCTACGGTATTTTACAATGTCTGTGTTTTTACTGTTATTCGCCTAAAATGTTTATGAGATACCATCGCAATACTCTGTACAATACATGCACTCAATGCTATATGTTTTAAATTTGCTATATGTGCAGGCGGCGCGCTATCGACGATCCAGAATATACACGAGCACCAGAATATATATCGTAGTAGGAGCACCATGGCAGAATAATACACTCCTAAAAATATAAATACAGTAGCATATAGGTCACCTGGTCACGTACTTTGCGTTTATGTAATTAAAGAATCAATGAATGGTCTATTCCAGAAATATCAAGACCTGTGTCGCGTAGCGGCATTTTTGGCCAACGTTTCACAAAGATGTTTCCCGTTTACAGTTCGCCAGTCAAATTCCAGCGGGACTAAACTTAAAGGCAAAGAAAAGCGCTGTAGTTCAGCGACTGTTTTGGCGGTAATAGCCGAAATATGGCGCCCGCGTGCATTAAGCAATAAACACCAGCGCAGAGCAACCATTTTCCGGCAAAGCCTAATGAGTTATGACAGTCGTAATGAGAAGGTAATTGATGAAAAATTGTTGTTGATACGCAAACTACACAGAAACAGATGGCTCTGCACTTAACGACAGGAAGTTCTATTTTATGACTAAATACGTGCTTGACTTATTAACCAGGGGGATAGCGTGCCTACAAAGATAATTCTGTGGAAATAACTTTCGCGGCAGTCAGCGCACCGTAGTCGTCCGCATTTAATGGATGATCAGTATTTCATTTTATGGCAGCCTGAACTGACCGGCTCCAGATCCTTAGACGAAATTTTTCTCGACGATACATTCCTGCTTAATAGAAAGAACTACAGTGCGCCTGCAGTTTTTTGGGTAAATACTGCAAACTTTTAGCCGACTGAAGAAAAGCTTACATTTACTAAACCGAAATAATTTGTGTTTGTTGTTTGGCGTTACGCTAGAAACGGAACAAGATACCATAATATTATTATGATAATTTTTATGACTCTAGATCTGATAAAAAAACGCGTACCATCTGTGGCAGGACTAATATATTTGTAGAATTGTAGTACTGTTTCGAATAATCTTGGTACACAAACCCATTTTAAACTGTACCTGTTAAAGATAAAATAAGTGATCCTAAAACATTTTACGAGTACGATACAATGCACTATTGTACTACATGCTTTAATGCAATAAAAAATGCAGTTTGTGATTATAGTTTATGTCGTTATAATCTGCAGCGCACGTCAAACACGTAAAAACATAGAGACAGGAATGATAATCCGTATTTCGAAAGTTTTCCGGGTGCTGCTGCGTGCCGAGGATCAAAATGTCAATGCATCATATGATGGAAGACCGGTTGATATTCTTTGCAGGCGGATGCCGGTCGCGCAGGGGGTGAGCTAAATTAACCGCTCAATGTCGACTCCAATAAAGCGATATGGCAGATGATTAAAAATCAATCTATAGGCAGATTAGCACATAAAACTATTTGTTAGTCTTATCATTTTCCACTTGGACTGCTGCGCTGAAAAGATTTTCTGGATGATCTGTATAATTAAATTCTGTTAGTGCCGACTGTTTGTGGGACGCATATGACGTCCCGCGTGTGAATGTGTCGTGTTGGGATTTTTTATTGATTGTTCGGCTAACTGGCTGCACAATCCGGCACTGGGACTAATGCTCCACTACTGCATGAATAATTTAATTCTAAACGTTTCTGCCACATTACTCTGATGAGCGTATTGAGACGGTAATAGAGTTGTTGAACGCGAATTCGATTAAGCCATTTATTGCCCAATCCGGCAAATGAATCTTTGGAGGCTGAGCGCGGGTCTCTGAAAATTAAATATCATCATCCCTGCTGGATGCCACGCCGTATCAAGATGGCAGCCGGTTGATTTAGCACAGCGGGAAAAGGCGGCACGAGTATAATTAAAAGATACTCGCGCCATATCTTGTGTGCCAAAAAAGTCAGTCGCGAACTACACAAATACAGTAGAGCACAATAACACGACTGCAATATACTTGTAGATGAGAGAAAAGATTCGATTGAGATTTCTTTCAAGTTTCAGTTTTCTGGGGCATAGTAATGTTAAAATTGTCTTTTTGAAACAACCGCTCTATAAGTAAAATATGAAAACTGTTATGTGAAATGTTTATGCTAATACAGTTCGACCACCTTGGTTCGACTATGCATTCGTAACCGGCGTGAGAGCGTCTATATATCGATAAGAGTTATTGATCAAAACATGCTTTTGATCAATAATTAATCAGAGCAGTTTTCTTAATTAAACAAGTCTTATGATAAAATTCATTAGTCACCTGCAAATTACACTGAACTGAGAAAAAACTGCGATGCTTTATAAATGACGCCGCTTTTCCTACAGTATCTCCAATTCATCGTACCGCATGTGCGCTTATATATGTACGCTGTACCTGTACAATTAGGACTGAAAAAAAGTAAACCGTGCTTTCTGCAAGTGTCGGTGAAAATGAATGCTTAAATTACCTCTAGATATAAAATATGTCGTGTCAAGATTATGATCAGTTTGTAGCTAATCAAACTGTGGTCCAGCAAGAAATGAGTTCTCGAGGCGGTAGCTGTTTGACCTCAAAGACTGCCAAATCCTGCGGTATGTCAAATGGTATATTGTCGGTGCTAAGGTTGCGTTGAAGAAAACGAGAAACGGCATTCTTTCTGACAATCAACACGACTGCAGGCTTTTGATGGCTTCCGAAATTAGAGCTAATTACAAAAACAACGATGCGGACCATCCATCAAGTGGTAATTGCGCATAATTTCTGCAGTGATCGTCGGTGACAGCAAAAAAAGTATTGACACTCACGAAAAATATAACACCAGAAGCAAATGTTTTTGAAAATTTTTTCATTTGATCTGGTGCAAATCTGCAAGCTTCGTAATAACCTTTATGACAACATGCTTAGTTTTTTAATACAAATTAGTCAATTTACTTATTGAGTTATGTTTCTAAAGGTGTGTGTATGCTGCTTAATTAGCTCTAGGCCTTTAGCAATCAGTGCCGCACAGCAACAATTATGAGAACTAATTACTAAATAAGAATTGAATAACCTGACACAGTACTTCATGAGTGTAATTTATAACCGGAGCAGAAGCCTGTTTTGCAATAATCAGCTTTTATAATAAATGGTCTTGATAGCAATACCTATGTCGCGATAGCACATAAGGTCACTTTTTCTAAATATAGCATAATAAAAGAATTATTTATATCTTATTTGAAATATAATTTAATAAAATATTTTCATCTGCAGGAAGCATAAAATTTTAAAAAAAGCTATGCATTTTGGTTTTTCTGCATGATCGGCCAAAATACGTGAATATAAGGCCCGTTGCCTTTTAAAAGGCAAAGCAATCTAAACAAGAAACGGATCCAGTTGACATTAACGTTGAGCGAGTGATATTTTTACAATTCTTGCTGATGGCATGATATTTTCGACCTGAAATAGTTCCCATTTCTATAGCTGCGGCAATGTGGTATTTATTAGCGCATAATTATGATATATGTTTGGGTGCTTGTTAATGGGCGGAAAGCGTTTTGTAAGTGAGAAGAAATGGAGCCATAGATCCCTCGTGGCTGATGTTATCCAAATAGGAGCTTAATAGGATTATAACAACTAATGGGCCTTATTATCTCGGTTTCGATGACTGCATTGCGTGCCGCACTGTAAATCAATTCACTGGGTAATAGCCAACTCAACTGGACGCATTTAACTTCCATGAATATCCCCTTGGCCAAACGGAAATGAGAGGACTTAGGACTAAAATTTATTTAGCTCGAGGAATTGCGTCAATGAAGGCGAGTACAGAATTAGCACTGGCGGCGCGACAAGTGTAACAGCTCCGTCGTGTTAGGAAAGGTGCAAAAACTTTAAGGTCACCAGACAGAAAGCAATGTAAAAGGCATCAGTTTATAATTAAAGGACTGAAACTGCACTTCCCGTGTGTATTTAGTTCCAAGATAATTATTATATACTTCAAAAATTTGCAATGACAGAATTCAATTGAGCTACGAAATACTTGCCAGTTGTTTTTGAACAGTATCTGAATGTTCATAAGTGTTACACACAAAATTCGGAATTACCTTCTGCAAATGCCTGTACACATATCTGCAGACCGCAAAAATATTGTATGATAGTAAAAGAAAATGTGCAAAACGCAATTTTGCGGTTGTACTATATGAGTATAATAAATGGTGTTGGTAGCGGTTTAAATAAAATAATACGGGGAGTGCGGTAATAAAAATTTTAAAGTGTTTAAATATTAAATTTTTGACACCGGTTTGTTCAACAAGCAATTTATATCAGAGGACACGGAGGTCAACAACAGATCACTGTCAAATTGAACAACAGCGGAAGTTTGTCAGAGAAGAAATTACCGGTATGCGCAAGCTCTCATTGCGGCAGGAAATCTCATAATTGAAAAATTCAGCTCCCAGATCGTCGTTTAGAGGAAAAGTGGCTGTTAATTAATCTCTGACATTTCGTCGATCATGTCGATTGGCTCTAGTCGCTGGTCCGTATGTGGTGCATTTGTGGGGCTCATTCTGTTCCAATGATTCTTAAGAGGCTTCCGTTTGGATATACTGAAACCTCTAAAGTGCCATTTTCAATTGAAGAAAGCATTATGTTCAATTTGCGGACAATTGTCATATTTGAAGGATCGCTGACGGCGCGGACATGTTACAGGAGGCTAATATGGGTATTGCATGACAAAATTTAGCATACTATATTTCCGTGAAATCATATCATGTCACGCTATCATTAGCTGCAAATGGTATTCGGCTTAAAAGCTCCTGCCGGTAGCAGATACTGCTGGCGCTGCTGCATGCCCTGTGATCTCGTCAATCAGCGCTATTACGAATTTATAATTGCACTAATTACACTTCGAACCTAGCATATGGTTTATTGTTAATAATTGGGAAGCTACGTAGATCTAGAGCAATATTTCTGCTTGTTGTTTAAGTTTTAATTGACCAATATACCATAACTTATAGTTCAGAACAGATACACGCATTACAACTGTGATACAAAAATAATTACAAAGAAATAAAGAAATTCAACTACAGAGTATGTGAGCTGGACCAGTGCAACGGTACAGTCTATACTTGCCGCTTGTATTGCATATGGCGGTCTAAACTTTAAAGTTGCGCTGTTGCACTTGTCAAGTTGCCAGTGCCCGGTAGACCAGCCGATCGTGATCACACAGACGGCAGTCTTATAGTTTACACTTTTCCAGACATAACCTGATATTTTAATTTAAATTTCTGCACTCAATTTTATGGGTGGTAGCTATTTGGAGCTGGAATATTGACCTGATATCTGACCACATTTTGCTTGATTAACTCCCGGCATGTCAAATTGGCGCCCAGTCTTTGCTGCCGCCAAAAGCCAGAAGATGACTGCGATGACCCTTTCTGGGATGTGCCGATGCACTTTGAGATGGGTATCGGAATCAGCAGGATCCATACATTAACACGTTTACGCCAAATCACCAGTGCATATCGTCTAGCGTAATCTCAGCCTCCATATTTCTGGCTTATTATCGAACACTGACAAAATTAAGCGACGAGAAGCTGGACTAACTGTAGCATTTCACTTCCAAATGAGCTCTAAGAACGAAGTACTGCACGTAGGCATAGCAGAACGGTAGTCGCCGAGGAGAAACTTTAAATCGTTTTTTGATTAAAGGGACTACATACCGCTGTAAAAATCAGAAGCATTGATTGTATGATGACTGCCGAAAAGGATTACCAACCGGCAACCGGCCATGCGCGTACCCACCGCATTGACAGACGTACAGTACGTGTTTCCGTATCAAACATCTGGCTACGATAATTAAACCTCATCGAAACACAGAAAATTTTGTTTCCACTGTCATAATTATTATAAAAAAGATGTTTTCAGATGCTTTTGCTGTATAGCTAAAATTAATTGACTGCGAATGTTGGAATACAGATTTTGAACTTTATCGATACGAGGGAACAACTAACAACTACTGTCAATAATTCATTCTTTAACAAAAACCTCTTGGACAATGATATGTCTGTAGGTTTTGTAACGACTCATTCAAGCACGAGATGAACTTGGCGTGTCAAAGACAGATTTAATGGTTAAGTGGGAAAATACATTTGGACTTCTGCGCGTACATTATAATAATATTCAGTACATCGATAGTCCTGTGATCGATTGGTGCAGGTTGACAAAAATTAGGATAGCTATCTGCTAACAATAGGTTTAAGAGGAAAAATTAGCTGGGAGTCCATTATTAAGCTGAAAGGTAACCAAGCATGCATAACAAGCAGTGTATGCATCCCACGTGGCGTGCTATTTAATTTTCATTGACTGCATATTATTCACACCGTGTCGGGTGTGCTTATTCTAATGCGCGGGATGAAATTAGGAACAAGTCAAAATGAACTATCGTTGATCTATCGGCCAGAGTTATTGTATGTATTCCATATAAATTTGCAGCAGGAGGCCGCAGATGTCTGTTGACTGTCTAAATGCGCCCATAAACATTTTCAAAGCGCCGGACCAAGTGGCAAACGGCCGACGATTAGGTTAAAGCCGGTATATATACGGTTCATGCATGATCTGTTGTGGCAGGCACTTTATGAGCCGGCCAATAAATCTCCTATCATAAAACTGACAACTCCAGTGATGTGCATTTTTTACATTTTGCCATGATTCCTGACTCAAATTTCCTGACACATGCACCACGCATCCTCCTCATCAGCAAGCGATAATGCGATAATCTAGTAATTTTGCATTAAAAAGACGGTGTTTGGCGAACTGGTCATTTAAGCAGGGTTTTAATACAAGTTGGGAATAATACCAATAATTCACTTCAAACATATTTTCTGATTTTAAAACAAGAGGAAATACAGAATCCATAACAGCCAAGGTAAATCCATAATACATTTGTATACATACGGTAATAAGTATAACAATTTTCATTACACAATTGAAAGGTCACTGCACAGTGCACATTCTGGTTATCGTGGCGGAAACATCATCGGATGCTGGGCAAATGGATTAAATAAGCTAAATCCCGGGGGCGGAAGAAATGCTGAGGATGCCGACGTCACCGGAATCTGTTGAGGCAGGGTGGACGCAAGGGAAGCCAAACTGCCGGCTTGTGAAAAGATTGGTGGCATTGCGAAGCCATTGGCCATGGCCATTCCGGGCGGGAAAAACGGCTTAGCAGAGGCCTGCATCTTCAGCTTTTCGATTTCCGCTTCTTGTATACGCTTTTGTTTGGCTCGTCGATTCTGCAATCGGTAATATTTCAGAATATTAATATAAAACGTGACGAGAGATATAAACACATTTGTAGAGTACTTTTATATCTGGCTAACATCTCATTAATTGGAAACTATTAACAAAAAATTGTATAAAAAAACGAACGCAGTCATCACAGCTAATTTAGTTTCGCAAATCAATAATCAGAGCCAGCGTGTCAAAATATGTAACAGGCATTGATAAAATATTCATTGCATTCGTCGTTTTTATTAATCGATGCAATTAAATTCTAACCCGATTTATGGGCGCCACATTACCAATGCGTGCAGCTGCTTTTACCTGATTCGATTAGCATTGTCTAGAATCATTAGTTAACCTATTTTCTTAGAACGTAGAGTAAACATAAAGTTCGAAACGAAATTAAATATATGCTGTGCATTTTTGCTTCTCAATTCGCATTGAATGCAAGTTACAATGCTAGCAGTCTGTTTCCAGTAATTACGGACAGAAATGCTTCATACGAATTAATGTCACCGATTTTCCAGAAGATTTCTCGAAGTACATATGTACTATACATGCGGAGTTTTTAATGGTGTAAGAGCGTGTTTTGGTTGCTAGTACATTACATTCATCATTACGTACCTGAAACCATATTTTGACTTGAGTTTCCGTTAACGTAAGCTGGCTAGAGAATTCGGCACGTTCCGCAATCGACAAATACTGTTTAGTTTTAAACTTTTTTTCCAATGCCAAAAGTTGATGAGTCGTAAAGGGCGTTCGTGGTTTCCGATTCGGCTTGTGCTTGCGAAGGGCGCACTTCTGAGCGTTAATTAGTCGTGGATCACCAGGTTCTAAAATCAAATGCGTATTTTAGCTGAATCCAATTACATTCTAAAATAACTTCCAAATGATGTATGCATTCCACTTTTGATATCCTGACAAATTTATTGATAACACTGTCCTTGCAAATTTAAAATACGATTTAAGTTAGGCAGACTGGCTAAGGGGCGTCTAACTTCGTTTATTGTTACTATATGCATACAAAACATAGAACTTGCGAGAAACAACCTTTCTAGATACATTTTTACAAATTTGTGTGGAATACAAGTTTGAAGTCTGCGCGGTCGAAACCTGTACATACTCTAAGGAATCCGTTGTTATAAACTAATTGTGAATAACTTTATAATAATTATTAGTGGTAGGTATATTTACAAACGTCTGCGCCAGCATTGCCATATTCTAAACGGTTGCCAGCCAGTTCGATTGCTTTTACATTCACTACGAAAACTGTACGGTAACGGTTTCCTTAAAACACGACAGTTAATAAATACGTTAAATAATTGTAAATTATTGTAGTTTTGCAGAAATAAATATTTTTCTGATTAAATGCATTCGAAACAGCGTCACCACGTTGTACAGATACAGATACTGTACCAAAAAAGCACGATTGAACCTACTCCGACAGAGCTCGAAAGGGCACGACTAGCGGCATTTGCTCAGAACAGTGTCAGATTTTGTTTGAAGATAGACTAAGTAGCGAGAGTACTGTACTTAAAAACGATTCTATCGGCGATGGTCCGGTACCACTGCCGGCTAGCCTCTTCGCTTTGATTAGGCTTAATTGCCAATACAAATTTTCCGAAGCTTTTGTTACTTATCGAGCTTTGGAACGCGTACCTGTAGAGTTCGTGCGCGGTTCAACGCACACCAAAAACGAAAACTACGCCAAAATGCATGAACAAGTTTTATAATTATGTATTAGTACTTTATATACTTGTGTATTTATTAGCTTTTGAAATGACGTAATAATGTTAAGCACTCACTTCCAGAACAAAATGAATTCCGAATAACTGAAGGACTAATCCAGGCGTGACCGGAAGGGAAAGTGTTCTGTCCACATTCCCCCGTCGGACTACTCATGCCACTGATATCGCCATCCTCTGGTAAAATTGGCGAGGATGAGTCGGACAATCGCGGCGATAGTGAAGGTGAACGTTGTCCATTGTCGCTTAGAATGGAATCGACCGTAAAAGATATTGGCTTCCGCTTAGGATGAGGAACAACAGGCGCGACTGGATGGTGATTTTTCTGTTCCTTGTCCAATTGTGACATCGTCATTTGCAGTCGTGTCATGAACAATTGCACCACCGTTAAAGATTTCAGCTGGCGTCCAATATTAAGCCTGACTGGTGCAATTACAATATGGATTTCATAACAGAATCCATATCCGTGGATGTGTCGAGAGTTTAAATGACAGCACAGTCCAACTGCAAAAGTGATGACAGATCGGAACACTAAAGGAAGACGACGGCTGTACCAATTGCAAATCGCCAACGCACACTCTACACTCAATCTCGTCAGAAGCGCTGGAGAAAAAGTGCAGCTCAAAGACGCGCTCGGATATTTCTCCTAGCTAATTTGTTCGATCCAACTACTTCTGTAAACATTTCATTGTCAACAGAAGCGTAACGTAAACTGCAATTGCTGGTACGACAGCGATTCCGCGGCGGCATCAAGCCCCACCCCGTGCTGCATGCTTTTACCACTTTGCCGGCCAATCAAACGGCGGCGCAGTACATGACTTAGGGCTATTTCCAATCCACAACCAAGTACCGTCTCTGGGCGACATGCATACAGCCGACTAATTCGGCTACCATTTACCATTGAACCACATCTGCGTTAATTATACAGACAAACGATCCGTCATGGTGCCCGATGGAGACTGTGTAGAGCGGCAGGGACGTTATTCGTCAGAATCAACTTAATTTCTAATCAAGCCATTGATTTAACGAGCGTGGACTATAAAGGCATCAATTAAACAGCGATAACATTATATGAAAGGCCAGAGCCGTCCCGGACGTGGCCGCGGCGCCAGTACCGGCATCGTCTGTGGATCTGTATATACACGGAGAGAGTGGACAGTGCCAAATAGCCTTCAGATAAAGGGTTGCGCACTGGTTAACATTGCCGGGCGACCGCTTCCCTCCTCGCAATGGTCCGGAACCGTCTCTGGGCAGCGTCACTCTTCTCCCTCTCTCGGAAAAGATTAGTTTATGTTTGTCGCGGACGCTTTCATTGAAGGAGACCACGGAGACAGTCAGACGGAGCGCGTATGTCTTTGATTAATTCCTGATTACAAATAGTCTCATTTAAATTGTCTCCCTCAGCTGCAGTTAGTGCCGATGACAATGGAGCGTTGCTTTCGGCAGATTATGGAGCCAGAGCAGCCTCCAGCCGGCTATAGAATTCGATCGCGCGGTTCAATTACAAAAAGCAGCTAATCAATGGACTAATCACATTATCCAAATTATAATCATTGTCTAACAATTTAACACACCACATTTACCCACCCCGAGGGACAGATCAGCATATCAAGAAGCTCCGAGCCGCTCAAAGACTGCCGCCCGATGGATTACGTTTCGCTGAAAAGACGAGCCAAATGCAGTTAATTGCTGGGCGTCTTCTCTGGAGGATGAGCATTGATAGGTTTTGTGGCGCGCG
Source organism: Paramacrobiotus metropolitanus (assembly GCF_019649055.1). Classification (NCBI taxonomy): domain Eukaryota; kingdom Metazoa; phylum Tardigrada; class Eutardigrada; order Parachela; family Macrobiotidae; genus Paramacrobiotus; species Paramacrobiotus metropolitanus. The sequence goes on from NW_026570246.1 coordinate 1,158,919, forward strand.
GCGTCAAAAATATTGCTGTCGTGTAAGATAAAAGCTGTTTACGCGCTGACCACTGATCAGTAACAACACTCACATGGACATTGCAATGGTTCGGTTATTGTCCAAATTCTGTGCCCTTTTTTGCGAAGCGACTACAGTTACAGAAACTTTCGCTTTGCTTAATTATTTTTTAGAAGGAAAAACTCTACGAGTATAAATGAAGACACATTTGCTGTTAAAAACAGCCGTGTTTTGTTATCCTTTAATTATCGGCTCGTTATTCGAAATAATGTGCTTAATTCATCAAGAAAGAATACCGAACATATACATAATACAAGACATAATACCAAACATATTTTTCATATCTCCACCCATTGTACTATTTGACGGAAATGCGTAGCGATGTCATAATACGATGTTCCTGTTGTTCTAACATTATTCTGTAGACTTATAAGCGATTTGTGCAAGTACAGCAGTACGTACGCACAATACGTCCCGAATTTCCGAAAAATTTGCAGTACAAATATGCTGTTTATCATTTGTTGTACTATGCGATTGTAGCAAACATATATATGTACGAGAGTTCAAACTCTCGTATATAAATTGCGTGAGTTTAATAATTCGAAACTTCTCCATGCTTTACGGTTTCACGATCGGTAGTGTACGAAGTATTTTATTCCGTTACCGATGCAGCACCACAAATTAATAATTTTCTTCAGTATATAGCTTATTAATTACACGGGAAAGCATACTGCAGGCTGCGTACAACGAATTGCACTCACTACAACTTCGAGGGATAGTATGATATTATCAAGGTGTATAAGGATATTATGATATTATTATATTATTATGATCCATATATTATGTTTGTTTTCGATACACTGCGAATTAGTGATGAACAATGGCTGGTGGTTAAAAAGGAAAACCTGGAATGGCTTACAAGGAAGATTGGCTTTACTGACACTGACTTGGTCAGTCACACAGGAAACTAGACGCATTTAAATATTTTGACAAATAACAATACATAATACAAAAGGCTGGCGTCGATTTAATGATGCGCGACTATATCGTAGGTGAAAGCATTTGAATATGCTCGCCGGTTCATAAAGGTGTGTTTCTGCACTGGACATTCTCCACCCCCTGCAATCCCGATTTCAAGCTGCGACATTTGTCATCCATCTTCCGGTAACGACTTGCTATCATCCTTGAAAGTTTGTCAGCTGCTTTATTAAGGACGTATCACTTTGCCATTGTTATTTTTCTAAGACTTGCCAGACGTTCATTACTTGTGAATAAGTTCATATGTTCGCCGTGACACGTTTTCAAATGAATGAACATGAAAGGGGGAGGGTTTAATTAATTGTCTTTCCAGTCGCCATATTCACGATTTGTTTCCAAAAGACGACCAAAACCATAAAAACTAAGGAAAAATCTTCCATTTGGCTTCCGATTTTTCCGTCCTTCTACTACTGGTTTTGGAAAGCATACATACGTTTTTTAAAAACAAGTTATCTAGGATATTTTCGTCTGTTTTCTAATTTTCAGCCAGCTTGGTTTGTAACTAAGCGTGCCTTTGAAAAGTTAGAAAACGGGAAAAGTTAGAAAACAAATACGGGAAAAGGGAAAAGTTAAAAAACTAATACCACAAGTAGGTTTTTGCTATTCATGCACGTATTATCATTAATAGGACCGTGAATTACGTTGTATTACGCCGCTATGGCTGTTGCCGATTAAAACGAAGATTTTCATGTACTTTGCTTAAATTTTGATACGAAACTGTTTGTAAATACATACGGAAACAGTCACACATCTTTTTATACAACAATGTAATGACCACATGCTACATCTATGATATTGTTCGTAAAAATCGAGCATCGTGAGGCATACATGGTCACAGGTTACAGAAAGTCAGACTTCGCCTGATTAACACAGCAAATTTAATTACACCGCTGTTGTGCTTTTGTATATCTGTACATACTCTGTAAAAATGACAACATATTATAGTAGGCAAATCTAGTAGACAGAATTTAATGTTGTCTCAGAAACTGTAACTTTGAGCAAACCGGTAAGTTACTGTTTTATGCGGATAGATACATATTTCGAGGAACTCAACGTCCACTTCCTTGATCATGAAATGGAGACTGTAACAGTTCATCCTGACTGTATAGATGCACATTGGCATAGTTGTAAAATCCAACGGCACTGCAAAATAAGTGAAGTGTTATCAGTTCAACTGAACATGCTCATTCAAGTCAAACAAACTTGTTTCTGAGTGTCTTCTACTCTCGAGCTCTGTTTTGCTAATTTATTAAAATTAGAATCCAAATCAAAATTGAGTATCTCGTAAGGAATTTGATTAATTCTGAGGGAAACTAGTACTGAACTGAATTAACGAGTTTATCGGCCGCGGCAAGAAAGACGTTGCCAATTTGTCCGCATGACTCTGATTATGGCTTTATACTTCGTATCAAAAAAGTAAAAGATATTTAAATTATAGCAAACAAATTACAATATAAAAACGCAATTTCTGACGACAGGTAGGTTAAAATATACTAACTTTTTGCACTGAACTTTCCAAAAGAAGTCACAGGTTAGCAGCAGCTGATCAAAAATTGTCAGGTTTGCACACAGGAAGCTAAACTTTTTTCCTTGCGGATCACATCGATGGTAGACTTGGCATCTGCAATATAAATTGTTACATACTTGTGCAAACCAAAGGTAAGTATACAGTATCCGTCCTTACGTAATAACTGCAGCCAAAACTTTTATATTAAATGAGTAATTGAGTACCGGGCACATCTGCACTAATCTAGCTTCCAAGCATTTCGCATAATGTTCTTATGACTGCTGCAGCCTAACTACGGATTTTTTATCGCTAAATTTATGCAAACCCTGTTTCTGGATCCGCATAGAATCCAGGCTGTTCCACTTTAGTACATGAAAAATTGGTTTCCGGTATGTGCTCAAATATGGGATAATCGACTCCAGCCACAGTCAAATTAAGAAATTCTTGTACGCGATCACCTGTGCATCACAATTATTCAGTTGTTAGGTACAGTCCATGATCAACATGCGCTGTATATTGTACAAATGCAGTACGCGTACCAAAGAAACAAATGATTATCGCCTTCAAAATTTCGTTACATACACAATTTCTCCTTTTCTTCCTGCTTATATACTCACACCTAGCAAATTTGCTTAGATTATGTACAAAGACCCACCTGGAACATCTGGAAGTTTTAGATCATATACGGACGCGGAAGATTCCGTGGCGTCTTGGGCTGGTGTCGCCTGTATTAACGTAAAATATAAGATTTTCCCGACAGAATTCGTTGCAGTCTCTGTAAATCGTAGTGCGAATTTTTAATTTTAGATGTGCACTTACCATGCATTATACGCCTTAAAACTACAAGTAATCTACAAGTAATCTACAACTTACCGTAAATATACTTTAGGTATATGCAGTGCATATTTTTCTGCTAAAGTTTAATTGTATAGAGACCTGCATAGTGCATACATACATTTCCAGTCAAAGCCTTTGTTTGTACATATCTGTAGTTGGAAACTTACCCATGGAAACTGCAACTGTAAGCTGGTATAGAACAAAACCGGAAACAGGAGGATAACCAGGTATACTGTCTGTACATCCATTGTCGCACCAAGGTTTTTACCTAGAACTATTCTTATGTTACAATTTGTGTCAGTAGAAATGCATGGGCGCTTATTTGTATGAATACCGTAATGCTGTAATAATTATCAGACTGTCTGGTTCGCAATAAATATTATGTCACATGTTGCAGTGCTGTAGCCGAATTTCCTTGAGGGTAAATCTTGCACATCATACGGTCAATAACAATATAACAGACTTAACAGCACTGTATGGAGATATAACCCCATATTTGTGCATGAAAAAGTGCCGGTTAACAAGTACCTGATTGTAAGCGAAACTGCTAATTTTTATTAGCGCGATTGTAACCACGTGCAATAAATCTTTGTGAGCTACGTACTTTGGGCTTATAATGGTTCAAATTTTGAGTGCAGTAATTTCCCAAAGTACATTTTTAGGTGCATGTCTAGTTGTTGTTCTTACTCGTTAATTATTTGGCGGCTTATACTACGTATTTCGCCTGCATTATGTTATTTTAAGACGACGATGTAGCGATCGTCAAGAGCCGATGAGATAAATAACTATTGCTAGCTCTCTGTTTAAGCAGTACAACTACTGAGGAGTGAGTACATACAATTAATTTGTTTTCCACTGGTTTTCTGTATTCCAAGCAATAATGTTTACTGAACAAATAATTAATGCTTATTATAATTCGCATACGTACGCGTACCGATCTACAAATGTACTTATCCACAGATCTGTATAATAGATTGTGCTCACTCATATGACATTGTTATAGTGTTACTTTTTTGTTGCCGACCTACGTACGTACAGTTCGGCGACAATGGTCTTTCCATTTTCATTCTCGCCTACCTATACCAGTTGCTTGTCTAATAAGGTGAGAAATATTGATAAATCAATATACCAGCGTACCTTACAACACTCTGATCAGATTATGCAACAAATATGCAAACGATCTGGAAGGTTTCATAGCAGGCAGTAGAGACCAGTGCGTAAGGTGCAGTAAAGTATCGATTAGGAGGTTATTCGACTTCGCCATGCAAATACTATTTACGTACTGTCCCGCACGCGTAGAATATGAAAGATTAATTTTGTTATTCAAAATAATAAAATTATCTTTGTCAGTTTCGTGTGCCGTGGTGACCGCCCATGCTAAACTGTATTTTAAAATTCTTTGAAAGCGCATTCGTCTTTCGGTAACGTTCGGAGAGATATAAAACATATAAGGTTACATTCAAAGTCCCACATCCTTGCTTCGCTGGGAAAATGGAGGAAACCGCAAATGCCGTGCACAATGGGAATGGAAATATCGCTACCAATAACACTAATGGATCAGCACCAAGACTTTATGAGCTGAGAAAGAATTTGTTATACAGTGTATGCCGGCCGTTTTTATTTCTTTTACGTCTTGGAGGAATGTATTTCATCCCGTCTGGCAATATGCGAGATTTGCGCAAAGTAGCTGCGATGGAGACGCCACAAGGATCTGTGTTTTCTATTCCTAACGCTGATGGAAGTCAAGTGGGGTCTAATTTAATAGTGCATCCGAATCTGATTGCCAAATATTCCTTGTTTGAAAATATCAGCATGTGTTACTGCATGCTGGTTTTTGTTGTGGTAGGCCTATATTGCGCCAAATTCATTTATACGGCGTGGCATTTTGTGCATTACACTTTACACGGAAGAGTAACGAATCGCAGTTTGGTGAACATCGTAACGGCAATCAGTTACACACTCTGGGTTGTCCAGCTACTAATTATTCATCTAATAATCCTGATTTCCTGTGCGAAAAAAACATCGTTGTTTCGATTATTTCTCTGCTTTGATCTCTTTCATTATCGCGGCTGCACCGATCCCCATTGCAAAATGGCTAATTTTCATAAAAAGGCCGTCCGAAGGCGAAATATAATTACCGTTATTTGTGTCCTACACTTGGCGCTGCAAATTTTTACACTGTGGGCGCCGGTCTTTATTGATGACAATTTGTATAAGCAGATGCGAGACGCTTTTATGGAAGGTTCAACACCGGATAGTGCAACATATTTCAAAATCATCCTGATTATCGGCAGCTTTACGCTAGCTTCTTGTATGTGGTTCCCACGTATTTTTTTGTTATGATTGCTTCTTTCTTTGTCGTGGATTTTATGCACATCAATCATGATCTGAAACATAATATCAGCAGCAATGGAAACTGTTCAAAAATCGAATGGTTTAGAACATCGCATAACACGCTGTGCATATTGCTGGAAGTTGCCGACAATGTAATGTCGCCGTTTATTTTGGTATCGCTTATATGTGCGGTTTTTCAAATCCTGCTGGGAATTTTCGTTTTGGTGGATATATCGCAGATCACTAACGCAACGATAATATTCTTTTTTTCATTGCTGTTTTGGTGTCTGCAGTACTTGTTCCAGCTCTGTTTAATCCTTTTTGCTGGAGCTGTTCTACATGATGCGGTAAGAATTAAATTTCTCGTATGTCCACTTCTTTACATCGGATCGCTGATAACTACAGTTTCTACTTTTTTCGCAACCGAAGATTATATTATTAGCCAATATATTTCGTGCACGGAAAATAAAACGCAGATACTAATTCCTCGCTTTCAATTATGATGTTGCTATTGTTTTTAACAGGCCCACTCACCAGCAATTAATCTCCATCAGATTGATCAAACAAGTCTTTCCATTACGGAAACCCTGCAACTGCAAACGTTTTTGAACGCACTGTCTTGCAATAACATCGGGTTCACTGCTTGGAAAATGTTTACGGTGAATTATGGTGCCATTGTAACGGTACGTGCAGAAATCTCAAATTTTTATATAATTTAGTATCCCGTGCGGCAAAGTTGCTTGGAGTTTACTTTCAACTAGCAAAAAACATAAGCTTGATTGTGCCGTAAAACTTAATTAGAGACATTGGACAGCTTCTTTTATCTGCTTAATTGCTAGATATAACTGCTACCGAAATTTTGGTGATTATACAAGTAGTTACCGCGAAGCGCATTAGTTATTTATTTGAGTACGTAGTTAAGTCCGAAATATGAATTATTATGCTTAAGTACTTAAGTTTAATATTGTGTCATCCGAATTATTATTCTGTTGCAGCTCTTCGGATTATACCTCACCTATCAGATACTTGTTTTTCAACTCAAACTTGACTTGAATTTGGACGCGAAAATCGATGAACGAATCGACTGCAACTGTTCTTCAGTGGATATAGACATCCCGAAAAGCATATTGAATATTTCAATTCACGGACATATAGAATTATGATGCGGTTAAACAGCAGGTGTCCGCGGTTTTACGTGGATATTATTGCACCAAGACATCGCATAAAACTTCAAAAATTTCTTGAGTTCATATGTAGTATTTCTACGGCAATGCTCGACGCTGTTCCTATAAAACTAAAATTCATTGTAAATAAAGTAACCAGCAAAGAAAAAATACGTAAGGCCATACAAATCAGGTTATTAACATCTTTAGTAATTAGTCAAAACAGTACAACCGCGGCGCTATTTTGACAGTAAGTCCTAAAATTTGAATTGTTACAGCATTTTAAAACTAATACTGCAGCGGCAAGGCACAATTTAATTTTTGTTATTATTAAATTAAAGGATTCACTATCGACACTAGAAACAAAAAAGGGTAGCGTCGTAGGTATTGGGAACCTTACCATTAGTACTGTCGAACTCGAGCATGTGCCTGGTGCCGGTATTGATCAGTGTTTAACTTATCTGTATTTTATCCATCGCAGTATAATTGACGTACTCCAAGTCTGCAACCATACGTACGCAGGTCATTTTTTTCCACATCTGCAATAAGCAGGAATTTGTTTATTCACCTGCAACACGACGATTTATCGTTTAACCTCAAGGACCTTAAATAAACTGTCATCCCAGAGTAACGGGAGAGAAGCGCAGCTAAACATTCATGATTGGCGATCCATCTGCGATCGGCTGCGAGAATTCCTGCGGTTTTTCCACCACCAAAAGCAGGGTTTACAGTTTGGCATTTGCAAGGTTACAAGCAGGCTTAATTCTTTTACCTTATATATGCTTGTGTTTTGAGGACAAACTTGTTTTCCTTAATTAGATAACTTCAAAGAACGGCCTTCTTATTTTGATCATTACGATGAAGCACCAGGAGAACAAAAACGCCTCGACCTGCGGACAATCTTCACCGCGCTGTCAAAACTGCGGATTATACTTTATCCCTATCATTGTCACTTCACTTTTCTTAATGGACTTCATGGACTGGTTAAGCCAAGGCGACAAACTGAAGACCATCGCCTACGACGATCCCAACGATAATTTCCCGCAGAGCCCAATCATTACCGGCTTGACCTTTTTTCGGGTGATGTTTACCACATTCTTGGCATCCGCTGCTACGTTTACGTTTATCAGCAAATTGGATCGTGTAACTGGCGCTCTACAGGAACTAGACGAAGTAAATCTGAAAAAGTCCAGAAAATCGCAGCATGGATCGCGTCGAAACCCTGATATAAACGCAACTACAAGGACACATGGAAAACGTGTAAAAATAGCTTGGTTTGCTATCTTGTATTTAGCAGCGGAAAGCCTCGTGGGACTAATATGTTACATCATCAAACAGTGGATGAACAGAACCAATTTCTGGGAACCGATAGTCTTCCTGTTTATGCCGGCTGTTCCAAAGGGCATTGTTGAATTATTACGGGGTACTGCCGTCTTTTTGAGCCAAATCAGTATCCAACCTATTTATCTGTACTATGTGCATACGTGCTCTGTGTTTACCAGTTCGGCGCAAAGGTACAATAAACAGTTACAGGCAGCACTCGCAAAGGTCACGGAAACTGCGATGCACACAAAACCACCGACTCATTCAATGTCACTTCCGTCTGAAACCGGGGTACTGGCCAATGCACGGACAACGCAAAGCAGTGATTTTGAACAAACTTTGCGACAACTGCGGATCAAACAAGAAGCCTTAATTACGTCATCCAACAACATGAGCGAAGCTTGGTCTTCCACCCTGGCATGCTTAATATTCGGGAGCTTGGCCATCCTGGCGTCCTTGACTTCCTACTGCTTTACCGTTACGGCACAGAAAACTACAGATATAATTTCGATGCTTCTGTTTGTGGGTCAGTTCAGTCAGCCCCTCATTGGATTGATGATCATTGTGCTTTTCGCAGTTGTCCTTGAGGAAACGGTACGGTATGACAGTGCGAGTACAGTAAGCTGCTCAATGTATAAAATACTACAAATACGGATATTATCAGCTGCGTAAACATAGTGACTGAGTTTCCATGAACGCCGGGACATTGCTTTCTTCGAGCATATATATTTTTAAAAACGTTAATAATAAATTTTAAATAGACCGCTACTGTTCTGCTATCCTAATAAGTAATAACGATTTTGGTCGGTAATTAAGTATGAAGGGGAGCGCAGCAACGTCTTCGGTCTAACCATTTTACTCGTAGGTTAGCAAACCAAAAGAGTCTGTGCGTTTATAGAAGTGAAAGCTATTGCAGTAGCAGAATTTATATTACTTACTATGGTAGCAGAAACTGTTCTGAGGCGTTCTCCAGGTAAAATTTAGTAACCAAAGAATGATAGCATCTTTATTACAGTGTAAGTCCATAATCGAGGAATCTGAGCATGAACATGTGGTTTTTGTAGATTTTGACAATACAAAAAGATTAACCTCTAAGGGTCTAGCAATGAGCGCAAAACCGTATTTTCCTACAAATTTTTTTAAACTCTTCCAGTATAAGATGTGTGTGTTGTTAAATAAGTTGTACAAATATATAGTCGTACTTACTTATAAAAGCAGTACTCTCCAGAGTCTCCGATCTAAACCACTGTGGAAGGAATTAATTACCTGTCGACAGCGCACCCGAGATAAGGTAAAGTTTTTACACAATCGGGAATTGTGCCAATTGCTTATTAATTTTGTTAATTAGAAGGTGTATGGTATAACACTATTGCACGGCCAATACTGTCTTTAAATACAAATATATAAAGTATACGAGTACTTATAGTTTTACGACTTCAAAATTTCGACCGGGCGGAACACTTTGGTAAGCGTCAAGTAATGTGACCCTTCTCAATATTTGCAGGTTGAAGCGGCGGATGAAGATGGTTGTTTATTGACCATTTTGCATACTATCGACCATCACTGCTATTCACTGAAGCTATCACGAATAATTAACATCGATCGTGGGTTTGGTTTAGGGGTGAGAACTTTTGTTTTGTTTTTTTACAACGCCGCGGAATTCTTATACAAATTGTGCGCCGGTACTGGCCTTTGGTTCATTTTTTACTCTCAGAATTCCCAGAAAAAAATATACAGATTATTGCCAAAACATTTATTATATGTATATGTAACTTGAATTTCGCTATGCGCCTATGCCTATATTATAATTCTATGTAAAAGCATTTTTAGATGGTGATGGGATTTTTGGGTTTCGTTTGCTTCCTAATCGAACGATCCGAAAACTACCGCGCACCAACTGAAAAACTGGAAGCTCTTATTAATACATCTCGCATCATAAACACCTTCAACGCTACTGTTCTAACGGGAACCTCCGATAACAATATTACTGGAACCCTTCGCTATTCGTAGAAAATCTGTTTCATGATAATACGTCGATACACGTCAGCTACGCTTCTTGTTGGGCGCATGTCTCTTTCAGATACAAGGTATTAGTTAGTTTTAGCAACTCAGTTTCTGAAGTACGGATACATACTGTACTTTCATGGTTAAAAAATTTACAGTACAAAACTGCAGATTGCTCTTATAAAACAACCGAATTAGAAGTACAGAGTAGAGCTCGTTGTATTGCTGTTTAGCGTGATTTTGTGCCGCATCATCTGAAATGGTGGAATAACCTTTTCGATATCAGTATGTATTTCAGACTAGACTAAAGCGATTAAAATTAACGAAGTTGCAATAATCACAAAATTTCCGAACCGCGTACAATTTTAACGTCGTAAATATTATAATGAGCGAACTCTGATAATCTTACTAAGTTTCTGACCTTATGTGCAACATGATTATGATTAAACTCGCAACGCTCGAGCATATATGCAAAGTATATTGTAGAATTGCTAAAAAATATTGTTGCTTTTCACTAAAAAAACTGCGATATCAACCTGGTCGCCTCGACAAACGACACCTTCTTAAACCAACACGTACAATAATTGTATTTAAAAAAGAACTTTAAAAATGCCCCACAAAATACTGGTTAATTATTCCGTTGTATGGATATTAAGCTTCCTTAAACTGGATGAAACGGTGAAACTCTTTCGTCGATGTTCCCTGGTCACTCAGCGCCAGCTTGATCTCATTTTCCATCCGCGCAGCTGCTTGGTGAAATTTCCCCTGGTCACCGTGGCGGAATTCGCCGACTTGTTTCAGGGCAGCAGTAATTTCCTCCGCTGGAACCACTCGTTCCGGTTTCAGTCCCGTTCCCGGGATGAACTGTCCAAGACCTTTTCGCGCCAGCATTTTGCCAATATCCAGCTGATCGGCAAACATCGGAAAGCACACCAAAGGAACGCCACAGCTCAGACTTTCCAGCGTTCCATTCCATCCGCAATGACTGAGCATTACGCTGGTGGCCGGAGAAGCCAGGATTTCTTTTTGCGGTGCCCAAGGTACTATCAGAAATTTAGCTTTCGCTTCATTGGATATTAGTTCCGGTGGAACATGCTGCTCGTGTCCGGCTTTCAAGGACCAGATGCACGGTTGATCAACCATCAACAAAGCTTTTCCTGTGGAAAATAAATTCTTTACATATTCCCATTAATACATTCTTTACATATTCCCATTAAGAATTTATTCCTTCAGCACCAAATACAAGATACTCCATATAGTCCCATACAATAGGTTAATTATTAATAAATAATAACAGTATGCCGGTAATATTATTTTCGCAATGTTTTCTGTTAATTCATTTAAATTTATTGCTGTTTTTGATTATTGTGAAAATAAATATATGTCATTCTTGGATAGTTTTTAAATGGCAATGGTTATAGCTTTTGTTCGCCAATATTAACGATTATAATCAAACACCAACCGATTTCGTTTATCTGTTCGGGTTGTGGAACCGTTGCCGAGCCGAAGGAAACATAAATAACCGATCTCTTGTCTTTATCCCCTAACCACTTCTCCACTTCCGTCTGTCCAGTGCATTTTACTTCGGGAATAAACGGACCCAAGCAGTAGATCGCGGCTTTACTATCCTTCATCCGCGGATCCTGTAGAAATAAATCCAAATCCTCTTGGTCGATGGCCCGGAAGGAATTGCAAACAATGCCGTCCACATCCGGAAGAAACTGACCAATCGGCAGAAATAGCTCCAAAATGCCCGCCATCTGCCCGACCACAGGCTGGCCGACTTCGTCCGGAATGCGGTGAAAGTAATCGTGATCCTCCAGCGCCACAACCGGTGTTTTATCGTTCAACATCAGAAACCAACGTAATAATATGGCGGGAGGAGAATTAAAGTAGTAGTATAATATACCGGGGATTTTGTTCCGCATCACGGCTCCTGTTAGGAACATATCGAACAGAATAACATCCACGACGGGCAGCGATTGTCCGGTACATAAATGCAATTTTTTGTTGCCGTTGCTTCGGGACTGCTGTGTGTTAATGTCTTTCAGGACTGTTTCTACTCCTGGACAGATTACGTGGTTAAAATTATCGAAGGCTTCTTTCATATTGTTGGCATGAAATCCACTCTGCAATTGTTACAAAAACAATGCGTGCATTTTTTAAGACTAATCAGTAAATTAAAGGTGCAATTTATATAAAGCTAGCAAATAAGTACGTTCGAATTCGTATAAAGCGCATATCTATAATTATTATATTGATTGTTTTACATTCACACATATGCAATAAATTATATCAACCTAAATTGAATTTATATATACCTCAGCATCATTACCAGCAAGAAATACGAGTTAGACATTCAAATAAGAATGCGAAAATAGGTTTAAGTTTTAGTAATGGCTGCACTTTAATGTTTGTAAAAAAGCAATAAAGTATAGCGTGACGCTCCAGTATAATATTATTTTGTATAGTACCGTAGTATGATACAGTTATACAAGTAGTTATCGTTACGTTACATTGGCTCCGTCCTCGATGTGGAACAGCGTCACGTCTTCGCCGGACTGCACCGAGAGAATTCCCGCTCCTGCAGACTTTGAGCTTGGCTTTTGGATACGGCAAATGTTACTGTGTGAAAATGACCAATTCTTCGCGATAATTCCAGCAATGGAATCATATGTCCATGGGCAGGAACATTGAGCACCAGCACGTGTTTTCGCTTCGTAGAACTTTCCGCCATGATTAGGTCTTGACACTTTATTTCGAAATAGGACTAAACGAAAATATGTTGAAATACAAAACTAATATGGACAATTTCCGTAATCAAGTGTGCACTAATAGTCGCGTGGCTACTTAGTATCTGACAGTGAAGTATGAAGGAAAATTTTAAGTTTTTTTTGACTTGCACCACATTACACACTTGCAGACATTCTGCAAATCGGCAGTTTTAAACGAGGCTACAGTTTACACACCATGCAGTGCTAATAACCGCCGCTAGCGCGAATCAGCTGAAATTTTGCTTGAATGATGTTTTTTCCTGAATGATGTCTGTACGGCGAATACAGTACGTTGATCATCTGACGGTGCACTACGCGCTAACGTCTTATAGCCGGCATGTTTAAGTTCGTTGCTGGTACCCGCTCTTTGAACTTGTATTTCATCCAGCTTGCAAGCTTTACATTCGGATTCCGACCATTTTTAAACATGGACAACGTTATCCATTACATGTACAGTACGGTAGATTCAAGCAGATAAAAATTAATAATCAGCTTTATTTAACACGTACGTACAATATTGTTCTCATGATTTGCTGAAATAAGTGTACAAGTAGCAGCACCACAAATACCGAAGCAGCTTTACATTTTGTCGCGCGTACAGACAATAACGTTTGAATTTCAGTTGGCACATTCTTTAACTGCAATAAATATTAAAAAAACTGCATTAAGCACTAACAAGCGCCTATAGAATTTTAATTGGTTATTAAATTGCACAAAGTTCGGGAATCAGTCATATGAAGGAAACAAGGCAACTGATGAAACTCTCGATTTGTCATAGCACATATTAAGGAATCTGGTTCATTATTTATAAAACATAAGTAAATTTCGGTAATGGACTGTAAATTGAAGCTGCACAAGGCGGCTTGCAATGCCGCAAGCTAACATAATCGGCATTTTATTGCAAAAGAATTCACCGTACTGGTGTTTGTAATTTGTTTTGATTTAATTTTTATGTTCTTTGTGTGCTCCCTACCGGTTACACATACCAGTACCATTTTTTACATTTTAAAAAGTTACGTTGGACACGGTCGGGTAGCTTCAGATGAGTTGTGTTTTATTTCAGGCTTCTCGTGTGCAACTGCGAATCAATATCCATAGTTTATACTACTTATTTGCATACGCAATTGTACGGCATATTCGGTTACTTAAAATTAATTAATGCAATACAGCATACAGGATCATGATACAGAATTAGTTATGTAATCTTGTGAGGAAACTTAAATTTCTATAAGAAACTGAGGCTTGAATCTGCCAGCAAACTGTAGTAAGAGTGTTCGTATCACTTCTGCAGCACGAATGTGCGGTAATTATTATTGCTTATGAGTATGTATACAATAATATTCGAGTAAAACAGAGGCTTATAGCAGACCAAATGCAGATTTCTAAGTCAAAAACTGTTCACAGTGCTGCATCCACCAACGAGAATGACCAATCCATTCCTGCATAAGAGGACATGGATAAATTATCCCGGGATGTGGCAAGTCGTCAGGGTGACACACTAGCTGATTGTTGTGCATAATCAGCCTGATTTGTGCCCGGCGGGCAGTCGGCGGAACGTGCACATGGCTGGCCGTCACTGTATCTGTAACTTGCATTTGCTTCCGCTTGGTCTTATATCGGCGATTCTGAAAAGGGTCATTGTAATAATAATAATAATAATAATAATAATGCAGATACATTAAATCGTTTTTTAAATGAATTTCAAAATCAACTTAAAACTTTACAATGAACTTACTCAACTTTATGTTAATTTTTTGTCCAAACGAAGAACATGTCATAGCTTTGAGACTCCTACAACTTTAGTGCTTTATCGCTTATATTGTTACAATTATTATTAAAACTGATAAACGAGCAAATGAAAGTTTCTAAAGCTATTAGTGTTACTTGTTACTGTTTGAGTACTGGTTACAGTAACAAAATGATGTTTTAAACAACGCTGGTTTCACCCGAGGATTGTGCGATTTCGGCTTACCTGAAACCAAATTTTAATCTGGGTTTCCGTTAGGGATAGGGCTGCTGCAAGCTCCGCTCTTTCTGGACCAGATAAATAGCGCTGATGACTAAAGCGACGCTCTAACTCAAAAACTTGCGCATGGGAAAATGCGGCGCGAGAACGCTTTTTTCTGGGCTTTGTCGAATGTACGAGCGGACCAGCTTCGAGATCTGAATGGCTTTTGCATTTTCTTCCTAAAATAATTTTCAACTTTTACCACATTTATACAAAACTCTGATATTAACAGTAATAAAATTCAGTGGTCGCAAATTTTTTAAACAGACTTTACAATCGCATCCTTACAACACTGAAAACAAACCCTAAAATAAACTGGTACTGAGAAAAATTTATATATTTAAAATTTAAATAGCAGATTTTAGTGTGAAGGATCAAAGTTCCAACTAAGTTTATAGATGTGCGTGAATCAGGTTCAATTTGAACAATCCTCTTATGCATCTTGTACTGCCATATTAGCTATAGCAGAAGCGAAAGCCATATTAACTACATCAGACAAGCAGACAAATCTACAAAGGTCACGGTGTACTACACGGATATGTGGTATGACTGCCATGTCCATATTAAAGTCCGCCGTTCAGTGCCTTCATGCAAACATGTTCACCTACCCAGACTTTTGTTTAGAAATTTATCAGGAGAATCCAGTTTTTCGTGTTCCTTCATCATATCGTCGGGTAGTACACTGACGCCTGACTGATATTCATCATCCGAAAGGTTGCTGTAACAATCGTCCATGTCGCCCAGCATGTCAGTAGTTCTCCGCTGATTTGGATTCTCAGTTTTAGGGATGGAAGTGACATCGCTGCTCAAAGATTTCCTACCCGGCACACCAGTGATGAATTCATCAAGAATATCGCTTATCCGAAATGATATTTTGCTGCTGGTCTCCATTGAGAAAACATACCAGAGGAATATCCGATGAAATTTAGACGCGGGTAGGTATAACTTTACTAATGGTTAGGTCAATGCAGCTTTGACGGCTAAATCGTCCACTAAATTTTCGCAGATTTTATTGAAGAGCAACATGTTAGCATTTTTGCATCCTAACAGTAAGAGTGGGATGTTGCTGTGGAAGACAAGAGCAATCTGCTCATGTTCACCAATCAGCCTTCCGCTGTCTGTCACCAAGTCTGCTTAGAATAACCGGGAATGTGTGCTGAAATGTGTGGCAGCTTCATTATGATTGGTTGATTTTATCCAAAAAGTACAAGGTTCTGTAACTTCCTAACTACGGATGCTGTACAGGCCCGATATAACGATTATCGTCTACTTTGAATTTTGCAGTAGTCTGATATGACGTATTGAAAGCTCGATCGTAAGAAGTTGCAGAAACATACGCATATTGAAAACAAATTAGCAGTATTGAATAACCAAACGAGAACAGCAGGTCGAGCATAGATGGAGATTACTTTCCGCCGGTACTTTTATTTTTTTGTCTCTGGACATGTACATAATAAGAGCACGAGAACAATCAGCCGACTATTGTGTGTCCCAAAATCGCATACTTCCACATGGAGAAACGTCGAATTTGGACGGATAATACAAAAAAATATCCGTTGCAGCAGTCAGGTTTTTAGAGAACGCATAGCAATTAAATGTTTTAAATTAAATTTTTTAATCTGTTGCCTTGTTGGTTCACGCTACCTTTTGTCAAATTTGGCTATTTCCGTGTTACGTGAATTTCTTAAAGGAAGTGGCAAGTTACCGGCAAAAATTATTGTAATTTTACAATTACGTCTCTTCTGTTTTGCTTTAGTTTTTAAATATCACGGCGTTGGTACGCAAAATATACTCGTACAGAAACTTTTTCTTGTCGTATTTCGATGCATTTTTAGCACACAAAATATTAACGAAAAGTGACAGATGCTGCATAATGATAACACCTTTAAATCTGAAACAATAAGAATCGAAACAATTCAGATATCTTGGCATCGCACCAAATTTGGCGAAAACATTAACTGATCTGTCAACGATAATATTAGGACACTGAATGAACGCATTGCATTATTATGAAATTATGGTGGACAAGAAGACCCTTTGAACGGGACCACACGAGAGTGCTCTCAAATGTCTTTAGAGAACAAATGCCGGATAAATGCTTTTAAGATTATTCATCATGATGCAACACTTAGAATTAAATTATGGCCGGCGATAGCGTACACACAGAGAGAGATGTTATGGTTAGGGAATAAACTGGAGCGCAATTAGATGAATAGGCTAACAGCGGGAGCCGTCCACAGCAATTGACCACTTTGTGCGAACATGACGATTGCCCACAATAGATGTTACTTAACCATTAGGAAGCAGAATGGGAGACAAGTGAACATAAGAGCAGTAAATTGTGCGCCGCAGCAAATTATGGCCTGAAAAGCTAAGTGCACGCATATGGAATAGAGTAAAATTTAAATTAATATCCGTGTTGCCAGAGCATGTGTTTATTTTAGGATGGAAGCCGCGGAGAAAATTGCAGAGACAGACTCAGATGTCTAAAGTAAATAGACAAGTCTTTAATCGACATGGGCCACCGTTGGTGTATTCCATGTAGATGTGTGCAGTAATGTATGTTTTGACTAGATTGAATGGCATTTATTCTTTAAAACTGTAAGTTCTGCTTCGTAATTGTGCTGCACTGGCTGGCCGATATTTTCAATATTTATGAAGACGAGTTTTCGAGGCAAAAGGTCAAAATTCATATAACTTCAGGGTGATGGTGGTTGGCCCATGACTGCGGCACAGAACTGTCGCTTATTACCATACATCTAAACTAGAGCGTATATTAATTAAGTAAAATGTCTAAATATCTTCAAATGAAGTACGCTGAACAAAAAAAAATTAAAGTGTAAAATAATTAAATGAGGCTTGTCGGCACAGGAATACTCGTTTGGCTAGCAACTGTAAGGTAGCGATACGTACGAGTATGCGTGTAAGAAGTACATAAGGAGTTTGATCTACAGTATAAAAAGGACCAAAGTTAACATCGTATTTTGTTTGAATTTTGACACAGATGCTGATATCGATGATCACTTTTAGTAATGGTCTACAGATACAGCTAAAAACGTTTGCATTAAGCTTCGTAGATGCAGATCGTTACTGCGACACCATAAGGATAGATAATTTAACACACAAAAGGCACATAACATTGTGCTTACTGCTTGCACATACAAAACATGCATCATCGCAATAATACCGAATAACCACGTCAGAATATCATAATCAGCAAAAGAATTTCAAGCAGCTGTTTTGAAGGAGTGGTAAATATTGATCGCAAGAATATCGCTACGGTATTTTTTAGCTAGTGCTCACATAACCGGCAAGCCATTTACGGCATATTACTAACATTACCATGTTCAAATTTAATTTTTATATTATATTCGTCTTTTATTTCGCGTGCTTAAATGCGTATGTAATCAACAGAGATCCTACATTTGGAGCATGGCCAAATCGGCTAGTGCCTTATGTTTTCAATCCAGGAGATTACAGCAGTAAGTTTATCAACAGCTGATATTTCATAAGACTAGATAAATTTAAAATGTGTATAACTATTGCAATTTGATTTTTTACAAATGTAGAAATTATCAAAAAAGACCGGTGAACCACAACCCTACAAACTTATTTGTGGTAAATTTGTATCTGTATAAAAAAAGTTTGCACTCTTAGGTAATGACATGCTGCTGATTCAGTCAGCTATGGCACAAATCAGTTCCGATACTGGCGGTTGCATTAACTGGCAAAACATTGGAATATTGGGAAATCCATTATATCCCGGACAAAATTTTGTCATAATCTCCAAAGCCGGAGGCCCCGGGTAAATTGACACTGCCTGGAAGTTAGACCATGACGATCTTTTTACCGAATTTTCAGGGCAGCCTCACCGACATGTTATTCGTATCCCGGGATGTTGGCTGCTCAGAATGGTGCCGGCCAGTATATGTCCATTCAGCCAGGAGCGGGAGGCTGTATGCAGAACAAGGCGCAGATAATGCGCTTGTTGTCGTACCTGCTGGAATTAAGACCGGAACACAATAAGCCTAATCGAGACACTTTTGTCACAACAAATCCGTCCGCTCTGAATATTGGTTCGTTTTCAGACCATTACGCGACTACGTTGTTAGGGTCTAAAAATTAAACTGCTGTACAGTAAACAAACGCAATCATATATATATACAGTACGATGCTACACGCTAATCATAATTACTGTTACTTTTATTGAAATTTTTTAAATTTTAGTTTTATAGGAGAATTGAAGAATTTACAGTGTTTAATTGTGATTGATTGTGATCGGTTCCCGTATAATAATGTCGCATGACTTTAGTGAATTTAACATTGTATGTAAATTTCCAGCTGCGGCATCATCGGGTGTGTTCAACAGGATCACCAATGAATCGGCCATTATATATAATTCAGCTGAATTTGATTACAATTCAATAACGCTTATTGATCCCTATACGTATAGTGGAACGGGCGCGCCAGTTATCACCTCCAAAGCTAACTTCCCGATTTATAATTCGGGACGGCTGAGTATCAGGGACTGCCAGGCACTTGCTTACATATACGGATGTAACTCTGCCAACTGCCAAGACGGTATGCAGTTCAAAAACAACTTGCATATTAATCATACGCTAACCAGTCAAATTTGGAAAAATTTTCACCCCGTGCTTTGGCATAGCTATAATAGGCTAGTAGCCTGCATTAAAGTATTGTATAATCCTGCATGTCTGCATTTTAGTTTATGGATCCAACAATGTAATCTTTGGTCAACCTGTTACAACAGTACCGTCAGTAACTGTGGTTCCCACCGTTGCGCAAACTGGCTTATGCTCCCCAAATTTACAAATCAACGGTGCCTGGAATGATTATAGTCGGGGAAGAATTTATTACCTTAGCGGTAACTTGTTGTATGGCGTAAGCAGCCAGAACGGGCAGATCATGGAGAACGGTGTGCCGTTAACCAGTGTTTTCCCCAGTGCTCCCAACAATATTGTTTCTGGATACTATCAAGCAGGATTAACGTATTTACTCGATTCGGTAATGTTGGAAATTCGCTTTGTGATTTTTTGTCTGATTTAGTCCAATCAAGCTTAAAGAAATATCCTGTTATACTATTTCAAAGAGTCATTATATTACCGGCTCTGTGTTTTTTAATTTCTTGCAGGTGGCTGCTAACTGCTGACGTTTTTTACAGAATGGAAATGTATTTTTGTATCAAAACGGTAATCCCGTATCCCAATTGACGGGTGGATATACCAACATTCAGGGCGCATCAGCCTACGGAAACACTGCTAGTGCCACTAGCAACATCAACGCTGTTGGAATTTACTGGGTGAACACAGGCCGATATATTGTTGTTACCGGCGTCCAGGGACAGTCGGCGGCTGTGACCTTAGCTTCGGTGTTCAGCTCCAACACGGCCGTATCCAGTGACCTAAACAACTATGGGATTCGGGAGATGTACAGCGTGACGGTAAACGGGCAGGAAAGATTAGTATTCCTGTATCAACCTACGGACGGACGACCTTTACAGTACTTTGAAGCGGCGCCTTGTTCCACAACAACACTAGTGAATTCTTCCAACCAAGTTTGTTTAAACGTAAGCTCGTTAACCAGTTGGTCTACAGTTGAGGCCCGCCAGAAAAGGCTATACGATGGTAATTTTACTCTTAGGTTATGAATAATCCCAGACCATTTTCCTCTACTATTCCAATCTGCTCCAACCAAGGCTGACCGGATGTATATGTTGTTCAATGACAAGAATATATTGTCACGCTTACGGAATACCAAAAGTTGAGGCGCTGTTTTCTGATTGGGAAGGATGTTTCATTTAAATTTTATCTATGAAGCAATCGCTTTTATCTAAATAAAAAATACACCGAGAGCTACGTTTGTCTGTACATAGTTATGCTATTACAGTAGCAATATGTGATCGTACAATTCATGTGTTACCTTTACGCTCGGGCCGCATAAGCTCTAAGAAAAATAGGGACTGATAAAACGGACTACAACAATCAAAATACTCGTATATTTTGAGCCATTGTTACTGACTCCAAGGTATAATATTTTCTGATTGATCGAATAGGCCGGAAATTGTTAACTACAGAGGAGCGTAAACCTCCTTGGTTATGTTATATGCTTTCGAAGGTGTGCCAAAATTTGACATTTGTATCACTGCTGAACTTTTTATGAATATATTATCTCAATAATCGCCTATTTGGCAAAACCGTAAGAATTATCGTCAAGTAGTGATGTACGTATTGACATGCATTGTACTAGCTTGCGCTATATTTGGAAATACAGTAAATCTTGCAACGATGTGATGTAACTTTATACACGTCTCCTCTATATAGTGTACGGTCTCGTTTTTATCATGGAAGAACGGTTGTTCTCACATTCTTCCAGTCGGAAGCCGGATCTCATCAAACGGTTTGTGCGGGCTATCTTTATCCTCGTTTTGTTATTATGGAAGGGGACGTGTGGATTTGTGATCAGCACCGATTCGACGTACGGAAGATGGCCCGGAGGAGACGTGTATTATGCCATACCTCAAAACGAATACAGTATGTAATTTAATACAATGCAATGCTAATAATAAAGATTCCGATGTAACCTATACAAGTGCAGCTTATGACTATGTACAATGTACGATTATAAAGATCTTGTTGGATCACGGGGATTTTTTCACGGCTTTATCTGCATGATGGGGCAAAATTACTGTATGCATGACATTGTCATTGATTTATATATTTTATATCTGCAGATCTAATAGAATTAAACGTGATTCGAGAGGCAATGCTGCAAATCCAAGCTGACAGTGGAAACTGCGTACGGTTTAGGGAAGTTAGCCTTCCAGCCCCACCTGGAATTTATTTTGTGGTCATCACACGTACGGGAGGGCTCAGTGGGTACGAGTACACAAAATCCTACCCTAAGGCAATAAAAATACTGACTGATAAAAAATTTTACTCTATGCCTAAAAGCGGACCACCAGGCAATATTCTGTTGTTTTTAGACCGAATTCCCTTACCTGCTATTCATTTCCGGGTATCATAAGCGGTCAATATGGACGCGGCCAGTACATGGCTATGCAACCCGGTATTAATGGCTGCCTGGGCAATCGCCGCCAAGCCATGCGCATACTGGCCAGCCTGCTCGGACTGCGGTCGGAGCATAACAAACCAAATCGTGATACGTTTCTTCTTGTTAACACGAACAACATTAATCCTGGTTCGTTTCCTGTGACATATCGATCACTTTGTACTGACTGGTTACCCCGAATGTATTGATCATTAATTTTTGTGCTAATGTTTTCCTTTCTATAGTGGGGATGTTAAATCAAGTTTTTAATACATACGATCGCAACAAAGTGATTTTCGACCAGGATAATTTTGACTTCAACTCCATAACACTGTTGGATCCATTTACCTTTACCTCCAATGGAAATCCAACCATTACCGCCAAAGGCGGATTTAACATTCAAAACGTTGGGAGGTTGTCCGTTACGGACTGCACCGCAATAAAAGTCATGTACCAATGCCCTTCCGTCCAGTGCGCAGATTGTGGGTGAAACAATGAACTTCGCAAATGCCTCGCCATTGTATCTAATTACAAAAAATTTTAAAAAACAGGTGCTTATGTGAATGAATGTTTTGTTGTGTTACAGTGTATGGTAACAGCGCTTTTCCGGTTTTCACTCTGGGCCCGCCTGCACCAACAATAGCGCCGACCGTTGCTGGAACCACTACGACAACACCAGTTCTACGGCCAGATTTCAAGAAATAAATGAAAATTGATGTGCTTCTCTGAGTTGCAGTTGTGATAATTGTAAAAATACTGTCTTTTTCTCCAGTTCCATATAAGTTTCTTTAGTCACCAAAATTTTGACGAGAAACTCTCCGTGCTGTTTTAGGGCAATGACGTACGTATGCCACTGGCAAAGATACGCGGAAGTCTCAATGTTTCATTAATAACATCGGTGTAAAAAGAAAAACAAGCATAATATTTTCAGCGTCCAAGTACTTTGCTGTACAATCGATTTTGGTTATTACTTCATAATTGTAATAATATATTGTGTAGACTGTGATGTATGGCGCTATACATTATTATCTACGCTAAAGGTGGAAGTTGGTAGCAGCTTCACCCTTTGCGTGTCCCTAAAACGTTAATGACAAGCGGATAAACAATTACAGCGCTAAATTTTAATTGCTGCACCTACAGTAACCGTAAGCAAATGAAACAATGTACACCTGCGCGTTATTACTCATTTCCCGCAAACAGCACTTCAACGACTTGGAAGAAAAACGTATGGCATGAACTTGGTCAGCGTTAATTCTCAAGTATTTTACGGTAATCAGAAGGCCCGGTGATCAAAATCGCAAACGAGGAATATTTTATGTAATTGACCGGATGTCGGTAATTCATCTGTTATTGTGATTCGGTCTCTTGTAGTACTATTAACCATTTAACATTTGATTGTTCTGGTTTTTTCTATCGTCTTTAGAATTCTAAAAATGAAGTCTTTCTCCAAATGGTTCCGTATTTGGAAGTTAATATGGCTGCATTTATTGTTCGCTCAATCTTGTGTAATCAACAATGACCCGGCATATACCAAATGGACTGGTGGGCGGATACCATTTTACCTTACTCCCAGCGATTACAGTAAGCATGTTTTTGCTTGGTTTATAGCTAAATACATTAATAAATTTATAACTAGACAAATTACCCACTTAGGTAACAAAAATACGAGAAACTGTTTTTATTGTATCCGTCCGGGATAAATTTATACCTAGTCTTCAATTTGGAGGCATATCGGTTCAACGCTGCATATAAATATACGAACGCATTGATTGATATGATTTAAAACAATTTAAGTTATTTGTCAATGGTGATATGTTTGTACGTCTATTCGCAACGAAGGAATGTGCTTCTTCCATTTAATTTTTCTAGGTAACGATGAAAGGAACCTAATCTTGCAAGCAATGCAGACCATAATGAGCAATACAGGAGGTATAATTTACACTAATTTCGATGCGTAATGTTTGACATACAGACATATCTGTACAGTACTTTAATATCTCCTGCGCACTATTGATTGCTCGATGCTTTCTTCAAGGATGCATACAATTCCAGCTGCTTAATTCTCCTCCGACTCCTGGTACTATGAACTACGTCATAATCTCCAAAAACGGAGGACCTGGGTAAGTCAACAGACTCACGGTGTGCAAGTACATGTTAATTATTGTACTTTTCGCCGGTATTAATATAGGCATATCTATATTATAAGCAAGATATCGACTATTGTGCATGGCCACATAACATTTTGTGCAGTTTTCGTCACCGTATAAAGTAAGATAGACTACGTAGTTGTCAATCAGTAAAAACCCAGTTGGCGGACACATTACTTAGAGTAGTAAATATAAAGAGAAAGGACTAAAACTGTTGATCTTCTTTTGTTACTCACATACTTCAGTGGTAGGAAGCCATCAAGTACGTGAGATGAACTTGATTACCGAGCGTTAAACCGTAGTTTACATAATAATCTACTATAGATTGTTTTACAACGCAGTTTCTTTGTAAAACATAAATGTTTTAACGCGTACACTTTACATACTTACTTAATCGTTAAGGGCGAAGTCAGGCCTTTTATACCGCTCCGAATCAGCCAGACCGGTGCGTTAAAGGAAACAAACTAGAAAATGAAGCAATGGGAGAAACAGTGCGAAGCGAGATTAGGTGTTAGGTTACAGTTATGGCATGGAGTTATCTGAATTTATCTGCAAATCGTGTTAAAATTTTTTTTTTGGTTGTAACCAGTTGAGATTGTCCGGGAATCTGACGTTCGTTCCGTATTCGATCACCTGCACCGTGCAACTTTTATAATACAGAAGGGTAGGGTACCACAGGAACATGCGCTTGCTGCACATATCATTTCAGGGAACGGATTGTTTTACCATTTTCTGTGGGCAGAAAATCCTACAATTAGACATAAACCTAAAATTAGTTACGGTATGTAAGAGGCTTTACAGTTAATTCAAGTAAAAGGAAATTGTCATTTAATGCGCATTTTTGCGACAAGCTTCTATAAGTACCAAACTACTAATGTCTTTTACTAATGTGCAGAACACCTTCTCCAACATGTTTTTCCTATCCCGGAATGATCGCCGGTCAGCTTGGACTACAAGGTCAGCACATGAGCATACAGGGTGGAAATAGCGGTTGCATGGGAAGCGTCAAGGCCGTGATGCGCATGCTGGCCAGTCTGATCGGACTACGGTCCGAGCACAACAAACCGAACAACCGCGCGCAGTTTATCCAAATTAATCCCTCCAACGTGGAAAGCCGCGTACAGCCGTATGTGCCTCTCAACCAATACGACCCTAGCAGGGTGTGCTTTGACCCCGACTTTGATTACAATTCCATCACTCTCATTGATCCCAACCAATTCAGCGGGAACGGCGCTCCGGTTATTCAGAGCCTGGGAAGACCGCTGCTCAACACGGGTCAACTGAGCCGCAAAGACTGCCAAGGCATTGCCTTATACTACCGCGATCAATCAGGCTCCTGCAACGCCAACAATTGTCCTGATCGTAAGACTTTTTTAGCTACGGTAGTGTTGTAGTTGTTTGTGATTGGTTACCGCTTTTTTTCTTAAAGCTTACAATGCTGGTGGATTGACACAAATGCCACAGTGTGGTGCCCAGTCAAGTCAGATCGGGCTGCAGTCAACCAATTTGATTGGTCAACAACCGACAATTGGAGGCCAGTTTCAGCCGGTTATTGGCGGGCAGATACCCGGAATCAATCCGACGAATCCACAACAGCCAATCAACAATTTCATTCCGCAGCAGCCATTTAATCCACAGCAGCCAATCAACACTTTTCCATCGAATATCCAGCCCTCGGTTAACGTCAATAACGGTCCACAGACTCCCAACTTAGTCCCACCGATAGGAGCCCAGAATCCCACGATTCCCGTGCAGCCAATCAACACCATCCCCATCAACAATAACCCTTTTAACAACATTCCAAATAACAACATTCCCAATAACAACTTTCCCAACAACAACTTTCCCAATAATAACTTTCCCAATAACAACATTCCCAATAACAACTTTCCCAACAACTTTCCCAATAACAACATCCCCAATAACAATCCTTTAAACAACAATATTCCCAATGTTCCTTTCAATCCGACCAATAACAACAATCTGTTTCCTAATGACCCGTTGAATTTTCCCGGTAATAATAACAACAACATCCTGCAGCCGAATAATCCCAACATTCCCTTCAATAACAATATCCCTAGCAACATTGTCCCGAACAATCCCAGTAATCCGTTTAACAACAATTTTCCCAATAACAATATTCCTAATTCTGGATTTTCAAATCCGGGCGATTTCGGTCGCAAGTGATTTAACGAATTCTTGTGCGATTGAGCTATTTTGTGCGATTTGTACGTTTGTAGTCTGATCGGCATACTTGTTCTGTATTCAAATTTTGCTTTTTCTGATGCAATAAACTACCAAATGTTTGGAACCGATTGTGTTGGAGAGATCAGTTGTCTGCAACTCTGCATTATTACCATATCAGGGACAAAATTTCCGGCTGGCGTCAAAAAAGTCGAGACATGCAAATATGCCGACGGTGCTCTTTAAGCTACAAGTGAATGTTTGATGAAAATATTAATATACTTATTGCAGAATACAACGATTTACAGCATTCGAGTAAAGAAATTTGTGCAGTGTGCAGACAGTGCAATGATGATATCGGTTATACTTTTCAGTTGATCCTGTTAACTCAAGTACTTCGTACATAGCTTTGCAAAGTAAGAGGGTAAAATACTTTTTTGTTTTGTACTTATTCTTCAGAAATTAACGATCTCTCTGCAAACAATAAACAAATTGTAGTACCAAAACCCTTTATTAAGCTTGCATGTTAGTTTCTCTGTTAGGAAAAAGAATTTCACGTGCTCATTTGGTTAGTCAGCCGACTCAGCCACAAAAAATCTTGGCGCATCATCACCGAAATAACCGGAAACAGCCAAACCAAGGCTTAAATGCGTCAGGTCTTCCCAAAAATTAAGAAACGTATGCAAATCTGTGACTGTCTAAGGTTGATGAAGTAAGCCGTTAATCAACTTACAACTGCAACAATTTTTGCCTTAATTTTGACCGGCGTTTCTGAAGATTCTTACTTATGTTTCTTACTTATGTTGTTTAATGAAGACAATATCCGTCATGGTGTAAAACGATCAAGCACTAAAACAGGGATTTGCCAACTGTGCATCAGTCCAAATCTGGGTAGTATTTGTTGCTTGTTATTAATTGTCAGTAGATATTGCAACGGATTACGATGAACAGTTTCGCAGTAGTTCTTGTCCTTTGCAAGTTTTTCTTGATTGCGAATAGTTACGTTTTGAATAGCGATCCAACTTATCAAAGATGGCCTGGGAAAACAATTCCTTATTATTTTCAGCCTGGAGATTACTGTAAGGTGACCTTAGCGTACAACTTATTTGCACGTTTAATTTTTGCAAAGGTTTTTTTTATAAGCTCAACAAGAAACCAGCGTCATGACATCAGCTATGCAACAAATTACCAGTGATATGGGCGGTCAGTTCACTTTTGTACCACGGACAACTGCTGTTAACAACGGGCAAAACTTTGTAATTATTTCCAAATCTGGATCGGGAACTTCGCGGTAAGTGTACATAATGATAAACAGGGAGCTTTGTGCGTGTAGCACCAAAATCCTTTTAACGCATAAATTTAGAATTCCGGCTACGACGTGCGCAACCTTTCCGGGCATGCAGTATAATCAGAATGGATACGGGCAGTACATGGCTATGATCAGTGGGACAAATGGATGCTTAGGTAGCATTCGGGAGGCTATGCGGTTATTCGTCTACTTAATGGGATTGCGTTCGGAACATCGAAAACCGACGAGGGATAATTTACTGACGGTCAACAATGCACTTATGACACAGCGTACGTGCAGAAGATAATTAATTTTAACATCCGTGCATAAAATTAAGGGGAGCAAAAGTTTGATGTTTTAATGGAGGTTTGGCATTTTTCGACAGCTGCTCAGTCCACCAGCGCCACTGCACCATACCCTACTTCAGTTGTTCTTTATAATCCTGGAGCAATTGATTATAATTCTATTACTTTACTGGATGACCAAACATATACCAATTCTCCGGGCACGAACATTATTACGTCCAATATCGGCCAACCCATCTTCAATAACGGACGCCTTAGTATACAGGACTGTCAAGCACTGGGCTTTTATTATTCCATTGCAAGCACCGTCTGCCAAAATCGTACGTATTCTATGTTTAAGCTCTTAATAATATTATTTATTGATTTGCGCCGAATTTAGCTAATACGTGCACAGCATAAAAAATTAACAACTATGTAAAGACTATATTCTTCTATCTCGTTAAATTTTTGCAGCGTTCTTGAACGGGAATATTCCGCCTGCCAATTCACCCAGCACTGGGAGCGGTGGGACCGACATTGGATAAACACTTACCGTAATTACGCAAAATTATTGTTATTATCGCCAAACTATGTAATAATTCGATTATAACCCTTTTTATCATAATATGCCAACAACTTGCATTCGATAACCAACAGTGCAATTGTATACGTTTATAAATGGCGACCGAATTCGTAATTCGAGATTTTAGAATTTACCAGTAATGGTGAACTGCTCACGTGCTTACTGCTCACAGGCACAACGTGTACTGCATCTAGAAACACCATATATGCCATTATAATCGTTTGCGACAGAAACAAAATTATCTACTGCTCTGCTTAGTTACTATCATGTATTACGTATTTCTGTTATTTTTATGCATAGCCGTTACCATTATAGTATGCATCATCTAAAAGTTACGGAATACGTAGTAACCATACAGAATACGTACCAGTAATTATATACAGTAATGAATTTTCCGTTTGGTTCAATTAAATGGACGACTGACTGGATTTGGAAGTCAGCTGCAACTTGAAGGCCATTCAAATTTGGCTCAAAATGTGCTATTTCATCAAAAACTGTACCAATTAAAATCATACCGGGATTTACACCCTTGAATTTTCTTCATCTAACTATTGTAAGGTGCTCAGAAACTCACACGTAGTACAGTGCTGACGTACAAGTACAATTATGGTTAATCTAACCTAAATTTATTTATTCCCTCGACATGAACATCATAAACTCTTAAAATTTTAACCGGTAATCAGCTTAAGATTTCAGAACCAAAAAGTTTATATACAGCAGTATTTTTACAATCTGTTGTACAATTATGGAGCTCCCTTGTGCAGTGCTTGTTTGCTTTCTGAGGATTTTTAAAGTTTCGCAAGTCAACAGTTTCGTCATCAATACCGATCCAACATATCCGCGTTGGCCCGGAAGAACCATTCCCTATTATTTCAATCCAGGGGACTACAGTAAGTTGTTTTCCGGAATTAATTCCCCATTTCCATAAATAATAAAGTTGTCAAACTTTTCGCCGGCTCTTTTGCAGTTTTGATATCTTCCTCTATAATTTTTTATAGGTCAAGCTGAAATGACGCTCATGCAAGCGGCCATGACGCAGATTAGTAGCGATATGGGCAACCAGTTCCAGTTCATACAACGGACATCTTCCGCTAACAATGGTCAGAGCTTCGTGATTATTTCCCGATCCGGATCATCTACGTCACAGTAAGGCAGAGTTATTATAATCCAGGAAAGCTTGCGTAATGGTGATATCCACATAGGCAATATTGCCGCATATGTACACGTATTTCGTATTAGAACGCCGGCTCAAACATGCGTGACCTTTCCCGGTATGGTGTACAATCAGAATGGAGTGGGTCAGTATATGTCCATGGTACCCGGCAGAGACGGTTGTTTGCTAAACATCCGGCAAGCTATGCGATTGTTTGTCTCTCTTATGGGTTTGCGGTCAGAGCACAGAAAACCTTCTCGGGATACTTTTATTACGTTCGACAACACCGTCATGACACCGGGTAAGCCGTGTGCTGGCTTAAGTAGACCACTACAATACACAGTTCTGCTTTCTATTCTAGTTGCTCAGGCGGCTGGATCCCTTGCACCATATAATCCATCGCAAGTTCTTAGTAATAGTGCAACGATGGACTATAATTCAATAACGCTATTGGATGACCAAACGTTCACAACTACTCCTGGAGACAGTATAATTGACGCGAATCTCGGGCAGCCCATATTTAATTCTGGAAGACTCAGCCTACAAGACTGCCAGGCATTGGGATTTTTGTACTCTATTGCTACGACAGTCTGTCAAAACCGTAAGCTTATGAGTTACAGTACACTTTGACTACACACTGAATGAATTTATTAATTTCAAATTTTAAAAACTTGATAACGACTATATTTACTTTTAGCATTTTTAAACGGAAATATACCTCCTGCCAACAATCCAAACAACGGAGTGCCATCAGGGCCAGACATTGGATAAATCTTTAGTCTTTAAGACCGATAGTTTCTCATATCGAATTTTGCCAATATCTTGGTGCCACTGTTCAGAACTGCTTCGGATTCGCAAATAATTGTCCAGAAAACAATAAGTACGCTTTTCGTCGGCATTGTGTCGTTTTAATGCAAATTTCTATTAACTGTAATATAGGCGAGAACATTCTAGAGCAATTTTGTTAATAAATTGTAGCGATTTATCTGCAGTGCAGCCAGCGGTCAAGAAACATTACATTCATGGCATGGTTCTTGTACTTACATCGACATTATTCGGCTAATTAGTGAAATAATTATATACACAATTATTGCGCATAATTGTTGCAACTTGCAAGTACAGTAGGTACGAGCACAAGATATTCCGCTATGAGGTATCTAAAATGCGTCGCTAAAAGCAATACTGGCATAACTCACGATCAATAAAAAATCCCACAAACTTTACTGATGTTGTGTGTCACTTCAGAGAATTCGACTTCACTTTGGTCCTTTTAAAGATTAAATTGACCTCGTGACTTAATTCCTTGTGATCCTTAATTCGTACATCTATACAGGTTAAAGTTAAGATGTACAGATGCTGCGCTAATGCACCGATCAATGAAGCAAATCCACAAAACCTCACACACATCCACTTTCGCTTTGCTTTCAGGCTAATCCTGATCGTGCAATACAATAGTCAAACGTATATTATACTTTCACATTAATTAAACAAGTTTACCGCATTTATCGAATTAGAAGCCCAGGGTTACAAATATTACAAATGACCCACGGGGTGGGCTCCAATTACGGGCATGGGCTTGTATTTAGGGGGGGGCTTCAATTTTTCAAACCAGCTTTTTGGCATTTTTTAATATGGGGTTTACGGTATTTAATTAAGCCCATGGGCCTCTATTTCGGGGGGGGGGGGGGGCTAACTTTCAAACGACCTTAGGGGTGGGCTCTAATTACGGGGGGGGCTTGTATTTTGGGGGGCTTCAAATTCGATAATTACGGTAAGCTACTTTGATATTCACTGCTTCGTGTTAATAAAAATCTTGATATTCACTGTTTCATGATAATGAGAAAACTGATAGCACGATATGTTCAAACAGGAAGTTTTCCAACAAAATACTGCCACTTGGCTACATGCGCGCTTCCAAGATTACGGTCCTAAATTACGCATTGATACAGTATTCTTGTATGGTATGGTATTCTATTTGTACAACGAGGCATATCCTATAGTACTGGTGAATTTTACAGTTCACATTTTCCTCTGCAGCGTTCATGGACCATGGCTTAACATACACATAAAACAATACAGCAAATAATTTGAATTTTCAAGTGCAGTGGCGCTACGGCAGATCTGCTACATCAATTGTCGCCAACTTGGCACCCTACTTCTCACAATAGGATGGTATAAACCTATAAAACTAAGAAATTATTGCCAAAGTCAAGTTGATAAGTAAAAGACAAACAGACCTGCTCTTGAAATCTTCGCCAAAAAAAGAACAACATCACATGGTTAATCGGAAAACTGTTGAACTTCTATAAAAACTCGTTGTTTCGCATTACAAATGGACCTTTCCGGGGATTCTCGTGTTAGTGGACGCATGTGCGTGGGCGTGCATATGTTGCCCGACAGTCACAGTATTTTACTCATATAATTTTTACTAATTTTGTATATTCTACAGTATAACATATTATATTTTCTTCAGATATCTTCTTACATAGGCGTTTTTATTTTTTCTTAAAATATCATAAACAAGTTCTGTCGATCTGTTCCTCAGCTTCTGTAAAATACCTTCATTCTTTTGCGGGATACAATATGGATTTTCTACTGTTTGGCTGTTTTCTGGCAGGATATACGTTCAGCACTGCAAAGTCCACTAATTTCGAGAATCAACCGCTGCACCAGCAGCTGACACGGGCAGAACATTTGTCTGTCTTTGGACATCCGGATCTGCTGGATCAACTTCCGGATGGTAAGTCAGTCGTTTGATTACTAGCTGATAAAAGGTGTGCAGGAAGTTGTATATTTGGATTCTGGGGATTAATGAATGCATGTTAATGCATAAAAATAGTTAAAAAAATTGGATAAGAAAGCGCATTGTATCATCCATCCGTCAGTGTTTTGCACCCGGCGAAATTTCGGTGTTGGTATTTTTTGAAATTAGGATGTTTATTATATCTATAATACTGTTAAATATCGATTTATATATCACATCTGCGTAATGACTGAATGAACAGTTGTTTATGTTAATGATGAAACGACGATCATATACGTCTCTATATGTAACCGGCATTTATATAAGTAATTATTGGATATCGTTTTGCGCACAGGCTGACACATGCGCATTGATGTTCTCGATATATTTACATTACGTTTTGCCCATTGATGTTTTGCAGTCCCATCTTACGAGGTCATCACTCCCTACCATCCATTCGCCCGCGTGGAAAGGTCAATCCGGTGGCCAACCAGATGCCCCAAGACGTTGCACCGTACTCTCAAAATGTTCAACAAGACTGTCAGGTTAAAGCTGTCCAGAAGCGAACATTTGCGGGATGATTTGATCTTCGATGCCTTAGACAGCACCGACGTCACTGCGAAGTCTGATATTTGCGCTTACCGCATGAATGACCACAATACTTCCGCAGCGGTTCATGTTGTCGCACAGGACTATACACTTGTGAGTTTATAATCCGGATTCCTCGTGCTACCAGCTGATTTAACATGCTGTTATCTTGTTCTACAGAATGGATATATTTCCCACAATGACGAATTGTACCGCATTTCTCCAGTACCACCGCGATTACGAAAACGGGCACTGCATTCGAACTATAAAACCCAGCATATCGTATTCGGCATTCATAACCTGAATTTGGAGGCGTTAAAGACGCGAATGGGGAAGAGTTTGGATGATGCTTCTGAATGGAGCAACGCCCAAAAATGTGCGGTAGACGGGAAAGCGGAATGTCCTAACGGCAAGTTGCAAGTTATACTTAACCAGCTTTTTGGCAACGTGATATATTCGCTTAATATTGAAGTAATTGTTAACTACGGTCATAAGTATAATAATTAAAGTAAGTACTTTAACTGATAAAATTTTGTTTTACAATTTTTATTTACTTATTTTTTGCAATCGTTAGTACTGTAATCACTTGCACGTACGAGTGCATACGTGCCTTGAAAAAGCGTTATTGAATCAAAAAAGTTAGGCAAATCATAACAGATATGCTAAGTCTTAAGCGTTAATTAGTGCAGTGTCGCTTTTTACCGTATGTACAGTATTTAATGTTTAGGACGCTGCCTTTATGAAACACAGACCCAACGACTTGGCAGATCCGGATCAACAAATGATGGCAAACGAGCTACTCTGGAATTATCGGTGTTTTTGGATGCGGAGGCTTATAAACGCTTTTCGGGTTATTTAGGTTCCACCGCTATTATGCATGACTTTCTTCTGCTCTTTTTACATCAGGTGTGAGCTGCTAGATCAAGTTATGCAGAATTAAAAATATATAAATTGTAGTTACAATTACAGCAGTATGGTGCAGTTTGATTCGCTTAATGGTCAATTGCGCAGGTCGATCTCTTGCTGCATCTGCCGACTTTCGGCCCGCCTGTAGACGTGAAATTAGTGAAACTGACCATGCTGACGTCACAACCGGTACGACATTGACCTTTACTTTGCTTTTCGCTGGAACGTCAGTAATTTCCGCATGTATTTTTTATGGTTTTAATCTAGTCATACTGATTGCAGGACTAATTCAGTACTTAATTACTTTGTTTCAATATTTTAGACTGATATTCCCACAAGTGGTGATATAGAAACTACCCTGGCAGCGTTTAGTGCATACCAAAAAAATCTTAATTCGGCACCAGAATCGGACCCATCGCACTGGGATCATGCACTTTATTTGACAAGGTGAGAAAAGCACTCAAATATTACAGTCGCATGAAAGCATTATCTTTATATACTATTAATTCTTGCACAGCATAAAACTTTCTCGTGGAGGCACAGATTACACCGTAATGGGTAAGTGTCCCAATAATTTTTCCATAAAATTAGCGTGCTTAAAACTTTTTCTAATACAAAGCGATAAAATTAATTCAAGTAATTTTAAATCCCGTATACTTCAAAGTGAATTCTTCTCCAAAGGACATATGACAAATTTTTGGGATGTATTAGGGATGTCACGCGTCGGAGCTGTCTGCAATCCGGATTACAGTGCAACAGTAGCAGAACTAGGAGCAAAAGATAAGCTACAAAACGCTGTGCAATCTTCTGGATTTATGGCTGCGTATATGGTTGCCCATGAGATTGGTCATAGGTATCTCCCATTTTTTAGCTGGTGGTGAAACTGCGGCCAAATGATACAGTCTTGTAAATAATCGCAAATAATGCAGTATAGGACTGATGCATGATGGCGACGGAAATAGCTGTCCAACCGGAAAATACATCATGTCGGGCAGCAGAGGATGGTCCGGACAGACGTTGTGGTCAGAGTGCAGCAAAACAGCGTTGCAAGAAAAGCTAGCGTAAGTCAAGGTTTTTTGCGTGGACCGCTTCTAACGATTAAATTACAGTACGTATTTAGCTTGCACCAGCTTCGATTCTACTTCTGACCATAAGATGTAGAGTAGTAATCGGGCCCCGCATCAAAATTCATTATATCCGTCACTGATTACTAATTTATTTTATTGCAGATCGCGCAGCTGTTTGTACGATACCAATTCATCACCCATGTCATCAGAAAATAACATTGCAAAGTTTCCTTCACCTCCGGGACAGATATACACAGCCAACGCGCAGTGTGCCCTGCAAATGCAAAATCCGCAGTATGTACGAGATCCCATACAAAAAATTAGCGTAAGTATAACGACCAATATTTATTGCGATGAGCCGTATATTATTCACAACAGGGCCGAGCGGAGTGCCCTTTGTGTCGACGTTCACGGCCCTACCTATATCAACATTGTACATGTGCTGGTTATATACAACTGGATGGAACAACTGCGAAAGAAGACGAAGAAATAATCAACATAGTTTATGATCATATTATGTAAATATAAATGTGGTTCTAGGAGATTTGCGGGAGCCTCCAGTGTCTAAACAGCGTTAAGGGCATGACATCAACTATTGGACCGGCTTTGGATGGAACATATTGTGGATCTAAAAACGTGAGATAGGGTGAAAACCTTATAGATAAAAAATTATTAAACGTTACAATATGCGCGTGCATTTAATTTTTATTTTTTTTCGTGCGGGGTCAAAATCCGGGTCCATGAGCTCTAGTTTTGCAGTATTATCGATTTATGAACGGATACTACAGTAATATGTTATTTTAATAAGTACGTACAGAGTAGTTCAATACTCGTATTAAAATCAGGTCCTCATTTACAGTGGTGTTCGGGTGGCGATTGTGTACCGTGGACAGGTGACCTTCCGGTATCGGATCCCGGATGGTCCAGCTGGGCTAAAGGCGCCTGTGAATCGGGTTGTATTGAACACGGCACCGGATACCAAATCACGCAGCGTCTGTGCAATAATCCCGAGCCGCAAAACACGGAGACGGGTTGTGCCGGCGAGAATCATCAAGTGTCACTCTGTTCGGATAATGCGGTATTTGGCGGCATGTATCTCTCTTCTGGCTTGTCGAACCTGATTAAAACTTTTGCTCCCACGTCTATATGTCCCTTCCATATTGTTGACTTTAGCTGCATGTATATCCCGTAGATTTGCGGCGCACGACAGTCAGCCAGTGCCTATGCCAGCCAAAAATGTCAGGCCTACTACACAGCGGGAGTGACGGGAATAATGCCTGAAGGAAAACAATTTCCCTATGACAGCGGTAAGCAAATCCTGTGCCAGTCCATTAAGGCCATGAATACCACCCAGCCCGAGCTTTAATGTGTATTGAGGAAAAAAGTCGTTTCTGGCTTGCTTTAGATAAACCGGAATCGGCATGTGCCATATACTGTAAAACGGATGCAGGTGACTCTTATAAGCACCCAAAGAATGCCGTGGCGGTAATGCTGGGACAGGAAGCCTACTTCCCCGATGGGACTTGGTGTAATAGTGACGGGTCCCGTTTGTACTTTTGTATTGATCATCGATGTGTTCCCCAATCCGATACATAGATCTATAACGTCAACGTTCCTCTTTTACCTATCGAGTTGTTGTTACAGCGAATAAATAAATTATTGTCAATAAATCACATTTTCTCACAAATCAGCTTTACAAGTACATGCGTTGCAGTGTAAAGTATTGTAGAACACTTATATAATTTACGAAGATACTGACTTATTGAATGAATAAATATCACTATTTAATAACCAATTCATGAATAATTTAGTCATCAGTCTCTCCACAGACCACTAATTACTGCTTCTCTTAAAAAACGACATCGTACATCTAACGCCGCCAAACGCGCAACAAAAAATGGGGTAATTGCTTTGCTTCCCGTTATTATTACTTGGTTTTTCATTCTGTGTCGAAATTTATGAAAACTCGCGCTAGCTACCTTTAATGTTTTAAAAACATGTTACGGTCCTTCAAAAACTTGCTTGTAAATAAAAGTTAAAATTAATATTTTTCAGTAAACATCTTCTAGTATAAGACGTAAATAAAATAAGACAAATAAAAATACCAACGCAAACGTGACGTTTAATATTTTTTGGCGGCTGGTTAATACACATTATTGTACATATGACAGACATTAGGATGGTAGAGAATCTTTAATGGAAGACGACGGTAAATTTTTAGAGTTTTAAGTTTTTGCAACTGACCCGGACACGGCCACAAGATCAAGTTTTCGAGTGTAACTTATCATTGTCATAAGAAAGAGAAAGTTGTCTGCTGATCGGTCTTCCTCCCATGAAGTCCCGACATATGGACACGGCCAGTGCTGTGCCGTCGGCACATAGAAGTAGTCATAACGCGCTGCGCATCAGCATTCCCAGTGCGCCCGCCATGTGAATAAATTTTCCCGAGACTACATTATTTTGTATTGCCGCATTCAAAGATTCAGCATATATTCAGTACTTTACGAAAGCCGTTATCGGAAATCAATACAAGCTATCGCTGAATTTCTCGATTCTCCCGGTTGGCACTCCAGTTTCCTAAACATCACAGAAGCACGTATGCTTGGCATGCCTCTTCAATACGATATGACGGCTTTGCTCAGCGTACAGCCTTAACTGGTAGTAATTTTGGTTTGGGCGACTTCCGCTTTAGAAAAAAAATTCGATTTTATGTACAATGTGTGCGCGATTCGTACGCGGCGACGTATGTGGTTGTTGTTGGCCATTTGACAGCCCAACAGGATCCGTGATGAGGAGAAACGCTGAGCTATCCAAATTAGTGCGATCTGTTGCGGGGGATTTAATCGGCTGAAGCCGTAATACACACAGGATTGCGACGGCAGATTACTGTATTTCTCCTTGACTATTATTAAAGACTAAAGCTGCCACCGCCATTGTGACAGTCGCATTCGTTTATTCTGTCGGATTGGCCAGCCGCGGGAACTGACATTTGCGGATACATTTTTCCCGGGAAAAAAAGGTGTCGTCCGGCCTAATCAAATGTCGGATACAATGGCCTCCTTTGCCAGTCTCCGGGATGGATTTGGCAGTAAAATGAACCAGCTGCGACGCCGGTTCAGTCAAGGTGAAA
Source organism: Paramacrobiotus metropolitanus (assembly GCF_019649055.1). Lineage (NCBI taxonomy): Eukaryota > Metazoa > Tardigrada > Eutardigrada > Parachela > Macrobiotidae > Paramacrobiotus > Paramacrobiotus metropolitanus. Next base: position 1,197,048 of record NW_026570246.1, read on the forward strand.
TGCAGGTACGCATCATGCACACATTGACGCTATATATTTCTATTGCATTAAACCTTGTATGCGCTGCGGTATTATTTCCCATATGCAATCAGTAATTCCCCATGTAATACGATAACGTCCAGCATTTAAACGGTATAGGGCGCTTTTGCGTAGTTTCATGTGGGGATTTTATTACGTTAACGGGAAAAACGCTGGGATGCCTGCAGTGCTATAGCTGGTCTGATCAAACACACACTAATCGTGAAAACTGAAAACCTGTGCTTATATTCGGGCACACGTTGTAACACAGTGCACTGCGATTACTTATGTAAGCCAAGCGCACAAATCCAGAAAGCGCAGCGCACGGTGAATACATCCGTTAACGATGTGAACAGACAAAAGGCGCGAGCACTTACAACGAACGCCGAGCGGAGATTGCTATACATTGTTGCCCCGTAATCAAATTCCTTATTGCTGAGCACGCGTGTGGGCTAATTTTTTTTTTGCTGGATTTTGTTGCACTCTCTCGCAGGGCGACGAGGATGCTGATGCGCAGCAGCAGTCACTGCCTGCATCCGCTGCACCCGGTTTATCTAACCCATCGGCACAGTCCGCATCCAGTGTAGCGGCTGCCGGAGGACCAAATCAAAACGTTATGCACTCCTCGCAAGCGACATCATCCACCATGCAACACCAGCAGCAACGCGATCGCCCTAATATGAGTCTCAATTTTACCTCATCATCTTCCAGTCCTTCTCCTGGGACGACTGGTCATCCTAATCTCCCATCGCGCGATTCCGCGGCGTATCAGCAGCAGCAACAGCAGATGCGTTATCAGCAACAGCAGCAGCAACAACAGCAGGCGCAGCAGCAGCAGCAAAGCCAACTGCCGAAAACAACGAGCGCTCCCAGCTCGCCGAATAAAAACTACACTCCTGCAAGTAAGTCATGGAACTTCTTAATGGGCCATTAATGGTACAATATCTCTGTAGTAACGTTCGTTTTTTATATGAGGCATTAATAGTAGTCGCTACCGCAAAAGTCAGGATTCGTGTAAATATAGAAAGGTGGTTGAGCAAGTATGCGTTGCACGCAACTAAACATATTACGCCTAAAGGTCATCGGCTTGCGTGCCAGCTGGGTGGAACTAGTTCGATCAGCCGTTTCTATCAATAGCGTAGTAAATTAAGAGTGTTTCGATCCTGAGCCGAAGCAATTCATTGTGCGAAAGGGTATCGATCGAGTCTAGTAAATTAATGTAACAAATGCGATTAACGCGAGAAGACACGTCATGGTGGAGAGTGAGACATTGCTTTACATCGTATGTATCATAATTATTTTATCACTTTCATGTAGTGTCAACGTTACTTTTGAAATCAAAGCTACATTATTATATTTTTTTACCTATTATGCTGGACATACGGTCCCGGTATATACAAAAGTTTGCGCAAGGCAGGTGTTATTTTATTATGGTTTGTTAAATAATCTATACAAAATATTACTTAATATGATATTAAACGATATTAAATAATTATGATATTAAATATTAAATTTAGCACAATTTGATTCTCTTGTCACTTTTTTGTTTGACGTGGCTCTCTACGTAATAAGTCTAAGTAACCTTTTTGGGTGCGGCTACTGCGGTTATGCTACACTTAGGCTTTAGCATCCTGAAACTTATTATTTATTTTATAACTTATTATACAAATTAAGCTGCCGTATATATCTTCACACATTATTTCCAGATATTGCAAGAAGTTTTTTCCGGCAAGTTAGCCAATCTACTACAAATCTGGTTCAACAAACCGTTGCGGCAGCAGGAAGTGTTACTGGTTCGCGGGAAAAAAATAAAATTCTATTAGTTATTGATGATCAACATACAGACTGGTAAGTCAGAGCAAATATATACCGAGTAATCAAGAACGTAGGATAATAATTAGTAGTGGTATCTATAATTGCTTCAAATAATGCTTCTTCCAGTGTTTGCGAGACTGTGTGCCGGAATATATCGATTTCAGTTCCAAATATGGCTTATTCTTAATATTGCACTTATAGGTCTAAGTATTTCCGTGGCCGGCGTATCCAGAACGAATGGGATATCCGCATAGAACAAGTGAGAACTGTAGCATTTAATATTATGCATGTTTCTAATGTGGTTATAACGACATAACTGCCAAAATTATATGGTGTGCAAAACTTAATTATGTGATTACTGGATGCCTTTAGGCAGAATTCAATGAGATTAATATGGCCGCCACATCCGACAGGGGCTTGGCTGTTGATATGGAAATCATGCGTGGGGGAACCAAAGTAGTCCGGTACGCAAAATCCCATAAAGTATACTCTTTGCGCACTTAATTATCAATAGAATGGCTTAAACTTTCAATCCTTACCTAGCTAAGTTACCTTCGATTCTAAAAAATTCCTAACATTTGGATGACACTATTTTAGGAGCTGTTTCTTGACAGTAACTGGCCTTTACTCCGATTCACGCAAATCAAGTCAAAAAATCATAAGTACACTCTGTACGCTACAAATTATTGATTAGAAAGACCTTACACCAGGAATCCTCCGATTCTGCACTCCGTAGTCCGTATTAAAATTCACTGTCGTTTTGCACATTGATTTTACGTAATCTTTGACATGTGTGTACAACTGCAGTACATGTCCATATGGGATTGTATTATTTTATGTTACTGCATACATTGCAGGTCATTCCGACCAGACTTTGTATTGATTCGCCAGCCGATTCGCGATGCAAATCGGGATTATCGACATTTCATTCTGGCATTAATGTATTCCAACATTCCTTCTGTAAATTCACTGGAGAGTCTCTATATGTTTTTGGACAAGCCTATTATATTCTCTCAGCTCATCCAAATTCAACAACGCCTAGGCAAAGAGAAGTTCCCTCTAATTCATCAGTCCTTCTACCCCAACCACCGAGAGATGCTGACGTCAACGCAGTTTCCGGTCGTGATTAAGATCGGTAAAAATGTAGCACATTGTGGAATACGCTAACCACCGATCGCATACACGAGCGGCATGTAAAATGATTTGTAATAATATTAAAATGAAATGATAGTTTGAAACAGTTGTGCAGTAAAATAAGTGGCAATACGAATGCCCTCTAATATCGTAAACTACAATCATGACCAGGAGAGTATGTGATTATCGTTGATAACGTACAATTTGGTATAACCAACGCAGGATTACCCATGCATGCATGCAGTAACCATTTAGCTGTGGTATGGCTGTGCCACTGGCCCACTGCTTATTATAAATTTTGAATACATACTTGCCGGTTAAGTATTTCAAGGCAAAACAAATAACTGTACCACCAACAATTAGTTTCACCATCGGTTGGTTTAGCGTTATCAGCGTATCGTCGTTGCAACATCTACATGCTATTTAACGGACGGTTTAACACTGCTTTCTGCTTGAATATGATAATATTACATACGTACATAGTTTCAAAGGTGCAAATTCAGTACTTTTACATATCTATTATCTAGGAGTGCAGTGTGTAGTTGTATAGTCTGTTTCTTGATTTTACAAATCCGGAAAAATCCGACCGGAAGTTACAGTGCGTAATCCGGAAACAAACAAGTCCGAGAGTTCCGGCAGTTGGTGTTAACAATAAGTGTGGTTACGTTGCAGGGCATTGTCATGGCGGACTGGGCAAAACTCGTGTGGACAATCATTACGACTTCCAAGACGTTGTTAGTCTTGTGGGAAGTTGTGGATCATACTGCACTGTAGAACCCTTCGTGGACTCTAAATATGATTTGCATCTGCAAAAAGTCGGCCCGTCGTACAAAGCTTTTATCAGAAAAAGGTACGAATAAGTATAAAATGTAGTACCAGAATGCAGCATTTGTATGAAAGCCGAAAGCGGTCTTAAGGTAGGAATACATTATTGTGATACTATTATTCAGCTGATGATTATTCATGCGTAACAGTACTTAAATGGTGTTCTGTTAATATTGAAGACAATTTTTGGCGCACTAAGCACAGTTTATGATTAGACTAGATTGAAATAATCCTATCAAATTTTAAAATTACTTATACAGTTTTTGTAATACGGTAGTGCTAATCCGATTTTTTGATAGCATTTCCGGTTCATGGAAAGCCAACATTGGCTCCAGTATGCTGGAACAAGTGCCACTTCAAGAAAAATTCCGCATGTGGCTGGATGAGTGCTCCCGTGTATTTGGCGGTCTGGACGTGTTCGCCATAGAAGCCGTTGTGGGAAAAGACGGGCAGGAGCATATAATCGGCATCAACGACTCCTCCACCATGGGACTGCTCGGTGAAACACAAGAGGAAGACCGACAGTTGATAGCCGAAATTGTCTATCGCAAGATGGACGCCGACGCCAACCGGCGCCGTTACAGCATGCAGACAACGCCCGGCCAGCCCATGGAGCAGCAGCGTGGACCAACTCCCTCAAGTGGACAGACACCGGGATCGGGCTACACGGGCGCACCCACCATCCCCAACGGGATACCTCCCCGAAGAGAAAGCTTGGGACAGTCGGGAGCGCCGGCCGGTCCTTCCCGGGAGCAGACCACCCCCTCGGGGCGCCCAGCCTCCCAGATAGGACCGCCACCTGGTGGCTATTCACGCGACCCACCCATTCGCGATCCCCGTGACTCCAATATTCGGGATGTCAGCAGCAGGGAGCCCCCCAGCCGGGATAGCAGCAGTGCACCGGGTGCCCCACTAAGTCGCCGCGAATCCGATTCACGCACGAGCACCTTCAATCCCGCGGGACCATCGGGCGCCGGTGGTTTCGGACAGCAGGGTTTCAGTAGCGGCGGGACGGCCGGGGCTGGTCCATCTTCGACGGAGCGCCAACCGATGCCCGGCGCCACTTCCGGCGTCGGAATACCGCCAGGAATGGGACGACCGGGAATGGGGCCGCCCAGTGGGCATCCGCCTTACCAGGGCGCCGGTCAGCAGCCAGTCGGGATGAACCGCCCTCCCCAGGCGGGCAGTACGGACACGGATGATACTATGTCGAATCTAAAGCGGACCTTTGCGGGCATATTTGGAGATATGTAATCGCGTGGGAAATTGTTAGGAGTCGTGAAATGTCTGGCAATAATTTAATGCAGAATGTAACGTTGAGTTTTTTGTCTGAATTATTCTGGATTTCGGGGTGTGTAATTTAAAAGCTGTGAGTTTTAATTATTTGACGTTTTATTGTGAGAACAGTCTCTATTCGTAAATAATTTTCTTTGTTAAGCAGCAGGGTCACCGAAAGGTTCCGGGACGGTTGTCAAAATGTTTCTCGATTGTACCTGACGCTTACTATACTTTATCACTGCTGAACTGTCAAAACTGGTCCGTTAAAGTCTAAATTTGCTTGCTTTTAGAAAGCTTTAAACTGTTTTCTCAAGGAGCAACGTTCCGCTGCGAAAGTTTGTTTCTTGCGCCTAACAAATTTGCAGTTCCGGTAAAGTAAACTGGTTCACCTATAAATTAGTATTACTTGACAGGCTAGCATACTTGCGTCGATGCCACCAAAATTTAATAACAGAAATCGGCTTCATTCGTAAGCTTTCAATTATTCGGGAAAAAAGTAAAAATTTTTACTAGCTCGTTGCTAACTAACAGCAGCTACCTACAGATAATGTGCCATGTGCCGTTGTTCCATTTGGCAGACTGGAATCAGTCGTAGACTCAAAGTGAATGAGATCTATTAATTATTTTTAATAATTTATTTTTTTAAAATTTATTTTATTAATTTATTTTTTTAACACACATAAATTGTACAATTTAATATTGTGCGTACGTACGATAACCTCGGAAAAGCAAGTCGACAAGATGAGCGCCTGGACTCGGGAGAGAGAAGTCTGGAGAAAGACGAATCGGCAGTCTATGGATGTTCTAATTTATGTTACTCTACAACGAAGGAAAATGCAGCAGTTGTTTAAGTGTAACTTTGCCGGTTATTTAATAAACTTGTAACGATTTTGATTGTCTCAATCAGTTATGAATTTATGATAGTACAGTAATTTTGAGACCGTAGTGAATTTATAATTCGTGAAACAACTCAAACAAGAAGAATTTTTTCTGGTAAAATGTTGCAGTGTGGTGTGCGCGTGCACCGTGATTGCCGGTTGGATTGCGCAACCGTGCTTGCTCGCCCACGATTGGCAGGTAAAGAACAATGGACATCGGAACTGTTACACCCACTCCCGATATCCTGATCCACAGCCACCGCATTGCAGCTGCTCAGTATGAATTTTTTTTAAGTTCAGATTTTTATGAGCAGTTTCTGACTGGTCCGATCCCCGAATTCCCGAATTATACATCTTTCTGATTGCGGCAGTCTAAGAACTACGAGCCCTCGGGGGAGATAATTGTACAGACCCAAGAAAATGGGGCTTAATCATTAAATTTGCTACTCTAGCTGTGCTGCTTCCGAAGTCGATAATAACTACGGCAGAAGCAGCTAAACACCGACGGATATCAACAGATCACTGATGGATTTGTTCGTTTGCGGAGGTGTTTCGTAACGTGTACGAAGATTTCCATTCAATTGGTAATTGATGTCCATCATCATCTCAAGAAGAATAACTGGATATATATTCTTTCCAGTATGATTGTGGATTATATCTCGAGGTGACTACGTGCTCAGTAACTTGCTTTTCCTTACTGCTAAAGTAAAGCAGGTCTTCAGAGTTTAAAAACTGCTGGAAGTTGAATTTAGTTGCCTGTTCATTGTTGAAAATGGGGCACACCGACAGCTGTTTTCTGGCTGCCTGTTTGCATGTGCTGACCATTATTGATTTGTGAAATTAATTGCAGCGACAAAAAGAAACCGCTTCCGTAATGGATTATTCTGTTTCGTCTTATGACTCTTATCAGATTGAATGGGATGAGCAGTTGGACAACAGTAGCGCATGGCCACCGTGGGATTTTGAAATGGCTACCGGAGATCTTATCGATAAAGATAGCGGCGCAGACACGAGCCCGCGGAAGCCGTCGTCGTATCCTTTGGATTTTGATTTGGGTAGGCTGCTGTTTGTCCTTCATGTGATTCAATTTCGCCACCTGAAAAGTTTAGTAAATTGACTACTAAATTCTTATGACTCTTCCTATTCTTCTCCTTGATTAAAATTTAAATCACCAATAAACAGAAGCTTCAAGCGTGGTAGGTTGGTTGCTGTTACTAATGTATAATTTACTACGCAGACGAGCAGACCATAGAAGCGCCGACACTGAAAATGTACTTACTTGTACAGTAGGTGCTCTGTATACGGTAGATTCTCAGCTGAGACGCAATCCTGTAATTCTCCAGACAGTATTGTTCCACTAAAAAACCACTATTGCTCCTTTATGTTTCTCTACCTGCGGAATTACTTTTGTGCAACACACGGCACTCACTTGTAGGCCATTTTGATTGGTAATTTGGCATTAAAGTGCAGTACTTACTATTTGCATTCAATTTAATAAAACTCGCCTGGCACTCACGTCTCACAGTTAGCTGGCAACTTGGCAGTGGGCATTTAAGTACAACAAGCGGACAAGCCAGTTAAAGCTGGCAAGCCGCCAAAAGTTTGCGGAAGTCGGTCGTTTGGATTGCGAAATGACCAGCTTTTATCTGATTCAGTGATTCTTTTCATTTTATTTGGTTTCTGTATTATAATTGTTTTAGTAGCGCTTTTCTTGTTTCGCTTTTATATACCTGATCTTCGAAGACGCTTTGAATTCCATAGCTCGCAAATGCAAAGAGTAAGTATTATTGTTTCGAATGGTTCTGTCTTTTCAGGATCTTGATCGCCGACTTTTGACTTTTAGTCTTTTGAGGAAATCAACCTACCGAAATTAAGAATGAGACGTGTGTACGTTGTTTTGCTTTAGTATCCGGTTAAAGTGATGGATTTCGATAATAATCTAAACCGACAGCGGACTTGCTTTGAAAAGCTCGTTGCTTTTCTTTGTCCGTTGCCATTAGTAAGGTTTGCAACAGTGACCGCCTCCGCTAGCTGGTTAGCAGCTGATACTGCTTTGACTTCGAATGATTCAGTCATCGTGCGTGACTTTTCGTAGCAGTAAATAATAATAATATTATACGAACTACGACAGAATGCAGAAGATTAAAATTAATAAACCGCGCCAAGTAGATCCGCGCTGGAATGGTCGTGTAAGTGTGAATTATTTCGCATTTTCTTGATTACAGAATCTGGATCTGGACTATTGTTTACGCCAAAAGCGGCACTCGACCCAGGAGAGCGTAAGTTTCTATGCACAACTGAAGATTTTATAGCGTAGCTGGTGCCATTTTGGTACAGTATTCGAGATAAAGGTTATAATTAATTATAATATTAAATATGTTTACATATCATGGAACCAGCTGTTATTGAGTTGTATTATTTTTAACACGCCGTTAATACTAGTCCGAGAACCTGAGATTGATCCGGACGATGCTGATGAGCCTCTTCCAAAGAAGCGTCCTTTGAAGAAAGCTATTCCCATTACTCCGTCGAAGATCGGTGTGAAGTTGGATCCAGCTCCATTGAAGTTCTTGTCTGGTGATCGAGCTGACCAGCTGGATCTGGAAACCGTTGGATACTTTGAAATTGCCAAAAAAGGGAAAACTAGCGATGGCACTAGCAGCACGCAACCTCTCCGTACGGACCTGCCTCTCTCCCGCCCTGATTTCTCTGATCTGAAACCACCGGCTGACTTCGAAATAGCTATGCTGAAAGCTTATGACTTGTGGAATCCGAACGGGGCTTTCAGTGCCTACGCTACTCTTGCGCGTTGCGATGCTTGCTAGCAGCCCCAAGACGCTGGATAAGCGCGTTAAAGATGCCGTGAATCTCCTTACACCGCGGCTGGTTCCCGCAAAATTGCCGATTCGGCCACTCATTGATGGTGTGACGAACGGCTTTGTTGCTCGAAAGCCAGTGATTAGGTCACTTCCTGTCCTCCGTAACGTTCCAAAGGCGGTCCAGGCTAAAGATTCTACAATCGCTGGTACTATTTCGTTGTCAAGCGCGAAATCGCCAGATGGTCCAGTGCAAAAGAAACAAAAGCTGGAAGAAGTGATGACCAAAAAGAAGCCGAATGTGATTATCGTTAGGCCGCCGGTGCAAAAGCAGTTACAGTTGTGGAACCGAAATCACCTGACAGTGCTCTCTCAGAACCAAGTAAGACTGACATTCGTTGTCTGTAAATTTTTAGGGAAGTCTTTTATGCAGTGTGCCTGTCTACGTCTCTGGAACATTTGTTGGTCATCCACTATTTATGACTCACATTCGTAGCTGGTTTTGCGGTTGTGGATTCAGTCAAACCGCCCGGCTGTTGCGCCGTGTCCCGAAGTGACCGCTGCTCCGTCATCCGGGCTAGCCACATATCTGGAGGCGCTCAGAAATGGGGAACGGATTGTCATTTGCAGTCGCAACTCTTTACCTCGTAAGTTGTTATGCTTACCATAAGCCATGCTTCTTTTCAAGTATTCATGCGTTACCTTAATGCTTTGATTAACCTTTATTGTCGTATTAAAGAGTACAGTCAATTTTGAATCGCGTCTAAGGCGTTTCTCCAAATGCTAGACTTCTCGCTAACTGCCGCCACTTCGACACCTTTCTTTTCAGTGTTTCGAAAACCGAAACCGATAAAGAAGAAGAAAAAGAAGGCCCCGGCAAAACCAAAAATTACTATGGCAGACAGGAAATCTAAAAAAGCTGCTTCCGGTAATTTGTCCTAGCATTCGTTACTAAGTTCGTATGTCATGGACAAGGGATTTGATTTAGGTGCGAATGTCTCCGTGAAACGTGTGCCGTATCCCGTGGCGGTGGGAAGCAAAACAGGGACGCTGCCTACCGGCATCCATCCGATGGGATTACAAACCAGCAAAACCGTGGTGGTGCGTTCGCGGCCATATCAGGAGCCGCGTCCGCAGTACGTTGTCGTGCAGCCCATGGCGCAGAGTAAACCGCGAAAGAAATCAAGTAACCATTGCATCATCCAGTAACCGGTATGTATGGCAACGTTTGGATTATTAATCGCATTAACTTTTCTCTTTAGAGTGGGTGCCAAATCCCTTTTCCGAACGGGCCTGGGCGCAGATGGCCATGGCATCCCGCAGCTGAATTTTGGATTGGGAAAATGTACGGTGTGAACCTGTGTTAGATTTCGGTGTACGTATGCATAGCTTTTATCGTCGGTTTTTTCTGACAGCAGTTTCGATGTTTATTTTTCTTATTTTTTTATTACCTCACAGAACGCACTTTCGGTTGTGTTTTGGTTATGGAAAAATTTTTCCTGGTGGATATAGTTTTTGGTGACGCCAGGTGGAGATTTTATCATTTATGGATGTCTTTTTTGTGACTGTATTTTCTTGTGATCTCATTTTTCTGGGAATGATCAGTTTTATGTTTTTCACCTTTTTGCGTTTTCTTGGGAAAGATATAGATAGATCTGAGAACAGGAAAATTAAAATGTCTTCAACCGTGAAACGCGTTCTTTGGAAGTGCGAACCACCGTAAGATTTAAGAACGCCTCGCATACTGTGCGAGACGGCCATTAATAAGCAGTGCACTTTTTAACTAAAAAACGCCCGCTTCCATTCATTGCGTTCATGTGCATTTAACAATCCGGCGTTTCGAGTTGCTTATTAGTCTCGGTTTGCACCTTGCAGAGTAATACTTTGTCTCGAATCATGAGAAGTTTGAGCAAAAAAACAAATAATTGTGAGTTTAAATAAGTCCTAAATCCACAAACGATACACTGGTCTGTACGCCGATGTCGGTGACCTCGGGCTCGTTGGTGGAAATTCCCGCATCGGCCACCTCTACCACGCGCTGTATTACGCCATTGGTAATGGGACTCTTTTCTGGACTGTTATAGTGGGGGAATTTATTCACCAGGATGGCAACAACGCGTTTGGCTTTATTTTTAGTGGTTATCCAGTTTTCCCGGTCAGGCAAACCGGGACTTCCGGCGGCGGCAGAGGCGCTGTCTGGTGTAAGGACCGGCGTAAGGGATCCGCTGGGCGATGTAGGAGTGAGCAGCACTTGCGCACGCGTATTTGTATTAACAACAACAGGTACTACTTCCGGTGACGCATATGTTCCGCTGGCGCATGTGTTCGAGTAAGGATACTTTACTGGGCTATTGACTTGATTGGATCCTGGTGAAGAGAATAGACTTGTTGAAAGCATTACATCAGGAAATAAATATTATTATGTAACCGCAGTTGCCGGACCATCGGAGAAATTATGCGAATTTCAATCCCAAGAAGGCGCAAGAAACACGTAATTAACCTTCACCATTAATGTTTTCAGTTTTGAGCACGATGTTAAGGGAATCTCTCACTTACGGCAAGATTTTCTTCAGCATGCAGTTATTCGCTTAACAATAATTATGTCAATACCGCAAACGTTGCAAAATATTTCAAATATATTGCAAATATTACGGAAAATATTGCAAATGTTATTAGAATTTTACAAAACGTCCAAGATCAAACAAATTAAGCGGAATGCGCTTTAACCTTAACCATGTAACTTGATCATGATATAGCTTTCGATCTGTCCTTCAAATTGTTCCTCAAAAATTTTAATTACATAAATTTTACATCATATTTTAACTATTCTGTTACAGCAAATAGCCTTGAAAAAGTTTTTATATTGTGCGATCAATATATAATAAAGCGATTCTTCTAAATGAAATTTTGATGATGCCGGTCAGATCATGGTTTTACCTACATCTAAAATATGGCTTAATTATCCCTTACTGCAAGCAGTGCACTTCCTACTGTAATACTTTACCTAATCTGTGGTCGGCCGTGGAAAGGGTCGCGTTAGCATCTGATGAGATTTCAAGAGGCTGCTTCTCAAGAGTTAAATTTGCAATTTTCCGGACTTGTTGTCCCGGAGATGTAATTGGGGAAAGTCGTGTATCTTGTTGGACAACAGGAGGATAATTCTCGCCGGCAACATTGGTATTAGCCGGAAATCGATCAGATTTTGCCGGTTCATGACTGTTATTAGTTCGCTTCCTAATAAAATGCGATGCTACACAATGTCTTAAGCGATTAGCCGTTTTTGACAAGCCATTCCCAGTTGGTCGACCGGTTGATAATGCGTTTCCCGTGGAGCTACTGGCCATCTTATTCTGGGCACGATGATGGTCCATTTCGGCAAATTGGTCGGTGTTAATGGGGTTCAGTGCGCAGTGCAGGATGCGACGGAATGCTGTCCGAAATTCGTGCGAACTTGCCGCGTATATCACAGGATTCTGTGAAAAATGCCACTTTGTCCACACAGGCGTAATTCAAATATGTCATATGTTATCCACTTCAAAATTATAACTTTCTTTTCGGTGTTTGTAAATGATTTATCGAACACTGATAAGTTACAGTACCAGATACATATTTAGTTTTATAGAACTGTATGTAAATGAAGTCAAAGTACTGCGGAAATAAGTACTGTTCGGGTTTTTCGGAGATACATATTTAAATGCGAGAAAATAATACACATTGTATACGGGCAGTAACACAAAGAATTATTATTACATTGCAGTTTCGCTGTATCCAGTCTACAGATACCATTCTCCACTACCAAAATACAAAATATTTACAAAGCTGTAACGGGGAAAAATGGTTTATGGACAATCGAAATATAGTCACCAGCGTAAAACAAGTTTCATGCTCCACCTTAATTAATCGTTTCCTTTATTTTGTAAAATAATTTTAGCATTAATTTATTTTTTCTGAAGTAAAACGGTTCCTTTTAACTTCGAAGTTTATTAACGCTTGATACAGTACAGTAAGTGTGATAGAAGTTTTGCTTCTGTGATGTGCCTGTGACAGATCTGACAGTTCTTAATCCAGTGTTGAAAGATACGAGTTTTAAAATAGCCGTAGTTTAAACTCGTAGCATCCGTTTAATTACGCCTAGTTTTTAGTTCAAGTAACTGATTGTGAGTGCAACCTACTCAAATTATAGCTGATCTGAGAATATTAGTATAAACTAATTTCTTTTAAAAATTTTTACCATGAAAATTTTGAAATGTTAAATGGCTGATAAAATGACCTCATTTGCAAGAAAAATTCGGCGTCTAACCTTTCAGAAAAATAAAATACATACAATGCAAACATTTTCATTCAAGAATTTCATGGTTGTATGGGCGGATGCGCACCGGCATCTGCAAGAAGGGCCTCTGTATACGTTAGAAAAACTTATTTGACTAAATGCATTACAATTTCCCATCACGTCTCATCAAACATTTTACGATTTCATTAACCAACCAAAATCGATGAAGGTACGAGTACATGCATACGCAACTGGCGGGAACAGGCACAAGTGCCACAAGTGATTAACAATCTCGACATTTCCTGTAGACACAACGGCACCGCTGATTACCATTTTGCCAGCGTAATACAAGTGTAGCCAAAATCTAGCCAACTTGCAATTCCTCACCCGCGCGTCAGTGTACATCGTGCAACTTACCAACATGGAGTTGCAGTAACCCAACCAGAAATTCACTTTAAATATCCATGACGGAATGGCGCACCACTGTTTACACACCCCATCGATTAGGTAGACGGTGAAGAACGGCAGCCAACAGCCGATAAAACAAGCCATGACAATGAAAAGCGTTTTGGCCGCCTTTTGATCCTTCGACATCCGGCGCAGTCGTTTCATAAGGGTTGACCTTTTCATTGTGCCCGGCTGGAGTTGGACCGAGTCTTTGGGCAGGATCTGATAGTCGCCCTGTGGTGTTTCCGCCGACTGAATGGTGACTTTGCTCACCCGTGATATCCGCGGATGATCGGGTTTCGCCGCAATTGATTCACTGTCCGCTATCGACATGTTGCGACCGGTATCCGCGGCGACAGCGGTTGTCGGCGCCGGCACTTCATCCCGCGGCAGTGCATACGAAGCAAAACGCTCCCTTTCTTCCCGCATAAACTTACTATGTTTGGCCGCCACCAAATAAATGCGATAATAGAGGAATAGCATGATAAATAATGGAAGGAAAAATGAGCCAACGGAACTGCAATCAACGCAATACAATAACAGCATTACACTGGCAGTTCAGTGTTGCACGTTTACTTAGTGTTAAAGGATTTATGAAATCAATAACCCTTTCGCTGAGAGGCTTTCACGAAATAATAACTGAGCCAACCTTGCACTTTTGGGACTTTGTTATATACATCGCATCTCTGCGCGCAAAATTTAAGTCATGTAAAAATAAGATATAATTATTATAATGGCGTACTGTCGTTGCGTTTATGTACTGAAAGCGTTTGTCGACTAACCAGAACTTGTCAAATTTTGAAAAGGGTGTCATGAGCAATTAATCAAGAAAAGAATACATTTAATAATGATGCCATAAGTTCTGCAAGCTTTAAAAAGATTCTCTTCTCCTGTGCGAAAAAGAGATAATTTTTAATTTACTATTATATTGATGTAAAACGTTTGTAATACGTTTGCAAATCTCAAAAATCCATTTAAGCTCTTAATAAAAAATTTCGGTGAAACTTCATAAATTTTTCTTACCTAGATGTTGTATCATGTATGGTAATTGCCCCAATTTTTCAAACTACAATTACAGCTGTCGTCTAAAATACTGAGTAAATCCGGAAAACATAAAAATTCGAATAGTAATACGCTAATTTGTGTAAAATGTGTCATATTTAGAGCTTTTAGGTAATGTTTTAAGTAGATGATGCGGTCAAAGAAACGCAAGCAGTAACTGAAACTTGTCGGTGTAGGAATAACGAAAATTCCCAATGTCGAATGAATTCATGGTGGTATGAGTAAGACTGCTTGCACGCTTAAAATATACACGGTTATCGATATTCTAACAAACATCGAAACTGTTTTCCAACAGCGAGCTGACTGTATTGTAACTTTTGTGCAGTATAAGCATTGACCGTACTAAACACTGCATTCCCATGCAGAAGATGCGTGAATATCCAAAGTGAAGCGGAAAACTCCGCATGGCAATACTCACGCAAATACCCGTAATGGGTCGCAACAACAACACTTTTCCATTAATTGCTCCATTTAGCGCAGAACGCTTTTACGCAAAATAACATATACACACACCTGTACAAAGCCCAGAACAAGCCGCTCGCCGCCACTTTGCATTCGTCCGTCCGTCCCGCACCATCACCGGCACCGCTCTCGAATCCAAACACCGGTGCCACGGAGACGAAAATGGCTAACACCCACGCCGCACCAATCATAATCAAGACAAATTTGGTGGAGCTGTAATTGTGATAGTGGAGCGGCCTGGAAATGGCCAGATACCGGTCGACGGAGATGCATAATAAATTCAGTATACTAGCCGTACAACTAAGAACATCCGCGGTTAACCAGATGACACAAAAGAACGACGGAAAAATCCAGTAATTTAGAATCTCGTATACCGAGCTGAATGGCAGTACACAGATGCCCAAGAGTAAATCCGACACAGCCAGGGACACAATATAATAATTACACGTTATCTGCCGCAGTGTGCGGGTGGTCAGTACCGCCAAAATTACCAAAATGTTGCCGAAGATGACGATGAGATCGATGACGGCTAAGAGGATCGACACCGGAATCGCCCGGTAAAGGTCAACCGTTGTACTGCTGGAGACATTGGCTGACGCGTTGTCCATGGCGATTGTCTGACAGGGATATGATGTATCGTGCGCTGATATCTTGCGAACGGCAGCCCTTTACGCTCATTTCCACAATGTTCACGTTTTACGCGGGTGCTGGATTATTGGCAATCGATTGTGCGGTAGGCGCGTTTTATATATACACACAAAGAGAATATATCTCTGCGTGTGTGCAGTGTTTACAGGAGCCGTGTGTGTTGTGGGGCAGATAGTCAAGAAGGACTCATTTACACCAAATTAAACTATTGGATAACGGTTAGTGACTTTCCTTTTTAACACAACCACTGGGAATGACTTTTTGCCATCCTTGGCGAAGGCCTAATGACCCGGCGTGTGGAAGAAGAAACATGTATGAGAGACAGAGAGTGCGCAGGCACTACACTACACTTTTATTACTGGTATCTCCCGCCACCACACACGTACACATATACAGGACGAATCCGGCCCAAGAACCGACATGTGAATCCAATCACATTTTAATTTGGCTATATGCTGAAAGGAAGAAAGTAAATTGTCATGTAGTCTGGGCTAAATATGTACGGCGTATATGCACAATCACCGGCTGCGCAGTGCCGACCGGCGGCCTTGCAGCGGATGTTGATGAATAATACTGCCAATTGTAATGCACTCAATATGTTCGAACAACTTTTGAGAATGTTTAGAGACTGTTAATTAACTCTGACATTGCCCGCGTATGCCAGCTGGGGCGTGTACCGTGGAACCCGGTTCCATGATTGCTGTTCCTAATCGTCTATGACGGTTGCAGCAATACCGCTAAATTGCACATTGCAGATTCAGCCGGATTAATTATTGACATTTTTTCTATGTCCTAACAAAGCACATCCAGAACGTATAACATTTGCTGCAAGCAAAATGGTGACCCGGTTTGTTTTCGAGAAAAATCATTCATGATTTTTACATCCCGGCGGTGCCTAAAATTTCCCAGCAAGTCCGGTGTTTTTGGTTTAAATTTTGGAACGCCATCATATGAAAGTGTAGTTTAAGATCCACAGAACTTGCGGACACATTTCAGGCAACACTGAGAGGTAAAAATCGCAATTAGTTTTTTTTCGAAAATGAGACGTACGAGCGATTGGAGATTTTTAAAAAAATTTAAATTGCCGCACGCAATACGATATAGTTACATGAATATAGACTAGCAGTCCCAGTACCAAATTAAAGCAACAAAAATACATGATCTTTTATTGTCGGTATATTACTTAGTTTTGATACTCTGCAATTTTTTCAAATCAACATTTGATATCGGTCGACTGTGGAGTGTGGAATTACACGGTTATGTATAATTCCATACTCCTTTCATACTGATACCCCATACCGGTATGAATATACCGAGATATAATAAAATCTCATGTTGTACAACACCAGTATAGTCCACTACCTGGGTTTATTCGCAAGCTCGCAACTTTGAAGTACGACAAACCTATTTTGTATTTAGTTACATTTTTACCGTTAATTTTTTTAAAGGTAAAACATTTCTCACTGTTCGAGCGTAAGCTGGCTGCATTAACTGCAGAACTCATAGCTGATATTGTAAATGGTACTTAAAGACCACTGGTATAATGACTAGTGCTTGTATAATACATCAGCATAAGCACTACATTTTCGACGCAATCTTTGCAGTTGAATTCTAGGTAAAAGTTTTAAGTTTTAAACTGAGAACATGTATTACAGAACAGTATTGTTTCAGGTTGTAATCTGTAATGTGTGCTTCTGATTTGTTGAATTGAGCAGGTGTTATCTTTGGTACGGATTATTACATTATCGAGAGAAACGTCACGTCACAATGTAGCGCACCGATAACAATGGGACAAATCGCTATGACACTATCGCCCATTTTAAAATCCTTGATAGTAAAATCAGGTACAGCCTTATACGACTAGTTTTATTGCGCGTGACAGACAGAGAGTGTAACGGTTTGCTTCAGCAACTGACGCATAATTTGAGGAACCATATTTACTGAATCCATGTGCGCAACAGTTACTTTATTGCCAGTTGTATATACGGCGCCCCATCAACACTGTTGACACATGAAGTGGAATTCAAATCAGTAATTCAAGTGGTTTCTCAAACGTTTCTTGTACAAATTAAACAAGGAAGCTGTACTTAGCTTGATTCTTTACGCAGTCACTTGTACTGATTTCCCACAATGTCGGTGAGAAAGTTGTGAATCTGTTATTACTTTTATTTCCGGGAATAGTTTTGATAGAAAAACATGAAATGATTCTGTTTTTCAGGGAGTGGACTATCATAAATTTTCCAACCGTGTGTGCAATGCCAAGGAAGCCGGTTACATTGGTATTGGTTTCATTATTGCCGTGGGAATAATTGCTGCAATTATTCTGGGCATTTATTTCGGGACGCAGTGTACCGGTGACGATCTGCCGTGCCAAGACGGGTACACCTGTATGCCCAAAAGCGTTTGGTGTGATGGGAATTTTGATTGTCCAGCGGGAGATGACGAGTGGAAATGCTATGCACACGAATTCTACGTCGCGTTTCGCACACCTTCCCGGCGATTCACCTAACACAGGCCTCAACGAATCATACAGCGCACTAGTAAGCATTAAAATAAAAATATGAATTTACAAATGTTTTTTACACACCCGCAACTTCAAACCTGTATTATTAAAACGCATCTAGTATATAAGTGTTGTGACTTACTTGTTATAACAATATCTTATTGTGGGAAAACGTTTTACCTCTGGAAACTTGTCGCGTGGTACTGTATTCAAGTGTATTGTAACGGCAGTGAAGGAAATCGTACTAAAACTTAGCCAGTTGTGTTTCTGAAGGTACAGTAAAAAAATAAATTTTCGTAAAAAATTAATGTTTTTCTAGCTGAGAGAGAACCTTCCTGTATACAACGGATCACGACCGGACAATGTCGAGCTCTTCCGCTTAAGAAAAGTTGACGATTCTACCGGACAGACTTTGTTCGAGTATGTTAAGCAATATTGCTCAATTCATATACAGATATATATTGTAAAAATTTCAACAAAAATTTAAAGTGATGTACGTGACGTACAGAATGACTGTAACCATGACCATTTATAGCAACGCCACTGGTCCCGGTATTTCGTGGGCGGCAGATGCTATAGTTAAATATCCAATTTTCGGATTCGTCTGCAAGGTTGATAACTCGACGACAATATTACCGGGTAATATAATCGATGGCTTGTCAATGGCACAACCGGATAACCAAGGAAGGCAGATACAGTTTCATGCACCGGGAGCAAACGTAACAACGGGAGTTGCAGGTCAGAAACGGCTTAATATTCAGTGCGTACACACAAGCAAAAAACTGCATGGCATATTCGGCATTTAATATACGATATACAGTATTATGTATGACGGTAGAACACATATCTGTACAGTGTTTTTGACTTCACTGCATTCCTGTACTACGTTAATCAAACCTGCCACCGGACATTCCCGCTGCAGCATGCATATTGCAATTTTACATTTTCAGTAATCCTCACCGGACACCCCAAAAGCAATTGCAAACGGCCTACAGTATACTGCAATCTGGTAACTCCCTGCAAGGTTTTCCAGTTCAGCTCCAAGGGATGCCCGTCCTATCCGTGCACGTGCGCAACTCCTGCTTCCCAAGACGTCGAATGCACGGACGCAGAGAAAAAATAGATATTTTTTTCAAATTACAGCAGAGTGCTTAGTTACTGTGTTCAGTTACTTGAAGTTCTGTTCCACGAAAATTTCTGTGTTAATCCTACAACGAGGTATCCATCCAACGCGGCTACAAATGGACAACACCGGGCTGAAGGATCTAAATTTTGGATAGTACTCGTGTTCTTTGTTATATTCAATACGGCTCGTAGGTGAAATTTGTACAATAAAAATAGCCAAAATTTTGTAAAAATGCTGCTTTAATTAAAATATGTGTCGTTCTGTGCTGATTAAGAATGATATGAGCAACATCGCACTACGCCTCATAATAACACTGGTCAATATTTTATTTCAATAAAAATGATAATATACAAAACAGTAGCAACAAAAACTGCACAGAAATATGAACAAAAACAATTAGATACGGTATAAAGACAACAGAAATTGTTCCAGCTCGCTGGCAGCCCGTCCATATACCCGTCCGTGTCCTTCAACCATACCCGCCATAAACGACAACTTTGTCAGAAAATCTCGTAAGCTGCCATTTTGTGTGCTACAAAAAAAGCTACAACTATCCCGAGCGCGCGTTACGTTTGCAAGTTTGAGCAAGATCCAGGCAGCAGTCTGACGTTATCCAGCCATATTTCCGCCGACACCGATATACGGTATTCCGGTCGGGCGACTAAGAGGACGCCCTCGAAGATCAACTGATAACCGCCATTCAGAATGTCGATGTCCCCTTCAATCCATGCTGCATGGTCTAAGCGCGAGTAGGATGACTGCCAGATACGGTACACCCCACCGTTGTCCAGGCGTCGGTACAGGAAAAGTTTACCGCGGGGTCCAGCGTTGTAATCAAACCGTAAACAGCGGGTTGTGTTGGCCATTTTCGGCACTAATGGACTGACCAGATTGCCGCGCACGTGCAGACTGGATACATTGCGCAAACGTCCGCTCAGCTCCAGTTTCATGCTCAAACCTTCAAAAAAATCCAGGAATTTTTTTAAAGGTTGACAAATAATTGATTAAAATTAATAAGCAGTTAAATTAATTAATAAATAGCAGAAGTATATCGGAACACCACTTTTTGACGAAAGCGTTCTTATCAATGTAACTTCGTTTTTAAATTTCTGATAAGCAGGCATAAAAATGGAGGAAATTTTGTCAGATGAATTAACATACCATAATCGGCAACAGATGCATTGCTTCGGTTCACTTTATATTTGGCTTTAGCTTGTTTCCACTGGATATTGTCTGGCGAGTCAGAATCGTAGCCGCATATGAAATCGTCTTCGAAATCGCAGTTCACGGTGGGAACCTTTAAAGCTTCTGCTCTTGTATTGTTACTACCTGCAACAGATAAATTTTAATTCACCATAGACCAATTTTTCAGCGTTCCGGAGCTGAAGGAAACAATCTGAACTTACTGGATATAACCTCCAGCTTTTCTGACAAATCACTGACGTCAACGAAAGTAGCAGTAACGGGGAACATTGAACAGTTTATCAGGCTGGCACCGATTCCTCTCAGGATCCACCGGTTATTGACACGAGGACAAAACAGCGCGTAACTGGTAAAATTCTACAAGAAAAACACAATGTTAAAAATACACTTTAAAAATAAGCAGACATTATACACTGAAAAAAATTAAACAAAAATCGTACTTCGCACACATCCACTCGGGTGTCCATTAATTCCGCACAAATAACGGGAAATCGTCCTGACACGCCCAGTCTCTGAGTATTACTGCGACATAGAGCTCGTTCTTGTGGTTGGGCGTAGATCTCCATAAGCGAATCTGTTAAATCAGCGCAAAAAAATGTGATCACCTGCGTATGCTAAACTTTTCCATTCTTGACTAAGACTTCTTGGTTACAAGAAAATGGTAATTAAATTGCCTTACCGTCCGCTCCGCGATTTAGCGACCAACCAATAATGCGGCATGGCTGTGGTGATGCGCTGAAATGGTCTTCGTTGCCGGCTAGACAGGTAGGACGAACTGTTGCGCTGAGCTGCACGGACGATTGTAGACGGAACAAACTGAGACCGGTGCCTAATTCCGGATGGAGGATCATCTCGGCAACGGGAATGTGTTGTTCATATGGAGAACGGGAATCCAAACGGAAAGCACCAAGCCGGGCTATCATTTCTTCATTTCTGCAAATATATCAACTGTTAAAACATGCAACAAAATTCCGAAAAAGCTTTTCCCACCCTTTAGCGCAAGCGGAACTGGATACCAGCAGGCTAGGTTCGACAAGTACGGCTGAGCATTTGTACCGCCCATTTTCATAAAGCGATGCCGCCCACGGCCAAAACGATTCCATCTTCTCCACAGAGCGGCTTAGTGGAGGCTGAAGAGGCTCGGAAAACGATGTGGAAATCACGCCGCATCCTGCCAAATTAGTGACAAAATTAAAGACGGATTTTTTGTACGGTGTACAAAAAACATTATGTTTTAAAACAATTTTTATTTGTCCGTTGCTGGAAAACTTGAAGTACCTTGCAACAAAACTGGCCTGGGACTTACTTGGTTGGTCGCAGCTCATAAAAATATTGCTGCATTCGGATGCTGCGCGCATATTTGCCTGCACGGATTCCATGGCCTGCAGTGTGCGTACTACAGCGTTCCAGGTCATTGGCAAGGGAATCGGGAACTCATGGATTTCCGACGTATTCACTCGTCTAACGGTACTGCAAAACAAAAATAAGGCAAATATTACATGGAAAGTCATAGACTCACAAGTGTCTAGAAAACCATTTAGTTTTTGAAGGCTAGCCTTACTCGTAATTCAAATGCCGGCAAACTGCACTGGCGAGCGATGGTGTCCATATATTAGTGCACACGGGCTGGAATTCGCTTTTGCGTTTGATCATGAGGTAACCTT
Source organism: Paramacrobiotus metropolitanus (assembly GCF_019649055.1). Classification (NCBI taxonomy): domain Eukaryota; kingdom Metazoa; phylum Tardigrada; class Eutardigrada; order Parachela; family Macrobiotidae; genus Paramacrobiotus; species Paramacrobiotus metropolitanus. The sequence continues at coordinate 1,219,197 of NW_026570246.1, forward strand.
CAGAGGCACTTTCCAGATAACCCATACTGTCCGGTCGGACATCAAATGATTTGGCCAAAACCACACAACTGGTCTCGTCTTCGCCTTGCTCGCAGTGCTGCAGTCCGTCACAGACAGCTGTCTGCAGAATGCATGTTTTCGATCGCGGGCAAAGATATTCGTGTTCTCCACATTTTTTGCAATTGATTTCATCCATAAAATCAGCACAGTCCACTACACCATCGCAGCGGCGAGACTGGGCGATGCACTGGTCGGAGCCACAACGGAATTCTTCTCCTATTCATAGAAAAGCAAGTTTGGATTAAAACTCGGCTATGCCAAACGAGATTCCGGGATGAGCGAATCAAGAAACACAAAGTTACCGGCGGAGGTAATTACTTGCTTACCAACAAATTATTATGATTGTCACCAAAAACTGGAAGAATATTGTACCTGGACAACCTTCACCGGCTCCTTTGGCAAAATCCTCCTCAAAATCCTGCGTTCGTTCATCGTCCCCGGTCAGACAATCCCAATTGCCGTCGTTAACAAGTTCCGATGGAATACATTTTCCCAGATGACAAGGGAATCCGGAACACGGTGGATTTATCCATTCTCTGGGTGATGACCTGTTCGTCACGACCGTCTCAATCCAGCGCGCATAGCTGGCCATAGAAGTGTAAATTGGGTATCCGTACGGTGAATTGCACGCCATCCGATAGCTCATCAAACCTTTAAGCGTCCATGCGGACTGCGCATCCCTACAGGCGATGTGACTCCCGCTCAATCCGAAACAAGCGCCCGGCGACGAGCAGATCTGATCCGAACTGATGGCGTGCTCAAACACTGGCAAACGGTGGTTGCACACGCTAGAGTTATATATCGGCACCATTTCGGCGGATAATTCCTGGTTACGGAAACTCACGGCATAGCAAGCCTGGTCGTCGGCGGTTGATGAATCTCCGATACATAAGGGATAGACGTAATTGGTAATCTTCACCGGACTGGACAGTCGCAACAGCGCGATATCGTTCTTCACCGTAAACCGGCCTGGCACGCCCGGCTGGAAGACATACTTGGGATGCCGGATCCAGGCCGAGAGAAAACGAGTCTGTTCCGCCGCGGAATTGCTCTTCATACGGATGGCACCAAAACGAATGGCCACACCGGGACGTTCGGTGTCGTTCTGATGAGGGATCGGTGAAGGAAGCGATGCAGCTTCCGGTGGTGGCTACCCAGTTCTCATGGACCAACACCCCATCACACGCGGCTTCATCGTTGGTGTAAACGGTCGCATGCCAGGGAATGCCTTCTGATTTCGTTCCATTCGATTTCTGTGTGAACTTACATCCCATCTGCTCACAGGAAAGATACACCACGGATTTATCCCGGCATGTCTCGGCATACTTAAACCGGATCTTAGACTTCTCGACCGCGTGCAAAGCTACGTTATCATCCCTGTGCATCGTCTTCGGGAGGGTCATCGCTGATGTAGCAAAATTTAGCTTCTGACACGCCAGGTTAGCGGCGCTCCGGTCAAAATTGTCCATACACACCTTGTTCCAGGTGCCGCGCATGTTCACCATGAGGAAGCCGAAGTTGTTAAGCGGAACGGCGTTGAAGGGATCATATGGGACAGCGCCGGAAGGAGCCAACGCTAGACAGTTGCGCTCGTCCTCGCCTAGTGTACAGTCCGGCACTCCGTTGCAGACTTCGATTTGTCCAGGCACTGCCGGGATTCTTTGCAGAGAAATTGGCCGTTCTCTGGGCAAGCGAGGCAGTACAGCTCATCCTCACCCGACGGACAATCGGCATATCCATCGCACAGTGCGCTGGGCATCGTCGCGTTCAGTGTTTTCGTGCAGGAGCATTCACGTTCATCGGATCCATCCGAGCAATCGACTTGGGTATCGCATACCATTTTCTTCAAGATACACTTTCCGTCCTTCTTACACTATAATTAACGTCAGACGTTTTGACAATTTCTGGACCGTCCGCCTCTTAACAATGGTTGCAAACTAAATTCACTGACAATATGATTTCGTTGAAAACTTTTTCGTTTATTTTACAATAAAGAAACAGGAGCAAGCATTCAAAATCTCATACCTGAAACTGTGAATCTTTACACTGACATTCCGGCAACTCGTCTTGCCCATCCGCACAATCGTCTTTGCCATCGCACCAAGCGGATTCCGGTACACAGTTCTTCAGAGGAGCATGGGCTTTGCAGTGGAAATAACCTTTGGGACACATGGTCTTGCACCCAAAAGGTTCATCCGTCCCGTTGGGACATTTTTTACTGCCATCACACCACTCGACGATATTCAGACATGGTGCTGATCCCGTTGAATTCGCCGCGGGGCAACTGAACTCCAGACGAGTCACCGAGCACTCCAGATCCAGCGTGCGTTCGGTGTGAACTAACCGGCCACATTCGGCTTCATCTGCGCCGTCTGTACAATCGGTTTTTCCATCGCAAACAAACAGTTTAGAGATGCAGCGACGATCCGCAGCGCAGAAGTACTGACTCGGGAGACAAGTGCAGTTTGCCGGTTCATCGAGACCATCCTGACAGTCCGGCCGTCCGTTACAATAGGTCAACTGACCCGATAAACAAAAACCGTCGCAGCGAAGATTATCTGCAACAATACCGTTTTAGACATTTCCCTTGATCTTTCATAAATTCAATATAAATTAATTAAAACGTTTATAATGTTTTTCACAAATAACTGTTACAACCAACAACAACTTTTTGTATGCAATTATTTTATTGAAAAAAAGTGGCATTTTTATTTACCCTCGTGGCAGACACAAGTCGGATCCAAAAGACTGCATTTCGTGTTCAAATCACATCCCGGATCACCTTCCGCGCACGCATCAACCGGATCTGGCTTCTGTTTGCATCCCACTTCGTCCATGCCGTCGTGACAATCCGGAATGCCGTCACACACCGATTTGGGTGGTACACAGTTGCCCAGTTTACATTTGAAACCATTGCACACCGGCAAGCTCCGTTCAATAGGCCGCTCCATCTGCTCCAGGATCCATTCACCCAGATGGCTGACATTATGCACAAACATGACCGTCGGGGCAGGGCTCCGGCACCCGATAGCATTATACATCGGCAATCCCACCGGTATCCATCCGGATTCGGCTTTACATGCCAGCAACCACGATCCCAGATTCGGACATATTCCGGACGGCGAGGCAACGCACGTCTGGTTTTCCGGGATCTTTCCGCAGTGCCGTTCCGACACCACACTGACCGAGGCCTCCATCAGGACATCGGTTATATCGGTATTGTAGCCGATCATTTTGCAAGAGTCCAGCTGTAAAGAGTGCAGATGATTGGCATCGGGGAAGCACACCGGCTTGGTGAAGCGAGTGAATCGCAGCGGCGCGGCAACGCTGAGAATGGCAATGGGTTGCGATGGATGTTCGGCAATGGCCGTTACCCGCGATGTCTGTTCAAACGGCGACAAAGACTGCAAGCGCGTTACACCGAAGCGCACGGAGTATTCCACACTGTCCTCCGCATTCTGAGCGCACTTTTTCGGGGCCAACACCCAGCGATCGTTCAGTATAAATGCCCCGCATGCATATTCGCCGTTGGCGTAGATATTCGCGTAAAACGGATACGCGAACGGTGCGGCTTCCGTGCGCGCTCGGCGTCGTTCTTCATTGCGGCGCTGCAGTGCTCCCATCATCGTTCCGGTATCCCGGCACGAGAAGGTGGAACAACCCACGTAAACAAACTGGCAACCAACCACATCGGTATCGGTCCGTGACTGCGGCCGTGATTCCGTGATGGACTCAACTGTCGGGCGGACATCTTCCGGTGAGAAGAACGACACGGATTCCGGGTTGATGCCTTGCGGCAGACTGGAATGATTGACCAAGGTGGTGTATTTTGCGTCGGTGAAGGATAAGGATTTGCAGATAGCCTGCGTCAGACCCGGTGTCCATGTCGTCGCACAAAGAGGATACCAGTCACCGGCGTGCTGCACCATGACGTAGCCGGAATGTCCGGTGATTGGCAGGGCCAGTCCATTGCGCTCAACCGTACCTGCAAGAATTGCCAAATTGATTGTCGTATGGTAGCTAAAGGTGACAAATGAATTACAGATACCACTAAAAAAATTAATTGTCGTGTGGTATCTAAAGGTCACAAATAAATTACAAATTACAGATAACCCTAAAAAAATTCAATCATCAATATAAGATCAATAAAAGTACCATTGTTTGATAAAGTGACACAGTGCAGTTCATCCTCTCCGCTTGGACAGTCCCTGTTTCCATCGCACCAGTGCTCCTTGGCAATGCAAGTCTTGGACAGATAGCACAGTGCTTTATTTTTACACTGGCTGCACTGGCTTTCATCTTCCGCCTGGGGACAATCCGGGTATCCATCACACACACGCTGTTGTTTCAGACAGAAACCCGTTCCAGGACACTGATACCGTCCGGAACTGCCGCACAGCGTCGCTTTACCATCCGGCGCGACAGTATTATCCGCATCTTCCGTGGCCAGCGTAAACGGTTCCGGCGCTTCCGTTGTTGTGCTGGATATTACTCTCTTTACTGTTGTGGTAGTCGGTCGGCGCATCGGAGACCGTGGCGTGGACCGAGCGGTGGTCGGTTTGCCGGTGGAACTGGTAACAACGTCCGGTTCGATGGGTTGCGAAAAGTGGTGGATTCGGTAGGGATGGTTTCGGGAATCGTCGTGGTTGTGGTTGGCGTTGTTGTGGTGGATGTAGTCGTTGTTGGTGCCGTAGTGGTCGTGGTGGTGGTAGTAGTAGTAGTTGTCGGGGTGGTTGTTGTTTTGGTCGTCGTTGGCGTAGTGGCAGTCGTGGTTGTAGTAGCGGTGGTAGTGGTAGTTGTGGACGTTGTTATAGTTGTCACAGGGGTGGTTTTCGTAGTGGAAGTTGTTGGTGACGTGGTCGGTATGATGCGTGTTGTGCGACGCGGCGGTGTGGAACGGCGTGTTGTACTGGTGTGGCACATGTCCTCATCTTCGCCTACAGAAACAACAACATTTTAGATTTTGATCAATAAAAAATGTGCGTTTCTTCCTGTAGAATCCGATTTACATAACATAAGGTCACTTCACTTTTCAATAACGTTTCAAAATGATTGCCCCCGGTAACTCTTCAGAATTTGATTCTGTTTTAAAGCTGTTTTGAACTTTTGTTAATTGCTAATTTAATTTTTGTGTATTGTACTGCTGCCCCGGCTTCATACCGTTAGGACAATCAGGAGATCCGTCGCAGATCCATGACGATCGAATACAGCCTCCCGTTGGACACGCCGTGTATCCGTGCGGACAAACAACCTTGGCCGGATTGGATGCACAATCGATTTCATCACTGCCATCTTGACAATCTTTATCTCCATCGCATAACCATCTCTGACTGATACATTCTCCAGAACGGCACTGGTACTGCGTAACCAGACAGCTCGTCAGATTGCAAAATTCTTCATCATTTTCATCTTGACAATCGGCCTTCCCGTCGCAGAACAGCGCGAGTGGTTTACAATCACCATTTCGACATTTAAAGTTGCCGGCTGGACATCCGCAGTTGGTTTCATCCGTTCCATTAACGCAGTCGCGAATGCCATCGCAAACAAACGATGGTGGAATACACCGTTGATCTGGGCAGCTGTAGTATCCGCGCGTACAGTCTCTGGTGCAGTTGACCTCGTCGGTGCCGCCTGGACAATCAGCGTACGAATCGCATCGCCAGGTATTCGGGATGCATTTGCCGTTAATTATGCAGCGGAATTCTCCATTGCCGCAGGAGGCAGTACAGTTGTTTCCTTCATCGGAACGATCTCCACAATCATCGTGTCCATCGCAGTATAACTGACCCGGTATGCAGCGGTTATTTGCGCATAAGAAATCGCGATCACGGCAGAGAGCTAAAAAAATCACCAATTAAAAATCCGAGAGCATGAAACCGTACGCAATAAAACAACAAAATTAACCAAACTGTTAAACCACCAGATAAAGGGGAAACAGTGAAATGCTTACCTGGGTAGAAAGGTTCACAATTCATTTCATCGTCACCAGTCGGGCACTGCTGCTGACCATCGCAACGCATCGCAATAGGCAAACATGTACCAATCTGGCACCGGAAACCGGAGCAAGCAGCGAATTCCGGCACAGAAGGTTCGGTTCCGCTATCCAACACTGCTTTGATCCATGGTAAAAAGGCGTAAATATTAGTAAAAACTCCCGGTAGTGCTGAATCACTCCTGCATGGACTGTAACTTGCAACGCCCATCAGGATCGACTGGTCGGTATGTTCGGCACAAGCCAACCCGCCACCGGCATCTTTCTATAATAAAAAACAGATTACCATAATTTTAACTGCCGACTGATATTCAAAATAAGTGCGAAAATTTACCTGACAGAAGCTGGAATTTCCTGCGACACTCTTCGCGCATAACATCTGGTCCGGTACTTGTCCGTCGTAGGATCGGTTGCAGATTTCATTGTCGATGACGGTGAAGTGCGTCTCTTGGAGAGTCTTGGCAACCGGTCCCTCTACGGTACGGCCCCACCCAGTAATACGGCAACGGGTGCCTTCCCGGAGGCTCTTGCGTGACGATGTTCTCATTCACGTCCATGACCATGCGACTTTCCGTCTTGGCATCCACGCCCGGTAGACAGATCGGGCGAATCCAGTCCGATAGCAACACGGGACTATCCAGTTTGAGCAGGGCGATGTCGTTCTTGTAGCCCATTATTCGGCCATCCGATGTCAGGAAGCCTTTGTGGTTTTGCTTTAGTATAACACGGACACGTCGGATTTGCTCATACGGGCTGTGTGAATTAAGCCGCCATGTGCCCATTCTCGCTGTCCAGTAAAACTGGTGCATCCTGTAATATACAACCAATTTGATCACTGCAGTTTTATGGGAATAGAAATGCATTAGTTAAAGTATTTTACCCTTCTAGACAGTGTGCCGCAGTCACAATCCAGCTTTCACTAACCAACGACCCACTGCAGACGAATTCTCCATTCTTGTAAATGGCCACATGCCAAGGCGTGCCTTGCGGTGAAGCGGCCTCGCCCCGAAGAATACGTAATCCTACTCGACCATATCTCTCGCTGAGAATTTCCTTCAGCGTTTCGCGACCCATAGCCAGCGAGCGTGTAATGGGCGCAATGGCTCCCTGGATGAGTCCACAAGCTGCAAAAAAACGACAGTGGCAGCAGAAGAAAAACAAACCGTAGGAATTTCCACTTACTAGTGCCGCCACAGGTCACTCGCACAATCATGTTTTGTGTGCATCGATCTCTAAAAAGCGGAATGCAATTAAGCATTTCTTAAAGCATATACACTCAAAAATCAAGCACTTACGCTCGGAGCAGGAAGCTCCTTTTACCAGAGCAAAATTACGGTATCCTCCAGCTGGTTCAAAAGCAACTTGCGCACCAGTCATACTGCAAAGAAACAGCGCACATTTTCGAAAAGGTCATCTCATTTCTTGCTATTAACGGAATTCAAAATGTACCCACCTTTGGCCAAGTAATGTACAAACAACCGGTAACAAGACATCGCTAAATCCATCCCACCCATCGGCACAGGTGGGAAGCCAGCTACCGTTGATATTCAAAAACAGATAGCCGGATTTGGGCCGTAACATCAAGCTCCACATTATCCAGCGTCCGGTTTTCGGTCAACATCATGCAGTTGCTTTCGTCCTCTTTGCCTGGACAGTCCTCGATATCATTACAAATCCGACTCTTTTTAATACACTGGCTTCCACCGGGACAATGGAATTCGTCCAGACCACATTTCACACAATCCTTCTCGTCCGATCCATCCAAACAATCGGGGTAGCCGTCGCAAAGTTTATATGGATCCGTGTGTCGGATAAGATCCCGGCATGGGCAATCGAATTCATCGCTACCATCGGTACACAACGGGCTTCCATCGCAACGGAAGCGTTGGTCAATGCAACGTCCATTGGTACAACGGAACTGTCGAGGCTGGCATGTACAATTCGAGGGTTCATCCGACCAGTCTCCGCAATCATTGTAACTGCAAAAGGTCAGCTCGCGTTAACCACTATTTTTTATATAATGTCCACTGCATTAAAATAAGAAATCAATGAAAAGTATTAACCGCTTCGAAATGTAAAACCTTTCCCGAATATAAATGTATAACATTACTTACAAAGTTTCCGATCTCGGTTACTATATGAAAGTCTGAGCTCTATAGTCTATAGCAGTGCTTTAACGTACCCGTTGCACCACCCGTTCAACGGGATACATTGTCCATTAGTGCATTCGATCAGATCCTTGCCACATTTATCCGTCGGACAGCCGAACTCATCGCTTCCATCCGAACAATGTGGTCGGTTATCGCAGTGCTGCTTAATGGAAATGCAGTCCCCATCACTGCACTGGAAAAACCCAGCCGGACAAATTCCTCTCGGCATCGGTTCGGGCGGTTCCATAGATGGCATCTCTGGTACATTTGTCGGTGCCCCGGCCGGTGTCTTCGTTGACAGAACGCTCTGGCAGTTTCTTTCATCAGACAAATCTCCACAATCATCCCGACCATCACAACGCAGGTGAATGTCTATACACCTTCCATTGTCGCAGCTATAATTCCATTCGTAGCACATCACTGAAAAAGATTTCATCAGTTGTTAAACTGAATTTCATTAAAATTATTAAAATTATGCCCAGCGCCAATGCAACTAAACGGAAAATCTTTAATTGCCGGTCGTGTGCTTACTGGATAAATCAAGATGTTGACTTGAGCCTTTTTTATCCACGGTTGCACCAACCGAACTCTTTCCAGTATCATTACGCGCTTCGCAGTTGACCTCATCCATGCCGTCTACGCAATTAACAATCCCGTCGCAGACTTGGATATTTTGTAGACACTTTCCATCGGCACAGCGGTAACCGAAGCAGTTGAAGGGCTTTAATACAGAATTGGCCGGCAAAGGGCCACGACTGGAATTCAGCAGGACGCCCTCGATCCATTTAGAAAATTTCGATATTCTGGAGTACACACCGGGTCGCGTGGGTCCACCACCGCATCCACTACCGAAGCTCACTACACCTGCTAGAAACCAGTTTTTGTCCGTACTGCACAACAGAGGCCCGCCGGAATCGCCTTGACAGCTATCACGTCCGGTCTGTCCGGCACACAACATGTAGTCCGAGATCTTCCCGAAGTATTCCGGATCTTGAAGGCTGAAAACAAAAATAAAACCACGCGTTGAAAACAAACACCAATGAAGATACCATAAACACCCATAAAAAAGGATAGTATAAAGCGAAAAAAACAAATTAAAATGCGAACTGTCTGTATTTCCATGAATCACGCTTGCCAAAGGTAATCAGAAGTTGGATGATATCTTCACTAATATAATAGCTTATATAAATAAGATACTGATCAGAACAAACTGCCTCCATGTGCTATATACCATCTCTTACCTATTACAGTCCGTGTTGTTCAAAACCGGCACATCAACTTCTTGGAGAATATCCGCCTTCGATCCGTCCTCTGCTCGCAATCCCCAACCGATCGCTTTGCATGCCTCGCCTGGCAGTGATCCCATGGAGGTTCTTTCGGCAAGCACACTGGTCTCACCCAGTTGCTCAAATCCACCGGTCTATCCAACCGTAGCAACGCAATATCTCCGTCAGAACTGCCAAAATGATCATACCCTTCGTAGATCAGTGCATGCGTAATCTTGATCAACTGCTGCTGGGTGGCATGGAACTCGAGACGCCACGAGCCCAACCGTGCGGCCCAGTAGCGGTACATATGCGGGAAGAAACAATGTGCCGCTGAGATCATCCACTGCCGGTCCAGTAGTGTCGCACCACAGGCGTAATGACCATCACGGTACAGCGCCACATGCCAAGGCCACTGTCCGGGTAGCGCGTCCTCGCCGCCGACAATGCGGGCCGATTGTCTGACTTCGTTGCGCCAGTGATTGGTGGTGGGTGTAATGCCGCAGACCAGCCCTTCGCAGGCCAGATGCACCACGATATCCCGATGACACTGCTTCCGGATGACATACCGTTTCGTCTGGAAATCATAGTGAGCATAGCCGCGATTCGTGCTCAGCGTAATCCCGCTTTCCGCTTGGCTTTCGCATAGGTCAGCCCCCGGCAGACGGATGGTGTTTGCGAGGAATTGTATAACTGTGCGCACACCGGATACCAGTCGCCATCGATATTCCACATCAGCACACCTTCTTCTCGAATCTCCAGAAATTGCTTATTGATCTTCTGCCCATCGGCCGACAACTGAAAGCAATATTCTTCGTCGGATCCATCCAGACAGTCATCCTTACCATCACAAATTCGGTTTTTGCTGATACAGCCTCCGTCTTCCTTACACTTGAACTGATCACGACTGCACCGAAACATGCAGTTGTTTTCATCGGAGCCATCTGGGCAGTCAGCTACCCCGTCACAGCGTTTCGCGGGAAGCTCTTCATCAGTCGGTCTAAGCATGTACAATTCCGCTCATCGGAACCGTCAATGCATTCCCGGATTCCGTTACATGTTTCGCCGATCACGCACTGACCATTCAGGCAGCGCAGCTGTCCATCGCGGCAATCACAGTTTGGCGGATCATCTGACCAGTCGCCGCAGTCGTTGAATTTGTTGCACCAAACCCACAGTGGTTTACACTGGCCATCGGCACAACGGACGGCGTTTGCCTGGCACTGTTGGCAGTCGGTTTCATCTAAGCCGTTTGAACAGTCACGCTTCCCGTCGCACCGTTGGCTCAGCGTGTAGCAGTTGTTGTCGCCACACGACAACTGCCCTGCGCCGCATGCACTGCACCCGCTGGGTTCATCCGAACCGCCATCCTAAAAACAAAATGCATGCTATTTTATTTATGCGTACAAAACAAAATTCAAAATAATTTTAATCGCCAAAAGAATCCACTTTATTATTTTTATTATCGGCAGCTTCGCAAAAAAAGTTTATATACACTACCTTGAAAATCCATAAAATTTATTCGATAGAAGTCGCTAACTTTAAAATCAAAATTAAAGTTAGCTCGAAGTTTAACAGGCATTTGCATTAAATACTTAATCCGAAGCCGTCATAAAATAACGCCCACATAATGAAAATCAACATTTGCTATTGGTACTAAATTACTAATGACCGCCAACAAAAATGGACATACCAAACAATTATCCACGCCGTTGCAGTATAAATACAGCGGTATGCAATGTCCATTTCGGCATTTAAAATGGCCGTCGTCGCATGTGAAATTGAAATCGACGGTCACCTTTGTGGTTGGCGCAAGTGTTGTTATAGGAAATGTTAACAGTGTCATCGCAGTTGTTGGAAGTGGTGCTTTTGTCGTCACGGTTGTCGTTGTCGGCGGTTTAGTTGTAGTTTTCTGTTGTACCTTCGCAGTTGTTGCAGGTGTAGTCGCCGGCATGGCTGACGTTTTGGGAGCAGCGGGAATTCCCGGAACACCATGGCGCGAAAATAAAGAAACGATTCAACGGAAAACTTTGCTGCAGAAATGGCAACAATGATTCAACCGTCGGAAAACGCGGTATAAAATCCACTGTTTTCGCTTTGTCCGTTTTATTAAAATCCAGTTTAGTAAAAGGCGACGACTTGATCACAGGCTGTTCAGAAAACATACGGGTTGCTGCATATTCAAACGGTCTCATCATGGGAGCGCCGGGCTCAAGTGGATTACTGGCTGCCACATTTTCCTGGTCGTCGTGCGCGCCGATAGTTTTAAAATCCAAAACCACAGGATCTTCGGCTTTTGCTGTAGTACTAGTAGAGCGCGCGGTAGTATTGCCATTAGCAACTGTCTGGGCTTTTTTGGTTGTGGTAGGAATGGTTGGCTTAGCCGTGCTGGTGGTCAAATCACGGAATTGTGGAGGCGAAACATTAACCGGTAACTTCTGATTTGGTGCATCTAAATTTTTTATACTCATAAATAAGTACAACTATAATTACAAAATTTTTATTATTATGTCTCATTAAGTATTAAGTATTTTATGATTAAGTAGCTTGATGAAAACCATATTTTCAATATATGAAGTAATGTGCTTGGCGCATATGGCGCTCGTATTTATTGTTAAATCGGTGGCTATTGCCAGTAAAATGAGGTACTCTGTACAATTGCTAAAAGATCTCTTACAGACAGAAATATAGATATACTCGTATATTGTACCTGTAATACGTATGGATTCCAAATCAATCCCGGCATCCGACTCAATGTTTTCAAGTAATCCAGTAATAAGTTTTTCTCTGACATGGAATGCTTCGATTGCCACCGGAATATCACTTTCTATTCCCTTCTCGTCGAACCAACTAACCCAAGAAACCACGACACTTCCTTGCCTGGAACACATGAGCATTACTGTAATGGTACATCAGCTTGATAAGCTGGTAACCAACTAGTCAAGCATACTTGAACCCCACAATGTCCGAAAACCAATATAAACCTCCAAAATATTTTTGGAATGCTGTGTCCAACTGCAAATCAGAAAATGTTGTACGTAATCTTGACCGTGAGTTATGCCATTGTGACCGTAACTATTTCTTCCGCATACCATTGTCCTACACCTTGCCGAAAGAGCTTTGTAGCGCTTCGATGCAGAGTTCTCCAAGCTTTTGTCATAAATGGAATCATCACCGGTGATTAAACGCATACTTCCATTAAATACTCTGACTGAAGTTTGAGGGGCAGCTAAAACCAAATCAACATTCAGATGTTATTTGTAATGAGGATCTTGAAATATTCATATACAAAGTAGATATAGTTCATAAATGTATAAATTTAGTTAGTTATGGCCAGCTATAATCACCGCGACATATAGATATTCAAGTCGAACCCAACGAAAACATACATTACACAGTTAGGTGTACCGATAATGACAAAGTACGAGTACACACACTAGTTAAGTTAGTTTTTTGGAGTATCTATCTAACCCGGCTCTTTATAAAACCGCATACTAAGGCAACCACGAAAACAAATAGTTTACCGGCACTAGTGCATCATTTTGACCTTCGCTTAGATTATCCTGAATTACTTCTCAAATCATTTTAACACCGTCGCTAAAATTAAATCTGCGGTATTTTTCGACGTTTGTAGCAGACTAGCAGCTCAGTGCCATGTTGTGGAGCAAGACTGCTTTCGAAGCAGGTAATCAGCGGAGTAGGTGCTAACTAGGTACTAACTAGGCATAAGGGCACTTAGCAAGTTAGCGCACAGAGGGGAGCTTGCGTAATCCTTGAGGAAAACAGCCGCGCGAAACGAAACCCTGAACCTGAGATGCGGTAATACACTACTTAGGTTCAGCTGGAAAGGTTCACTAAATCTTTTGGCAAAACCGCGCTGAGAGCGCCAGTGCGGGTATGAAAAGGTCCCGCAGACCTTGCTTGAGATGGCGACCAGTAGCGCTGCACCGTAACGCCTCTGATGAAATTATTAACACACTATTTTGCGACAAATTACACATAACCTTGAGCTGAAAAGTGTATGAACAGTGCAGATTACCACCGATTTGAGACACGTCTTTCTCATAAAGGTATTTGCCTAAACACAAGCCACCAAAAAGGAGGTCAACGAAAAAACAACATCTTAGGGTAATGCATAGTAATCTGGCCATTATGAAAATGCCGCGCTCTTTCCGATGGCCACGCTGACGCTGATACAGTGTACGTACGGGAAAAATACATGTTCACGTGAACACACTAGCTAAACACCTAAACGTCACACAGTTTAGCACCTTTGCCGGCTGCGCTCTTCCCGTCAACATTTGTCAAAAAACGCAACCATTGTCAATTACGCGTCAGCCATGCGCAAAACTAGCACGTGTATGGCTCAGTGGCGCCTTTTATTATGACAATCTGACTGGGTCACGGTAACCCCTGAACACAAATGCGCGCCTCTTACCTTGAAAGGATGGCTGTTGCGGGGCTTCTTGTTCTTGGGACAAAATGGCAGAAGTGGAATTAAGGTTTGCACTGGAGTCCGCCATGCCCACTGGAACAAAATTAATCAATAAAAATAAACACGCTTACCTTGCATAACACAGAAAATTATCATTGAATAAATATATTCCGATTGCTGTCTAAACAAAATTGGAATAAATTAACGGTCATTACAAAATGCTCATGAGTGAAATTCCTCTTATAGTGCTACTGATGATCTCTTGAAGATTAATAGTATATCTATAAACAATTTATCCTGACAAAGTTCAAAGTCAACGCGACCATTTTCATAAATTAACAAACATTTATGTAACCGATCTGAATACATCACACCCAATTGACACAGCGCAAGTCTTTCTCCTAAAGTGCTAACTTAGTACCATGTTACAGAAATTTTTTAATAAATGCCTTGAATATAAAACTTGTATATTTTGATATTATTCGTGACCTACCGTTTTGTACTGGTAAAAATTAATTATTGTCCGTGGTAACGCTCAGACGCTTACCATTAATGTATCTGTGTATGCATCGCAAAAGTATGACAATTCAACCGGTTCAGATCGATAAGCACCGTTTCGAAAACTAAAGGAAGCTAGAGAATAATTTTATTTGATTAATGCAATAGCCAAATCGAGCGAAAAACGAAACTCAAATATTTTGTGCAATTTATTTAAGATCAAAATGAAACTTGAAGGGTATCTGTAAAAAAGTTATTCAATTACAAATTCGATATTTTTTGCAAGGTATTCGAATAATCATCAAAGGCTCTTTTACTCCATATGCACCGTAGCCGCAAAAGTGGATCGATTACCAAAACTTCCGTTGTCTTATTACTATCTCAAGTGGACCTGTTGATCTTTAACCGTCGCACACAACAGACTAATGAAAGTTGGTCACTCTGTCCATTCCACACCCGGAAATATATTATGCTAAACTGCTAATCGATCCAGCACTGACTTACCGGTATATCTTATGGTAACTACTGCAGCAACAACAAGAGCGATCAGCGCAAGAGAACAGCTGATGAAAATCGTCCACCGACTGCACCGGTCGGAAGTCGGCCGTATCATCGGCTCCCGTGACGAATGGTTGGGGAGCCGTTCCATTGTGGAATAGGGACTGCCGGATTCACTGGCGCTGTTGGAACATAAACCGTACTCGCTCTCGAAAGTCCGTGCGATGGGCCGATGATTACCGGCTTCTCTGGAATCGGGGCCGGAAGAGCTCGCATTTCCGAATTGCGGATATGCCAGGGGGCTTCTGAATTTCCGAAACTACAATAATGAGAAACATAACCCGGCTTCTGCTTTGATTTTGATATGCAATAAATGGCAATCGCAGCTGCCATAAAAGCTTTTAAATTGATTCGTACACCTCGCTAGTTACCCGGATTTATTTAAAAGCGTTTTCTGCCAATTATTAATTATTGTACATTATTCATTACACACTGTTCGCCGAAGCAATGCCATTTGATGTTGAATTGTTGAGCAAATAATGCAATAAACCTGCAAAAATTAATAACATAGGGCCTTACGGATATGCTCCGGCAGTAATCCACAACATTAGACGATCTATTCCGCGGCTTCATTTCATCCGCTCACAGGCTGAGGTGCAGAAAGATCCGTCTCTCTCCACAGCACGACCAACGTGCCGGATATCTGCAAGATTTCTGCACTCGTAGAGATCAGACGCGTGATTCGGATGTTGATCAAAATATAACAACGTCCTAATGGCGCATTAAAGCCAAGCACGGCATACAAGAAATTAACAAAAAGTCCTTGTGGTCCAAACACAAGGTTTATGGAATTACAATTGATGCCGTTGTTGCGGCAGTTAATTGTAACCAAACATTAACTACTTGAACTTGACGAGATCGAGTCATAATAAAGATCACATAACCGAAGTCGTAACTCGTAACCGTTTCGACGTACAGTGGACGCTGGCAAAGGTCCCACTATAAATTGATCAAGAGATCCCTACAGTGTCTGCATATCAGGGGTGGTGCATACATTAAAGTAGAGTGATGCTATCGGCGCTATGTAAAAAAAACTTCTAGCCATCGTTTACATACGGGCACTTAGCGGGTAAAGGTTCGCGACAGCAATCCTTGAAGCCCGCGCAAATACAACGGCTAACGCCGACCATCGTATTGGTGCGCTGTGTTTATTTAGAAAACATTTCGTAAACAATTAATGTATTAACGGATTAACTGCCCAGTGCAAGGCGCTGTGAAGGTTTCCCCGCGTCTACATGAGAATGTCATGTACCTATTGGGTAGCCATTTTAATCTGCCTGTTGTACGGCGACGATAATGAACTAATCTCATCCCAAACGAAATCGAATCATTTCTTTCTCCATGTCGCTCGACACTCGACAGGTGCCTTGCAAACATCGCTCGCGTACTCGGATATAGGTCACTACCGCGTCGGATGTCTGCTGCTCTAAGGCACTCGAAATTCGGTTACAAATCTATAACTACAATCTACAATTAAATATTTATATTATAACTACAATTATATCAAAAACGTATTACTTTGTATTAAACAAATTAGTTTTATTTTACTGATAAAATTGGTACAAGTACACACCGCCTCCTAATCAAGCGACTAACCATTTTTTTATGAATAGCTTTGAAGATACTTCCAAGAATCAAGAATATATTTTACAAGTATCTCCACAAGAAAATCGCCATTAATGGTCAACATACAGCTGAACCTACTAGTATACAATATACATAATATTAATTATCTACTCACTCAAGGTGGATGGACATTGCCCACTGGGCAACGGATATCTGCAACATCTGCTCCATTCAGTCCTTCCCTTCGAGGCTGTGACACAGACTACAATATCCCAATTTTTTTTGCACTGAATAGTTTTGGTTTGGTGTTTCTTCATTTGTCAAAATACCCATGTTTGAATGTTCCTCAATTTGCCAAGGTGGCTCTATAGTATTCGATTGGCAAATCGATTGTACATGCGTTGTACGCCAGTCCCAGATTTGCGGAGTGTAAAACTTTATGTCCACTGTCCACCACATTTCCGCAAGACGTCCCACCATGTTAGCGCACATCTACGTACAACTGCAAGTACCGTACGTGAGAGACTACAGGCTCGAGAGTAGACGGAAGCGGTGATGTGTTCCCAGTGGTTAGCAGTGCCACCAGAAGAGAGAGAAACATAGACACAAACCTTAAAGGTTTTGCTTCAGACTTTCAACTTCATAATTTTTTCAGTTGTAGTAAGGAATAATATAATTGATACATTATATGTACCAGGTAGCTTGTTTAATTCTAAACTATTAAACAAGTTTCAGTAACAAATTACTTGTAATTGTTATTGTAGTTCAATTTCCGGCCGGTGCCATGTTGGTGTGACGATACATGGACTGCCCATTGTTTGGTCAAGTCCAAAAGGGTCTAGCTCGTCATAGGTGAAGATGGATCGATGAGCAGTGGAAAATTACGGGATTTTTTCTTCCGTGATAATCTGCGTTTCCGTCCATCCAGTATGTGTGGAACGAATAGAATTTCCATTTTTTTGTTGGTTAAATATGTGGAAGCCAAACTACCGGAACACAAATCGCCTACACGACTGTCGTCAGACAGATAATTCGAATCTTCGAGACCGCAACAAGCTACAGTAGAAATGGAAACACCTTCCTACATCGAGTGCATCCGATATGGATTGTGACCGGACATATGGACCCCTTTAAAGCAAGCACTTCTTCTGCAAGCGCTGGCGAACTGGTACAATTGAATAAAGTACATTTTGCGCCCAAGAGTACAAGATGGATGAAAACCATAACATCATGACTAATTGACTGTCAACGTGGATTGTAATCAAACTGTTCAAACAGCAACTTCCTATGTTCCAAGATTGCGAGGACATGCTTTTGGTTACCTGAGCGGCTGAGCCTAAAGACCATTCACCATAGGTGCGTAAATTAATCTTATGGTAATGGGTGTTTAATGTTTAATGTTTATCCGATCTAACTTTTGTGGTATCCTAATGTTTCTAAGTTTTTTAATTGTCCACGAACTGCAGGCAGTAGGCATGGATTTGCAATGTTGTAACTTGTAACTGCCACCCGAGAAGGAAGCATCTTATCTGCACTGGCAGGCTGCAGCCGCGCGGGAAGCGTGATTTAAAAGTAAAAACCACTTATTGTGGACTACTTTAAAAAGCCCCGATTTTGGTTTATAAGCTTTTTTAATTTAGTACTCAAAAGTCACAAGACTCACAACCATAAAATAAGTACCATAAACCATAAACTATACTGTACCATAAAATAAGATTTTATCAAGAGTGGTTATAAATATGACGCATACGATCGAGTGACCAAGTGCAGCGTGTTCAGTGTGGCCTTGACCCATTTTGCTAGATATTCACCAGTTTACGATGATATAATAACATTTAAATGACAGGCACTTATTTTTACTAATTATTTCTAGAACACATTCAGCGAACAGTTATCGCAGTATGAGGTATCTGCAAAATATACTGCGTTTTCGCGGCTTGAAGGTCTTCACGGAAGTGTTTTTTCATTACCAATTTGTATCAGCTATCCGTGTACTTTTACTACAGCACTTACTAACACCGGCAGCTATGTTTTACTGCTACGATGAGTATGCTGCGTTTACTTAACTGCACTGCTCGAAAAAAAACCATCACTTGAATCGCGGTCACATCACTGACATGGAAGATTTATAAAAAAGTCCATGTTCGTAATTATAGTGTGTTACTTACTTTTCATCGAAACATTCTCGTCAGTCCGCGCAGTTGGTAGGTTATGCGTGTTTCGATCATTGCATATAGCAGCTATCTTGTTTCGGTTTTGTGTGCATCTTCTGAGACCCTTACCGAAATTTTACTGATCGGACTTTAAAATGTTATATTTAACGAGTAATAAATATTCCATATCATACGTAATTTTACTCTTGTCTGGACTGCAGTTATCATCCGCTCAAATAAATCTCTCCAATCTGACGCCGCTACTGGGACTCCTGGGCAACTTGAAAGGAAGTGGTGGTGGTGGTGGACTGGGCGGGCTGTTGGGATCACTGGGTGGCGGAGGTGGCGGCGGGTTGGGTGGCCTGCTCGGCGGCGGTGGCGGTGGTGGAGGAGGGCTGGGTGCGTTGAGTGGACTGGGAGGAGGCGGTGGAGGTGGTGCCCTTTCTGGAATACTGTCGGCAGTGGCCGGAGCGGCTAGTTCGGGAGGAAATGGACTTGGTCTGCTCGGTGGTGGCGGAGGCGGCGGACTATCCAGCCTCTTGGGCGGGGGTGGTGGCGGCGGGGGGAGTGGCCTATCGAGCTTGCTGAGTGGCGGTGGCGGAAGTGGACTGTCCGGATTACTGAGCGGCGGCGGTGGCGGAAGTGGGCTGTCTGGACTGCTCGGTGGAAATGGCGGCGGTGGGTCAGCAATAAGTGGCCTTTTTGGTGCTTTAGGGAATGGGTTGACAGATGTGTTGAAAAAATGAAAATATGATCCGCCGGAACTAATGGTTCGTCAACAGTTTTCTGATTTTGCAAGTTACACTACAGATTTTTCGGTGGAGACCATATTTTGTAATTTGTATATTCATTAATGTTAGTTATATGAAGCTACCATTGTTACCAGCTTTGAAAGAAGCCATCTCAGTGGGATTGGGAACTTTGATTGTAATTAGTCATGAAAGTTCTAATAAACCGGAAACAAATAAGATGTTTTTCTAATCAGATAAGAAAGGCGATGATGCAAAAATACGTTTTGACATTAACGGGCAATACCTGTTGGCTGTTGTAAAACAATAGTACGCGCGGTAATGGCACACTTTGACTGCGAGCTTTTCTAACGTTTGTTAAGTGAATATCGGTACCAACCCACAATGACTCTGTTTTTCGTCTGATCCATTAGGATCATCCGGAATTAACGGATTAGATGCCAACACTCTGCAATCTTTGTTGGCCAACAACCAAGGAAATTTTGGCGGTGGCGGAGGAGGCGGGCTAGGCAACTTTGGAGGAGGATCCGGTCTGGGAGGGCTAGATGGTCTCAGTGGATTAGGCGGACTGGGAGGTGGAGGGCAGTCCCTGAATTCCCGATTTGGTGGTTTAAGCGGCATGGGCAGCGGACTCGATGGGTTGAGTGGAGGGTATTCTGGCGGTGGGATGATGTCATCCGGCTCGAGTCGGGATGATCAGATTTTACAGATGCTTATGGGTCGAGGTTAGCATCCGACGAAGTCTATGTCGTATAATATTCTTCGAATATACGAGTCGACATTTACGAATTCCATCTGATTTTGTCTCCAGGAGGTGGTGCTCCTTCTGGAAGTTTTGGTTCTCAGCGATTCGGCGGCGGTGGATTTAACCGGCCTGGTATGGGCAATGGTTTGGATGGCGTCTATGATGATCCGATGTCCATGATGTCCGATAGTAAAAGTAGGTCGAGCGTTCTTCCCAACGACCCATCCAGCATGTTTCGTGACCATGGCGCCCTAGAGTTTGCCAGCAAAGGTAAATTAATTTTACTGCATTTTTTAAAATTTTGGTTTGATGTTGTGAGTTTGGTTTGATTAAATCTCGTGACCTTTTTTATACAGAAACGAAGCCGTGTTTTGTGGATGGATACAAAGGTTCATGCATGCCGGTGTCTCTGCAAGGCGTTTGTAAACTATACAATTACGATATCCAAGACGGCGGATGTGTTAACTTTCAAACTATGACTCGCGATGTCTGTTGTTACCGTCGTGATCCAGCACAGTTGATCATGTCTCTGAGAGCTAAACAAAACTCACCGTTATCGTCCCAAATGTTAGCATCGTCTTCTACTAACCAGGGAATGTTTTCACCGGCTTCCGGTCCGATTCAGAACAACCTTCTCTCTGGTGCCAATGCAGGCACTTCGTCATTTCCAACTGGCTTCAGTCCGGCGGTGGTCGGACAAGGTGTAGCGAATTTCGGTCAAAGCGTAACGAACCCGCAGACGTTTGGTCTGGGTGGCACGCAAAATGTCGGAAACGGAAATACCGCATTACTCACTCAGAATGCGTTAGCAGCACCAGTGGGCAACCCGATAGCCAATACCATTGGTAATGTCGTCAGCTCACAGGTACAGGCGTCGGGTGCGGGTACAATTCCCGGGAATGTGATGTCGGTTGTACTGGGGGCACTGCAGGCCCCCAAGAGTGTCAGTACAGCGGATATGGCCTCTAGTTTAATCGACGGATTCCTGGCGATGCAGGTGACCACTACTCCAAGTTCAGCGTCCACCGTTAATCCAGCGACTAATACGCTGCTCGCGGGCAACATCACGAGTGTAAATCAGATCCCAGCAGGAATGCTGCCGATGATCCAGAATGCTGCGGCCGGTATGCAGCAGTGCGTGCTGGATGGCCGACAAGGATTGTGTATGCCGCAGTTCATGCAAGGCGTTTGCAACAGTATGAAATTGAAGATTGGTATTAGCCCGACCTGCGACTCTGGAAAAATTTGTTGTGCAAGTAAGACATTTAGTTTTCTTCAGGCAGCACAAATTATCATTAAGTTTTTGCGAATGTGATGTATCATTTGTACTCGTATGTAAAGTTGGAAAAAAATAAAAGAAAGTTCAAAACTTATTAATTTTATAAAGTTAAAGCTAGATACGTAAAGGAAGATTTACATACGTAAAGGTAGGTTTTAATTTGAGCATTTACGAATCGTTTATCGTAATAAGTTTCTTATAAAAAATTAGTTCTAATTCATGCAAGTAATTTCATGCATTGCACAGAGAGTCCAGAAGCAAGACTGCCGGATGACTTAGCCAATACGATAAATAATGTTATGGGAAAGAAGGAGGCTAAAGCTACGACGGGCGCAAAAGACGACGACCCAATGGTAGCAGAAGGTTCAGAGACATACGAGAGCCGAATACCATACCGACCGGAAGGTCGAGCTCGTAAGGTGCCAAGATATTATTAATTTTTGTTTTCTCGAATAATTATTCATCGGAATTGAACGCCCGAATGAAAAATTAGTAACCTGACCATTCGTACATTACAGTCCTGCACCAGTAACGGATTTGAAGGCATCTGTGTGGCGTCTTCGCTGACCGCTCTCTGTCCCGGCCTGGGAATGCAGATTGTCCAGTCGGGTTGCGAAGCATCAGAATCCTGCTGCTTTTCATCTGACCCATCGGCCAGCAACGTCGATCCATCCATGCTGAAAGACGAACCGCTGAGTATTTCCTTTGACAAAGCTGCCGCACCGCAGCTCACCGATTCCTCCAGCTCTAACATCAACGTCGCACCTTTAAATATGCAGGCTGCTGCGTCCAATAATGCCCCCGTAAATTTTCAAGCCGCTGCGTCCAACATCAATTCAGTGCCACTGTCCAACATGCCGCAGGTGAACCGAGCGGCTGCCCTGCCGGCGGCGGCAGCGGCCACTTCCGGTGGACTGGGTTTGCCTCAGTTAAGCGCAACGGATGTCGGTGGCCTCATGAAAGCTGTCATCCCCATTTTTTTCAACAAGAATAACAACCAAAACGCCAACAACCAACAACTTTTGCAGTCGCTTCAGCAGAGTGGAGGACTGGGTGCAGCTGTCAATCAGCAGAACCAACTGGGCGTATGCGGCGGGCGTGGCGAAGCCGCATCCTGTATACAGGCTTCGTTAGCCCAAAACTGCTTTAAAATGGGCTACAGAATCCGTCAGGGCGGTTGTTCCGGACAACAAGTGTGCTGCTATACTTCCACCGATGGTCTGCAGCGCGATGCGTCGTACTCGCTGGAAGAGGCCAATAAGTGTTTCATACAGGACCATCCCGGCATTTGTGTTCCGTATTCAACGGCACGGAATTGTTCTCTGTATGGACTGGAAGTCTCCATGTATGGGTGCTCGTCACCGGAGTTGAGTTGTTGTTACACGAGAAATTCCGTCAATGGCGAATGTGGTATTAAAGGAAAGGGCTCAGCAACGCCGGCTTACAATGGATTTAATCAGAATGTGGGTAATGGATATCCGACGGCCATGGGAGGACCCCCGATGCCAGAGTTTCCTACTTCCGATCCTGACTTTGCTGATGTTGGCGAATATTGCTGGCAAGTACGTACAAACAGCTTGGCAATTCAGTGCGCTCGCCTACGATACCGCGTTTGATGTCGCTGTTCGTGTACCGATTTTTCAAACCATAAATTTTGGCCGCCGTGATATTTACATTTGATTTTCAACATAGCGTATTTGATTTGCTTTAGGCAGCCTTGCTTGACCGCTCCAGTGGGAATTACTTTTGTTCTGCCGTTCTTATCGATACAATATGGCTGTTAACGGCGGCGCATTGCGTAACAAAGTATGGACAAGTTCAGAATATTTGAACCTACTGATAAACGATAGCTAAAGGTCTTAATGTGCACCATGCATTAGGCGAAGCCCGATGGACATCACTGTGCGACTAGGTGAATGGGATTTCAATATATCAACGGAAGTCCCCGGTCCACGCGACTATTCTGTCTTCAATTTGTACATTCACTCCAATTATGATGCCAAAACTCTGGAAAACGATATTGCGGTGCTGAAGTTAAACCGACCGGCAGACATCACCCTCAGTAATATCTGTTTGGCATGTCGACCAGGGCAGATTGATTACTTTGGGATGAATTGTCAGGTACAAGAATAAGGTTCTGGTTTGACATCAATTAGGTTTGGTTCGGTTGCTGTAATTTTTAGCTACACTTTGTCGACGCATATATAAAAATAATTCATTGATTTTTGCCATTAATTTATTAAACTTGGATTTCGGTTTTAGGCTGGCGGATGGGGTAAACTGGGACAAAGTGAGTTCTTCGAAACTGGGAAAACACACGTTCTGTGGATTTATATCTGATGAGTATAATTGCAGATTTTCCGTTTTCATCACGCCTGAAACGGATTCCAACGCGCATTTGGTCGGATCAGAATGCGCCTACCGCCTCAAGAATTCTCCCTTAGGACCCGGCTTCAAATTTCACACCACCTCCTTCATGTGCGGCAGCGCCACCGGACGCCAGACAATCTGCAACGGCGACGGCGGTGGTCCATTGGTGTGCAATGTGGGCGGCAATTTCCAACTGGCTGGCATTGTCGTTTCCGGCATCCAGTGCGGTCAGGGCGGAACACCGGCATTATTCGTTAACTTGGGACAGTATCAAGCTTGGATAGACGAAGTTATGAAAAACTGAAACAAAAAAACAATAAAATTTTTGCCAGCGTTTAAATTTTGCCTGGTTAATTCTGTTGTTGGTATACAAATTGTTCCTTTATTTCATTTCTGCTTGATTCTCCCTCGTTATTTTTATTTGTAGTTAAGTTTTCACGGTGAACACTAAGTTGCTGTGTTGTGTGGCTGCTAAAGCGTATGGATACGAAAACCAATAAAAGTATTTTAGCGCTAAATTTGCTCACAAGTCAGGTTAGAACGACTGCAGTTAGAGTACAATCGCTTTCCTGTGCTAACAATTGTAGCATTGATGGGCATCAAAGAAAAGATAAAAATCATATACGTATCACAGAGAGTTTTTTACCTTTAGGGCTTGCAAGCGGTAAGTAATTACCGCACCGTCTTAACTGCAAACATACGTGTATGTACATAGTTTCCAATATACCGAGCTTTATTAATTATGATCACAACATTCGTGCTCCCAAACCGCATTTTTATAAAAACTATTTTACAGGACTTTGCATAGATGCGATGCAATGAAACAAACATTATTGCTGTCTGAACTGCTGATAAGCATATTTAAATGTGTAAAGTCGGAAAAGCTTTTTCTTTGTAGCGTATGGATTACGGATGTACGTATTATAAAAACTCGTGTTATAACATGATATTATGGTACTCTGAAGTGTGAACCAACAATAACCAAAAAAACATTTAATCTAAATATCCATGATCAGTTGCTCCATTAAATAATTTTAAAAGTAATCTGAGCGGGCTTCGAGGATGCACTCTTGCATTTTATCAGGCTTGGGTAGACTCCCAAAAATGTCAAAAAGCAGAAGAGCAAACAGTACGCTAACCTGGGGCATAAAGTGGCGCAAACATTTGCTGCCGGTCAAATGTATTATTATTGTAGTTTTTAGATAGCTGTACATGCGTGTCTGCAGGCTACCAAGCCATTTTGTTCAATGCATAAAAACGTTGATTTTTGCTTCGAGCAATTTTTTCAGACCTGGCTGTTTCTGTGCTAACACGGTAGCGTTATGCGGTACTTTGTCTGTAAATCTTATTAACTAATCGTAGAACAGATGGTTTCTCCCATCTGGGCATAATAAGAGTGCGCGGTAAGTACTGATTGACCTTTTTTTATATAGATTCCAGAATAATATAATCATGAATACAACAACCAAATGCCAGCATGCCGCAGTATTTATCTCATTAGCCGTCCTTCTGGCCATTCTGGCCTGTGTTGCATTTTTGGCTCCTGTCGGTAGTTATCATGGACATCCGAATAATTATGTCGAACCAGTAACACAGGTGGTTACCAATCCCACCGGCTTCTATGACTTCTGGGATGCAACCACATCCAAATACGACAGGCGGCACACCACCAGGAGTCACACGACGAGACACCGGAAAGATTCTACCAGACATGGATCGCACCATTCCACCGAGCGTCCAGGTGAATTTGAGTTCGGACCGGAAGGAGAACGTGAGCGCGAAATGGAGGAATTCCCCGCAGCGGCGGCTGGTGGAGGCGCGGTCGGAGCGGCTGCTGTCGGAGGAGCAGCTTTTGCGGCTGGTAGGATTCATTTCAGATTTTTCCTTCAGTACTCTTTAAGTGCAGCTAACAAGCAAGAAGTGGCTGCAACTTCTTAGCTAGAATCTGTTTGTCGTACCATTTGACGTTTGATCAGAAAGCGGTTTATCTGAAATCATAATTTTCGTAACCGATATTTGTATACTCTTCTACGTACATACTATCAAAAATTTGTCTGCACTTAAAATGAATTACGTTTGTTCCAGATTAATTTTGTGAGACCATGAAACTTTGTTGTACAGGTTATGGCGATCATGACTACGACGATTTAGAGGACCGTCGTGTTGGACATGGACGCGATCGGGATGAAGATGGCGAACATGGTCGTGATCACGATCGCGAAGGGTAATTAACCACTCGTACCGTGCTTCTGTGAATTACAATGAGTAGAATCACTAATGGTAAAGTACTCTGTATACGTTTATAGTACTACAGACGTACTAACCTAAGCCGGATTTAATACGAAAGCTATATATACTGTAGTGAAAAAATGATTTTTCTCAAACTCGTGTATGTGCACGAGTTTTGTACCATGTACCGGGTCACTTCCTTAACTCCATTTGGATATAGACACACCCACACCACATCCCGCAGCCGCAGCCGGCACACAACAAGGCATCCGGGAGATCAGCAAGCCACCCGAACTACAAATCACGGCCGCCGTTCACGCTCGACAACGGAAAGTAGTCGGCATCGTGATCACGAAGGTCATGAAAGGGATTCTGGTCCGTAATACAATCAGTTTACGAAATATTTAATTAATAAATTAGACTGTATTCTTGTGAACCACAGATGACCACGACCATGAACACGCACATGCCGAAGCTCCCACGGCCGCATTGCATGCATCCTTACCGCCCGCTGGACCAGCCGGTGGTCCACGCAGAAAGCGCGCGTCGGATAATGACTCAGAGGAGCACAAGAGCCACAAGCACAAAGATGATGACCACGATGAACACAAAGACCATAAACACAAAGATGATGATAAGGATGAGCACAAGAAACATAAACATAAAGACGATGACAAGGATGACCAAAAGGACCGTGACCATGGTCATGTGTCCATCGAGAAAGACGACGAACATCCTAAGGGACCCCAGATGATGATGCATGGGCGCGTTAAGAATTTGACTCCAGGTACAGCATTTGTGATAATTCAAATAAATCACTATGCTTCTTTCCCTCCGCCTAGAAAAAATCTTCAAAAGCTTACTAACTGGATACTGATGTCATGCGGTTTTATCCAGGTGAGGTTTACGCCCTTTCCATGCATCAGTTCGCTGACATGCAAAATGGATGCGAGCATCTCGGACCGGCATTCAACGAAGGCTCTTATGCTCTGCCGTCCCGGCGTAAGCGATCAGTGTTCGCCAGCTCAAAGGAACAAAGTAAGAAGGCGCTCCGCGTACTTGTTTTTAAGTTTTCGCTTTTAAAAAAATGCCAGGGTTATTGGTTTACTTGTCGCAGAACTGGAGCGAAACAAGCGAGCAGAAGAGGAGGTTGATGTCGAAGGCAAAGCCCCAGAAAACGAAGAGGTACCTGTGGAGGAAAAACCGCACGGCAAACAACATAAACCAAATGGCGCGCTTATGGGATTTTTGAAAGCCAATGGTAACAAGTTGCTACATGAGCTGTTCGGAGGATACAAGCTGTCACCTTTTACTGGCTTAGCACACTGGATACTCAACTGGTTTTACCAAGTACATAATTCTTTGCAGAGGAGGGAGAAGGAGAATTCCAATTCCCCATCCCCAAACGGCACCAAGAAGCCTGTGCGACATGCGGTCATGCGATGGGACGGGGCGTCAGTCTTCAAAAAGTCAAAGGAATGCCGAAACTGAAGCAGAAAGTACATGAAGAGATTGCCAAACTGCAGGACTATTTGGCGAAATTCCAGAACAACCGGAGAAAGCGCGCACTGAAGCCTTCATCGTCCCTCTCGTCCACTTCTGACCGGTTGACTCTAGGCGACTACTATCACCACAGGATGAATCCGGTGACACCTGAGGAAATGGCCGCAGATTCACAACTGTACAGGGAGATTGGTCTTAATGAGCTCAACCAGTTGGCTTACAATAACACGCTGAATGGAACGGCTATGGCTGGCTACATGGAGCCTCCTGTTGCTTGTGGTGTTTTTGCAAGAATGAACAATGCTTGGTAAATTGGTGCTGCGAATGATTTGTGAAACCATATTAATAATTTAGTGATGGTATTAATTGAGATCAAAAATGGGTTTAAAAAAATGTTAACCAAAGTGACCAACGGCACCATAAATTTACGTGAATCTGACGAGGCTCGGAATTCGAAGGCTGCCGGAAGCCATTTCAACGGACTAGTGGGCATGTGGGAGTGGGATCATGCCCTTTTACTTCGCAGGGAACTGCAATACTTAAGTACAGTAATAAATTAATTATAATGATGTTATAATATGTGTGCAGACAGTCCAGTACAGTACTCATGATTAGTACAATGGTATTAATTTTATGCATACGTCTCAGCATGCAGCGATGTAAAGCCAACGGTACTTTGCATTACCAACAGCACAAGGAAGCTACGTACTGATATTTTTGTAAAAACAAAACTTGATACTAGCTGTACTAATGAGTAGATTTAGCGTGCCCGTATAACGTATTTGAAACCATTTATTTTGCTATAATATTAGTTTATACTTTGAACTACAGTTGATGTGAATACTTACCGTACTTACGCTCTACGAGTAGAACTTACAAAATTTGATAGCTGTGATGATTAGATTTAGTATGCACGTGTTTGAAACTATTTATTTTGGTGTAATATTAGTTTGTACTTTATTTTATAATTGATGTGAATGCTTACGCTCTGTGAGTAGGACTTTTCAATTTACACCTTTATTTCCAATTTCTTAACAATAGTAATGATTTGCGGGTGCCAGCTGCCGCTCCTAGAAGGCTGCAATTTCGAAGGAAGCTCATGGTTGTACCACCACCATGTGTCGGTATTCGCAAAAATCTGTCTTCCATCCCATTGGAAATTCGAAAGTATTTGGTATCTAATAGGACTTTTAACTTCCTGCTGTCAACTTGGCCAATGGCTAGTTTTCGCTTACAGTACAGTAGTTGAATTTTTTAGTTAACTACCAAATATTCACGTCATTTCATTTGCCCAGATGTCCGATTGTCCTGACACGGCAAATTCCCAAAGGCGGAAGGGTTTATTGTATATTTGCGAATTGCGATCGCGAGTGATCGATCCTTATCACTCTCCACCCGGCGGATTTCCCCATAGCTGGCTGGCGTCTGGCTGCGTACTATGGCATAACATCATGAACGTACCTAGTTTGCTAAGCACATAAAGTGAACATTGGCCGTTGCCCTTGCTGCCTTTGCATTGCTTCTTGCTTGCCCAGCTCAGCCAGCTGCACGTCAATTTATTTAATGCGGCGCAAACCGAGCCATTCCGACAGTGACAACATCGCATCGCGTTATTCCAGGCTCGTAGATTTCACGCAGTCCCCTCGGAAACTCAGCATTATGGCACGAATTATCATAGCTGGCAGTTGCCTGTTGGCCGTCGTTCTCTTGTTTGCACGCTATTCCTCTTCGCAGCAAACGACGAAGCTGCGAACTGTAGCAGTCTTGAAGGACCAAGGTGGCGGATCAGGTGTGTGGGGAACTATCCATTTGGAACAAGATATATCGCAGCCTAATGGACAGCCAAGCAGCCCGGTGCACATCTACGGGGATATCAACGGTACAGTGGTTTTGTGTGCGCAGAATGAACAGCATATTGAGCCATATTCTATTAACTGGAAGGTTGCTAACGAGTTTCATCTTTTACAGGTTTGAAGTCAACAGGTACGTATTGCTATCTTCAACATTTTCCGAACTAAAATGCAGTTTAATTTACTTCGCCCAGTGCTACTAATTTTAATAATAAATTAAATTATTTAAATATTTTGATTTGAAATATATTACCCGTAGTAATTTTAAATATTTTGATTTCTTAGATATTGCGGCGCTGACTGCAAGTGTTTATCTGAGCTCTGAAGTGGTTTTGCATTGTCCATCTAAAAGTAAACTGCTGTTATTGACAAAATCATTGTTTAGGTGTCCACGCTTTCCACATACACAAATTTGGTAAGTTCGCTGCTGCTTGAGTTTGTACGTGTATCCTATTATTCTTGTCGGATGGGTCTGGTCTGATCGCGGGGTTTCTGCTTTTTTGCAGGGGATATTACGAATGGTTGCCAGTCCGCGGGTGATCACTGGAATCCTCGCGCACATGAGCATGGAGCACCGGAGGATGTTGTAAGACACGACGGTGATTTGGGAAACATCAACGCTGACCGTAAGTCACTTTTGGCTTTTGAATTAGTACGTTTCATTTGCTGACGCCGGAAAAGTTAATCGGTTATGCTGGGAGATGCAAAATTGCATATTCATACGTTTCGAGAACTTCATTTTTGTGTGTGCTATCTATGTCTTAATGTTGCTGGAGTATTAGGCTTTGTAGTCGCTGAACGTAACGCAGTAGAGAAAGGTACATACATGGCTGGATTCATATTATTTAACACACGAGTAGCTCTATAACCGTATAACGTGCTTCGAATTTTGATGTTTGTTCCTGATTGTGAGGTTTGGTGTAAATTATTGGTATTAGATAATTAGTGTATAATATTTTGTAGGTAGCGGAAAAGCCCAAATTGACCTGCGTGATAACATTCTGACGTTGGTGGGGCCACAGTCTATAATCGGAAGGTCCGTTGTTGTTCACGAGAAAGCGGATGATCTGGGACGCGGAGGCACTGCAGATAGCAAAAAGACGGGATCGGCTGGTGGACGTTTGGCTTGCGGCGTAATTGGTTGGCTCAAGGAATAGCACGTTTGATCCCATTTTGTAAATACATTAATTTTTGCGTTTCCATTCCTTGGAGTTCAAATTCTTTAGATTGTTTTCCGGTGATGTTGGGATCGAATTCTAAATGTTTTGTACGCGTCTAACACATTTAGTTTACGTGTTTTAGGCTGGCTCTTGAATAAATAAGTTCATGCATGCCTTCATTGTTAATTTCTGGTTTTGATGAGATCAATGAGCATCATTTTGGTACCTGATTGTGATTAACTTCATAATCACTTGGAAATGTAACTGATATTGTTCATGCAGCAAAGAACTTGCACCGGGATAGAGACTTACTGGGTTTTCACGTTCTGATAAATGGGATTTTTCGTTCTGATGAAAATCACGTGATCATGTTTTTTTATGGATGTCCATCTTTAAAAAGTTGTTCTCAGATGCATACTGTGTGGCAAAATACGTGATTTAATTTGCTGTCGAACACATGGGCTACATGTGGGCCGTAGATAGAAACTACTGCTGATGTGAAATATCAGTGCAATCTATGATTTACATGGTAGAAATTATAATTATCGTATGTAGAATCAGTTTTAAACATGCATCTAAGATCTAAGTTGTAAATATTTATATAAGATAAAACGTTAAGTTGCACATGTCATTTTGATCGTGTTAACAAAGTAAGTGCTACTCGTAAGACGTAAATGGATACACAACTGTTGTATTTAAAGTTATCTTTGGAAAGCAGCTGGTCATGTACATGTTACAATTTTCTTAACATCGAACAAACGAAAAGGTTGCGCCGCGCAGACGGCCGATTCACAATTTGGCTAATTTCTGGAAGGCCGTCTTGGAGAGATCGAGATGCGCGTCTTTTTGTAATTCGGACACTTGTCCTTAACCGGTACCGTGACTGGTGTATAAGTGGCCTTCACACAGACATTATTGGTGCAAAAGGGGTCCACGTTGGGGTTGGCCGTTGGCCTGTTCGTGACTGATGGGTACGAGATTCTGTGCTGTGGCATTGATTTGTGATCTACATGCACCGTAGTCCGCATCGTCGTAATAGGTCAACTCTGCACCGGTGAATGTCTGACCCCATGGAACAGCCTGAACGTTGATCGTAATGAAGCGGCATATTTTTAAAGGTTATCATCGGCTACTTTCATACATTATGTAGCTTTATTTAAAACTCTGGTGTGCTAAGCTAGACCCCATTTTTTTACCGAGGTTTTAACAGTAAAAAAAGTTATCACCCGCCTCTACCGTAACTAAAACAAGTGTCACCAACAAGTCATTATATCCGTCCATGTTCTGAAAGAAGATTGTTTAAATGCACCTGCAAGAAGATTGTTTAAATGCACATGCTTTTAAAGGCACCCCGAGGCAAGAAATTTAAAGGTTTAAGTTTGCCCAAAGCTTCAATACATTTCGAAAAGGAGAAATTTTGCCGGTAATGACTGTAATTATTAGACCGCAAGGTTACAGCATGCATAAGTCAACTGATTGTACAACACGTGGAACCGCTTATATATGGTATGTTGGTCTCTTATGTTTATGTTAATCTGATAAAACCTCACTAATGTGCCGGCTCGAAATGCGTTAACAGTTCGTTCTATAATGGTAAGTATTTCCTTATTGTCTCGGAAAGTGACACAATTGTTGTTGATTTTTAACAACCTTCCAGATTTTCGATACCTGTAATTTCATTGATTGTTACTATACAGGATTAGGATAATATATAGTATGTAAGAGCGCCAACACCTATCTAGTCAGTCGCTGACGTGCATCCAGTACGTAAGAGTAATAATTTAAACAAATACTGGATTAGTACCACAGTTGTGTAGTTACTAATTTCATTGTTCGGCTCAGCCGTCGCTGTGCTGAGTAAAGTAATCTGTTATCATTTAGGTGTGGGAGAATTTTTGAATGTTTTCATGGTTCAGCTGTTGCCGTAACATAATGATTTAGAGTTTGCATTGCAAAAGAGAGAGCTTTTTGTTCGCCGGGTCAGAAAACCCTTATATAAGCATATACAGTACAGTGATACACAGCTTAATTAATCTTAAAATAAAAGGTTCATGTTATAAATACTGCAAGTGCCGTGGCGATATCCTACCGACCGGTTACTTAACTATTGTAAGAATACCGAATACTTTTAATATAAGGAAACAGGAAAAAGCCGGCTGTAACCTCGCTTTAAAGGACACTGGACAGTGGACACAGATAATAATGTTTTATGACAATGTTACTAATTTTGTGTACTTATTAAAACGGTTGCGGCATAAGCTACAATACACCGCTGGCTGGACTGCTCGTAACTTTTCTTTATACGTTTTATACAGATGCTTGACTGCACAAAGCCGCAAAACCGAAGGCGGAATCTGTTGGAGCATATTCAAATCTGTTGCTGGCTTCCCCTTTCGTCAATCTCAACCCAACAATCATGGGCTGTTCGGGCGCCTAATATGAACACGGGGAGTGATATTAATTTCTTCCAAGTACGTAGGCGTTAACGCTGGCACTAGTAGGCAAATGCGCTGTGGTGTCGTGCGCTTGATATTACCAAGTGCCAATCACTTTACAGCGCGTATAAGCAGGACAACCGAGGTGGTCCAGTTGTAGTACAGCTGGTCCACTGGGATAACCGCCGAGTTTTTCCCACAATTTATTACACTCCGCGTTTCGCAGGGAACTACAATTGTACATGTGTAAGTGCTTACTGTTGCGCGAAATATTGGTCGACGCAGACATCACCATGAGCGCCGGGCGAGTGTTACATCCAACACTGGCATCCGTCTGATCACTTTCATAAACGCGAATACGACCATATCTTGTCCTAATAGACGAGTCCGTTTTAACTTCTCCCGGCATAAGGCGATGTAGCGTATGTTGTATCCGGTAAGAATATCTTTCTCTGGGATCTTGTTGGCACTTTGCTAACAGGCCTGTGTCGTGTGTATGTTACTGTGTGTATATGCATTGACAAGATCAGTTGTGTGAAGGATGAACAGGAAGGAGTGTGTTGCAACAGTTTATATTGCGTGTAAAGTTGATTAGTATCATACTTGAATTATCCACTTTCGCGCGTATACAAATGTGCACTTCATTGCCAATGTCCAAGTATCCTTGGCAGTTGATCGGGATAACAACAACACACGGGATAAACTTGTGAAAACATCGTCCACTATGCATAGTGCATGAGCCATCTAGCGAAACCGGCACCAGCTGGTTGACAGTATTAATTGTAAGCAGCCCATTACGGGATAATAAGGACTGTGGCTGTTTATTTGGAGCAAATTATAAAACCAAATCATTTGCTAATGGCTCAGTTTCTGTTTGTTTTTATTTTTCACCGTTGGCAATATGATGCTAGATGATGCTTGGGCGAAGACTATCAGTACAATGACGCAATATGCTTACCTCTGTAATTATCTGGATTACTGTACGGATTACGCTTATTTACTGGACCATTACTGTGATTTCTTCCCTGCACACTGTGGATACCGCATCCAGTCACAAAAAAACCGCTTATGTGGACGGAGATATAATGATTGGCGCTCTGGTAGGTAAACTACTACAATTTTTTCCGCTTAATTGCAGTGCATATAATGTTTATTTAATTAATGGTTCTAATCAGATTTTTATATTATTCTTGTTTTCGTTGTCATATTAAAATAAACAAACCATTTTTTTATGATATATCTGTAAGTACTAGTGTTAGGGCGAAATCTAATTGTCAGCCAGGCAGGACATTAATTTTAATACAGTTTGGACAAACTGGGGTATCACTTATAAGCAGTTCGTTATTGTGATACTTTGACGTACTTGTAAAAATCCATACAGCATTCATGTCAGTCATAAATGGATATATTTGGTTGTAATTGTTTGCACGCAATCCAGTATAATCATTTTATACTGGTCAGTGAATTCGGCGTAAAATCGTCGTAAAATGTGGATCTGTCAAGACAACACAACGCCGATCACACTAATGCATCAAGGAGAACGTTAATCAGTAAACCACTGAAAGCGTTATGAATCGATATCAAATCACTGAATAAACTTCTTTATTGCTAGTTCGGATATTTTATAGCTGAGCTGCATTGTAGTATAGAAATTTGTGTATAGTATAAAAATTCGCATATGAAAATCACGATTATAAAATTAAGCGAATTGAAAAAACTCAGTGCTGCAGGGTCACCAGTTTGACAACAGTATGGATCTCGGATAGCGTTATACTAGCCTGGCACATGATACTTACTGGTACACAATATTGTTTTCTTTTTACCCTGGTAATATCCTTCCAGTTGATAAGACACAAATTGCCGCGCATTAATTTCAAAAAGTTGTTTTGGGTGCTTTATTATTTAGCAGAAAACTGATTAGAAGCTACAAAATTGCATTTTTCCAGTTTTTAATAAAAAATCCGAAGGTAAGCTGCGCCCCTTTATTAGTATTGCCAGTTCCACGTTTTTACATTGGCTTTGGCTGCATTAACGAACGGCACTCTTACAGTACTACAGCCCCAGCTTAAAGGCAGTTTCTGTGTGTGATAGGTTTTTACTTTACGATCCCAGTTTATATGTTAGCTACTCAAAAACGTCGAAAACATATGGGATTCAAGAATAATGCTCAAGTAACTTAATTTACAGTTGCCTCTGGCAGAAGCAGATGCTACTTGCAAATTTTTCTATCTGCGCGCCTGCCTCCCTTATTGATGGTAATTTGTACCATCTCGGATGCAGCAACTGCTTCGGTATTCACAAAAGAATTTTGTAGCTAATAACACACACGGTTAAAAATACATAGTTCACGTACAGAACATGTGGGGTTACGCAAGCAAATACATATTTGATGTTCCTACGACAATAATTAATTCTTTTATAATTTTAGCAACGACAAAGTGAACAGCATAGTTTAAAAATTTATCTTCATACGCATTATTAGATTGCCAATTAAGGACGATGATGAAATGTGACGAAACAAACCTATATAGTTGTCATAAATCATATCCGCCGATGCCGGAAATTTTCGTAATAGCACAAGAAATCAGCATACACTATTGCAGTTCGCAGTCCATCATCAGCCAGAACATCGACGCGTTTACAGTGGAGACAGAACATGCGGCAAGATTTGGGAAGAATACGGCATTCAGCGGTTGGAAGCCACTCTGCGGACGATTGATGACATTAATAAGAATCCCAAACTTTTACCTGGTACTTGTATCAACATGCGAAAGTAAACGTGTTAAATTATTTTTTACGAAATGCCGACACCTGGCTCATTTTAGCACTAACTTCCCATTTTAGAATTCATTTTAGCATTATATTCTATAGCTGTATCATAGTTATTTTTATCTACCTGTTGTTGTCCTTGTAGTTAATTAGGTTCATATGCTTGTTTTTTTAGCCTTTTTTGGCTAAATTTTAAAACATGGTGTGAGCAGCAAAAATAGCACTTTGTTGGTCATATTAATATACCCATCGATTTTGTGTAACACATTTATATAGGGCTTTGCTTTGGTTCAGGTGTTAAACTGGGAGTTGAAATTCGTGATGACTGTTGGTACTCTCCTGTTGCACTCGAGCAGACCATCGAGTTCATCCGCGAATCTATTGCTGCTCAAACTGGTGATATGGTTATACCTGGTGCCGAGCTGCGAGATGCCGAATGTAGTCCGTCAGCAACTGCGAGTAAAAAGAAGAAAAATTTTGTTGGGATAGTGGGTCCCGGAAGTGTAAGTTTCGTATACACCAGGGTGTTAAAATTATTATTAAAATTATATTCCCGTGCATACATGAGATTACTTTATTACTCGTAGTTTTGCTTTTTAATTATAGGTAATAAGCCACTTCGAATGTACAATATATCACGCTAATTCGTGATCATTACTTACTCACTGGTACAGAAAACTGTACAACTGGACATATGTCAAGTTGTAAATTTTTAAATATTTGGCATTTTCAGCCATCGAAAATTGTTTTGCCGGAACTGCTTCCGTTAAACAGCTGTTCATTTTTTCAAAAAAATCAGCCGGTATCGGATCGCTTTACATTTACAGAGCTCGGTAGCTATCCAAGTCCAGAATTTGCTGCAACTCTTCAACATTCCTCAAATAGGCTATTCAGCCACTAGTCCGGATCTCAGCGATAAAACGTCCTACAAGTATTTTCTACGAGTAGTTCCAAGTGATCGCTACCAAGCCGCCGCCATCCTCGATCTCATCATTCATCATAATTGGACGTATATATCGGCTGTGTGCACCAAAGGTGAGGAAAAGAGTAAATAGCCGATCTGTATAACAGCCGTAATGCATAACGTAAGAATTTAGCCCTTCGACGATCCTTCATTACATCTGTTCATCTAGTGCTTTTTCACATAGTTTTTTATATCTTAATAAGGACTGCAACCTTTGCAACTTCAGATCATATCCTCTGTGTAAACCCTATGTGAGGGAATTTCCTTATGAGAAAAAATTAAAACGCATTTTTATTGTCATAGCTCGCCGTTATTTTAACTCCGAGTGATGTCATGAAAATTGATGAGTTCTGTTTGAATTGCTTACTTCTTGCAAAAAGAGCGGCGAATTTAAATATTTAGTTTTGACCTTTTCAATTTCCGTATTACGGTGTTTTGAAAATAGTGAAATTTGTCCTTCGAACACGGAATTGTTGCCGGTCATCAGTAGATACAGCGAGTAAAGATTTAGCACTGTGCGTGAAAATCCATTGACTATCTATCATTTGCTAATGAAGGGTAATCTCTGGAGACATGCCTAATCCTTTCACAGCACAGCTTGCTTCCGAGGCCACCAACCTAATTTTGGTACTTGTTTTTTATGTTATGAATTTACACATTTTTTCGGTAACAGCAACCAAAAAGCAAATTAACGTGATTTGTAAACTACAGTATGGAAAGTGGCTTGTTGTAGTTAACAGTTGTCACTACAGTTATGCTGTATATTGTATCCATACCGGTATGTACTGTTAGGAATAAATTACGGACATTATGTATGTTATAAAACATTACTTTACAAAATCTGATATTTACAAAGCATGCAGAACCATCTTATAGTTATAAGATACGAAAACTGTGTGTGCAGTGAATTTCCTTTTTTTACACAGAAGCTTATAAGAACGTCCATTACATAATTTGTTTGCGCCCTTGGATAAAATGTAAAAGTGAGCAGAGAACGTTGATTAAACCCTTTGGCAAATGGGACATGAATAAGATGCGCAGGATGCCAAACGAATGCAAAAATGTAGATTAGTGTTCTCCAGAAACAGGAGGAGAAGTACATTAACGAATGCTATTCTCGCCACAGGATGTTGGAATTCCTCAAGGCAGCAATTTGAGCCTGAAAGCGCTGCTGTTGTGCAGAAGGTTATAGCCGGCGCAAGCGTCCTGTCAAGCGCGGTCAGGACCGGAGTGGGAGTGTAATTCACTCGCATTCCCATTCTTGTAGAAGTAATGCAGATATTTCTTCTCGTAAAAATTCTTGTTCCACGGCCTTTCGATTGGGTGCTGATTACGCAATAACACGTGAAATAAATTACTATAATAATGTTACAGTGATATTGTATCAGAGACAACCTGTTAATGCAAAATAAATGTTCTTGTGTTTAACATTTACCAGACCCAAAGTAAAATCCTAGGTAATACCAAAATTATTTTAACTCAACACTTTTAAGGGAGGCAGAGGGCATTAAAAAACACATCAGTTACTTTTCGACACAAAGTTGCCGGGTTGTAAAAAAAGGCATGCAGCAGCGTATGAGTTATTCTGTTCTATCTCTTACGCTAATAATATGTCGAGAACGGCGGGAACGATCAAACCTTCTGAAACAGTTGATGCTGCACAGAGATGTCGAATTTATTTTGTTTGGGATGACAGATGAGGCGTTCACCAATCTGAAAGTGTCATTGACAAGGCAGCCAACCGTGCTAAATTTTTGGATTAAAATAATGCTCCACTTTTCTCCGGATCGCTTTTAAGTAAAATTTTTTCACCCACTCGAGTGTGACTAAGCAGGATGAACAGTAATAAACAAGAAAAATTAAATGTTTCGTTTTTTAGTATGAACTTACTTGTGCCATGTTAAGAAGGAAGCATTATACTAATCAGAAAATGGTATCCTGTCAGTCTGTAACGCGGTAACTATTTTTCACTTCAGGAAGCTATGGAACCAGTGGACTGGAAGCATTTAAAAGCCTTGCCAAAAAATCAGGAATATGTATTGCTACCGAAGGTAATCTCAGATTGATAAACGAAGGACGGACGCATATATTGGTCCACACAGTAAAATTACTGGCCATCGGTTTTTAAAAAGTGAAAGTCACAAAAGTATCGTACAAATACCATGTGATCGATCAGCTATTAACGCACAGTATATAAGCAGATAGCTCGAGTTGGCGACCGTTTTTATGCAATTTGCTTAATCAAAAACTGCCGGGTTGCATAATTTTATTTTTTAGAAATCGTTCACTACATGCAGCTGAACGCTACAGAAACCGTACATATATGAAAATACCTAATATAAAAGTTGCAGTATTTCGTGCATGCTGAAAATTTGTAGAGTATTTGCGGCGTTTTTTTATTATTAAATAATACTTAACGAAATGTTATAGTAAAATGTGCAAAAGCTTGAACGCATTATTTTAGGTAAGGTAATATATCATCATTAATCGGTCTCAAAATTTTAGAAACCATTCCGAGTAATCCGGACGAAAAAGAGTACGATCGCGTCGTGCAGAACTTTTGGAAATTCTATCCTCAAGCCAAAGTGATTGCCTGTTTTTGTGAAGGCCAAACAGTTACCGGCTTATTCAAAGCGTTAAAAAAGTCACCGTATTCAGGGAAATTTCTCCTCATCGGCAGGTAAAGCACTATTGACGATATGTGTGTACAACCATATTGTAACCACGTTACACAATTATCGAAGCAGAACTTATATTCATGCAACATCAGCTGGAAAATAACGGACATTACGCACAGAAAAAAGTGCAATCAAAATTCATGTAAACGACAGAAATTGATTTTTCATTAAGCCTATAGGCCGGGTGGCAGAGAAAACCAGGGAAATTTGTGCTGCTCTTTAGTGATGGCTGGGCTGACCGAACGGATGTGGTGCAGGGGGTGGAAGAGGAAGCAGTGGGTGGAATATCAATCCGCATCCAATCGCCGTATATTGACTGGTTTGATGATTATTATTTTCGCCTGAGCCCATGGACGCACCAGCAGAATCCCTGGTTCAAAGAGTTCTGGAGTGAACGATTCAATTGCTTGCTTCCTGAACCAGAAG
This sequence comes from Paramacrobiotus metropolitanus, assembly GCF_019649055.1. NCBI lineage: Eukaryota > Metazoa > Tardigrada > Eutardigrada > Parachela > Macrobiotidae > Paramacrobiotus > Paramacrobiotus metropolitanus. The sequence continues at coordinate 1,259,031 of NW_026570246.1, forward strand.
GCTCTGCAGTATCTGGTTTTGAATTTGGCAACTATTATTTCAATCGAACATGCACCGGTAAGAATCAAGTCTCTAAGGTAATTTCCAGTTTATCTGAACTCGCAAAAATGCATTTATTATCACAAATTAGAGTTTTCACTGTAATCTGATTTTATAGATTAAGCTTTTAAAGCGAATTAAGCTTTAAAAACACCGCGTGAAGTGCGCTGTTGGTGACCTTTTCCTCAGATTTTTTGGATGCATCAACTGCAAGGTTTTTCATACAAACTGAAAAAGTATTACAAGTTTTTCATATACTGCAGCTTGGCGTGAAACCCAGGGTTTCAAAACAAGCGACATTGCGATTTCAAAATGCCTAGCTTTGTGATTAATATTGACATATAAATTACTATTCCATAATGCATCTAACAATAAGGAAATCTGTGTTATAATTTAGGTCAAAAAGCGAAAGAGGTCGGGAAACCGCGAAATAATAACCGTATTGACTATTAGTGAAAACTGACGGAAGACTACCGGACAATATCTACCGAATTTAAACATACTAATCACGAAAAAATAAATAATGTACATGTTTTGATTGGAACAATCTTGAAAAATGTTCGACGTACGTGGCTACAGGCCTAACAGCGCACTTTTTAAACAAAATTCTTCAGATTTCCAACCAAAATGCCAAAAACGATCTTTCACAAGCCCACCCATGCAAACGAAAACAAAATGGATATACATTGGCATTTCGTAACTGTTTAACGACATTCGCTAACGACATAATAATCAATGAATCAACCAGCCAATTTGTAATCGGAAGCTATCAAGCAATTTAAACTGCAAATGCATCTCACAGACGATAGATTGTAGCGGCAGTGCTGAAGTAACTTTGCGCAGTTTTCTTTGGCGGCTAACGACGTTTCTTATCAGAACGGTCCTTTTGTAGGCGGCTTGCTAATCCCCTTTTGCCATTTGGTTAATCGCATGTCCCATATTATACACATCCTTCTGGGCACAGCCTTTCTAGCGCCCAAGAGTTTTCCGCATGGTGATTTTTTAGAGTCGGCAGATGTCACGTAATGCTTAGCTTACACTTTCTGACCAGGAAAAAATGTTAACTGTAGTCCCAACAAGAGATACCATAATCCGCTGAAGTCTTTTGTGAAAACACTTGGTCACTCCTAATACTCTACTAAGTCGTATAATGCATCGCAAAGCTAAAACTTTCTGTGCTCCGTGCTCTATAATCCCAAAACGGTGAACTGTTACTGTGTTGCTTAAAAACGTGATTGTGTGTGCTGTATCGGTTTGGTAAACCGAAAATTACATTCGCTATCACTCTATTAATTTGTTTAAGAAGCACAAGTAAAATTAAGCACAGCCAAAAATTAATGTCCACACCTTGTTGCTTTAGTAAAAACAGTTTAGATCTCGCGAAATTAACTAAGCTTTTTCCATACAAGTTACCGGAATATTGGGTGCAAAAAATAAGCATTACTGCGTTATGCTTTTCTGAATATTTTACAAGATCTTACCACTTTAGGGTTCTGTTTGATGTGCAGCTGGATAAAATTACAACTATACGTGTGCTGCACGACTGAACTCGAAAGAAATAAGCATCATTTTAAAATGGTTTAACATATGGCACGTCCATTGTGTTTCCCGTTACATTTCTGCATCACATCGCGATCAATGGAGCGCAAATTATTTTTCTTAATAGGTCGAGAAAGGCTGTCCCAGAGCTACAAGCAGGATACGAAGATGGGATTCGTAATTGATTCCATCTACACACTGGCGCATGGATTGCATAATATGCATCACGAAGTATGTAATGGAGTACCGGGATTATGTGCGGAAATGCAAACGATCAACGGATCCCTTTTGTTGGACTATCTCATGGATGTCAATTTCACTAGTATTAGCGGCCACATGATTCATTTCGATGAGAATGGGGATCCGCCAGGCCGGTAAGGAGTAATTTGTCAATCCCATTTAACAGCCTTCGTCGTCTGCAACGGCCACGGCATCATCGCCCTTAATTAGGCTCTGTGCCAGACGATTGACCTTATATGCACGTATATATACTCGTACTTTCATAAGCAGATATGTATAACCGATGCTTTGTTTAGTTACGACATCATGAATTTCCAAAAACGAAATGGAAAATTCAAGTATCATCGAGTCGGGCAGTGGGATAATGGTCATCTGCGCCTGGAGCAGCCTTTTCAGTGGAATCGCGAGAATCAGCATCATCGCACAGTGGAGTCTGTGTGCAGTCATCCCTGCAAAAAAGGCGAAGTCAAAGTACGTAATTCGGTTACATTACATTGAAATCATTACGCTAGGCTTGATCTAGAACAATTCAAATAATAAAGACCCGAAAATCGAACAGGAAGTTAAAGCACTGATCAATTTTAACCTGCCAAAGCGGACATAAAAATACTCGTAATTACAAGTCCAGGTCATTAGTCCAAAATGTTTCTCGCCAGCGTTTATGCTATAGCTAATTTGAGCGTCAACTTTTAGCGTTTTTAGTGTCACTCAACACATGCAGTAAAATATGTGCGCTAATTATTTCCGTGCTCGCAAATGGCTTGGGATGTACTGTAGACAGGATTCAATTGTGACTGTGTGTATACGATAAATGTTTTAATAAGTACACTTTATGCAGTTACGGTAAAATCCTGCCTGAGAAAACAGAGTATGTGTGATTCTACTTTGCTTTGATATGATTTAAAAGAGAATTTTTAATTGATTTAACTGTATTACAGTGTATGTCCAACCAGTTAATGCCGTCTTTACTAATACAACAAACCTGGGTGTGCCGTCATAACCGTATTTATCGTTCTCCATGACTGCTTCAGGAAATGACCTTTCCCAATCATAATGCAGCGCGAATACGCCGCATTACGTTGTTTTACATTTGCTTCTTAACGAAATCTCCTCGAGTGTAATTTATTTAATTATCATTGTCTAAAAGTAATTATGCAAGCTTATTAGTGAAGCAGTGGCCATGGAGAAGAAAATTGGTGTTGTTTTGACAGGCCATCCAAACGGGAGGCGTGAAATGTTGTTGGGTTTGTCAGCCGTGCAAGCTAAATGAGTACCTCCTTGATGAGTTCACATGCAAGGAATGTCCTCCAGGCTGGCTACCAAATGAGAATATCACTGGTACGTTGTCTATGCATACAGAACACATACAATCCTTAAGTGCATAGACGTTACGTGCGTTTTCTTAACAAACGATGATAAATTTGAGCTGTCGCTGGATGGGACTTAATTTTGTCCGTTTGTGTCTTCCTTGGCCGTATGTGCAGCGTGTTTGCCCATCAGGCTGGAGTATGTCAGCTGGGACAGTACGGAAGCGGCAGTTGGTATATCTTTCTCCTGTCTGGGTTTCTTGGCCACACTCTTCACAACAATTGTCTTCATGATGCACAACAACACCACTGTTGTCAAAGCCTCAACACGGGAACTGTCTTATATGATCCTCGTGGGAATCCAGCTCAGCTACGCCACAACATTCCCGCTCGTGGCCAAGCCTTCACTGGAGACCTGCTATCTCGTATGTACAGTACAGTGCTACGGTTTACGAAAACAGTACTTGCCACGTTCCACATTATTGCGTTTTAAGTTGACCTTATACAATTAATCGACTGCTGTACTGTGCGATATACCCGTACATCGACAGATAATAATCGTAACCTATCAATTTGCAACGTAAATAACAAAGAATATCAACTTAACAATCTTTAATTGCTCTTTTCTTGTCTAAATTTTTAAATAATATCTACACCATGAGTTTCGCTTAAGGTATAGTAATGGATGTGGACACTGGAAAAAATATATGTGCTCAGTGCTCATATAATTACCTTGATGCTAGATGTGAATTATTATCGCTGTGCTATAGTTACAAATATCAGAAAAAGTGTGTTTATCCTTGTGGAATATGTAGGCTTTTTGGGCATTTTAAAACAGATTTTTGTATTATTATTATTGTAGTGTTAGACAACACAACTGTAAAATTAATTAATGTATCAAATTAAGTGTGATGTAAAACTGCAAACTGCTAGTAAGGCTGCGTAACTGCAGAGATGTACTTTTTAAGTGCATCGTATTGACTACCGGCATCATGCATATATAGTAACACTGCAACACACATCCACAGGCTCGATATAATTATTGCACATTATGGCCAAGCGTTCGTTCCCATGAGTTATTTGCGGAATAGATCATAGCCAGGCGCTCTTTGAATTTGCATAAAATCCCTGGAGAAATTTCGCTGCAAATTTATTTTATGAATGAACACTTTCCGGAACATGAGCACTGATATATTGTCGTAAGCTGTTTACTCTGGTAAGATTCCTTTCATTTGTGACGGCTGATGGAAGAAACTGTAAATAATGGCACAGTTTGCTAAAACCTATCAATTGCATGACCTATAACCAAAATACTGGAGAGCGTTATGCGCATTACGTCACTTTGTTCTGATAAGCTCGCCTTCGTGTTTAACTTTTGTGTTGCATCTCTGCAGACAAGGATTTTGCCTGGATTTAGCTTCGCCATGATATATGGGGCCTTAGTGACCAAAACTAATCGTATTGCCAGAATTCTGGCGGCCGGAAAGAAAAAGATAATGACAAGGAAACCGCGCTTCATGTCAGCCTTGGCTCAAGTAAGTTTTGTGCTCTCGTACGCGCGCGGTCGAAAAAACAATGAGTCTAGCCCAAAAAACAGAAACACGGCATATTTTCAAAAAATTATATATCTTTACAGATAATAATTCTGCAACCCATATATTTGGCATGCGCATATTGGCCTATTCATTCTGCTGTTGCTAATTAAATTCTCAAAAATATTACGATGAAGTTGTAAGAGAAAATAAAGTTGATGTTAATTTTAATGTGTACTACTGTATGTCAAAACGGTTTCCATTCAGTGCGCATGTTGTCGCATTTGCATACGCATGCAAAGCTGATAAACTGGTTTGCTGCGGCTTACCGTTAGACATGCTAAATACAAACAAAATTTTAATAAGTCGACGAAAGTCACGGGGTTACTTATACCAACGACAGTGGAGTATCCGTAAATATGAATCATCCAATTTGTAAACATAATTCTGGTAATGCACGCATATATATACATACAATTAAAATGTCATCAGGATTTCTAGGTTTATGCAAAAAATTGTCTTAAAATAAAATGTGTGTTGGCACTGCGCAGGTTGTAATTACATGGATAATAATTGGCGTGGAGGTGGCAATATTGTGTGCAATGCTATTGAAGGAGCCGGCTAATTTCGTATTGCACTACCCGGAATTAAATCGCGCCCGTCTCATTTGCAATACCACTGCATTGGGGATTATTGCGCCGATGGGATTTGACTTCTTTCTTATCGTCATGTGCACAGTGTATGCCATTAAAACACGAAATCTGCCGGAGAATTTTAACGAGGCGAAATTCATTGGATTTACCATGTATACGACATGTGTGATCTGGCTGGCGTTTGTTCCAATATACTTCGGAAGTGACCAAAAGATTCTCACCATGTGCTTATGTATTAGTTTCAGTGCAACGGTGGCCTTAGTTTTTCTATTCTTCCCTAAACTGTATATAATCTTATTGCATCCCGAAAGAAATACACGAAGTGCTTTTACCACTACCAACCAAGTGCGCTGCCATATCGGATCCAATAATATTACTAACAAATCAATGGAAACCAGCAGCACAGAGAGATACACTGAACGGTAGATATAATTTCTATAGGTATCACATTCTCGTACCTAAATTATAGCAAAATTAATCTGCTACACAACATACAAAACACAGATATTTTATGTTCGCGTAGTTGTACTGGTACAAGTAATTATACAATTTACTCTACGATATTACCTACACGATACAATAAGAGTAGACTATAAAACTGGCTCTGCGAAACGCAATAAATTTGTAATACTTCTAGTAAAAATAAATTAAAGGTGATTTATTATTTTTTAGCATGCAAGGATTTTACCGACGTGGGCCGAGAAGTTCGGATTCACTGACGCAACGAATCCCTACCCTTTTACAGCGGTTCAACATAAAGAAAGCCCGCTCAACCACGGAAGTGGTCAATCATATGTCCAGCATATCTTACGACAGTCCGACCCAATCCACCGAGAACCACGTCGAGGAACACTTCATCGTAAAAGCCAAACACACCTCCATCAACCGCGCCAACCCCAGCAAAAAGCTGCCCCGCATGTCCGACGTCATGGAAGAGACCAGCACCGCATTCCGCGAGGATCCTCCCCTGCCCGCCATCCAGACCACCAGCAGTGAAGCCCAAACCGGTTACGAGCTCCTGCTCCCGATCATCGAACAACTGGCTCACTCGACACCGACACTAAGGCGCCGACGCCGGTCGCTCCTCCTCCTGCGGAATGAAATCGAAGAGGAGCTTCTGAGTCCCACCGAACAGGAGACGGCCCCGCCCTGGTGGATGACCGCCACCCGCTCTCTGGACACTAGCCTACCTCCCCAGTCTTCCCGCATGTGCTCAAGGACGTCGGCCGACGACCTTTCCAGTCGTGGGCGCTCCAGCTCAAACGCGACGCTGACGTCCGCCACGGATGACGTCACAGTGGCGTCCAGCCGTGTCTCACTTGCATCGGCTAGTAACGCGTTAATACGCCCGTACAATGGGGACACGGAGAGTTTACGCAATCTCAAAGAATGGCTGGAAGATCAGGGAATACGTTTAACTGATCTTCCTACTAGCCAGTTGTGATGTGTTCGAACCTGTTGATAGTAACTAGTAAGCAATGTCATGCATGTCCGGTTACCAAAGAGAAGGAACAAGATTTTTTATGTCCTACCGATCCAGGTTTCTTCAACTAGATTTTGTGGATAAATAAAAAGAAAACGTGCAACATTAAAGAGTATCCCAATCCGTAGGAAAAACCGCTTTTATTGCTGTTCTTATAAATTGTAATAAATGAAAACATCATGACAAAATATTTCCAACATTCAATAATCTGTACTATCTATAATCTGTATCACATCTGGCATACAGAAAACCACAAAGCGGTTTCAGACAAATAAAAATAAAACCACGCTATTAACCGAGCATTCATACCGGTACCGCAGCCGGAGCTGCAGCTGGAGCAACACGAAATTTGTCAACTAGATTGCGAATCTCGTTAGATACACTGACTTGTTTATTGAATATATAGTTATTGCTGTTTTCAATTAGATCTCTGTCTAAAGGATACCGGAAGTTCACCATCAGGCCAAATGACTGCGATAAACCTTTGCCGGAAGTGTCGGCCAGCCAGTTTAATCGCCATACTTCAGCTCCATTTCCCAGATGGAAATTTGCTAAAATCACGAAACAATGTTACCGATGATCACAGAACTATGATGTTCGCACTTACCAACGGCATCGTAAGCAAAACCACGCCGTTTCTCTTGTATCAAATACCTAAAATGATGGAAATACCCTTTTATAAGGAAAAGTAGTGCAATATAATTCAGATATCATACGTTAAACACATTCGGGTAAGAAACCCTTGAAGCGCGCTACGGATTCTGTCATCCTCAAACCAGTTCGACGATAATGATCTCCGGACGAACGATAAAACATCCGTTGTGCCGGCGACTGGCTTGAGCGTTGTCTGCTCTTCTTCGGTAAACACAGCGGAAACTGTAAATAGAAACCGTAATTTTAAAACCTACAAGCATAAAAACATATCATGTAAAGAGAACTGAATTTAATACCGTCCGTAGCCGATCTCATTTTTGTCAAAAGCCAAGCCGCAAAAGTTGGTATCGGAGAAAGCGTGGCGAATTCAGCAATGTCCGGAAATTCCCTTCGCAGTTCGGTAACAGCACGTCGAATGAGATACATTCCCAGATCTATTCCTCGTAAGCCTGGAAGACATTTCAACAACGTGAAACGTGTAATCGTAAGGAATACCAACTAGCTGAAATAACTCAACCTCGCTGAGTGGAAGACACGGAATAAAATACTGCTGCTCGAATTTTGTCTGGATCTTCCACTTCGCCACTTTGATTTTGTCTAAGTATGTGCTGCAAAATCAATGTGCATTAAAAGCCGCCGGTTATGTGCATTTGTTATGTTACCGTTCATCTGATAAAGTAGTATTTCAACAGATCTAATATTGTAAGTTTCTCATTGTTGACCGACAGTCAGCGGGTTCAAAATGCCATTTTTTCTTATCGACTGGAAAAGAGTGGGTTGTAAAAGCGAAAGTATATTGAATAAAAGTTAGAAGTGTAGCATTCCGGTATGTCTGACCGTTTGTATCCCTTACAAATGCTGACAGAGCATCAAGGAACACAGAAAAACAAACATACCTGAACATTTGATCCAATTTGCTCCATTAAAGCCGTATGCAGCACCACTACTGGTTCATTAGGCATACAGCTGTGCGTAAAAATAAAACACCTCCTATAGGGCCCGACGCGGTGTTTGATATCTGTCCAGTGCCTTACAGGATGCACGGCTTCATACTGCGAGATTTTCTCCAGAATTTCACAGGATGACTGCCACGTTATCCTCTCCAGACTCATCATTCCACCCGAAAGCCAATCCCAACACAGACGGAGAAACATACCTGAACATTTGATCCAAATTGCTTCCATTAAAGCCGTATGCAGCACCACTACTGGTTCATTAGGCATACAGCTGTAAAAATAAAACACCTCCTATAGGGCCCGACGCGGTGTTTGATATCTGTCCAGTGAATTACAGGATGCACGGCTTCAAACTGCGAGATTTTCTCCAGAATTTCACTGTATGACTGCCGTTTTTCGGACTTTCAAACTTTCGATAATTAATCACGAATCAATAATCAGTGCGTTAACCGAAATGAATCTCCCTAGTCAGATTGTGCACCTAATTTCTGACTATTTGAAAACCGCCTGCTAAAAGAACTTGTTTAACAAAATCTCCGAACTACAGTAAACAGCTAGTCCCAGAATTCAGTGTTGGACAAATCCTGTTCATATGCAGCCTAAACAATCCAGAAAAAAAGCCTAGTGTAAACGTTTTGCTTAAACGAATTGCCTAGTCCTGTTACCAAAACAATGCCATTGCTCATGAGACCGAAAAATTTAATGAATGGCTTAACACCAAGCAGCTGATTCTCAATCCCAGTAAATCTGCCCATGTTCATTTCTCGAAGAAAAAAGATAAGATCTCACCATTCCAGTACAGTATAAATGACGTTCCCGTTCCGAAATGTGATCATGTTAAGCACCTTGGAGTGTCTGTTGATCGAAAACTTAATTTTAAAGTTAACAGTGAAAATGTAGCAAAAAATGTAACCAAAGAATTGGCTACATTAATCATGTTTTCGATACACGGACTACGGGGCTCGCATTCGCTTTTCGAATCACTCGTCCTCTCAGTTCTCGATTACTGCTGCTCCCTAACGCATCCGGTGCTGGAAACAGTCAAGAAAAATAATCGAACGTTGTCAAAGAAGATTTACCAAAACCCTACGCTTAGGCAACGGTGTCCTGAATTACAACAAACGGCTAAAAGAGCTAAAATGGGACGATCTAAGCATACGTCGTTTGAAAAAGCCTTGTTGTTTATTTACAAATTGGTGTTCCAAGTAATTCCGTTGGGTGACCAAATCGTATCACCGCTCACGCTCTCGGCTGCTGTGCTTGAGTCTGTTGCAGGTAACACCAGAACATCTGACCGTCTCCTGAAGCATCCATGTCCTATCAAACCGGCTCCAACAACCATTTGTGGTAGAACAGTTCCAGTCACCCATGAATCATATCTCAACAGACTCGTGTCCGTCTGGAATGACCTTCCGCTACAATCCATTGCGTATGTAACGCTGGCCACCTTTACCGAAGCCCTGAATACCGTGAAACTGAACAATTTGCCATCAGTAAAGATCTTGAAAGAAAGTGTTAAAAAGTGAAAACTCTTGTTTAAATGTTTTTTTACTCGAATATTTATTGTTTGTGAAGTTACTTAATGTTTGGTGTCAACTTCTCTTTCTTTCCTGCAATTATTTCACGGTTGCGATATAGTTGACAACGATAGTACAAGGCGATTACGTGCGTAAGTGTCGGTGCTTTCCTTTTCCCCACGGTTTTCTTTTGAAAATTTTGAGAAACTTAATAATTACTTTGTACATTTCGTGGGTTTCGGTTTTACGCATCGACCCCAGCGCGATCGTCTCCCTCCCTTTTCCACATTGGTAAAACGACTTTTCGCAACCGCAGTAAAAGTACTCACTTCCTTTCTGCCTATTCATGTGCTAATGGCCAACGCGTTACTTTGCTTGTTTTGTTTCCTGCTTGTTTTAAAAGACCTTCATGTTTTCATGTTTATATTTCTGGATATTGTTTCTACACTCTGTTTTCTTTCTGCTGTCTGAAGCCTAGAGGGGGCAATCGCCTCGTTGCAAGGACAATAAACTTCACTTCACTTCACTTCACTTACAAGAAGACCAGGAAAACAGACAGCAGTCAACAGCCCGCAACCGAAACCAGCTGATCATCCCAGAAAATCGCGTTTATCCAAAATCCGCATCGTAGTGCACGCTGAGAATCGCCTGCGCATCCAGAAAAGGACGCCCGCCCGTTACGTATGTTACGTGATGGCTTATTTTGGCTTGCATGTTTTTTGGCATCGGTGTTTATTAGTAAGTTTAGTACTGTGCCTTTGTTTTGTTTCTTTTTTGATTATTTTGCAACTTGCTGCTTCTGTTAAGTGCATTTCGAAGTTTTCAACATCATTTTTATTCGCTACAAATTTCTGTGAACTGCACGACTTGCAGTTTGAATTCAGCCGTTTTCTGCATGTTGGTAAGTTGATGACTCAACGATTCCTTGATTCGGCATGATCGCAACTGCTGCCGCAGTGTTCCCGAGACTGTGTATAATTCGTACGTGCAGACCTGGAATACGACATGCCAGCTCAAAAACCAAACCGAAGCCGAAGAACGACGACTCTGGCTCTAAAAAGAAATACTCCTCCACCGTCATCTTGCCAAAGACGACTTTTCCGAGACGGATTGCGGATGGCGAACCACGTGTAGCTCTTGATGAGAGTATTCGCGTATCCGCCAAGTTTGATGATTTATACACTCACTTGCAAACTGTGCGCGCTGATCGGCCGGAATTTATCCTGCACGATGGGCCACCGTACGCTAACGGCGACTTGCATGTGGGCCATGCCGTCAACAAGATTCTTAAAGATATTACTAACCGATACAAAATCTTGAAAGGATTCCGAGTGGATTATCAGCCCGGCTGGGATTGCCATGGATTGCCCATTGAATTGAAGGCGTTGCAACGGCTAAAAATCAAAGATGGCAAAAAGGAGCCTCTGCGAGTGCGCACGGAGGCGGAGAAGGTGGTGGAAGAGTATTCGGGAATTCAGCGGGATGGATTCCGCCGCTGGGGTGTTGTTGCTGATTGGAGCAGCGGAAAGAACACGTACTTTACACGCGATCGTGCGTACGAGGCCAAACAGATCGAGTTATTTTGGAATTTATTTAAAGAAAAGCTAATCTACAGGTAATGTGATTATAACATTAATACTGACCCAAATTACTTATTAATGATTTAATTTCTGCCAAATTGGAAATTTTTGCTTTTTATTAGTGACGGGAATGCGAAAACAAGCTGCCGTTTGAGTGCAAATTTCAAGTTGCAGCGTTAATTCAATAAACGCCCAGCTTTTTCAAAGCAGCTTCAATTTTGTAGAAGCAGGCAATTCTACTTAAAAAAAACCCTGTGCGTATGAGAAAATCCAAAGGAACCTACACGGTAAAGTTGTAAATTCAAGCGGCGATATTCGTAATTGCAAGACGGTAGTAGGTGAGCAATGACACAAACACAATCTGAATTTCGGACATGTTCGGCAACAACCCCCAGCATCCCCCCACACCCCAAAACGATGTTGCCAAAATTTTAAGTTTTTGGCAACATCACAAGCTGCTTGCCAGAGCCATGCTGCCGAGCAAGACATGATTCCAAACGGGACGAAAAAGGCTAGCCAATCACAATCGTTCAGTGACGTCATGAGTTTTTAATTTCCGCCGGCAGCATCAAAAACATTTATCGCCAGCAGCACGCCCTGAGTTTTCGCATTCGCATCAGTGTAAAGCTGCGCACGCGAATTGTTATGCGTACTCGTACTGGCTGAAGCCTAATAAAGTAGTGTAACTGGAAATGCTGTACTCTGTATTTTCGGACTTTTCTTTTTTGTTTGATGTCTAAGGTAGACCATAGAATGTATCTGTAAATTGTGACCAGGGATGCAGCAGATTTTTAGCAAGCAAAAAAATTGCAGTTTCCCTTTCTTAAACTTATTTTTGAAGTGAATGTTGACCATGAAACAATGCTGCATACTTATTTCTCTTTCAGGGATCTAAAACCAGTGTACTGGTCACCGTCTTCCCAAAGTTCTTTGGCGGAAGCGGAATTAGAGTACAATAATAACCACAAAAGCACCGCCGTCTATGCTGCTTTCAAACTGATGAAAAAGCCGGAGTTAATTCAACTTTCCAGCGAAGAAGAGAAATTACCATGGTATGCGGTTATTTGGACAACCACTCCGTGGAGTCTTCCCGGCAACCAAGCCATCGCATTCAATCCTAACGTCTCATATGTATTGGCTGTCTCAACAAGCCCTGAAAAACCGGGAGTTTTTCTTTTTGCGGAGAACTTCATCGACCGTTGCTCGGAATTGACTGGGTTGCAATTCAAGAAGAAAGGATTTTTTCCGGGTGGATATTTGCGGAGCGCAACATACGCGCACCCGTTGTACGAATCCAAGGAATGCCCATTCCTTCCAGGTGAGTCTTGGACTCTTGGTGCCTCGTGGGAATGTTGTTTTTCGCTAAATAGACAGTTTTTTTTATTTATTAGTAACAAGTGGCTAGTTCTCTCATTTGCCCAGTTAATTGACATGGACAGTGTTTTTAAGATTGCTTTGTTGATTATGGTGGTATTGCAGGAGATTACGTATCAGCCGAAAAAGGCTCCGGCCTCGTGCATACAGCCCCCGCGCATGGGCACGACGACTACCTGCTAGGGCTGGCAAACAAGTTGGATACATCCGTTTGTTACGTGGATGAGGACGGTAAATTTACACCTTCGGCAGGATTTGACTTGCCAGGGCTTGATGCTCTCACCGAAGGGACCAGTGCTGTTATTTATCACTTGAATTCTCGAGGACTGCTTTTGCATTGTGACGATGAATTTGTGCATTCGTATCCCTATGACTGGCGCACCAAGAAGCCTGTAATTCTCCGTGCCAGTGACCAGTGGTTTGTTGATGTGGAAAAACTTAGAGACGCTGCAGTAGAAGCTCTGGGGAAAGTGGAATTTAATCCTAGCAATGGTATGGATTATATGAAGCAGCAACTGCAGCAAAGGCCGTATTGGTGTATATCTAGGCAGCGCGTGTGGGGCGTTCCCATCCCAGTGTTTTATGATGAGACGAACAAGTCATTAATCAGTAAGGACAGTATTGAGCACATTAGGACTGTGATAGCCGAAGAAGGTTCGGGTGCGTGGTGGAACCGCGATGTACCCAGTCTGCTTCCAGAGCCAGTTAGATGTTCGCTGGGACTTCTACCGGATGCAGCTGTGCGCAAAGGCACGGATATTCTCGATATATGGTTCGAAAGCGGAACTTCGTGGGCTTGTGTGTTAGGAAATAAGAAGGTGGCAGACCTGTATCTGGAAGGGCATGATCAGTATGGTGCATGGTTTCAGACGTCACTATTGACCAGCGTTGCACTACGGTATGTTAATGTATTCAACTTATGAAACGGTCCTGATTAAAGGCGGTGTTTAGTTAATTTGACCATTAGGACTAACGGACCATTAGTCACTTTTGTTCTGTGGATTTGTTTTTAATAATTTAGAAGACTAGTAGATTTAGCAGCTCTCGATTGACGAGGATTATCGTCGTTAGATTTCTAAGTATACCACTGTCCGGTATTTCCTAAATCTGGTAATCCTGGTAGTACGGAGACAAAACGAAAATTTTCTTGTAGGTGCAGTTTAGCGATTCTAGATGGAAGCAATGAAATATTCTTGGGTTATTTCTGTTTTAGAAATATTGCACCGTATAAGAAAATATTTGTGCATGGCTTTGCGTTGGACGAAAAAGGAAGGAAAATGTCCAAATCGCTTGGAAATGTGATACACCCGGATTCAGTTGTACAGAAATACGGTGCTGATGCTCTTCGGATTTGGGTTGCGCAGTTTGCTACTGGTTCTACAAATATTTTGTTTGGTCCGAAACTTGTGGATAGCGTAGTGGAAAATATTGCTAAATGGCGCAGCATCTTCAGCTTTATGCTTGGATGCCTGCATGGATATAATCCAGCGACGAACAGCCTTCCTTTTGAGCAGCTGTGCCTTACTGACCGCTACATGCTCCTAAAAACGCACAAATTTGTTTCAGACATCGACCAGCATTACCGGAACATGGAATACAATAAAGTCATCATAGACTTTATTGCTTTTGTAAGCGTCAGTGTTTCGGCATTTTACTGCACTGTGATCAAAGACCGCTTGTACTGCGAACCACACAATAGCGTCAAGCGCCGATCGGCTTTGACGACTTTGCATTATGTGCTGGAAAGCTTACTCCTTGTGATTGCTCCCATTGCACCGTATTTAACAGAAGAGGTGAACAGTTATCTGGAATCATCAAACAAGACTTTTGGAAACTTTTTCGCGGATAACGTATGGAAGGATGCGACTGTGTCGGTACAAGACGAGACCGCAGTACTTCGTATGTTCGACGTGCTTGAGGAAATACGGAACTCGGTCAATCAACAGTTTACGGGAGAACATTTGCTGAAATTGAATTTACGATTTATGCTGACACCCGATGTCTTTCAACTGCTGGCGCCTTTTTGCGACGAGAAAGCTTCTCAGGAAATGGCAGATTTTTTCGGAGTTTCTATGGTGCATATAGAGCAGTGGAGAAATGTTAATTCATTGGAAGATTCTCGCTTTGATGTCTCAGGAGAGATAAAGAGTAATGGAATTACCGGACGTTTCGGTGTTTCTCGTATAAATGTGGAAAAGCGGCCATGCGGTCGTTGTCGGAAGTTTTTGCTGGACAAAGTTGAGCAAGATCTATGTGAACGGTGTATTGGTGTTATCGGTGACAACTGGAGTGTTTAACTCATTTTGTGATGTTGCAATCACATTGGAAACCAGACTGTTTTTTGAGATGTTACATGAAATAAAAATGGTGAATATTTAGTATTAATTTTGTTTGTGTATTATATGGCAAATATTATATTGTATAGCATGGCAGATACTAATGGTTTTCTAATAAGTTCTAACACACCAGAATAACAATAGTTAACACTTGGCAGGTAATCGTAACCTGCATTTCTTCGGATTTCTAAAATTTTGATACCGTGTTACGACTGCATAAGTACTGTAATCTATAATAATAAAAGGATAAGCCTTAACGAAATTCCGTGTGTGTCATCGATGCATTAGCGCTGCACTTAACCAAACTCCGACGTCTATAGGTCGTTCGATAGCCCTTAACGTACAGATTTGCCAGCAAAAGTTAGTTTTTGAAGAAAAACAAATGTTTGAAAGAAAACTTAAAAAAACTTTAACATAGAAAGCCTATGAGAAAAGTCAAGAATCCACCACTGCCAAACCGACCACCACTGTTTCGACAGCCATAACGCGTCGCCCAACTTTCCAAGGACTGTGGAAAACTTTGAAGGTTTTGAACCATGACTATGTATTATTCCGTAGTCTTGAATAAATCTATAAATTTTTCATGAGTAGTTAGCTTCAAGAAAAAAGAAGAATTGAGAAAGAAGACCTATAAAGTCTTCGAGTATGAAACTGCACTACAGCTGCTCGAAACTGTTTTTAAGGCAGCTGTCGTTCGCGGTGGTTTGATCAGTTTAAAATTGCAACGTTTCCACGGCGGTTGTCATTGTTACTGGTTTGCCGTTGAAGTACTTAAAAAATTTGCTACGACTTAAGAGACATTTAATTTGTTTTCTGTGAAAAACGACGTCCGAAAAGGACGGCATTGCATGTTTAGTTTAAAGGACAACAAGATTTAAAGGGAAGCAAGCTGATTTAAATGACAGCAAGTTGGCAGCTGCACATCCCACATGAGCTTGGATTTTTAACTCCACAATCCACACTTACAGTAAGATTGAACACCGAAAAGTGTCACATAAGGTTGAACAACCAAAATAGGCAGATCCAGAAAACGAGAGAATATTTGCGAAACTTGAAATAATATCGTTGGTTGTCGTAGAAGGCGGAGCCGCAGGCGACGCCGAGCTGCGGCGCGAGCGGAGCTCGCGGAGCAGCAATCATGTAACTGACATTTTGGGTAATAGTTTGCGCTTAAGAAAATTTTTATTCATTTTGTACATCATATCCGACTATACCAGTATGTATGTGTATTGGTTTTGCTGAATAAAGTCACATTTTAGGAACGCAGGGAAGAAAGCGTAGAAATAAACACCGAAATTTTTCTACCCTTATTTAATTAATGGGAATTATTTAATTAATTAATTATAATTTAATTAGATAACTGTTTTCTGTGGTCAAAGGAACAGAAAGCAAGTAGACTATAATTATAGCGGTATTTGTATACTTCTACTGATTGTTAAACTGGGACATAGCGGCCACCCGCGGCGTCAGTGGTCAAACTGAGATTATAAATCAGTGATAAACTGTTATGAGTGTTATTTATCGTAGTTATTTATCGGATAGTTCGCAGCTTAAAAAGCTCCCAATGGCAAAAAAATTGGAAGGGAGAACAAGTTCTGAGATGTATCACAAAGCCGCTGTGCAGCAACTGCAGTGAATTTAACCGATTGGTGACTGATGTGGAATTAAATCACCCGATCGAAATGAAAAAGCTGTTCCACTTTGGAAGAAAAATTTCGCAATTTAAGATCATCGCTGCTTAAAATTAAAGGCAAATTTTCCAGTATAAATCAATGAAAACTCTGGATTTTGCTATTATCGCATGATTATTCATTCCGCACAATTTGCGCGGTGTCTGCTAGCGCAAAAAAACTTCTCTGATGAAAAGATGAACTTTTTGACATGATATCAATTTTACAATGAGCAGGTCAGCAGGTGTACATTCATAAAAAACAGGGATTGTCACTGTTTCCGGTAGGGTGGCTGAGGTACGGTTTACATGTGGAAAGTTTACACGTAGCCAGAATTTGTGGAAAGCACGCGACACTCGACAGTACTTACCGCATAATCGTATCGTACAGAACGTAAACACTATAGCACGCAGTAAGTTTTAAAATCTGTTTTAAAACTTATTTTAAACTTCCCATTTAATCTTATACTCCTTCGGCTTACGTGAGTTACGTCACCGATTTATTCCGCGCAGTTTGCGCGGGGTCTACTAGTGAGTATAATGAATACTCGCCAGTCAGTTGCACTTACGGCTGTTTACTTCAGTGACGTGACTTTGTTGTGTTCAACAGCTTATTAGCCAGTAATAAGTTTTTGCAGTTTACGCCTTACGGTTAGTAGTTTACTAAAAATTTTTCGGTTTCGATAAATTTAGTTCTTTTATCTAATGTGCGGGAATTCCTAACAGAATTCTGCTTTGAATTTTGAACACATTCAATAATGTTTTAGCTGTTGGCTGTTAATAGTGTTTGAGTTCTCCTATGCAGCTGAGCGTTTACCTGCAGATCAGCAGATGTGATCGATTGCGTATACATACTATCAGTATCCACTCCAGTTTCCAGTCGAGTTCTGCAGTGCTTGAGTTTGTTGGTTTACTTTTGGCGATGTTCGCGAATCGCGCAGTTCTGGTTTTCGAGAACTATCTATAGCCGTGTTTATCTCTTTAAACGTAAGTTTGTTCGGGAAGATTCATCATGGATCCGGTCCCTCCATCTGTCGCGCTGGATGTGGAATCCACTGGCACTGCGCAGATGTTACGGGGAAATCCCGTGCATGATCCAGTGGCGAGTGGCAGTCATTCCGTCGCCTTCGAAGTGAAGAACGGTGCTAACATGGTAGACACATCCGTGCTCGAGAGGTAGTACCCCGAGTGAAGCAGATGGAACGGTTCGAAGTGGCAGCATTGTGTTTCTGTTTGCAGAGCGTGTTGGGTGTGCTTCGCGGGTGAGGAAGAAGAGCCCAATATGCGCTGGCTGCGTCCGTGTCGTTGTCGGGGATCCACGAAGTGGGTGCACTATTCGTGTCTGCAGCGATGGATTGACGCTCAGCAGAAAGGGATCGTCACCATTCCAGTCGCGTGTCCACAGTGTGGCGCCTTCTATCTGGTCAAATTCGGAGACGTAGGTAAGAATTCAAGAAAAGGGAGACAAGCTGGATGACTGTCAGTGGCTTGCAGTGATATTCGTACGGCTGAGTGCTTTTATATTTGGATAAACGTTAAAAATTTCGGAATAACAGTGCCAAAGGATTTTCTTAAATCTGATTCGACGTTGTATGCTGGTTAACTTTGTGAAAAGGTTTTCCGAATTATATAATTGTTTTGATTTGCGTTTATATATTTATGCATGTTTTGTTTTGGATTTGTTAGGCTTTTTTTTAGCTGTTTTCGACTTTTCTTATAAGATTGACGAAGTTAATATGGCAGGAGTGGGAAATGCAGGTGCGTGTAGGTTTGATTAATTTGTTTGCGCGAGAAATTTCGCCTGACGAGTAAAAAATAATCATATTTTTCTGTAACAGAGGGACAGAAGTTGTTTTATATAGTTTTTTTTCCTTCGACATTTAGTGCTTTTACATGATAAGCCAATTTACAATTATTGCGAGAGCGGTCGGTGGTCGCAGTACTGTATAGTTAGCTTAAAAACCAACCGAAGTCTCTTTCTCCTCGCGAGTTGTTTGTTTACATATTTATCTGTTGCTTTTGATCTGAGATTTGATTGCAGCTTTCAGTTTTTGTGTATCATTTAGTAGGTATTGTGAAACTGGTCGAAACGATTGCATCACGCTCTTGCGTTTGTATCTTTACCAGGTATTGTACATAAAGTTCTGGATCGTGTGGAGCGATATATCAATAAAGCGTGCCCATATTTTGCGGGATTATGCCTGGTTGGAGCCACATACTGGACAGCTGTTTCTTACGGAGCTTTAACTGTCATGCAGGTACGTTGGTAATATTATTAGCCTAATTTGCATTGTGTAGTGTGTACGTAGTTTCTGTTTTAATAATGCCTGTTAAGGCGTGCATTGAGCCGCTTCCTTCTGTAAAAATATAATTAGCGCAGTTTGGCGTTTCTGACAAGCTCAGTTCTTTTCACCCAAAATCCAGGCGCTCGGTAACTGCTGAGTTTTATGGTTCGAGAAAAATGCAAAATGCTACTGATAACCAAGTTACGACTGACAGTTTGTGATGATATGCAGCCAGCTTAACAAGGAATGTCAGGAATACTGTATATATTCGCAAATACTAAGTTGGAAGGGCGGTATTTTTGTGTAATGTATGTCAGTATTCTGCGCGTATTGTTCCTTGACATTCTGCTGCGTTTTGCATCCGGTATGCAAGTGGAGAACAATTATCGAAGTGTTCCATGGGTTTTTAGCTATCCGGTTTTTATTTTGCTCATAACAAAGACGTGCTGTTGAATAGGTGTTGGGACACCGCGAAGGTCTGCAGTTAATGGAGCGGTCAGATCCGATGCTCCTACTACTTACCCTCCCCAGTATTCCGGCCTGCTTAATCTGGGGTAAGATGCTGCGCTGGGAGGATTACATTGCGCGCAACTGGCGCTGGATCATGCACTCCATCTGTCCGTTCGTCTTTGACCGTCCCGAGCAGAATCTGGCCTATGCCGAACAGCAAAGCTCCCCGTCGCGGATATTGTGCGGCGCCCTGGTCTTTCCCACCATTGCCACATTAATCGGTCGCTTTCTACTGGGCCAGCGTGTCAAATCCAATTTGGAGCGCACTGTACTTGGCGGCAGTGTATTCATTGCCATCAAAGGTATACTGCGCATTTATTACAAGCTCAAGCATAATGAGCAGTATCATAAACGGCAAATTATGGATGCCCCTGAAACGCGAGATGCTGATACTCAGGCTGATACCGGAGAAGACCACTATTAACAGTATGCTCGCCATCACAAAGACATCCTTGAGAATTATGACTCTTGTTGTGAAGGTGCTGGACAGTGTGTCATACTATCATGCGGTAGCGCTTCGCTACGTATGTTTGTATGCAGTCACTTCCGGGATTTCGTTCCCCCCTGTGATCGGTGTGGTTTTCAGTTGGTGTACAGAACAGCATTCATTAGCATAGCGGATTGTTTTTCTTTTTTTGGCGCAGCGGTGTTAATTTGTCTGTCAGGTGGTGATGTAATTGTACTCTGTTTACTGCGGGCAAAAATGGCCTGTAGGTGTACGGGTATAACGATGAAGAGCGCGGTTATGAAATGGAGTGAATAGTGGAGCGCCAAACTGTCACCTGACTGCTTCCTATTAGCTTAGAGCGCAGTTTTCGCGACAGGAACGTCCGGGTTGGGTAGGAAAACGTGAAGGAGGCTTAATTTGCTAATATCATGTATGGCCGATAAGCCACCGTTACGTGAAAAGTGAACTAATTACAGTGTTCGCGCTTGCATTCAGCCTTGTAAATGCGACAAATGTGGAAGATTATTGTTTTGAGTGCGGTGTGGAATTTCCACCAATATTTCCAATCAACAGATAATCAAACCGTCGACATGAGATTTGCAGTTACAGGGATGTCCATTAGTAGTCCATCTACAATACATTTGTCAGGGCGTGGTATAAGTTGTTTTCGTGCCAATGCTAATAAATATATCATTGCGCTAATGATTTGAAGATGGCAAAAAAGCTGTTAGCCTGTTACTGTTGACACACACTTATGGATCAATTTTAGTATTTTACTAACCATAAATATTGCTGTACACGATGCCCTTTGCATACTTCTATATGTTTTGCTTCCTTTCACGTAACTTCAGTGTTAAAATGATGAGACACTACTACATGGCATATAACACACATCCTCTAAAGCCACATCGATCGTAAAATATAAATGTGAAAACTGCAACCCGAAAATTATGTGCCTTATGAGTAACGCGGAGCATCGTTACACATGTTTTAATTTGCGTAAAATACTGCGCTGAGATGTTGGAGCTTTCTCACCGCTGACCAAATGATGGAGCGATGTTGTCGTTATTTTTGGGATGTATTTTGCGCTGCCGCAATCGGCGTTACATTAGTAAGCTGGATTAAGATATTTTTTGCATGTTGATTTTCTAAGCCTGACATGACAGAGGCGTTTTTAGAATAATTATCGACTGGGATCTCGTACTTGGTGTGCGGCCTCATGGAAATGACATTTGGAAAAAAGAGAAAGTATGTGATCAATAAGCCATCTGGCTCATTCACCATCATCAACATGCCCGATTTTAAGTGCAGCTCGCACGAAGATTTCAGCCTATGCTCAGCTGGAGTCGCAGCGCGATCGAACGTTTGCTGCTGCTGCAACGAGATGATTTCGTTTGGGGGGTATTGAAAGCATTGCTTTTCATTGCTTGAGAAATTGTAGCCGGCAACTGATCAATATCCACGTCGAACCGGCTCACGATTGATGATTACGCTTTTATAACACTTTTAAATTAATTCACCTTTTCCCTCCATTCACTGACTGTGTACATGGTATGCCCCGTGAATGGCAGCTGTATATCGTATCGGCCGTGCATGGCGCAGCCGCAGTGCAACGGGAAAAGAAACGACCGGCGAGCGGTTTATACGCGGGGTATCCTTAGTAAATCCTGATGGGACAAATAAAGATGAAGAAATGTTCCAAGGGGGAAACCGTATTTCGGCGAAAATCTATCGTTCCCGTCGTAAAAGCGGGTTACTCGATATTTTTCTGATTTGTTTACTTAAGTTGACAGAACGGAAAACACATAATGATTGAAAAGTGCTGAATGGACAGACGATGGTTCTAGGATCGAAAAAAATGATTGGGTAGTTCAACCACTGTATTATTATAGCGCGTCCCGACGAACATGAGAAAAAAACTACTTACTTATAACATATATTACTTACTTACAGTAACTATATACTTCTTGCGTACTTGTTCTCTCTCATAAGAAGCTTGTGCAGCACTACACAAACCTGCAAATATCAATGTTTTCCAGCTGGAAA
The DNA here is from genome assembly GCF_019649055.1 of Paramacrobiotus metropolitanus. NCBI lineage: Eukaryota > Metazoa > Tardigrada > Eutardigrada > Parachela > Macrobiotidae > Paramacrobiotus > Paramacrobiotus metropolitanus. The sequence goes on from NW_026570246.1 coordinate 1,281,199, forward strand.
CAAATGCGGCTGACATCAATAAACAATACATAAATATCCGTACCAATCGCTGTAACACCGACAAATTATAGCCGATGCCCGATAGGGTTATGCAGTCTCTAAGCATAGAAGTATGATTATTGATGTATTTGATATTGATTTGTTTTAATTTTGCCTTGAATTATAAAGCACGTTACGTTGATATTAACAAAAGTACAGTAGCTCTTAAACTTAATGTGGGTGCCAGCTGGCCTGCATATTACTGATATTAGTTGCGGATACTTCTTGTTTTCGTTAAAAGGCAACGCGATTTGCATCAGTATTAATAACGATGCCTCCTCACGATACATTATTACGTTCCACATTTAGACTTGTCAATCAGTCAAAGTAGGTATTTCACATTTTTAAAGAATGTTTATTATTTTTATTTATAACTCACAATCGCAAATATTAATCGCCAGATCATACAAAATTTGTATAACTAAGTATTTCATTTATAACAGAATATCAAGTATGTTGCGAAAACTGATGTGCTTTTATTAATACGTAAGTCTTTAAGTTGAATGTATGCGGTAGCCGCTGACATGGTGCACTTTCAGCCTTTACAAGCCTTTCTTACATACAAAAGATGAGAAAAAATATGTTGTTGCAAAGAATAGCAATCACTAATTGAGCATGAACTGACCAAGTTGTTCCACATGCGTGGTTATATCTGTAAAACACCGGATCAGCTTTTCGCAATACAGAAAGTGGACATGAAGTTATTGAAGCTAATCGCAGAGTTAACGGTAAATCAAAGAACTGACATGCACAGATCGTTAATTCTGCTTACATTATACCAAGCTAATCTCCATTCCGAAGCTTACCATAACCAAGTGGGCATTATGCATTAAATAGCCGTCGAAACAGAAGTTTTTTAAAGATAATTATTAACAAAGCTGCACGTTAAAATTACAAATCCATTGTGACTACAGCATTATCATCAGATGTTTTGTGCATGCCAGAGCATGCACTATTGTTGACGCGGGAATAAGTATTGTTACAATTAAACGTATTAAATAAAATAACCCATCGTTATGGCTTACAATTAATATTTAATGCTGACGATATTTCAGTAAATAATCAGATTCTGTCGTAATATAATTGAGAAATTTGAAATGGTTAATTCCCCTGTAACCCTTCATTTGGAAAACGCAACGACGTGAAGGTGCGGAAGAGATTAGCGGAAGTCCACATGAGGTATTCGGCTAATTGTAAGGACAACGTTTTTACCGGTGTCAGACAAAACAGTTCCGCGAATTTGCGTACACCCTTTGTCTGTAGCACGATATTCGGTGAGCTGGATGCAGCGTTGCAGTAGTTTAAATTAAAACATTCAATTAGCAGAAATAAATTAATGAACATTCGTGGGTGTTAAATTAATAAGATAGGCTAGGTATAATCAGAATTACAGCATTTGATGAACAGCAATAACTAATAGGAAAATGCTGGCATTGAACTACACTTTCGATTACGCCACTATTTCATAACAAATGTCATGATTATACCGCCAGACACAAAAGTCAGTGCGGTGAGTATTAAGCGTAAATACTATGTAATTTTTTTTACGGTACCGGTTTTTGGCTGTGACGATTATGACTCTGCCAGCCATCCTACCGGCTATAAGATGCACATTACAATTTTCATTAGCTGCCTATCTATTCTAGCGGTACAACAAGATTTCTTAAGCGGTGAGAAGTAAATTTACTAGGCCCATTCTTAGCCAATTTGGCTTGCTTCACTTTGCCCTCACGACTTAAAATGTAGTTCAGTCTGCAGTACAATAACAAATGTTGTTGTGTAATATTACGGTTCTTTTATTTAACTGTTTCAATAGCAAATTTTCCGCCAGAACTGCGTGGTGCCATCAGCAAATTTAGCCGAATACATAATACAGCTTTATATTTATGCCCAATCAACAAAAATCTATACATTGATTCCCTGTCCAACTGACGTCAGTGTCAGCGAATTGGTCGGCTGCTAACGAGGAAAGTCCTTGTGAACAAATACCGATTTATCGACGGATTATCGGCGGCTGTCATTGGCTGCTGTGTCCTGGAAGAGGTGGCGATCTGTATCGAACAGCTGTGAATGTGTATGACTGTATGGTGGATAGTAAAGCCCACTCATATAGCCCGCATGCTTGGTGTGATCCACAATCGCAGCCAGTAGCTTGTTACTGTAAAATTCCGTCTTGCTTCATTTTTCGTTCACCGTATTCCCAATAACTTGCCAAACTCTTTTCTGAGATCGTTAAAATAATTTTCCACCATCCCTATATATACACGTTGCTGCGACACATTGTGGTGAGGAATTACTTTTTGACAACCGTTACAACGGCGCAGCTGAGTGCCGCATGCACACACACTGTACCGGGACAGTCCAGCTGCCGTTACCGTAAGTACATGTACTGTACTATCCATACCATATACAGCCCACACACACACCAACCCGACGGGAATACGATCGACCTTAATTAAGTCGGCATTTACGGCCTGATCATTATGGAACTCGGTGTGGAGACGGCCTTCCGTTCCTATGGGTCTCCCTTTGATTATAGCTGTTCAAGCGAATCGCCAGCATTGTCCTCCTACTGTACCGACCGCAGTACCGGCATGAGCTCGCCTGGATCACGGCTGTTCCAATTAAGCCCAGATATGCTCTCATCGATTTGGTCGTCAGAAAGTAAAGACATAACTAGTGCCAGTGAAGCGCTGGCACTGGCCAACAGCGCAGTGAACGAGAATTCACCTAAGGATTCACTAAGCCCCCCAGTCGTTGTCCCAACTGGCAGTGCGGCTGCTGCTGCTGCTGATAAAGAGGAAAAATCAATGTCATTTCCCGCTAATACAAATAGCCAGAGCGGAACGATGGCAAGTAGCGGTGGTGCAGCGGCTACATCGGCGACTGGACGGGAATCATCGAGTCCCCTTAGCGGCGCTGGCTCAACGGGCACAGCGTCATCCAGTGCGTCGAGTAGTCTTGAAATATCCGGCCTGGAATTGGGCAACAGCCTGTTCGGCGACAGTGTCTGGTCATCTAAGGGCTCCTTTAACGATGTGGGCAGTTTCGGGTCCAATGATGAAGAAAAGCGCTTCCTGGAGCAGGGCAGCGGTAAGAGCTACCTGAAGCCACCCGGCAGTGCGCCCGGCTCGGCGGGATGGGGCAGTTTCTGGTCGGACTTGTCCCCGTCGCTCAGCCCGTCTAATTCCGAGAGTAATCTACAGCATTTCGGCTCGCCTCACGGCCTGGCTAATCCCTTTACGACATGGAACAACGTTGCGCCTCTTAGCAATCGCCGTTCTGCCCCGCCGAACGCCTGTACGAGTCCATTTAGCAGTGGTTCAGTATCGCCGATTAGTCGAAAACAATTATCACCCGGTAGTAGTATGGCGGGACCAGCATCCGTCACTCTGCATCAACATTCGGGCATGACACAACAGCAGGCGCATTACCGGCAAGTGCAGTCAGCAGGTTATCCCGTCAATACGGGATGCAGCGCTAATAATGGTGCTTACTCTGGTCATATAAACAGCAATCATCGTGCCCAGTATCGGCGCAGTGCTTCCCATCCGGCTAATGGCCATGTACAGAATCTTGGCCATAACAGTCACCATCATCATCATCATGTGCCCGGAACAATGGGCGGTGATTATATTAATGGAATTGATTCCTTGGGTGCCTCGTTCTATGACACAATCGCACATAATCACACCACTAATGGTGATACGGCCAACTTTTCCTTATCAGGCTGGAATATGGATCCGGCACCGACTACCGGCTACAATCAGGTATGGGATTAAGCATCTATTTTTCCTCTAAGAGTTGCACGTGTAAATATTGTTTTAGTGGAATAAGTGAGTGCTTGTCGCAATCTCAGGCTAACAGCTCAATGATCTGTCTTCGCAGCAATCATAACAAACTGCTTTATATTTCTTACCATTAACGGATAAGCAATTTCTTTAATAACCCGCGTGTGTACATATGGAAGTGTACCTCGTTAACTGCAAATTGTCTTTGATAATACTTTAGGGTTTACTTTAATATCTCTTGCCTATATTATTAAACTAAATTAAAAGTAGCTCTAACCAAGCTAACCAGGCTTTGTAATCAAATTTTCAAATGCTGTAATATGATAGATAAATCGTAAAATAAGCGATGTACAGATGTCAGATGTGTATCGCAGATTGAATGCGAGGTGTGTACTGTGGTCCGCACAATTAAACTGTGTTTAATTCCCAGACGATAACTAGTTCGCACACTAATGGTATTTATCGATAATATTATTTGGTGAAGAAAATACCGCAAGCGTAGGCTTTTAAAAATTTAAAAGTAGTTTTTTTGCAGCCGTATTAAATTTCATTTCAAAAATGTTTTCCTGAATTGCGCTAAATAAACGTTTCCTATAAACGCAGACTTTCTACTGAGTAGTATTAATTTTTTAACCGCCCTAAGGCATATTAACTACTCAGTCTGAGAATCGGCATAGTGCACAATGCCACTGCACATGCACCAACGAAGAGAGCGTCATTATGATTGGGGGTAGCAAGGTAAACATTGCGTTTTGGTAAATATTGTTCCAAGAATACGGTAATTATTTTTCTATCCAACTGATCCAGAAGCCATTAGTTGTCAGCTATAAGAAGCAGACGGGGGCAAGTAGCAATGCAAACGATAACAAGCACTGGTACAGCTGTACGTATGCATTTCGTTCAAGGATTTACGGCAAAATGGGGAGATTTTAGATTGACATTACGACGATGATCTCACGCAAACCACATGATAAGGTCTGCCGCAATCGACATCTAATCTGAATCAGCTTAATCAACACAAAAACCTTCTATTCTGCCAGACTTGTTCGTTTTCTACGGCTGCTTCAGCTAGACAGGCGAATCGCACCCCGAAATACCGACAATTGCTGACCATTAAAACTTAGGCGGAAAAGTATCTCATGCATTCGTAACATTATAGAATTTAAGCAAGTTTGCTGATCTCGATTGCGTGTTTTTTTGTTCGCTTGTTTAATTTGTTTGTTACATTTAGAATGCATGTATACCGTACATGTAACGATTCAGTTTTAAAATTCTATTAGTTGCCAAATTTTAAGCAAATAAGTACGTAAAACATTTAATAGGTCTTAAGCATTTTGGTCAAGGTTTAGATGGAAATTTTTGAGTCATCATGGAAAAACGATAAAATAAAATTGTTCGTTATAGCAACTTGTAACTCCACAGACGTTCGAGGAAAAATTGGTATTCAATTGCAAAAACTTTTTCTTAACGCTATTTTGCACTTTTTGACAATTTTCTGAGTACTAAAGAGTACTAGTAAGATATAGGTTCATGTCGAATGGTCAACAAATACTAAAAAAACCCCACAGTTTTCGACATTTGTTGTCGGCACGCGCATATTGAAAATATACAGGCCGCACTGTAGCCAGTTCTAATTGTGGACTGCGCATAACGCAATACTTTAATTATTACAGCCTTTTTAATAGGACATATTCCGCTTAGCTGATCAAAATTTCGTTAGCATTGCATTACTAGCTCAGCGTGAATGGAACATAAAAAATAGCTTCCGCCGCGCCAGCGTTTTTCAGTATGGTAGTTAGGGTCGGCGTAGACAACGTGAAGGCTACGTAATCTTGTGTAATAATCTTGGAGCTATGTTGTGTTGGCTGCATCTAGCCCAATCAGCTGGCGTTCTTATGGCCTATTACACGTCCTCTTTAAACTGCTTTTCCTTAAGGGGATATGTAAGTAGTTGATGCAGCTGCAGACGATGATGCTGTCAGTAAGAGAGAGAGATTATTATTATAATGCTTCGTATACACATATGTATATTCCATGTATATTTTGCTCGATATGTATTTAGGAATTACTGCGCGACAGGAAAACGATAGCGGTGGTTTTTATTAGTTAGTTTAGAATAGGCAAACTTGGCAATGCGTCACATGCGAGTGGCTGGTTCGGTTTGACAATTAGGACCCATTTCTACCCGGCAAGCATGTCAATGTTTTCATCATCAGTGCGGAAAAAACTTTCCATTGCCTGGGTTATAAATACAATCTTCAAGTGGCGATAAAAACTATTTGGATCGGACAACGTGTGTTATGATCATTAAAACTTCTTTCATGGAAACTGCGGCTACTGTATCTATATATTTGCCGACACTAAAATTAATGTGTATTTGCTACTTGTTTGTGCAGATTCTCGTTATTCTGGATGATACATATTAACTTCACGAATATATTTACCTCGTTTTTCTTTGATTGGCAAACTTTGGTCCATAATGGCTGATAACATGCTAACATTAAATTTTTTATTTGTCTTCGAAGTAAACGAGCAAATGAAAAGATTTGCTTCGATTTTATGAGCGTTTTTATGCGTTTTGGTAGAATATTATCGTACCCCTCCAATTTGTTACGGTGCACACTGAAGAGCAACCGATACATAACTACCTCGACCTGGCCTCAAAGTAGCGTAGTATTGTATTTGGATCTAAAGTGTAATAGCATTTTGAAGCGAACCCACGTGCTGCGAAATTGTGAAAATGATGTTTCGATAATTTTGATGATGATTTACAATTTATACCATAAAGATGTATAAAAAATTTAATTATCTACTTAAATAATTAAAAAGTTACTTGGGTGGTTTAAAGAATTTATTATTATTGAGAATTTCTAAAATATACTGAATCGTTTGAGGAAATTGCCTTATATGCAAAAATTATTAAAAAGTTTTGAAATTGTTTAATAAGTACAATATGTACATTTTTTCAGATTATTGGCTATGTCGTGACATTTACAACTAACTTATGCGATAATCTTGTCTACGCAGCGTTTCACGTGATGCACAGCTGTAAACATTATCATTTTTAGGTTGCATATGTATGCACGCTACAACGCAAGATGTTCTTTTTTGATCCTGAACTAGTCTCAAATTTCCGGTGTAATCAAAGCAAAAATAGAATAAATGTTGAAGAATTTTTGCTTACGACATAGAAGTTGTAATTCAAGACAACATTCAAAGCGCAAATCGCAAATGCAAAAGAAATCGACCTTTACCAAAAAACTTCAAGTGCGATCAAGATTGAACAATCTTAAATTTTTGTCTTGCATACGAACTCCTGCAGACTGGTCACTGAGTTACAAAAATTAATAAGACGTGGCCATGTAGCTTATCTTACCATGTAATAACATGAGCCTGTAATTCGGTAATTTGTCTCACCTCACTTTGCTTGGGTCGCTACTTGGCCAGCAACCGGAAACCACCATTTCCGGTTGAGCAATCATTTTTCACTGCGCACTTGGCTGGTAATGATTGTCTATGTGTTTTGTAGGGCTTCTTTATGATAAACCTGGTTGTTTGTGCAATAACTAAAGCATTTCCAAGAATTTCTCTCTTTTTCGGATGTTTTTACGAATGCGGTGGGTTAGAAAACGTTTACTCAGGAGAAAAAACTGTAACATGAACTAACTGGCTTGTAATTAGTTTTTTTAATGCTGTAAAACCTTTTAAGCAAGTTTAAAGAGTTTAATTGAAGAGTTTCATGTATGCGTGAAAGAGTTTAGCTGTACTTTATGCAAACATTTTATTGTAACACTTTTTGATTTTTTTTAAAAAAAATTTGTAAAACGTTGACAAATTAAATAATGCATTGCTTAATCCATATCAACATGCTGCTGTTAAAAAGCCAGTTACAAAAGCGCTAGCTGAATCCCTTCCAATGAGGTGTGATACAACGGTTGCTGATTTTCTTATCAGCAGTAGCGGCAAGCTATTCGCTCTTGCTCTAATAACATCTTTCGTTGTCAGCTGTCGATCTGTACTCTGTAGCATGCCACGCGACTGACCAGCTGTTGGTCTCAAGTGACCGTAATTGTTATTATACGTTTCTCAATGGAAAGGAGTGTACAGGCTAGACATGCGTACTGATTTAAGCGTCTTATGGACAACCGACAATGGCAGATGGGGATCTTGTTCAGCTTTATTGGCAGTACACCCAAATGACGCTACCACCTGGCTCCTCGCAATGTCAAATCCGAACATCACGGGGTCAGTTCAGGCCAGACTTCCGTGCGGTGGTCAGTTAAGGTCATTCCGTCAAGATTCATTCGCTGCCCAGCAGCTGTGGTTGTGAATGGGTGTGGCGGCCATTCAGCTATATAGAAGCAGCAGACCAGGAGCAGTGATAATAAATTATTACATTTATGATTCTGCCGGCATTATGGATCGGCGTGTTTGGAAGTAACGATTCTTAAAACCGAAATGGGCTAAATATGGACTGTGGTCAAAGACAAATATAGGACTGTGTATAGTGTCAATATTGAACGGTTATGCGGTGATGTTATCGTTGGAGCTCGTTATATGTTATGCTTCTCTCGGCACGGCCATTGCCCAATGAACATTCTCAGCTCTTTACTGGCTGTATTCAAAGCACCGTATCCGTTTCCCGGATCGCCGGGTAAACGCGTATCCTGTAAACATGCAGGGATGCGTGAATTAATGAGTTTTAACAGTTGCCATCGAGCATACTGCTGGCCGGTCCAGCTTGCGAAGTGCCGTCAATATGGAACGATCCCAAATAATGGCACATGCAGCTTTGAATTATGGGAGGGCAGTTGAAAGAATATCGCTAATGCACATCATGGGAAAACCAATAACATTTAATATCCCCTGCCATCAAAAGATGCAATAATAATCTTTAACTGAAATGTCGAGTAGTTTATATTTTGTTTTACTCTGAGTACGATCACTATTTGCAAAAATAATTCAACGATAGTTGCTAATCCTATTGACAACAGTGTAATTAAATTAAGGAATGTTCTATTCGTATCTTCTTATAATAAAAATTGTTGCAAGTGGTCCCGGTTATTTGTTTTAATTTTGCTGATAAACCGGTTAAAAGCAAAATATTTGAGCTTGTGGAATGCTGTAAAAGCGCAACGCAGTATTCAGTGCAGTTATTATGTAACATTAGCAGTATAGTTAGTGTACACAGCTCTACTACATTTAATTATACAGGGCACGATATGTACAGAGTACTTTGAGAGACGAGTTAAAAGGTTTTTCTACTCATTACAGAATCCCCGCAATTTCCATCAAGGCAACAATGGGAGTATGAGCGGTTTCGATTCGTTGAAATACTCTTTGGAACCACATTTGACGGACATGTTGAAAGCGACAAATGGATGGGACGACAGCGGCAAAGGTATGTGTGATGATAGGAGAACAAAAATTATGGTTATGTATTCGCATGTAATATCGAGGTCTTACTATTAGCTGTCGATAAAAGGGTCCTGAAGCTTTCACACTTGCAAATTAGCTTAGTGCACCCCAACCGGAAGTGAGCACCGCGTATACACAGATAAACGTTGGGTTTCGATTCTGCGCATCTTTCCGGTTATTCACTGGCAGAGATGAAATATTCCCAGTGATAAACATTCCCATGGGATTGCCGCACCCCATACAGTCCCCACAGGCACTTTATAGGCCGACCAAATATTATTCATCGCAAAACGGGCTTTTATTTAGCCGTAATGTTTTTTTCACTGCAATAATGAAAGTCCGAACAAATGCTTGCGTGCCGACGCCAGACAACGTGTCTGGATGCCGACGAATGTTCTTATTGTTGAAAGAAGCACGTATTTTCTTGCAATCACGAAAGTTTTCGTACTTGTAATTCTTTATAAACGTTCATATTAAATTTTGTGTAAGCGCTATTTTAATTTGAAAACGTAACGTTGTTAAGTTTTGTTGTGGGTTATTAAGTTCTTACTTTACATCCTTATCTGCCGAGTTGAATATATAGCATTGGTTTTATATCATATTAATTTTAATGTACCTACATCATAAATGTTGGCTTTAAAAAATTTACTTATATGATGTTATCCCCTTCTCCTACCATAATTAACAAAGCATTTGTTGCATTTCAGAGAGTACATTTATGTATGCACTATGCAGTTTTTCAGAGATCAGCCAAGCAAAATAATAGGGTGCTTTTAACTATTGCCGTAGTATTTTTGATTCATCTCCTCTGTTGATCCGGTTAACCTCCACAACAATTTGCGGAATGGCCAAGCATAATTGCTGAGCTATGGTAGCTAATTTATTGTGGCCCTAGTTAATACGCTGGATTATGTAACAGATTTGCGAAGCGATTATAATCGCTGATTGTGGTAAGAAAAAAGTACACAAATTCGCCATGTGATCTAGCTGAATAAACAAGAATTCATTTTTCACTACTGTATACCAGTCGCTATATTCAGGTTTTTTACATGGGCTGCCAATTCTTTAAAATATCGGAAGTTCGTGGAGCGCCAGGCATATGTGTTGTCACCTGAAGCATTCAGTGCTACAATTATCATACCATTTTGTTTTATGCTCCGACATAGTTGACATTTTCATAAAGGTTCTAGATCGATAGTTAATTTTGTTTTTAGAACAATATATGCTACGGTGGGGACGATTTCATGACAATATGACTTTGGTCAGTTTGTCTGGGCTTCTTAAAAAATCTAAACAATAAATAATTTTTATGAACAATAATGTTTGTATTGTTTCATCTGTTCGCGTCTGTTCCTCACTTCTGCGTGCCTTATTTCGTTATTTCTTTGCTATTTCTAAAGGTCTTAATCTGATTGGGTGAAACTCCGGGCCTGTACAAACCAAGCGCGGAAATTTGTTGCATAACATTCGCTTTCCAAACATATTTGTTGACCGGTGTACCTCTGAATAGGCGCACGGTACCTACAATAATCAAGGAGTTTGTCTAGTGTTTATTGGCGTTTTGCTATAAAAATACCAATTTTAAGCAGATAATGTTATATAAACACTCGCAAAGTATGGAACGGAACTTAATCTCGCTTTTGACCACGTAGTGGTCCTTCGTGTTCATCCAAAACGCCAAAATGGTACATAGTCCGCAGTCAGTGTTACGTCAGCATTGGCGCTCTCCTTCTTGTTTGGTCCTGGGCAAAACCCCTCAAATAATACTTAGAATTGTTGTTGCGCAACATCGATTTTTTCACCTTATTAATTTTATTAAAGGCCTTTGGGATGCTACTATCTGTACAGCAGACTAAGCTATATACAAGGTTCGATACATCGGGGTTTTAATATGTCCTCCAGAACAAGTAAAGGGCGTATGATGAATGGGAAGAAAATTGGGATTTTTGTTGTTAGTGCTCCGACAAAAGCCAGTGAATGGGCAACTCGAACGGAAGCCCTCTTCTCCTGTTGGCGTAGTGTGTTGGTACAAGGCATGAAAATGAATCAATCGTCCGTTACTGGTTACATCGATGCAAAAGAGAGAGTGTATATATCCCGCGACCAGTATAGAACTCCATGTATTCCACTAGACAAAATCTATTGAATCCGTGCGTCGATTAGTGGAAGAATGATTGGCGAGGGCTTTTTGCATCTGGAATATGCATCGCTGCCTGTACAGCATCCGCGCCCACTAGATTGATATTTTTCGTGTCATATAATCGACAATCTGCCTGACTCGGCCATTGTTGTGTCTTAGGATGCATGTTAGCACTGTTTTTCTCCTTTCCGTTTGCATGCCAACTTAATCGGTGCAGCCAGGGTTTTTTTGCTCTTCCTATTTTTTTCTCACTTCCCTTTCAGCGCATTCTATTCGTCCAGGGAGAGAAAGGAAAAGGGCGCGCGCACACACATATAATGCATACACACACACACACACGATTATGCAATAGGCCTCGCTCTCGTACACATTTGTTATATATACGCGGACGAAGCTTTCGTCGAATTGTAAAGGAGCTGACAGGAAATCGATACGCAGCGGAAAATTGCATGAGGGAAATCAATCTCCGGTCGGATTGCCAAGGACCAGCATTGGCAATCGCTCGACTTAACCAGATTGCATCTAGCTGCACAGAGTGGCGCTCGCTATATGCGCATTCGCATTTTATGTGGAGCGCGGAGGCTTTGCTTTTTGGGGATACTGCTTCTTGCTCGGTAATCAAATTGTAACATTCCTACAGGATACAAGAGATGCTGGCCGGATTATCTAATGCCCGCACTCGTTAAATAAGACGTGTATATGCACTTACTAACTAAAAGTGCAAATATGCCACATATACCACAGCACTTTCCCACACTTTATCTGTAACATAGGGAAAATTTTGGGGTTAGGTTTATCCTTGCAAACCGTTAGCGCTTCAGATGCAAATGAAAGACGTACGATCGGCATGTCTGCATTACGCGTATTATTTTTATTGCCGGTGTTTTGTAAATTACAAGCTATATAATTTATACATCACGCGGCAAATTTGGTTGCAGGAACTATAATTTTATAAATACGCCGAAACTCTGAAAAGGCTTGTGATGCTTTATTGTATTGTACAAAGGCATACCACAATAACAATTTCATGTTATTACCAGTTTATTTTGTGTATGTCTGTCACTGCTGGCAGACACTTGCTCGTATACCGAGCTATACGACGTAAAAAGTGTGAAGTAATTACTTGGCAAACGGTGACGCATAGTTTTCATTTTGGAAGTTTATTAGCAGCGTCGCTCTGCTGCAATGGTTGACGGCTCACAGCTAATATCCGGTCCGGAGAGACAAAGTGTGAGAAAAAACATGATGAATATAGAAAGTGGCTTCGTTAGTCTAATTTTGGGCTGTGTGGCTGGACGGAATACGCACGGCTGGAATAGCTGCGTGTTTATTTGATGATTAATTTAGTATGTCCGTGCGGCACGACAAATCCACATTAACCATGCATATTTACAGCTTAGCACTTTGGCAGCGTATTTTTTCATGAGCATTATATTCTCCAGGAAAAAATAATCGTAAATTAATAGTCACCGAACATAGCGCTGCAAAGTGTGACGCGTTCTCATAATTTTATCAGTTCACGACATGCTAATGCATATCAAGCGAAAGAGTGTACGAACTATTTTATTGTCCTTCTTTAATATTTTCCGTCTTACCACCGCTCGAGTTTGCTATGCAATACGATAGATTCTGTTGGGATCAGATAGATATTCGATTTTCCAATCATCCTAAATTAACGTACGAGTAGCACTTGAACGAAAAATGTTCCTGTCACCGCTCCGATGCTGTTTCTGTGGTGATAAAGCAACTCCAAGTGCCTGGCTTTTCGGCCAAGGGTTCTCTTGTGCTGCTTATTTTGGTCGTATGCACAAACAGGCATGCTTACTTCACAATTTACCCCATGAATCGCATTAAAGCCGGTAAAGAGCTTCTCCATCCGTTCCTACACTAAACATAAACCCAAGATAGTGGCATTATTGGCATAGACCGAATTAATTTTATACTTAACAATTTGGAACGTATGATCGTTTTTAACCTTTTGCCGAAAACATTGCAGCATCATACTACAATCATTAATACGCTACATATACTTACCAAAATTTGGAAACTCCATTTAGACAAAATTATAGGTTGACCATCACATTGTGCAAAAGCAAATATACTTGTAGGTATTTCTGTAGACTATATAATATGGCTGTTGATAATTAAGCGATACCATATCTGTTCTGCGCGGATTAAAGTAACTAATCTTAATCTGCTTTTGTCACAGGTCGCAATTTTTTCGGAAACTACAATTCTTACGATGGAAGCCGATTCGGTGATATTCTGGATCCTTTTGACCAAATTGTCCCGTCTTCGATTTCGCCGATGGGCTCGCGCATGTCCCCCCGGCACCATTCAAGCGGATCAGAATTTGGCGGTGATCAGATGCACTTGTATTCTCGGAAAGTGTTCGTGGGAGGACTTCCTCCTGATATCGACGAAGGTACTGGTTGTTTACAGATATTTCTTAACCATAACAGTAATTATCACTGTACGTACCTGAATTGAAATAATTTGTTCGCACAATTACGTAAACGCAGTGCACAGAATAGGGTGTTTTGAAAGCAGCGTGCCTTCCTGCAGTCAATTATAATGCTCTATCAAACGATATTTGTGCCCTAATAGTAAATGTATCAAAAGAGAAAATTGTTGCTTACTGGGCTAAATGCGCATGAAATCCTTTGGGCAGGTATACGTATGTATTCTGTTGATACGAGTAAATGTAGTATTGGCGTTTACGTGTAGACTGAATGTAGCAAAATACGTCTAATAACTAATTATTACGTACTATGTAAATGTGACATATAATGAGGTTTTTCTTTACAGAAGAGATAACTACCAGTTTCCGGCGTTTTGGTCCACTGATCGTCGACTGGCCACATAAGGCAGAAAGCAAATCCTACTTTCCACCGAAAGGTCAGTTGCATAATCGGCTCATTTTACAGAGTGCACATGTGGAATTTAATACAACATTGGTGCATGTGTTTCTATCTTTTTAGGGTATGCCTTTCTGCTGTTCCAAGATGAAAGCTCGGTTCACGCTTTGCTGGATGCATCTGTTCAAGAGGGCGACAAATTGTACGTCCACGTTTCCAGCCCAACGAGCAAGGATAAACCAGTATGTCAACCCATATGAGAATAATTCCAAATATTTGCAACCTACTCGATGAAGGAAACAATTTTATTCAACTTGTTTATAACAGCGTTTTAATAACGGTTTCTAACTGGAAAAAGTGATGATAGTAGATATTACAGATTAAATTCGTTCATTTTGTCCAGTCAAAGGTTGCAAAAAAAATCATGTGACTTTCCAGTGGAATAGTGAGTGATGTTTTCTTATTGACTCGATTAGGTGCAAATTCGACCGTGGAGGCTTACCGATAATGAATGCTACCTGGACACGCAGAGCAAGCTGGATCCCCGTTTAACGGTATTCGTTGGCGGAGTGCCTCGACCATTGAAAGCCCGTGAGTTGCTGTTGAGGGGAAAAATAGCGCCTACATATTATTTCCCGTCAAGGCTTGAGGTTAATTTATATTGCGCTGTTTTCCTTTCCAGACGAATTGGCACTTCTGATGAATCAGCGGTTTGGTTACGTGGCCTATGCCGGCATCGATGTTGATTCGGAACTGAAATATCCCAAAGGAGCGGGTCGGATCACCTTCAGCAACCAACAGAGCTATATTGCGGCCATCAATGCCAGATTTGTACAGCTCCAAAACGGCGAAATTGACAAACGGGTAAATATTTGTAGTAGACCACAGTCATACAGTTATAATTAATTTAAAAAATGCACGTCACAGAATACTTTTGCTGTAAATCATTACGTATATGCAGACTGTTTTTGGTAGTGAAGCTTTATGCAGTATACCTCTATATGTATGTCTCACTTTTGTATCCCCTTGTCGAGTTCAGAAAGTCGGATCCATGGCTCTACCACACTTTATAATAGAACCTAATCAATGTTAAACAGAGACAATTTAACAAACCTAAGTTTAGTTCAACTAAGTTTTTAACTGAGTAAAGCTTTTATTTAAGTTTTTTGGTTTGGTTTGAAAGGTGATCCGCAAATTAATTTCAAGAACTGCGGTTTAAAAGTTTAAGCAGAAATGCAACATAATCGTATGTGCATATATAGGCTGATGACTGTAAAAGAGTTGAATGAAGGATTGCATGATGTGATGACAGATTGTATGTTTGAACAGGTTGAACTGAAGCCCTACGTCCTGGATGACCAGATTTGTGATTACTGTCACGGGATGAAGTGTAGTGGGCGCAGTGCACCGCTCTTCTGCTCGCAAGTGGGCTGCCTGGCCTATCTATGCGAGCACTGCTGGGGCCCGTACCATGCGTCCCCGGGAAAGGACCACCACAAGCCGGTCACCAAGGAGAGCAGTGTCGACCGCTCCCGGCCGGCCGCCATGCGCTGGTAGTCTGCTATCTGCTGTTGTGTGTGCCGTCAAATGCAACATTAATCCTGAGTGTGGTATCTTCTTCCCTCCTTTCTTTTATCCTTATCACTCTGTTATGCAAACCGGCGTGCATCCGGAGCACCTGTGTGCATGTACGGTCTTCATCAACGTTATCTGCCTTCAAGGGACAAATAATGCCACACTGCTGATTTATATTTTTTATATTCTTGAGAACGGGATTCCGCCAAAAACATCCGGGTCTGATAGTGTGTGTGCTCGAAAAGGTCAACCCCCTTCTCTCCAAAATTATCTTTTGAATCTTCACCATTACCAAAGCCTTTTTTATAGCTTGTGTATTTTTCTTTCCTAACTGCCTCCTTTTCTGCTTTTTTGTTCTCTATCTTTTCCCCTTCTCTGTTTGGTTGTTTTTTTGCTCACTCACCAAATATTCATTAACGTGGTTTTTTTGTCGGTAGTTTGCTTTAGTTTTTGGTTTTTTAGTTTGATTACCTTGCAGTGTGGTTTAATGGCATTCCCTTTATATTTTTTTGCTATAGCATCACTCTTTATTGAGATAGTCATTTTGTGGACAAGATGTGTATAGTTTGATATGGATGACCTCAGCGCCCCGATTGTGCCCGTGGCTTTTTTCTGGACAATCTGATCTTTGGACGATATTTTTTGACATTTTCGGCGTACCGTGATCCAGTGCACCTCGCCAGTCATCATCCTGGGGTGTCTTATTATTTTTGACTTATGATGCTGCCACAAGTTTTCTACGAAATTTCTACATCCTTTTATGGGAACTTCTTGGCCTTTCGCGTATACCGGTTGATTTGTTTTCTAACCTCAGCTACTTTTGCCAAAACCTCGGACAGATGAAATTTCTATATTTTCGAATCTGCATTATAGTATCCACGGATGGATTGATTTGGATTTTTTGGCAAGGTTTTATTTTTTGGTGTGGGGGATTTTTATTTTTGTTTTCACGTACAAACAGGACGTTTTTGTTTGGTTTTTATGTTTTATTTTGTGGTGATTTTACCTTTGTGAACACAAGAAAGAATAGCAATATCTCTGACTGGTTTTGGATACATAGAATTATTTTTTGCTTACGTTTTGTGCTGTTCTGGATTATGGCTGTTATTGGCTGGTATTATATAAAAAATGTTGTGTTTCTTTCGTTTCTTCCGTTGATACGAATCAGGATAACCACAACCAAGAGCTCTTGGCCATGACACAGTTATGAATGCATAGCAATTCGGCTGCAGAACTAAAGCACCGTTTCTCTGGGATCCGTTTTTGTGTGTTTTTTCTTGAGTTGATACGGCGTTATTACTTTTCGGAACTTCCGCTCTTCATATTTCCATATTCTGGAGCATGTGTTTATTTAATTTCTTCCGCAATATTAGACGTGGTATTTTTATGTACACATTTTTTAAACTATTTGAAATATGGTCGACACACCGATAGTTTTCTACTTTTGATCGCCGGATTAAATTTCGGACTTCACTTCCACGATATACATATATGCCACCTCTGCGGCAACATCCGGTTCTGCTGATTAAAGCGTATCAGTTCCAAGACATATAACCCCATGAAACCTGAAGCAGCCTATATGGATCAGGGTCATCTGCATCCCATATTGTGCGTGGCGGGGATTTTGCCTTTGAAATGTTCGCAATACAAACGTTTACGTTTGGAAATAGTAAACAATATTTTGTTTGCAGAGCAGAGGTATTTGGTTTTTTTTACTTAACTCTCTCTTCACATAATATGAAGTTTGGGGTTTTATTACGCAGCTCTGTTTGCTTTTACCTGATATACACTGAAAAATTGTGTGTTGGTTTGTAAACTCACCGTAATTATTCCTATTCTAGTTTGCCGTTTTTCTATGCCGTGATGTTTGTATTACGTATCTGATATCTTTTTTATTTGATTTGTATTAAAAGATGTGCAAAAGTTACTTATTGCGGTTGAACATTAACACTGTACGATTTTGCTGTGTTACAAATGGCAATTTTCGTTTGCTCAATACATCGTAGTATCGTACCCCGAACTTCCAATATTCTATACATATTTATATGTTATTCATTTAGAAATACTGTATATTTATTTGTGGACATTTCTTACACTATAGAAAATATTAGATTATGCAAATATGCGAGAGCACAGTAATAGTTACTATTATTGTGCCCTTGACTGCGCCATTAGAGCTCGGATTGTTTAACAATGAAGCATACTAATGAAGCAAAAGAAAAGTAAAGCACATTAATAAAGTTTAAGAAACACAAATTATCTTATTGTCCTTTTACATATGTTTTCCAAACGAAAACATTTCATAAATCCCGCAACACTCATGGGTTCGTCATTGTTACCGAGATTTCTAAATCGCCTAAAAGTGTTTCGCCTAAAAGTAACCAAAACAGTTCTGCAAGAAATCAACGTCGGTGTAATTATTAACAGTTGATTATCTTTTCCGTGGTTACTATATGTAGAACGTGTAATAAATCAGGATGTGCCCTGTACAGTACATTACTCGCAGATTTTCTGTTTATACATAAGCTCCAGGTAATTACGAGGTAGTTGTAAGATATAGGATGAACGGTTTATGTATCAGGCATGTGCCTTAACTAGTTGAGTTTGGTGCAAACAAATAACATAAACAGTTCAACACATAATTGCACAAAAGTATTGGGGGTGCAGGTATTTGAGAATACGCGATTATTCTCACGCAGTATTTTCTGACTCATGCAAAGAAAGACCAGCAGACGAACCTTCGGGAATATACGAGCCGCTTCTTTCCTCGTATTATATAAACTGGAGTGTCTCCTGACATATTTCTGACCAGGCTTTTCGTTGTGTTACAATTTTAGCAGCGTTTTGCAGAAAGGGCGACGTTGTTTGTCCGCAAAGCTGTATATTGTGTAGGGTAGCAAGCGCCATACAGGCCACAACGTGCAGCCCATTTGTGGACAAGTAATAAGAATTCCACCATGTGCTGCACTTACACCGTTGCCGCAACACATTGGTTCTTTAAGCTTCAGGTTTTGGACGTGGGCTAGTAAGGTACTACATCAACGCTGTTCTTATTGTTACACTCATAAATGGAATACTACAAGTACCTTATTTTTAGTACAACTCTAGTTTGTGATAGCACATTCGGGTAATGTTTTAAGGAGTATCTTGCTCCGCTGTGTATTAAACTAAAAACTCCAGAGGCTAACCGGAACCATATATCGTTCCAGAAACGCTGTGCCACCGAAAATACATTTTAGATAGTAATTCAAACAAATTTCTTGTGCGATTTCAAGTGGTTCGTTAAATCGTCGCGGTCAATAGCTTCCGGCGTAATTAACACTTTATATATTAAAGGTTCAATTAAGCGAATGTACCCGCAACGAAATAAATATGTTCTCTGATTAATTGACTAGCACCCATCGATACCAGGCAGACAGCTTCACGTTTTTGGCTTAGATTACTGAATTGTGCAAAAAAGGTCAAGGTGCTTACCTGGCATTCGGAAAATGGATTCGCAAAGTGGACTGGCGCTAGTTATCTTGGCAGTTGTTATGTTCACCATCTGGTTACGGTACTATGGTCCCATTCACTGCACGTTTATGGCTAAAAACGCCGTTAATGTTGTTAATTATTACGATGCAAAAAATCATTTGGGGGCTCTGCTGCAAACTCTTCATTTTTCAGATCACGCCTACAGATATTAAGCACATTTCGCATAATGGGCATACCAGGACCAAAACCATCGCTTTTAAGTACCAATGTCAAGGAGGTATGGAGAGAAAAGGTAAGCACGGATCCATTTGCCGTTGTGTACAATCCACAGTGTGGTCTTATTTATACGTACTAATTTTGCTGTTAACATTAATTATTGGACTTACAATATTAGTGCTGCTGCATACAAAGTATGCAGTACTGACACCCAAAACTGCATAATGTTTTAGCAAATGTGTTAGGTAGTTATCCTTCATTTCAAGTGATTTCGATTTTCTTTTCTTATTACTTCAAAACTCTAGTTTCTTGGATTAACTTTTATTCGTGACATTAGTGGGCCGTTAGAGTTACTGCTTATAATCAAAGAACTATACTCGAGTAGTTTTTATTCCACTCAATTTCTTGTAAATTTTCACTACATGTCTTTACGCTGCTACCAAAACCTGGCCAAAAACAATGAAACCTTTTGACATACTAAAGAAACAAATAAGTAGTGCATTTAAAATTAATAGTAATCTCCGTTTTGCATGGCACCAGTAATTTTGAGACTTCCCACTCGCGACTTTCATTGATTCTGAAAATAACCTTTCGTTTTCTTTGGATATTACCCGCGGCATGCATGTCCTACAAATTACTGCAAATGATAATAATTATGGCGTTGCAAAAGTTGTCAAAATATTGCAAATATGGTTCTAGTTAAATAAATAATAACAGCAAATAAATAAATAAGCAAAATCAATAAAGCAAAAGTGAAGTAGATAAAAAGTAAAAGCAGAAGTGAAGGAGATACAAGATATGACAAGATGTGATATTTTCATAAAGCTGCATATAAACTTTTTAATTTTGCTGAAATAAAGGATTCTTTTGGATACTGCATATCGTAAGCAAAAACAGGCAGCGAAACAATTTCGGTTATCATTCACGTTGTTCTACGAAGCAAAACTATTTGGTGAACTGTCATTTTCGGCTCGACGTACCGCATTGCAGAGATGACCTTTGTAATACCCTCTATGCCCGGAGCGCCGCACTGTATAGCTAGCTTAAAATATGACAAGTACTTGTCAGATTCGAGCAAATAAAAATGGGCGCCCACTTGAAACTCTTTTTCGTGATCACGTGTGACCGTAATTTTTCAGAAACCGTGGGTAGTCATCGATGAATGGACCAAAGAATACGGCAAAATTTTTGGATGCTTCCCAATGGGAATACGCCCCATTTTGGTTATTAGTGATACTTCTATTCTGCAAGAGATACTGGTCACCAACTTCTCAAATTTTCGCAACCGCCCAGTAAGCGAATAAATTTGTGCGCTAATATGATAAAACGATGAGACGGCGTTGTTACGAGTACTAGCATGTTCCTAAATATAATGTGGGCACTTTGGGCTCACATCATGATATAAGCTAAAATATTGCAACCTTACTTCTTACAATTAGACTAAGGTAAAAATACGGCAATACTATGTAATAAATAGAAAAACAAATTTTAGCTAACGTGTCGAGGCGTTTGTCAATAATAGGAACTTATATACTGTATAAGGCTAGGCTAACCATAATATACACTGCAGTAGCACTTCAAATGATTTCTATGTAACATGTGAATTCTCCGTTCGAGATTAACAAATATGTCATACTTCGCTGCGTGTGAACTGTGCATGTAAAATTATTCTCATATTTGTCATGATTGCTTACGAAATCTAGAAAATTCGGTGTATTCCTTAAAAACGTATTTGAGTACGTAAGCGTATATACATTAATATTTGGGATGATAGGCATTAGGTCCGCCTCGTCCTGAGCCCGGAGCAAGCACATTAACAAGCCTTCGAGGTGAAAGATGGAAACGGGTCCGAAATGTCATATCACCCACATTTAGCGCGAAAAAAGTCCGACAGGTAATTACAAGGTTGCCAAAAGACACTCGAAACAACGACATCTTCATTATTCCATGGCGTATGCTGCTTGTTTTATTTAGACGGCCGGAAGCATGCACAATGCTGCCAGTACCTTAATAACCTTGTTGAAAGACAAGAGCAAAAAGCCAAACCCTTTTGACATATATCAGTAAGCACTAATTCATCAATACTTCACAGTATTTACAGCAACGATCAATTTACAAAGAAGCATTAATGTTGTGGAATTACGGCTCATTAACTAATTTTGCAGAATGTTTCAAGCATTGACTCTGGATGTTATTGCGCAAGCCGCGTTTGCCTTACAAGTCAATAGTCAGACCGATCCCGATGACGCTTTACTTACGATGTGCCGCGGCGTGTTCAAGTCGATTTTCACGCCCGCGTTAAAGATACTCTGTAAGTAAACAAGTTCTGGATTATTTGATGTCGAATATACAAATATTTACGCGTCAATTAATCGCCAGAAAAATGGACATTACTTAGGACCTTAAAATTAAACCGTGGTCACTCTTGTACCTGACCTTTTTACAGTATTGTTTCCAGAGCTGGGTGCTGCGGCTAAGCTGATGCACAAAAAATCTGACTCATCGAAACATCAGTTTTGCGTCCTGACACACATGAAAAAAGTTTTCCACGAACGTCGTAAAAATCCCGGCATCAAGAACAACGACATGATTCAGCTGATGATGGACGCCGCCGATCACATCCGCATTAACATGCCGATTAACACAGCACTGCATTCTACCAGTCCGATGAGTATCATCGGGGATAAACCAGAATACGTGATACACGAAAAAACCCCACAACCACTGCAAAGCGCACGGTATCTAACAGAAAACGAACTGATAGCCAACTGTTTTGTCTTCCTGCTGGCCGGCTACGAAACAACGGCCAATGCGCTGGCCTTCACCACATTTCTGCTGGCCAAACATCAGGACGTACAGGAACGCCTGTACCGCGACATAGTGGCAACGGTGGGTGAACAGCCAGGAACGGAATTCGACGAGCATTTTCCATCGTGCCGGATACCGTATTTGGATGCTGTTATAAAAGAATCTTTGCGCATGTATCCGCCAATTACTGGGCAAGTATACCTATATACTAAGATTAAAAGGTCATCGACTAATGATTTGACATATGCACACACGCAGATGGAAAAGGTCACTCATTAACTAGTCGATATTTGCATGTTGAACGTAGAAACCAGTTATTTACATTTTCCAGTCCGCTCAGAGGTTGCTAAATACTCTGTGATTCCAATTATTGATACGTGATTAGCCATGATTTGCACCGGATGAAGTGCGTAATCGAATGCTTTGTACCGTAATGTAAATTCATTGTGGCTCATATGAATCATATGTGCAGATTCGTTATGCGCGAGTGCGCTGAAACCTGCACAATAAATGGCTTAGAGATACCGGCTGGGATGGCTATTCACATCCCGGTCTGGACTCTGCACCACGATGCCGAACTGTGGCCGAATCCATCGCAGTTCAATCCTGACCGGTTCATGCCGGATAACGTCAGTGCCATACAGGAGATGGCCTTTATGGCCTTTGGAGAAGGACCAAGAAACTGTATTGGAATGAGGCAAGGGAAAGTTATAGTATATTCTAAGCGTATTTGCTACTCGTAGTTTCGCAGGAAATGATGCAAATAACACTGTAAAATAATGCTTTATTTCTCTGGCTCACAGTTTTGCAATGATGGAAATTCGGATTACACTTGTGCAAATTCTTCAAAGATTTCGAATCGAAAATATTGTCGGACAGGTACTACTGAACTGTGAATGACAATATGGCATTCAGCACAACAGAAAAACTTCGAAAATTCACCCAGTCTTTAGTTCTGACATTAGCGTGATCATTTTTGTTATATACACAGGAAAACCTGGAACTGCAAAGTCCGTTTGTAACAATGAATCCGAGCAATGGAGTTTTTGTCCGATTGGAGCGACGCCAACCAACTGCAGATGACACCGTATAAAAGCAATATATTTAAGAACATAATTTTGTTTTACTAGTTGCCATTTGGCACTAGCATTACTTGACGGTTATTTTGACCGGTGGTAATTCGGTGTGATTGTTAAATTGGCAATAAATGTTACTATAAACGTTTTACATTAGAGAATACTTTGGCACAACATATAATTTACAAATGTATTATGTTTTGATCAATAAAATCAGCTTTCGTATAAAAAAGCGGTTTTCGCGCCTAATCGCGGCAGATTGCTACAAATTAAAAATTAGGGAAATCGGACATGAGTTGTAAAGCAATCGCGCGTACATATGTAATATACAGCACATAACAAATACAAACGTAGCCGGGAAATCAGTCAGTCTAATTACTATCGAGGGTTGCGCGTGGGATTAGCGTACTTTCATCCCAGTGGGTTAACTCAAACCAGCTCCAGTGTGCAATTGGTGATTGTGTTTGAGTTGTGAACTGTTAACTGATTCGACGCATGTCTTACGACATCCAGCATCATCCAATCCTTAAGTAGTCTTAATGTCATGAACTTCTGTGGCTGCCGGTGTCACATACACGTGTCAGCCAAACAGCATAACGACGCAACATCAGCGACACAATACGAAAACTACAAAGTACTATGCTCTCGTTCAGGCTCAATAAGTACTTACTTTATCGTCAAACCAAAGTGATATATATATATATATAGCCAACAACTCATGTTTTTGGTCTCAGTCAAGTCTAGACTTCCACAGCTTGTTTCTAAAATAATTTGTATTGTGCGTAGGCTTAATTTAAAGTTTGTGTTTAGTTTATTAAACAGTCTCCATCAAATGGACGATACTGGATCGCATTCTTGCATGACATGCACCGTATGTGGAGATACGAGCTGCGTCGCAATGGGAAACGAGTGTGACCTTTCGCATGTACACTTGTGTGACCTTTCGCATACCGCTTGCCCATCCCAATCGGCACAGAATTTCCCATTTTCGACCAGCACGCAGGATGGCGAAGTTAACTGTTACTGGAACGATGGCTCTATGCCAGATTATGCTGCCTACTACGGCAGTGAGCCGCGTCAAGCAGCCAATATTCGGGAGAGACGACGCATGTTAAGCATCAATAGTGCGTTCGAAGAACTGAAGAACCGCGTGCCAACATTTCCTTACGAAAAGCGGCTATCCAAAATTGACACACTGAGACTGGCTATAGCGTATATTTCGCTGCTGGAAAATCTGCGCGACTGCCGGGAAGAGCCGCTGCAACACATTGAAAGAGTGTTGCGCCAAGGAATGACATCCAATGCTAATATGCCGGCATCCACCGAATGGGCATCTAATGGTAAATTTTTTATTGCATATAAGTTTCAGAGCAAAACCAGAGACACAGCGTTCAAGTCGATTAATTAACATCTTATTTGCGCAAATAATTTTTCCCATGGAGTTATTTTGTGAGGTGTCAAGTGATAGTATAACCAGCGTTTTTTATTAGCGGTAGTAAAATTTTTCTGGTTGTGCTAAATTTAACTTTTGAGCGCGGATAAATGCGTGGACGACCTTTTGAGTGATGTCCCGGCCGTCTTACGTTAGCTAAAGCAGAGACTTTATTTGATGCCTTTCCTTTACCTGACTGTTTGACGATTAACTGCTTTTATACTGAACACGGTCAGTGGAAGTCCTGTATTTTCATTTTATGCGTGATGTTTAAAAACTGGCCAGCAATGATACAGAGTTAAATGATGAATTATCCAAGTGAAACCAAAACATCCAAGAAGGACGATACTAGTTGTTTTGGTTTTCTTCCTAATTCAGTAACAGTAGCATCATGTTGCTACTGTGCGATTTAAGAATCGTAATAGATGACAGTTAGTCAGTTACTATTAAGTACGTACGTAATAAAGTACAAGCAAGATGTGTTACTAACTCAGCTGATTGTGAAGAACAAATCTGTTCATATTGATCCCGATGTTTTCCCAACCTGTTATTTTTAGCAGATCTCACTGCTCGTCTTGCTTGGATTAACTGGGAACAATTAGGCATCTCTTCTCACGAATACCACGAAATGGCCAACCGTTTGCTGCAATATTTCCAACATCGACAACAATTCCGAAATCCTCGAAATGATTGTGGATGACTTTCCACGCTCCAGTTTAACATCTGACACAGCTAAAACACGAGTAATATACGTGTAGGTTTTGGTGGCATTGTCGTCCGAACTGGACGTTGCCCACCTGCGTAGTTTCAGTTTAGTCAATTTTTTCGTATACGGGTAATTTCATATCTGTATGGTAAATTCATTATCGCAAAATGCTATGGAATGTCTGATCAGTCAAACAGCGTTCTCCTAATTTAGTAAACTGATACACACTACCGATATTCGTGATATTACTTATTCGTGATATTATACGCGGCAGACAGCTTATTGTTAATAACGTGTCGGTATTTATCTTTTGCGGGGTTACTCTACATTTCCTTAATTGAGAACGAGAGTGCAGACATTACCGACTTAACGTTCAAGATCCAGCAAAAGAGACATTAAAAGGACAGAAGTGCAGAATATCATAATTATGAAATTACCTAGTTTCTTTTAGTCGTTAACTTCTGAGTACAATCACAAAATATTTGAAACCTAGAAAACTTTGACAGATAAGTGTTTCAAATGTTGAACCTTCCAATCGTAAAAAAACACACGAAAATACGTCGAACGAAAATATTCGCGGTCATATTAATTATTAAAACCATTTTTTCTAAAAAACTTTGCAAAAAAATCAAATCCAGAATGTGCAGCGCAGTATTAGACAGAACCATCAAACAAAACAGATAACTGGCAAACATGTAAAAGACGTATGGATATGAACAGTGCAAATAAATTGCAAAACGTATATTGTTACCTGTCTGGTAGAAGGAATTAACAGTCGTTACGAAAAGGCATTTGCCCAAATTGGTATGGTCGGAGTGTATTAAAAAAGGGCAAAAATATTGAGACAACACGCATTCGTGGACCATCTTTTCCCAGTTCATGCTAACAGTCAGCTTGAAGTATCAAAACAGTTTGCAAGGACACCAGGAAAATCAGTCGTCGTCCAATCAATGGAAAATCATCTGCACCAAGAAATGCACAAAAGATTATTAACGGTCTTTCTCCCTCAACGGTTTCAAGTTTTTCCGATAACCAAGATCAGAAAATTCGTTCCATAAGACAAATATTCAGGCTACACTTCGAATTAATTCCAAATAATCACCATCGGTTTATTTTTGGATATAAAAAACTCTAAAAACAGTGAATGAAATTCAAATACCTTTTAGCAGCATTTCTTGTTTTGATTGGGCTCCGTTGGTTGGATGCTGGGTATAATAGGTTTTCCATCGCGAGGGCGGTCGCCACCAGTTGGACTATCACGAATCTCCTTGGCCGAAACTATCTTGTAAATTTCCGTCAAAATATTTTGGAAGGCATTTTCGACGTTAGTCGAATCCAAAGCTGATGTCTCAATAAAGGATAACTGGTGCCTCTCTATGTAAAAGACGCTCATTAATGTGGCTTACAATTTATAAACCAGTCAACCCATCACGTGCAAAGTCATGCATTCAAATAATTCAGTTTAGGAAATACAAAAGCGTTCATCGCATAATCACATCGGATACACACGTCAATTTAATTATTACAGCAAAACAGCATGCTATTCATAGACAGCATGCGCACTCACCGGCGAAGGCCTTAGCTTCTTCGGTCGGTACGGCACGGAGGTGTCGCAAATCACTCTTATTCCCCACTAACATAATGACAATATTCTGATCCGCATGATCCCGTAGTTCCTTGAGCCATCGTTCCACGTTTTCGTACGTTATGTGCTTGGCAATATCATAAACTAATAATGCTCCGACTGCACCGCGGTAATACCTGTAAAAAAATGGCGTATAAAGTATAAACTCGTTTGAACAAACCAAAAGATCATAAACTGCGCAACTGGAATTTTTTAAGAAGCCAAAACAAACCGGAAAACATATGAAGATTTTGAAAAAGCCCGAAAATTAAGCCATTAATAAAAAAAAATGAACAAACTTTCCTTGCAGATCGAGTGATTAATGTGTTACAAAATATACAGACGTTTCAATACGCACAACAATTTAAAAAGCAAAAACTGTTATGTTTTTCCGCACAAGGAACAAATGAAGTACCGTTGTAGATGTCACTGGAAAAGTATTTAAATAAGCATAAGGGAAAAATATCCAATAGAAAGATTTTCGAAAGATGATCTTTTCAACTCGTAAACAGTCAGCAAACGTCAAAGATGAAAAGCTAGACGACCATGTGGAAATTTTTTGACGCTAGTTTATAATCGTAATTCGCACTTAAATAAACGACCGTTTCGCCAACTCATCAAATTTTCCCCCTAACGCCAGTTGTGTGAGTTGACACAACCAACAAAATCTGACTTACGCGCTGGTAATGGCTCGGTATCGCTCCTGGCCCGCCGTGTCCCAGATCTGCGCCTGTTCGGACGACGAAGAACGACATGAACAAGAGCGAACGCACATCCATGCTACACGAGAACACTCCGCGCACCACCAACCTTAATAACCTTTCCGTCGACCTGGATGCTGCGCGTGGCGAATTCCACGCCAATGGTGCTCTTGCTCTCCAGGTTGAATTCATTGCGTGTGAACCGCGATAACAGATTACTCTTCCCCACCCCGGAATCCCCGATTAATACCACTGTAATCGCAAAAGAATGTACTGCACGGCAGTCAGCTGTGAAGAATGCGCACGATGGGATTTCGCATTTCAGCTACTGCGAGCGCTCTGCGAAGTACTTCGCATATCGCACTGTTTACCTTTGAAAAGATAATCATATTCATCATCCTTGCCTCCCATCTTCGCGCCGGATTATGGAAACGCCGTGTTCTAATGAAGCACAAAGGATTACTTAAAACTCTCAGTTTTTGCAGTCAACAAACGGAAAAATCCGCAGAACACACACAATGCCCATGGCAGCATGGCTTCAAATCAGATCAAGTGCAATTCCAGTTTTTTTCAAAGATGCAAACGAAAATCACGGCGCAGCGCTGCTGACCATGTTTATCTCATGTAAAAACAGCACACACTAAACTCTTTAGTTTTAATTCATACAAAAAAAGAATAAGCACGTCAATTACCGTGCTTAAATTAATGCTGATTCAGATTATTAGCTGCGATCTCGAATCTTATGACCATCAGTTCAATTAACTTCAGTTCTGCACGACTAATGCACACTCTACGATCTTACCTGAGTGTTATAATGGAGATATCAGAAGGATTTATGATGAAGAATTGTCTGCTGTTAACAAAAAATGATCCACATCAGTTTCAGATGAAATAATCCGGAAAAAGCATAAAAATACCAACGAAAAAGAAGGTGGAAGCCAGAAACCTTCGGCCACGATGCAAAATCAAGAGCAATGCAAACGATGCTGGATGTGTCATATTGCACACACTGGTATTAGTCAAGGTCAAGTGATCAGAGTGTTTTTACCAGATGGCGCTTCTATCGGCTGGCCCGTGCCGAAATCTTGATTTTTTTTCAGCCGTACTGTACTGTACTGTTTACTAAGTGTACTTTACTTTGATCTGGTGTCTTATTTCGATTTATTTTTTCTGCGCTTAAATCTATTATGATAACAGAAAGTGATTTTTAGTTTTTCAAGGACATGGAAATTGGAATAAAACCAATTCCGTTCGCTTTAAACAGCATTCGACTGGCAGCCGCCAAGGAAGTCAATCTGCATGGGGAGTGGGGGGATTGGGGACAGATTTACTGAGCTAGGTTTTGGTTACCGCCATCGTGTGGCGGTATATTCTCCAGCGAACACCAGCAGCATCCATCAGCTGCACCTGCATTGGTCCTGCAAGCCTGAAATACCAAAATTTTTCGAACTTTTTTGTGTTCTAAACCGTTTTCGTTTCTGGAAGTCGCTATTTGGTTTGTCTTCTATGGATAGGTGACAGTTCAGGCATATGTTTGACTAATTTAAAGGGTTTTCCATACAAGGAACACGTTAAAAGGGACTTTTTTGCAATGCTATAAGAAGGCAGGTTGAAAAATGGTGAAAAAACTCGGTTTTGATCGCGTGTTGTTTCGCCGTTTTTGCCGCATCTTGAGGATTCTGTTTCCTCGATTTTTCTGCCGAACGGCCTTATTATTTTATGTTTTATTACTCCTTGGTATATTAGGTAAGTAAACTATTGCAAACGTCTGTTGCAGTCAGTTGGTTTGCAAACTTCATCCGAAATTTCTCTTTAAGTTTAGCCTGCGTTTAGAATGATGTCTCTCTTATACTCGTGCTGTTATCTGTATGCGCATTATTGCGCAATCATGCAATAGCTCTAACTTCAAAGTGGAATAGCCAACTTGTGATCGGCTGAGAAAAAAGTTCGTATATTTTTATTCCTTTTGTTTAGGCGAAGTTATCGGGTACCAAGTTGGAATCGTGCCCAGCCGGTTTTATTCCGTCTTAGGGAAAAAAGACAAGGATGGTTTCTATTGGACATTTTTGGAAGCATCATTGTACATCCTTGGAAGCGCTATTGTAAGATAGAAATCTGTTGAAAATCGTTTTGGACATGTTTCTTTTGCATTTGCATCTATTCTTTAGGTACTGAGCTCCAAGCAGTATGTCGCTTCCGTCATGTATATTTGCTGGCGCAAACTGTTGACGAAGAAACTGCAGCGAATGTACTTCAACGACAAGTCGTATTATACGTTGAATGTGCTGGATAAAACAATTGACAATCCGTAAGTCTGCGGCTTGTGCGCTGTTTTTTTTAAATTTCGAAATACCGAAATATGTACGTACTCCGCGTGTGCGTTTTTCTTGCTAGCCAATGTTAAAATACATTTTGTGAGGCATTGCGTGAGGTTTGAAAGGCTACGAATATTGTCTCATTTTGTAATTTGTGTTTTCGCACATTTTTACTACTAGTATTTTTCTACTCGATTGAAACTATATATTTTTCTTGGACAGAGATCAGCGAATCACTCAGGATGTCAACAAGATGTGCGATACACTCAGTACAATTATCGCCACCGTTATCATCGCTCCATTCCGCATCGGATACTACTCGTACAAATCCTTCATAACGTCAGTAATAATAATTTCTGTAAGCAGTAATAATTGTAGAGTGCTTCGCTTTATATAAATTGATACCACGTTGGGCTCGGTGAAGATAATGCAATTACGGAAGTACTAGGTTAATTTGTGCTAAAAGTATCATAAAGTTGTTTTTGTTACAGAACAACGTATATCGGACCTCTCAGCATATTTGGTTATTTTATTATTGGTACAATTGCATCCAAATTACTAATGTCGCCAGTCATCAATTTCGTCGCAAAGCAGGAACGCAAAGAAGGGGATTTCCGGTACATTACTTTCACATGTCTTGCGTACATTATTGTCGATTTTGGTTCGACTAAGCTGTTAAGGACGATGAGACTGCGATAGATCCTTGCTGGAATTCTGGAAAGCCGATTGCACTTTCGCTGTAATGGCTTCTAGATATTAAAGAAGTACTTTGGTTGTAGATTTAAACACATGCAGATTCGAGCGAATGCTGAATCGCTGGCGTTTTACGACAGCGGAAATTTCGAAGAAAATCGGCTCAACCTTAGGCTGCATACGTTGCTGGCTGTACAGCTTCTGCTGACCAACCTGCGTTTGGCACTGAATTGTGTGTATGATTTATTTGCGGAACTACATATCCTTTGCGGTATTACAATATGACTCAAATTACTTGCAGTTTTCTTGAATTTTTACAACTATTTCGGTGGAATTCTTTGCCATTTAATTATCAGCATTCCGATTTTTGCCGGATACTACGACTATCTGTCCGCGGCGGATTTGGCTGCATTGATTAGCGCCAATGCATTCGTCAGCATTTATTTGATCAGTAGCTTCACGGTCCTCGTGGATCTTTCCACGTCCATCACTGACATTGGTGGCACGGCACATCGTATCGGTCAGCTGTTAGAGAACCTGTCCATACCTCGAGAATTCAGAGATGACTTGACATCCGTGCAGTCTGACGGGGAGAGTGCATTGCAAGATATTCCTGATGAATCGACTCTCTTCCGGTTACATAATGTGGAGATTTCTCCACCAAATACCACCAATGAATTGCTCGTTGCCGGTCTGACGATGAGCGTGCGTGAGAAGGAAACCATCCTGATCAGTGGGCCGAGTAGCTGTGGGAAAAGCTCACTGTTGCGAGTGTTGGCTGAATTGTGGCCGATTAGATCCGGAAGGATAGACCGTCAATTATCGCCACCCGTTCATCCAACGGATGTGTTGTTCCTTCCGCAAAAACCGTACTTTACGGACGGAAGTCTGTGGCAGCAGGTTGCTTTTCCGTTGGGTGTTGCGGAAGAGATTGAGCCGGAAGAATCGGTCAAGGTCAGCGAGTGTCTGCGGCAAGCTGGGGCTGAAAGGCTTCTGGAGCGTGTGAAGAGCGTGGATGAGATGGTGGACTGGAACTGGTACGATGTGCTCAGTCCCGGAGAAATGCAGCGCCTTGCTTTTGCGCGCGTGTTCTATCATCGACCACGTATGGCATGTAAGTGTTTGCGCTGCAACATGGATTGCATGTCGAAGAGCGAACTAGCACACTCACTGCTAAGACGTTCCAATTTTTGGCTAAGTTGTGTAATTAGGCGTAATAAGTAGTTTCCACTACAGCCAAAACATTCCTTAAAAAAGGGAAAAAAAAGGTTGCTGACACTTTGCTGTGGTTGTGATTTACAAATAATTGTAAGGGGAGCAAAATTGAGTTGCCTTATTGAATGCTAAAATAAGGATTTCTTGTAGAATGAGAGTTGCGCCTGAATTTGTACAGAACTGAAAATTGTAGTCATAGTCTGTAAGATTACGCAGAGTGACACCACCGCACTCGTCGGACGTATGCATTTGTTGTTGTCGATGGTTTCGTGTGCTGAAATTTGACCGCTTCTTATTTTCGCTCTTTTTCAGGGACACTTTGTCGTAGTTTTATTTTTAGGGAGCTGTTGTCGTTAGTATTATTGTGGCTGTAAGCCATTTGACTCCACCAGATACGGTTACATTTCTGTGATTATTTGCGAAAATGCCGCTGGTACTGAGCTGAATTTCCTTAAGAATCACTGTCGGGCGACCGTGGTACAGTATCTCTTTGCCACAGCCTGTAATTTTGTTGGAATTATAAAGTACAAATTTAGAAGTGGGCTTTTAAGAGGGAATGGGTGTGTCTCTTGTGAACTGCAATTTGGATTAGGTGCGGTTGGAGCAGACTAGAGCCGGCGGCTTGACTGCTTCCTAATTACGTGAAGTGTATGTAAAGCGAGCGAACAATGCAGTTACGATATGTCGATTGCAGTGCGAATCTGTTGGGGCTGTGGCTTGACAAGAGAATCTACCATATAATTTCTAAAACCGACTTTGTTTTTGGACATTGACATTTGACTTATTTCTGGGGCTTTGTAGTATGTTGTTTGATCGAATAGTAAATTTTAAGAATGTAAAGTCTGGAACTGATTGTGCAAATGAATTACTTACCACATACAAATGTAATAAACTGTGACTTGATAGTACGAGTACTAAAGTAGTAGGTGAACAATTACTTTACAAATTGTCACCCATATTTAATGCTCGTACAGTTTTCTTGGTAGCAGATTATTTGGTTTTGCGGTACTCTGTAAACTGCCGAAATTGAGATGTTTTATAAAATTGGAGTGAGTTTCTTTGTAAGCATGTCCGCCATGGCAATTTAGGGAATGTTAAAAAACGATGCTTTTCCTATTACAGTTTTGGACGAAGCTACTAGTGCCGTCAGCATGGACGTGGAAGAAGAACTTTATGCTACCTGTGCGCAGTTGGGAATAACTTACGTAAGCGTCGGCCATCGGATTACCCTCAGGAATTATCATGATGCACTGCTGGAACTTGACGGCAGGGGTGGGTTTTCTTTCAAGAAGTCTACACGGGAACCGGATCAATAGCCCTCGGTTTTGACAGCAAATAACCTTTCTGTGATTCGAAAGCATTTAGGTGGAAAGTGGATACACTGATGGTTGCTCAGTTGATTGTGATTGGAGATTAAATTTTAATATTTAATTTTTATTAACCGGTATGCCGGTATACTCTTTGAATCCTGCTTCTCTTTGTGAGATTAATGTGGATTTCCAGAAAATAAAAGTATTTATGCGACTAAGCTTCTGCGGTTTCTAATTTCCGCCGTAATTTGCAACAAATATAAATTTTGTCGGGAAACTCGGCCGATGACCGGTTTTTATTACATTGTAAGGTTTAATTAAAACTTAACAAGAAAGACCCGTAACCTATCCTTTTTTATCAAGGCGATGCCGAATTTAGTTCTGATTACGGTGTAACTCACAATAAAGACCAATTTTGCGATCACGTGAAAAGTGAATTACAAGGCTGGATCGCGGATAACTTGGATTGCGAAGCGCAGTGATTAATTACAAAGATACCGGCAGAAAAAATGATTACCCAGATTATTGTTTTATCTCGTCTTTTTGCGTCAGTAAATAGATGAAAGCATTAGCAAAAGCATTGGCGTCACCAAAAAATCGGGACGACACGTAATTTCCATCGATTAGCGCGAATCCATACGGCTTCACGGCGGAATCACGCAACGTAGGGATTGGCCAGCCGGGGCCAACTTGGAAATCCTCCGCTTTTTCCGCGTATCCTCTCATCTCATCCTCTACCGTTGTCTCGGGATACGTCAAGTAATAATCACCCAAAAATAATCGTGTCATATTATATGCTGACAACTCGTGACGGCGTGTTAATGCGGTCATCTTCTTGCCGAACAGTACTGATTTGCCGGTCGCCGGATCCCGGCTGCGGCCGACCAGTAGACAGCCATGACAGATAGCTCCCACTGGTTTGTTGTTGTGGAAAAAATTAACGATATTCGTCTGCAGAGTGGTCGACTCTAAATATTCCCGCATTCCCTTATCGTGTCCGCCGGCAATAACGATGCCGACATAATCGTCGGGTTTAATGGCGTCATATGCAATAGGGTGGCGAAATTCTTCTGAGTTTTCCATTTCCGCATAAGCGGCAAGCGCTTCCTTGTCGGCCATGCAGAAAGGTTTTAGTAGACCGAATCCTTCGCCGGTTAGAACGCGATTGTCCGCTTTCGGCTGCTTAGCAGTGGGAGTCGAAAACACCACCGTGAATCCGGCGGCTTTGATGCGTTTCCACGGCACCGCTGTCTCAGTGGGGTCGAATCCATAATTCGGTAAAGGGAACAGTATGCGATTTTCTACAGACATTTTCTGTTTTTTTACCACATAAACCATATAGCACCGGCTACAGAACGGCTACAGAAAGACACCGTTTGTTGCAATGCACCCCGCTTACAAACAATTCACAGCATTAACTTTAAGGAATATGAGCTACATATAGCTGCTATCTCACGATAAGCCGGTTACGCCAATAAAACAATTCTGCCACAAAAGAAGTCATTTTAAAGGCCAAGATTTTGCTGTGCTGCAAAGATATGCGCCGACCTTAACCTTAGTGTAATCAAACTTCTGTATTTCTTTATGTCAAAGTTCAGTTTCACCACAAACCACATTCATGAACCCTGAAGCTTATCGAAAACATAGAAGTTGTGCAGTGACCTTTGTGCTAAAACCTGCGATAATGACTCGTGTTTGAATACAAGAAATAAATACCATAAGGCTCAAATTTCTAGCCTTTCGCTAAACAAACTATGACAATTTTCATTAACTCTGTTCTTCTCAGTTGACCGGGTGGCGTGTATTTGTGCTTCTACAAAACTTCAAAGAAGCATGAAATGTTGAGAAAATAGCAGATGTCTTGTATAAACCACGTTTGCACGAGACAGGTTAATTGGTGTCAGAGGCACATGACTGCGCCTGGTGCATACGGCCCACCATGGACGTACTTGCACTCATGCTTGCCATATCGCCTCTCTCGCTGTACGTACGTGTGCTGCTGCACTGCACTCATATCCGCTGAAGCGGATATATGCGGCGCACACGCTGAGCATACTTGCTCTCTCGTCCCTCTCTCGCTATATGACTCAGCGTACGCTCGCGTTGGATTGAGTCCAGTCTGCGCATCATCACACAGCTGATGGCACACAGCACGTGCTTGCCGCCAGTTGCTTCTTTCACGCCTTGACGGACGCTCAAGAGCCTTTTAGCATTCACTTGCTTGCTTAGCCATCGGTGCTTTGGTCTTGCTTTCCCTGCTATTACGCAGCATTGCTCCCTTTATTTGTCAATAAAGCACACTCGTGATCTCCTCGCGCTTGCCTGTTACATGGTAAGCAGAATCGTTTGGTTTTCTTTCAACGGACCCTTTGAGGAGACGGTGAAGGCTCAATTCACGGAGAACTTGTGAGGAACCTGAAAGTCACTGTCAGATAGATTGCTGAAGCAATCTCTGCCCTTGACTTTGATCAGAACGGTCGCATCGTCTTACAGCTGAGGAAAACGAGGATCACTGAAGTGATTCTTACCCAGCTGGTGAGCACAGTTCCTTGGTCTCTTCCACATTGAAGAGCGGAATCTTACTTCCCAACAGCACGGACTTTTCTTCTCCCAACTGACGGATCAGACTCGAACGAGAGTCTGCAGCGCGATAGGATTAATCCAATCATACGGGGACCTTCGCTTTGAACAGCGACCCGCAACTTTACTCGCGGATTTCAGCTCGGAAACGACGGATTTCCGACCTCGGACGGAGGAAATCGAGTGGAACCGACACCGACACCGACACTGGTAAAGTCACGGTTGTAGGTCGATTTCAGCCGAAACTAGGTCGGCTTTTCATTTTCTAGCGGTAGAAAACTATTTCTAGCCGTAGATCTAAATTTTCTAACGGTTGAAAAGTAATTTCTGACGGAGAAACCGACTCGGAATTTTGCTTTTGGTCGAGAACCGACCTGCTAGGTCAACGAACCTGTCTAGACAGTTAGACAAAGGCTAACCGGCAACAGGTCGGAAATTCTCTCATTTCTGATTTCTAACGGTGTTTCGACCACCAGAAAATTTTCTTAATTAATAAAAATAATTTCTAACGGTTAAAAACTTAAAAATCCGAGCTAGATCGACCTTCTAGCCGAGCAAAAATAATTTGTTTTTCTAACGGGAAATAGCGCGAAAATTCTCGAACTTCCTTGTGACGTCATAACGACCGCTTATCAGTACTTAAGAGGCAGCCAATCAGCGTGCAGGGGAAAGTTCCCATAGCCTAACATAGGCGTGATTCATCGTTTTTTGCAAATTTTGCACGCGGCTCGCATTCTGTGACGTAGGCAGAAGTGCAAGACCACTTAACCTGTTACGTCACACTGGTCAGCACAGTAACATAGGACGTACTACACCGTACTACTATTACGTACTGTACTGTACCATTGTACTGTGTATTAATACCCTGTGTACTGAGTCACCAACAGACACATCAACAACAATAACAACATCTCATCGGACGTTCCTGACCCTTGGAAGTTCCTGAACAAAAAGACGTTCCTGACTTTACCGAACATCTTCACACAGAAGATTGTTCGACTTTCTCTTTCTAACTGACTAAACTATTAAGGCTCCACCAGAGCCGACCTGACTTGACAACAATGTCGAATCCTCGAGAAGATCAGTACGCGAGAAAGTTCAACACGGACTATTCTCGGCGTGCGAACATGACCGGGAAGTACTCACTTCGGTACGCCGGTCAAGACAAAAGTCAGCCGTCCTCAACCGACTCGACTAAGTCGGCCGAAGCAAGGGAGAAACGCAACGATCGCATCCTCCTTGCCGACTCGAATCTGACTTCGGATGACAGTTTCGAGGACGCCCGGGATAAAACATTCCTGGAAGCCCCAGCTGACACAGCAGCCCCGTCCCACCCGACCAAGGGGGAAGCGGAACAGCCGCAAGCTGAGACCACATTGTCTCATACCGACTTGGAGTCGAGCTCACACAGAGCTCAGGGCTCGGTAGTCACAAAGACAACCGAGCTCGGACGGCATTCACCCAACAGGACGGAAGAGGTGCCGAAGCCGACTTCGCCCAACATGGACGTTCCGACTAACCAAGTCGGAAGGAAATCGCCGACCACACAGGCCGAGCGAAAATCTCCGACTAAGCAAGTCGGTGAACAACAACCTACAGCGGCCGACCAACAAATGGTCGACAAGCCGCCGGCAAAAGAAGTCGGTCAACAGCAGGCCGACCTGCCACAAACTCAAGGGGCCGAACAACCGACTTTGACCGGAATGGATAAGCCGACAACAGAGGTCGGCAATGTCCAACCGACCACACAGGTCGGAAGGATTTCACCGACCTCGAAAGTCGGAGAAAAGGAAGTCGGCAACAAGCAACCGACTTCCCTGGAACGGCAACCAACCGACACAAAGTCGGATGCGGCCGTCCAGCCGACTAAAATACCAACCAGAACGGAAGATTCCGAGGTACCGCCACGAAGCGGCCCTCGCCCAGCTGGATCACCGACCAGCATACCAGCGCCCACCGAACGGATCATTTCACCGTTGAGCCGACCTTCGCCAACCGGAAGCGAGTCGACTCGAGTAACCGAAGCTCAACAAACGGCGAAGTCGACCAAGGCGACACAAAGTCGACCAGTCGACCTGAAGATCCGACCATCACCGTTAATGTTCGAACCTGGCGAACTTGGTAGTGAAAGAACCCCGACACCGAACGACGAAGTCTTTGACACAACAAAGGTGTCAAGACCGAACAGTGCGGACGGATTCTTCACAACACCGGTGAAGTCCAACCAGGACGACCTCACCTACCAGGCCAGTACACTCGAATATACGGCCGAGAAGTGGATAGCGGCAACACCGCCCGAAAGGATCGTAGACGTTGACCTACTCCGCTCGAGATGCCGTAGACTGATCACTCAGATCGCTTTGGCAGACAGAATTATCGACTCGGCGGGAAAATCACTCCGGAACTCGGAAGATACCCATCGGCTCGAACGAAGCAAATGGGAACGCGAAATGGCCGACGCCAACAAAGGCATCGCCATCCAACAACGGGAGATCGATCGGCTCAATGCCATACTGAAGCGTACCGACCAACCGTGTCGGCATGACATCGACGAAGCCACTACACTCAAGGGCATGTTGGATCGATCCATGGATGCGGTTCACGAGCTGAACCGAGAACTAGCCGAAGCGAACAAAGCGCTCGAAGAGGCCCAAAAAGACCTGGCCGATGTACAGACCGCACTGGTCGAGTCGGAGCAGGCAGCCGGAGCGTTCCACCAGCAACTCAACACGGCCAACGAAGAAGCCGAGGTCTATCGAAACGAAGTCGATAGATATGTGGTGGAACTGAAGAAGGCCGACGACGAGATCGACCGCCTAACACACAGAGTCGACGAGCTCGAGGCGGAAATCGAACTTGCCTTCACCAGAATGGGACGACGGTTCATCGACGCGAACGCTCGGGACATGGGCTTTCCTAACGAAAGGACCGCCGATGTCGACCTGGTGGAAGCAAACGCCCAGCTAGCCGACCAGGTCCATGGACTGAACCAAGTCCTTAAGGAGGAACAGAAACTCCGAGCTCAACTTGAGTACAACTTGAACGAGGCCCAAAAGGTAAACGAGGCGCAACACAGTCGCATCCTTTACCTGGAGGCCCGTGAAGTCGAACTGTACGACTTCGGCGAACAGGCCGCCCGCAATCTCACAGATATGATGCGGCAAATGGACGAAATGGACATCGAAACAAGATGTCTGAGGGAAGAAAAGAAACACCTGGAACAAAGCCAGGTCGAACTTCCCCCATACCAAGAACATAGTCGGGTCGAACCGCCCTCATACCGGACGTCCATGGCACAGGAGCAACACCCGTCACGAACAATAAGTGACATCCTGTGGGGAATTAACCCGACCCAGGAAATGGTGAAGAAGGAGAACAACACCTCCTACTTCGTCGGAGTCGTAACAATTGACCCGAGTGTGGGAACAATCCCACAACCACCAGCAGTACCGAGTGCTCCGGAACCGGAACACAACACGTCGACCGCGGCACCACGAGTGCCAACGACGAACGTGGCGACAACAACGTCGGCCGGTGCGTATACCAGCACCTCGTACGCGACGCGCACAACAATGTACGCGCCGGTACCTAATACGAGAGGAGATCGGACAACAGATTCCTCACGTCTCCCAATCCAGCCACCAAGACCTGGCATGGAGGCATACCGCCCGCCACGGACGAATTCCAACCCGAACTTGCTCCGCCAGAACCCGCAGTTCGACCTTAAACGCGGGCGAGCTCGGTCATTCAACACGGCCGACCAGCAGCAGGACGGACGAAATGGAGAAGACAGCTCCGACCAACAAGGCCGAAGGCCCCCAAACCGACCTACACAAAGTCGGATGCCGGCTCAGGGAACACAGCCCGACCGGTACGGAAGAGTCTACGACCAGCCAAGTGGATTCTATCCGCAGGCGCCGAGACAAAATCGAGCGCCTCCACCACAACAGTATGAAGGACAGCCGCAACAGCCTCGTCACGCAGACCAGGCTCAGGCTCGACATCCGCAACAGGACGGATACGAAGGCCAGGACGACGATGCCTACCAACAGGAGGCGTACGAAGACCAACAAGGTCACATGCCATACGTCAATCCACCACCCGCCCCGGCTGCACAACAAGCTGCGCCGGCGGCACAACCAAATCCCCTGGAACAGAACCCAGCACACGTTGCTTTGGTACGAGCAATAGCCCACGGACGTCGGCAACCCTTACCACCGTTCGACGGGGACCACACCAAACTTCATGGGTGGCTTAAGCAAATCCGAAGCCTGTATCGTCAAGCCCAACGATGGTACGAAGACGATCAGACCTTCATGTCCGACTTGATAGCCGAACTGGACGGCCAAGCGAAAGAATGGCATACCCTCGAAGCCGCCGGAGAACCACTCGGCGGATGGCCAGTCAACTTATGGCTGACCAAATTCGAGCAGAGATTTGCGGACAAAAACAAAGAAGTGAACATGATATCCAGGATTAACAAACGGATATTCCGTTTCGGCGAAGAAACGCCGGAACAATACTACGACGCAATGATGTTCATGAAGTCCCAAGTCCCGACGGTCACAGACCAAATTATACTGTACCACCTTAAGGAGAACGTTCATGAACCCCAACTGCGGGCGGCCCTGGAAATCAGGATGCCGTCAACGCCGATCGAGTTCCGCGACTATTTACGGGACTTCGTTAACGGCAAGGAAATGTACGAGGTACGCAAGTCGCGTGACAGCGACTACGCTAGAGTTCGGGCAGCAACACCTGCACCTGTCCCGACTCCACCTCCGGCGATACCGCAACAGACCGGATATCAGCCCCATATGATGCCCGGATATCAAACTCCGACGGCACAATACGGACAACTAAGCCCGGCCCCGACGCCACCGGTGCAACAAGCACCAGTCCAGCAACAGACGTGGGCAGGCGCGGTAACAGCGAACTCGAATCCCCCAGCACCTGGAGTTGGAGCCCCCGTTAACAACTACGGCGGCCCAGGATATAGCTCGGGCAGTAACCAAAACAACACAGGTTTTGGTTACGGACAGAACTCGAACCAGGGGTACTCCGCATACGGACAGTATCCTCCACAAGGATACGGCGGCGGAGGCTATGGTCGCGGGAAAGGACGCGGCGGCGGGAATCGCGGCCGTGGGAACTTCCCTAACCGCGGCGGAGGCGGCGGCCCACAAGGCAACCGACCTCCCCAGGCACAACAAGGTGCTCGGCAAGGAACATCGTACGTCGATAAGATGGAGGCGGCCTTCTTCCAGTGGACGAAGGATAAGACCTTCCGGTGCAGGCACTGCATGTTCAATAACCATGACGAGTCGCGCTGCATCTATGGCTCGGATAACAATCCGAACCTTCGGTGGTACGACGATTGGTACCGCCGATACTCGACGAATGGCCCGGTAGGCTCGGTGAATCCCTTCTGGAAGGACATCGTGCCGCCACCACGCCAACGCCAACAGGCAGGAGGCTCGGGTAGCCCCGGTAACAGAAACCGGTCGCCCGGCCAGGGGAATGGCGGAAACCGCAACAATAGCGGTGGGAACCAACAAGGTTCCCCGGCATACAGAGAACCGTTGCCGCCCCGCCAGTCGTTGAACTCGACGCCACCCAACAATGGGCCGGCTCAGGTAACTCCCCGAAACGCTCAAGGTCGATGAGCTCCGGTGACTCATTCGACCTCCAACATCCGACCGAACCACCGGACAAGGATAACCCCACTAATCAGCCGCTAACTTCCCGGAACGAACCGAACTTCCCAACGACGATTGAGGAAGGCTACCAACAGGTAGCCACTATCCTCCAACTACTCGGACTGAACGAAAACAGCTCCGAAGAGGACTTCGCAAAGGCGATATCGGCCTCCACAAAGGAGGCGGTCGTGAAGTTAGCCGCTCAGTTCGGCGTGTACGCCAACAACGGCACCGTCGAAGCGTGGCCCGGGATGCAACAAGCACTCGAGGCGACCGACCCAGCCCCTCGATTCGAAGCTGGAACGTCGGAGGTCGGAACGCAGAAATTGCCCGACCTAAGCAGTGCGAACAAAGCGACTGCGCCGTCCGTCACACAAAGTGACGTAGTACGGCCCGGCCACGGAAGTTGGACCGGATTGCCGGTGAGGATAAACTCAACCGAGCAGGCCAGACGATGCCCAAGACGCGGAGGA
Source organism: Paramacrobiotus metropolitanus (assembly GCF_019649055.1). NCBI lineage: Eukaryota > Metazoa > Tardigrada > Eutardigrada > Parachela > Macrobiotidae > Paramacrobiotus > Paramacrobiotus metropolitanus. The sequence goes on from NW_026570246.1 coordinate 1,323,342, forward strand.
CCGGGACGCCGATTCACGCACAGGGGCAACAGAAACTTCCCCAATGTATCATCCGCACGCGCAACGGATAGATACGCTGCGACAATGGCAGCTATCGACCTCACCGAGGAATCGGAAGGAGAAGTCGAAGAATGGGAAACAGTCCCATTGGGAGTACAGGTACCCGTTTACTCTCGGCCGGGAGAAGCGGACCTCTTCCAGCCAAAAGAGCGACCAGCTAGAACGATAGCCAGTTCTCGAACATTCCTGAACCTCGACTATATGTGGTCAAAATTGAGGCCAACAGACACCTCAATAGAGGAACGGATACTGGCACAGGCACAACGGTTCCGAACCGCCAAATTACCGGAGGACGGAGTAGCTAACCGACCTGAGGTACAGGAAGCGGGTGAAGTCGGAGTCGAACTTACACAAAGTTCAACTCAACAGCCAGCCGACCACGGTCCGGTATCACTAATTCCCATCAAACCAACGATACGGGAAGTAACCTTTGAGAAGGGAACGCATAAGAAACCGAAAACAGTTCGAGCTTGGACACACGAAATCCAAGTCGGATCCACGCCCACAATGGCGATGTTGGATACCGGAGCGGAGACTTCGCTCATCGAACAACGGTTTTGCGAGAGGAACGGTTTAACGATGCAACCCCTCGGACATTACACCAAAATACTTGGAGTGGGCGGACAAGTCGCCTTTGTAGTGTCACACTGCTGTACGGCACCTGTAACAATGCAGGGCTTTACTAGCCATCACACATTCCATGTCCAGCCGACCGAAGCGGATATCCCAGTGCTACTCGGATGCGACTACCTGCATTCGAAGTTCACTTTAATTCTTACCAATTCCAATTCCGGAACAACCGGAAGGAAAGATGGTAGTGCAGTCTATCCCGATACCAGAGGCATCGGACACGGTAGGAAACGAAGCTCCGA